>NC_064621.1:187597020-188847020 GCF_023898315.1 Schistocerca nitens | reverse complement strand
AACTTACGGTTTGAGCAGAGTTAGATCACCCTATCCTGACAACGCTAAATTTAGTTACTTGGGTTCCCTGTATATCAAGAACCACTGTAGCAACTGACATGAAGTATTGACACGATATTAAACTGTATGTTCTGAGTCTACTGAACTGTAGTAATTGCATTTCAGCCACCAGTCCGTTGCTGAAATATCAACACACATGATAGCACTAACAGTCCCCTTTATATTTTTAATTCTCACATATTGTGCATATACTATGACCAACAGAAATGTCTGCAGTGAAATGAAACCCTACTATATACTTCATTTGAAGACCTGGTGTCTAATTTTATAACATGATAATACAATTACAAAGACACAAAAAACATCGTTAAAATATAATGATAAAATTAGTAGTAATTCACGTGTTATGAAAGAATAAAATAAACATCTACATCAGTGTTGGGGGAATTATGACGTAACTAAATAAATTTTAAAAAATGAGAATATCATTCGCATCATTAACTTCCCACAGGAGCATTAATAATAGAACACAGTAAATAATGTCTAAATATCTTTACAAAGTAAAGAACATATTACTAATGAAAATTATATTTGAGGATAACAGTATTCCTCATCATAGTAAATGTAGCTTAGCATCAGAAAATTCTGCAACATAACTCTTATGAGCTAACCACATAAAGACAGGAAGAACATAGACACACAAGGATACATATAATCACATAGCAGAATCCCACAAAAGGAAAGTAGTTTTTTTTTCAATATAGCATTTGTTACTGCAGTATTTATAGTATTTGACTTGCAAACAAAACTTTCTTTACTTCTAGGTGGTCTCCCGTAGTTCTTCATTTTTCCCAAAAAGTCTATCTATGCCTGCTTTCTGTATTCTATTCATAACCTCTTTGAAAATAATTATTCTTCATTGTACACTTCTTCTTTTTGGCCAAACCTTTTTCATATAACTTCTCAATGCATTCTATTCCCATTCTTCATACTTAGTTTCTTATATAGTATCCCCCCTCTTAAGCTAACTTAAATCTACTGAGCTCAGATATATAAACTAGGGGGTGAGGCAATGCCACAGCACAAACACTAACACAAACAAGAAGGAGAAAAAAAGTGAAGTGGCAAAGCAAGCAGCAATAAATATAAATTAGCAAAGCAAATGCTACATTACAACTAACATGAGCCAATGTGCAGCAACAAGAAAAATAAACCAGTAGTAAAACTCGATTAGCAGAGTAATACAAAGTGAAATTCAATAGCAAAAGTAATAAACTATACCTAAACATGACAGAGCTCAAGCAGAAAGAAATGTTACAGTAGAGGTAGCAATACATATAAAGTAAATGTCTATTTACACCTTAATACCTATGTCACATTTGAACACTAGAGTGATGCATCACAATAGCTTACTCTACCAAACAAGTTACCAAGTCATTGAAAAAAAAATATGTATGCAATTTCTGTGAAGGTAAATTTCTATTTGTACTCCCTTTTTGAAGAAACTAAATCATAAATTTATTGTTTAATGGATCTGTAGACAGAATATATTTACATTAGTACATCTATTAAATTTTATTTTAACCAATGCTGCAGCACAGCTAGAAACTATATATTAAACAAAATAGGCGTAAAATATTTCTCACCATTTTATTAGACATTTCAGAAAATATCAGAAATTACGAGCTCCAGAGTGTAATCCTATGTCTTCAAGTATGGGCGTGTCGTACTTGCGATGCTTTCTGCAAAGAAATGTCAATAGCGATGTTAATGGCCTGATTTTCCTACACCTGTACCTCTGGAAGGCACACACTAATGGTTTCTTTTTTCAGGCAACTGTCACGCAGCTGTCACCGACAGTGTATTACGTCAAGGTCACTAACCTTCTTTACTGAAGTATTTACGACAGCAGTTTCCACTACAGTGACAGTCTCACATAAAAAAATTCACTCATTAAAATTTTACGTTAGAAGTATTTAGAAACAAAACCTCAATTATAACAGCGTCCAAAAATTTGTCAGCATAGGGGTACTCACATTCATGCATGCAGTCACCCTTCATAATGATCGCAACCACACCTCGCCATCACAATACACATTTTTGTCGCAATAATAACATCATAACACCTCAGTCAAATCTCAAAAACGTCATAGCTTTCTTCAGTAATTTCAAAATAGCTAAAAAATTCTGTCGTAGTGTCACAGTGGCTTCTTAAGTAAAAATGAACAGTTTAGTGTCCCAAGCCCAGTTGAAGAAGGAGTAGTGGGAGGAGTAACACCTTATAAAAAAAACCTTGGTTCACCTGACCCGGGTGATAGTACCTCGTGAGGGCCCCGTTGCCAGGGACACGGTGAAGACCTCAACGGCAGTGAAGGCGGAGATGAAGATCATCAGTACGGCGGAACTGGCAGAAGAGGCAACCTTGCTTTTTGGGATACTATAAAAGCTACCATCCAAGGTTATTTGGACAAAGGGCACGACGGTTCCACAGGTTAGTGGCGGTAACCCTACAGCGTATGTTCCACATGTTAGTGGCGGCTGATCTATAAAACTCAGAAGTGGTACTCTGAGCTTAACCAGACTGAATCTCAACTTCAGTCAAAATCCCAGTCCAATTAAATCAACATGGATACAGCACCTTCAAAGACAAATTACCCCAGTGGGTCAAATCCCACGGTTGAAAAACCGCAAGTGGTCTATTCGGATTCTGGGGAGACCACAGAAGTGTGCATGGAGGTAAATCGGAGTACCTCAAAACCCCGTAATAAGAAAAGCAAACCGGAATCTAGAATTTGGCTAATGACATTTAATGTAAATTCTCTCTTAAAAATGGGAAAACTAAAAAACATCCTGGACAAATCCAGAGAACGTAAAATCAAAATTATTGCATTTCAGGAATCACGATATACAGATGAAAATCCTTTTGATTCGCAAGGATACAGGATATACAAAGGAAAACCTGGAAAACGAGCCATGGCAAATTGTCCACAATTTGGAACTGGATTTATAGTAGATACATCAATACTTGATTAAGTCACAACTTTCAAATCTTACTCGGGTCGGCTCTCCACGATGACAATAAAATCAGCTAATAAGATATACACCCTAATCAACGGACATGCACCAACTAACATCACTAACAAAAACAAAATAGAAGAAGTAGAAGAATTATGGAACCAATTAGATAATATTCTCCAAAAAATCCCAAACAACCATGTCAAAATCCCTATGGGCGATTTCAATGCACAAATCGGTAAAGAAAAGAAATATCGATATTGGGTAGGTAAATGGTCAGGACATACACAGACCAACCGGAATGGCATGCGACTCATTGAAATCTGCAAAAACCATGATCTATTTTTCAAATCAACATTTTTCAAGAAAAGAGCCTCGAAAACGAAAACTTGGATCTCACCTAATCCATTACTAGGTGAATATCAGTTGGATCATGTAATGATCTCCCGCGTAAATACAGTAGAAATCATGAAACTTAAAGTCCTGAATGGACTAGACCTAGATTCCGACCATTACCCAACAAAAGTCTCCCTAGATGTCATTCCAGAAAAAAGAAAATTCACTAAGAAATCTCCACACCGTAAATATGATGTACAAAAGATAAATGGCAATGAACAATTTACAAAAGAAATGCAATATTTAAAACCACAAAATTGGCAACAACTGCAAGCAGGACTTTTAAATGCAGCCGAAACTGTAGCACCGCAAACAAGAACACGTAAACACCCATGGTGGACAGATGAGTGTGACCAACTGATAAATCTCAGACAACAGGCGTTGCAAAATTGGTTCTGCAACAAAAATCAAAATACCCTGGAAGATCTCAAAGATACCAGGAAAACAGTCACAAAAGCAATACAAACAGTCCGTAAACAACACGAAGACAAAATATTGCAAGACATAGAAAATGATTTCAAGAAAAACAATTCCCGAAATTTCTACAGTGTATTCAAACAAAAATTAACAAAGTACTCTCCTCCATCACTCCAGTTCAAAAATGAACATGGGGAAATTGCTCATACCAACACCGAAAACTGAAATTCTTGCAAAATACTTTTCTAAATTACTGAATTGTGAAAAGCCTGCAGAAAAATTTGAGTTCCATCGTACACAACGAAACCCAGACTCAAAGCCACCAAGTTTACATGAGATTAAAGAGATAATTCAGTCACTGAAAAATAACAAAGCATCAGGAGAAGACCAAATCATCGCAGAATTATGGAAAAATGCAGGAGAAAATCTTATTGCAAAACTCAGAGAAATTATACATGAAATCCGGAAAACTGAAAAAATCCCCACAGATTGGAAGACTGCAATCATACATCCTCTGTACAAAAAAGGAAGTAAAACAGACCCCAACAACTATCGTGGAATCTCTTTATTGTCAATAACATACAAAATTCTGTCTAAAGCCCTACTAAACCGCGCAGAACCTCAGCTGGATTCAAAACTAGGCGAATACCAAGGTGGGTTCAGAAAAGGTCGATCTTGCGTAGAACAGATCCTTATCTTGAAAAACTCAATGAAATATTTACATGGTACTTCAAACAAAAGTTACGTCATCACGTTTGTCGACTTTAATAAAGCATATGACAGTATAGACCGAGAATCCATTTTTGAAGTATTAGCAGAATTTGGACTATATCAAAAGACAACAAACATCATAAAAGAAACACTCACGGAGACCAAATCCAAAGTAAAATTTATGGGAGAATTGAGCACAGAATTTGAAATAGACACAGGAGTACGACAAGGGGATGTACTGTCCCCAGTGCTCTTCAACTGTGCTCTTGAAAAAGTTGTTAGTGAATGGAAAAAAGCAGGTGCACCAGCACACAGACTGGGACCAAGACATAAGGGCATAGAATTACACTGTTTAGCATTTGCTGATGACATGGCACTGATCGCACAAGACATTACTGATGCACAGAAACAGCTAGAATTATTACAAGAACAGGCAGCTAAAATAGGATTACAAATTTCATTTGAAAAAACAAAATTTATGACTGACGTCAAAGATGCACCTTCTGATCTCAAAATTGGTAATAACTACATCTCTCGCGTAAAAGAATTTAAATATTTAGGTGAATGGATTGCAGAAAATTGTAATGAAAAGAAATCTGTCAGATCAAGAGTCCAGAAAATGGAGACGGCGATTCAGTTAACAAAAAACATTTACAACAAAAAGAGTCTCTCGTTGAACTGCAAAATACGACATTACACAACAGTAATTAGACCAGAAGCTTTCTACGCATCTGAGACACTAAACCTTCAACACAGAACACTAAAAGAGGAATTAGAAGTGAAAGAACGTAAGATAATGAGGAAAATCCTAGGATCAAGAACTAAAGATGGGGTACATTATCCAAAACCAAATGCAGAAATATATAAAAATATCTCCAAAATACCAGACACAAAGCGCATGAGAAGAATCCAATTCATGGGGCACTTAGAAAGAATGGACTCAAACAGGTTAACGCACAAAATCCATACATTTTTAAAGAACAAAACCAGAAGACCGAACTGGTACAAACAGACGGAAAAAGACGTGAGAGAATTAGGGTCTCCAAATCTACATGATAGAAATGAAATCAGAAAAATCACAAACACACGGGGTTTTGAGGAAGAAGAGAGAAAAACTAACCGACATACATGGTCTACGCAACGAAAGCTAGCCCATTCGTTGTTTATGAAGGAATACTGGGCGAAAAGGAAGGCCAACAAATGTTGATTACGCGTGGTCCTAAGTGATCCATCCGCGAAGAAGAAAGAAGAAAGATAAGTGTGAAGTTATAGAACTTTGTAATTACATAAACATGTGTCTCTGACATAGTAAAAAGAATGTTAGTCTCTCTCAGTTAAATGATCAGATAGTTGTTTAATTCTGTATTAGAGAAATATGGTACTGATGTGTAAAACTGAATAAGCAGATACCATATTAGCTAGGGTTCCTAGCGTTTGCCACACGCTTAGTAAACAAAGTAAACATGTATCAGCTGAGGGTTAATGTAATTATACCCTCAGGTGTTACAGATTACAGCAGTGGAATGAAATGTATCACCGCAAACCTTCTTTGCATCTTTTTAATTCAAAAATCTTTAAAAAGTGTTAAAAGTACAAAAATTAATCACTCAAATGCATGTACTGTAACGCGAAACTGTGTGTCTTGTTGAAAAATAATTACTGTCATTACGTAACGATAAAAATGTGCCAAATGTCTTAGTTATCGTCGTGTATAAGAAAAGTTCTGCAAAAGTCAATGTACTTACCTCGTCAAAAACAAAAATGAAATGCTATGCGTATAATGTCGTAGTTATTACGTACATTACTGTGACCAAGAAAGTACTGTAGGAAACAATGGAGCACAATGTGAGATGGTAGATGGTTTAGCTTTTTGGCAAAGTTTACAAATAGACTCTTCGAATTCTGTTTTCCATATTGTTAAAATAACAAGACGTCTGAAGAAAATGAAACATTTTCGTGGACTAAAATGTTCGTAGCTGAAATGAATGCACCAATGAGCTTATTGACAAAATCGTCAGGAATGCAAAGTACCCATAGCTTGTTATCAACAGTGCAATGTTTGAAGACTATGTTGTTTCTAACCAGATAATAATGCCGAATCTGTGTGTCTGTCTTTTCATGCCATTTACTTTTCATGTCTTTGCAAATCGGATCTGAATCTTGTTCATGTGCAATGTCTTTTAAAGATGTGGTGATGAAATTTTCAAAGGCGATTTTCTGAATATAAAGGATGCTGAAATTTATCTCGAGGTTGGTTTCCGTGTTACTTTTCTCAAGCCCAGCCGGTGCACATGGCAGTGCGTCCACAACAATGTTCTCCTTGCTGGGATTGTAGACTGTTGTGGAGTGAAATTCTTGCAGAAACAATGCCCAACGGTTCAACCTGTCATTTAATTTTGAAGCCATTAGAAATTGTAATGCACGATGATCATTGCATACTTTTACGTGTTCACCAGAAATAAAGAAACGGAATTTGTTAGAATATCGTTCACAGATAACGTGATGTGACGTTTTAAGAACTCAGACAATATGAAATTTAGACCACGAATGACTGCTGCCGATGAAATGTTCAAACCAAAAGGAAGTTTCCGAAAATTGATAAAGCTTCTTATTCAGTAATGGAATTTTTTTTCTGATTTTGCTAGTACGCTGCTAGCAAAAGCAACGGTTTTATGAACAGTAGTGTCATTTTCTATAGCTTCTTGAAATAAATGGTCACCAAGACCGACTTTAGAAGACTCCGTGCTAAGGCAGAGATCTTGTGACAGATCTGGATGAGATAGTATTGGTGCATTAAGTAGCGTTTCTTTCAAAGAACTGAATTCCCACTGTGCATATTCGTCCAGTTCCCAATAGTATTTTTTCCACTCAGAGAACAAAGTTTTGGTGTTACTGGCATCTTTATATTCAGGAAACGACAGTGAAAATTTACGAGGCCTAAAAAATTGTGGCCTTTTTTGTGGATGGAACTGGAACGTCTCTGATTGCTTCTAACTTTTCAGGATCCGGCTGAATGCCTTCAGAAGAAATAATGGGTGCCAAATACTTCACCTTTGTCCTACCGAATTCCGACTTTTCCAAGTTAACTGTAATTCCAGATTCTGCAAAAATGCGTACCACGCTGTTGAGGATGCGATTATGTTGTTCCCATGAGGATTCTGCTATTAGAATATCGTTCACAGATAACGTGATGTGACGTTTTAAGAACTCAGACAATATGAAATTTAGACCACGAATGACTGCTGCCGATGAAATGTTCAAACCAAAAGGAAGTTTCCGAAATTGATAACAAACACCGAAACAAAGAAAATCTGTGCATTTTCTACATTCTGGATGAAGTTAGATCTGATAAAAGCTGGATCCCAGATCAATAGAAGACAACACTTTTACACCATTAATATTTAGGAGCTATTCTTCCAACGTTTGCGGCCTGTCTGGTTCAGGAATGATGACAGTACTGATTTCTCTCGAATCTAAGGCAAGCCTGATCGATCCACTTTTCTTCTCAACAACATGTAATGGATTGTCGTATGAGCTTACTGCAGACTCAATAATGCCCTCTTCAAGCATAGATTGTATTTATATTCTAACACGGTCCCTATAATGTGCCGGAATTACGTATGGTCTAACAGAAAATTTAGTATGATCACGAACACGAAACTGGTAATTAAATCCCTTGACTGTTCCTGTTTTGCGAGTAAACACTGTGGAATCTGGTTGTAAAATGTCAAAACGGCCCTGCCTAACAGTGTCAATTGTTTGAATTTTATTGTGAATTAAGTCATTAGTGTCAAATACGTCATCGGTATCATCCGTGTCAATACTAGCAGAGTGATTGTTACTGTCAAGTTCCGTCGGAAGTTCCGAAATGTTGTCTAACAAGAGGTAAGGCTGATTAATTACCTAAGTCATGGTTTGAGAGCCAATCTTCAAATTTCTAAGCTCTTGACTTACATTCTTTCTCTATAGCCAATAATTTCACTGCACAATAGCAACTCTAGTGTTAGATATGACAGCGCCACTAAAGAGGAGACACTAAATACGGTTTTCCGAAATTTCTCTCCGAAAACAAGAAGCAGTAAATATTCCAGAATTCCGATCAATAACAGCTGACAACCTGAATAACTTAGCAGCAAATACCCTCGGTGTTGCGAAGCAACTCAAGCCACGTAATGAAAGCAGTTTTTAGATACAGACTATGTACCAGACTATGTTTATTTCGCTGATGTAATAGCTCAATGTTTGGCATTAATTTACAACGACTTCCTCGACGACGTAAACCCGCATGAAGTGAGAATGAAAATATCTGCTTCAGTAGTCACTTTCTGTTGTTATATACGTGAACGACTTCGAGAAAACTATATTCCCGTTTTGAGTACACATTTACTGAAACAAGGGATGAAATATAATGTAAATCCGTGTAGTATTCGAGGAATTGTAAAGAAATAACCACCGATGGCCACTAATTTACAAGCATAGCCAAAAAGGAGCAGGAGGGATGATCAGCTTGGAAAAGAGGGAACGCGGGAAGTGAAACAATTGTATGGGCCCTTGAACAATATCAGTGAAAAACCGAGCAAAAGTTGACAGTACTATGACCGAACGATAGGATGAGGAATTCACATAGTCAGCAGCGATGTGGTCGCATGTCGTAGACACTACACTACACGGTTATTCAGTTGAAGCTGTAGACACTCCCATTCAACAAATTAGAGCTAAAGTGTTTAGGAAGAATGAACACGGGAGCACCGGACGCCCTTTGAGAAGGGTAGCTCATATATGTCTTACAGTGAAATCGCTAGTATAGGAATAATTTCCGATAAGCTTGGGAAATGGCTTAAGAAAGCCAGCATAACGCCGCTTTTTCCATTCCACAGAGCTTTGGTCTACAGTATAAATTCCATGAAACGAGAGGCCATAATCCTTAAAAAAATTCTGGAATTTATCTAATTCGCTGCAGCATCTGCCATTGCTTTTACACGGGGCAGTATGTACGTACATTCAGATCCGGTTTAAAGAATATAGAGACGGCCATAATTCCAAATCTGTTCTTCCTCACCACTTAAAATAAAATCAGCACTTCCACCTCAGAGGATGCGTCTTTAACATTTTATAGAAAATATAAATCTCGAAAATTTTTGCCAGAGCCCGTTAGGCTAAATTTATACCAGAGCCCGTTAGGCTCCGTTAACGAAGAAAGGACGCTAAAGCATTGGATTCTATTGAAAAATTACAATTTCCTGAAATAACATTCAAGCGTCATCCAATGTTTACACTACTTCTCGGGACCCCTGCATCTAAATTATTACGTATTAGATCCACTATTTGCGCATGTTTTCCCTAACCCTGAATTCCTCCGCACGTGACCCTCACCTCCCGCCTCGCCTGGCTATTACAGCGTACCCATTCCTCTTGCATTTCTCTTCTATCTCACTGAAACTTTAGTTTTCTGTTTACTTTTTACTGTTGTTCATTATTTTACATTGCAGTCGTTTTTACTTCCAAACTAGCAATACTAGAATGTTGCTCCCCTCTCTTCAACCATCCCCCCTCCCGTCCGCCTTCCCCCTTCCTACGTTTCACTTTCGTTTTCATTCTCCTGACTGCTCACCCATTCTGGTCAATATTAGTACTCTCTTTTATAATAGTAGTTTACGAATATTGTCTTATTCACGAAGAATTATCATGCTTGTACACACGTGGCGTAAGTACTCTTAATTTTTATGTGTCTTTTCGTGACATCGTTTTGTAACCTTCCTTATGAATATTATTTTTCCACCAGGTATTACTACATTTGTGCTCATACGGCATTACTAGTTTTAATATATTATTAGTAATTCTTTTTGTAGTATCAATCCTCTTACTATGGCACTGTAGACTTAGTACCTTTTACAATATTTTGTATTTTCACCTTCAGTTCAGTTCTAAATTTTAACTTTTTGCGTGCCTTTGGGTTAGGCAGCCGTCATAGTTCGTCATTTCCTTTTTCCACCGCAGGTTGCTTCTACTCTTCAGTCACTCATACCGGTTGCTAGTTTGCCGGCCGCGGTGGTCTCGCGGTTCTGGGCGCGCAGTCCGGAACCGTGAGGCTGCTACGGTCGCAGGTTCGAATCCTGCCTCGGGCATGGATGTGAGTGATGTCCTTAGGTTAGTTAGGTTTAAGTAGTTCTAAGTTCTAGGGGCTAATGACCTGAGAAGTTGAGTCCCATAGTGCTCAGAGCCATTTGAACCATTTTTGGTTGCTAGTTTAACTTTTACAGGACGCTTCCCGCTCGCAACAATATTTAACAGACAGTAATGTCTGCCTGTTCTACTTTGCAGCCTGATGTCTCAGGAATGCGACCACCTCGCAGCTGGCTAAGTGAATTCCTCTTTCCATTGTACCGTTTAGTACTCTAACTTTTGCTCTCATGGTTAATGGTCACATACAACTGATTTCCCTTTATGTATCCCTCCTTTCCCAACTAATTTACCTGATCATACTTTTCCGGTTATGCTTATAAGTGAATTACCTTCGGTAGTAACTTTTTTACAATTCCGTGTATACTACACTAACTGATACTATATTTCCTTCCTTGTTTCTGTAAATTAGTACATCTCAAGATGGAAATATAATTTTCCCCACAACTGGTCGCAACTGAAGCCGATATTTTCAATCTCATCATGTGTCTCAATTCCGAATCATCTGTTAACAAAATCCTACTTAAAGACTGAAAAGTAGCATAGGTCACATAGATGCACAAGTAATCTGCTCAATATTAGACCTGTATCACTGACATCAATTTACAGTAGGATTTTGGAACACATACTGTGTTCGAACGTCATGAAATACCTAGAAGAAAACGATTTATTGACACTTTCCCCAAGGAAGTTTTAGAGGCGTCCTGCTATTCCTAATCTATACAAACGATATATGAGACAATCTGAGCAGACCTATTACATTATCTGCAGCTGATGTTTTCATTTGAAAATCTAGTAAATTCATCATAAGACAAAAACGATGGCAACATGAATTAGACAAGTTATCACTATGATGCGAAAAGTGTCAATTGTTTCTAAAGAATAGGAAGTGTCAGTGCCTCCTCACTCGTGCTAAAAGCGAGCAAACAGTTATAAAGGTTGTAGATTAAGCTATGTACTTAGGGATTATAATTATTATCAACCTAAATTAAAACTATTGCATAAAAATGTCGTACGAAAAGCGAATCATAGACCGCATTTTATTGACAGTACACGTACAACGTGGAACAAATCTGCTAGAGAGACTGCCTGCATTAGTCTCGTCCATCCTGATCTGGAGTATTATTGCGTGGTAAGGTATCCTTAGCAGTTGGAACTGACGGAGATCATTGAAAATGTTCAGAGAAGGTGTGGTCTTATTGGGCAGTATCACGAAATAGGGCAGAGGGTATCACGGTTATGACACACGATTTGTGGTGGTAATTTTTAAAACAAAGGCGTCTTTCGAGCCGCAAAATTTATTCAGCAAATTAGTATCAACAACTTTCTCCTTAAAATGCTAAATTATTTTGCAGACTTCCACATAAATAGGAGAAACGATAAAACAAGAGTTACCAGATCTCGCATGGATAGATTTAGTCGTTAATTTTTCCCATCGTAAAGTTCGAGAGTAGAACGGTCGAGAAATAATCGGAATATGGTTTGATGAATCTAAAGGAAAGTACTTACGTGTGAATTGCAGACATGTCATCTAGATATAGATGGAGATACTCAAATGAAGGTGTAAATTATGATATTATACATGGATATTACAACACACTGCAAGCAACTCCCACTGTTTACAATGCGCCTGTCCATTACATTTCCAGTAGGATGTGCTGACGCCACCTAGGACTTAATCTGGTGGATATTACGGATAGGGTAAAGCTGTCTGGATGAAGCACTTAATAACACTGTATCCTGAAGCAGGGTTCGGTTGATCGATGTGGTAGTCTATACGTAGCATGTACACTGCCTGATCAAAACTGTCCCGAAACCCTACGTAGCTGTCTCACGAGAGGCGAAACCATCAGTATAGAAAGTTTTGTCTAATATTCGCGTGATTATTGCGTTCTGAATACAGAAGCAATGACAGCAGAATGGCTCGATCAGGAAAGTTCAGTAACTTCGTACGTGGCCTCGTCATTGAATTACAGCTGACTAACAGATCCACGACAAGCACTTTAACCCCTCGGAAGCTGCCCAGATCGACTAATGGCGATGTGATTGTGAAATGAAAACGTGAAGGAACAATCACAGCTATACCAAGACAAAATAGATCGCATGTACAGCTATTACCACTGTCATAGATTAGGAATAGATCTGGCTGAGAAGCCGAAAAACTTCTTGTCCTACGTAAATCCACTGATCGAGACTAAGGCTTCTCCCCAGTCACTCGTCCTACAGTCTGATATAGCAACAGAAGACGGGAAGAGGGAAGCTGAAATTTTAAATTTCGCGTTTAAGAAATCGCTCACGCAGTGTGCTATCGCAAAGATACAGTTGTTTCGCATCGCACGGTCACCAGTACGGAGGATATAGTTACAACGTTTCCCCGGCGAAGAGAAACATCTGAAAGGATTGGAAAAATATAAGTCGCCAGATCAGGATGGAACCTCAGTTCGGTCTTACAAAGAATACTCAACAGAACTGGCTCTTTCAGTAGCTTGATTTTATCGCGAATCTCTCGCCCAACGCAAATTTCCAAGCAACTGGAAAAAAGTGCAGGTGACTCCTGTATATATGAAGGGTGAACGAACGGACCATAAAAATTAAAGACCAATATGGTTAACATCGGTTTTCAGCAGCCTCAGTGTAATAAATTTCATTGAGACGGAAAAGTTTTTGTCCATAAACCAGAACAGAATTAGAAAACATTGTTCGTGCGAAACCAAGCTTCCTCTTTTTTCGCACGACATCCTGCAAACAACCCATGAAGGGCAACAGGTAGAGTCCATAGTCAGAGATTCCCGAAAACGATTCGACACGATGCCCCACAGCACACTGTTAACGAAAGAAGTTTCCTAGAAATGCAAGTGACCTGAAGACTTTTTACGTTACTGAACCCAGTACAGCGTCTTCGACTGCGAGTGTTTATCAGAGACATGAGTATCGTCATGGGTATCCCAGGGAAGTGTGATAGGAGTGCTGTCATTCTCTCGATACATAAATGATGTGGCGGACAGTTTAGGCAGCAATCTGCCGCTATTTGCTGATGACGCTGTGGAGTACGGGAAGGTGTCGTCGTTGAGTGGCAGAAGAAGGATACAAGATGACAGATAAAATTGGTATTTGTTGTTTTGATTGGCATCTAGCTCTAAATGGAGAAAAATGGAAAACAATCCCTTAAGATTCGAATACAGTGTTAGTAATGAGCTGCTTGAATCAGTTACGTCGGTTAAAAATCTAGGCATAATGTCGGAAAGCGATACCAAATCGAACGAACATGTAAGGACTGTATTAGGGAAAGTGAAAGGTCGACTTCGGTGTATTAGGAGAATTTTAAGAGTGTATGGGTCACCCGTAGAGGATAACGCGTATAGAACACTAACAGTGAGACCCATTTTTGATTATTGTTCAGTGGTTTGGATTCCCCAGCTGTCCGGATTAAAGGAAAACATCAAAGCAATTCAGAGGCGGACTGCTAGATTTGTTACTATTATGTCGAATCAACATGCAAATAGTACGGAGATGCTTTGGGAACTTAGATCGAAATCCCTGCAGGAAAAAGCATCGCTTCTTTCGAGGAAAACCATTGAGAAAATTAAGAGAGCCGACGTCTGATGCTCTCTGCTGAACAACTCTACTGCCACAAACGCACATTTCGCTTAAAGACTACAAAAATAAAATAAGAGGTATTACGGCTCGTTTCTCCGCTAGCCCTGTTTGCGAATGGAACAGGGAATGAAATGGCTACTAGTAGCGCAGGGCATCCGTCGTCATACACCATACGGTAGCTTGCGGACAATGTATGCTACCATCGGGAATTAAAGAAGTTGGTTATAAAAGCAGCATGAAGTAAGCGAAAGGAATCACTCGTGAGTACTTAATTGCTACCAGTAGCCGGCCGGGGTGGCCGAGCAGTTCTAGGCGCTACGGTCGCGTTCGAATCCTGCCTCGGGCATGGATGTGTGTAATGCCCTTAGGTTAGTTAGGTTTAAGTAGTTCTAGGTTCTAGGGAACCGATGACCTTAGGAGTTAGGTCCCATAGTACTCAGAGCCACTTGAACCATTTACTGCCAGTAGGCTACCGAGTATAGTTGCTGTGCGTCAAGAGGAGGTGCAGTGAATGCGGGGCCATGAAGGAGAAGCTCCTCATGAGTCACATATTCTGCACTGCATACAATAGGGAAAATACTCGGACACGATTGAGACAACGATTTGTCGACAGTAACGTTCCTAATAGGGACTGGCCTGCCCAGAGTTCTGTCTTGAACACAGTGGGACACTTTGGTGATGAGTAAGAACCTCGACATCGCTTCCGACCCCATCGTTCAACAGCACTACTCTCTTTGGTATTGGGTGGCTGGCATTCTTCCATTGACATTGAGACACATCAATGTATAAGGAAGAGTTAAAGCCTTCATAAGGGTGAAGAGTAGACGCATCCCAAATTAATATCCACTATAAGGTATCAGGATGGTTCTGATCAGACAGTGTATTTCCTTCTTGTTGCGAGTCGCAGAGTTTGCGCTAATTGGTTGTAATTCAACTGTTTCCATACAACCCTAATTGCTTGTGATGCAGAGTTTTGATGTAATATCAAAATACACCGAAGCGCCAATAAAACTGGTATCGGCATGCATATTTAAATACAGAGATACGTAAACAGGCAGAATGCGGTGCTGCACTCGGCAACACCTATATTAGACAAGGGTCTGGCGTAGTTGATAGATCCGTTACCTCTGCTACAGTGGCAGGTTACCAAGATTGAACTGAATTTGTACGTGGTTTTATAGTCGGCGCGCAAGAGATGGGACACAGCATCTTCGACGTAGCGATGAAATGCGTATTTTCCCGTACGGTCATTTCACGAGAGTACAGTGAATATCAGGGATCACTAAAAACATCAAATCTCACACATCGCTGCTCCCGGAAAAACATCTTGCAAGAATTAGATCATCGACGAGTGAACGTGACGGAAGTGCAACCCTTCCTCAAATTGCTGCGGATTTCAATGCTGGACCACCAGAAAGTGTCAGCGTGTGTAGCATTCAAAGAAACATCATGAGTATGGGCTTCCGGAGCCGAAGGCCCACTCATATACTCTTGATGACTGCACGACACAAATCTATACGTCTCGCCTGGCCCCGTCAACGCCGACATTGGACTGCCGATGACTGGAAACATGTGGACTTGTCGGACGAGTCTCGTTTCAAATTCTATCAAGCGGGTGAACATGTACGGGTATGAAGACAGCCTCATGAATGCATGGGCCCTGTGTGTCAACAGAGGACTGTTCAAGCTGGTGGAGACTCTGTAATGGTGTGGGGCGTGTTTAGGTGGAGTGTTATGTCGCCCCTGATATGTCTACAGATGACTGACAAGTGACATGTACGTAAGTGTCCTACCTGATCACCTGCATCCATTCATATCCATTGTGCATTCAGAGGGACTTGGGCAAGTCCAGCACGACGGTGCGACACTCCACACATTCAGAATTGCTACAGAGTGGCTCCAGGAACTGTTCTGAGCTTAAGCACTTTCACTAGCCACCCAACCCCCCCCCCCCCCCTTCGCCGACATGAATATTAATGAACAAATCTGATATTCCTAGCAACGTGATGTTCATAAGAGATCTCCACCCCCTCGTACTCTTACGGATTTATGAAGAGCCCTGCAGGATACATGGTGTCAGTTTCCTCCAGCACTGTATCATATATTAGTCGAGTTCATGCCACGTCGGGTTGCGGAACTTCTGCGTGCTCGCGGGGGCCCTACATGATATTAGGCGGGTGTACCAGTTTCTTTGGATCTTCTGTGTAATAAAGGGCTCAAATGTAATACAGTTTTCTGGGAGCAGCCATCCGTACTACCCCAACCCATTTCCGAACTGGACACAGAATTCATTCCCACATAACAAAAGTTTAAAAAACTAATATTGCATTACTTTCGTCAGTGAAAATAAACATTGGAAACAAACAAGGTGGGCTTCTCAACAGATCGGAACGCTCAACAGATAGTACTGGAACATCCTGCGAGTGACACCCTTTGTGGCCTGAAGTACTCCCGAGCGCTGTCCGATTTAGCGGCACGCAGAATTCATGTGCTACACATTCTAATGCCTTCATGACCCTTTCAGCTTTTCGTGGATTAAACAAATACCAGAAAAATTTTCTACAAAATTTCAGCTTAAATGCTGTTGTAACCAGTGGTGACCACGCCAACGCTGGTCTCAAACCCGGTTGAAAGCTGAGGAGGGTGAGAGTAACAACTTGTTAAAAAACGCTTGGTTCACCTGGCTCCGGGTGATAGTACTTGGTAATGTCCCCTTGTCAAGGTTATGACGAAGTCTTCAACAGCAACGACGGCAGTGGAGAGGGACTCCGATACACGAATCTGGCGGATAGTCTAGAACGGTGATTTAATGGAGATGTGTCTCTGAGGCTGTGGAGAAAGCGACAACTCACAACAGGAAAGATACCTCGAACAAAAGCTCAGCAGGTCTTGATGCCTTAAGATGGCAGACCCATGAGATGATTTACTACGCAGTGGACATTCACAATTACTAGTAAATTACGCACACTGAGAAAATTGAGCCGATTCCGCATCATGTATTTTATGTATAATGTGAAGTGCAGAAGAAGAACTTCCGGTAATATAGCAAAAGCATCAAGAGATAAATTCTTCGGTCCTCTTATGAGACAGTTGCCTGCTACAGTTGTTATTTAATTTGAAGGTATTTTATTGCAATCTGTAAGCAGAGGGCTCACAGTTACCGCCGTTTATAATGTAACGCCTATGGCCTTTCCCACGAGCTCAGCCTCTACTCGTCCCACTTATGCTGTGCATAAGAATAGCCCCTCGCTACCTCTCCACTACAGCCTTGATCGCGTCTTGTTATATTACGCATTTATAATATACATTGGTATGTATCTTTTCTAGAATCATAGCACCTCTAATCAGTAACCTCTAATCAATAATCAGGCACGCTGTGACGAGAACCGCCACGTCATGTATACTCGGAAAAAATTTACCACCAAGGAATTACCTGAATTTGACAGTAATCGATAAATATGATGTACAATCAAACAAATGTTTAGCACTTTCGAAAAATTGGATGCTTTGTTCAAGATAAAGTGTTTCACAAACTGAGCAAGTGAATAACGCGCTGGTACATCTCAGGCCCTTATACAAGTAGTTATTAGACTTGTAACGGATTAATAGGGTTGTTGGCACTGGTAGATATCGTGCCAGATTCTGTCCAATTGGCATGTTATATAGTCATATCCCGAGACGACTGAGGGACCTTCTCATGATGCTCCAAACGTTCTTAAATTGGGAGAGATCAGGCAACGTTTCTGGCCAAGATAGTTTTTGGCAAGCACGAGGACAGGCAGTAGCATATCAGGCCGTTTGCGGTCCGATATTACTTTGTTCGAATGAAAGCCCAGGATGGCTTGCCATGAGGGCAACAAAATGGGACGTAAGATATCGTCGACGTAGGGCTACACCGTAAGACTGGCGTGGATGAAACGAAAGGAATACTGCTATGGGAGGAAGTGACATCTCAGACAATGATTCCCAGTTGTCGGGCCACATGGCGGAGAAAATCAGGTTGGTATCCTATCTCTGTCTGGAGCGTCTTCAGACACGTCATCGATCTGTAATCTCGTCGACTGGAGTAGAATTGTTTTCAGCTTATCGAGGATTAAATAAATGCCAGAAAAATGTTCTACAAAGGTTGGTTGGTTGGTTTGTGGGGGTTAAAGGGACCACACTGCGATGGTCATCGGTCTCTTTTTCCAAAAAACTAAAATCACCCACAGAGAAAAAAAAAAGCAAACAACAGAAAAGACGGCAGACGACACAGAACAAGAGAGGCTCAGACAGAGATCAGACAAAACGAATTAAGATCACACAGAGTGTGACGGTGGTTGGCCGACCATAGAGGTAAAAAGGAAAAGCCAACCACCGAGAACACATTAAAAACTCAGTCTAAAATCGTAGGCCGAAGGCCGGAATCAACGCTAAAAAAAACGTAAACACTCACATTAAATGATAAAAGCCCCCTTGCCCGAATAAAACGCAAAACTGCGTCCACTATGGCAGAGTCATCTGTTAAAAGGGCAGGGAGCGTGTCAGGCACCGCTAATGTCTGCCTCAGCACAGCTAAAGGCGACACTCCAACAAAATGTGGACCACAGACAAAACGGAGCCGCAGCGACATAGAGGGGAGTCCTCTAGGCGCAATAAGTAGCCGTGCGTCAGCCAAGTGTGCCCAGTGCGCAGCCGGCAGAGGACAACAGACTCCTTGCGAGAGACCCGCATGGATGACCGTCACAAAGTTGTCGTCTCCTTGATAGGACGGAGTTTGTTTGGCAAGGGGAGGTTGCGCCATTCTGTGTCCCATAAATTGAAAATTTTGCGGCGTAAGATTTCCCGCAAATCAGTCGCCGGAAGGCCAATCTCCAGAAATGGTTTACTGGTGGCCTCTTTCGCCAGGCGGTCAACATTTTCATTGCCAGGTATCCCAACATGGCCAGGGGTCCACATAAAGACCACAGATCGCAGGGACTCCTGGACAGCCATCACCAGACGCGATCGAGGTAAGCACTGGTCGATAGCTCGTAAACTGATCAGGGAGTCGCTACAGATTACAAAGAACTCACGTGAGCAGCAGCGGATGTACTCTAGGGCACGAAAGTTGGCGACTAGCTCAGCAGTGAAAACGCTGCAGCCAGCCGGCGATGAGTGATTTTCGAGTGAGAGCATAACCGAAACGACCAGCAACCATCGAACCGTCAGTGTAAACAACGCTGGAGACCTGATACGTGGCAAGGATGGAAAGAAAGCGGCAGAGGAAGGCCTCTGGAGGGACTGAATCCTTCGGGCCCTCTTCCAATTCGAGCCGAAAGGCAAGGGCGGGGAACACACAAGGGGGGTGTACGCAGAGGGGCCCAAAAAGGAGGTGGTGCAGTGAAAACCCCAAGCCTGAAGAGAAGCTCACGGACGCGGACCGCAACCGTACAACCCGATCGGGGCCGACGTTCTGGGAGATGGACGACTGACTGCGGGAACAGGAGACGATAATTTGGATGCCTGGGGAAACTACAAACATGGGCAGCATAAGCGGCCAGTAAATGTTGGCGCCTTAACTGCAGTGGAGGAACACATGCCTCCACAAGTATGCAGTACACAGGGCTGGTCCGGAAAGCACCAGTGGCAAGTCGTATTCCGCTGTGTAGGATTGGGTCCAGCACCCGCAACGCAGATGGGGATGCTGAGCCATAAGCCAGGCTCCCATAATCCACACGAGACTGGATTAATGCCTGGTGGAGCCGTAAGAGGGTAGATCGGTCGGCGCCCGAGCTAATGTGGCTCAAGCATCGCAGAGCATTTAGATGCCGCCAACACATCTGTTTAAGCTGCCGAATATGAGGTAGCCAAGTCAATCGGGCATCAAAACCCACACCCAAAAACCTATGTGACTCCACTACAGCAAGAAGTTCGCCATCAAGATAAAGCCGCGGCTCCGGATGAACAGCGCGTCGCCGGCAGAAATGCATAACGCAGGTCTTGGCAGCCGAAAACTGAAAGCCACGCGCTACAGCCCAATACTGCGCCTTGCAGATAGCGACCTGCAGCTGACGTTCAGCAGCTGCAATGCCATTAGAGCTATAGTAAAGGCAGAAGTCGTCAGCATACAAAGACGCAGAGACAGGCGTTCCGACCGCCGCAGCGATTCCGCCAGCGATCTTCAATCGCTTCAGCGACCTCAGCCGACCGTCAAGCACAGTCCGCCGCCGAAGAAACCCAGAAGAACTAGGAATGGCAGATTCTGCGGCAGTAACGATGCCGGTGGTGACCGAGTGAACCACCGCATCAATGTCGTCGTTAGAGTGAGGCTCAATAGCGGCAGTGGAGGGGAACAAGTCCCAGTCGGCCTTATTCATAGCCCACCTGCAAGGGCGCCCAGAAGACTGACGTTGTGGCAGTGACAGAAATATCGGAAAGTGGTCACTACCACACAGGTCGTCATGCACTCTCCAATGGACAGAGGGTAAGAGGCTAGGGCTGCAGATCGAAAGGTCGATGGCGAGGTACATGCCATGCGCCACACAGAAGTGTGTGAAGGCACCATCAGTTAAAATCGAAAGATCGAGCTGTACCAATAAATGCTCAGTGGTGGCGCCTCGACCTGTCGCCACTGACCCACCCCACAGAGGGTTATGGGCGTTGAAGGTGACCAGTAACAAAATCTGTGGCGGCAATTGGGCTACCAGCGCAGCCAGGACATGCTGCGCGACATCACCATCCGGAGGAAGGTAAAGACTACAGACAGTAACAGCCTGTGGCGTCCACACCCGAACTGCAATAACCTCTAAAGGTGTTTGTAGAGGGACAGACTCGCTGTGAAGAGAGTGAAGGACATAGATGCAGACGCCACCAGACACCCTTTCATAAGCTGCCTCGTTCTTATAATAACCCCGATAGCCACGGAGGGTGGGGGTTCGCATTGCTAGAAACCAAGTTTCTTGAAGAGCAATGCAGAAGAAAGGGTGAAGGCTGATAAGTTGTCGGAGCTCAGCTAGATGGTGGAAGAAACCGCTGCAGTTCCACTGGAGGATGATATTGTCCATGTCTGAGAAAGGCGTGACGGGACTGGGAAGACTGGGTGTTGTGTGATGTCCTTAGGTTAGTTAGGTTTAAGTAGTTCTAAGTTCTAGGGGACTGATGACCATAGCTGTTAAGTCCCATAGTGCTCAGAGCCATTTGAACCATTTTTTTTGGACTGGGGAGGCAGATTACGCCGCTGGGTCACCTGCTGCCTCCGATTGAGCACCTGTGCTAGTGCTATCCATGGTGTCTGAGGGACCGGCGAGATCGAGGTATTCAGCGGACGACAGAATCTCCACCTCGGCCTCAGACGCAGAGCTGGAAGGTTGGGGTGGGGTGGGTGCCACCTCGAGTTCCTTGGGCTTAGAGCTCGTCTTCTTGGATTTCTCACGTTGCTTCTTGGGTTCCACTGGCTGGGAGGGCTTCACCGATTCAGTCTGCGTTACGGAGGAGGATCGCGAAGCCCTACGACCAGCTGATTCTGGGCACTTACGCCACTGTCGGTGGTCAGCCTTCCCGCTGGTGGAAACCTGGGAAGGGAGGAACCCAAGGGACCCCTTGCGAGCGTGAGAAGCCAAAGAAGTTGGATACTTCCCCTGCTTAGAAGCGGGGATGGACGTCCCCTATGGGTGGGATGGTGTTGCTCCTGAGGTAGGTGGCGCAGGAGCAACCCAGTGGGTAGAGCCCCCCACTGGCAAGGGGGCAGGAGGAGTTGAGCTACTCGTCGATCCCGCCGGAATTCGCGAAACTGATGGGGCTAGCACAGTTGTTGTAGCAGTGGTGTAGGAAGATGTCATTCTCACAGAATGTAGTTGGTCGTATTTCCATTTGGCCTCAGTATAGGTCAGACGGTCCAGGGTCTTATATTCCATGATTTTGCACTCTTTCCGGAAGATTCAGCAGGCTGGCGAGCAATGTGAATGGTGCTCCCCGCAGTTGACACAGATGGGAGGCGGGGCACATGGAGTATTGGGATGTGATGGGTGTGAGGCTGGAAGTGCAGCGGGAAGACATATGGCCGAACTTCCAGCATTTAAAGCACCGCATCGGGGGAGTGATAGAGGGCTTGACGTCACATCAGTAGACCATTTACCTTGACCTTTTCTGGTGATGTATACCCTCGGAGGCCAAGATGAAGGCACCAGTAGCAATCTGATTTTCCTTAGAACCCCAATGAACACACAGGACGAAATGTAAAACTAGGCGCTCTAAATTGGCACGCAGCACGTCATCAGACTGCAAAAGAAGGTCCCTATGGTAAATAATACCCTGGACCATATTTAAAATCTTGTCATACGCAAGTAACCATTGTGACTGGGCAGAGGATGCCGTTTGTATGAGGACTGACCCAGAGCGCATTTTTGACAAGCCGTCCACCTCCCCAAACTTGTCCTCTAACTGCTCGCCGAAGACTGAGGCTTTGTGGAGACAAAAGACTCCCCATCAGCTCTCGTACAAACTAAGAATCGGGGCGAATAACTGCTACTGCCATCCTGAGACTTACGTTCCTCCCACGGTATGGCCAGGGAGGGGAACGTTTCCGGATCATACTTCTGAGCATTAAGTTGAGCCCGAGAACGCTTAGAGACTGCTGGCAGCTGGCCACCAGCGAGAGACGATGTACCATGCTTCATTCCGGGTCATCCGCCCTGATGCCACCTACTCCGACCAAGGGCCCTCCCCACTGGCGCCACCCAGCCTCAGCAATGGCCACCTGGCAGGATGGCCGTTGCCGGGAGTCCCGATACCCCAGGAGGACAGGCATCTACTCCTTGGCATACGTGGGGAGTTAACGGCGCAGGCATCAGTAGAGCGATCCCTGTGTTGTCATGGGAGCTACAACGAATAGGGTATATGGCGGCCCCACCACAACGGACTGGCTACCGTGCTGGATGTTAGGTAACATGTGATCCATGGTCGCCGTCAGTGCAGAAAGAGGCACTGCACAGAGCAAGTTGTAAAGTGCACACAGGAACGTATCCATGCCCAAGAGATGGAGAGCAGGCAAGACTGCAATGCAACGACGAATAAGCTGGCAAAAGGTCTGATCTCAAGATGGACACAATGCACCAAGTAAGGCGCCCTTCCCCAATGTGCACGCTCTTCGGAAGAATTTTGAGATAGTCGCCTCTTACGACAGGCAGGAATACCGCGGGGGGGTGTTCTACAAAATTTCATCTTAAATACAGTTGGAACCACTGGCTTCGAACTGAGCCTTGATGACCTGTGAAGACGGATCTGGGGACGGCACGGCAGCGGTGGCACATCAACCTGAATTTCTTCCGCTGTACCCGCATCTCGTGGTCGTGCGGTAGCGTTCTCGCTTCCCACGCCCGGGTTCCCGGGTTCGATTCCCGGCGGGGTCAGGGATTTTCTCTGCCTCGTGATGGCTGGGTGTTGTGTGCTGTCCTTAGGTTAGTTAGGTTTAAGTAGTTCTAAGTTCTAGGGGACTGATGACCATAGCTGTTAAGTCCCATAGTGCTCAGAGCCATTTGAACCATTTTTTCCTTCCGCTGTAGAGCCAGACAACCAGGAGCGATGGTTTAGACTGCCATTTCTTTGGCTGTCATCCAGAGCAATCTTACAGCCAGCGGTGCGCCGACGATAATCTATGCCCCGTTCTGTTGCCCTAATGGCATACCATCCTGGGCTTATATTTCAGCTAGATAATGTCCCCCATTACAAGGCGAGAGTTTCTGCTGATTGCCTTCGTTCTTGCCAAATCCTACATTTGACGATCTAACGTGCCAGTTGGACAGGATATGGAACGATATCCCACAGAAGGACATCCAACGACCGTATCAGTCATTGCCAAGCCGAATACCTGCTTGCATAGGGGCTAGAGTTCGGACAACGAGTTGTTTACTTGCTCAATTTGTGAATCCCTTTCTCTTGAATAAATCATATAATTTTCCCAAAAGTTTAATCATTTGCTTGCCTGTAGATGTACATCACATCTACCGATTTCCGTGCCATTCCGATAATTCCTTCGTGCTGCGCCTTTTTGTCTTAGAGTGTATGTGCATGGATACTAATGAGTTCTATAGTATGTTCCCATTAATTCAAACATTTTTTGTTGCATCTTTGGTGATATAAATGGCACTTTGAACGTAGAACATCATTCAGGTAGACGTAGCGCAACAGGACTCCATCTGGAATGAGAAACGACGTTGAAGATAAAATAAAACTACTCCTTAATCTAGACGAACAATAATTTCATGCTCCAATGTAATGCACTTGGTGAGTTTATTATCGTCCTGGTGAAACGATACTCTGCGTATGAGATTCGTTCTGGATACGAGCTTGCGCTACTTTTCGCTTGTATCGTAGACGTGATTACTCTAAATAATGGGACCTCGTGTTGTTCTATATGTCTTGTAGAACCTAGTAGTGGTTTTGTTCGTTATGTGTTAGGAAGATGTGTAATGGGATACATAGCAGATTTCGTGTCGGTTACTTATACAGTCGTTCAGTCATCTGGCCCAAATATTTAAAGGTGCCCCTAAGATAATAAGGTGATACTGACCTTAATTTTATACTCAAAAACCACACTGCTGCATCTTATGCCCTCTCTCTCTCCTTATGACAAAGAGGTTATGTATGCCTTCTACAACTTTATTTCAAAAACACAGGTGCTACCACTTTAAAGTAAATGTCATTCGCGTGAAATGTATTAAGATTTCATCATATTTCTTCTTGACTCTACAAGGTAGGCATATGTCTATCAATGATTTTCTAATATATCCACATTCCCTGGCGTAAGTGTTGCATTATGCTACACTCTGCCATTTATCACAATTTTAAATAAAAAATCTTGAAGAAATCTGATATATGGTTATCATCGTTTTAGACAAGTGAAGCTGTAAGTTTGGTGTAGCACAAATGGCTAGTAGCTATAACAGCATTACAGTTGATTTATCCTTTCAGATATGCACCCGTCCAATCCATATTGTGAACCATTATTTAATGCCAATTCCTTGTTGCCTAAAAAAAAAAAAAAAAACTCGTCTTCGAACTTGGAAAAAGCCTCTAGTTACTGTATTTTAGGTAATCAGACGTTGATTAGATAGACATATCAGAAGCTCGTACTGATATTAAGGTTTAAAGAGTACATATATTTCCACTAAATAAAAAGTGGAGAGTAAGGATATCGGAGAAGATATCAAAAAGAATCTTAATAATTTACGTTGAGAAGCAGTAGTCAAATTAGTTATTGAATATCAAAATTTTAGTAACCATTTTACTCTTCACGTGCACTATTCAAATCAATAATAAAGTTATGTCATATTCGACAGCGTACTTAAGTTTCTGCAGATACACTGTTTGTAATATTCAACTATGCTATTTCCATTGCAGATTTTTCGCTGTTGACCGATACATTTATTACACATTGATGAGCATATCAAGTTCGGTTAACATATCTTTCGTACCCTATTCAGTGAAGACAGTGTGTCAGGCACCAGATAAAAAAAACTTTCGTTTTTGTGTTATAATAAGGAATCACCGTAACGTTCTGAATGTCTCGTTTGTATCTGGATACTTCAATAAACCTTATGATGGTACTATCCTCTCACGCGTTCACAGAACTATCTTTTAAACAGCTACACGAAACTGAGAAACTGGCTTTATTATTTTTTTCGAGCCTCTACATTTCCACTAAAAGCCAGTTAAGAAATTGAACGTCATTTAGTATTTATCTCTTCTCAATCCGTAGCGGTAGCGAATTGTGGATTCCCGTATAGTACACATAGTCAACTAGGTTGATTATTTGTTAAAAATTTACTTAGTGGTGTGACAATGCAGGAGAAGCTATTGCCAAATGTAGCAGATGGTAAATCTGATCGGACCTTCATTACATCTGGTAGACGCTAGAAATGAAGCGTACTATCCGCAGTTTCCTCCTGGAAGTCATACTGACTTCCCAGAGGTTAGCCTCCAAGGAAAATTCGGTTGCGGGCGGGCACCACCTAACCGACTTGGGACATAGACCATTGAAGATAGGACGGTATGCACTAAAGTGATGTTTTACTGTGACAGGGCAAGCGCGGTAAGTTTCTTGACTAACTTACTGGAATGAAAAGGCGTGACCAACGAGAGATTATTTTCTTACATGTTTCACTGGAAGAAATATGAACTCTGCTTCGCAACCTCACCGAGACAGCAGAAAGCCAAATTCTAACAGACATTTCTCCATATCATAATGCTTTTACGCTTGGGTTATATAAATAAACAAAGGTTTTTAATTGTAAACGAGAAAAGGAAGCCGCAAATAAGTTTTCAGAGATCGCTGTAATAAATACATAGAACTTCTATAAAAGATACCGTTAAGTTACCATATTCTTATTTTTCGTCAGCACAAAATATATATCTCAGTATTATTAAGGCAGTAAACTAATATGTAACAGTTAGAGAATACTGCATGTCTTATTGTTTTTAGTTTCAGGTCACATGTATAAACAAAGCCTTTTTATCTGAAATCAACAAGACGATACCACAGATGAGCTTTTCACTATCGTCGCAAGAAATACATAGAACTAAAAGGTACCAAGTTAGAGAACTCTGAAAACCATATACAATCGTATTAGTTGTCCAAAGGTATTACATATCTCAATATTTTTCAACAAAGCGTTGTTTGATAGTGGTTAAGGAGTTTGACTTGCCTCTGGGAGAAGCAGGATTCATTACCTCGTCGGCCCATCGAAATTTTGGTTTTTGACGTTATTCTAAATTGGCTGAAGCGGATCCCAAGACGGTATCTTCGGAAAGCAAGTGAGTGATATCATTCACCACCCTTGTCCATTCCAAATTAGTGCTCCGTCCCTAAGGGCTTTGTTATCGACTGCTCATTCTCATGTTGCAATATGTTTCTACATCGCCGGAAAATTATAATACCAACAATACAGTTCCATCACGTCACAGACACTTTGAGTAACAGAAAATGCAGAACCACCACTAAGACATCATGAAGATTAACGATTATTCATTGCAAAACAACGTTGCAGTTGTCACAAAATGTGCTGAAAATACTAAGGTGTTAAGAATAAATATGCGATTACACAGACAGATCTGTTGGATCCGTGGTGTATGTTAGCGAATGATGCTGAAAGGTCTCCATGGATGCCACAGCTAGGTTCAGTATCGGGACTGAACTAATGGTGTGCCTCAGATCTAAACTCTCTATAAGGGAATCTCTCTGTGTGGTGCAGATATACAGTTTGTCTCAAGCTTGTGTTCATAAATTACTTGCCAAATACATCAGCGGGTAAAACTTGATATTTTACATTCTTTACGGTCTGAGCCGATAATAGCGGGAAAACGTCCATGCACGAGCTGTCCATTCTTAAGTCATGAGATGCGAACATAATGTTTCTACTTGCCATACTCGTTACTGGCTCTAATGGACGAAAATGGAATATGCAGTCTGATTGCTTATCCAACAATTTATGTTCTGTTTGTGTTGCGTATAAATTCCTGAACATAGCGGTGATAGTAAGGTCAAACAGGAAAATCAGAGCAATGTGTCTTAGAATATCTGAGAATCATCTACCATAAAATTTAGTCACCAGCAAGTTTTTCTCAATTTTACGGTAATATTATGTTGAGCTGTTACGTTGAAATTCCTTGAAAATGCTTAACCCTTGTACCACTGCATTAATATTAAACGGTTCGATGAATAGTCGGGAGACAATATGACCATACATTACGAAGCAAGTGTAAAAAGTGAAGAGAGACCTACGACGTTATCTGCCGCTTTTCTGCTACGATATTTCAATGAATGTCTTTATACATAAACCACGTCATAATTAATCATACAGTGTAGGCTCTCACGCCCGGAATCTTTTTTTTTTCCAACTACAACGTTGAGAAGCCACGTTCGGTTTGTAGAACCTCTTTTTTAACCAATTGCCGGAGACATCTTCCGAGGTAAGATGGCAACTGCCACTACGGCCTTTTTTTCGGATGGTTGTGACGAAATGCTACCAGCTCAGTGGATGGATCTCCTTTGTGGGTGGTCACCAAGGTGTAACTTTAACTTTGTTGCAATTTTTATAAGGGCGTTGGGCTTTGTGTCCTTTAGCCCTTGTAGCACGTAAGTGAATGGTGAGGTTGATAGTTATTGTGGGACTTCGATAGTCGGCTCCCAGACACGGCACAAACGCTCAGGATCTACTGATGCAACATATTCTAGATGACGTGATGTGGGTCGTAGGACTTATATTTGGTCCATGAGCTTGCGTATGTGTTGAATGATGGTTTCCTCGATGGAAGTTATGTTTACACTCTTCACGTAGGTCACGGGTTGTAGCCCCCCTGGGCGCCCTAAGAATTGGACGAAGACATCGATTTTGCAATGTCTGGATCGTTTTCATATTAGGGGGCCTGTTGGTTACGCAGGAGGAACAGCTATATAAAATAGGTGGAGGATTGTTGCTCTGTAAAAGTGGAGTTTCGTATTGACGTTCACTTGCGAGATGGCCATTAGGGGGTATAGATTGTAGTTATGAAATCTTGATTCTCTCATCCTGTACATGCAGTTTGAAAAGTAACTTGTTAACAAATGTGACCCCAAGGAACGTGACGTCATTGTCCCACAGGATTTCCTGACGGTGAAGAATCAACCTGTCTCTCAGATCCCAGCGGCGTCGGGTAAACATCACCGCTTCGTCTTGTCTACATTGATAGTAAATGTATTTTCCTCGGCCCAGTCTTCCTACCATCGTTAGTTGTTGTAGGCGAGCGATGCCCGAGTCGATCCTTCGGCTACTGGTCAGCAAGGTAGAGTCGTCCACGAATTGGACAAGCACCACCGGAGACAATAGTAGAACTGGAGACTACACAAAATCTTAAGGGATGCCATCACCCAGGTCTCAGGTGTTTTGAGCTTCACATGTTGCTGCAAAAAATTCTACCATGTCCAGAGGAACGTAGCATTGACTGCTTGAGCCTTGGATGGCTCATTTCGGTTGTTTAGGTTGGCATAACTATTGGACAGGGTGCCGTTCATTGCGAAACTGAAGTAAGAGATTCTCCATTTCGTCTTCCCACACTTCCTGCCTATGTCCGACAGCTGGAAAGTGGAGTTCGCGTGCCAATCTCTTCATTTATTTGCGGTCTTTGGGGCTAGGGAATCTTTGCCACTGCCTGTGAACTCAATTTTTAAGACATGAGGTCCTGCAACGGCGGGGAAAAGGTTTGATGCCGGTTTAGAGCATATGTCGTTCTGATCGACGCCTGCCGAAACGCTCTCTTGATCTTGCCACTCAGGTCTGAAATGGCGCCATTGATGAATGAACGAGTTGATACGTCTTCTGTCGTCGAACGTTGTGCAGCCAAAATCGGCAACGATGCCAGATGGTAATGGTCGTTGTTGAGTGGCGGGAATCATCTAGTGCCTCGCTAAGCAACTTACGACAGGGCTGTGATGATATGATATGTCCTGTGTCAAGCAATGGAGATCAATACCGATATTGTCGAGCATGACTACGTCATGACAGCTTCAGGTCCTAGAGTGATTGCCTCCACGCGTTCCTCTAAGTCATGCAGCCTCTCACATTGAGGGTTGTTACATCGGGAATTCCAGGCGTAGTGTTCGGCCTTACCCACACACACTCAGCCATAGGTACGATCTGTCCCATCAACCGATCATGTTTTTAAGATCGCATGACTGTGTAGAACGCAGGTACGATCAGTCAGAAAGAGAATGTCCACTTTGTGTCTGTCGATAATATCCTCCAGTTCTGGTTTTTTCTTGCTGACTCCACTGGCATTTTATATACAAAGTTAATGGTTTTCCTTCTGTGTAGACATTTGGACCGTTACTGGGAGCGAATATTTTCATGTCTCCTTCTACCAGGGTGAGAAGTTTGGATATCATGTCTGGTGCTATTAAATTTTTAGCAGATTTCATTGAGAACAGTGAAAATGTTTCTTTGTCGGAGAGCTGTAACAAATTCTTAGATGCTGGAAACATCCGTGCTAGGTCCATGAAGTCGGAAGTCTCTCGTCCAGCAGGTGCCATGAACCTCGTTTCCGTGGTGGGAGTTGTGGCAGGTTGTACAATAGATGTCCACCTTCGTTATGGACGAAAGATTTTCTATTTGTCAACTTCGGGCAGTGTAGCGGTGACAGCAGATTATTACTGGCGCGTCAATGCAAGTTGGCCTCGGGCAATGTATGTCTTCAGGACTTGAAATCTCTGGCATCCGATCCAAGTGGCTGGGTGCTCTCCTTCACAGTTTATTTTGTTCTGGTGTTCGTGTCTTGGTGCAGCTCTATGACAGATGGTGACTGGTGCATTTTACGCAGCGCGATGCCAGGCTGCAATAGTTTACAGTGTGAAAGACACACTGGCAAGATTTGCACTGTGGTAGTTCGTCTTTTAGCCAGAAACTTTAAATTTGCACCTTAGTATCTAAAAAGTGACGAGTATTGTAGATTGGGTCACTGTGAGGGTCCTGCAGAAAAGGTAACACAAAAAATGTTCAAATGTGTGTGAAACCTTATGGGACTTAACTGTTAAGGTCATCAGCCCCTAAGCTTACACACTACTTAACTTAAATTATCCCAAGGACAAACACACACACCCATGCCTGAGGGAGGACTCGAACCTCCGCCGGGACCAGCCGTACAGTCCATGACTGCAGCGCCCAAGAGCGCTCGGCTAATCCCGTGGGGGAAAAGGTAACACAGTTCACCCGATTGGCCGTTAGTTTGTCAGTGGTTTCATCCTTCAATCTCAATAGATGAATGGAGGCTTGGTGAAATCCTGGTGCTCGGACTTCAAGTTCGACTTCTTTTGCCGTTATCTCAACTGTTTGCTATTTAATTACTACTTTCAAGATCTTCTTTGCCGGCCTGTGTGTTAAACATGATGTTTGCGCTACCTGGAGGAACTGAAGTCCGCTATGTAGGTCAGAAAGTGACTGAAAGTGGTACTTAATGGCATCATCTTTATATATCGCTTTGATGGTACCAGTAACATGCTTCTTGAATTTAGCGTTTAACGTCAGGTAACGTCTAGTATATTGAATCTAGTATATTCGATCGTGTTATTAAGTGCTGAATATTATGTGTGTAACTCAAGTAATTAAGAAGGGTGAAATTTAAGCAGATTTACAAATACGCTCCATCAAAGCTTTCAGTTTACAGAAAAGGACACCGGTGATTTCATTCAAAAGCATTATCCTTGCGCAGAGTTTCGTAAAACCAATTTGCCATTTATGCCTTGGAACTATTTCATTCCTCTCATGAGAATGAATTTACATATATGTTATAATGAAGTGATAATCTAGCCATCAAATTAGTATAAAAGTATATACCTGATGTGTTTATTTCCTTCAAGAAGTGTCAGTCATATAAATATCATGTGATTTCATTACGGAAATGAACGGCAGAGTTACATATCAGTAAAGAAATACTGAACATGATGTACGCATAAATTCCCGAAGTAAGCCATAAGCCTACATCTAAAATCTAAGTTAAACGAGGAAATGACGGCAAAACAAATCGTGATTTGATCTTCTGTGCAGGAATTTGTTATTTTCATCGACGCCTCCAGGAAATTGTGTGATATAATCCAGTCAGAACTTTCAAGTTTGCCAATAATGGATTTCTACTTTCAATAAGTTTTGAACATGCCTATACACATGCCTCACTGCAAACGTTTTTATTTTCCGCAAAATATGACGTATAATTGTTTAACATCCCTTAAAGAAAAGCAATATCGTACGTATCCCAGTAAAAGAGATTGGGTGCACCTCAGCCACCTTCTATGATTAAGTGAGCCAACCAAACAGTAAACACAGAACAACAGCTGCATGAAGAGCTCTGTCTACCGGCATCTTAATGTGAACATAGTATTACAGTAAACTTGTTTAATGCCATTCGTCCTGAGTGACTATAGACAGGCAAACTCCGTCCGGTTAACGAAATTGTCGTATTTCCCAGTGGTCAAAACGGGATGGATAACACCTTGAACCCGTTTGATCAATACTCGAGAATACAGCTTCGGAGATTCCATATATCCCTATGCGTGTAGTTGGCTTACTATTCTGCTAGAACGTTGTGCGAGGCATAATGCCAATGCGGTAGCCTCGTAAAGTAGTGTGTGTCAAGGTCTTCTAGTAAGTATGAAGGGCGTGCAATAATTAATGAAATACATTTTCTCTTCTCAGCCAGTTTCGGTTGACAAATTGAGGAACCTGGTGTGGGACATCCTGGAATATTCTCGCTTCAGCCTCAATAGTTTCATGTATTTCGGATAGGTGACGGCGCAATACGTATCCTTGCAAACGGTGTCTGTATTGGAGATGTGTCTGAAGCATACAGTTGTCATTGAGTTACTTTTGGCGGTAAACCAGGGCGTCTTAGATATTCGTAGGTGCCATCAGAGTGTCTGCGGAGACCTGGTAATGAATAAAAGCATGGTGAGTCGTTGGGTGAGGAGTCATCATCATCACAACATGGTTGAGGGAACCTGTCCAATCACTCGCAGACCTGTCGGCGGCAGACACCTATGACACCTGCAGTATTGGAAAGAGTGGACATTCTCATTCGAGGTGTTCGACGGATCACAATTCAAGACCTCGCTGCACAACTGGACGTCTCTGTTAGTAATACTCTACAGTCATCTACCAGTTGGAGTACTCAGACTTCGTATGCCCATTGGGTTCCTCGCTGCCTAACAGAAAACCACAAAGAACTACGAAGGACCATTTGCGAGCAATTGCTTGCGCGTTAGGAGGCTGATCGTAAAAATTTTTGTTCAGCATTGCCACAAGTGATAAAACATGGCGTCATCGTTCGAACTGAAAGCAAAACGGCAATTCATGGAGGGCGTCACACCATCGTCCCTCTGAAGAAAACTTTCAGAACCACACCCTCAGCCGGTAAAGTCATGGCGACGATCTTCTGCGTCTCTGAAGGGGCTATTCTGTTTGTGTCCTTCCGTGTGGTGCAATGACCACATCTGAGGCGTAACGTGCTGGTGTTACGAAATTGAAGAAACGACTTTAGCGCGTTCGTCGCCACAAAATGCAAACAACATCTCCTTCTCCATGACAACGCAAGGCCTCACACGAGTCTGTGCACCTCAGAAGTGTGTCAGCTGTGAGCAAGTAGCAGCATTACTGCATATACTAGGCAATCTTGTATTTTAATAACCGTTTAAATTTGGTGTCGATTTGTTTGTGCTCTCTGTACATTAGTTCAGACTTTCTTTGCACAACAGTTTGTTGGAACTGCTGTGCTCGGATGCAGGCTGAGTTGGCATCCCTTCGCTCCCAGCTTCAGGCAGTGTTGGCTTCGGTCACACAGCTTGAGGCTGTTGCCAATGGGCATCACTGTGGGGGTCCGGACGGGGGTTTGTCGGGGACAGCCAGCTCGTCCCACGCATACCCCGATCGGGCTACGTCTGTGGCTGCCCGGGATACTGCCCACATTGAGGCTGATTCCTCACCTGTGGTAGAGTGGGAGGTCGTCTCGAGGTGTGGCAGGGGGCAAAAGACATTCCGGAGGGCTGAACGGAAGGCCTCTCCAGTTTGTCTGACGAACCGGTTTCAGGCGCTGTCTCAGGCTGATACTGATCTTCGGCCGGACATGGCTGCTGGTCCTGTTCCAGAGGTTGCCCCTCAGTCTGCAAGATCCGGGCGGTCGCAGAGGGTGGGCTTACCGGTAGTTGGGAGCTCCAACGTCAGGCGCGTAATGGGGCCCCTTATGGATATGGCAGCAAGAGAGGGGAAGAAAACCAATGTGCACTCCGTGTGCATACCGGGGGGAGTCATTCCAGATGTGGAAACGGTCCTTCCAGATGCCATGAAGGGTACAGGGTGCACCCATCTGCAGGTGGTCGCTCATGTCGGCACCAAAGATGTGTGTCGCTATGGATCGGACGAAACCCTCTCTGGCTTCCAGCGGCTGTCTGATTTGGTGAAGACTGCCAGTCTCGCTAGCGGGATGAAGGCAGAGCTCACCATCTGCAGCATCGTCGACAGGACTGACTGCGGACCTTTGGTACAGAGCCGAGTGGAGAGTCTGAATCAGAGACTGAGACGGTTCTGTGATCGTGTGGGCTGCAGATTCCTCGACTTGCGCCATGGGGTGGTGGGGTTTGGGGATCCGCTGGATAGGTCAGGAGTCCACTACACGCAGCAAGCGGCTACACGGGTAGCAGGGGTTGTGTGGCGCGGACTGGGCGGTTTTTTAAGTTATATATGGCCTCGGGCAAATACAGAAAGGGCAACAGCCTCAAAGGGTGCGGGGCAAAGTCAGGACATGCGGGGACCAAGCAGCAATCGGTATTGTAATTGTAAACTGTCGAAGCTGCATTGGTAAAGTACCGGTACTTCAAGCGCTGATAGAAAGCATCGAAGCTGAAATCGTTATAGGTACAGAAAGCTGGCTGAAGCCAGAGATAAATTCTGCCGAAATTTTAACACAGGCACAGGCGGTGTTTAGAAAGGATAGATTGCATGCGACCGGTGGGGGCTTGTTTGTCGCTGTTAGTAGTAGTGTATTCGAAAGTAAAATTCTATGTACCGACTTGACAGAAAATCCTAGGAAGTTCTGGTCTTACGTTAAATCAGTAAGTGGCTCGAAACAGCATATCCAGACACTCCGGGATGTTGATGGCATTGAAACAGAGGATGACACGCGTAAAGCTGAAATTCTAAGCACCTTTTTCCAAATATGTTTCACAGAGGAAGACCGCACTGCAGTTCCTTCTCTAAATCCTCGCACAAACGAAAAAATGGCTGACATAGAAATAAGTGTCCAAGGAATAGAAAAGCAACTGGAATCACTCAACAGAAGAAAGTCCACTGGACCTGACGGGATACCAATTCGATTCTACACAGAGTACGCGAAAGAACTTGCCCCCCTTCTAACAGCCGTGTACCGCAAGTCTCTAGAGGAGCAGAAGGTTCCAAATGATTGGAAAAGAGCACAGGTAGTCCCAGTCTTCAAGAAGGGTCGTCGAGCAGACGCGCAAAACTATAGACCTATATCTCTGACATAGATCTGTTGTAGAATTTTAGAACATGTTTTTTGCTCGAGTATAATGTCGTTTTTGGAAACCCAGAATCTACTCTGTAGGAATCAACATGGATTCCGGAAACAGCGATCGTGTGAGACCCAACTCGCTTTATTTGTTCATTAGACCCAGAAAATATTAGATACAGGCTCCCAGGTAGATGCTATTTTCCTTGACTTCCGGAAGGCGTTCGATACAGTTCCGCACTGTCGCCTGATAAACAAAGCAAGAGCCTACGGGAATATCAGACCAGCTGTGTGGCAGGATTGAAGAGATTTTAGCAAACAGAACACAGCATGTTGTTATCAATTGAGAGACGTCTACAGACGTTAAAGTAACCTCTGGCGTGCCACAGGGGAGTGTTATGGGACCATTACTTTACACAATATATATAAATGACCCAGTAGATAGTGTCGGAAATTCCATGCGGCTTTTCGCGCACGATGCTGTAGTATACAGAGAAGTTGCAGCATTAGAAAATTGTAGCGAAATGCAGGAAGATCTGCAGCGGATAGGCACTTGGTGCAGGGAGTGGCAACTGACCCTTAACGTAGACAAATGTAATGTATTGCGAATACATAGAAAGAAGGATCCTTTATTGTATGATTACATGATAGCGGAACAAACACTGGTAGCAGTTACTTCTGTAAAATATCTGGGAGTATGCGTGCGGAACGATTTGAAGAGGAATGATCATATAAAATTACTTGTTGGTAAGGCGGGTACCAGGTTGAGATTCATTGGGAGAGTCCTTAGAAAATGTAGTCCATCAATAAAGGGGGTGGCTTACAAAACACTCGTTCGACCTATACTTGAGTATTGCTCATCAGTGTGGGATCCGTACCAGATCGGTCTGACGGAAGAGATAGGGAAGATCCAAAGAAGAGCGGCGCGTTTCGTCATAGGGTTATTTGGTAACCGTGATAGCGTTACGGAGATGTTTAGCAAACTCAAGTGGCAGACTATGCAAGAGAGGCGCTCTGCATCGTGGTGTAGCTTGCTCGCCAGGTTTCGAGACGGTGCTTTTCTGGATGAGGTATCGAATATATTGCTTCCCCCTACTTATACCTCCCGAGGAGATCACGAATGTATAATTAGAGAGATTAGAGCGCGCACGGAGGCTTTCAGACAGTCGTTCTTCCCGCGAACCATACGCGACTGGAACAGAAAAGGGAGGTAATGACAGTGGCACGTAAATTGCCCTCCGCCACACACCGTTTGGTGGCTTGCGGAGTATAAATGTACATGTTGATGTAGATTATCAAAAAACTTCATTTATGGTTGTACCTCAACCACAGCTCGGACCTTCCCACTTCCATCTGTTTGGCCCAATGAAGGACGCGATCCGCGGAAAGATGTACGTAGTTGGTTGGGAGGTAACTCAAGCAGCAAGACGTCGGCTCCAACGTCCATTAGTAGAGGGGTACCATGCGGATATACAGACACTCCCAGTACGGCCGCGTTGGATCGTCTCATTCATCGGGGCTGATGTTGAAAAACAGGGATTTGGAGTGTAATATGGTGTATTGGAATCCTGAATAAAACCAAATACTTTCAGGAAACAAAGTGTTGCATGACTTGTTGAACACCAGTTACATAAAACGACGAAGCATGACAGTAGACGCACGTTAGTGCTTAGCGCGGCACAGCGAGGGAAAAATACCGCGGAGGCGGGCTCCAGTTACTGCATGTGTTGCCCACGTACCTAGGCATTGGGCAGGTGGTGTATCGGCTTTAGTGGAACAACATAAGTCAGATCCGGTCTCGGGCAGAAGTCTGAGAAAATCGGTGCGACATTTACGTTAATGACTGGTGTATTTGTAGTATCTGTTCATGTAGCTGAGCACAAACTTGAACTAGAACCATGAAAAGTAAAGGTAATGAGTCCAGTTCCCAGAGTCACAGGTGGTAAGCGGTTGTATCAGTTCCCACAGAGCCCCAGACACATGTCTTGCACCGTACGTATAACATTCTGTATAAGAAGGAAGTGAACGCAGTAATAATTCCAGAATGAATTTTCACTCCACAGAGGGGTGTGTGCTGATATGGAACTTCTTGGCAGATTAAATCTGCCTACCAGACTGAGACTCAAATTCCAGATCTTCGCCTTCTGCGAGAAGTGTTTGTTCACCATCTGCGCTACCCAAGCGCTACTATCGTCCCGTCCTCACAGTTTCTCTTCCGCTAGTACCTCATCTCCTACATTCCTAACATCACAGAAGTTCTCCTCCGAAACTTGATGGGACTTGCATCCCTGAAAACATCACTCAGGCTGTGGCTAACCTATGTCTCTGCAGTATCCTTTCTTCCAGGAGTGCTAGTGCAGCAACTTTCGCAAAAGCACTTTTGTGAAGTTCGGAAGGTGGGACATGACGAATTGACGAAGGTAAAGCTGTAAGGACGGGTGGTTAGCCGCGCCCGGATAGCTCAGTTGAATGCTGGCACTGTTCGTGGAGTACTTGCCCGTGAAAGACAAAGTTTCAGAGTTCGAATCTCGGCCCGGCACCCAGATTTAATCTGCCTGGAAATTCTAGTAATAATTGCTTGTTTACTACCACTTTCATGGTATCTGACACAATTCAACTCTGAGTTGGAAATGATATTACTCTCATTCCGGCTTTCATTGAATGAAATGAAATACAGTGAACCTAAAATCGTGGTAGCCTGAAACACGATGTCACTAAAGGGATGAAGAAATTGGAGTGTTAGTTAGTGTTTAATTGCAGTATACCTCCTCAAATGCAAAATTTTATGCACACAGAGGAAGAATTTTTTCGATCAGATACAAAAAAAAAAAAAAAAAAAGCGGAAACACGCTATCGGAAAGAAATTACTTGTCAGCACTATCCCGCCATATGTATTAGACGGACCACACCTTAAACGGCTTAGACGTTGGCCTAGAAATCATGGACATAGAAAATAAAGGAAGAAAACTTGACTTGCTGGAGCCGTCGGAATTAACCATTCATCATATGAAGCGCTTAATATGAAAATTAATACAGAACGAGATTTTTTCACAAGTAAAGTAAAAGTGGGGAACTTTGTGACATTCTTAGCACTTTTTGTAACATAATTTCATACAAATGCGTACTGTGACATGCAATTATATCTTATGTAGAATTGTACGAATCCTACCCCTTCATTTTCATAGAAATATGGCCTTTATTCGTAATGAGGTATTCGGTTTCTGCACAACATTCGGAACTCCAGGACAGGGAAAATAACAGCTACGGTTATATCTTTCTAACAAATGTCCCCAGTTTTAAGAGTTTCAGCCATATACAGGAATGCATATTTCATAAATTTTGCCAGTTTGGTGAGATTTCTTTTTCTAATCTTCTGAAAATCCGACTCTGTAACTGGAACAAAATAAGACTGCAGAAAAGGTGTTCAGACAAAACTTTCGCATACTTATTTAAGCAACTGTTTAGTGGAACTGTATGAGAGAAAAACAGGTTGCATCACATTTATTTAGTACTACATCCTCTCCACGACGTAATTAGTTCAAACTGACAATCATTTGTTTACAAGTGCAATGCTATGAGAGAAAAAAAATCCTAACACATTTCGAAAAATGTTAAGGTTTCATCATCTGATATGAAAAATAAAGTCACTTAAGCATCTGAGGTCATATTTATTCCCGTGTTGCCACCAAGGGTTTCTTGTCAAAATGATAAAAGAAACCTAAATTCCATAACAACCGTTGCCCCCGAGCTGCGCGACTGGGGACACAAATAGGAAAAGCAATTGTCCTGCGGTTTCTCTATTTTTCAAAATGGCTCCCACATTTGCCGCTGCCCCATAACAAGAAGTATATATTTAATCCTGGCATATTCAGTAAAATAGTAGAAGTTGTACTTTTTTCGACAAGTATGTGTGCTGTCACAAAATTACACCTATGATGTATGGAAATAAGTTCAATAGCTGTAGAAAATTTTGATAAAATTTCATTCATACGCAGAAGGATCTGCACATATGCCTTATGAACATCAGCTTACCATCAGTTAGTAAGCTCTCCTGAGTTATCAGCAGAACCAGAAAGTTTACAAGAAAATATACAAAAACGTCTTTCCATCTGTTCGGATATTACCTTTAAGACCTGCCACCGGGTCGAGTGTAACGCACGTACTCACGATTTCCATCACCAATGGTAGTGGTGTGCAAAACCACATTGCAGCAGTGGTGCATGCTCAACGCTGACCTGAGTTACAGAATCGAAGAGAACAACAGCTAGAACATGCTGTTTGTCTGAAAGCAATATCTTAGTCACAGAGGTGAAAACATTTACGGTATTTTGGTTTATTTTAATGCAGATAAAAAGCTGTAGGTATTTAGTAATAGTGGAGAACTGCTGGTATGAGAGCAGATAAGGATGGTATCTCAAAGCGAGCATCAGTACCTGGCAGTCAACTCGGCGTGCTATATTCAGAATCATAATATGATCTGATACGACTCTTTCAGTACGTACGAAGTCACACTTCCCACATTTGTCTACGCCAATTGTGTGGCTTAAAACGGTGGGGAAACAATTTCCTAATACACCCTCCCGCTTCTCTCTCTGTGCCAATAAGACGATTTAAATTAAATTCCCTCTCCCCTTCAACATTGTTATTTCCATTCCAAGTGCGTGAATTTCGTCATTATATGTCTGTACGTCATACTGAAAGGAGCAACATTATGAAGCCCCAGCTGAGATCCGCCACTGCGCCCAGACAGAATAAAAAATGTAAAAAGACCGTTGCATTCGAAAGTAAGTATTAATTCATCACTTTCTCTCATTATTACTATTATTCACTTATTAATACACTACTGGCCATTACAATTGCTACACCAAGAAGAAATGCAGATGATAAACGGGTATTCATTGTGCAAATATGTTATACTAGAACTGACATGTGATTACATTTTCACGCAATTTGGGTGTATAGATCCTGAGAAATCAGTAACCAGAACAATCATCTCTGGCCGTCGTAACGGTCTTGATACGCCTGGGCATTGAGCCAAACAGAGCTTGGATGGCGTGCACAGGTACAGCTGCACATGCAGCCTCAACGCGATACCACAGTTCATCAAGAGTAGCGACTGACGTATTGTGACGAACCAGTTGCTCGGCCACCATTGACCAGACGTTTTCAATTGGTGAGAGATCTGGAGAATGTGCTGGCCAGGGCGTAACACATCTGAAATGTAACGTCCACTGTTCAAAGTGCCGTCAATGCGAACATGAGGTGACCGAGACGTGTAACCAATGGTACCCCATACCATCACGCTGGGTGATACGCCAGTATGGCGATGACGAGTACACGCGATGTCGCCGAACACGATTGCGACCATCATGAGGCTGCAAACAGAAGCTGGATTCATCCGAAAAAATGAGGTTTTGCCATTCATGGACCCAGGTTCGTCGTTGAGTACACCATCGCAGGCTCTCCTGTCTGTGATGCAGCTTCAAGGGTAACCGCAGCCATGGTCTCGGAGCTGATAGTCCATGCTGCTGCAAACGTCGTCGAACTGTCCGTGCAGATATTTTTTGTCTTGCAAAAGACTCCATGTGTTGAGTCAGGGATCGAGACGCGTCTGCACGATCCGTTACAGCCATGCAGATAAGATGCCTGTCATCTCGACTGCTAGTGATACGAGGCCGATGGGATCCAGCACGGCGTTCCGTATTACCCTCCTGACCCACCGATTACATATTCTGCTAACAGTCATTGGATCTCGACCAACGCGAGCAGCAATGTCGCGATACGATAAATCGCAATCGCGATAGGCTACAATCCGACCTTTATCAAAGTTGGAATCGTGATGGTACGTATTTCTCCTCCTTACACGAGGCATCACAACAATGTTTCACCAGGCAACGCCGGTCAACTGCTGTTTGCGAATGAGAAATCGGTTGGTAACTTTCCTCATGTCAGCGCGTTGTAGGTGTGACCACCGGCCCCAACCTCGTGTGAATTCTCTGAAAAGCTAATTATTTGCATATCACAGCATTTTCTTCCTGTCGGTTAAATTTCGCGTCTGTAGCACGTCATCTTCGTGGTGTAGCAATTTTAATGACCGGTAGTGTATGTTCTGTGTGTTTCAATTACATTTCTTATTTTTTTACTACAGTGCAGTGATCCCTGATGCAGTGCATCAGAAATAAGCTCAAGCTGAAATGTTCCACCAGGTTTCGAGTTTCTGTTGACTGCACCATTACACAGGCATCAGCCCACAGTCGACCTACGTGATTTACTGGATCGTCTGTTCAGCAGCTGCAGTTAAGTGGTTTCACAATATTGCTTTTTCTCTAATACTTCTAACATAATTGCCAGTGGATGACAAACGATTAGGGTCCATCTCATAGACCTGTCGAGATTCATATGTTTGGGAGGAAGGTTTCCAGTATCGATGTGTGTGGAAAATCAATGCTGGAATGAACTTCTGCAGACTTGTGCATGTACATAAAAGATTCAAATACTATGAACTTGCGTGACCTATACTGTGCATTTGTAAGCTGTCTACGTTAAGGTATTGTAGATATGAGTTAATTAGAACAATGAGTTAGTTTCTGTATTGATGTGATACCAAAGTACGCAACTGCTGGCTGGCTCCATAAAATCCATACGAGAAGCATTTACATACGGAATACAAGTATTTTGCTGTTCCTATAGAGTTGAATGTGATACCAGGCGAATTAAAGGCTTACAGGTTTTAGCAAGATACTGGAAAAACAGAACTACTGTAATGTTTTAAGTATTATAATAACCGATAACATATTTACAGGGTGTCTATAATTGAGGTTTCAGTTTCAAATCGCTTTCGAAAGAGCACCACTGCTCAGAATGCCATCAAATCTGACACAGTGGGAAACATCATGAAACAAAATTACAAAAATGTTACCAGGAGGTTGTACTGTAAGCGTCTTAACGTAAATGGGTTCGGGTACAAATGACAGATGAAACAAAATACGACGGCTATGGTTTGAGTTGCACAATACACCATCCGTAACAATAAATGTGCATGACTGCACAAATTCAGCAGTCAACAGTTGTGGCAATGTTAGTTAGTTAGTCCCATCCACCACGGCAAATTCATACCACTTCTGGGGGTAAATATTGGTTCTTAATTTTTATGAGACCAGCACAAAATACAAAATGTCATTGGGTTTAATTGTTCTGGGGTGAAAAACGTATTAAAAAATGAAATCGGTTTCTAACCGACGTGAGAATGGCGAAAGATACGTTCAATTGGCTGCCCACCGTTCCCTGCAACGAGTTGAAACCAAGGAACAGCATATTCCACAACAGATCGGTGTATTACAGGGGTCACGTTCAGAATGCTTCATACAATGCGTGGTTCAATTCAACTACGTTCGCAACGGGAGCGCTGAAAACAGCCTCTTTCAGATAACCCCACAGCCAGTGGTCACATGCCCTAAGATCAGGTGATCTGGACGGCCAGGCTGTGGGAAAATGACAGCTGATAACTGTAGTATTTCTGTAATATCTATGCGGCAGACGCTTCACTGGATGCACAATGTGCGGAGGAGCGCCATCTCCATCTTGCATAAAAATTATCCTACCCGCACGTCAAAGGTGTTGAAAGGTTGGAACGTCATTGCTGCGCCAAATATTCACAGAGTGGTTACCGGTGACGGTATGGGTAATAGGACCCGCAGGACTCATCTCCTCGAAAATCTACGGACCTATGACAAATGATTCCGTCAACCAGCACCACACAATCACCTTCGCAGAATGAAGTGGTCCCGGTTGATTTGTGTAAGAGTTATCCATTGTCCATAGTCTGCAATTCTGTGTATTAACATGCCCTTTGAGATCGAAATGGGCTTCGTCTGTCAACAGAACGTTCCATGGGCAAGAAATCTAGGGCGAACGTTTGTCTTGCTGTCGTTTTGCTGGCAGGTCAGCAGGAAGCATCTCCTAAACATAGGTTATCTTTTATGGATAGCAATGCAGAATGTGTCGTACGATTTTGTGCAGCGTGCTTGCAGGTATGTCCACTGTTCGCGCAATTCTCTATGCGCTGCATGTTTGCACACTACCAGTCGACCCCTAACGCAATTCTGGTACTGCATCTTCGACGGACGTCGGAGGAACCGCTTTCTCCCATTTGCCACATTGCACTTGAAAAGAACCTGTCTTCTCGAATTTTGCAATCATTCTTTCCAGACCCTTAGTAGACATCGTAACAATGTGGTTTTTCATACAGTAGGGAGTCTGGAATTTCTGCAGGACTACTGGCGCACAGTCACCGTTCTGGTAAAAAAAAGCTTTCTTTTCTCCCGCAACGGATTTCTGTGTTTCTAAGTTCAGTCCACCTTCACATTTACAAATGTTCTTTCCTGAGATTAACCATTATTTACATTCACTTACATCACTGATAGAAGAAAACTTTGGGTAATGTCTACGTAATCACTGTAATTCCTATAAATACATTCTCTGTCCATTCGTCACTTGTTCAACTAATTATATTGAGAAAAAAGTTCTTTTTGTTACATACGTATGTTATTCCTAGTTAAGAAACACTCGCGTTTTTCGTTTCATAGTTGATTTGCTTAACGTCCCCCAATACGTGTGCACATCAGTTATTTGACAATAATATACTATCCTTTACGACAAAATTCAGTGATTACCATTTTTGTCTTACATAAGAATACTACCTTATTTATTCCGAGAAATGCTAGCCTAGAACTAGACGTCACCATAACCCATTATACACAGCCTATTGTACAAAAATATTCTGAATATGTTGTTATTGAAATCAGGTACCTACACAGTGTTTGTTATATGATTGTTTCTCAATACATAACTTTGGGAAATAGGTGTCACAATAATTTCCATAGTACACAATGTTATTTACATATATGTTACGTAGTTATTGCAATTGTACACCTACAAATAGTTTCATCATATATTTCGTGCTGTAGGATGTACGTACGAATGGTAGTATGCGTGGTTCTTGTTGGCGTTTGTGAAAGTCGTAGAATCTCTTGTTGTTCAGTTTATTGTACTTATTTTGCAATTCTGTTCATGTACAAGGAGTTGAAAACTCTTGAGGATCCATAGTTATTGTAAATTAACCTTGGTAAAGGCGTAAATGAGTTGTGCGCTGGCTGTAAAAGTGCATATTTGTATGTCTGAGGAAGACTGTGACGCTTGCATAGACTAGGTTGATCAGTATTTATAAGCAACATCCAGCCTTCTCCTCTGACTACAGCCGGTCGTAAGTGTGACTGAATTTCGTTTAAGTCGGCATAGGCTTCCGATCCCTTTCCAAGTTCCCATGTCTGGTTGTCTCAGAGGGTACGCATGTTTTGGAATTACGAATGACACTCCAGACACATCAATTAAACGTAGCTGGAAAGTTGTGGAAGGCAGCTTTATTTCTAGACAGCCACAATTTCACTTCTCAGACTTTATTTGCGCTACTTTTTCTTTGCAATTATTAATCAATCGATACGGCAATATAATAGCCTGACTGGCGTCGCACACCTCAGGGGCGGCGACACTTTGAAAGTATGCATTAGTCATGCTTGGGGTGGTGGAGCTTATTTTCTGCGAGCCAGTGCAGGGAACTGACTGCTGAGAAAATGTTGTGGGCGACGCCATGGGACCCCACGAAGACGTGGGCGGGACAGTGGCTCTCATAAAAGAGCGGCGCCTGAGTTTTTTTTTTAAATCACCCACACCAACAAGATGCGTTTCCCACTGAAAATGGTGAAACTCGCTTTGACTGGCTGTGCAGTTGGTGACATCAGAAGTAATTGTAGAGCTGCCTCATCTCACTTCCTGTTGCATAGTCGACAGATGGAGTGTATGTGTTGGCGTAAGATGATTCAGTCGGTGCTGAAAAAGCGCTGAGTCAGTCTGATTCGCTGAAGGCCTTTTGGACTTGGTCCTGATAGAGCAGCATGGCCGAGGACTGCTTTGCTGCGGCAGATAGTCAGACGGGCTCTATAGTCAGAAGGACACCGTGCATCGAGCAGGGAAGCTGGTTAGAAGAGGGGCACAAGACGGAAAACGAGAGAGTTTGATTCAGATGGGAGCAGGGCCCCATGCCGTTAGTTTGCATCTGTGGGCAATGAGCGATGGTAGCCGTTGGCACCATGAAGAGCAAGTGTTTAGCGTAGCACCGTTTCTGCCACAGCTGTGTCTTTTGGTAAAAATATTTGAAGCTTTGCACACGGTAGAAGTCGACTGTTAGTTCACTGTCGGTGAAAAGCTTCCTTCCATCCATTGCGAGTTTAGGAGAAACATACTGCTAGGTCATTTTTTCGGTTCGCGATCATAGTCAGCTTATGAATTTTATTTCCTATCAGACTGCTTATCTAAATTTCTATCCACAGTAACCTTGTGCCAGTGACCCACATTCCTCTGACGCCTGTTGTCAACTCGGCCCATCTGGTCGCTATGGCTGCTACTGCAGCAGTTCGGCTGAAGTCTTATGGGTTGCCGTCTGGCAGTCTGTTTACCCAGCCGTAGCATCAGAGTATGTCCCACATAGGCAGACCATGTTGTATCCCTCTCTAGAAGATGACAGTGACCCGTAATGATTAATTACGACGTACTACTATGTCAGAAGTCGTGTAGTGGGCTGATACTGGTCCATCTGCCCAGGTACTCCCTTGGCACATGGACGTTCCTGCAGTGATGGTGAGGAGCAAAGGCACCGGATGGGCGTCTTACCCAGCAGTGGCGCCGTTCTTAGTGTGATAAGCACTGCATGTTGTACTGTTGTTGGAAGTCTCTCAATCTCCCCTTCAGCAGAATCGTAGGCGATGGCCAGTGCGAAGACCAGCAAACAGGAGGTCGTGGTTACTTGGATGTTGACACCTCAGGAGTGGCAAGCAGTGAATTCACAGGAACTACTGCAACCTCTAAGACATGCATGTCACTTCGTCATAATAAACAATTAATTGTGTAATTCAGTTCGAAAATGGCCGATATTATTGACCTACTGAATACAGAGTTGGAGAACCGCAGTACTTATGGAGACGGGCAGGAGGTGATAAATGAAACTCTGTTCGTTATGACTAATTGGGGCCCGTTGTGTTCCGCTAAACAATTTGTTACAAGCTCTCAAATGGACTGTCAAGTCTGTGACGTGTGTTTTATACCGTCCTGGAAAATAACTATTCCTTCACATATGTCTCGGTCTCTCTCTCTGGCTCTCTCTCTCTCTCTCTCTCTCTCTCTCTCTCTCGTTTAACATTTTGTTGAATGTGTAACTTGCGCTTGGCGACTGTTGCAGAAGTAGCAACATGTTTTCACGTATCCGACTGACTTCAATATTGATTCTTTCATTCTGGTGCATAGCTATGTCATCACCTTCACCTAGTATCCCATGTCGTTGTACTAGTGTGAAGTTAAGAAATTTTAATGTTCTCCCTAAATTCTGCTCTCTGCCGTAACAACGCAATTGAATAGCTCAGCGAAGTTATCTCTACAGGCAGAGAACATTTATGTTTAGTGGAATAAATTTGCAATGGCGCTCCATTCATCCTATCGCAATACCAGGGGAATTTCAGTTTTATATGCAAACTCATAAAACAGTCACATCACTAAAGTTGTTATATTATGCAGCTGTTTTTGTAAATACATTATTTCCACTTACAAAAATGTTGGCTGTGAGAAATTATACACCACTCCTCTTACCTAATAGATGGTAAGTCCAAACTCTATGCACTTTCATGGTCCACAAATTTTGTATACACCATTATTGACTTCCAGTAGAGGTTGTCCTGTTGTTCCTTTACCATGTTTTACCGCACATGACCCAGTGTACTTAGAAGTTGGTCAAGTAGTTCCCAATATACGCTTTCTAAAATAGTTGCTCTTATGTAGCTCCTTCCAACATAAATCTGTTAGCGAGATACGCAAAGTGTTAAAAACTCCAATAGAAATATAGAATAAGGTCAGTAAGTGTCATACTTCAAGTGTCTACGAGAGTCTTTCACTGACTGGGAATGTCCCCTGCTGCCTAGGGGCAGAGCTACAGAGCCACTGCGATATACTCAAGGGAAGAGAGAGGCACTTTCTTTATAGAAAGTTACATTCTTTAAAGAAATTCTCGTAGTTATCTTTTGTGTTTATGTGCACAGCCATTTACTTCAGCGTGTGTGTGTGTGTGTGTGTGTGTGAGAGAGAGAGAGAGAGAGAGAGAGAGAGAGAGAGACCGTTTGTGTGGGAATGTGGTGGTGGGGGTGGGGATAGGGGGGGGGGGGCGGGTAGATGAAGAGTTGCCTGCACAAGCGCTGTGCGCCGTTGAGGGAGTTTGGGCTTCCACTCGCGTCCTTTACTAAACGCCGCATACGTGCTGTTTCGGAACGACGTTATATTGCATACCAGCGCACAAGGGATATCGAATACAGTATTTACGCATTCTAAGCTCTCTGGAGTGCAATAAACTTCACTGAAATATGTACAACGTGCATGCATGCCAAAAAGCGATTGTATTTTCATTTAAATATCACCGTTCGTTAATTGCGCTGTATGAATTTTGCAGCTTTAAAGAACTATTCTCCTATGCATACCTGAGGAAGTGGTCGTCACAGTATTCATCCATTCAAGACTCATTCCTCAAGTCTTCTAGGTGAGCTCTCTTCCCTATTAATTATGTGTAATAGCGTTACAAAATGTATGGAGGAAAGGTTGTTCAGTGTGTAACGTCAAGCCGAAGACGAGGTAATCACAAACTAGGTAGGAGATGTTTTGTGAAACGAAATCGAACGAATCCTTTTCAATTTAGCGAAACTGCAGAAAACCTAAATCTTGATGGTCAGAGAGGGATTTGAAACTGTGTCTTTAAAACGCCGGTCTAGTTTAGTAACACTGTGTCATTTAGTTCGGCTATAATATGACGATTAACCTATTACCACCATTAATCCTTAACATTTTGCGAGTTAATATATTTCATTAAAAGAACTTACAAATTATGAATGTTAAGGAGCTGTAAAATATCAGTACGTAAGGCACAAACCGAGGCGAAATTCGGCTAAAGCTTTTAAAATTATCGCTTCATTTGAACCAAGTTATCCAATATTTCATTTCCTTAACATTCTTATTTATGTGAATGTACCACTTTCATCGTTATTGTATTAATAACAATCTTTATTTTTTTCGAGTTATCGCAGACTTTGCTTGATACTAATGTCATATATTTCTTCCACCACCTATCGGTGTAGCGAACATTGCCAAATGAACAAGTAAATACTCTTTACATTTTGGATAAAATCATTTAGGGTCTTAAGCTGCGTCTTACGAAACACTAAATTAAGTACAACGCCGACGTTTTGACCGACTTTGTAGTGGTACTTTTCAGGGTAGTTAATCGTCCTTAAGAGGATTGCTGCAAAGTCTGTCGAAATGTCGGCATTTTAGTTAGTAGAGCACATGTTTACTGGACTTTTTATCTTGTTTTGGTCCATACTACGGATCTGTAGAATATGGAAAGCAAAGAGCTTGCAGTAGAAGAGATTTGTTTCGCAGTTTCGAAAATCAAGAATTGCTCACAGCTCTTAAGGTATGCATCTTAGAGCCGATGTTTACTTGAGTTTTCTGTTTCGAATAATAGTTCCTGCCATACCCTTGAATATTGACCATCACTTCTTAAACATCCTCCCCCCCTTCCCTCCATAAATTGGAAATTCGGAGAGATTTTTTCTTAGTGAACACAGACCACAGGCCAAGCATTCGAAGATCGAAGAATCACTGGAAACCGTCAATCTATATAGTTTCTTCATAGCGCTGTAGGTAGTATTCTACTTATTTTATTACTTAGTGTGAGAACTTTCTCTAGTTCTATATTCTGTATAGCTCTGCCTAATTAAGCTTATTTCCTCTCAGTCTTAGATGTCACCCGTTTCCTAATCCTTAGCAACTAGAAAGGAGAATAAAGAAAGCTCTCAGTAAAATAATGTTGAAATTCAATAACATTGAAATTCACAAAGCGGTAATGAGACAATAAGAGAGATAATGCTACCATAGCAGGGTAATGGGATCCACGATGTCTTGCACTGCCCCGCATGCTAATAATAGGGTTTCCGAGGATTTAGATGTCCCTAGACTATAAGCAAGCAAAACACATATTTGCTTGTCGTCTCCTCACTTTCATTACAACGGCGCAAAACAGCTGGACACTGAAGAAATCAACTTTTTCACGATGGTCAGTTTAACACTCCATTTGCCAATTCCCACCCATCGTTTGGCTATGAAAATTCGACAGAAATGCATTGTTTATGTTGTAGGTAGTCTGGTTTTCGTTTGCTCAAACACTTCTAGAGATGCTGTAGTGAAGTTCCGTGGGCGATCTAGAGCACTGGAGCTACTTTCCGAAATTACTGATTAACCGCCACATTTCAAGGAATTCTGTACAGTAATACGGATTGCTAATCTCAATTTTTTTCCACTGAAGTATCAGTTATGTGATCTACAACGACATCTAAGCATTCAATAATATCTCTGCGTGTTAATTGTTGGAACCTAAATGATAAGCATAAATTTACACTTACTTTATTTCTGTGTTCTATCAGCACACGTGCTGACTTATTTGTTTACTTAATTCATTTTTGAACTTCTTTCAGCTGTAACTTTCATTTATAATCTTGACGCAGCAATCGGCAATTTCTGCACTTCACTTATATTAATGTTGTATTTAACATACAGTCTTCACCTATGCACAGTTACCTGTATTTAACTACACGAGGGAGTTGACCACAAGCTCAGCCACGAGCACCAAACTTCGCGAAAGGCAATACACATTACCTACGACAAAAAAGGAATGTCATATTTTTTACAGATAGGCATCGGTTTTCCTTTTCATAGTATTATTCTTAATAATATTAACACCAACAATAATACCAATATATATTTTTATATCAATGTCATCACAAGAAAATAAAGAAAACGTTGTTTAATGCTCAATCGGAAAGAGACTATCTGGTCTATGGAAGTATGTTTTTCATGCAGATATTTCTAATTAATATATATTTTGTAGCACATACTTACTCGTTCATATAAATCTTAAGATTACAGCGAGTAATCGAGGTCGATCGTCAAAACTTTGACGATCTCCTAAGAAACTGAAGTGTTTTTTTTATGAACATAAGATAAGTATTCCTTGTATTTTATGTTCCTCGTCATTTTTACATAGGTTAACTAGAAGAATTAATTCGTATTTACAGGGTTTAGTAATGAAAGTGTCTTGTGTTCGTCACGAGAAAAATGTACATAATCAATTTCGCTACACTTGTTATCGCATTTGGCCAGCAAAATATACATTCAGCACATCAGTACACAAACGGCGGTAGTCTTCAGATATATTCGTTCACGTTAAGGTGATTTGCTATTTATTTAGTAGAACGGATTACTGCATGGGGGTGCAATAAGTTCCATGTCGATTTGGCATTTACAAAGAGCGGGACAAAGAATAATTTTTTTTTTACCTCAAAGGAACGTACTGATGTTGTATATAGTCTGATGTGTATTGCCATAGGTGTCATCAACTTGGAAACTTAATAAGGAACTCTAAAAAACGCTGCCTTCAATTAGAAAGTGGGTGCGACCTAAAATGGATGATACGAACTAAGTCGACGTGGCAAGGAAGGGGCTACGAAGACAAGGAGTAATGATTACAAAAAAAAGGGAAATACGATTGAGCCATTGCTGAGTGATAATGGGTTCAGAAAACAGTGTTTTAAGGCAAAATAGACGGGAAGAGAAAAGCAAATTCAAATGGTTCAAATGGCTCTGAGCACTATGGGACTTAACTGCTGTGGTGATCAGTCCCCTAGTACTTAGAATTACGTAAACCTAACTAACCACAGGACACCACACACATCCATGCCCAAGGAAGGATTCGAGCCTGCGACCGTAGCGGTCACACGGTTCCAGATTGTAGCGCCTAGAACCGCACGGCCACTCCGGCCGGCAGAGAAAAGCACTACATTGAAAAATTCAGCTACGTTGTTAACAGAATCAGTGTTGAAAGTTCAAGGTCTTTAAATACACAGAAGTAATTTGTTGGAAATGCATATGTAAAGAACTAGCTGGCAGAGCAGAAAACTAATTTCGAATGGTTGTGTAAGTAGGATCTCCAAACGTATTTTTCATATTTCAAACCCACATGCTGAAGGTAGGACTTCAACCCACGATCTACGCTTTACCAGGGAATGAACTGTTTCTATGTCACAGCATATTACACTTCGTAGCTAATCAAACATGTTGCCAGTTGTGTGAACAAGTCATATATTGTGTTTCATCCTTCCGCGGTGTTTACCCTCTCACCCGAACACACGTGCATGAGCAATCAGTTATTGCGTCATACTAACACATTTGTCGTGTCAGAAAACTCTGTGCACTACTAATCCATTGTTTGTATCCAAAGTGTGTAAAGAATGACGTCTTCCAAACAATTCTGATTGTCTTAATCGTGATCAAGAATCACACGAAAATTTCTCAGAACTCAGTTTTGAGTGCTGTGTATGCAGCAATTGAGGGATTAATTAGTGTTTGCCAGCGACTCATACAGAGCTGAAAGGATACCATACCTTTTCGTTAAGGAAGTAGGTTTCATACTGCCCATAACTTCGAATTAGGAGTCTGGCAATAGTCTTTAATTTTTACGTCATATATAGCTCTAAAATCTTTTCAAAGATATTTAGCCAGCTATCCTATTCATAATGTTTAGCAAAATCAGAATTATTTACTGTGGAATCTGTTTCGATTGTAGAGATAGCCATATTTAGATCATATTTCTGTAGTAACAGTTTCGTGGTCAGAAAATAGTTAATATTTCGCAGCGAATAATTATGATTTGGTCAACTTTGTAGACTTATAGGTGGTGGCACATTGTCATTATTTACGTCCCTCTGCACCTCATTTTTCAGTGTTCGATATTTTTGCATAGATGTCTCAGGTATCCTGAGATAATGTAAAGCCTGCTCTTCCCAGTATGTAAACGTCAACAATCATTATTTCACATCCTTCCTAGGGGGATCAGAATCCACTGTAATATTCCCTGTAGCACACGTAAGAATAGATTTTAGTCATATCAAGGTACTGGACGTCGAATTTTATTTAAATATGGTGAAAAGTAATTTATTTCTCTCTCTCGCATTTTTTATAACAAGTAAATAGAAGCAGTAACCTTACAGCATGTCAAGCTAGCGTCTTCAATGAAACACAAATATTAAAAATTGTTTTCCAAGAAAGATGTTTTCCAACTGTGGAGCTCTAGGGAATATTAGCGTCTGTTTTGGGATTTTGTAGACTAACTGACGGGTACAGTTACGCAATACACACAGATAGACATAGTTGTAGTTACGTTGACAAGGGAGGTGACATAAAGAACTATTTTGTATCAGACTGTTTCAAACACGTGCACAACATGTAAACGAGTTTGATAACACTGAAAAGTCATGTGAATTAACAGATGAGTACACTTGCCTGTTGATGAGCACATCTCACCGCTACTTGCGTTTCTTCAAGTGTGTAAGAGTTCCCTGCCGTCATAGAGCCGTTCCTTTCCTCTATGTTAATATGAAAAACACTTTAGTACTATAGACTGGAGCACTAATACGCAAAACTGCACCGTTGCTCGGAAACGCTCCGATACAACAAAGTATTGTCTGCTTTCGCAGATAATAATTGACAACGAAGTGCGTACTCGCAGGAGACAACTGACGATCTACCAGGATCCACGTAGCAACATCGCACCTAGCAGTTCTATTGATAATTTCCAAGCTCATATGCAAGCGAGCGACTGTCATGGCGCATATATTAATTAGTTATTGTATTTGCTTACAGTACTGAAAACAGAACGTCTTGTACTAGAGGGCGACCGACGTTGATTTCCCGTTTCAGTAGTATTTTACGAAACGTCACGAACGAAGTACGATCAGGAAAAAGTACAGGGTTCGATAGATGTAAATTAGCCATAGAGGAAAGTTTTGCTTTTTCTCTTGCTGTGTCAAAGAACTTACGTTAGGTGTCACTCCTATATAAACTGCATTATTCTCAAGTACCGGGCATTGATGACCGCGCAGTTGAGCTCCCTACAAACGAAACATCATCTTCATCTACAAGTACAGTTTGGGCCTAATATGCTTTCTGTCGTGAGGTGTGTCATGTGATTGTGGCGAACTGTACACACTGCGACAGCACCACACCAGGCGACCAGTGACCTACTCAGCTGAATACGATACTCGAAGTATATGATTTTAATCCTTTATACTGATTCGTAGCACGAATTTTACAAAAGGAATCGGAAGTAGCGCAATAAATTGAAACAATATCAAAGAGAAGGCACACCCTATTCTTATTTAGGCTTCCAAAGGAGCCTGTGAAGTATAAAAGAAGTGTTTAGTTACAATTCATCCGTAATCAACAGATGTATTGTGGGGAGAATCGTTCTGTTAGGGAACACAAACTAGTAGTGAGTAATAGCATGCGATATTACAGTGCTTGTGTTGTGCAGAAGTACGATATAAAGTTCCTAAAGACATGCATGCATGGAACCGACTTTCAATCAAAGTGTCTCCCCTGTACGTGAATATACATAATGAATGGATGAGTGCAATTTTTAGACAAGTGGTTGACGACGTATGGATGTTTCGCTCTAGCCACGAGTTGTGCGCGGATAGCCTAACGACTAGGCGACCGTTTACGATAAGTGTGAATTCCGATTTCGAGTCCCGGTCCGACATAAATTTTCATTGTTGTGGTTCGATTATACACATGATAGTTTCCATATTCGAAACTGCGAATACATTTCATGTACAGGTAACATCACACAAGACGTTAGCATTAAAATTTCGTTTAGCAACACGACACTGCGAAATTTTGCTCTCAATACTTGGAGCCAAACAAGTTAATGAGAGTCATCACAAATCTTGCTGAGGAAGTGATAAAAAAACGTTATCTACAATAAATATGAACACAGAGAAGAAACCGGTTCCAATGCTGTTGATACATCAGAACCAGAAACCTCAGAAAATTCAAGTGATAAGTCTTTTGAAGATGAAGGAATTACATTCAGGAAAAGTATTCATGTGATGCAAAATCAAGTAACTGTATGCGGAAATCATGAAACTCGTTCAAGATTGTTACCTGACAGGAAAAACGCGTATCATAATAAAAATAGAGATCCAGAGAAATGCAACAAAAAAGTCCAGAAAGACAAAATATTTGACGAAATACTGAATCCTGTTTATTGAAAAACAAAATTGATTGTCCTTTAGCCAGCTTGAGATGCCACTGAAGGTAATCACGCGTCAAAATGACAGATATTATAAAGAACGGACTTTTTTTATGTATACATATATATTCCAAATTGTTTTTCTAAACTACTGGGCCAATTTTAACCAAACTTCGTATACTTATCACTTACGATCTGGAAGGAATCGTTGTCTGCGAACTCTCTACCTACTAAACTAATGGGGTCGGGGGTGAAAAAGTATTGTAGCCCATGGCGCGCGAATACCCATGCTTGATTCGTCTTGCTATTGAGAATGAAAACCCTCAGTGACTTGCAACAAACATTAGACATAATTTTAAATCTTGATGAAACTTTGTGTCTGTCAAGCACCACAAAACGACAAAAAGAAAGAAAATTTTATTGCTTACTACTTTTTTGCTATACATGCAGTAAAACTGTCGCCTGAAGCATGGCGTTTTCATTTATTAATTCTTTACTACTATCTGCATTTGCGACAAATTTTGCAGATAATATTCGCATATATCACTGAATATTCCAGAAAAATTATATCATTGCATTGCACATAGTTCAAGGAATATGACGTCATAAATATTGGGCTACATCGAAATGAAAGTGTAGTACAGATTTTGCTAGAGGTACACGTGATGTATGTGTACAAATATTTGTAAAATATGTAAACGTTTGTGAAATTTATTTGACATTGGCGTTCTTATGCAAAACTGTAGATGAAAAGATTATCCAGAACCTCTGAAACGATTTAATTCAAATTTTGTTTAGATGTTAGTTACAATCTGGGAAGAAATACTGTGGCCGGGTGGTGGAGGGTGGGGAGGGAGTAAGAACCATCAGCTTCCTATTAGGATGGGGATAATAATGTGGAGTGAGAAGGAGGGAGGAGAAGATGGGCAGACAGAGAAGTGGAAGTAGGAGATGAACACAGGTAAGGGGGAGGATGGGATGGACATAGAGAGAAGGGCAGGCCAATGGACAGAGAGAGGTGAGAGGATATGCACAGAGAAAGGAAAGTGGAGGAGGTGGCGTGAGACGGTGTGGGGAGAAGAGTAAGGCGGAGAGAGGGGGAGGAAAGGACGCACAGAGAAAAGGGGGGGAGGAAATGAGTAGAGAGAGAAACGATGAAGGGATACAGTCAGAAAAGAGAGAAGGAGAAGGACAGAGATAAAGGGAGGAGATAGAGAGACAAGGGAAGAGGTGAATAGCAAGAGGGGGAGGAAGAGATGGACAGGGAGAGAGGAGGGGAGAAGAGTTCGATAGAGAGAGGGGTTAGAGCAGATGGGCGGAGAGATGCAATGGAGCAAGTGTACAAAGACAGGGGAGGAGTTGAACGAGTAATGAGGGGCAGAAGTGGTCAGAGAGGAGTGAAAGAGCAACAGTTAAAAATATTATACGTTCTGACGTTGTAGTACAACAGAAAAAATGAAGTAGTAATGTATTTTTAAAAAATACTTTGTGCAGGACTGCAATAATGACCAATTTTTAGATATCTCTCTTTCACGATATGTGATTTCATTGTGACGTTTATATGTATAGTGAGATTCTGCTGAGCCGCTCGCCTCAAACTGTTCAGGGTATCGAAATTCCGTTCTCATTCTGATAAGTTATGCGAATGTCCTCCTTGAATGACATCTAGCCTATTTTTGTATATATTTCGTTCACAGAGCTATCAGTATCAACTTAGCTTTTTAAGATAAACTACACTAATGCATTCTGTTAGAATCGTAGTTCTAAAGTAGAAGAATTCAACGGAAAATCCCTCTTCAAAATTCTGTTACCATTTTCGGAGTAATTACCATATTTAGAACTAGGATTAATCCGTATTGTTGCCATTGCTGAAGAGTATTAATCCGGTTTGCTTCTATTTGTGATGTAACTTTCAATACATGCGTGTATCTTGACATTAATCTAATGCTGCGGAGTTTTATTTAAATAACTTCATTCCGCAGTTCTTTGTTTTAAAAATCCATTCAATTGCTGATGTATACCCTTCTTTTAAGGAACTGACAGAAAAAGATATGTCGCCTTAGTTAACGAGTCAGATATCCTAGCAGGCCACTAACGTACCTTTGCTGTTAGTGTGTCTGTCCTACCACATGCACCGAATAGTGAGTAGAATCAGTTTTTAATTAAAGTATTCCCCATATCCCGCCTTTATAGACAGACTCTCTTAACCACTTCAATCCTAGCGAACTTTCATCCAGCGCGCCAGTTCCATATAACAAAACGAATTTCATCATAAGACAGCAAATTGTTTTACATTCAGCACAGATAAATACTAAGTTTTAAATATTATAATTCTTCCGACTACTAATATGATCCTGAAGAGTGAAACGCTGTTGAATTCTCTCTTTTAAAGCTATGACGCAAGCTGCCTGCCACGAATTCCTTTCCTGTGCTAACCTCTTCATTTTCAGAGTAGCACTTGCAACCTACGTCCTCAATTATTTGCTTGACGTATTCCAATCTCTGTCTTCCTATACAGTTTTTGCCCTCTACAGCTCCCTCTAGTACCATGAAAGTCATTTCCTCATGTCTTAGCAGATGTCCTATCATCCTGTCCCTTCTCCCTATCAGTGTTTTCCACATATTCCTTTCCTTTCCGATTCTGCGTAGAACCTCCTCATTCCTTACCTTATCAGTCCACCTAATTTTCAACATTCGTCTATAGCACCACATCTTAAATGCTTCGATTCTCTTCTCTTCCGGTTTTCCCACAGTCCATGTTTCAGTACCATACAATGCTGTACTCCAGACATACATCCTAAGAAATTTCTTCCTCAAATTAAGGCCGGTATTTGATATTAGTAGACTTCTCTTGGCCAGAAATGCCTTTTTTGCCATAGCGATTCTGCTTTTGATGTCCTCCTTGCTCCGTCCGTCATTGGTTATTTTAGTGCCTAGGTAGCAGAATTCCTTAACTTCATTGACTTCGTGACCATCAATCCTGATGTTAAGTTTCTCGCTGTTCTCATTTCTACTACTTCTCATTACCTTCGTCTTTCTCCAATTTGCTCTCAAACCATACTGTGTACTCATTAGACTGTTCATTCCGTTCAGCAGATCATTTAGTTCTTCTTCACTTTCACTCAGGATAGCAATGTCATCAGCGAATCGTATCATTGATATCCTTTTACCTTGTATTTTAATTCCACTCCTGAACTTTTCTTTTATTTCCATCATTGCTTCCTCGATGTACAGATTGAAGAGTAGGGGCGAAAGCCTACAGCCTGGTCTTACACCCTTCTTAATACGAGCACTTCGTTCTTGATCGTCCACTCTTATTATTCCCTCTGGTTATTGTACACATTGTATGACCCGTCTCTCCCTATAGCTTACCCCTACTTTTTTAAGAATCTCGAACAGCTTGCACCATTTTATATTGTCGAACGCTTTTTCCAGGTCGACAAATCCTATGAAAGTGTCTTGATTTTTCTTTAGCCTTGCTTCCATTATTAGCCATAACGGCAGAATTGCCTCTCTCGTCCCTTTACTTTTCCTAATGCCGAACTGATCGTCACCTAGCGCGTTCTCAATTTTCTTTTCCATTCGTCTGTATATTATTCTTGTAAGCAGCTTCGATGCATGAGCTGTTAAGCTGATAGTGCGATAATCCTCGCACTTGTCAGCTCTTGCCGTCTTCGGAATTGTGTGGATGATGCTTTTCCGAAAGTCAGATGGTATATCGCCAGACTCATATATTCTACACACCAACGTGAATAGTCGTTTTGTTGCCACTTTCCCCAATGATTTTAGAAATTCTAATGGAATGTTATCTATCCCTTCTGCCTTATTTGACCGTATGTCCTCCAAAGCTCTTTTAAATTCCGATTCTAATACTGGATCCCCTCTCTCTTCTAAATCGACTCCTGTTTCTTCTTCTATCACCTCAGACAAATCTTCACCCTCATAGAGTCTTTCAACGTATTCTTTCCATCTATCTGCTCTCTCCTCTGCATTTAACAGTGGAATTTCCGTGGCACTCTTAATGTTACCACCGTTGCTTTTAATGTCACCAAAGGTTGTTTTGACTTTCCTGTATGCTGAGTCTGTCCTTCCGACAATCATATCTTTTTCGATGTCTTCACATTTTTCCTGCAGTCATTTCGTCTTAGCTTCCCTGCACTTCCTATTTATTTCATTCCTCAGCGACTTGTATTTCTGTATTCCTGATTTTCCCGGAACATGTTTGTACTTCCTCCTTTCATCAATCAACTGAAGTATTTCTTATGTTACCCTTGGTTTCTTCGCAGCTACCTTCTTTGTACCTATGTTTTCCTTCCCAACTTCTGTGATGGTCCTTTTTAGAGATGTCCATTCCTCTTCAAATGTACTGCCTACTGCGCTATTCCTTATTGCTGCCGGCCGAAGTGGCCGTGCGGTTAAGGGCGCTGCAGTCTGGAACTGCAAGACCGCTACGGTCGCAGGTTCGAATCCTGCCACGGGTATGGATGTTTGTGATGTCCTTAGGTTAGTTAGGTTTAACTAGTTCTAAGTTCTAGGGGACTAATGACCTCAGCAGTTGAGTCCCATAGTGCTCAGGGCCATTTGAACCATTTGAGCCTTATTGCTGTATCTATAGCGTTAGAGAACTTCAAACGTATCTCGTCATTCCTTAGTACTTCCGTATCCCACTTCTTTGCGTATTGATTCTTCCTGACTAATATCTTGAACTTCAGCCTACTCTTCATCACTACTATATTGTGATCTGAGTCTATATCTGCTCCTGGGTACGCCTTACAATCCAGTATCTGATTTTGGAATCTCTGTCTGACCATGATGTAATCTAATTGAAATCTTCCCGTATCTCCCGGCCTTTTCCAGGTATACCTCCTCCTCTTGTGATTCTTGAACAGGGTATACATCTTTAATAAGAATTTTTTCATAATTCATTTGTGTGAAAATATCACTAGGGTATTTTAAAAGGCTTACGGAGTACCTGAGGTCAACATTTTAGCCTAATGACCCTGTATTCCATGCAGACTGGACAAAAACAGTGTAGGGGTACTCCTGCCTTGTAATTCTTTGACTTCTTATGCCAGCGTTCATACTGTCAGTAATTTGCCCTTGTGACTTGAAATAGCTTATTTCATATCGTACTGAAATAGAGGTTATTGCACCATATTAAATGTTTTGCTTTCCATTTACATCACCGATCATAACATTATTTGATGATATTGTTTTAATACGAATATTTTGCCTTTGTTTTAAATTAAAGTTCTTTTTGACACTTCATGTATTTTTACGAGTCTCGCCTGTCGTATATCCAAGAGTTAAATGAAACAATTTTAAGAATTGTATGTTAAGAAAATATGGAACCTGACAATTATCATCACCTGGCATACACTGCCACAGTTGACCTCTTATATCTTAGGAGCGACACGGTGTAAAAGGCTGTGAATGGTTTCCCGTCAGATAACACGGTTGCTTTTCAAATTTGGCACTACGAAAAAAATCAGTCAAATGTGTGATTGACGCTGTAGTTTTCTTCAAAGTCGTGCGTTCATCGGCAATTTCTATTATATTCTTGCGGATTTTGTTGCTTCCTATGTATAGAAAACGACAAGACAAAAGATGTGTTTACGACACGAAAATGAGGGTAACAGTTCTTCATCGAAGGCCTTTTAAATAAACAGTACAGTGTTGCTAAAGTGATCTCACCCCCAGTGGAATTAAAAACAAAAACTAAAATTAGAAATGCTTGACAATGATATTTTACACGATGGAGCTTTAGACGACCTTGTCATTATAGTTCTAATAATTCTTGCAGAAATAAGTCTGAAACTATTTCTTAGTCTTTATGTAGGAGTGAACTTAAGCTTTATAATTAGTATGTGCTTGGAAAGGTGCAGCATGTAGATAAATTATGAGGTTCAGATCTTTGAAAGTTAAAAATAGTTCCACATTTCATCAAAGTGTTTATGTAATTAATTCCAAGACACTAATGTGAGATTCTTATTTGGCATTATTTGAATTGGTAGAGGTGCAGAAGATTGAACGTGTCTGAGCATTATGTTGAATTAACCAAGATGTCCTTCTAGATATAACACCTGTGAAAAGATGCCGTAGTATATTATGCAAATGCTGTAGCTGAAGAATCAATGGTTGCCAGTGGCTTATAATCTGTGGAGCAGTATGATGGTAATAATCACGTATGCATCGCTTTTGAGGTATCCTGGCAAAATCGTGGTTCTCTTTCTAATAATAATATGACCAATAAAATCATTATTGGCGCTGTCAGTTTTTAATTCTGCTCGCAGCGTCAAGTTTCTAATTGAACCGTAAGATCAGAGATCTCAATAATTAACAAAGTAAATGATGACACAAGTTGAGGAATAATGCAAAGAGGGAAGGTTAACTTTATCTAATTTTCATTGAAGGAGGAAGGTAGTGCCGACAGTGGAGGATTAAGAAAAACCTCAAGGAGGGGGGGCTAAAGATATAACTAAGCCACATGCAAAGTTTAGGTAAGTATCATTAAAAGTGATTATACACATATACAAGACAATGTCGTCTCATGACATAAAATACGTAGTTTCAGTTGTGGTTCTCTTCCTTAAATGATAAATTCTATCCGCCTAATCCTCCTGGCAAATTGGTTAATTACATCATCGTCAATAGGACAAACAATGCCAAGGGGTGGCGCCAGTATGGATGGCCATCAAGCGGTGAGGGGGGGGGGGGGGGGTGACCACCTCACGCCCCGCGTATGTGACCGCCACTGAGTGCAGACCGTATGTGGTAACCTCAGTACAGCCTTAGGACCACGATGTTCTTACATTAGATGTCCTAAGTGTAGGGCGTGTCAGGTAAAGAATTGGATCTCGCACGCAACACGTATAAAAACAAAGCTGGTTTACACAAAATAATCTGATGGAAATGCAATAAACAGAGCTGTAGCCAAACGGAGAAGGTAACTGAAGAATTACAGCGGTCTTGCGCTAGCAACATTACAGGAAACTGTGATAATTTCTGTAAATTGAATAGGCTGTGGGGGCACCTTGTTTCAGTGTGAGTCCATTTATGACAATCTGTGTCATAATTTGATGTCTTCCTCAACTTAACAGTTGGTACACTGGGGAAGATGAATATCTTTCCCACTGAGAGTAATGGAAGGCAAAAAACCTTTCTTCAGAGATTTAGCAAATCGACAGCTACTAACGAAATGATTAAGTGGAAGACTAAAAATTATTCCCTAAATAAATACTATAAAAATATCTTGAGGCGTCGTATGCACAAAAATCGTTTTGTAATCTGTTTCAAATGTAAGATGTGTAAGGTATATCCTTTCCACAACAACAGATTCATAGTGCTGAACTTTTTTTCAAGCTCTTTGACTTTCGATAATCTAATGTAAAAGGAATATTACATCAGTGGTGGGAAGTCCACCCCTAGCACCTGCTTCTAATTCGATATGTTATATTTTTGTTATTTTCACCCTACTGTTAAGAACTGTGCTTCACTAATTGCCAGAATTATAGAAAAAATATGTCACTGCAGACATTAAAATTCGTTTTCCCATCTTTGCTGTATGTCTATACAACATTTAACTTTTTTCTAATTTATGATTTAATTGCCTGTTTCCAAGTCTAGTAATAAAGGTACGACATTCTGAAGTACACGGTTTCTCCATGCATTTCATTAAATCATTCTTAATACCATATATAACCGTCACTTCTCGATATTTCAAATATGATAACTTTTTTACCGTTGGTCTATCATCGACTCTCTAAACTACAAATGCTTTTATTCGTCCTTTTGAACAGTTATATCATTCGAAATGTTTCACAATTGTTCATGCCACCTTATTCTGTGATATTCTTCAAACGATTTGTCTTTGTATATTCTATTTAATTTGTATCAGGTCTTGTTGAGCTATTAATTTTCGTCACTCTACATAATCTCTGTCACTAACATAGCGCTCCAAAACTTGTGGAGAGCTATCCCAAGTAAACTATGCAAATACCGCGGAATGTGGTGCTGTGGATAAGACACATAACTCGCATTCTGGAGGACTGTGTTTCAAGTACCCATCCGACTATCCTGACTCAGATTGCAATACGGTTTTAGAATTTTCACAAAATTCAAATTTAATATTACAGTGAGCAATGAATACAGGAAGAAATTGGGAAAATGGAAATAATCAATTGCTTTAAAGTTGTGGTTCCACCTTGCAGCTACTGCGACATACATTTTTCAACATCCACCATTTCGTGATATACAGGGTGGTCCATTGATCGTGACAAGTCCAAATATCTCACGAAATAAGCGTCAAACGAAAAAACTACAAAGAACGAAACTTGTCTAGCTTGAAGGGGGAAACCAGATCGTGCTATGGTTGGCCCGATAGGTGGCGCTGCCATAGGTCAAACGGATATAAACTTCGTTTTTTTTAAATAGGAACCCCCATTTTTATTACATATGCGTGTAGTACGTAAAGAAATATGTATCTTTTAGTTGGGCCACTTTTTTCGCTTTGTGATAGATGGCGCTGTAATAGTCACAAACATATGGCTCACAATTTTAGACCAGCAGTTGCTAACAGGTAGGTTTTTTTAAACTAAAATACAGAACGTAGATACGTTTGAACTTTTATTTCGGTTGTTCCAGTGCGATACATGTACACTTGACAGGAAAAAAAGTGGGTCACTTCCGAATACAGCCATTATAGCGTAGCTGTGTTGCAGGTCCTCTAAACACCAAATACCCATGGGGTACAGTCGTTTGACTACACACAATGGGTACCGCAAGAGACTACTAGAGACCAAAGGTCTTTATGGCAGTCAGTCTAAGCGTCAACTAATATCGTCATACAAAACATATTAGAAAACACGTTCTTAGCGATGAGACACCCCGTAACACACATAAACTAACCTTAATTGGAACAAGTGACATTCCAAAAGATCTGAGAAAACATATTATTTTACATATATCGTACAGTAATCCTTTGTCAAAATTAAATACTTGAGACAATATATGGAGTTACAAAGCTGTACAGCAATTGGAGCAACAGTTTTTCGCTCTCGAAAAGGTTTTCCATCCACGTGCTGAACGTCGCTCAACGGCGAGTGGCTCTGGAAATAGGAAATTGGACGAACCAGTAAAAAAACGCGATTAACGGCAACAAGCACCCTACAGAAATCTCAACATTAAAAGCGAATCACCAGTAATATTGTTGTTCTCGTAACACATCAACAGCTACGTCTACACAAATTTGAACTTTAAATGACGTGACCAATGTCGTCGTTCTGGACCTGGATTCAAACCAAACACCTATAGCCATTGCTAACCAAGCTTAGCTTTGTTTGTGCCTTATTGAGAGCGAATCAATAGGCATAACGAGACGTGAAGTATAGACGTTTGCACCAGTATCAGTTATCAAGTCAGATTCTGATACTAAATGACGAAAATGTTTGTACTGAACTGGGAATCCTGTCGTAACAGTTAACGTGTTGGGAACTACCCCCAACGACGTTTAATATGGTGTCATTCACAAGGAACAAGGTATGCTCATGTTTAAAATTGAAATGCCATCACGTAAAGCTTGTGAGAGGGATGCGAAGCCAGTACCTAATCGGATTGTTAACGAAGTAAGTAAAATCAGAGGATAAATATCAAATGTTTTCACCAGTAGCGAGATGTGCGCATGTGTAACTAGACACCAGGCGATGAAAAGTTCTGTGTTGAATGGAATTCAAACCCAGCACACGTGGTCATGAACACACTTCACCTATCAATTTCATTTCCAATAATAGCTAGGAGTAACATGTTTGTACTTTCAGCGGTGTGATGGAAAGTACTCTACTGGCTAGAAGTTGAATCCACAACATATCGCCGGCCGGAGTGGCCACGCATTTCTAGGCGCTACAGTCTGGAACCACTACGGTCGCAGGTTCGAACCCTGCCTCGGGCATGGATGTGTGTGATGTCCTTAGGTTAGTTAGGTTTAAGTAGTTCTTAGTTCTAGGGACTGATGACCTCAGAAGTTAAGTCCCATAGTGCTCAGAGCAATTTGAACCGTTTTAACCACAAAATATCGTCGTTGGAGACACACCGAACACAACGTCAAACCCAAATCTGTTTTCGCCAGTAGGATGGAGAGGAATGTTTGAACTTGAAAAGATGTAAGGAAACGTTTGATCTTGTAAGGTTGTGATCAAAAGCTCATGTGGCTGTGAGTTGAAACGAACACGTTACAGCTGACAACGTGCGAAGAGATGTCAAAAATGTAACTATTTTTTGCTAGTAGTTCTGAGTGCACATGCTAGGGCTTGAAATGAAATAATGAACATTTTGTGCTGATCAGGATTCGAAACCAGATAGGTGTCTTTCGAGGAGGCCTAGAAGAGTTTGCAATGTTGAGGAACACAGTGAAATCGTATTCGAATCCCAGTCCAGCACCACAATTTTCAACGTCTCAGTTTCAAATAAAGTAAATGCCTTGTGAACTTACTCGTACATGGCCATTGGTTCATTAAATGAAATACGTTTTCTAGTTTACGATGGCTTGCTGGTGACAGAGTCTCTGCCTTCCGGGATTTCTCCATCTGTCATAGCTCAAACGAATGCCGCTCTGCTCCAGTCGGCAGCGAAGGGATGTTATCTTTACTGCGGATATTGAACAACGGAGCTTACTGGCGTTGTGCGCTTGTCATTACTACGGGTGTTAAAAATCTACACCTGACGTGAGATGTGAACCTACATGTTTTACACATCAATACAAGATTAATCCACCAGACCACAGAACCCCCTGCCAGGCACTTAATTATGACTTGCAGAGTACTCATTTGGATGTAGATGCAGATGTCAAGGGACGGGTAACAGGAAGGAGGGCGGGATCAGTGCAGAAGTGCAAAATATAAGCGTGAAATGCTTTAAAAGTATTTCTTACTTAGGTGGGTGCCACAGTTCGTTTTTTCTTAAGACCGGGAGATAAGGAAGGAGTGCTTTCAGAACGACGAATGGGAGATCAAAGAATAGGGATAAAAGACAGCAGAAATTAAAAGAGAGAATGTAGCGTCAATGGAAACCGCTAGATTTGTTTATAAAGTTTTGGGGGAATGGAACAGAAGGGCACTTGCGGCGATTGTGTCAGAGAGAGAGAGAGAGAGAGAGAGAGAGAGAGAGAGAGAGAGAGTGTGAGAGAGAATAGAGGAGATATTAACAACGAGTAAACATAATATGAATTCGTTTGCATGTTGTGTGGAGGGCGGAGGATGTATTCACGGATGGAGGGGGCGAGAGATATGTATTTGAAATAACAATAACTATGACAGTGTCCATCTACGCTGATTAGTTTGTAAGTATCTAGACAGGGTATAAATGAATCAAAATAGAATATTTAAAAAACAGTGTATTCAAAAGAAACCCACTTGAATTAAAAATCAACTCAAAGGAAAACTAACCCATATTGTATCCTTTCTGTTGCCACGCGATCTTCCACTAGCTCGCAGTGAGGAAAAATGACGAAAAAGAAGACATAAGAAAACATTTTACGGACTCAATATTTTATCCAGAATCCTTCATTATTTTGTACTTCTATCATGCGTCTTGGCATAGAATGTAAAATCCGTCGCACGTAACAGCCTGAAGAAGCAACTTCCACCCAGGCTTCCCGGACGCAGTCCCAAAGAGCGTCCGCAGTAGTTAGTTGCTTCGTGGCCAGTTTTCTGTTAATGTTCTGGCGACTTCAGCCCACATGTTTTCCATGGGGTTCATATCAGCCACCCGTGGCGGCCAGTCAATGACGTTGACGCCAATCGTGGAGAGCCGCTGCTGAACAAATGCAGCCTTGTGAATGGCAGAAAGGTCCTCTTCCAATGGTCCTCTGGCAATGTGACGTCACCTTCTGCGTACAGCATTCGCACTGACGGAAGCATACTGCACGCTTTCCAAAGTTCCTTCTATCCTGTGAAGAATTCCCGCCCCTCTCGCAGAAATCGAACCCCAGCAGGTAACAGATAGCCGGCCACTTCTTCTCGTCGTGGTTACATATTCGAGTCGATGGCGAGTCCCTTGCGGCCTTTAAACGATTCGTGGACCGCCGTTACTGGTGGAAAACACATCAGTGAAAATGACGTTGTACCACGACGCCCTCAGATGGAGCTCCGCAAATGCTAGCCGGTATAAAACGTTGTCTTCGCTGAGCTCTTGTTTCACGGTGGATCGTCGTGCGTGCAGTCCAGCGTCCCTCAGCCTGGGGCGAATCGTGTCACTGGAGCCGGGGAAGTAGGTCTCCCGCCATTCTGCTTCGCGTTCAGAAAGGGATTTTCTCTGCTCCTAGACACAAGGTCCCTGTCTTCCTGCTGTGAGCTCACTCTCTTCCTGCTTGAACCAGGAGCTCTGTTGGTGGTGCCTCTTTCAAGGCAGATCCTCCACCATCTTGTTGCAGTGGTATGTGGTACGCCATACCGTCTGCCAGCTTCTCTCATGGAACTTCCTCCTTCTTCAGTGAGAGCGACGACTCTACCTTGAATAGGCCTCTCCCAGTGAGCCACTACGGCACACAGCCTGAAGTGTATTTCTGCTTGCCGCTCTTATACTGATGCCAGGAGAGGAGGTAAATCTATTTACGTCAAACAGAGCGGCAGAGGCAGAGGCACGCGGCGCTGCCGTAATGGCTTCTCCCGGGCTGTTGGCCGACCAACTCCACTGCCAGCTGTGTCACTTCCATCTTGCCTCGCCCAGCCTGGATGGCCCGTAGCTCTCGAGCCACGGCTCGTGCAGACCCGGGCCGCAAGGCCACGATCACCCCTTGAAGGGTCAAAAGTTACACCTAACCTACCCAATTCTGTAGTACAAACCAACGCAGCTAAGGCTATCATGCTATAACATGTGCTGGCACACCTACAGCAGAAGTTTCATTCAAATATATGACGAACAATACGTTCAAAAATACATTCATCTTAAACATAGCTACCTCTAAATATTTCACCTAGCTAGCAATAGCATGACGCAGGATTCTATTCTTTCTTGTAAGCGCTCTGCATTAGGTGTAGCCTTAAGAAAACGTGTATTCAAACACGACAACTAAGCGGAATGTAAAAGAAAACAAGTTTGGCGGCACCTTCTCCAAATAATAGTATATACGTAGTATATAATACACGTTTTGTGCACTTGTAACATGTACTCAGTGTCTCTGAAATAATACGTGCTACACGACGGAAATTACTTTCTGCTGAGGCATTTCATTTACATCGGAATAATACACGAGCACTAGAGAACATTGCTCTTTACGGCAGTCAATCCACTTGTAAATTAACACCATGATATCGCAGATATTAGGCAACACGTTACTAGGGATGAGAAAGGCCTTAAGGTTTGCAACTAAACATGCTACTCCTGGCTACTACTGAATAAGAATTTGATTATTAACGTGTCTTCATAACCATGTATGCGGCGTTCGACTCTTAGTCAGCACAAACGTTTTCGTCGCCTTATTTCTAGTTAAACGTGCGCAGATCTCGCTAGTGGTGGACCAACATTGGACATTTCTCGTCTGTTCCTGGTTAGACAACGACGGCGGTGGGCGCCGGTTTCGAATCTCGGTCAGGAAATACAACTTCAGTAGTCATTTAAGGTTACAACCTCGCTACTGGTGACAAACTGTGATATCTACATTGTGATTTTACGTACTTATTCAACAATCCGATTAAGTACTGGGTTCGCATCCTTGTCACCAGCATTACATGATGGCATTTCAGTTTTAAACATGTGCATCCTTTGGTACTTGACAATGCAACAATATACAATGTTTTTCGAGGTTAATTACCAAAAAGGTAATTGTCATTTTAGGGTTCCTGGTTTCGTACAAACATTATCGTCATTTACGTTCAAGGTGGGAATTGGTAACTGATGCTGGTGCAAACGTCAATATTAGACGCGTCTTTCTGCCTAGTATCGAGTCTCGATAAGGCAGAAAGCTTTGCTTGGTTAACAAAGGCTTTACGTTCTGGGCTTGCATCTGGATCCAGAACGAAGACGTTGGTCATGTCATTTAAAGTACAACATTGTGTACAAGTAACTGTTGATGAGTAATGTGAACAATTATATTACTTGTGATTCGCTGTTAATGTTAGGAATTCCACAGAGTGCTTACCGCCGTTAATCACATTTTCTTTTAGCTTCTTAGTATTACATAAAGTTGATGCGAAACCACTCCCCGTTGAACGTTGAACGAAGTTCAGCATGTGTTGGGTAAACCTTTTGGACAGCAAAGAACTTGTTTCCAATTTCCATACAACTTTATAAATCCATATACCGTTTCAAACATTTAATTGTGACTAAGGCTTTTTGAACGATTTATGAAACAAAATTAGTTGTCCCATAAGGTTTGAAATGTCACTTATTGTAATTGAGTTTTATTTAAAAACGTTAAGGACCATCTGATCTCTTCTGTAGTATCGTGGTGTTACTTTACATCTGGACGGACTGTCATAAAGACCGGTGTCCTCTCGTAGTCTCTAGTGGTACCCATTGTGTATCTTACAACGACTGTACTGTGGAGGGTTGCGACTATGTGCAACACAGATATGCTATGTTGGTTGCATACATTCAGGTGCAGCCTACACGTTGGATTTCAGGCGTGACCCACTTTCTTTGCTGTCGAGTGTACCTTTGTGAACTTATCATTTCTGAGAACGCATGCTGTTATAACGTGATAACCTGTAAAACCCACATTAATGGAATAAATGCTCAAAATGATATACATCAGCCTCAATGCATTTGGCAACACGTGTAACGACATTCCTCTCAATAGAGAGTAGTTCGTCCTCCGTAATGTTCGCACATGCATTGACAATATGCAGACGCATGTTATCAGGCGTTGTCGGTTTGATCACGATAGCAAAAATCCTTCAACTTTCCCCACAGAAAGAAATCCGTGGTCGGCAGATCCGGTGAAAGTGCGGGCTATGGTATGGTGCTTCAACGACCAATGCACCTGTCATGAAATGTGCTATTCAATACCGCTTCAACTGCACGCAAGCTATGTGCTGGACATGTTGAAAGTACATCGCCATTCTGTCATGCAGTGAAACATCTTGTAGTAACATTGATAGAACATTACGTAGGAAATCAGCTTACATTGCACCACTTAAATTGCCTTCGATAAAATGGGGGCCAATTATCCTTCCTCCCATAATGCCGCACCATACATTAACCCGCTAAGGTCGCTGATGTTCCACTTGTCGCAGCCATTGTGGATTTTCCGTTGCCCGATAGTGAATATTACGCCGGTTTACATTACCGCTGTTGGTGAATGACGCCTCGTCTCTAAACAGAACGCCTACAAAAAATCTGTAATTGTCCCGTAATTTCTCGTGTGTCCAGTGGCAGAACTGTAGACGACGTTCAAAGTCGTCACTATGTAATTCCTGGTGCATAGAAATATGGTACGGGTGCAATCGATGTTGATGTAGCATTCTCAACACCCCCGGTTTTGAGATTCCCGATTCTCGCGCAATTTGTCTGCTACTGAAGTGCGGATTAGCCGCGACAGAATCTAAAACACCTACTTCGGCATCATCATTTGTTGCAGGTCGTGGCTGACGTTTCTCATGTGGCTGAACACTTCCTGTTTCCTTAAATAACGTAACTACCCGGCGAAGCGTCCGACACTCGGATTATGTCGTCCAGGTACCGACCAGCATACATAGCAGACACCAGTGAGGCATTTTGATCACAATAGCCATACATCAACACGATATCAACCTTTTCCGCAATTGTTTGGTTGGTTCAAATGGCCCTGAGCACTATGGGAATTAACATCTTAGGTCATTAGTCCCCTAGAACTTAGAACTACTTAAACCTAACTAACCTAAGGATATCACACACTTCCATGCCCGAGGCAGGATTCGAACCTGCGACCGTAGCGGTCGCGTGGTTCTAGACTGAAGCGCCTAGAACCTCTCGGCCACGCAGGCCGGCCCGAAATTGTTAAACGGTCAATTTTAACACTTGTAATGCATCACGAAACAAATACCGTCCGAACTGGCGGAATGTTAGTGAGACCACGTACTTATACGTTTGTGACTATTACAGCGTCATCTGTCACAAAGCGTAAAAAGTGGTCCAACTAAAACATTCATATTTATTTACGTACTACACGAATATGTAATAAGAAATGTGGTTCCTATTTAAGAAAACGCAGTTGATATCCGTTTGACCTATGACAGCGACATCTGGCGGGCCAACCATAGCACCATCTGGTTTCCCCCTTCAAGCAAGACGAGTTTCTTTTTCTTGTAGATTTTTCGTTTGACGCTTATTTCGTGAGATATTATGCCCGGTCACTATCAATGGATCAATGTGAAAGAGAATTTCCGATTTTTCGATGCACAGTTCCACATCTTAAAACTTCCATGAACTCAAAATGCCAAAAACCAATTACAGTCCTAAATGACAAGCAGCAATCAGTCTAAAATTTAGTAAATCTACGTCCAATTTACATACTGCTCCAATGGATTCATTGGCAGCAGTAGTGTAAACTCAAATTTACGTTAGAATAACTTAGATATAGTTATTTTCACTGTCTATGATCTTCTTAATGTGATTACTATAAGAACATGTCACAATCTCCTAGAAACAGGCAGCACAACCTCAGCTCCGACTTTCACTATAACTGACTGCAACAATGCAGTACGTTTTGGGAAGCAACTCAGTGTACCACAAGATATAGCTGTCTCGCAGCAGCATCGCTGGTTTCATACAAAAGCACTAGTACTGTAAGAAACAAATAATAGATATGATGGTTTCAGGCAGAGACCCAAGAAACTGAAATACCATCAAATGACAAAACAATGAGAATTGGATTCCAAGCAAACATTAAAATTTGCTGCAGACTACCTCATAACTTAAAAAGGAATCCGTCATCTTCTAGAATATACACAATGATATTTAGTAAATGCCCAGCTCAATACATAGGTCAAATCGGTTGTAACATCCACTCCAGATTCAAAGAACACACAAATCTGCAATAGCCTGCCATGCAGTGGATAAGGACATCCATTTGACAGAGTGGAAAGCAACCTCAAAATACTACACATAGCGAACAGAGAAGACGAGATGTCTCTGTATGAAGAATTAGAAATCTGTACACACAAAAATAAAACTTGGGGAACATCTACCCAATGACCATAGTGAAACAGGCTTAACCAACTTTTCCAAAAGTTTCGACAAAGTACTTAAAACATTTCCATAACTTAAAATTTTAGTGCACAGCAATTCCTCTAACCACTCCCATATATTTCCCAATGCGTTCAGCCTAAAATATATATGTATGTTCTGTTGTAATTCATATATTTAAAATACAAGAAAAAACATATTTATCTATACATAACCATCTGACATTGTAACTGAGTTTTGTACACGTTCCTATTCCGGTGCAGCCCATTCTTCCTTTTAAAATAAAAGAAAAGCTTATTTATGTATCAAACCATTTAACTTTTCTGCAAGCAAACATATGCTTAATATGTAAAGTGACAGTGTAAACCAACATGTCAGTGGAGAGAACATACAGTGCCCAAAAAAATGTAGCATAATGCTTTATTTTAAGTATGGGACATATCAGGAAACAAAGGCGATTTTTTTCTCTCATGCACAATCATAGGAAAACCAAAATCAAGCAGATAAACAAAAACAAAACCTTCAAAAATTTCAATGCAACCACTACAGTTTCTTCTCTGCGTCATCTTGTATAACACATTATTTATGAACCAATTGGCCTCCCTCGTAATTCGAGCACTTTTGAATGTATGGAATGTATTTGAAGTTGCGAGTATCAACAACTGACACCTGTATGGGGGAATGACGACAGTGAAAATTCGTGCCGGAACGGGTCTCATATCCGGATTTCCCGCCATACGCGTGAGGTCATTTTAAGAACTTTGGCAATCCGTGCATGACTCACAGCCAGACCCAATCTTTCGTATGTCGTCGTCCTGCACCACGGCTTGTACTGGGACAAATACACTCCTGGAAATGGAAAAAAGAACACATTGACACCGGTGTGTCAGACCCACCATACTTGCTCCGGACACTGCGAGAGGGCTGTACAAGCAATGATCACACGCACGGCACAGCGGAAACACCAGGAACCACGGTGTTGGCCGTCGAATGGCGCTAGCTGCGCAGCATTTGTGCACCGCCGCCGTCAGTGTCAGCCAGTTTGCCGTGGCATACGGAGCTCCATCGCAGTCTTTAACACTGGTAGCATGCCGCGACAGCGTGGACGTGAACCGTATGTGCAGTTGACGGACTTTGAGCGAGGGCGTATAGTGGGCATGCGGGAGGCCGGGTAGACGTACAGCCGAATTGCTCAACACGTGGGGCGTGAGGTCTCCACAGTACATCGATGTTGTCGCCAGTGGTCGGCGGAAGGTGCACGTGCCCGTCGACCTGGGACCGGACCGCAGCGACGCACGGATGCACGCCAAGACCGTAGGATCCTACGCAGTGCCGTAGGGGACCGCACCGCCACTTCCCAGCAAATTAGGGACACTGTTTCTCCTGGGGTATCGGCGAGGACCATTCGCAACCGTCTCCATGAAGCTGGGCTACGGTCCCGCACACCGTTAGGCCGTATTCCGCTCACGCCCCAACATCGTGCAGCCCGCCTCCAGTGGTGTCGCGACAGGCGTGAATGGATAGACGCATGGAGACGTGTCGTCTTCAGCGATGAGAGTCGCTTCTGCCTTGGTGCCAATGATGGTCGTATGCGTGTTTGGCGCCGTGCAGGTGAGCGCCACAATCAGGACTGCATACGACTGAGGCACACAGGGCCAACACCCGGCATCATGGTGTGGGGAGCGATCTCCTACACTGGCCGTACACCACTGGTGATCGTCGAGGGGACACTGAATAGTGCACGGTACATCCAAACCATCATCGAACCCATCGTTCTACCATTCCTAGACCGGCAAGGGAACTTGCTGTTCCAACAGGACAATGCACGTCCGCATGTATCCCGTGCCACCCAACGTGCTCTAGAAGATGTAAGTCAACTACCCTGGCCAGCAAGATCTCCGGATCTGTCCCCCATTGAGCATGTTTGGGACTGGATGAAGCGTCGTCTAACGCGGTCTGCACGTCCAGCACGAACGCTTGTCCAACTGAGGCGCCAGGTGGAAATGGCATGGCAAGCCGTTCCACAGGACTACATCCAGCATCTCTACGATCGTCTCCATGGGAGAATAGCAGCCTGCATTGCTGCGAAAGGTGGATGTACACTGTACTAGTGCCGACATTGTGCATGCTCTGTTGCCTGTGTCTATGTGCATGTGGTTCTGTCAGTGTGATCATGTGATGTATCTGACCCCAGGAATGTGTCAATAAAGTTTCTCCTTCCTGGGACAATGAATTCACGGTGTTCTTAAATTCAATTTCCATGAGTGTATTATTTAATTCCCCACTGTGGGTAAACATTTTAATTAAAAGTCGCTACTTCATATCGACGGGATACCACGATATCAACTCTTACATGGATGTATGTCTGAAGGATCACTGCATCGTTCTCCTTAATAACACAGGCACTGCGATGTCGCAGTTTTGAATGCGTTTGGGCATAATCCTTGCAAAATTGTTTAGATAAACCTGCGGGATATTGTCCATTTCCCCCCAAAGCTGCCTCTATAGAGTAATTATCTGGAAAACTCTAGTTGTACAGGATGACTGATAACCGTTATTTTCAGCGTGGGGTAGTTATTGCCACTGCAGTTGAGATCTGGAGAATATGGAGGCTATTCGTCCGACTGATCCTGTGTTCCATTAGGAAGGATTTCAGAAGACAGTGATGACATGCATGTGCATTGCCATCCATCGGCGTGAATCCCCTCTCAGCGTCTTCACCAAATGGAGCCACAATGCTTGCAACGATGTTGCCTCGCCACTTTACACCAGTCTTGCTGCCTTGTATTTGTACAAGGGGTGTCCTATGCCCATACATGATGCCACCCCAAAACATGAATGGACTATCTTGATAAGGATGGAGGTCTACGGTACATTTAGTATGTAAACGTTATCCCCATTGCCTACACACACGCCCTCAGGAGCTCAGCATTTGTTTGCTGATTAAGGGCTTCGCGACCCTGGAGTTCCTGAGCTGGGGACTGGTAAGTGCAGCCAGTTCTCTACCATCGTAAACTCTGGCCATGCTTCAGCGACCACCGTGCGGCGCGACGGTGGGACGTTGTGTGTCGCAGGGAATGGGCATCTTGGCTTGACCGCCCGGTTTGCCAGGACGGAATAAACCTCTTAATAAAAATAATAATAATAATAAAAAAACATGTGTTTCAAGGTGTTCTGCGCATGGCTGTTGAGGAGGAACTGTTGTTAGCGGACAACCTCTGGGGAACTTGCCGCACCTGACGCGCACAGTGGACCCTCATTTCCCTAGGTACTCGTGGGACCGAAATGAATCCTCCGAAATACTCTTTACCCCCTCCCAGCAGAATGTGTGGGCCGCTGGAAGGTACCAATACCCAGTCCAACAAGTGAGCTCGTGTAGTCAGTCCTCCCGATTCAGTCCGTTGTAAGAGAACGCATGCTGCTTCGCAGAATGTGTTTCTTCTAGTTAAAAGAAAAGAGGGGAGTTTTGACAAAGTTTCGCCAATTTACGTACAGAAGGGCTTAGAAGGCATTGCTGGCACGTTAAAATCTGTTAAGTGCTTGCGAAATGGACCCTTTTGGTTGAAACATTTAACTTCCAACAAGTCAAGAACATTCAGAAAGCACACTGCCTTGGGGAATATGCGACAGAAATTGAATTGCACAACACGTTGAACTACAGAGTAGCTGTTGTGACTTGCAGGGATCTAGTTGACATTCCCCAAGAAGAACTGAAAGCTGAATTGTCCCAGGAAGGCATTGTCGGCGTGTAACACGTCCTGAAACGGATGAATGGCCATTTTGTAAAATCAGACTCTTTTTACCCTTACTTTTAACAGCACCAAACTAAGAGAGCATGTGAAGGCGGGTTTCATACGTCTCAGTGTGCTGCCTTATTTCCCCCAAGCCAATGTGGTGCTTTAAATGCCGGCACTTTGAGCACACTACTCTCGGCTGTAGAGGGGAAGCCACTTGCGGGAAATGTTGTAAAGCCGTCCATGAGGGAGTTGGTGTCACCTCTCCTCCAAAGTGTTTCAACTGCCCTGGGCATCACTCTGTATGGAGCAGCGACGGCAGAGTTTTCCTTGAGGAGAAGAAGATCCAGGAAATCAAATCCATAAATCTCATCCCGTATGGTGAAGTCAAGGTTACATAAGTGCATGCAGCCACCCACGTTCGCTGCATCCTTTTCTTGCGTTCTGAAACAGCCTGTCCTGAAAACTGATGCCACTACCCAAATGGAGGTTGCTACTGTCAGTACTGGCACCTGCGTTTGTCAGTGCACATGTGCTGCTACAGTTCCTTTGAAACCTGCTGCTCCCCCCCCCCCCCCCCCCGGAACTCCAGAGGAGGCTGTGGTGGCTGACATCGTGGACCTTCCTGCTACCTTCCTGCTACCTTCCTGCTCCTCCACATGTCAAGTCTTCTGCACCGCCCAGAGCTGCCACAAACCCTACCGCTTCTGAGCTTGTGACTTCAAAGCCACCTCCGACCAAAAAATCGAAATCAGAGGCAAAGACTCGCCCACCGAAGGAGACAGACCGTACACAGTCCAATGTTGTCGATGTCATTCTCTCTGGCATCTCTCTCGACTCTTATTCAGAGGCGATGGAGGTTGATGTCAGACTGGGGCAATCATCTCGCCCCAAAACTGAGCCTGCAGACAGCCAGGATGAAGGTACTCCCACCTTGATATATGGCTCCCATTATTCAGTTGAACATGAATGGATTCCAGACACATGTGGAGGAACTGAAACTCCTAGCACAGCAACGCCCTCTGCTTCGGTTTACAGGAAACACATTTAAAAACATCTCATGCTCTTGTACTACAGGATTATATCGCAAGGATGGCCTGACTGGGAAGAGGGCCAAAGGATGGGTAGCTGTGTTCCTCAATAATGGCCACCGCTCTTCTGCTCTCCCCTTGGATACTAACCGGCAATCAGTTGCAGTTGAAATTCACTCATGTCTGAGGCTCCCTTTATTTACCTCCTCTGGATGCAGTAGAGGCTCTCACAGATCTTATAGAACAACTCCCCTGGCCATTTATCCTCCTGGGCGACTTCAATGCCCATCATGTCCTGTGGCGCTCAACCTCTACTTGCCCTTGGGGTCGAGTTTTGGAGAGCCTCCTGACATCTTAAGTGTTGTGCATACTCAACAATGGTACTCAGATTCATTTCTCTGCTGCTACTGGGTCGTTATCAGCTATCAACCTGTCTGTCTGCTCTCCAGCCCTCACCGACTCTGTTCACTGGGAGTTCATTGACGACCTTCATGCCAGAAATCACTTCCCCATCCGCATTCACCTCCCTGATGGTGTGTTGCTGGAACAGAAGCCGCCAACATGGGTGATTGGCAGGGCTAATTGGCTGCTGTTCAGTTACTTGGCTGTCTTTGTACACTGTAACAACGTCCAGGAATGGGTGGATCACATCACACGTGTGATCCATCATGCTGCTGACCTGTCCATACCTAAATCTTTCTGCCCTCTAAAGCGGCGACCTGTACCTTGATGGACAGAAGAGTGCCATTCAGCCATCCGGGACAGGTGTGCAGCTCTTCGGAGGTTTAAATGCTGCCCAATAGCAGACAATCTCACTTCCTTTTGAATTGTGAGAGCCAAGGCACGACGTGTCATTAAAGAGAGCAAAAAACGGTCATTGCAGGAGTTCCTGGATTTTATCAACCGTTCCACTTCTTCCACAAAAGTATGGGAAGCCAACCGTAGGATTTGTGGTACACGCAGCCGATTACCGTTAGCAGCAGTGCTGAAACAGCGGTGCCTCCAGACGACACCCAGAGAAATTGCTCAGACGCTGGCCATGCATTTTGCGCAAACTGCTGACAATGCAAGCCAGGATCCTGTGTTTCGTCGCTACCGTGCTACTGTAGAGAGGGAAAAGTTGTACTTCACGTCCACCGATTCTGAGACCTACAACTCCCCTTTCTCCAAGGGGCAGCTCGAATCGGCACTGGCTGAGACTGCTAACACTGACACTGCACCCGGTCACGACCATGTCCAGTACTGCAGGCTTCGACATTTGCCAGTGTTGTCCCAGGAAATCCTCCTCGAATGTTTTAATCTAATGTGGCGTCCCCCCTGACTCATGGAGGGAGGCAATTCTGATCCCTCTGCTCACACCAGGACAGGATCGCATGTGTCCAAATGGTTGTCAGAGCATCGCCCTAGCGAGCTGTATAAGAAAGACCATGGAGCGAATGGTTAACCGTCGTCTGGTCTGATTTTTAGAGCCAAGGGAACTCGTTAGCCGCTCTAAGTGTGCATTCCGAAAATATCTGTCCACAGTCGACCGCTTGATGCTTCCAGAGGCGGCTACTCAGCAGGATTTCCTCTGTAAGCATCACTGTATTGGAATTTTCTTCGATATAAGTGAGGCATACCATACTTCTTGGAGACAATGTATACTCGCATAACTGCATGAGTGGGGCTTTCGTGGCCACCAACCTATTTTCATTCGGTCTTTCCTGTCTCAACGTATTTTTCGGACCCGAGTTGGTGCCACGCTCCCTGATCAATTTGAGCAGGAACATGGTGCCCCTCAGGGCTGTGTTTTAAGTGTTACCCTCTTTGCCATAGCCATCAACCGCATTACACCTACGGTAAAGAGTCCTGTACAGTGCTCCTTATTTGTGGACGATTTTGCTGTTTTCTGCTCCTCCTACAGTGTTGCAATGGCGAGCCGTCAGTTGCAACTTAGAGTGCGTTGGCTAGAGGAGTGGGCTGCAGAGATGGGCTTTCGGTTTTCTGCTGATAAGTGTGTGTGTGTTTGTTGATTTTAATCGTTCTCGTCGTCTTTTGAATTTGGCTGCCTTGAAGATGGGGCACCATCGTACATTTTTATGGGCTTCATTTTTTACTCCAGATTATCATGGTTGCCACACATGTGAGACTTGAAAGCCTAAGCCTTGAATGCGCTGAACATCCCCAAGTGCTTTAGCCACAGATCTTGGGGAGCCGACACGGTGCGTGTCCTCCAGTTTTATTGGGCTCTTGTGCGTTCGCTGCAGGACTAAGAGTACACGGTGTATGGGTAACCGAGACCCTCTTATTTGCGGTACATTGACCCTGTCCACCATGACGGGATTCAGCTGGCCATGGGAGCCTCTGTGGTGAGGCCAGGGAACCACCACTTACCATCTGGTGGCAGCTCCTCCTGGTGCTCCAGGTGTTTAAGTTTCTTGCGGCTCCAACCTCACCCGCTCACCCTATTTTTGCTCATCCGCCTCTGGACCGTTTTTTTTTTCCCACGATCCCCGAGCCACGTGTGAGAGGCACAGAGTGATTATAGATTTGGTGCGTTAAAAGAGAGATTGCACTCCTGCCACCGTTTTTAATGCAACGTTTTCTGCCACTTTGTCTGAGCACCAACTAGGAAGCTGTTTTTACAGATGGGTCGAAACAGGGGGATTCAGTTGGTTGCTCTGTTGTTTTACGGAATCGTGTCCTCAAGATCGGACTGTCACAAGCGTTTACTGTTTTCGATGCAGAATTGTCTGCGACCTTGCGGGCACTGGAACAGATGAGCCGCTCTTCCCGACCTACATTTCTTGTCTGTTCCGATTCACTAAGTGCCGTTCACTCGTTGCAACGTCTATATCCAGCAGATAAAATAGTCCACACCGTCCAGGATGCGCTCCTCCAACTAAAACGACTGGCGAAGGAGGTGGCAATCTGCGGGGTTCCATCGCACTTCGGCATTGCTGGGAACAAAAGAGCAGATCTCGCAGCCAAGGAGGCGTGTCTCGATCCGCAATTATTACAGTGTGCCATCCCTCGGCACGCACTCTCCTCGCTGTTGAGCTCATGAGTCATGCGTCAGTGGGAGGATGAATGGCTGGAAATGACTGACAAGAAGCCTCGTTTCGTAAAGCCAAAAACCCGTGTGTGGTGTACTTCCTATTAGCCACGTAGACGGGACGAGGTTCTCCTCACTCGGCTTCGGATAGGCCACAGTCCTATGACGCATGGCTTCCTGCTCCGGCGAGAGAACCCACCAATGTGTGGTACTTGTGGCGTCCAGGTCACTGTGCGCTACGTTTTATTGGATTGAATTTTATTTTCTGACCAATGGGCCGCCGCTGACTTGCCGACGGATCTGCCATCTCTTTTATACGAGGGCTATTCCGAAAGTAGGGTCCGATAGGTCGCGAAATGGAAACCACGGTAAAAATCAAAAATGTTTTATTTGCAACAGTTAGATACACCTTGCAGCTACTTATCTCCATAGTCACCGACCCGACTTAGACGTGTATCGTAGCGTTGTACCAACTTTCCCATACCCTCGCTATAGAAGGCAGCCGCCAGTGCTCTCCGCCAATTCTCTACGCTGGCCTACGGCTCGTTGTCTTGTGCCGAAATGTTGTCTTCATAACCAGCGGTTCATGTGACCTGAGCTGAAACTCAGAGGGAGACAATTACGGGCTGTATTGTGGGTAATCTCACATTTCCATTTGAAAACGATGCAGGAGCATCTTCATTGCCCCTGCAGAATGCGGCTGAGAATTGTCTTGAAGACGAAACAGCACGACAGTTATGTAATGTTAGCTGCATAGCTTCAGGGGAAATTTCTCACCAGGCCCCCGTACTTGGCGGCAGACACTATTTTCTAGACATCTTTACGCACTCACTGCGAGCTCAGAAATGAGAAGAGCGACGTGATGCTAACTGGGGTTATACTAGAGACACTACCCAACACATATGTGCAAAGCTTTATCGGATTTTCATAGTCGTTTCCATTTCGTGACCGATCGGACCTTACTTTCGGAATAGCCCTCGTAAAATACTCAAACGAATGAGGTTAAAGTTTTAAAGTTCTGTGAGTTGTCCAATGCTTTTACCAAGATTATAGGGAGAGAGTCTTAATTTGTTCACAGGGTCATTGGCTGGCCCATATTTTACGTAAGTGGTCAGCCATTGACAATTTCCTGTGGCATCCTTGACGCTCCTTCCTCGTTTTCCTTACGTTTTGTTTTCTTATACAGCATTTTCCATCTTTTCCTGCTTTCTTTGAGTGTATGCTTCCATTTTACTAAATTTTTGCACATTCGTTTCTTTTAATGTGTGTCAGGACGCTGATGACCTCGACGTTGAGCGCCCGTAAGCCCCAACACACACACACACACACACACACACCCCAAACACGAATATCAGTATGGTCATGGTGGAGACTCATTGTGTCCCACTTCTGCTTAGTCCATAGAGAACTGGTTTCGTGACAATGCTACCCCAACCCCTGTCGGAACCTGATTAAGAGTCAGACAGGCAGCAGCCACTAGCCGAGCAACAACAGTAACAGGGAGGCTACCGTTTTGTGACATTTTACGAGTTAATAACCAAGAGCTAATTATCTAGTTTCATCTGCGTGCTTTGGTAGCTTGCTTTTTGCATGTTAACTTAATAATTACTAGGCACCGTTACCGAATATTCATTTTTGTTGGAAAGTAACCGATCTTGCAACATTTTACGAGTTCATAACCAGTTTAGTTTTTCTGCTTCTTAATTTAATTTACTAGAAACAGTACTTGCGTTATTGTACTGTCTACATTTAAGTTCCACAGCGCGTGTCATTAGACATTTGTATGCCTGTGTAGTGTAATTTTTCCTCCGCCTTTAGTATGGATAGTCACTGATTGCTGCGTGTGGATATGAGCTGTGTTGGTGTCACTTCACTCTCAGCTCCAGGCTGTGTTGGCTTTGGTTACACTGCTTAAGGCTGCAGTGGATTTATATTACTGTTGTGGACCAGCCGTGGGATTCCAACAGATGTCCAAACGACCCACCAATCAGTTCGCACTGGTTGCCAACTGAGTCACTGCTTGCATTGAGACTGACTCCTCACCTGTGATCGAGTGGATGGTAGCCTCAGGCTATTTACGAAAAGCCTCCTTGGAGCCTTAAGGCCACCTCAGTTAGTCGGACAAACAGATTCCAGGTCCTATTTGTGGTTGATATTGACCTTCCCTCAGCCAGATGCAGTAATGTATTCTGTTTTATAAGAAATCCCTTCACTTGCAAGAACCAGCCAGTCAAAGAGTGTGGGATTATTGGTTGTTGGAGGCTCCAACGTTAGGCACGTTATGGAGCCCCTTAAAGGCATGGCTGCAATGGTGGAAAGCCAGTGTGCACTCCATGTGCACATTTGGTACAATCTTTCCAAATGTAGAATGGGTCCCTCTGGATGCCACGAAGAGCACAGGGACAAGCCAACTGAAGGAAGTGTCTGATGTCAGTACCATTGATATGTGTCGCTTTGGATCAGCTTCGAGCAGCGATCTGAACTGCTAAAGACTACCTGTCACGCTTGCGAGATGAAATCAGAGTTCACCATTTGTAGCCTAGTCTACAGGATCGATTGTGGACCTTTCTTACAGAGGCGAGCGGGGGGTCTGAATCAGATGCTCAGACGATTCTGCGACCTTTTAAGATGCAGATTCCTCGACGTATGGTACATGGTGGTGGGATTTCGGGTTCCGCTAAATAAGTCATGAATCTATTACGAGCAGGAGGTGGCTACACGGGCAGTGGGGGCTTTGTGGCGTGGAGTTGGCTTGTTTTTTAGTTTAGAGGGTCTCGGGGAAACGAAAAGAGCTTCTTTCGTAGAGGGTTCAGGTCCAACACAGGAAGAACGTAGATCTAGGAAGCATCGATATAACAGTTACAGACTGTCGTAGTTTTGTGTAGAAAGTACCAGAACTCCAAGCGCTAATAGAAAGTACTGATGCTCAAGTGATTATATGCACTGAAAACCGGGTAAAGTCAGAGATAAGTTAAGCCGAAATGTTACCAAAGGACCTAACGGTGTTCCGAAAGGATAGACTAAAGGCAGTTTGCGGTGGCGTGTTTGTTGCTGTTAAAGTAGTTTATCTTATAGCAAAATGGAGGTAGTTAGGTCCTTTGAGTTAGTATGAGAATAGGTCATTCTTGGCAACCAGAATAAAATAATATGGCTGGCTCTGATCACTGTGGGACTTAACTTCTGAGGTCATCAGTCCCCTAGAACTTAGAACTACTTGAACCTAATTAACCTAAGGACATCACACACATCCATGCCTGAAGCCTAGAACCGCTCGGCCACCCCGGCCGGTGAATAAAACAGTAATTCGATCATTTTACCGACATCTCAACTCAGCCGACACAATTACTGAAAGGTTCAAAGAAATACTGAGTCTAATTTCAAACAGGTATCCGACATATAGAATTATAGTAGGTTGTGTCTTCAATTTACCATCGATATGTTGACGAAAATACTTTAAATTCGGAGATATGCATGAAACATCATCCGAAATTGCGTTAAACGCATTCTCGAAAATTATTTCGAGTAAATAGTTCCTGAGCCCGTTGGGATAGTATACAGTCATGAAAATACACTTGACATCTTAGCAACAAATTATCCTGAGACACTAACGAGAGTCAAAACGGATACAGGACTTGTGGACACAGATTTTTCCTAGCGAGACTGAATACAGCAACTGTCAAAAGCAACAAAAATAAACGAATAAGGTATCCATTGAAAAACGCAGATAGAAATTTACTTAATGCGTCCATTAGAGACAGTCACCACTCGTTTCAAATTAACAGGGTTAGTGTAGACCAAATGTGGCTTGAATTCAAGGAAATACGGAAATATTTATACAAAAATTAACTAAGCAAGGAGAGAATTTCCCAAGGTACACAAAACAGGTCAGAACACTGTTGCAGGAGTCCCTGCGGGTCCGAGGGTTCGAATAGGCCCGAGGTAGTCCTGCCTGTCGTAAGGGACGATAAGTGGAGTCTCACACGTTTCGGCTGTAGAAGTTCAGGTCCCATCTTGTGGTTTGACGTGACACTTTTCAAATTCTACCGAAGTGTGGCCCTTATGTGGAAAGGCGCCTTACGTGGTGCACGAGTTATCCATAGTGCTCTTCGATTCGATCTCCTGAACGTCTCCTCGTAAAGGGTTTGCATCTCCACCAGAAATTCAACTATTTGGGAGAGGATACCTTCTGGAGTATGTCATCTTCCTTTGCCTCCTGTACTCTTGTCGCCCCATGACAGTACTGGATTTCTCTGCGCCCAATATCCAGCATGTTACCCAGTCCGTTGTCTGACAGGGATCGCACTGCTGATGCCTGAGCTGTAATCTCCCTATGTATGCCAAGGAGTAGAAGCCTGTCTTCCTGGGGCATCAGGACTCCGGGCAACGGCCATCATGCCGGGTGGTGTTTGCAGTGGCTGGGTCGTGCCTGTGGGGTGAGCCCCCGATCGGAGTGGGTGGCATTAGAGCGAATAACCGACAACGAAGCGGAGTGAGTCCTCTTTTGCTGGGGACTGAATGGCCTCAGCAGTCTCTAAGAAAGGGAAGGTTGATTTCCATGCTACCAGGTATGACCTAAATCGTTCCCCTTCCAAACAACGCCTTGACTTCAGAGAGGCAGGATCCGTATTCACCACGTTACTTAGTCTGCAGCAGACTGAAGGGTACTCCTTTCTGGAAACTAAACCTCTGTTTTTGTGAGCACCTTGACGACATGTTTGGGGAAGTGACAGCGCTGACCTAATTGCGCAATGGGTCGGGTTTGATTCAGACAGCATCCCCATCCCTGTCACTGGCTTTACTCGTCTGTGAAAAGTTGGGTGATACTCCTGTTTCTGTCAGTCAGCACAAAAGCCTCAATGTGGCCCAGGGAATTATTTTTCACTGTGACCTGCTGTTACAGTCCAATGACGAGCTAAGTGCCAATTAGAACGGAAGGGTGTTTATTTCGTCTGACACGTTTACAGGGGACATAAAGACAATAGCGGTGCCACCGGTGCCTTCATCTTGGCGTTTGAGGGTGATTCATTGCGTGAAAACGTCAGTGTGGTGGTGTACCGGTGTGATGTCAAATCCTATGTCCCTCCACCTATGCGGTGATTTAAATGTTGGAAACTCAGGCACATGTCCTACCAGTGCCCTTCCAGCACCACATTTACAGACTGTGGATGTTCGCTACATCCCAATACCCCTTGTGCGCATCCTCCCAACTGTGTGAACTGCGAAGAGCATCACTCCCCCAGTTCGCCGGACTGCCTCGTACTCCAAAAGGAGCGCTAAATTTTTGAGTACAAGACACTGGACAGGCTATCTTATTGCAAGGCTATGCTCAATTATGAAAGACTTAACCCTGTTCCCATCCGGTCTTCTTATGCTGCTGCCACGACAGCGTCGGAATCGATGGCGCTGTTATGCACATCATGTCAAGTTCCTCCAGTGAGCCCTCAGTGCCACCCATATTACTCCCCCTTCCAGTTGTCTGGGGGCACGTCTTCTTCTATTGCTCCCAAAGCTTCTACTTTGGGAGCATCGCCCCCCAAACTGCCAGGGATATTGTTCCCCCACTCCCCCCCAGCCGGAGACATAATGGCCTCCTGCTGCGCCTCCTACACGGAGTAGGTCCTTTGGGACTCTACCTTCCACAGTCCCTTCCAGTGGTCCAGTGGACACCAGCTGGTGGTTGAAAGAAACACTGGCTGCTGGTTGAAGAGCTTATGCTACTTTCGTGAAGCCTTCCCAGCCAGCCACTAAGGAGCGGCGAGAGGGCAAAATTTCAAAGAAGAAGTCCACTAAGAAACCCCCACGGCTTTGCGTCCGAGGACGAAGTGGAGATTCTGGCGTCCCCTTAGGACCTAGCCCTTGCCAACGCCTTGGATGCCGCGGTACAGGATGTGCACACTCACTCAGTGACGACAGGTCATGCTGAGACCCACCTTGCCTTCTTGGTCACTCCATGACACCCCAGACGACGGAAAGCGTCGTTCTCTAGTGAAACTGCGGTGGTTTCTTCTCCCACCTGACTGAGTTACGTCACTTTTAAGCAGTATCTCAGCTTTTTGCATTGTCCTTCAAGAAAGCTGGTTTCCGGAAACGTGGACCTCTGCCGTTCGTGGCTATCAGGGATACAACAGAAACCGTTCTGCCTATGACAGACCGTCAGGTGGAGTATGTATTTTCGTCCTTATGTCTGTCTGTAGCGAGTCTGTGTCCCTTCAAACACCTTTAGAAGCTGTGACAGCCAGGATGAGGGCAATGCAGAAAATTACGGTCTGTAACATCTAACTCACTCCAGATGGTGAAGCACCACCCCACGTTTTGGTTGTACTCATTTCACAACTCCCCACACCTTTTCCCCTTCTGGTTGATTTTTGTGGTATCACCGCCAGACACCACACTTGCTAGGTGGTAGCCTTTAAATCGGCCGCGGTCCGTTAGTATACGTCGGACCCGCGTGTCGCCACTATCAGTGATTGCAGACCGAGCACCGCTAGACGGCAGGTCTAGTCTAGAGAAATTTCGTAGCACTCGCCTCAGTTGTACAGCCGACTTTGCTAGCGATGGTTCACTGCTTACATACGCTCTCAATTGCAGAGACGACAGTTTACCATAGCCTTCAGCTACGTCATTTGCTACGACCCGGGAAGGCGCCATATTCAGTTACTATGTCTTCTGAACAGATAATATTGTGACTCATGTACCGTCAAGAGTGACGTTCATCATTAATGGATTAAAGTTAAGTATCAATCAAATTACGTCCACTTTCTGAATTCTAATTCCTTGTCATGTTCCAGATCTCACGTCAGTATAGTTCTTCCCTCCTCACGCCAGCCTGCGTGAGCTAAAACGCGTGCATTTCGGCCTCCACTAGTAACACTGTGTTGGCTCTTCTGCCAACACAACAATTGTAACGCCCATAACCCATTGTGTGGTGGAGCCCAGATTAAAGGCCGTGGCGGAGATGTTGAGGACCTACCTACTCGCTTTGACCTTTGTCTCCTCAATACATGTGACCCCACACATTTCAGTGTGGCACATGGCACATATTGGGCCTTTCATATCTCGGTTTGCAGTCCTGGCGTTCTCCTTTATGTCCACTGGAGAGCATATGACGACCTGTGTGGTAGTGACCATTTCCTTATCGTCCTGTCACTCCCCCAGCGTCATACCCATGGACGCCTACTCATATGGACTACAACCAAAGCAGATTGGGAAGTCTTCACCGCTGCTGTCACCGTTGAGTCTCCCCCACGTGGTGCCATCGATGTGGTAGTTGAGCAGGTCACTGCAACAATAGTTTCTGCGGGGTAATACGCGATACGTTGTTCCTTAGGATGCCCCCTGGCGAAAGACAGTACCTTGGTGGTTGCCAGAAATTGCTGTGGCCATTAAAGACCGTAGGCGCGAACAACAGCTAAATAAGCGTCACCCTTACCCCGAGCACCTAATAACTTTTAAAAGGCTCCGTGCCCGCTTTCGTCAGCTTATAAAAAGACGGAAACAGGAGTGTCGGGAGAGGTACATCTCGACCATTGGGTGGTATACATCGCGTTGCTAAGTCTGGACAGAGATCAGACGTGTTTTTGGATACCAAACCCCAACAGGTGTCCAAGGCATTAATATCAATGGCGTGTTATCTACCGACGCAATTGCCGCTTAGCACTATGCTCGCGCCTCTGCGTCGGAGAAATACCCCCCAGCCTTCCGCACCCTCACACGGCGGACCGATAGGAAAGCCCACCTCGTTCACCACGCACCACAGTGAACCATACAAAGCCCCATTTACAGTGTGGGAGCTCCTCAGTGCCCTTGCACATTGCCCCGACACAGCTTCTGGGCCAGATAGGATCCACAGTCAGATGATTAAACATCTCTTGTCCGACTACAAATGACATCTCCTCGTCATCGTAAACTGGATCTGGTGCGATGGCGTCGTTCCATGGCGGAGGACTCTATCATTCCGGTGCCCAAACCCGGAAAAGACTTGCTTCATAAGGATATTTATCGGCCCATAAGCCTCACCAACGCTCTTTGTAAGCTGCTGGAACGTATGGTGTGACAGCAGTTGGGTTGGGCCCGGGAGTCGTGTGGTCTACTGGCTCTGTCCCAGGGCGGTTTCCACCAGGGTTGCTCTACCACTGATAATCTTGTGTTCTTCGAGTCTGCCATCCGAACAGCCTTTTCCAGATGCCAACAGGTTGTTGATTTACGTAAAGCCTATGACACTAACTGGTGACATCACATCCTGGCCACAATTAACGTGGCCGTATAGTGGGGTCTCAGAGGCCCGCTCTCGATTTTTATCCAAAATTTCCTGCCGCATCGTCCTTTGTGTGTCAAAGTTTGTGCTTCCCATAGTTGCTCCCATTTCCAGGAGCATGGGATCCCGCAGGTCTCTGTATCTCTATTTTTAGTGGTCATTAACGGCCTAGCAGCAGCTGTAGGGCCGTCCGTTTCACCTTCTCTGTATGCAGTCGACTTCTGCTTTTCGTACTGTTACACGACTACTGGTATTGCTGAGCGGCGCCTACAGGGACCCATCCCAAAGGCCCAATCATGGGTTCTAGCTCGCGGCTCCCAGTTTTCGGCCACAAAGTCGTGCTTGGTCCGTTCATTCGGAACCAGAACTTTACCTTAATGAGTATCCACTCACTGTAGTGGACACATATAGACTTTTTGGACTGGTTTTCGACGCCCGATTGACTTGGTTTACGTGGACGTGCTGACAGCACCTCAATGCCCACCGCTGCTTGAGCTACACCAAGTGTGGTGCAGATCACTCTATGCTGCTGCAGCTCTACAGATCCCTTGTTCAACCTCACCTAGACTATGGGAGTGTAGTTTATGGTTCTTCGGCGCCCTCAGCGTTGCGTTTACTCGACCCAGTGCACCACTGTGGCATTCGTCTAGCGACGGGCGCTTTTAGGACGAGTCCGGTGACTAGTGTCCTCGTGGAGGCTGGAGTCCCACAATTGAAAGTTACGTTTGCTCAACTACTCGCCAGTTACCTTGCATACATTCCTAGTTCTCCTGCGCATCTGAATTACCGTCTCCTTTTCCTACCCACGGCGATTCATCTCCCGCAATGGCGGCCCAGGTCAGGGCTTGCAGTTAACGTCCGATCCCTTTTGTCCTAAGTGGAGTCCTTACTTATACCACCTATGCTCGAGGACCATTCACGTACACCCTCATGGTGTTCACCTAGGCAACGGTTTCGCCTGGACCTTTCACATGGCCTTAAGAACTCAGTTAACATTGCGGCTCTATGCTGCCACTTCCTCTCGATTCTTGACGCGTACCGAGGCCATGAAGTGGTTTACACCGACGGCTCAATAGCTGATGGTAACGTCGGCTTTGCGTATGTCCATGGAGGACATATGAACCATATGAACAGCATTCCTTGTTCGATGGCTGTAGTATTTTCACTGCGTATCTGGGCCTCGTGCTCTTTATCACGTCCATTCAGGCCCTGGGGAGTCGTTTCTTCTGTCTACTGACTCCATGAGCATACTGCAAGCTATCGACCAGTGATACCCTCGTCATACTTTGCTAGCGACCGTCCAGGAGTATATCTATGCCCTGTACGCTCCAGGCGTTCGGTTTTATTTTTCTGGACCCCAGGTCGCGTCGGAATCCCAGGCAACGAAATTTCCAACAGGCTGGCCATACAGGCTACACGGAAACCGCTTATAGAGATCGGCATTCCAATATCGGACCTGCATTCATTTTTACGCAGCAACGTTTTTTCGGCTTTGGGACACGGAATGGCATACGCTCAGTGCGCACAACCAACTGCGTGCCACTAAGGAGACTACGAATGTGTGGAAATCCTCCATGCGGGCCTCTCGCAGGGACTCTTTGGTTCCCTGCCGGCTCCCCATTGGTCAAGCTTGGGCGACCCACGGCTACCTCCTTCGCCGTGAAGACCCTTCTCAGTGTCGGTTTCGCGCCCGGTTGAGTGTGGCCCATATTCTGGTGCACTGTCCCACTTTGACTGCCCTGCGACGAAATCTTGGTTTACCTGACTCTTTACCTCCAATTTTAGCTGACAGCGCCTCATCGACTGATATAGTTTTACGTTTTATTCGTGAGCGTGGGTATTATCGTTTTATCCAAGTGTTAGCGCATGTCCTTTGCCCCTCTGTGTCCTCCACCCTACTGCTATTAGGGTGGAGGTGTTCATGTATTGCAGAGTGGCTGGTTTCTCCTTTTTACTCTCATTGACAGCCAGCCATGGTAATCTGCTTTGTCGTTTTTATCTCTTCTACCTGTTTCTTGCGTTTCTGTGGTTTCCTTGCCCCCTTCTGTCCATTTAAGTGTTTGTCGCCCTTCCGTCGTGCTTGTGGTTTTCTCTTTCATTCCGTTTTGTGTTCTCAGTCTCCTTCATTTTTTTGTCACCCTTTCGGTATTGATTTATCCGTAACAAGGGATCGATGAGGTTTTAGTTCGGCCCCTTCCCTCTCTTTTAAACCAACCAACCAACTGTTGCAGAAACCACGAAAGAAGGATGCCAAATCCAAACGAACCTCACATCCCAAGATTGGTGATCCTTTGCAGAAGTTCGAAATTCAGTGTGGAGTCAAATGCGAAATGCTTACAATAGTTTTCACAACGAAACTTCGTCTGGAAACCAGGCAGAAAATCGGAAAGGGTTCAGGTCTTATATAAAGTATGCTAGCGGATAGACACAATCAATGCCATCTCTACCCGATAGCAACGGAAATACTATCGATGACAGTGCTGCTAAAGCAAATTTAATAAACACAGCCGTTCGAAGTTGCTTCAAAGAAGAAGATGAAGTACATATACCATAATTCTAATCAAGAACAGCTGCCAGCACGAGTAACTTGCATCAAGATACCTGCAGAGCAGTGAAGCAACTTGAATCACCTAATAAAAACAAGTCTTCCGGTCCAGACTATATACTAATGAGGTACCTTTCAGAGTATGCTGATGCAATACATCCATACCTAACAGTCATATACAACCGCTTGTTCGAAGAGAGATCCGTACGCAAAGTCTGAAAAGTTGCACAGGTCACACCAGTACTCAAGAAAGGCAGTAGGATTAATCTATTAAATTACAGGCCCATATCGTTAACGTCGATATGCAGCATGACCTTGGAACATATATTGAGTTCGAAAATTACTCTGAAGAGAAAGGTCTGTTGACACATAGTCAATACGGATTAAGAAAACATTCTTGTGAACCACAAGTTGCTCTTTACTCACACGAAGAGCTCAGTGGTATCTAGGAATGTATTACAAATCTATTCCGTTTTTGTAGATTTCCAGAAGGCTTTTCGCAACGTACCTTTCTAGTCGCTTGTAATCAAATTGCATGCTTACGGTTTATCGTCTCACTTATGCGACTGGACGCGTGATTTCCTGTCAGTGAGGTTAAACTTCCTCGTAATTTACGGAAAGTCGTCGAGTAAAACAGACATCATTTCTGGCGTTTCCCAAGATAGTGTTATAGGCCCTCTGCTTTTCCTTGTCTATTTAGGAGACAATCAGAGCAGCCGTCTAAGTTTGTTTGCTGGAGATGATGTCGTTTCTCGTCTATTAACGTCATCAAAAGATTAAAAACAATTTCAAAACGAGTTTGATAAGATATCTGTATGGTGAAAAAATGAAGAATTGACGCTAAATAATGAAAAAATGTTCAAATGTGTGTGAAATCTTATGGGACTTCACTGCTAAGGCCATCAGTCCCTAAGCTTACACACTACTTAACCTAAATTATCCTAAAGACAAACACACACACACACCCATGCCGGGACCAGCCGCACAGTCCATGACTACAGTGCCTTAAACCACTCGGCTAGTCCCGCGCGGCCTAAATAATGACAAGTTGGAGGCAATCCCCATAAGTACTAAGAGTAATGTATTAGACTGCTGTTACACGATAAACAGTCAAATCTAAAGGCCGTAAATTCAACTAAATACCTGGGAATTACAATTAAGAACAACTTAAATTGGAAAGAACAATTAGAAAATGTTGCTGGCAAAGTGAGCCAAAGCCTGCATTTTATTGGCAGAACACTCAGAAAATGCAACAGATCTACTAAAGAGACTTCCTGCACTACGCATGTCCGTCCTCTTTTGGAGTACTGCTGTACCGTGTGTGACCCTTACCAGATAGGGTTAGCAGAGTACATCGAGAAAGTCCAAAGAAGGTCAGGAATTTTTTTACGATCGAGAAACGGGAAGAGAGTGTCATGGGCATGATACAGGATTTGGGGTGGAAATCATTTTAAAAAAGGCGATTTTCGTTGCGACGGTATCTTCTTACGAAATTTCAATCACCAACTTTCTCCTCCGAATGTTAAAATATTTCATTGACGCCGATCTGCACGGGGAAATCAGAGCTCGGACAGAAAGATATAGGTGTTCATTTTTTGCCGTGCTCTCTTCGAGTGTGGAATAATAGAGCATTAGTGTGAAGGTGGCTCGCTCCTACCAGGCACTTAAGTGTGATGTACAGACTGGCGATGTAGATGTGGATGTAGAGGAGAATGCTTGAGAGGTATTGCTGCAGCTAATCCCTGCTCGTGATGACTAATTCGCATTTGTGTTGACACATGCATTCCTCTAGCTGTGTGGAACTGCCGCCTTAGACGCGTAGCTCGGTGTGGAGCATTTCTGCTTGGGGTTATATGGAGATGTCGCTTCTGCACACGTGTTTCTCTTCTGCGATAGCTTCCGTGACGATCCTCAAATGTTTATGTCTCTGGAAACTTGTTCCAGATTCGAGACACATCACTTTCACTCGTGGCAGCGTCATTCACTGCGACATAAATGGTTCAAATGGCTCTGAGCACTATGAGACTTAACTGCTGTGGTCATCAGTCCCCTAGACTTAGAACTACTTAAACCTAACTAACCTAAGGACATCACACACATCCATGGCCGAGGCAGGATTCGAACCTGCGACCGTAGCGGTAGCTCGGTTCCCAACTGTAGCGCCTAGAACCGCTCGGCCACTCCCGCCGGCCACTGCGACATTCACAGGTCTCGTTCCCTGCTCCGTTAGAGTGACTATACGGACTATCAGATCGTACTGTGTTATTGTTCGAACCACTCCAAAGGAATACAACCCTAGTAATGATACGCAGTACAAGTACTGTAATGATTACAGATGCATAGTTGCCATAGACTGCGCACTGCCCCCTCTCGGTGGAAGCATGGAATGTTTCCGCTAAATTACATTACAAAGAAAGCAATGTACTGACATCGTTAAGTGTTTGTGGATCACAACATTCAATATTAATGTTTCAGCACTTTCTATTTTTATTCTGAGAGCTGTACAACAAGTATGCAGAATCTTTGCGACACTAATGCCCATGTAAGTACAATTTACTGTCACAAATTAATGATTATTAACCTAAAAGCGCCTGTTCTTAAAAAAATGTCTTTAATCATTAACAGAGAGAGGAACGTAAGCTGTATTGACCTCGGTCTGCTGTTCAAATGGTTCAAATGGCTCTGAGCACTATGGGACTTAACATCTGTGGTCATCAGTCCCCTAGAACTTAGAACTACTTAAACCTAACTAACCTAAGGACATCACACACATCCATGCCCGAGGCAGGATTCGAACCTGCGACCGTAGCAGTCGCGCGGTTCCGGACTGCGGGCCTAGAACCGCTAGACCACCGCGGTCGGCGGTCGGCGGTCTGCTGTTGTAAAAAGGCTTCTGTAGTCTTCACTAACAGCAGCTGTGTGAATAAACAGTTATTCACTGAAACGCGTAGTGACAAAAAAAGTAAGAGACTTAGGCAGAAAACTATCTTATTAGTTTTTATCTGTGTTAATGGCATAAGTGCAGTAGTCCCCTCTCGTACTAATGAATAAGGCACTACGATACGTCATCTGAACAAATACACAGTGGTGGAAAACAGTATAAAGGTATGTGGTTTTTTGAGTAAAGAACTTGTTCATTTATGTATTTGGTGCTGCAAGCGATCTTCCAGTACAGTTTACAACGAAACAAAACAGAATTCGAGGGTGATTGGAATAGTAACAGTAAACCATAGTTCACTTACAGGTTGAAACAAGTGTAATTTTTCAACATAACTACCTTACTTTTCGATACACTTTTCATATATTTGCTCCAACGTTTCTGTTTCATTCGAATAAAATGTTTTCGGTTTTACGCACAATCAAGAGTGCACCGCTTCTTTAACTACAACATCGCTTTCCACTCAACGTACTCTGAGAGCGTTCTTCAGGGCACCAAGCACACAGAAATCAGAAGGAGCGAGATCAGGGTTGTATGGGAGATGCAGTGCGACCTGAAATCTCATTCTCCGAATAAGGCAAGAGAGATAGAGACTGTCTGCGACGCGCGTTGCTGAAAAGGAGAAGATCGCCTCTAGACAAAAATCCTCTACAGAGGTTCCATATTGCCGGCTTTAACTCATTTTTCGACGTGGTGCTGAACCGGGCACTGTTCACTGTTTCATTCCTTTGCTGATAGTGCTCCAAATTCGGCCCATTCATATTCCAGAAGAGGGAGAAAATGGCCTTCTCGCAGAGAGCCGTGACATGAATTTATTCTTGGCTGTAGAAGATGTATGTCGCCACTCTGAAGATTGCCTTTTGCTTTTTTTTTCTTAGTGATGCACTCAGGTTTCGTCTCCTGTGATGATACGTGTGAGAAAATCATGCCCCTCAGCGTTGTGAACCACCAGTAATGATGTGGCAGCCTGAACCCGCATCATCTTGTGTTCACCAGTGAGCATCCTAGGCACCCACCGTGCACACAAAAAATTGTAGTTGAGAATATCACTAATAGCGAAATGAGCGGATCAGCCACTGGCACTCAGCTTCGTGGCTAAAGCTTCTATACAGGGTGTTACAAAAAGGTACGGCCAAACTTTCAGGAAACATTCCTCACACACAAATAAAGAAAAGATGTTATGTGAACATGTGTCCGGAAACGCTTAGTTTCCATATTAGAGCCCATTTTAGTCTCGTCAGTATGTACTGTACTTCCTCGATTTACCGCCAGTTGGCCCAATTGAAGGAAGGTAATGTTGACTTCGGTGCTTGTGTTGACATGCGACTCATTGCTCTACAGTACAAGCAACAAGCACATCAGTACGTAGCATCAACAGGTTAGTGTTCATGCCCATATGATGCATGGATTAGCACGGGGCAATAGCCGTGGCGCGGTACGTTTGTATCGAGACAGATTTCCAGAACGAAAGTGTCCCGACAGGAAGACGTTCCAAGCCAATTGATCGGCGTCTTAGGGAGCACGGAACATTCCAGCCTATGACTCGCGACTGGGGAAGACCTAGAACGACGAGGACACCTACAATCGACGAGGCAATTCTTCGTGCAGTTGACGATAACCCTAATGTCAGGGTCAGAGTAGTTGCTGCTGTACAAGGTAACGTTGACCACGTCACTGTATGAAGAGTGCTACGGGAGAACCAGTTTTTTCCGAACTATGAACAGCGTGTGCAGGCACTATCAGCAGCTGATTGGCCTCCACGGGTACACTTCTGCGAATGGTTCATCCAACAATGTGTCAATCCTCATTTCAGTACAAATGTTCTCTTTACGGATAAGGCTACATTCCAATGTGATCAAATTGTAAATTTTCAGAATCAACATGTGTGGGCTGACGAGATTCTGCACGCAATTGTGCAATCACGTCATCAACACAGATTTTCTGTGAACGTTTGGGCAGGCATTGTTGGTGATGTCTTGATTGGGCCCCATGTTCTTCCACTTACGCTCAATGGAGCACGTTATCATGATTTCATACGGGATACTCTACCTGTGCTGCTAGAACATGTGCCTTTACCATTACGACACAACATGTGGTTCATGCACGATGGAGCTCCTGTACATTTCAGTCGAAGTGTTCGTACGCTTCTCAAGAACAGTTTCGGTGACCGATGGATTGGTAAAGGCGGACCAATTCCATGGCCTCCACGCTCTCCTGACCTCAACCCTCTTGACTTTCATTTATGGGGGGCATTTGAAAGCTCTTGTCTACGCAACCCCGTTACCAAATGTAGAGACTTTTCGTGCTCGTATTGTGGACGGCCGTGATACAATACGCCATTCTCCAGGGCTGCATCAGCGCATCAGGGATTCCATGCGACGGAGGGTGAATGCATGTATCCTCGCTAACGGAGGACATTTTGAACATTTCCAGTAACAAAGTGTTTGAAGTCAGGCTGGTACGTTCTGTTTCTGTGTGTTTCCATTCCATGATTAATGTGATTTGAAGAGAAGTAATAAAATGAGCTCTAACATGGAAAGTAAGCGTTTCCGGACACATGTCCACATAACATATTTTCTTTCGTTGTGTGTGAGGATTGTTTCCTGAAAGTTTGGCCGTCCCTTTTTGTAACACCCTGTAGAGATAAACCGGTCCTCACGAGTCGCCGGCCACTGGTGGCCGAGCGGTTCTAGGCGCTACAGTCTGGAACCGTGCGACCGCTACGGTCGCAGGTTCGAATCCTGCCTCGGGCATGGATGTGTGTGATGTCCTTAGGTTAGTTAGGTTTAAGTAGTTCTAAGTTCTAGGGGACTGAAGACCTCAGAAGTTAAGTCCCATAGTGCTCAGAGCCATTTGAACCATTTTTGAACCTCACGAGTCATTGAGTCAACGCGGCCCATATTCTCGTTTGTGATGACCGTGCTGAGACGACCAAGGCATTGCTCCTCTGCGACTGACGTACGTCCACTTTTAAAGCATCTACCCACTCATACGCTCTTCTATCATTAATGCAGCTATCTCCATACTTTTCCAGCATCCTTCAACGGATTTGTCGATGTTTCACGGCCTCCGACCACAAAAATCGTATTACTGCTTGCTGTCCTTCTATGGTGCTCACAGCTACGAACACGGCCATTTTTTTTTTCAAGTGTTTTCCTTTTCAGCTTGTCATGGCATTTGTCGGCATATGCCTGATCTATAACAAAGTATTCGTCTTCATTTCGCGGTAGCTGCAAATACCTGACACTTTAATTGCACTTAACTGATAGATTGAGCTTACTTTCGAAATGCTCGTGTACATCCTAATTTAACCACTAGCGTTGATATTTTCTTACTTACCTATACTGGCCACCCAAACCCCAGTCGGTCATTGGCCGCACTCAGTCCAGCCTTCCACACTTTCCTGTCATCTGCATCTTCAAATCTTAGACTGAATATCGGCATGTCTTCCATGGCATTATCCTTCCATCTAACTCTCGGTCGTCCCAGTGGTCATTTTCCTTCAGCTGCTCCATCCATTACAGCCTTTATTACCGTGTTCTCCCCTCTCCTCCTCACATGTCTGTACCATTTTAGTTTCTTAATTTTCATGCTCGCTACGACGTCAGGCACTGTGTATAATTGTCAGAGTTCTCTGATTTTCCTTATTCTCCACTGTTCATTTTCTTTCACTGGTCCATATATTTTTCTTAGTACTTTATTTTCAAAAGTGATGATTTTTTCTCAGTTTTCTTTGTCAGGGTCCATGTCTCACTTGCATAGCACACTATTAGCTTGATGATGCTCTGATATATTCATATTTTTGCCTGCATAGATAGTAACTTTGATCTTCTAATGTTGTGCATAGTTCCTTGACATCTTCCCCCAACTTGAATTCCGGTTACTATCTCTTGTTCAGTAAGGTTTTGTTGGTTGATATTAAAACCCAGGTACGTGAATTAATCAGTCATCTGTATTGATAGACTTTAGATTTTTAAATGGTTTGGTCCTAAATGAGCTCTTCTTCCTACTGTCATGAACTTCGTTTTACTTTCATTTATATTTGTACCTACGTTCTTAGGTTCTACCATTAGCACAGTCCCTATTTTCTCCAGGACTTCCATGTTCTCTTCTATCAGCTCAATTCATTCGCAAAAGCCTGGACATTTATCTTTTTTCCTATGGTGACTCTTGCACTTTCATATGTTACTCTCCTCAGTGTGTTGTTGAAGGCCACATCGAACAGGGTTGGTGATATAATATCTTCCTGTCTAACCCCAGTTTTCACTTTAAAAGCTTCTAAGAACTACCCCTGTACTTTCATTCTCCGCTTTGGTTCCATTACACACATTTTAGTTTGTTTGGTCAGCTTTTCAGGTATCCCATACCCAGCCATTGTCCTCCACATTTCCTCTGTTACTATGCTGGCATATGCTTCGTTGAAATCTATAAACAGGAAAAAGTTATCGTGATTGTGTTCCAAGTTCTTATCTAATATTTGTCTTAGTGTGAATATTTGGTCGATTGTTGATTTACCTTTTCTGAACCCTGGTGGTGTTGTGTCTAATATTTCCTCAATGTATTGGTTGAGCCTGTTCAATATAATTCTTGATGTTACTTTGTAGCATATGCTTAGGAGAGATATCCCTCTGTAGTTCTGTCAACATTTTCTCTACTTTCTCGTCTATGGGCCATACAGCAGCAGTTTTCTATTCCTCCGGCATCACTACTTTTCTCCATACCTCCTTTATCAGTTCGACTAACCATTCATGTATATTCTCTCCCCATTTTATGATGATTTCTGCTGATGTCATGTCTATACCGGGTACCTTCCCATTTTTTAGTCATTTTATTGCCGCCTTTACCTCCATCAGAGTTGCTTCTTCGACTAATGTACTTTCTGTTTTCTTCCTTGTTTTCATTGTTGTGGGTATCTACCGGGTTTGCACTATATTCGTAGTGATCAGTTTTCCATTATCGTCCTTCATTAACACAGACTATGCTCTGTACCCTTTGCTATAGCTATTCATTGTTCTGTAAAACTGTTTAAGGTTGTTCTGGTTACAGTCCTCCTCAGCCTTCTCTATCTGTTTATATATGAATGCTCTTTTCTCTCACCTTATTATACTTTTCATTTCTCTCGTGGCTTTCTTGTACGTTGTTTGGTTTTCATGGCTGTTATTGTTCATCATTACCTGTCTGGCCCTCTTTCTGTCCTGTACTGCTTCTCTACAAGTTTCACTGAACGATGATTAGCGCTTTATATTGCTATTATCATTATCTCCTAGTAGTTCATGCGCTGTTTCTCTCATACTTTAGAAATTTAAGGAAACAAGACACGTTTTGGTAGTGGAAAGTGATATAAAGGCACTTACGAATTCTTGTTAGAATGACATTACAAATATAGCAAACAGATTACAACTATGAACTTCGAACTCATATCTTCATAGTTTTTAATAACTGGGAAAGTCCTCCTAGGCATTGATTGTAAAATTGCAGTGATCACTCCGTCCGCGATTGAGGTCGACGCCATTTGAACTGCAGTTTTTAGAACCGTCGCAAGCTGTCTTCCATTACGATAAACACGTCGTGCTATGTTCCCACATAGATTCTCTGTGGGAACTAAATCCGGAATTTTCGATGAACAGTTCAGAAGTGGAATTCCTTTGTCTTGAAACAAGGACTTTGTCTTACCAGACCTGTAAATCCCACAGTCATGGAATTGGAAATGTAAATTATCGTCGGCAAATTTCTCACACAAACGAACCAAATCAATTTTCAGCATCCGTGTAGAATCATAGGACTTCATTGTGGGTGCAGCCGTGCTATGTTGAACGTGTCTTTAGCAAAAACGCTGCGCGGATCGTAGCGATGTCACCACCAAAGTTTCTACTCATCCGAACATGCTATTCTGTACGGAGATCACGCCACTAAAACTGAAAACCATCTGGCCCATTCAAATTCAGATTCTTCTCATCACCGAAAATTACTTTGTTCCTTTATACGGTCCACGACGTATGTTCTTTTGCAATCTTCATTCGATCGTCCTTACGCACACTGTTTAAAGGTGGCTTGTAGAGCCGTTTTTTGATTGCCTGATTCGGGCCTCGAGCCAGGATTTGCCCAACGTGACTGGCAGTGACTGATAACTCGAAATTAGCCGCGATATGAGAGAAACACAGGCCACTGACTTTTCTTGATCCAGAATCAAACACATCTCTGATATTGACAATTTTCGCATCCGGCGATATTTGCCATTTTAGCAATACTGTGCACCAAACCTGACAAAATCGTCAACAACACAACTGGTACGCCTTAATTTCTTAGCAGTCTTGTGATTAGGCAAACCCATTTTTTTGATTGCTGTTCATCCGACAGCGGGTTTCCACGCGGCATTACTGCAAAAACTGCTATATGAGATTAGCTGTCACACCTTGAAACAGTAACTGTAGCGAGCTGCTGACACTACTGTGCTTGTCAGCTAGTAGACCTGCCTTTATACCAACTTCCACCCTTTCCTACTCGAAATAACGCCTTTATTAATTTTTTAGTACTCGGTCGAATTCTAATGGTGTAATGAGACTGTATTCTGTTTTGCTTTGTTGTAAGCTGTACGGGAACAATTCGTGCAATGCTAAATACGTAAATAAACGTGTATCTTCCACAAATAACCACATGCCTTTGCGCAAATTTCCACATTGCATAAGGGCACCTCCTTGTAACGCTGAATTAATCTCTAGATGTCACTAGAAGCGAGCCTGTCAAAATAAAAGGAGGTCGAAGTATTGCGTGGTCAGGAAAACAGCAGTGACAACAGATGCGATTGGTCAGTAGAGTTTAGTGACTTTGAACGTGGAATAGGTATTGGATATTCCGTAAGTAACAGTTCCATCTGGAAAATTTCAATGCTTATAATGCTGCCCATTTCGACTGTTGATGATGCGGTTATGAGGTGTAACGCAGAGGGACAACCACTGTTAAATGAAGACCAGGCCGATCTCGTGTACTGATTTCCAGCGTCGTTGTACAAAAACGTGTATTTCATCGAAAGGAATCTCTCGTGTGTTGTGAAGTGCGCGAGCAGTCCAACTAACACAATGACTGTGCTTAGCGAGTTAAAAAGAAAGGAGTACGATTGTCGAGCATCTTCTCATAAACCACATATCTAAGTAATTAGTACAAAGCGACGTATGAGATCGTGTAAAGAGTAAGACAGTGATTGATTGTCAAAGACTGATTTGGAGTGACGTTTGGCGCTATATCCTTTAACATTCGGATGGAAACGTTTGGATTTGGTGAATGGATGGAGAAAATTAGATACTATCACGTGCAGTGCTAGTAGAGAAGTACAGGGGAGGTGGTATTAAGGATGAATGGAATGTGGTACTATTATTGCAGTTAAGAATACGCTAAATGGGGAAGAATATTAACACATTTACAGCAGTATGTACTACGCATAAGCCGGTCGGAGTGGCCGTGCGATTCTAGGCGCTACAATCTGGAACCGGGCGACCGCTACGGTCTCAGGTTCGCATCCTGCCTCGGTCATGGATGTGTGTGATGTCCTTAGGTAAGTTAGGATTAATTAGTTCTAAGTTCTAGGCGACTGATGACCTCATAAGTTAAGTCACATAGTGCTCAGAGCCATTTGAGCCATTTTGTACTACGCATAGTAGAGGAACGCGGTGATCATTAGCACGTCATGACGCAGCATCTGGGAGGCAGACCTCACACTCCAGTATAACTACTTTCTGTAGTTTCGGCTCTTGGTAGACAACGGCCTGCAATTCCTCCCAAAAATTCACACACCTCACTGGAAGCTGTTCCACCAGAGTTCAAGCAGTCAGAAATACAAAGAGTGGACCATCACCGTCTTAATATCCACTAAGTGACCCAGTATTTTCGATCAGATACATATAAAGTTTTGATAAAATGGTTCAAATGGCTCTCAGCACTATTTGACTTAACTTCTGAGGTCATCAGTCCCCTAGAACTTAGAACTACTTATACCTAACCAACCTAAATACATCACACACATCCAAGCCCGAGGCAGGATTCGAACCTGCGTCCGTAGTGGATGCGCGGTTCCAGACTGTAGCACCTAAAACCGCTCGGCTATAAAATTTTGACATACGGATGCGGGTATTTTTGTACATACTGTAGAGCTCCAAGTTTATCAACTTTCTGAGTAGCTACAGTTTTCGTAACCATTTACTCGCTGCCACGGGAAGAGAACGCTGCCTTTCCGGTTCGTTTCGCCCGGCCTGCAGCCGCAGCACGGACCGCCGCCGGTTGATCGTCGTGATTCCAGCGGAGAGACCAATTAGCGACCCTGGCGGGCGGTCTCGAGGCCGCGGCCAGTTCATTAGCGTAATTGCGAGGCGGCGGCGGCGGACGGCGTCCCGTGACGCGGCGGGGTCCGGTCCAGCGTCGCGTCGCCTACGGTGTAGGCAACCATCCGAGCGTAGTGCGGCCGTCGCCCGCTCGGGCCTTTGATGCGGCCGTGACGCCGATTGTCCGCTCTTCAGCGGCGCGCCACGCGTTGGATTTCCTGCCTCGCCGACGCTGCCTAATTCCGCTGTCTGCTCCAGCGGGCGCTTTAGCGCTCACTTAGAGCGCAGTCTCCGTGATGTCACTCACTGTCGACGGAGCGGTCGCCACTAACGCACACGCTTACAAGGGATACCTTTGACCTTCAACGCTCATTACCGCACGAAACTACGCTTACCTGAACGCTCGATGGTAAAAAAGTGGTCTCCTTCATTTCCATGCAAATCGTTGCATTTTACCGCAAGTGAAATTTTATTAGAAAGCAACCAAGTAACATGATATCAGTAACATAGGAGGGAAATTGTAAGTAATTCACTGACCTCAGTGTATCATTGCACTTTCAACGAAAAGAGCGAAACACTGTGCTGAAAGTAATTATAATAACATAAAATACACATATCATACTCACCTGATACCGCATATATCAGTCCTCATGGGGCAGATGCGATATTTCGATGAAGTGATTAAAACAAAAAGGAAGAGAACAGTGCGCACGTCTCCCTAAAGCCATGTTTTTACATTCAGAATCACTTTCGTATTCAAGCAGTCCAATGCCAAAAGCCAAACTAACCACAGCTTTAAATGACAGTATTGCAACATAGGCGTATACTGTGGCGCAGAACAGTAATTGTAAACCACAAGTGAAGTCTGACGATGAAATAACGATCTTCACTTTTAGTCTGGCACATTGTAATCTTAGAAAATCAGAAATCCTTCTGATACAGAGCTTATACCGCCGAAAGAAGTAAACATCGATAGACTGGCAATATTTCCTTGTTGATGGTGGCAATTTCTTCAGCGTATCATCTTTGTTTAATAAATTTGTATGACCTCATTAGCAATCACATAGCGACATGCTTTTTTCACTTGTTACATGTTCGACAAAGATTAAAGTTGGAAAACCTTTCATGTGCTCTCTTGTCATTTTTCGACTTTTTCTCCCTTCCACGTGAATGTTAAGTGAACGGGTTGTTTTAAGTTCTTTAGAAACATTGGGACCGAAGGTGCCCCCCTAGACAGGTCAGGCGTGCACTACACACCGGAAGCAGCTACTAGGGTAGCAGAGTACGTGTGGCGTGCACACGGGGGTTTTTTAGGTTAGAGGGACCCCCCCTTGGGCGAAACGATAAAATACCTGACGGCTTACCAGAGAGAACATCAGCATCGTTGATAAAGAACGTCCGTCCTCAGAGACCAAAAACAGGAAAAGTCAACGTAATATTGGTAAACTGCAGGAGTATCCAGGGCAAGGTTCCTGAATTAGTATCTCTTATTGAAGGAAATAGTGCGCATATAGTATTAGGAACGGAAAGTTGGTTAAAACCGGAAGTGAACAGTAACGAAATCCTAGACACAGAATGGAATATTTACCGCAAGGATAGGATAAACGCCAGTGGTGGAGGCGTATTTATAGCAGTAAAGAATTCAATAATATCCAGTGAAGTTATTAGCGAATGCGAATGTGAAATAATCTGGGTTAAGTTAAGTATCAAAGGTGGGTCAGATATGATAGTCGGATGCTTCTATAGACCACCTGCATCAGCAACCGTAGTAGTTGAGCGCCTCAGAGAGAACCTGCAGAACGTCGTGAAGAAGTTTCGTGATCATACTATTGTAATAGGGGGAGACTTCAATCTACCAGGTATAGAATGGTATAGTCACACAATCAGAACTGGAGCCAGGGACAGACTCTCTTGTGACATTATCCTGACTGCCTTGTCCGAGAATTACTTCGAGCAGATAGTTAGAGAACCAACTCGTGAAGCTAACGTTTTAGACCTCATAGCAACAAATAGACCGGAACTTTTCGACTCCGTGAATGTAGAAGAGGGTATCAGTGATCATAAGTCAGTGGTTGCATCAATGACTACAAGTGTAATAAGAAATGCCAAGAAAGGAAGGAAAATATATTTGCTTAACAAGAGTGATAGGGCACAAATCGCAGAATATCTGAGTGACCACCATCAAACGTTCATTTCTGAGGAAGAGGATGTGGAACAAAAATGGAAAAAATTCAGAAACATCGTCCAGTACGCCTTAGATAAGTTCGTACCGACTAAGGTCCAAAGCGAGGGGAAAGATCCACCGTGGTATAACAATCATGTACGAAAGGTACTACGGAAACAAAGAAAGCTTCATCATAGGTTTAAGAGTAGTCGAATCATAGCTGATAAGGAAAAGCTGAACGAAGCGAAAAAGAGCGTAAAGAGAGCAATGAGAGAAGCATTCAACGAATTCGAACATAAAACATTGGCAAACAATCTAAACAAGAACCCTAAAAAGTTTTGGTCATATGTAAAATCGGTAAGCGGATCTAAATCCCCTATTCAGTCACTCGTTGACCACGATGGCACCGAAACAGAGGACGACCGAAGAAAGGCAGAAATACTGAATTCAGTGTTCCGAAACTGTTTCACTGCGGAAAATCGTAACACGGTCCCTGACTTCAGCCGTCGCACGGACGCCAAAATGGAAAATATTGAAATAAACGATATCGGAATTGAAAAACAACTGCTATCACTTAGTAGCGGAAAAGCATCCGGACCAGACGAGATACCCTTAAGATTCTACAGTGATTATGCTAAAGAACTTGCCCCCTTTCTATCAGCAATTTATCGTAGATCGCTGGAAGAACGTAAAGTACCTAGCGACTGGAAGAAAGCGCAGGTCGTTCCCATTTTCAAGAGGGGTCATAAATCAGATGCGAATAATTATAGGCCTATTTCGCTTACGTCAATCTGTTGTAGAATAATGAACATGTTTTGTGTTCTCGTATTATGACGTTCTTAGATAATACAAATCTCCTTCATCATAACCAACATGGATTCCGCAAACAGAGATCATGTGAAACTCAGCTCGCCCTATTTGCCCAAGAAATTCACAGTGCCGTAGACACTGGCGAGCAGATTGATGCCGTATTCCTGGACTTCAGGAAGGCATTTGATACGGTTCCGCACTTACGTTTAGTGAAAAAAATACGAGCTTACGGAATATCGGACCAGGTTTGTGATTGGATTCAGGATTTCCTAGAAGAAAGAACACAACATGTCATTCTTAACGGTTCAAAATCTGCAGATGTAGAGGTAATTTCGGGAGTACCGCAGGGAAGCGTGATAGGACCTTTATTGTTTACAATTTACATAAATGACTTAGTTGACAACATCGGTAGCTCCGTGAGGCTATTTGCAGATGACACGGTTGTCTACAAGAAAGTAGCAACATCAGAAGACTCGTACGTACTCCAGGAGGACCTGCAGAGGATTAATGCATGGTGCGATAGCTGGCAGCTTTCCCTAAACGTAGATAAATGTAATATAATGCGCATACATAGGGGCAGAAATCCATTCCAGTACGATTATGCCATAGGTGGTAAATCATTGGAAGCGGTAACGACCGTAAAATACTTAGGAGTCACTATCCGGAGCGATCTGAAGTGGAATGATCACATAAAACAAATAGTGGGAAAAGCAGGCGCCAGGTTGAGATTCATAGGAAGAATTCTAAGAAAATGTGACTCATCGACGAAAGAAGTAGCTTACAAAACGCTTGTTCGTCCGATTCTTGAGTATTGCTCATCAGTATGGGACCCTTACCAGGTTGGATTAATAGAAGAGATAGACATGATCCAGCGAAAAGCAGCGCGATTCGTCATGGGGACATTTAGTCAGCGCGAGAGCGTTACGGAGATGCTGAACAAGCTCCAGTGGCGGACACTTCAAGAAAGGCGTTACGCAATACGGAGAGGTTTATTATCGAAATTACGAGAGAGCACATTCCGGGAAGAGATGGGCAACATATTACTACCGCCCACATATATCTCGCGTAATGATCACAACGAAAAGATCCGAGAAATTAGAGCAAATACGGAGACTTACAAGCAGTCGTTCTTCCCACGCACAATTCGTGAATGGAACAGGGAAGGGGGGATCAGATAGTGGTACAATAAGTACCCTCCGCCACACACCGTAAGGTGGCTCGCGGAGTATAGATGTAGATGTAGATGTAGACACAGGTTTACGATTTGTTTGCTAGTTTGCCTATAATTGTTAAGGCCACATAAATTGTGTAGCTGTTGGCACAACCACTGACAGATCCCTTTGTTGTAAACTCGTTCATTTAGTCCACAAACTGTAGTTGCCTTCCCGCATGTAAAATTATCGCCTTCTGTATCATAACCCGTGACAAATGTAGTAATATGCCTGATTGAACTGCCATACTTAGCTTTCAGATTCTCGAAAAAAGAAATCGAAGCTTTGAAACTGTGTGAGCCAAAGAATTTAGACGATTCTGGTGCCCACATTTGCGGATGCCAATAGTAACTGTAGATCCGAATGACCTTCCTCTATCAAATTGCAATATTAGATGCTCCATAATAGTTTCCAATTGCGATAGTCTGCTTCCTTTGAAATGACCTCCTGATCGCCTTTTGGTAGACTCATTATTTAGAATTAATCTGCAATTCAGTTACTTTTAATGGACCTATCAAGCCTCATTAGTTTTGCTATAGAAATTGAAGCCAAGATTGTAACAGTCTTCATATATGTTCTCCAGTATGCTGTCATTAATATCTCATAATACACTAGGTCTCGAGTATTTGGTTGGAGATAGTTTGTACTCACCTTTACTTGACTGTTCCTGTTGCTCTGTAGATGAGCGTCGTGTACAGCTTGAAGAGCGAACTTCAGCGTCAGGTTCTTCCTGTACTTCACAAGTATGGCATTTCCATCGCAATTCTGAATTATTGTGTTATGTAATATGCCTATGAACTCTCTACCCTCGATCCCGCTTTCATTCCCATATTCAGCATGTCACAACTTTGTTCCTGGTATATGGAGCACATACATAGGATTCATTCTCTTCATGATATCACTGTATACAATTTACAAAGCATCCAACACGCGAACACTCCAAGATATACGCTAGTACGGCAGCTACACCATTCACACAACTCGAGCACTTGTTAGTGCAAGTACGACATGTCGTCTGATATCGCTAGCAGACAAGTGCGGAGTTCTGCATGGAAATGAGGCAGACCAGTGTTGTGTTATGATCTAGTGTCAGTCTAAGCACGGTTTCGTGCGGTTCCAAGTGTTTGAGATGAAAAGCGTTCTTTGTTAGTGAACAAAATAGGGGGTTGCCGAATATGTGCAGGGCCGGATTTACAGACTTTTGTGTCCTAAGTCAGAGACAATTCGGCTCCCCCAACCTCTTCCTCGACCCTCTCTCCCTGCGACTATTGGTTTGTTTTTGACTTTTGGCGTCATTAGTTCTCAAATTGTTGGTTGCAGTCCATATTTTAGATTCCATATTACAAAACACGTAACCAGTAACGCAATTACTTCAAAGAAACGTTTTATGAATTCCGCAATTAATGGCTATCGTTCTGTTTACAGTTAGCTTTCTACTTTGAAAACGAATACCTTATCGTAGAGTGGGAATGGGCAAACTTGATTTACACTGTTTAGTGTTTTTTATGGGAAGCAACTCATAGAAGGGAAACGAGACAGCCATTTACAACTTGACATAGGAATGAAGCACTTTAGAAAGAGGGGTAAACCGTTAAAACTAATCGGTCGCAGCTTTTGGCTGCAGATAGTGTCTGTAGGATTTCTCTGAGGATCGCATTGCGTCCTCTCCACGTCGGTTCCTCTATCAAGAGGTCGTCCACGTAGGTGGTGATCCTTTGCTTAACGGAATCCTTTAAGATGCTATCGAGTCCTCTGATGAACGCAGATGAAGACACGTTTATACCGAATGGTAGACGTTTAAATTGATAACACTTCCCGAATGCAAGAAACGCCCTGTATTTCCTGCACTCTGGATGGATCATAATTTGCCAGAAACTGGACCGCAAGTCAAGAGATGTAAAAACCGTAACAATAAGGAAATTTTGCAGGAGATCCTCCATCTTTTCCGGACGATCTGTTTCTGGCTTAATGATTGTATTGATCTGGCGCGAATCCTCCACCAAACGGATCGAGCCGTCAATCTTCTCTACTACTGTAAGTGGGTTGTTGTACATGGAGCTAGTTGGTTCGATGATATCTTCGTCACTAATCCGCTTAATCTCAAGAAAAACCTTCCGTCTGTCGTCGTGTTGGTTTTGGTAGAGACACAAGAAGAATTTAACGTTTTCAAGAAACCTAAGCGGATACATGAAATTTCTGATTGCTCCGGCTTCCGGTGGAAAAATATCAGCCTTTTCCTTTAATATTCCTTCTAGCTCAACTTTTTTCTGGTTCTGAGTGTTTACTAAATTCCCTAGCATTTGGTAACTTCATCGTGCACCTCTCGTCGAACTTGCTCAACATCTTGAGTGTTGCGGTTACACTCATGGTGCTACGACTCATTTTTTCTACCATCTTTTTACTGCGTAGATTACACTGAGACATTCGGCAGGGATTTGCGCACGTATTGCGTGCTCTACAAAGGAAATCTTTATGGCGGCGTGTTTGTGTAAAGTCAGTTCTCCTCGCCCTACGTCCAATACGGCCTGTTGTTGATTTAGGAAATCCATGCCAAATATTATCTGAATAGCCAAAGAAGGGACGAGTACAAATTTCCGCTTCTAAGGTGTGCCCTGGGCAGCAGACGTCAACCTGGTTTGTAACTGCACTTCTGTATGCTTCAGTCTCAGAGCGACGGTGATTTTTTTATTTCTTATATATATATATATATACATACATACATACATACATACATACATATATATATATATATATATATATATATATATATATATATATATATATATATATATATATTAGCGCGAGTGCTGACCAAGAATGAATATCTCCTCCTCTTCCCGTAGCAGTTCTCTTTTATCTTCGTACCCTAACACTTTGAAATCGCTCGTTCCGATAGTTTCTGCGGCATTGTTTTGAGCTGAATTCGCAGCGGCTGTGTCTCAATTCCTGTTTGAATTTTCTCTGCGTGACCCATGCGATGGGTTATGTGGCCTCAATTCCACATATTCGCTACGTTGGTCATTCCATTGAGCTTGACAGTTTTATGTCCTGCTATTGCTTTGCTGTAGGACTATAGAATCATGTTCGCCCTGGTTCGAGTTCTGTTGCCCTCCCCAGTATCCGTTTCGTTGGTAGTAGTGTTTATTATGATTATAATTTCCTCGTATTCATCTATTTTCCCATGATGGCTGATTATTCCCGTTGAAGTTTGAAGTATGGTTTCGATTCGATCGATATTTTCCCCCATTTCGTCCATCGTCATTCCTCTCTGGCGAATCTCGCCAGTTACGGTCATTATTTCTACTTCTTTCCAGCGAGTTGTGAATTTCATTCACGTACTCGAGTTCGCACAGCGCACTCTTGACAGCTTCGATTGAATCGCTGCACCTATCGATGACCAGTTGGTGGTAACTTAAAGGTAATTTAATGTAGCATTGCGTTCTTTGCCTTGTTGTAGACTTGAAAATTCTGGATGGTCAGGAAAACTTTGTGGTCGATAGGTTCGACGTGTCCGGCAAACGAATTTTTCCTCTCGTCTGCAGCGCTTGATTCCATGTATCCGTGCCCAATCGTTCCTCTTGCACTGTTATGGTATCCCCTCGTGTAATCAGATTCACATAATAACGTGTCTGACCTCCGTAGACGTGTACAGTTGTTTTCCGGCTCGGTCTCTGAGATTCTACGTGTTACCGACGGAGCGTGTTCTACACTCCTGGAAATGGAAAAAAGAACACATTGACACCGGTGTGTCAGACCCACCATACTTGCTCCGGACACTGCGAGAGGGCTGTACAAGCAATGATCACACGCACGGCACAGCGGACACACCAGGAACCGCGGTGTTGGCCGTCGAATGGCGCTAGCTGCGCAGCATTTGTGCACCGCCGCCGTCAGTGTCAGCCAGTTTGCCGTGGCATACGGAGCTCCATCGCAGTCTTTAACACTGGTAGCATGCCGCGACAGCGTACACGTGAACCGTATGTGCAGTTGACGGACTTTGAGCGAGGGCGTATAGTGGGCATGCGGGAGGCCGGGTGGACGTACCGCCGAATTGCTCAACACGTGGGGCGTGAGATCTCAACAGTACATCGATGTTGTCGCCAGTGGTCGGCGGAAGGTGCACGTGCCCGTCGACCCGGGACCGGACCGCAGCGACGCACGGATGCACGCCAAGACCATAGGATCCTACGCAGTGCCGTAGGGGACCGCACCGCCACTTCCCAGCAAATTAGGGACACTGTTGCTCCTGGGGTATCGGCGAGGACCATGCGCAACCGTCTCCATGAAGCTGGGCTACGGTCCCGCACACCGTTAGGCCGTCTTCCGCTCACGCCCCAACATCGTGCAGCCCGCCTCCAGTGGTGTCGCGACAGGCGTGAATGGAGGGACGAATGGAGACGTGTCGTCTTCAGCGATAAGAGTCGCTTCTGCCTTGGTACCAATGATTGTCGTATGCGTGTTTGGCGCCATGCAGGTGAGCGCCACAATCAGGACTGCATACGACCGAGGCACACAGGGCCAACACCCGGCATCATGGTGTGGGGAGCGATCTCCTACACTGGCCGTACACCACTGGTGATCGTCGAGGGGACACTGAATAGTGCACGGTACATCCAAACCGTCATCGAACCCACGTTCTACCATTCCTAGACCGGCAAGGGAACTTGCTGTTCCAACAGGACAATGCACGTCCGCATGTATCCCGTGCCACCCAACGTGCTCTAGAAGGTGTAAGTCAACTACCCTGGCCAGCAAGATCTCCGGATCTGTCCCCCATTGAGCATGTTTGGGACTGGATGAAGCGTCGTCTCACGCGGTCTGCACGTCCAGCACGAACGCTGGTCCAACTGAGGCGCCAGGTGGAAATGGCATGGCAAGCCGTTCCACAGGACTACATCCAGCATCTCTACGATCGTCTCCATGGGAGAATAGCAGCCTGCATTGCTGCGAAAGGTGGATATACACTGTACTAGTGCCGACATTGTGCATGCTCTGTTGCCTGTGTCTATGTGCCTGTGGTTCTGTCAGTGTGATCATGTGATGTATCTGACCCCAGGAATGTGTCAATAAAGTTTCCCCTTCCTGGGACAATGAATTCACGGTGTTCTTATTTCAATTTCCAGGAGTGTATTACGCGTTTCGCCGCGGCAGGAGCATATTCCTGTGGTATTCGCCCATGTGCAGGGGGTGTGCCCTCCGACAGGGTTCGTAGAGTCGCAAAACATTTTCTTCACTTCCGTGATGCTCCCGATGGTGCTCTACCGGACGACATTGTGTTGAACTGCGCGACCCGCTCATGTGCCTGCCGAACGTCCTTACCCAATTCGTTTGTTTGCGCGGCGACTGGGGTCTTCTGATCTCTAACTTCAGAGATTACGACCTGTTTGATTTTTATCTGTTCAATTCTGTTCGCAGCCTCACGCATTTTCTCCAGCGTTTCTTGAACTATTCTTTTGCCTTCGTTTTGGAGATTGGCAAATGCCTTTTTTGTCTTAGACTCCTCAGTTCATGCCAGTTTAACTTGTTCTTTGGCCACTGACGCGTCCTTCGTGCGGTTTGCGATACCAATCGCGCTGTTTTGGCATCGCGCTTCGCCTGCTCAGAGAAATCACGCGTTTCTGCTGTTGTTTTCTTGACATTCTCTAGGTGTTCTTGCATTCATACCATCTCCTTCTTGCCTCCATCTATACCGTCTGGAACCATTCTTATGACTAATTTGTGTCTTTCCTCCTCTTCCTCCCGTCTCTTTATCTCTGCCACTTGTCTCTTCCTTTCTGCCTCTTGCTTCATCCTTTCTACCTCTTGCATAAATTGCATGAGATCCTCAAACTGAGATCCACCGCTAACACGTCCAGGACTAGATGAACGATATTCCATCTTTCTGTGACGTTTCGTCCGTGATTCTGGTCTGCCCGTCTCACTGATGGTGCGTCTGGTAGCAGCAGCGCCTACATTTGTTCTCCTGTGGTCTCCCGTTCACTTTCGTCACCTGACTGATACATCTCCTCATACTCTGCAGGTTCTACGTTCGACATTTCTGTCTGTTCTGCAACTGCATTTACCTGACAATCCTGTGTAATATATGCCTGGTCGCCGCTAATAATCTGACGTGGGTCCATGGTTAACAAAACACAATTTCTTCCGCTACTCTGTGGCAAACGTGCCATGCTTCTTGTAATCGTGCACTCTAATTCTGACCCAAACGAATTTAAACACTACACATTGCTATGCCTCACAGATTCTACTCTAAATTACGATCCCGTCAGCTACTGATCCCTAGTTCTTGACAACGAATTCCAATAACAACACGCTTGTCTAAACTCACAAACAAAAATCTAAATCGATCCTAACTAATCAGAACAAAGCCGTTCGCCGTCAGAAACTAACAATCAAGTGACACAGAGGTCACAAACACAGCATCAAGACACACACATAGAGTAATTAAACATTGGTAATATGTCTAGGCGCCAGCGACGCGAATATACTCTACCCAGCACACGACATTAAATGTGGGGAACAGAGATTTCACAAGGCAACACAATCTACGATCTGACGATAACAAAAGGTGCCACAATTCATAATTATGTGCAAGGGACATCAAATTTAATGACTAGGCTACGCAACGGGATCTGATGGTCACATAAGGTGCCATCAATCCGAGATCATGGCATGGACACCACAAAGAAAGATAACTCTGGTGGAACTATTTAAATGATCGAGAATGTAGCTAAAATTAAGTGTACTAACAATATTTATTTTCCCAAAGCAGGCAGAAATTATGCTAAACAAGTTATTGATTGAATACTGTAAACAACTAACTGGTGATATAATACTACACTGGACAAGGATACTGAGTGGTGGAGACAGTTTAACTAGGTGATCAGTGAGTCAACTATCTGGCCCTAAAAATGTGGATAACGCCGGCTGAATTGATCTGAAGCTAAGCAGACTTTGAGTGATCAAATCTACTGAAGTTTCTCTACGTAGGTGCAGCTAAGAGCAAGTGTCGATTGATATCTGTACTTCCTAAAAATACCGGAGCGGCAGTACTTTACCTTGTTTACTTCTTGCGGTGATGTAACTTGCAACTGGCAAGATATGTGGGGCGGAAGTGAGACACGGGTGTGGTACCTGTGAATCGATCGCTGCCACGAAAGAAATGCAAAAATCTCAAGGTCTAGCGATCACGCAGACGGAACGCAGTTTACTCTCTACCATAGTCCTGAAATTACACTAGATTTGAGTGTGTGGCACACCCATTCGCTGGTTGTACCAAGGACCTATTTGGCTCACTTATATGAGAGAGCGCACAAGGATAACAAATCTCAAGACTGGTAAACCAATCACGAATCAGTGTGCCTCGGCTGACGAGTAGTCCGAGATGTATGATGTCACACTGCCATTACAATAGGATCTTCCCCACAGGCTCCCTAGTCTAAACTACTCTCAAGTGAAATCAGTCTCAGGACAGGTCCCATATACCAACCACACATGCCAGAGCTTCGACCAGAAGTGCTTATCGGACCAAAGTCCTGCACCCAACAGTGCGCTAAATTTCGCCTACCACACGACAGCGCTAACTCATGTCAAACCAGGGCAAGTGTTAATAATTCTCTGTCTCCGAAAACAAAAGAACCCCCAATTACTGGCTTATTTACGTTTTCGCAGAGGGGGAAGAGATGTTTCTCTCTGAAGTCATGTTTCTTCCAATGGCAACAAGCGAAGAGATACAATCTCAAAAGTCTTTATCTAAATCTTCTGTGCTTTGAAGCTTGTTATGAGGTGTAATAAAGATTCTATCTCCAAACGTTCTCTGCCACCGGTCTTTTTTTATACAACTGAGGCAGCCGGGGGAAGTGGTTCAAATGGTTCAAATTACTCTGAGCACCATGGGACTTAACATCTCAGTTCATCAGTCCCCTAGAACTTAGAACTACTTAAACCTAACTAACCTAAGGACATCACACATATCCATGCCCGAGGCAGGATTCGAACCTGCAACCGTAGCGCTCGTGTGGTTCCAGACTGAAGTACCTAGAACCACACCGCCACCTGTGGCCGGCGAAGTGGTTCACTATCAGCGAACACTAGAACATGCGAATTTTTATTATGTGTGGCTCTGCACACAATGCCCAGTTTACGACTCCACTGTGTATACGTATTCCTTTAGACCAATGCTCCAGCCCAGGCTTCTGCTGGCGTCGCAGCAGGTAGCATGGCATTGTTCTGCTGGAGACCTGTCTTGACGAACTGCTACACTGTCAGCTCTGTACGCCTATGGACCTGTCCGGCAAGATTTACTAAGGGATGTCAATTGCTTCCAAATTCCAACATGCCATTTCTATGAACTAAGAATCATAAAAATAACTCGTGCTTTTAGCGCCCTACCAGGCTCTATCAATGTCTGCACAGGTCCTTAACTTTCAAGAGTCTTTCTCAGGGTGCGTCAGGTTGTAAGAATATCTTTAATAATTTTCCATATGCGAAAAAATAGGTGAGAGAGTTGAGAGAGTAATTTATCCTCTCTCACAGGAACAAACAGAATTTTCTGTGCCATGGTCTAGTACAGATAGCAGATTAACTGGGATAGCGATTAAATGGTTGGTTCATAAGATAGTAGATGGAGATTGCTAATTACTTCCTTCTATATTTTATTAACTTAAAAAAGGATCACTGAGCATTTAATATACAAAAAAGAATAAAATAAACTGGTTCCCACTGTTGATCAACCAGTTTACCATGCTCCTAAGAACATAGAACTTTTCTTTACATGCATGTTCATTGAGAGTAACATATGCAGTGTCACAAAATGTAAATTTTGTCTTATTTGCAGATGATACAAGTATTGGGCCGGCCGGGGTGGCCGAGCGGTTCTAGGCGCTACACTCTGGAATCGCGTGACCGCTACGGTCGCCGGTTCTAATCTTGCCTCGGTCATGGATGTGTGTCCTGTCCTTAGGTTAGTTAGGTTTAAGTAGTTCTACGTTCTCAGTGACTGAATACTTTAGAAGTTGAGTCTCATAGTGCTCAGAGCCATTTGCACCATTTGAACAAGTATTGGTATAAAAAACAGAACCCCTGACCTCACTGAGCCATCAGCCAATAAAATATTTGTAACTATAAATGGGTGGTTCACAGAAAACGGATTGTCACTGAATTTCGACAAGGCCCAGTACATACAGTTTAGTACCTCACAAAGAATACCCCACTCTGTAAAAATAATGCATTCAAACAATGAAATTATAGCTGTAGAGAGTGTAAAATTTATATGGCTACAAACTGACCTCAACGTAAATTGGAAAACTCAATCTAGACTTAATGAAACGCGTTATTTCACCTACATTTGCAGTACACATGATAGCAGAAGTAGGTGATTTAAAAATGAAGAAGTTAGTTTATTTGGCCTACTTCGATTCAATAATGAGTTTTGGAATCATCCTTTGTGGAAATGCCTCTCACAAAGAGAACATTTTCAAAATTGGGAAACGAGTCATTCGTGTTATATCTGGTGTCAATATTAGATCATCATGCAGAGACCTCTTTAAGAAACTTCGTATTCTAACTACTTCTTCTCGGTACATATAATTGTTTACGTCCTTTGACATTTCCCACATGTCTCTTTTTTCATAAAATATTGCAAACCATGATTATAATACCAGAAGAAAAACAGTCTGTACAAGGACTAAAAAGGCTTAACATTAGTACAAGAAGGAGTCAAATACATGGGTACTCATATATTCAATAACTTACCAGAGCATATCAAAGGTCTTGTAAGTGATAAAGATCGGTTTCAGAATGAATTAAAGAACATCCTTTTTTCCAACTCCTTCTATTAGATCTATGAGTATCTTCACAAGTATTATAGCTCATAACTCTGTTTGCATTAGATTTGTACAATATTCATGTATCTGAGTAAAAAGAAACTTTGACACTTTCACATCCCAGAGACTCCTCCCCAAGGGATCCATGGAATACGATAAATGTAATATAAAAGTATGAACTAATGGATTCATGATGGGCGAGTGGTACCATATCCTTTACGCGCGTGTTCATCGAGAGAAACATGTGAACTAATGGATTCATGATGAGCAAGTGGCACCATTTTGTGGCACCACACGAAAGAAAATAAGCCATTTGTGCATAAATCGGCTGCACTCAAAAGATTTCTCCTACAGGGTGTCAGAAGCATGTCACACTATGGTATGCCCCACAGAGACAAACTGTGTCCGCAACAAAGACACACAATGGTTCATGAAGATACAGGATCAACACGAGAACCGCGTAGTTAAGCGAACTATACCGCGCGCACCGGTAACAGACAGACTTTGACGGTACAGCTCTATTCATTTAGTGACATCACAGAGGCCCACAGAGTGTGGTCGGTCACGAGTGAACAACGAAGAATCAAGTTAACTTCCCGTAGCTAGAAAGTGAAACGCATTATCCGCATAATCGTATGATAAAAGGGCTTATGAAGTAGCGCTCCGTCTCATCAAAGGTAACACAGGGGCCTTCGGAGTACCAGAAGGGCACGCGGTTGTTCGTGAGTGAACAACAACAAACAGAAGACCAAATATTTCGACACAAATTTGCATAAGAACTTGATCGTTTCACTAGATGAAATAATTCAACCACTAATTAATAATTTAAATTGACTCGGTATGACACCTAAATCAGCAAGCTTGGACATGAGATCAACAGAAAACAGAACTTCCTAGGTCACTAACGTAGGAAATTTCAAGAATTTGGATGTTGCATTAAGGGCATTTACATTCCGCGACATGATTCTGAAAGGTCATAATTAATGTACTTTGATATAATCTATACATAAGAGAAGCTCCTTTGTGTAGCCGAATACACACAGAGCACTTCAGCAAAAATTGCAAGAACTTGTTTTGCCGTGGCGACTGGCGGTAGGGTGTTCTACTTGCATCGCTGATATCCATATTCGGCTGTCTTGATATCTTTGGCTGCTACCCCAGGCGGTTTTCCGGGTGAACGTGTGACGAGAGTCTGCGGTCGGCGTTCAACGAGACATCTTGTGTTGAAAGCAACCCAGAGTCCCTAGCCGTAGTGCGTCGCCATGCCCACCGCCCTTTTCTGTTGTCGCGCCGGATGTACAGTGCCGATCATTGGGCGCCTTGACGTGCAAAATTGCGGTTGGTTCGTCGTCTGAGGCTGAACATCTTACCAGCTCATAATTTGCAAGCTCCAAGTTACGTATGACTTTTATTTTGTGTTTAACTAAGAAGATTTTTGAAACTTATCGTGGCATGGGTACCTACCGGAGATGGTTCTGAACTTGGTTCCACTGTGGCTATTTCAAGGAGGCTGAAGTACCTTTTTTCGTTTCTCATCATCCGTGGAGTGTGTGTTTCAAGTGGTTTCCATGCAAATTTTAACTTGTTTTAGGACATATTGACCGCTTGGGAACTGGTGGCCGTTGTGTACGCGCCCAGCAGCCATAGAGTTAATGGTTTAATAATTTGTCACGGCTGGATTTGGAATGTTTATTTAATATTGAAAGTGCCTTAAGGCAAGTGGATGTGATCTCTAAGTTTCCTGCTAATTTACTGGGAGACGGGTAATGTTAGCGTATTGCCCCATAATAATTTGGGGGCATCCTTATTACATATTTCAGCGTGTCTGTGATTTGACCTTGTTTTAAATTTATTTGTGCTGCAGGCCATTTAAGTCTGCTCGTTTCCTGGCGTCGGTGAGGTTATGGATTCTTGTCAAGACCGCTCATTGTGAGGCCGGTCGAACTATGTATAGATATATACCGCCTGATAGAGAGCCTGTGCACAAGCCGTGGGGAGTGAACGCTCCTATTGCCTGCCGGAAAATTAGTTCCAAATACTGCTGTAGGCTTTAACGCTGTTCTCTAAAGTTAAGTGCAATTTGGGAATCATTCTGAGTCATAATGTCCGCCACTTTGTTATTATTAGTGTTTCTGTAAGTCATTTTACTGGTTGAGTTCTTACTAGCCATTCTTATTTAACACTTATGGTAATTATTTGTGTATTTTTAATGCATGTACAGCTTGTTATTTTTCCCGTGTGCCAGTTTTGCGACCTTGGTTGGCCCACTTTGCATTCTTAGTATAAGCATGTTTCATTGTGAACCTTTACCTAGGCAGTTCAGGTTTATTAATCTTTAAGATCTTTGTTTTTTTAATGAAGTTGTGGTAATATGTGGCTGTGTAACCTTGCGTTGGATGTGTATAGATTTTGTAATCTTTTGTGATATCGTTAAACAGGAACGATTGTTTGTGATTGATTATTCACTGTGCCTACTATCTATGATTTTGTTTTCGGACGCAAAATATGATTCTCATTAGTGTTCATGTAATTCAATTAAAGTGAAGATTTATATATTGCATCAGTAAGAGGGAAAATGTCCGCATTGAAGTTTATAATAAAGTCTGTTTTGAGTGAAAACTGTAAAACAATTACAAGCTTGTACATCACCAGTGATCCTGAGCTTCCTATTTCCTTTAAATAACTGTGGTGAGATTGCAATTTTTGATTTTCTAAGGAATTTAGTAGTACCACGGTTCACTTTTTTCATTACAAAATTTGAGAAATTTAATCAGTTACAACTTCAACATACTAAAGTTGTAAGGTAGTTGGTTACTCTAGAATATTATCATACGTAAAGATAATTTTAATACCTTCATTGTATCCAAAAGTTTGTCGTCACGTCACCTACCCACCCAAAGCCATGGAGGGGGAAACGACTGCTCAAAAGAGGCTCTCCGCACCCTCGCTAACATAGCGGGACAGACCTTGACCTCTTCACCTGATGTGACGCTACAGCTAAACTCTCAGTCCATACACCATTATCTCGAAGATTACCAAGACCGAGGTAGCAAAATAGGTTTCCTATCAACGAAAAGGGAATACGCTCAGCTCATTCTATCTTTTATTTAGATTTACGCACAGGATTGGGGAATACAGGAATACTGCTGCTACTCTTTAGACATATGTAAAATACACCAACAGAGACTGTTTTCCTTCATCGAGGTCATCTACTTTTTTCAGACAAGCAGCGAGAGGTTGCACGAAAGCAGGATTAATTATGAAAGCAATATAATGGATCCCTTTCAATGTTGTTTATTTTTCCGTTAATTATTAGGATGCAGTCCCTCGCTTCCGGTGACTGCCATCATCATTATCGTCTGGGGCTAAGAAGTGTCGGCAGTCGAAATAGGACCGTGACAACACGAACAGTAAGATTCTGTCAGTGCTCCTAGTAATGCATGGGAATGTACACTTTATACAGAAAAAGCACAGAGGAAAATTGCATATAGTTTGCCGCCGGATAGGAGTGGTTCTGATGCAAGCTGACACACCTCATATGCCTTCCGCCTTCCACCGTGAGAACAAATTATAATGTAAACCTGTAGCGAACCCTTGAATTAATAATTCTTTCAGTAACTTCGACCTGAGATAAGTCGCAGATAAGGATCAAACGTACTATCTTACTCAAAAATATCCGAATATTGGAATTGTTTATCACCCGATGCGCATGCAGCCTCCATAACGAAACTGTCTTTCACGTCCTTTAGTCTAGTTTTGGTACAGTCATTTGACTGTACAAAATGGTTACCACAAGTGACCACTAGAAAACACTGCTCGGTATGGCAATAACTTCAGTCATCAATTAACACTGTGATACTATTAATGTCATGAAACACAGGAGGCAGTCCTTAACGCGTGTAAACTCAAATTTTACACAATATCTAAACTGGTACCTCTCTCATTAATAACTGACACAAATAAGGCCAGTAACTCATACACAGTCATTCCGTGCTCCTCACTCAAATCTAAATCCCTTTGCGAATAAGAGACTTTTCAAGAGTCTAGGGCTTCCAGTTTTCTACAACCCGAAGTATTCTTGCTCTCTAAAAGATTTTCCAACCACATACTACAGTCTTTCACTGAACAAGGCCTTTGGCATAAACTGATTAAAGATCTTAAGAGCTACAAAAAGAATGACTGACAGAGCTATGTTATCTAATGAAACCACGCCATCAACAAAGTACCTCTAGGAATTTTAGTGTATTCACTACGGCACGTATATGTACGTGCAGTTTAAAAACACAAAGCTGCATTATAAGTGAAACTTATCAACAATTGTCCACATGTTTTTATTTTAAATGACATGACGAACTGTTTTGTTCCGGATATGGACTGGAACCCAACACTAACTAAGCAAAATATTAGTGCCTAAAGGACACTCGACCTCAGCAATGATCATGACTACTGACCAGTCATAAAGAGACATATTTTTTTGGACACTATCAGTTGTATAATCTTATCATGAAATTACAGTAAAAAAATTTTTGTGCTAGACTAACCAGCAACTATAGCACCTGTTAAATAAACACGAATGTTGTTAAATACTGTTTCATTCCCAAGTCAAACTTGAAATGACGTACCTCATGTACTGGAAGTTACTTCCAACCCGCCGGACGGGGTGGCCGAGCGATTCTAGGCGTTACAGTTTGGAATCGCGAAACCCGCTACGGTCACAGGTTCGAATCCTGCCTCGGGCATGGATGTGTGTGATGTCCTTAGGTTGCTTAGGTTTAAGTAGTTTTAAGTTCTAGGGGAGTGATGACCAGAGAAGTTAAGCCCCATAGTGCTCAGAGCCATTTGAACCATTTGATTCCAACCCAGCGCGGGATTAGCTGAGCTGTCTAGGGCGCTGCAGTCAGGGACTGTGCGGCCTGTCCCGGCGGAGGTTCCAGTGCTCCCTCGGGCATGGGTGTGTGTGTTTGTCCTTAGGATAATTTAGGTTGAGTAGTGTGTAAGCTTAGGGACTGATGACATTAGCAGTTAAATCCCATAAGATTGCACACACATTTGATCCTTTTTTATTCCAAAGCAGAACCCAATCTGGTTGTTACATAAGCACAATCAGTCAGATATAGAATATATTCAGTAGTAGCGAGATGCCTGAAGCTCCAGTGACGAGATAACGGAGTGTTCTCTGCTTTCTATTTATTCGCACCTGTTACCAACCGCTATGGTTTTCGAGCCATGAATGGACATTATGTACGTTTCTTTCACCAGTAGCTAGATAAGCGCGTGTTTGAATTAGAAATGACTTCGCGAAGAATACAGAAGTAATGGGAAATCGATCACGGCACGGTTCGCTGTTGACAATACACGAAAATGCGTGATCCGAAAATAGGGTAGAAAAATAGGTAGAAAATAGGTCGAAAAATACAAACGATCTACATAGATACTCCACAAGGCAACGTATTGTGCATGGTGGAGGGTGCTCGCAAATAGAGCGAGTGAGAAATGATTGTCTAGGTACCTCCGTACGAGGACTAATTTTTCGTATATTATCTTCGTCCTTACGCTCAATGTATGTCAGAGGCAGTAGATCCGCGCGGCAGTCAGCTTCGAATGCAGGTTGTCTAAATTTTCTCAATAGTGTTTCTCGAAGAGAACGTCGCCTTCCCTCCAGGGATTCCCGTTTGAGTTCATGAAACATCTCCGTACAACTGATGTGTTGTTGGGGCGCACCGGTAAAAAATCTAGCAGCCCGCCTCTGAATTGCTTCGAAGACTTCCTTCCGTCCGACCTAGTACAGATCCCAAACACTAAAGGCGTAATTAGGAACAGGTCACACTAGCTTGCTGTATGCGGTCTCCTTTACATGCGGACCACACTTACCTAAAATTAGCTCAAGAAACCGATGTCGACCATTCGCCTTCCCTACCACAGTTGTCACATGTTCGTTCCATTTCATAACGCTTTGCAACGTTCCACCCAGATACTTAAACTACTTGACTGTGTCAAGCAGGACACTAGTATCACTGTATCTGAACATTACAGGTTTGTTCATCGTGCTCACCTGCATTAACTTATCTTTTTCTACATTTAGAAGTGCCTGCCATTCATCATATCGACTAGTAATTTCGTTTAAGACGTCCTGTATCTTCCTACAGCCTCTGAACTTCGACGCCTTACCGTACACCACAGCATCATAAGCAAATAATTGTTAATTGCTTCCCACTCTGTCCACCAAATGGTTTCTGTATATAGAGAACAACCTCCGTCGAGGATAACGTACTGGATTCTGTTACTTTAGAAGTCTTCGAGCCACTCACATAGTTGTGAACTTATTCCAATGCTCACATCTTCGTCAACAGACTGCATTGGGGCACCGTGTCAAACGCTTTCCGGAAATCTAGAGATTTGGAATCTGCCAGTTGCTCTTCGTCCATAGTTCGCAGTATCAGGTGAGTAAAGAAAAAGCGTTCACACGAGCGATGCTTTCTAAAACCATGCTGATTCTTGGGCATAAGTTTCTCAGTCTCAGGAAAGTTTAACATGTTCTTGTAGGGTCTGGGACTGGTAAACAAGGCACATGGGCTGCTGGAGTGGAATGCTGAACCCATTTGAGGAAACATATTTATTTTCACCACGTTCATTAAAACGAAGCACTGGTAATAATACAATGATTAATGAGTATTTGAAAACTGCGGTGAACTACACAGTTTATTCAACTGTATAAACGCAATGAGAATAATTCATAAAATTTTGAAAGAAAAACAGCCTAATGGCCCCAACTTTAAACTCATAAAAAATTACTTTACACAAATTGTCATCAGTGTTTGCTAAAGTTATTGAAAATGCTACGTACGTAAGGATAATTGATCATTTTATATCGCATAATTTGCTATCAAGTGTAGAGTTCGGCTTTAGAAGTCGTTTAACAACTGAAAATGCTGTATTCTCTTTTCTCTGTGAGGTACTGGATGGGTTAAAGAAAAGGTTTCGAACGCTAGGCATATTTTTCTGATGTACCTGAGGCGTTTCATTCTGTTGATCAAAAAATGTTGCTCCAGATGTTGGACAATTACGGAATATGGGGAGTAGCTCACAATTGCTTCACCTTTTACTTTAGCAACAGACAGCAGCAAAAGTCATTATTCACAATGTTGAGAATGGCTGTGATGTAGGGTCTGAGTGGTGTACGGCCAAGTGGGGGATGCCCCAGGAATTAGTGTTGGGACTACATTTGTTCCTTATTTAAATAAATGATGTGTCCTCTAGTATTGCGAGTAACTCTAAAATGTTTCTTTTTGCTGATGACATAGGCTTGGTAGTAAAGGAAGTTGTGCGCAACACTGGCTTGGTTTCAAATAATGCAGTTCATAACTTAAGTTCCCCCATGAACCATGGACCTTGCCGTTGGTGGGGAGGCTTGCGCGCCTCAGCGATACAGATGGCCGTATCGTAGGTGCAACCACAACGGAGGGGTATCTGTTGAGAGGCCAGACAAACATGTGGTTCCTGAAGAGGGGCAGCAGCCTTTTCAGTAGTTGCAGGGGCAACAGTCTGGATGATTGACTGATCTGGCCTTGTAACATTAACCAAAACGGCCTTGCTGTGCTGGTACTGCGAACGGCTGAAAGCAAGGGGAAACTACAGCCGTAATTTTTCCCGAGGACATGCAGCTTTACTGTATGATTAAATGATGATGGCGTCCTCTTGGGTAAAATATTCCGGAGGTAAAATAGTCCCCCATTCGGATCTCCGGGAGGGGACTACTCAAGAGGACGTCGTTATCAGGAGAAAGAAAACTGGCATTCTACGGATCGGAGTGTGGAATGTCAGGTCCCTTAATCGGGCAGGTAGGTTAGAAAATTTAAAAAGGGAAATGGATAGGTTAGAGATGGAATTAGTGAAGTTTGGTGGCAGGAGGAACAAGACTTTTGGTCTGGTGATTACAGGGTTATAAATACAAAATCAAATAGGGATAATGCAGGAGTAGGTTTAATAATGAATAAAAAATAGGAGTGCGGGTTAGCTACTACAAACAGCATAGTGAACGCATTATTGTGGGCAAGATAGACACGAAGCCCATGCCTACTACAGTAGTACAAGTTTATATGCCAACTAGCTCTGCAGATGATGAAGAAATTGATGAAAATTATGACGAGATAAAAGAAATTATTCAGGTAGTGAAGGGAGACGAAAATTTAATAGTCTTGGGTGATTGGAATTCGTCAGTAGGTATACGAAGAGAAGGAAGCATAGTAGGTGAATATGGATTGGGGGGAAGAAATGAAAGAGGAAGCCGTCTTGTAGAATTTTGCACAGAGCATAACTTAATCATAGCTAACACTTGGTTCAAGAATCATAAAAGGAGGTTGTATACCTGGAAGAATCCTGGATATACTAAAAGGTATCAGATAGATTATATAATGGTAAGACAGAGATTTAGGAACCAGGTTATAAATTGTAAGACATTTCCAGGGGCAGATGTGAATTCTGACCACAATCGATTGGTTATGAACTGCAGATTGAAACTGAAGAAACTGCAAAAAGGTGGGAATTTAAGGAGATGGGACCTGGATAAACTGAAAGAACCAGAGGTTGTAGAGAGTTTCAGGGAGAGCATAAGGGAACAATTGACAGGAATGGGGGAAAGAAATACAGTAGAAGAAGAATGGGTAGCTTTGAGTGATGAAGTAGTGAAGGCAGCAGAGGATCAAGTAGGTAAAAAGACGAGGGCTAATAGAAATCCTTGGGTAACAGAAGAAATATTGAATTTCATTGATGAAAGGAGAAAATATAAAAATGCAGTAAACGAAGCAGGCAAAAAGGAATACAAACGGCTCAAAAATGAGATCGACAGGAAGTGCAAAATGGCTAAGCAGGGATGGCTAGAGGACAAATGTAAGGATATAGAGGCTTGTCTCACTAGGGGTAAGATAGATACTGCCTACAGGAAAATTAAAGAGGCCTTTGGAGAGAAGAGAACCACTTGTATGAATATCAAGAGCTCAGATGGCAACCCAGTTCTAAGCAAAGAAAGGAAGGCAGAAAGGTGGAAGGAGTATATAGAGGATTTATACAAGAGCGATGTACTTGAGGACAATATTATGAAAATGGAAGAGGATGTAGATGAAGATGAAATGGGAGATAAGATCCTGCGTGAAGAATTTGACAGAGCACTGAAAGACCTGAGTCGAAACAAGGCCCCGGGAGTAGACAACATTCCATTAGAACTACTGATGGCCTTGGGAGAGCCAGTCACGACAAAACTCTACCATCTGGTGAGCAAGATGTATGAGAAAGGCGAAATACCCACAGACTTCAAGAAGAATATAATAATTCCAATCCCAAAGGAAGCAGGTGTTGACAGATGTGAAAATTACCGAACTATCAGTTTAATAAGTCACAGCTGCAAAATACTAACGCGAATTCTTTACAGACGAATGGAAAAACTGGTAGAAGCGGACCTAGGGGAAGATCAGTTAGGATTCCGTGGAAATGTTGGAACACGTGAGGCAATACTAACCTTACGACTTATCTTAGAAGAAAGATTAAGAAAAGGCAAACCTACGTTTCTAGCATTTGTAGACGTAGAGAAAGCTTTTGACAACGTTAACTGGAATACTCTCTTCCAAATTCTGAAGGTTGCAGGGGTAAAATACAGGGAGCGAAAGGCTATTTACAATTTGTACAGAAACCAGATGGCAGTTATAAGAGACGAGGGGCATGAAAGGGAAGCAGTGGTTGGGAAAGGAGTGAGACCCTACAACCCTTGTAGCCTCTCCCCGATGTTATTCAATCTGTATATTGAGCAAGCAGTAAAGGAAACAAAAGAATTGTAAGGCAAGATGGTCACTGTATACTTTTATGTGCTTACCAGAAAGAAAGAAACGGAATTTGTTAATGCCAAAACGATAGCTAAAGCTTCTAATTCAGTAACGGAATAATTTTCCTCAGATTTTGTTAGCACTCGACTAGCAAAAGCAATGGTTTTCAGAACAGTAGTGTCATTCTCTATGGTTTCTGGAAATAAATGTGCACCAAGACCGACTTTAGAAGAATCCGTGCTAAGTCAAAATTCTTGTGACAGATCTGGATGAGCTAGTATTGGCGCGTTCAGTAGCGCTTCTTTCAAAGAATTGAATTCCAGCTGTGCCTGTTCGTCCCAGATCCAAATAGTACTTTTTCCAATGAGGGAAGAAAGTTTTGGTGTCACTAGAATTTGCATATTCAGAAAACAACGGTAAAAATTTACGATACCAAGAAAACTGCGGTCTTGTTATTTTGTGGATGGAACTGGAATGGCTCTGATTGCTTCTAACTTTCCAGAATCCGGCTGAATGCCTACAGAAGAAATAATATGTCCCAAAAACTTCACCTTTGTCCTATTGAATTCAGACTTTTCCAAGTTAACTGTAATTCCAGATTCTGCAAAAATATTAACACGCTGTTGAGGATGCGATTATGTTGTTCCCATGAGGTTTCTTCTATCAGAATATCGTCCACATATAAAGTGATGTGACGTTTTAAGGACTCAGGTAATATGGAATTTAGCCCATGAATGAATGCTGCCGAAAATATGTTCAAACCAAAAGGAAGTTTCCGAAATTAATAACAAACGCCGTCAAAGAAAAGCTGTGTATTTTCTACATTCTGGATGAAGTTCGATCTGATAAAAGCTGGATCTGAGATCAATAGAAGACAACACTTTTACACCATTAAAATTTGAAGCAGTTCTTCCATCGTTTGCGGCAGTCTGTTTCAGGAATGATGATAGTATTGATTTGTTAGGAATCTAAGACAAGCCTGATCGATCCATTTTTCTTCTCAACAACATGTAATGGATTGTTGTATGAGCTTACTGCAGGCTCAATAATGCCCTCGTCAAGCATAGATTGTATTTCTGTTCTAACACGGTCCCTATAATGTGCTGGAATTACATATGGTCTACCACAAAATTTAGTGTGCTCACGAACTCGAAATTGGTATTGAAATCCCTTGATTGTTCCTGTTTTGTGAGTAAAAACTGTGGAATGTGCTTGTAAAATCTCAAAAAGGTCCTACCTATCAGTGTCATTACAACTGTTACAACTGTTTGAATTTTATTCTGAATTAACTCATTAGTATCAAATAAGCCGTCGATATCATCCCTGTCAGTACTTGCAGAGTGATTGTTAGTGTCAATTTCCGTAAAAAATTCCGAACTGCTGTCTAACAGGAGGTAAAGTCGATTAATTTCCTCGTCATGGTTTGAGAGCCAATCTTAAAATTTCAAAGCTATTGACTTACCATCTTTCTCAAAACTTATTTCAGCATCATTAAAGTTTAAGATTGCTTTGTATTCATTCAAAAAATCAACTCCCAATATAATTTCTGTTGACAATAATGGAACTATAAGGAAGTTCATAGAGAAACTGTGGCTTTGACAAAAGAATTCTAAGTTGGTTTGTTGGCGTACATCTACAATTTTTCCAACGATTGCACCTTGTAATTTAATCTTACGTAACGGAAGTGTGGGGCAATCGTTCGACTTGTTGCGTTTGCTAAAGGCTGTTTCACTCATTACTGAAATGGAACTGCCAGAGTCAAATACTGCCGTAAATTTTACGTCATTTACTGTAATGTGAATTACAGGATATGCAATGTTGTTATGTTTTACGTCATGTTCTTGAAGTAAGATGTCCCTAAAGTCTTCCATTTTTATGTAATTACTAGCCACGTCAGCTACATCGTCAGCTTCATAAGTACGTTTTGTGGATGCCAGCGGTGTGAGTCATTGCCTATTGTCTCTTTGTAGGCGTCGTTATTGGGATTTGGAGATCTAACTTCTAGAAATTCACCTTGTCGAGAGGGCCCTGCCTTGTTTGAATCCCGCCAGTTCTGATGGAATTCAGGTCTGTGGTTTTGTCGGTAGTTTACATAGTTTCTTGTCTGTCGGTCATGTGGTGGAGAATTTCTCCCGGAATCGAAACTGCGCCGTGTACCGTTGCGTCTGAAGTTATTCTGTCTCCCTAGATAATAATTATTTTGGTTCCCATATTGTCTGTTCCTCTCAGTTTCTCTGTGATAGCCATAACCGCGGAGAGGTGATCTTTCCCTATAATTATTACTACTCTGCCAACGGTTGTCATACGGGTGGTATCTGTTTTGGTCACGATTTACGTTGTAAGAATAGCCTTGTCGTGTCCAGTTATTATTTCTTGCATCGCGGAATTGTGACGGATGTGACCTGTAATTGTTGTGCTCCTGTTTTCGTGTTCCGCGATTGTTAGTGTCGATTTCCAGTTGTAAGAGTCCCTGAAAAGCTTCAATGTCGTCTTTGCAACGTCCTGCCAAAATAATATGTCGTAAATGTTAAGGCAATTTGATTAAACAAATGCGGATGAGGTCTGAGAGGCTGTATGGGTTTGAAAGATACTGATTGTTATGTATCATGTCTTCGAAATATTTGACAAGACGAGAAATTTCCGATTGTTCGAAATGTTTCATCATTATGGTGCTATGTTTTACTCGGTCTTGTGTAGCTTGAGACAAATAAGCTGAGAGGAAGGCATGATAAAATTCTTCTTCACTGTGACAACCGTGAATGACCGATCGCATTCCTACATCTGGTTCATTCTCTAAGTGCCACACATAAATTCTAACCTGTGCTCCAATGTCCAGTTGGGAGGAAAACAATGAAAGAATCGATGAAGTCATGCTTGTGGATGAATGTCGTTGCCAGAATTCTTAAATGTTTTGAATTTACGTGTAGTAATGAACAACTTATAGTCAAAATCATCATGTCGGCGAGTCACATATCGGTCATTGTTACTTCGTTTCGGCGATTCAATCTCAAAATTCAGTGCGCCTTGTCAATTTCTTTCATATTTTCCGTAACGCCCTGTGTTATTATTTTGTGACTTTTCCGTATTTCTAAGTCCCTCTTCCCGTGTAGGAGCGCGAGTCTTCTCTGAAGTATGTAATTCTTGTGTTACCTGAGACAACTGTTCTTGTACTTCCCGGATTTCTCTTTTGTACTGTGTATTGATTTGATTTTGATTTTGTTTGAATTTTCTGATTTGTTCATACTCCTCTGAGTCAGTGAAGGCTACGGGTCTTGTGTCATTCATATCATCATGTACCTTTGTAGATAAGTTAGTGAACTGATCCGAAAGTTCGGCTACTTTCTCCGATAGCGAACTGATTCCCTGTGTGCTTTTCTGAACCAAGTTCCATAGTGTCGATTTGTGTTGAAATCATATCTACTGTGTCTCCTTTAAGTTTTCCTGATTTCTTGCAAGTTGCGTAACCGAATCGGTAGATGCAACTCAGTCAGTTTTAGCTTGCAAGGTGTCGTGATTTTCATGGACAATAGTTTGCAGTTCCTTTATGGCTGCTTCGTGATTCTAAAATGCATTTTCATGACGCGAAAAAATAGGTTGGAAATGCTCACAAATTTGTGTTTTTACGTCATTACAGGCTTTTTGACATTTCGATTCAATTTTACGTAACTCAGCAGTTAACCCTCCACGTGTTTGTTCAAGCGTGGTGTCTAACTTTTAAAGCTGTTGTTGCGACTGTTTTTGATTTTGTTCCATTGTGTCTAACTATTGCTGTGTTTGTCTCTGGTGTTGTTCCATTGTGTCTAACTTTTGAAGATTTTGTTCCATTGTGTCTAACGTTTGAAGATTTTGTTCCATTGTGTCTAACTTTTGAAGATTTTGTTTCATTGTGTCTAACTGTTGCAATGGTTGTCTCTGATTTTGTTTCATTTGTTGCATTAATTGCAACAATAATGTATTAGTGTCTGGAATCGGTTCCTCTATGCTTTTTGGCAGTGCATTTGCACCGGCAACATTCACATTTTTACAAGCAGAAAATGTGTCTTGACTTATTTGAGTAAACGGTGAGGACCCAAAACCTGTATGTACACTATTTGCGAGATTTTGTCCTGCCATTTCGAATTCCTGAGGCGAGATGTTGCCTACCGATCGATCGATAATGCTTCCCTGTTCACTAATTGTTTCACTGTCTACGCCATTATTTGCCGCTCGCACCATTTCCCTATGCACAATTACGAAATTACTACCTTGAATGTCTGTTAATTCACTACACAGTGGTGCTGATAATCTACACTCGTCGTCACTATTATTTCTCAGTTTAGTTTGGGGCCTAGTGTTACGTTTTTCACACTCCATTACTGTCACAATATTTCACGCGATAACACAGAAAAGCACAATTTGAAGAGCAAAGTAAGCAAACACATTAACGTAGCACTGAAAATAATATCTAGTTAACTGCATGCCATAACTGTTTTACTGTACAACAATGAAAGACTGCAACTACAAAGGAAATTCTCTCTATAATTACGCGCTAGCAATAAACAAAAGCTACACTAATTACACAAACTACAAGAAAAAATCAGAAGAGTCCAGTGAGGTATCCTCGGCTAAGGGTCGACATATGATACGTCCCCTTTGAAAACTTAAGGAATTACTACGCAGATAAACCACTCACATTATTTGATTTTCAAACAGGTAAGCAAAACTGAACGTATTCAGACATTCACTAAAGTGACACACAATATTTTTAGTGCAACGCAATCTGACTTTCAGTAATCCCTACAAAAGAATGGCCCTGACTAACAATAACCTATACCTTTCATGAAATGTTACCTCACAAAAATCTTCATTACTCGGACTACCGCAATACAGCAAGCGCCAATACTGCCAGCTAAATTAAAGATTCTAACTACTGAAGGCACTAACTACTGATAGGCATAGTTAGCAAATGAATGATTTTGATAGAGAACAGACAATGTATTTACCTTAATAGTGTTCAAAAGTCATTATATATATATATGAGCTGCTTAAGTCAGTCATATTTTACGACGGATGCTTATATGAATATTGTCTTTAAATTATGAAAAGCTGGCCAAGGAAGTCCTAAAACATTACTGTCCGTTGAACTCCGAACTTGGGTATGATGAAAAGATAGATAAAATGATTCCCATGTAAGTGGTGAAGTAGGTGTGATTTATTTGTCAGTCATATTGAATTAATTGCGGGTCCATAGACATGGTTTAATTTAATGTAAGTGTTGGAAAGAAAAGGATACGTGGAAGATATCTTAAAAGATTTTTGTGTTCTATAAGACAAGCTTTGTTGTAATTATTGTTACTGTGAATGTATTATAAGCAATGTGTTTGTAACAAAGAAGTGTGTGGCAACTACAACTGATTGCGATTGTGATTTCTGTGTGTCTTTAGGGACAGCACTTCACCTGCCCCCCATGTACTATTACGTTTTTCAATTATTCGACCTTTCAGCTGTTGATCGCTAATATAGTCCAAAATTGGATGCAAGTATTTAAGTATTCTGTATGGTTAGCGGTAGACTGGTGATTCATTTCCCATTCGTATGCGGTGCTGTATAACATGCGTAGTTTGTAACGGTCTGTCTGAAAAAAATAAGTATTTGAATGCCGAAAGTAAATCTTCCATTCGCTCCCTAGGTGCTTCAGTTTTCCTCTTATTGCAGTTTAAATGGAGTCCGGCGATTGTCCGTGGCTGACACCCCTGGGTCCCATTCTTCTTTCTCCAGGATGTCCATATTATTTATTGCTGTTAATACGCTACGTATCCAACACTGGCCATATTCCGTTTGTCTGAAACCAAACTGACGAAAAAGTGTCTGTATTTCATTGTGAATCCTCATTTTTACCCTAAATATGCTGCCCATAGGGCAGTTTCGTGAAACAGTTTCACGCCTTTAACTTATCAAAGAAAATGTAAAACTTAATGGTACATTTCTAAATGAATATGAACTGTGCTCAACAGACTGTTACACGAAACCAGTGATCGCTTTCTTGCTTAGTCTTCTTCTCCTATTTACTTTCCCCGACGGCATTGTTATTTATCTTCGCATGTGGCTGTGTTATTGAAATTTGGCTATCCGACGCCCTTCCTAACGCCACTTCTCCCAGATGAGATCTGTGTATCCCATCCGTCTTCGTATAGTGTAGATACCATGTTCAACTGTGAAAACGATTTATAAGTGATTATGTGGTGTGTATCTGACGAAGTACGTGGGCGTCGCTTTGGAGATGGGAAAACCGAGCGGTTAAAACTGATACCGTTACTTTAGTTATGAATACCCGGTATTCTTCAGTAATTTTTTGGTCTTTGTCAAAACCGGTGTTTTGTATTCTTTATTAATAAGCGGGTAAATAAACCGGAATATCAATTAGCCCCAGCAGCAGTGCTGAAACTTTTGGTTTAGTAAGATAACTCTTTCTTTTAGAAGATCAGTAACTTTTATTCGTAAAATTTCCAATGTTTTGAAATACTGTTTTACTGTAGAAAATGAGAAAACCGATCAGTGGTATCTTAACAAAAACGCAGACGGAAGCGAATAACAAATACATGTACAATATTGTTAAGGCATTCATGGTCGACGTTTGTTCGATGATTTTGTAGACGTTCCGTCAGTACGAATGGGTGTCATTGTCAAAGCTGCTTCTTCCATTGCTGGTGATGGACTGAAGTCGAGCTCGCGACCGCAGAATGTACGTGCCTAGCGAGCAAACTTCCAAGGTCTTTTCCGTGATCTTTTCTGGCACGGTTCCCGTCTTGCTACCTGCAACGGTCGTCACAGGATAAGTTCATCTTGAAGCTTTCTTCTTTCTTGTTGAAATCATTCTCATGTTTTTGTATTTATGTACCTTCTATGAACGAACGGGTGTGATAGATCTCTGCTACAGCTAGAACTTCCGTGTCGTCGCAATTTACTACATGGTCGGACTCACACAGCCTATTTTTTGCCACGACCGATTTTTCCTCCTACCACAACCTGCGATGTTGCTTATGTTCTGTGACACTGATGTTAATTCATCGCCCAACCATTCCATCATAAACTTTTCAGCTTGTACGTGGTATGTGGTGTATTCCCAACACTGCAAGTAGGTCTCTTTTCTCCTTTGCTAATCTGAGACACTCTTTGAACTTCTTTTTCGATTTATGAATAGTCTTTTGGCCTTGTTTGCGCAATATGCGGCCAATTCTGTCCGTCACTCTGGGAATGTACGGCAGAAAGGTCGTGCCCGACTTTTGTTTTCCCGATATTTCACTTCGTCGAGTGTTTGACTCTGTTACACTTCTTTTATAACTGGTGGAGTAACCACTGCACCTCACAATGATTTCCAGGTATTGGATTTTGCTCCTGACGTGCTGCGGGTCACATATTCGACTTGCTCGCGTTAAGAGCGTATTAATCATACCTCCTTCATGTCTCTGGTGGTGATTTGACAGTCTGTGGAGGTATCGGTCCGTGTGTGTCACTTTTAGATACAAGCTGCGTCCCAGGTTTTTACCATGTCTTGTGACTAGCACATCTAGAAAGGACATCTTGTCCTTTTCTACTTCCATGGAAAGTTTTATGTTGTTACCTTGTAAATATAAGATGTGGTATAGATACGTCATGATATCTTCGTTGCTTGGAACCATGATGGGGAACAGCTCGGAGACTTAATAAGACACCTGAACAAACTCAACACAAACTTTTCATTGGATCTGACGAGTATTAGAGCTAATTTTATCATATATATTTATTTTGGGATAGAGTACCAAAATTCTTGTACCTTCATCACTGAATGTTTCTGGATAGAATCACAAGCTTTGTTGAAGTCTACAACGATTATGACTTGTTACTCTTTTTCTTTTGTAGTAAGCCATTTATAATTTCATAGTGATAGTCTGTTCTGGGGAGCTTCTCCAGGGCCTAATTCCTGGATGGTATCTGGTAATTCCTGTTCGTTTAAGGTGATCTTTACACGATTGTACAGAATTCGTGAGATGAATTTATATGTAGATCCTAAAACTGGTATGTAGATATCCGGATTTGGTTTGTCTCTCATTTTGTGTAATTGACGGATTATATTTCTAATCGAATATTGTTTTAGAACTTCATTGTTCCAGTTTTTCACTGAACATTGGCGTAAAAATACCTTCACTGGTTCTATTGCATACGTTCAAAGTTCGACAATTCTTTGGTCTTCTCCACTTGCTTTCTAGTTTTCGAGCTCTTAAAAGCTTTGTAGACTTTATGGAACCTGAGTGGGTTTGTATTTTCTCTTGGTATTTTAATATGGGAATCTGTGTGTATTTGAAGTAGGTCTTGGGGTTTGGCGGTGTTTGTTAATTTGTTAAGCGTTCCTGAAAAAATTTCTGTATCCTTTCTGTTATGTCGGCCATCTCATTATTTTTATCTTTGAACGTTAATGTCGGAGGATCATACCTTTGCAGCTGACTGCAAAAGGTTTTGTAGTAATCCCTTGATTTTGTTTCCTCGCTATTTGTTTATACCATTACAAGTACATCTTTTTTGTACTGGCGTTTAAGCCTTATTATTTTTTGGGCTTTCTTTCTTTGTTTTGCAAGTTACAAGTGCGTTTCCTCTGCTTTACAATTCTGATACCTTAACTGCGTTTTGTATCTGTCTTCCATTGTTTTATCAACTCATCTTCCAATCGTTAGTGTTTATTCCTTGTATTTGTTGGTGCCACATGTTCAGCAATTTGTTTCAGTTGGGAAACCGATTATCTGTTATTTCCATGTTCCTTGTTTCTTCTTATATTACTTGTTATTTATCAACTTATGAGAGTCGTGGGTTCTCTTCATTTTTGTGTAGGATGTTTCTTTGTCAATGAGAGGAAATTAATTTTTATTTTTATAATGTAATGATTTGATCCAGTACATTTCTCTCTCTATGTTTTCACAATGGGGAGTCACCTGGGGCGATTTTTCTCCATACAGAGATGATCAAGTTGTCATTCACCATTATCTCCACTCTATATGTTTACAGGTTTTGAACGTATTTGGTCTTCTCTTGAAGTATGTTCACGTTGAGATCATTTCATGATTTCTTCATAATCCCAAAAGTCTCATGCCATTCCTGTTTATTGTTCATTGTGTTATGTCTTTATATCTCCTTCCCCTCCCTAACGGGTTATTAAAATCTCCAACTAAACGTTTGGTGTGATTTTCGTTTATATTCTTTTCGTCTGATATAAAAGCTTCCAAATCCATCCAGTTGTTCTCTGTATCATTTATTATTATTTTCATCATCCGTTTGAGTGTGAGCATTTATTATTCTGTGTATTTTATTTGCTGTTTTCATAGTTAGCGTTGATAGACTGTGATTTAAGTTCTGTTATAGATTCAACTATTTTGGGACCAACCACAAATCTGGTTTGGAATTTTAGACGTTCCTTCGTCACCATTTTTCCTGATATATCCTTGTAAATTGTATAGCCTTGTGATTGTGTCGGTTCCTGATCAATATATCTGATTTCTAGAGGTCCAGTTATTGAAATACATTTAGCGACCCATTTCGTCCGTCAGATGTTTGGTTTCCCTGGGTGTATGACGGAATTTATGTTTTGTGTAGCCATGTGGCTTATCTGCTATATCTCGAGTCTACATTTTCATCATCTGTCAGTCTTGGGTATTTTCTGATACTCCATCCCATTTAAGGTATCTTGGCCGTGTCTGCCCATCGTATCCGAGGCAATATCCCTTGCAATTGCCAGGCAGTGGATTTTCCTTAAGAGATTTCCTTAAATTTTTAATTTTCCTTATCGGAACAAGTTCTGAGTTATAACTACGATTGTTAACAGTAGAGTACAGAATAGGCATAAACAGAAAACCGGTTATTTCAGTAACAGTTTATTTTCAGTGGTTTTAACAGCCGGGTTAAGCCGTTGAAGAAAACGCATATAAACGAAAAACGATTGTTTCAGTGATAAACGCAAACTCCGTGTGGGAGACCGCCAGGGTTGACAGTTCGCCAGTTGCTGTTGTTAACCATCAAGGCGGATGTGGTACAGGGCTTACTCGCCTCCTGTCTCCCGGAAGGGACGGGTTAGTACTCTCCACTATCCGTGTGGGTTTGTTCCCAGAGTAGAGGTAAGGGTGTACGACCACTTCGGTGGCATGTAAAGCTAGCAATTCACCGCCCAGCGTGCGGCTGCAGTTGGGCCTTGGCAGGGGCTGGACAGTGACCCGACATAGCAACATTTGTCGTTCAACAAGACGTTTGTTCGTTAGCGATGACATTGGTGGTGTCGCAACTGGAGAGGCAGTCAACGGCCTCCAAGACCTAGGCACCCACTGTCGGCAGAGCGTGCTGACAGGAAACCAAGACACCAGGAGGACGCCACTGGTATTGGCGTCTGCTGACATGGCGCTGCTCTCAGCACGGTAGCAGAGGCGCTGACGCAAGGCAACAGTGGCTATCAGCTACCGCACCTTGCCTGCTGCTGCAGCTGGGCAGGAATCACGGTGGAGTTGGGCGGGTTCAAACTGTGGCCTCTAGTACAGCAGGTGAAATTGGGACATGTCTCCACTGGACGACTATCAGCAATAGATTACATCAGCCCAGTTTGACGAACAGTGGCAGTGTTTCTATTCGGGCACTTGGTCGGTGGTGTCTGGGCAGCTGGATAGCCCACCCTCAAATCCACGGCCCATCAGGAAGCCCAACGGCGGGAAGGCGCAAAGTCGACAGTACGAGAAACAGCTCAGACAGTGGCCTGCTGCTAACGGTGGCAGAGTATGGCGGGGACAGATTGCTGGTTCACCTCGGACTAATAGCGGATGTGGGCGTCTTTTCGTGACTAGCAGTTGATGCGTGTTAGGTAATTCATCATACTGAATACAACTTAGCGGAACACAAACTGATAGTCTAATGTATGTTGTATATGTTCTACCCTCTTGCTGCAACATGATGAAACACAGTTTTAAATCGCAACTGTATATTACAGTGACTAAACGACGTACCCTTCAGACAGAAAATATCTTGACAGCCTGATGACTGAAAACTGTCTATCCTGGACTATATCTTGAGAAGAAAGGGAAGAAAGGGCGGCAGTGTCTCACAAGACGAAGAACTAGCGGACAGTTACTAGTAACCATGGTGAAGCGGTGACTCTAGAGCGGCTGTTGGAAGCGCAGTGGCGAATGTGGCTCTCAATGAGAAGGGGCCACTATGTGGCAGGCTATGGGAGCGGCAGTGGTCACGATATGGGGAGGTTCATTGTGGAGACGTGAAGCGGTTCTTGATCTGTCGGTGTCTGGGACATGTCTGACCTTCTCTGGGTGCAGTTGGGACCTATGTAACCACTTACGGAAGAATACGATGCGGTACCAAGTAAGCACGTGACCACGTGGACGAAAAATAGTCCCCACCAATCGCAGCATTGCGCCACCTGACGTTCTGATAACTGCTAGCTGCTCGACCATATACAGTGGCATGCATCTTCTATTTAATAACAACTTCGTAATTGAAGCAAGGAGCGTACATGGATCGTCAACCATACAGGAAAGTATGCTGGTCGCAATAAGCAGGGGGCAGATCTGCTTACTCCACAGTACATAAACGAATCAGGCTGGCAAGTTTTTCCCAAACAGCAACATTCCTTGCTCGTAAGTCGTAACAGCCCAGAGGTGCCGGATGTAACTGTTGAAAAATCATGACATATTTTGCCCTTGCTATCCCGTCGTGTCACATCCTACAGAATCCCTGTCTGCAATGAAATGTGTCACAAATCCGATTTTCAGAAGCGCTGTACGATATCTTCTGCGATGTCAGTGCATTCAGTACGTCTTCTTGTGTACTGGACACAAGTTTCTTGTGCCGTGGCACCTAGTTACCGAACTCACTTTCCATACCTTCTGCTGAACAGCCAGGCTGAAGCATGATGCAATAATTGCTTTGAGGTAGTTTCAAAATCTAGAAGGCTGCTTCTGCCACAAGTGAAACAAAAACTCATATAGGCACTTAACGACTATTCTGCAGAAGTCAGATAACTTGAAGTGCATTGTGATGACAAGTAATTATATTATTCTCCTTTAGTATTGATACCTAGCAGATTTCTTTCCTCCAGGTAGTCCGCAATACTCCTGTAACATTTTCTAGTTAATATTTCACCCTCTTCAAGGAACTCGATGAGATGACGCTGAATAACATCCACGTAACTTATAAAGGTAGAACTCCTGAGGAGGTGCGCAATTCTTACGTAATCTCGACTGACGGTAAATACATAATATGACAATAAACTGAAAAACAGTGAGTGAATAGAACAGATATCTCATTATCTTTTCCTCACATTTCGTAATACGTGGCGATTGTTCAACCTACGACTGTAACTAGATGTGGGCTTTAAACTTATTGAAATTCATTATGCATTTCGTAGTGTGGCAGCTTTTGTTAGAGATATTACTGCTGTATAAAATCGAAGAGTCGTTTCTGCAGAAAATTGTACGTATATGTTTCTTTTCTTGTTCCGGTTTCGGGCCTTCCCCCTCCTTAATATTTTATTGTGTTGTCTGGCAGAAGCAGTGCCTCATCCATATCTCCCCTAGCAATATCAACTTGCTGCAGAATTTTATATTTCTCTCGAACTTTTAGACATTCCACGTTTTACGCCTGTTGTGTTTCATGTAAGTTACTCGATATTTTTGTAGCGTTCTGTAGAAGAGTGAGGTGTCCGCTGATGCTGTGGAGTTTCTCTTATGCGTGTTTGCATCACACTCTTCAGATGCTTTCGTTTTTGTATCATCTGCAGGTGTAATGTATAGTTCAGCCTCATTTTGTTCCTTGCAACTGATGAGTACGCTATCAGTGACATTGTTAATTTCTTATGCAGATACAGCAATTCTAGATTGCAGGAGGTGCGGAAAGAAAAAGGGGGAGGGTAACATATTTCTTGAGAATACAAAACCATTAATATATTTAAATGTTGAGGGGGTGGGGGATATGTATGATGCGTGGGCGAGAGAGTGGGGTTGTGATTGTGGATCCATGCCTAAAGATAGTTTCACTGTCGCTCCATTTCATCCACCGGTTCTTCTGTCGTAACATTTATACTCTTGAGGTGGACATGCTTTTCTCACAGCACATTCAAAGTAATTGCATTGGCAAAGGAATGGAATTTCAGTCGGTCAATCTCAAAATTACTTTCACAAAAGTGGCATAACCTTTCAATTTCTTGGGTTTTATAATTAGTGTTAACAATTCTGCCCGCGAACAATGAAGACACAGTAGTCAACAGTGACCCTCTTTCTGTTACACTCCGAAACGACGCCATTGTAGACAGGGAACATATCAGAATGGATGGTTCATCATTGTACTCAATCAGTCTTGGTAAGATAAGCCAGTTTTGTTACTGACGATTTTGTCATCTAAGACTTGGGTATGTACAGCAACGAAGACAGGTGAGGATAAAATTACTGAATCGACACAACACAGAAAAATGCCATACTTAATAAGGTTCAGGAAAACAGTTGTCATTTGAAATAGATTTCAGTAGTCTCCGAATGGATAAACAGAGATCCTGCATGCTTTCAAGGGAATCCTACTCCACTGTTCCTGCAAAACAGTGGCAAGTTCAGGTAACAATGATTGGTGTGGATAGCGATCACTTACCCTTGTCTCGAAAGTAGACCACAGATTCTCAATAGCACTGAGATATGGTGAGCGTTGTGACGAGAGAGATGTGAGAGCTGAACCTCATCCTCAGGCCTTGGCGATGCAACGTGTGTGAACTGGCATTCGGGATCAACCAATGCACTATAGGAGGGACATAATCTGCTAAAATCGCCACATAATCCTTGGTAGTTAGGAGACCTCACACAGCACCACTATATGGCTGCCCAAATTACTCTTGGACGTAAACTATCCAGAAGTTGGAATCAGTGAGAAACAAGATGCGAGAAGAAATTTCTATCTTCCGTTGCACCGTAGTCCAGGTTTTATGGCTCGGACCTCGTTTTCCTTTTACGGACACTTTCATCTCTGATGAGTTGCTTTGGAATTCTAATCTGCCTGACAATTCGCGGTTTGTAGACTCCCTTTCGTGTTATTTTGGAGCTGACGCGACCCCGAGTGCTGTATTAAGTTCTACTGTGACTTTTTTAGCTGTCGTCATCTTAGTTTTCGTCGCGGTCGTCTGGACCACTGAACACACGCTTCTGCCCACGTTGTGACTTAGCACCTGATGTTTTAATCGCTTTCCGTGCATGCGATATAAATCTTCCGTATGGTGCTTCTTGAAATAACAGACAACTCGACTACGCTGATTACGGAAGCAATCACCATAGAAACACCAACAATATTCCCACGTCCGACTTCACTTAGCTCCAAAATAATTCTCCGCATGGGATTAGCCGAGCGGTCTGAGACGCTGCAGTCATGGACTGTGCGGCTGGTCCCGGCGGAGGTTCGAGTCCTCCCTCGGGCATGGATGTGTGTGTTTTTCCTTAGGATGATTGAGTTTAAGTAGTGTGTAAGCTTAGGGATTGATGACCTTAGCAATTAAGTCCAATAAGATTTCACACACATAATAATCCAAAATAATTCCGTCACAACTACAGAGAACTCTTTTCTAACCACGACTGATACTTGAAATGTATTCAGGACATTGCACAGGTGCCGTTCATAGTCAAATACTAAATCATAATCGCCACGCAACAGTATCTTTGTTGAAGCATGCACCTCTCGCAGCTCAAGTACTTCTTAATTAACAATTACAGCACTGGCTTCCTCTGCTTATCAGTGCCAGTTAGCTGTCACCAACGAGGGTTAGTATACATGAATACAGCGCACCTGCGACTTAAGTGTTGCGTGGTAAGTAAGAATCTCAATGTGGCTAAGCAGAGATGCTTGGGCAATCTGGGTGGGTGGTGCTGTAACGTTGGAGAGCTACGACGGAGAGGCGAACTGTCGATGAGACTTATGGGTGTACTGTACGGACTCTGGCCCACAAGAAGCCACGAGAGTAGGGTGACGCCCGCCATTGTTTAGCAAACAAGTTGTTTGTGTTGTGTTCATTTCCTCAGCATATAACAATGAATATACGAATAAAGACGGTATACTTGAAACCGCCACATAGTATGACATTCCCCCTCTCAAGTGGTAAGTGAATGTAAGAGTGGTTAACTATTTCAACATAGACTGAAGTTTCTGAATTTCTTTACAATTCACCAGCTGACATTATCGATTAAATTAAAACACATACCCGTCCTGCCCTTGGGATGGAAAACAGCCCTTAGCAGCAAAAGTCAATGGCATATCGAAGCAGAAGGCAATAGAAACCATCGCACTGACGACACATAACGTGTATCTACAGGACATGTGGCCAGGACTTCAAAAAATGTGTCATGATGATCCCGCCATTGGAAACAGATTTCGGATTATTACACCAGTGTCATCTCGGTGAGGGGACTGTCAAGGGGAAGGTGAAAGTGAGAAAAAGTTTGAATAGCCAACGAAAAGATAGTGTTCTACGAGCCCGATTATGGGAAGTCGGACATCTGAATGTGTTGGGCAAGCTATAAAATGAGAGAAATGAAATGCAGACACACAATCTAGGTATACTGGATGGGTCGGTGAAGTGGAATCGAAACACAATAAGGATTTCAGGACAGACAGGTATATGGTCATATCAACATCATATCGGGAGGCGTATTCGTCACGAAAAGACAGTTGGCAGGGAATGGGTTACTGTGTTCAGTTCAGTGACTGGATTAATCTCATCACAATTGGACAGAAAACCAAAGACAACAACCATAGTTCAACATAGACACTGACATCACAAGCAATAAATGAATACAAAGAGAAGGTAAATGAAGACATTGGACGCCTAACACAGTATGTAACACGAGATGAAAATGGGGAACTGGAAAGCAGAAAAAAAGAGTCATGCGAGTATATGGGCTCGGTGGTGGAAATGAGGGAGACGGAACACCAGCTTTCTGCAATACAGCGAAAACAATGTTCGAACATCATGATGAGGTATACATGGAAAAGGCCTGGAGGCACGGGGAGATTCAAGTGTTTTTACATCATGGTGAGACAGTGACCCCCAATTCATATAGTGGACCGTAAGGCGTACCCGATAGCAGTTATAGATACAGAACGCAATTTAGTTGTGCTGAAGAGTCAATGTGGACAGAAGTAGGTAACCAAACTACTGATGGGTGATGATGTGCTTTTGAACCTGAACTTCTCTAAGTCAGTTCGAGAGACGTAGCTACAAGAAAAGTAATCACGATGAAATAAAGATTAACACAAGCAATGCTTCAATTGAACAGGGAAAGAAGAACTGTAAAGACCAGAATACAGCAATACAAGTCATTTGGAGATAAAATGAAACAGGAAACGCAGGAAATCTGAAGCCAAATGATTACAGGAAAAATTTGAAGAAATCGAAAAAAATGGTCTTAGTAGGGACAGTCTCAGCACGTAAAAAAGCAAAACGGCTTTTGATTAAATTAAAAACTAAAGGGTTAACATTGAGACTGCAAGAAGAAATCCACTTTCGAACGCAGAACAAAGTTGGGATAGGTGGTAAGAGTAAATTGAAGGCCTCTGTCTGGGAGAGGGAAAGGATGTTGACGTGATAAGAAATGAGAGTCGGTATGGAATACATAAGAGATCCAGTGTTGCATGCAGACTTTAACTGAGCGTTGGACGACTTGACGTTACAAAAAGGTACGGCCAGAGTCCGGAAACGCTTAATGTCCATGTTAAGAGCTTATTTTAGATTCGTCAGTATGTACTGTACTTCCTCGATTCTCCACCAGTTGTACCAATTGAAGGAAGGTAATGTTGACTTCGGTGCTTGTGTTGACATGCGACTCATTGCTCTACAGTGCTAGCATCAAGCACATCAGTACGTAGCATCAATAGGTTAGTGTTCATCACGAACGTGGTTTTTCAGTAAGTGCAATGTTTACAAATGTTGAGTTGGCTGATGCCCATTTGATGTATGGATTAGCACGGGGCAATAGCCGTGGCGCGGTACGTCTGTATCGAGACAGATTTCCAGAACGAAGGTGTCCCGACAGGAAGACATCGAAGCAATTGATCGGCGTCTTAGGGAGCAAGGAACATTCCAGCCTATGACTCGCGACTGGGAATGACCTAGAACGAAGACACCTGCAATCGACGAGGCAATTCTTCGTGCAGTTGACGATAACCCTAATGTCAGCGTCAGAGAAGTTGCTGCTGCACAAGGTAACGTTGACCACGTCACTGTGTGGAGAGTACTACGGGAGAACCAGTTGTTTCCGTACCATGTACAGCGTGTGCAGGCACTATCAGCAGCTGACTGGCCTCCACGGGTACACTTCTGCGAATGGTTCATCCAACAATGTGTCAATCCTAATTTCAGTGCAAATGTTCTCTTTACGGATGAGGCTTCATTCCAAAGTGATCAAATTGTAAATTTTAACAATCAGCATGTGTGGGCTGACGAGAATCCGCACAGAATTGTGCAATCACGTCATCAACACAGGTTTTCTGTGAACGTTTGGGCAGGCATTGTTGGTGATGTCTTGATTGGGCCCCATGTTCTTCCACCTTCATTCAATGGAGCACGTTATCATGATTTCATACGGGATACTCTACCTGTGCTGCTAGAACATGTGCCTTTACCATTACGACACAACATGTGGTTCATGCACGATGGAGGTCCTGCACATTTCAGTCGAAGTGTTCGTACGCTTCTCAACAACAGATTCGGTGACTGATGGATTGGTAGAGGCGGACCAATTCCATGGCCTCCACGCTCTCCTGACCTCAACCCTCTTGACTTTCATTTATGGGGGCATTTGAAAGCTCTTGTCTACGCAACCCCGTTACCAAATGTAGAGACTCTTGGTGTTCGTATTGTGGACGGCTGTGATACAATACGCCATTCTCCAAGGCTGCATCAGCGCATCAGGAATTCCATGCGACGGAGGGTGGATGCATGTATCCTCACTAACGGAGGACATTTTGAACATTTTCTGTAACAAATAGTTTGAAGTCACGCTGGTACGTTCTGTTGCTGTGTGTTTCCATTCCATGATTAACGTGATTTGAAGACAAGTGATAAAATGAGCTCTAACATGTAAAGTAAGCGTTTCTGGATACATGTCCACATTACATATTTTCTTTCTATGTGTGTGAGGAGTGTTTCGTGAAATTTTGGCCGTACCTTTTCGTAACACTATATACAGCTGACGGCATCGACACAAATTCGATCGGAATTTTAAATAACTGGCATCCAAACATTTTTAAAGATGTGATATAGAATCTACGACACTGGAGACATACCAACAGCCACACAGCCACACAATACCGGAAGCAGTTAATTAAGTGTGGAAACTATGGTAGAATCAGCATAACATCTCATGCATCAAAGTCACTAATAAGAATAAATACATACACATGGAAGAGAAAATGGAGGATAGGTTCGTTGATAATCAGCTTATCTTTAGGAAAGGCGAACGCACCAGAGACGCAGTTCTGACAATACGTTTGATAATGGGGACATTACTTAAGAGAAATAAAGACTTCAATGGATTTTTCCAAGTAGAAAAAGCGTCGACAATGTGAAGTAGTGCCAGATATTAGCATTTATGTGGAACAGGAGTAAGCTATGGGGAAGAACGAGTAATGTACAAGATGTTCCAAGAATGTGCTCTAAAATGTGTACCTTAAGACCTATGAGTCCTATTTTAGTAAAGAGTGCACCTTAGAGCCCATATCACCACCGCTCAAAACATGGAAAGCAAAGAACTTGTGGCAGAAGGAATATGGTTTAGAGTATCGAAGACGAATAAGTGCCCATAGCCCGAAGGTATGTATTTTAGATCCCAGTACTTGCTAGTCCTCTTTGCTTAGAATGATAATTCTTGTTACATCAGATTTCTCTAGGGATACCATGTACAATTATGTAAGAGCATAGAAAGAACCAGAACAATGTAACATCAAAAACCAAGCGCTCTGAATAAGAAGTATGTACAGGGTGTTTCAAAAATGACCGGTATATTTGAAACGGCAATAAAAACTAAACGAGCAGCGATAGAAATACACCGTTTGTTGCAATATGCTTGGGTCAACAGTACATTTTCAGGCGGACAAACTTTCGAAATTACAGTAGTTACAATTTTCAACAACAGATGGCGCTGCAAGTGATGTGAAAGATATAGAAGACAACGCAGTCTGTGGGTGCGCCATTCTGTACGTCGTCTTTCTGCTGTAAGCGTGTGCTGTTCACAACGTGCAAGTGTGCTGTAGACAACATGGTTTATTCCTTAGAACAGAGGATTTTTCTGGTGTTGGAATTCCACCGCCTAGAACACAGTGTTGTTGCAACAAGACGAAGTTTCCAACGGAGGTTTAATGTAACCAAAGGACCGAAAAGCGATACAATAAAGGATCTGTTTGAAAAATTTCAATGGACTGGGAACGTGACGGATGAACGTGCTGGAAAGGTAGGGCGACCGCGTACGGCAACCACAGAGGGCAACGCGCAGCTAGTGCTGCAGGTGATCCAACAGCGGCCTCGGGTTTCCGTTCGCTGTGTTGCAGCTGCGGTCCAAATGACGCCGACGTCCACGTATCGTCTCATGCGCCAGAGTTTACACCTCTATCCATACAAAATTCAAACGCGGCAACCCCTCAGCGCCGCTACCATTGCTGCACGAGAGACATTCGCTAACGATATAGTGCACAGGATTGATGACGACGATATGCATGTGGGCAGCATTTGGTTTACTGACGAAGCTTATTTTTACCTGGACGGCTTCGTCAATAAACAGAACTGGCGCATATGGGGAACCGAAAAGCCCCACGTTGCAGTCCCATCGTCCCTGCATCCTCAAAAAGTACTGGTCTGGGCCGCCATGTCTTCCAAAGGAAACATTGGCCCATTTTTCAGATCCGAAACGATTACTGCATCACGCTATCTGGACATTCTTCGTGAATTTGTGGCTGTACAAACTGCCTTAGAAGACACTGCGAACACCTCGTGGTTTACGCAAGATGGTGCCCGGCCACATCGCACGGCCGACGTCTTTAATTTCCTGAATGAATATTTCGATGATCGTGTGATTGCTTTGGGCTATCCGAAACATACAGGAGGCGGCGTGGATTGGCCTCCCTATTCGCCAGACATGAACCCCTGTGACTTCTTTCTGTGGGGACACTTGAAAGACCAGGAGTACCGCCAGAATCCAGAAACAATTGAACAGCTGAAGCAGTACATCTCATCTACATGTGAAGCCATTCCGCCAGACACGTTGTCAAAGGTTTCGGGTAATTTCATTCAGAGACTACGCCATATTATTGCTACGCATGGTGGATATGTGGAAAATCTCGTACTATAGAGTTTCCCAGACCGCAACGCCATCTGTTGTTGAAAATTGTAACTACTGTAATTTCGAAAGTTTGTCTGCCTGAAAATGTACTGTTGTCCCAAGCATATTGCAACAAACGGTGTATTTCTATCACCGCTCGTTTAGTTTTTATTGCCGTTTCAAATATACCGGTCATTTTTTAAACACCCTGTAAGACAACTATGCAGTCCTTCGCCCTATTTTTCAAGTTATACATTGGAGGAGCAATGACGGAAATAAATGAAACTCAGGGTGACAGTAAATTAATGATAAGACTCGAGGATAGTATTTTTGCCTTCAGCGAATTTGAAAAAGAATTACAGGAGGTATTCAATTGAATGAAACTTTGTCAGTACTGTTTAACCTGTGAGTTCATAAGAGTCTATGACGATGGACTTTATGACCGGAAACGTTATCCCTTTGTGTGGAATCTGATCGACTCATACCCTCATTTTAGCAGCGGTCCTTAACGCACGTCTGTGCGATAGCACTCGATCAGGAGGTACTCCGGTTCGAAGCCTTCTGGTGGATGGAAATTTCACTGCCAGTCTTTTGCCGGCGAGGGGAGGAGACGTGGTTGCGTGAGACTTCTGACAATCGGTCTTTGCGCCAGTGCCCTGGTTTATCTCCTAAACTTCTAGGCTGTGTCTAATGTAGTGAAGGCATGTTGATGGAGAAGCGTGCGTCGGATGGGGACTCTTTAGCTCGACAGGGCCCTAAGTCCCACCTAGCTTAGTCGAGTAGAGTAACTGCCGGCACCGAGTTCCACTCTCTGTCTTCTCTCATCATCTCTGCATGCGACACAGACGTGTCACCACTCTGTAGTAGTCGACCACAATAGTATTGCACTAGGGAGCGGGGGCGCTTAGGTCGGTTTTTAATGAGTCAGTGCTAATCGGGTTTTCGGAGGGAAGGAAGGATGGTAAACCTATATTTTTGCAATGAAAATTGAAGTGATTGGTCCAAGATACAGGGAGTATACACTAGGTTCTTTATCACACTATCTGTTTCATGCGAATTCGTTCCAGTTTTATCTACTGAGCCCGTTTCTATATCACTATTGTCGGCATGTGCTGCATACTGATCTTCACTCTCGAGACCAGCACTGATTATTGTTTTTTTCCGGTTGCTTCTTCCATTCAGCCCTCCCGGCAACAGTATTCATTTTTATTTCCTTTTACATGATCACATATTTTATCCAATCATGTTTGGTAATTTTAGGTAAATCTTTTGTTAATTTGAAGTAGGGTAGTTAAAGTAATGGAAGAAAGATTTGTTTCATTCTACTCCACTTCAAGAGCCTCACAACTGAATTTTCCTTACAATTTAAACTGCATACGTCTTAAAAACAGGCTTTGGCTTATTGTAGCGCACAGTTTGTAAAACTGGATTTTTTGTGAATCCCGCTTTAACACAAATTTTCTTCTGAATGTGGCAATCACACATATAATTTTTACGAGTTACAGTAGATAACGGTTTATTAATCCATGTAGTGTTATTCAGTGTGTTATAAAAATCAACAACACTACCAACTCAAATGTTGGGAATCGGTTTCTCTTCTCACCGCCGGCCGGAGTGGCCGAGCGGTTCTAGGCGCTACACTCTGGAACCGCGCGACCGCTACGGTCACAGGTTCGAATCCTGCCTCGGGTATGGATGTGTGTGATGTCAAAAATGGTTGAAATGGCTCTGAGCACTATGGGACTCAACTGCTAAGGTCATATGTAGCGTAGAACTTAGAACTACCTAAACCTAACTAACCTAAGGACATCACACACATCCATTCCCGAGGCAGGATTCGAACCTGCGACCGTAGCGGTCTCGCGCTTCCAGACTGTAGCGCCTAGAACCGCTCGGCCACTCCGGCCTGTGTGATGTCCGTAGGTTACTTAAGTTTAAATAGTTCTACGTTCTAGGGGACAGATAACCTGAGAAGTTCAGTCCCATAGTGCTCAGAGCCATCTGAACCATCTTCTCACCACTTGTTATGTGCGTGTGTGGGGCTGTGGCCTCCCATCCCATGGTGCTAGTCCTTTCAGTTGATGCCACTTCGATGAGGATGAGATGATTATGAAAACAACACAAGAACCAGTCCCTGAGAGGAAAAAATCTCCGACTCACTCGGGAATCAAACCGGGGTACCCCACGTAGCACTCCACCGTGCTGAGCGCTCAACTATGGTGACGGGTACCATTATTCATAATTATCTCCATTAATGTCATCTTAATAACTTTGGGCTTTAGGTTGCGAATCAGAAATGAACTCAGGACTCTCAGTGAAATCCGTTGGGCCTACAGTGTAGATAACAACAGCTCTTTGGCCTGCACTGCTATTACTCATTACGCGTCCTAAATTCTCACGCTCCCAGCACTTTTTTGAGATGTAATGGGTTTGCATTCTGGTTTCATCCGCGAACACCATTGTTCATTAGGCCCCTTTTCATAATATCTGATTGCCCTTACTACTCCGCACGCTTGGGGACTGATGACATGCTGTTTAGTACTACAAACCTCCACATTCAATCAGTGCATCAATAACTTCCGCACGCCTTCAACAATAACGAATAGTTCTCTTATGATGGTTCTCCAGTTTTTACATTCTTTTTGAAACGAAGTCCCATCCTCTCACAAAATTTTCCGAAATGTTTCCAATGCTCTCTAAAATTTATTTCAGTTTCAGAAAATATCAGCAGCTTTCTTAAGTTAGAGATACCCATCTTCTGCCCATATTGTTCGAAAAACTTTTTTGCAGCTAGGTACTTTTCTAGAAAGCATTTTTTTCTAGGAATTTTAACTTTTTACCAGTTTCTTCCAGTTTCTTAGTCTTTCAAACTGTGTTCTACTGTTCTTACAGACTTCCCTACCACATTCCTTGGTCGTAAGGTGTCTTTCTGCATATGTATAACTGCGTGATTCTGTATTTTTTTCTTCCTGGCAAAATTGTACAGGTCGTTTCCACCCGAGTGTGTCCACTTTTGTGACATCTTCCTCTGGTTTCCTCTTTCAGGGTACTCATGATTGCCGGTAACATCACGCTGATCGCAATATTGATATTTTATGAGGACACCCTGTACCACTTCACCGTATGCGCACAACTATGCTGAAGCGTTGACAGGACGCAGCCTTTCCCGTAGTCACTTGTTTACCATAAAGCCAGTGCGTGTTTCCGACAACAAGGCCACGGCAGGTCATGTGCTGAATTGTGGTTAGTTACTCTCAACCACCCTTCCCAATTGGTTTTATATGCACAAACGGCACAAAGCACATGTATCCCTAAGAAAAGGACGAACTGAGAAGGAAGAACACCCTTTACGCCATCTAGCTGAACCCACCCCGACGAATACTCCAGCAAACAATGTAATACGGCATCTGCATTCAAATCTTTTGCTATATATACCTGTATGAACAATCGAATTCTAACTGTTTTTTGTGCCTGAGCGGCAAGAACATTCATAAAGGGCAAAGGATTAAGTTCAGGGGGCTTAACAAGAGTTTACCAAGACAACATTGAGAGTGAATCCTTACAATGGGCCCCAGCAGCTACTAACTACGCGGATTTAAGAACAGAATCTTATAGATAAAATTCGTATCTTAAAAATGTAATTGATCTCTTTATCCTACATAAACTAATAATCTGAACCAATCTTAACCTAATGTAGTACGAGAAATAATTTCGACGTCTCTGTATTCGCTGGCTCGAGTCTGAAAGTTCACTAGCACCGTAAAGCTGGAAACATTATTTAATAAAATTCTGAGCTCTGATTAAAACGGCTTATTCCCTGTGAGCCTTAAACGCAATTAAAATGAATGTAGGACCACGTGGAACGCAGGTCATGAGTGAACACATTCGGAGGTGTGGAACACATGGAAGATTTACTTGAGCACAGACCAGGCGGAATGTAAAAGCTCACAAAAACCCCTAATTATGCTCACTCTTAACACTCACAGTACCAAAGGGGAGGGAGTGGGAGGCTCTTTACGCCCACGTTTTGAAATTATTGTAATCTGATTATATACTTCATATTTTAAGGTTCTAATGAAAATAGTTACTGTCTTTAATGATTTGTTATAACAGATTCCGTACATGTTCTGAAATTTTCAGTAAAAAAACGTAATACAAAAATTTAGGTCTTAGTAGTAAGTGCGACTTTTCGGAATACTCGATGATAATTACTGAAGTCTGTGCTTTTTTAAATTATTAAATTATTTGTGGCAGTCATAAAGTACCTCTCCTTCATGTGTACACATTACGTGAAACGCGATGATACTGCTAAAATTCCACTAATAAACATTTTCAGGATCTGGACCCTACTTATACGTCAGTACCTATTTAAAAAGGGTGTTATTAACTTAACAACAATTAACGAATTTGTTTTTTTTTTTTTTTTTTACTTTTGTATCGTGTGCATAATGTACACACACACAAGCACACACACACACACACACACACACACACACACCAATGGTAGTCCGCGTTGAGGAAGATACGTTGCTATTAACGCATAGCTGGCTGATGTACAGTAACAGCAACAGAAGTATCAGCGGTCGCCGAACGCATAAGATATAACTCGCAAGGTTTGTCATATTTGATTCACACACGAATTTTTCCGAGAGACTTATCTGAATTAAAAAAAGATTCAGCAGCTACACTGATTTTGAAATTTTTAAAAAAGTATATCTGGTTATTTACACTAAACCCTTATTGTTAAAATATAAGTGTGAAGAGAGTTTGCTAAAGTAAAAATACAGTTTGGAAAATCGCAACAGATGCATCTTTAGATGTTCTACTTAATATATTGGTTCCAAGTACGTTCTAAGTAATGATATTCAAAATTTATGTCAGTTTCAGGTTTAATAATACGTTATCTACCCAAGAATAAACTCATTGTAAATAAAATACGCTACTGAAGGTAAGTAATATTGTGGAAAAGCTCAATGTTAAAACAGAGATTTCATTTTTATCCTGTTTGCTTGTACGGAAGTCTTATTTTGCTATGCCGTAGAGAGAGGATTACGCTGTTTCCATGCATATATTGCAATTGACACGTAAAAGTAAATTACGTTTACTTATATTACATATGAAGTCTTCCATGCTACTAAAGGTGCTCCGTGCGGTGCCAGGATGTAATGGTAATTGTTAGTGATTGGGGATCTAACTTATTAAGGAAATGCAATTCAATGTTACTTAATTAATTAATGCTAGCAACACTTCCAATGACCCCATGATTCCATATTCAGACAGGTATGCGGACTTCATTGTAGTTCGTGAGTATCTTTTTGTAGTACATTTTCAGTGTCTGTTGTAAGCTGATACGCTACAAAGGAAATGTCATACATTTCCTAATTACCCTACTAGTTTTATCTATCATAATTTCAGTCTGTGTCGTACAATTTCCATATGGCTTGCCAATTTTAGCCAACTTCAATCTGGACACATGAAACGATATACATAATCTTACGTGGTTTCACTTAACCAGAAATCCCAGTAATACTTTACAGAAAAGTCTCCACTTTATATATGCTTATTGGGAACAGTAAGATTAGTGTCACTTTGTTAATTATAAATATTGACGTGAGCTGCGCAACGTTATGATGAATACGTGCGTTTCAAACATGTAAGCGTAAAAGTAGTCGCTCTAGCCCTACATAAAATGTATAGATAAACCTACGTCATCGATCAGTTATTCGCTGGAAATGTCATTGCTGGACATTGACGAGATATGAGACGAATGTAGTGTTTGATACGCTGGCGAATATTGCTGGAGGTCATCTCTGTATGAATAATAAATATGCGACCAGCGACCAAGTAAATCTTAACTCGCTATTTTAGTCCATTACATTCAGAAGTAGGAGGTGAACAGGGCTCATATGAGTTCCGCATTCCTTCCTTCCTTCCTTCCTTCCTTCCTTCCTTCCTTCCTTGCCGAAGACGATCAACACAGCTCCACGCTGCCGTTTAGCGAGCAGTTTCCGAGATCCCGGAATATCGGTCTAGTATTTGGAGTGGATACCAGACATTCTACCAAAAGGCGCACAGCACATCGTTGTCAAACGGGAAAAATTATTCTTTATGATAGTAGCATCGGGCGCAACCCAAGCGAGTGTCAAAAGACCGTTAACACACACATATATATGACTTACGGAGGATAAGCTGCAAGAGGCTGTATTATGATACTGTCACTTCATTAAAGTCCAAACGCCAGAAAATTGTAACGAAATGTGCGAAGATAAGCAGCGAACTTACACCAGATGGAGGAACTGGCGGTTTCCTGCCCAATAAGCTAATCTATAGTATTTCGAATAAATAATTAACAGGTCATATTACCATCGGATTACATGTATTTGGTGATCAATCACAAGAAACTGCCACAACCCTTACATATACACGTATATGCATCCGAAGATACAATGAACGATCAGAACAAAATCAGTAGTAAGATTCGAGACAAATTTTAATAGCCTGCGAATATGATAGCTTAACGAAACTTTATTTGACCGATTCCGAAGAGATGGTTGTTAGTCCTGAAGTGTTATCAGGTAACATTAAATTAAAAGGCATTGATGATCTGAAGGATAGAGGCTTGTTTTGTAACAGGCTCATTCGGTAAGGGCGAGCACTTCACTGAAATGATCATCCAACTCGAGGCAGATATCGGTATAAGACATATGTGTTACCTAGAGGTTTACTATTAAAGCTTCTAGAGCATGTTTTTCAAAAAGGACAAGTCTTCACTAAAATTCAGGCCACAAATTCTTCGTGATATGGTTGTCACGGTAAAATCTCAACTATTTTGCTTCATACAGACCGTTATTGATAGAGATGCACCCGCTTCCTGTATGGTACGGGGAAGGATAAAATACAAGGTGAGAAAAACAAAACGTGATGTAAAATACATCATTGGGCCAAATCTAGTCAGGCGAACATCCGTAACCGAGGAACATATTAATACACTAATCAAAATAGTTTGGATCACCTCAGTTCCGAGTGTTCCGGAACCTGTACAGAAAATTGGAATACAGATCAACATAAACATCTTTTCCTAACTTTTTATTGCTCATGAAAACCACACATTACATGTTGTACCACCACAAAGCGAGACCTTCCGAGGTGGTGTTCCAGACACACTGGTACCTCTGATAACCAGTAGCACGTCCTCTTGGATTGATGGATGCTTTTATTCATCTTAGCATACTATCCACGAGATCATCAAAGCAGTGTTGGTCCAGATTGCCCACTCATCAAAGGCGATTCGGCGTAGATCCCTGTAAGTAGGCTGTTTAGGTTTTTATATAGGTAACGCCACGTAGCGCTCTGTATGAAAATCACTGGCTGTGCTGTGTGCAGTCTGTGGCTAGTTTGCATTGTTGTCTGCCATTGGAGTGTTGAGCAGCTGGATGTCAACAGCGCGTAGCGTTGCGCTGTTGGAGGTGAGCCGCCAGCAGTGGTGGATGTGGGGAGAGAGATGGCGGAGTTTTGAAATTTGTAAGACTGGATGTCATGAACTGCTATATATATTATCACTATTAAGTTAAATACATCATTTGTTCTCTATCAAAATCTTTCATTTGCTAACTATGCCTACCAGTAGTTAGTGCCTTCAGTAGTTTGAATCTTTTATTTAGCTGGCAGTAGTGGCGCTCGCTGTATTGCAGTAGTGCGAGTAACGAAGATTTTTGGTGAGGTAAGTGGTTTGTGAAAGGTATAGGTTAATGTTAGTCAGGGCCATTCTTTTGTAGAGATTTTTGAAAGTCAGATTGCGTTGCGCTAAAAAATATTGTGTGTCACTTTAAGCACAGTCTTGTATAATTGATCAAAGGGGACGTTTCATGCCTTACAGTGGTTCGAGGGTCATATCGTCCATAAACAGCCTTTTTCAATCTATTCAAGGACTTTTCAATAGGATTCATGCCTGAACACGCTGGCCGCTCTTGAACAGCGATGTCGTCAATCTAAAGGAAGACATTCACAACATGTGCACGATGGGGGCGCGAATTGTCGTGAATGAAGACGAATGCTTCGCCAATATGCTGCCGATTTGGTTGCACTATCGGCCGGAGGATGGCATTCGCGTATCGTACAGCCGTCACGGAGTCTTCCATGACCACCAGCGACGTACGTCAGCCCCACATAACGCCACCCAAAAACAGCATGGAACCTCCAACTTCCTGCACTTGCTGGACAGTGTGTCTAAGGCGTTCAGCCTGATCGGGTTGCCTCCAAACACATCTCCGACGATTGTGTGATTGAAGGCATATGCGACACTCATCGGTGAGGAGAACGTGATGCCAACCCTGAGCGGTCGATTCTGCATGTTATTGGGCCCATTTGTGCCGCACTGTATGGTGTAGTGGTTGCAAGGATGGACCTCGCCATGGACGTCAGGAATGAAGTTGCGCATCATGCAACCTATTGCTCACAGTTTTGAGTCGTAACGCGACGTCCTGTGGCTACACGAAACGCATTCTTCAACATGGTAGTATTGTTTTCATGGTTCCTCCGAGCCATAATCCGTAGGTAGAGGTCATCCACTGAAGTAGTAGCCCTTCGGTGGCCTGAGTGAGGTATGTCATCGACAGTTCCTGTCTCTCTGTATCTCCTGCATGCCCGAACAACTTCGCCTTTCTTCACTCCGAGATAACTCGGCACATCCCTTGTTGAGAGCCTTTCCTGGCACAAAGTAACAATACGGTCGCGATCGAACCGCGGTATTGACAGTCTAGGCATGGTTAAACTACAGACAGGACAAGCCATACACCTAATTCCTTGTGGAATGACTGGAACTGATCTGCTATCTGACCCCTTCCGTCTAATAGGCGCTGATCACTCATGGTTGTTTACATCTTTGTGCGACTTTACTGACATCTCTGAACAGTCAAAGACAGTGCGTCTGTGATACAATATCCAGTGCCAAAGTCTATCTTCAGGAGTTCTGGGAACCTCGGTAATGCAAAACTACTTTTCATGTGTGTAGGATAAGAAATACGCTTCAGTTGGCTATAATTTTTATTTATTGCCACCAAATAATTACGGAAAACTGAAAGTGTGGCTGTCAGGCCAGTTAGTAATGAGGGAATCGGGCGTAGTCACACCCACATCAAAGAAATGCGTGGGAGCGTAGAACCAGCAGCAGTGGAGACCGCCTACGCCCGCCTAGAGAGCACCACATGAAAGTGGTGGCACCTTCGCTCTTTGTTTATTATGGCAATAAAAAGTTCAGGAAAATCCTTCACAGTAAAGTTATGTGTTATTCGACTTTTTCTAACGTATGCCTATCTATGCAGTTAACATTTAGTGAGTCCGGTCACGGTGATGCCACGTGTTCCTTGTGATTCTCGATTCTACGTTACCTGAATTTGTAACTTTATCTGGCGGCAAACTGCGTACATCTGCTTCAGAATTCTCAAGTATCGGTCACTTCAGTACTAATACTTAGCGATCAATTGGCCATATATTTTCGTTGTTCCGTATATTAATATCGATTATATCCACCATATATGACCGAGAGTTTTCTACTGATCTTCGTAAGAGACCTTTCCGCTTCTTCGGTCACTGCGCGCAAAAACCGACATTTCACTGGCCGTCGGCGACCTCGACTGTGAATGAGATTTTATCTTTTGTCCTCATTATAGCCTTCGGTAAACATTAAAGCTGATACTGTGATTACATCCGCCAATAAACGACGTTTATTGGAAGCAAAGGAAAATAGTCGTTTGTGACTCGCCTAATTTAACCATGTGAAATAAAGGTTATACCCATTTCTGATGGCCACCAAGAAGGGAGCTACTTTATTTTATTAATTCTTAATGCTACTGTAAATTAACAGCCAATTTCATTAATATAATTAATACTTAAACTTCAAGACTGAAGCAAGAAGGATGGTTTTTATGCCACTCTTAGGTAGCCATATTTAAAACTTTAGTAATTACTGATATTTATTAAATATATTATCAGCTTTTCTTTAGCAGAAGATTCCTCAGAAAATGGAGATTATGCGGCCAACGCGTAAACATTATATTCTGTTCTTTGTAAATGAACGCTACATCAGCTGCATTATACTTTAACTCTGCAAAGTTTTCAGATTATATAAATACCATTCGTAATATAATAATGTTAACACAAATTATTAATTGTAATAAGACACAGGAATTCGGATCGCCAATTGTCTGTATGCTAAATGACATTTGAGGGAAGTTTATTAATGAACTATCATATTAAATCACTGTCCAGTTTAACATTTGCACTATTATGACTGTTAATCCATTACATTCTTATTTTTACTAAACAATATAAAAGTTTAGCCTTGGAGTGGTTGCTTCGTCGAGAAAGTGGTGGCCTACGATGTTACATCGCCTGTTGACGTCTCTCACAAATTACTTAAACGTCGACCAACATTAATGTTTCCGGAGAAATTGTTCCTGTGGCACCCATGGCTCAAAATACCTTATTGTGTCAAAAGTTCTGCAGTTGTTGCATCCGCGACTCAGAAATTTAGAGGCGTCTTAATGCCATGCAAATAAACGCCACACCAGAAATGTGTTGATGCTCAGTTAACTGCATTGTAAATATTAACGTATGTAGCCAGTGACTACGCATTCCACACCCTTGAAAGCTTCGCTACTTTCTTCTTATCATTCCTGTCGCACGTCCCATCACCGAGGGCGCCAATGTCAATCGTCTGATCAAAATATTTGCCTCTCTAGGCAACATACTGAATTTTGAACTGTATTTAGAGCCTCTGGGTAGTCAGTCATTTAGAACCATATAAAAAACTTCTTCCATCTGAATCCGTTCTCAAAGTAATACATATAAACTACTGTTTACAGGAAATCAAAGGCGCAGAAGCAATGGTTTCGAACACCCACAATAAGGGGATCTGCTCCACAGCAAAACATGAATAAGCGATTGACATGACAGAGATGTGGCGTGTACGGAGGCCCAACAGCGTCATCTCTCGTGTGTGACAGGTCAGTGTTACCCAACGTTTTGTCGATTCAGCGTCGTTATATGAAGCGGAAACGTGCACTCAAGGGCCACCATACCTGACCCTCATGACAGGGTGAAATATCGGCATGTGAGTGCGTTCGAATAAGGCAAAATGATTGGTCTACAGGAAGAGGGCCCTACACAGCTCCTACAGGACACTGGAGGACTCAGTGTGACCACAGCGAGACATGACGGCTATCTTGTGTGCTTGGCCGTATCGGACGGAACAGCTTCCTCAACACTGTCGGTTTGACGGAGTACTGCTACGTGTGGACATGTATGCGTCGTTGGTTTGATGCTGTCTTCTGTACCCTCAACTGGTGTCACGCGTAGCATTGTACCGGCTACTACTGATCAGGACAAACCAACACAGCGAACTGGAATGGTCACGCGAAGGCCGACAGCGACGTACTGAGTAGCAAAGTGTAGTGTTTCCGAACGAGTCCCTCTTCAATTTGCGCTACAGTGATGGCGGCATTCGCGCTCACCGCCTCTGTGGTAAACGCAATCGGGCAGACTACATTGTTGAGCGGCATAGCGGACAATCGGGAAGTGTAATAATTTGGTGCACCATTGCGTATAAAACGCGATCTCCCTTCCCATGTCTTCAGGGTGATCTGAACAGCTATCGCTACGGCAGGGAGGTTTAACAGCCTTTTCTGAAGGATATTCCACGTGCCATATTTCAGCAAGACAACGCCCACCCGCATGTGGTAAGGAATGTGCAAGCCTTCTTCAAAGAACGACAGGTACCACTACTTTCGTGGTATGTTCGTTCGCTTGATAAGTCGCCCATCGAACATACTTGCCATATGGTCTGTCAATAACTTTCTCGTTGTCCTCCTGCAGCCACAGCCGATGTCTTGAGGACGCGCCTACAAATCGCGTGGCAGAGTATTCTCCAACAGCATATTCAAGAGATCTTTGAGACCGTGCTATGATTCTAATGGCTCTTATTATAGCAGGTGCTGGCGCACTCCGTGTTGTATTTCCACGGAGCAAAATTTGTGTACAGGTTAGTAAGGCTAGCAGTTTGTGCTCATAATTCTAATCATTTGCGTCGTTTCATGTCCCTAATTGGTGGAATAACTTTCATTGTGGTCACTTCCTTCGATCTTGGAGTGTCACTTTTTCCAAACAGTAGTGTATAAATTTTTTCAATTCGTCAGTTATAAAAAACATCTACATCTCAAACATACACACATTAGAATCAATCGATATACAACTGCATACATTTGTTTTTAAATGTCATTTATTACGTTTAGGAAGTTAATTTATGTGTCACGATTTCTTGAGTTAGCTCGAAAGGTACAATTGAGAAAAGTTTAACCTCTCAACAGCTATACTTTTGTGAGTTAGTGAATGAACTGTTATGGACGAGACAACGTAAAGAGAAGAATATTCAATAAATTTTTACAATATGCACGTAATTGAACAAAATTTCTGTTAGCAACTTTGACTCAACATTTACACTAGCATATGCACTTTCCACACAAGTCTCCGTAGAGTTTACCTATATTAAAGACACTACATAATTGTTACAGTCATTCTATGTTCTCCACTTTGCACTTACTTGTAATTTCTTTCATTTACAATTTCAGTTACTTGATATATTTTTACGTTTTTTAGTCTTTCTTTGTTGCAGACATATATGAGTATATCAGTTAACAATTTATATTATCAGAAACAATTCAAAATTTATGATATATCAATATTTTTCACTAGGACAATGTGAACTAGTGTCCCATTTTCCTAATAATTCACTTTTTCGAACTATTTGTTACCGATCGTGTCCTTTAATCGAAATGTTTTAAACATTACTCTTCACTTACTATTCAGTTGTAAAGCACCTTTTGGCACAAAGACACTTTCTTCCTTATAGCCACATTTCATCTTAATATTTCACGCTTGGTGTTTTAATATAGCCCCTTTTCATTGATTTAACACATATTTATGTATTTCCTTCTATAAAAAACCTGTTTCTCCCTCCCTCTCACTCTTTCCTTCTTTTATTCATTACCTTTTAACATACATTATGCATTACAGATACTTGTCATATATATATCAGTTTCGTGCATACATTGAAGTACCTCACAAGGAAATTTTAAATATCTTACAGTATTATTACAAGAATATGGCACGTTATTCATTTACCACTAAGACTTCCCTTTCGAGTCGAGTTGCTACCATTTACTATCCTTGGTTCATACTTTTGCAGATATATGATATTCTACACTCCTAACAGTTTTCGAGATATAGAAAACTAGGCATTGTGCGTTGGTATTGGTAGTGTTGACAATTTTAATTAGATCGTTGTACAGGAATTGGAACGTATTTATTTTGTGGTTAATCTCACTTGATTTCTCACAGGTCCGAACCAGAACTAAGTCATTAATGTTAAATTTTGGCTTTGTGTCCGCTATTCTAGCGTCACCCCACCATTTAAAAATCTTTCTCTTTTCATCAATGGTACGGCCTTGGGGTGCAGGAAACTTTATCAGTTCTTCCACTTTTACTTTTCTTTGAATGTTGCTCAGGTTGATTTCTAAAAATTTCAAGCATCTGATTTTATTGTCTCATTATTTTTCGACAACAAATTCCTTAGTGCTCAGAGGTGTTTCCATGAAATGTGTCATATATTTATAGCTTGTTCCTCGTCCAGAATTTTTTCCTGCTGTTATCCTCTACACCTCTCACAGTGCTTTCTCTTTGTCAAATACTAGCACGTTGCAGATCTTCAACTTAGTCAACTTTAACTTGCGTTACTGCTAGGTCCTTACGACTCACGGTGTTACTCTGTAAACTCATCTTCTTGTAAGGACATTTCCTCTCCGTTTTCACTAGGCATCTCATTAAAATTTCAATAAACTTCGGTTCATTATTCATAATTCTACAAGATAACATGATATTGTCCATAAATTTTTATGCATTGTGTCACAAATCTATGAGAATTGCATGCTTCATTTTCGTCTTGCATCCACATGGCTAGTTTCCTCCTGCAGTACACCAACTTTAACATAAATCTTTAGGGAAAAGTTGTTACTCGATCACTGGATACCTCTTCATTACTTTCAATATCCTCGCCTTCGCTGCTGTATGTTTCTTTATCAATTTATCGTACAGGGAATACAAATTCGTCATTATTACTGCTAATTCAATCACATTCATTAATTTAGTTTCCTGCTTTCACCTAATAAATATCGAAATCAATTAATTTAACTGGATGGAGTTCCTGTACATATTCTGAGAATTTAATAACTTCACTTACATCATCTTCTACATACATATTTTTGCTATGCCCCTTTTCTTTCTTATTTTCGTTTAATGTCCGTAGTTCCTCCCTTAGGTCAGTAGCTTCTTCCGTTTTCCCGTTCTTGAAACTTGGCATACATTTGACTGAGTTTCTACACTAATACCTCATCCACTTACAACTCTTCAATTTGAAGGAACTGCTGTCATACGTAACGACTACGTGCCTTCCAGGTGGCGCTTCCGATCCACTCAGATGTCTTAGTACATTTGCTTATCGCTATTTGTTTCATACTGCGACAGATTATTTCAGTTCTTGTGTGACAAATTCTGAGGTTGTATTCAATGTTTCTACTACTGTGGTTCGAATCCTGCCTCGGGCATTGATGTGTGTGCTGTCCTTAGGTTAGTTAGGTTTAATTAGTTCTAAGTTCTAGGCGACTGATGACCTCAGAAGTTAAGTCGCCTGGTGCTCAGAGCCGTACTACTTTGGTATTCCTGGTATAGTTCATTTTTCGAAAAAGTTTCTATTCTTAATCTCTGTATTTTTCTGCACCTAACCTCATTTTTAGTATACAAATGTTTTCTGCCTTACCTGGGCCAACTACTCTTACGGTGAACCAGCAGCGCTCGACCAACGTGCAAACTGGTTTTCTCATCAGTCTGTAACCTGTTATTATGAAAGTTACCTCGCACACAATTAGCAAAATTGCCTCTGCCACGTCTCCTCATCATGTCAGTTTGCAGCACGTTCCAGCCACGTATTTCAGACACATTATTTATCTGAAGTTTCGTTACTTGCGAATTTCGTGCCAACTGTCTACATTCCCAACTTTTTTCCAAGAATTAGCTGAACGTTTTATGTCTTCGAAATATCTGGAAATTTTTTCCATAGCTTGCACACTACCTCAGTCATACCTACTCCACCTATGAGGAAGTTGAGTTTTCAAAACCATAGCTCACATCAGTCTTTTATGGAATTCATTTCTTTCTTGTCTGTCATCCGGGTGACGACAAAGTTGCTTCACAAATTGTCTTATTTTCTGGATCGATCAGGATCCTTGCAGAAACGTATTCTTAAATTATATCTAGATTCAAATCCAGTCTCTTAGCATTACTTGCTAACGCAGCTACCACTGTAGTAATTTTTTTCCCTGTCTCTCGTCTCAGTCGACAGTACTCACGCACAATTCTTTATAAAATTGGGAGGACAGCAACTACCCAGTTTCTTTAACAGGTCATATGGCTCAAATGGCTCTGAGCACTATGGGACTCAACTACTGAGGTCATTAGTCCCCTAGAACTTAGAACTAGTTAAACCTAACTAACCTAAGGACAGCACAAACATCCATGCCCGAGGCAGGATTCGAACCTGCGACCGTAGCGGTCTTGCGGTTCCAGACTGCAGCGCCTTTAACCGCACGTCCACTTCGGCCGGCAACAGGTCATATAATTCTTCTTTACTCAACGGACATGATTCCTGTACAACTGTTGGAATACTGTTCATTATATTCTGTAAATGTTGAAGCAGTTATTAAACTTCCTTACATTGAGTTATCCTTCATGGCTTTGCCCAATTTCAGATTCGATACTCTCTTTCCTGTCTAACTCCAGTGCCACCTCTCTCATGGCTGCCTCCCTATTTACCTATTAAGGCGGAATAACAGTCAGGAAAATCCTGTCACAGTAAAGTTACCTGTGAGCAGCCTTCCTCTAAAAATATGCCCGCCTATACAGTAAAAATTTTTTCGTCGCGCGTCAGGTAAAGCCCAGTGCGAGGGAACATTCTCGATCCTACGCTTTTAATTTGAATCGATAGTCGATAGATCATTTTATAGAAAAATCAATTTAGAGCACACAATGTTCAAATTCTCGATCGTACTTTTATCTGGCGACAAATTGCGTACAACCACATCAAATTTCTTTCTTATTACTCACTAAAATACTGATACTTAGCGACCAGTTGATGTCATATTCTGTTTGTTTTGTATATTAATGTCGTTTAAATACACAAAATACAATCAAAACATATACAGTGAGCTAAATGTGGCACTGCTTAGTGCCTTCTGTCGCTGCGCGAAAAAAACGACGATTCACCGTCCGACTGCTCGCTCGTACAGCGCGGTCTTGGCTGTCAAACGGATCGTAACTTTTACCTTCGGAGCAACCTAACTTAAAAGCTCTATGAGTCAGTGAATTAGTTGCAACGTTATTACGTTGGCAATTAAATATACTAAAATCGCTATCTAATTTGTACGCCCTAAATAGATTCTTCCTAGATAAAAGGCTATCGGTTACTGCTTACAAAGTAACTGGTTGATACAGAGGGCCGATGGTACATTTCACCCTCTGACACAAATGCAATACCTGAAATTAAACACTACCTACCTTCAGTTTCGTTTTGATCGCTTGATTAAACCCTGTAGCCCAACAATCGTTCTTCACAACAGGTATAAGGTCGTTTGTGACTCATCTTACTTAACCTCACTGAAACGACTGACATAACTATTCTTTATGGTCACCAAGATCTCACGGAGCTAATTTACTTTATTAATTCTGAAATTTACTGTGACGTAATAGGTGTCTTATAAACGTAATTTGTACTTAAAATTCATGTTACAATCAAACACTATCATTTCTATGCCACGGTTCGGCTGCCATATTTAAAGATTTCACTTTAGCAATTACAGAAATTTATTAATTATGTTTGAGCTTTCATCCAGAAAACTTTATGTAGGGAAATGGAAGAAAGGGTGACCAATGCACAAACGTTATATCCCGTTCCGTTTACTTGAACGGTAAATGAACTTAATCATACTTCGAATCTGCGAGGTTTCCAGATGAAGTAAATACAGTTTCTGACATCATAATTTTAATACAAGTTAATAATTACAATATATGGCACAGGAATTAGTATCATGACTTGTATGCATGTGAAATGAAATCCGGGTTAACTTGGACAATGAACTATAATGTTCAAATTATGTCAGCATTAACACCTGCACAAAAATACTTGATACTTCATTACATTGTTTTGTTCTAGTAGTCTTGCCTTGCAGTAGGTGGGTCGTAGAGCAAGTTGTGGCCAACAATCTACGTCGACATGTACAATGATACTCTGCAGATCACATTTAAGTGCCTGACAGATTGTTCATCTAACCACCTTCACAGCAATTCTCTATTGCCCCAATCTTGTACAGCGCGCGGTAAGAACTAACACAAATATCTTTCCGTGGGAGCTCTGATTTTCCTTATAATGGTGATCTTTTCACCCTATGTAGGTAGGCGTCAACAAAATATTTTCGCATTCGGAGGAGAAATTTGGTGATAGAAATTTGTTGAGAAGACTCTTCCGCAACGAAATACGCCTTTGTTTTAATGATGTCGACCCCAAATCTTGTATCATTGCAGTAACGCTCTCTCTCCTATTTCGCAATAATAGAAAAAGTGCTCCGCTTCTTCGAACTTCCTCGAAAAAATTCCGTCAGTCCTATCTGGTAAGGATCCCACACCGCGTAGAAGTATTCCATAACAGAACGGACAAGCCTAGTGTAGGCAGTCTCATTAGTAGATCTGTTACGTTTTCTATGTGTCCTTCCAATAAAACACAGTCGGTTAACTTTCAATTCAACATATTCTACTATTAGATTTGACTGACTTATCGGGTAACCGAAGTTTAACGAATTCCTTTTAGCACTCACTTCGATGACCTCACACTTTTCTTTATATAGGTTCAATTGTCAATTTTTTCACCATACAGATATCTTTTCTATATTGTTTTGCAGTTTGTTTTGATCTTCTGATGACTTTACCAGTCGATAAACGACAGCGTAATCTGCAAAAATCCTGAGACGGCTGCTCAGATTGTCTCCTAAATCGTTTATATAAATAAGAAACTGCAAAGGGACCGTGATGCTACCTTGGGTAGCGTCATAAATCACATCTGTTTTACTCGATGACTTTCCGTCAGTTACCACAGACTGTGACCTGTCTGACAGGAAATCACGAATCCTGTCACGTAACTGAGACGATAGGCCCTAAGCACGTAATTTCTCTACAAGCCGCTTGTGTGATATAGCGTCAAAAGCCTTCTTACACTGATCCTTCACGTCTCTCACAAAATATTTAAACGTCGACAAACATGAGGCTTTCCCGAGCCATTGTTCCAACGGCAGCCATCGATCAAAAACTTTTTCTATCCGTGACCTCAGAACGTCAGAGACCACTTAACAGCGTGCAAATAAACGTCACACCATCTTATTACAGATCTGACGGACAGTTCGCTGCAATATTAATTTCTTCTGTCTGCAACATTCGATACTTCGAAGCCTTGCTACCGCCTTCCTCTCACCACTACTTCACACACCATCACCGAGTCCATTCGTCCATTTAGAATCCGTCATTCTCGTAGCAAAGTATTTAATCATAGATCACTGATTAATTAAACTTTCAGACCCTTAGAGTAATGCAATCATTTACAAATGTAAAAACTGTATTTAAGAATATTACACGTAAAATTATTCATTTTATACGTAACAAACCATCTACATTTCAAACATACTAATGTCGATAGTAATTCATCTACAGTTGCACCAAAACCAATTGTTAGGTTTTATTACGTAGTTGCCCCGGTAGCTGAGTGCTCAGCGCGACAGACTGTCAATCCAAATGGTCCGGGTTCGATTCCCGGCAGGGTCGGAGATTTTCTCCGCTCAGGGACTGGGTGTTGTGTTGTCCTAATCATCATCATTTCATCCCCATCGACGCGCAAGTCGCCGAAGTGGCGTCAAATCGAAAGACTTGCACCAGACGAACGGTCTACCCGACGGGAGGCCCTCGTCACACGACATTTCATTTCATATTACGTAGTTTGTGTATCGTAGTTCTTCCGTCACAATGTGCTTACTACTGTGGCGATGAACGTAAGTCTGACATTATACTTCATTCTGACAGTTTCATTTACGTTACCAATTTCGCTAAACTTACAGCTGGACGGCCAAGAGAGGCATGAACAGGGGTTATCTTCGTAAGGTAAAGGGGTTAAAGGATTTCATATCGTAAGCTGTAGTTGTTTTCAAAAATACGGGCCCAGGTGCTCTCTTTAAGAAAAACAAATGTGAAGTCTCCATTTCTACATGTGTGATTTATAAGTAACACGGTCTGACAGTTCAGTTGAGCAATAGAGGCAAAATTTACAGAGTAGAAAAGAGACAATGCCTCATATCAATCGTTGTAATTTAAATTAAATAGTCCTTTGGAGATAAGAAAACCACTTGTATGAACATCAAGAGCTCAGATGGAAACCCAGTTCTAAGCAAAGAAGGGAAAGCAGAAAGGTGGAAGGAGTATACAGAGGGTCTATACAAGGGCGATGTATTTGAGGACAATATTATGGAAATGGAAGAGGATGTAGATGAAGATGAAATGGGAGATACGATACTGCGTGAAGAGTTTGACAGAGCACTGAAAGACCTGAGTCGAAACAAGGCCCCCGGAGTAGACAACATTCCATTGGAACTACTGAAGGCCTTGGGAGAGCCAGTCCTGACAAAACTCTACCATCTGGTGAGCAAGATGTATGAAACAGGCGAAATACCCTCAGACTTCAAGAAGAATATAATAATTCCAATCCCAAAGAAAGCAGGTGTTGACAGATGTGAAATTTACCGAACTATCAGTTTAATAAGCCACAGCTGCAAAATACTAACACGAATTCTTTACAGACGAATGGAAAAACTAGTAGAAGTCGACCTCGGGAAACATCAGTTTGGATTCCGTAGAAATACTGGAACACGTGAGGCAATACTAACCTTACGACTTATCTTAGAAGAAAGATTAAGGAAAGGCAAACCTACGTTTCTAGCATTTGTAGATTTAGAGAAAGCTTTTGACAATGTTGTCTCGAATACTCTATTTCAAATTCTAAAGGTGGCTGGGGTAAAAAACAGGGAGCGAAAGGCTATTTACAATTTGTACAGAAACCAGATGGCAGTTATAAGAGTCGAGGGATATGAAAGGGAAGCAGTGATTGGGAAGGGAGTAAGACAGGGTTGTAGCCTCTCCCCGATGTTATTCAATCTGTATATTGAGCAAGCAGTAAAGGAAACAAAAGAAAAATTCGGTATAGGTATTAAAATCCATGGAGAAGAAATAAAAACCTTGAGGTTCGCCGATGACATTGTAATTCTGTCAGAGACAGCAAAGGACTTGGAAGAGCAGTTGAACGGAATGGATGGTGTCTTGAAGGGAGGATACAAGATGAACATCAACAAAAGCAAAACCAGGATAATGGAATGTAGTCGAATTAAGTCGGGTGATGTTGAGGGTATTAGATTAGGAAATGAGACACTTAAAGTAGTAAAGGAGTTTTGCTATTTGGGGAGCAAAATAACTGATGAAGGTAGAAGTAGAGAGGATGTAAAATGTAGACTGGCAATGGCAAGGAAAGCGTTTCTGAAGAAGAGAAATTTGTTAACATCGAATATAGATTTAAGTGTCAGGAAGTCATTTCTGAAAGTATTTGTATGGAGTGTAGCCATGTATGGAAGTGAAACATGGACGGTAAATACTTTGGACAAGAAGAGAATAGAAGGTTTCGAAATGTGGTGCTACAGAAGAATGCTGAAGATTAGATGGGTAGATCACATAACTAATGAGGAGGTACTGAATAGGATTGGGGGGAGAAGAGGAGTTTGTGGCACAACTTGACCAGAAGAAGGAATCGGTTGGTAGGACATGTTCTGAGGCATCAAGGGATCACCAATTTAGTATTGGAGGGCAGCGTGGAGGGTAAAAATCGTAGGGGGAGACCAAGAGATAAATACACTAAGCAGATTCAGAAGGATGTAGGTTGCAGTAGGTACTGGGAGATGAAGAAGCTTGCACAGGATAGAGTAGCATGGAGTGCTGCATCAAACCAGTCTCAGGACTGAAGACCACACAACAACAAATTTGCGTCTGAATCTTTTCAGGTGACATATCCTATGTGCTTTTGCCTTAAATACTTCTCACTTCATGGGTAGGTTCTCCAGTTACTTCTGCTTTCGACTATCAACCCAGGAGACTGTTAGGATGTCAATCTATAAGGAACTGATGCAGATGAAGCACACTCCCCGGCCGGTGTGACCGAGCGGTTCTAGGCGCCTCAGCCTAGACCCGCGCGACCGCTTCGGTCGCCGGTTCCAACCCTGCCTCGGACATAAATGTGTGTGATATCCTTAGGTTAGTTTGGTTTAAGTAGTTCTAATTTCTAGAAGACTAATGACCTCAGATGTTAGGTCCCATAGTGCTCAGAGCCATTTAGAAATACCACAGCTGCCGTTGAATCCCAAGTATAATTTCCACAAATGCGTCTGACACAGCTACGGTCAAGATGACAACACTGAATAATTTAACTATTTTCCTGTCACTAGAATACTACTCGGGATGTAAAAGACATGTTTAACATAGCAGTTACCAAGGAAAGTTCGCAAGACTGTGGGGAGACGTCAACGAATTCTGTAGTTGCGGAACTGATGCAGGATATTGTCCTCACACCTATTTCCTTACTCTCTCACTATGTTAACACAAGAAAATGGGGTATCTAAGGAATGTCTCAGTAACTGCACACTATTCGATGAGGAAATTAATTTATAGAAAGTAAATTAGGAAGTCAGGATAAGGGGTACACTTAGCATGGAAGGTCGAGGCCCCTACTATGTCACTCCTTAACGCAACAACTAGCAAATCAAGTATTAACAATATATTCAAAACGAGATTTTATAAAACAGATGACAGGTAACAAACATGTGGCCGTTCTTAAGACAATGTCAAAATCTATAGTTACAACAACTTGCTTAAAAGATGAGCCACGGAGTTTTCAAGACCTAAGAGAGGAATTACAATCTGAAGGTGATTTTAAAGGTGGCACAGAAAGTTCCCTTAACAACACCTAAACGCCGGGGCCCAACCGTGGAGTCACATCCCATTAGGCGACACGTCACAGCTTCTGTGCACCGAAGCACATCGTGGCGCCGCTCCCACACATCCCCACTCACAGAAAAGTGGAACACAAACAGATCGCAGAAAACACGGCAAACACCAAGCAAACATCAATTAATATAATTTAAGAGATCAATAAACAACAATATAAATGAAGAACCAATAAATGCTTCCGATAAAATAGAGTCAAAATTTTTCAGCAATGTCAATGCCATAAAGCATTTAAACCAAGAACAGTACACAAATCCAATGCTGAAAATATAGTATCAGACTTTTACACTCTCATAGTTTATCAAACAATATTTCCAAACAGGCCAACAACGTGTACAAAGACGAAAAGGAAATGAATTCAAGATAATATCACGTTATTCAAACGCACAACTTCACAATGATAACAGATTTTGTGCACTTTACTTTCGTTGCATAGGTCTGCGATGTAGCTGCCAATTGTGTAAGCCTGGCATGCAGAAAATTACTACACTATGACCTACTACTATCATGAGTACTTTACAGCTACTACATCTTTTGGGAACACTGATATTTTAAAGGAGGTAGTGACTGCTGGTCTCCATATGGTCACACACCTTGCCGTCTGCTCTTACTTCAGCAACACGTACATTACGGCAACGAACCAACAAGTACACCAGCTGGAATGCAAATCGTTCAACGAAACGAAGGCGCCAAAACCACTTACACCTTCGATGGAGAGCGTTGTTCGAGATGGTCTCGAGGGATGGGTCTCTCCGATAAAACAGGCACCGGAGCAGTGCGACGAGCAACATTCGGAATTGACATCAGGCTGGGCCCCCACAAACTCGCGCCCGTCTTGCAAGGTAGACCAGCCGCGCCGCTGGCGACCGAGCACGCGTCTTTTCCTCCTTCGTACCCGAGAGCACGTTCTTCCGCCTCGTAGCGAGTCCACGCCCCAACTCCCCGACCGCCGAAAACTACCGCCAGATCACAACATGGGCAAAGATCGTAGTACAGGCGGGTAATCGATAGTCACATGTCAAAGAGCTTATGTGCCAGAAAAGGCGCACCATGTCTCAATATCTGATAAAAAATGCTATGCGGCGATACTGCATTTATGATTTGTCTCCGTCTATAGCATTTCCGTATATGGTAAAAGTTTCGCTGTCGAAATACCACGCGTTGAATAGCAGGCGTATTTACACGGTCCAGTCACATTAATGTGACCACCAACGTGCAATAACAACTGACAGACGGCAAGTGGCAACACTGACAATGTGGGGTATATAAAGCATGTCTATGGGGAAGCAGTCGTCGTCGTTGTCGTAACGTGGAAGCGAAGCGATTTATCTGACGTCCAGGAGGAGATGATCGTCGACTGTCGGGCCAAGGCTGGAAGCTTTTCCGAAATGGCGAAGTCTGTAAACCGCGTGCCACCGTGTTTAAAGTACACAGTGTACGACAAGATTGCGCTATTAAAAACTGGCGTCGAGGCAAATTCTGTGCACCATACGTCGTAGATGACATGGGTTAAGGACTGCTGTGGAGACATGTAAGGAGAATAGAGTGCAACAGTTGAGTAACCGACCGCCCAAAGGAGCCAAGGGGCTATCAGCAGTGTCTCCCCAATGACAATTCAGCAAACGTTGCTGCAAGTGGGACACCACAGTAAGGGCCTTTTTCATGCACTCATGCAGACTCCTGTTGCAGAATGCAGAGATTAAAGTCAAAAATGAAGATGTCGACGAAATGGGAGTATGCCATTAATGGACAGCAGGAGCAAGTAAAATAAGAAATAACAGTAACCTCAAATAACTGCTTAATTTAGTCGAATTGATCAGTTTGGGCCTGAATAACTCGTCGACACTGTTGTGTGTGACACGTAATTACAAAATCAAACTATGTAATTTACCTCTCATATTTACTGAAAATTGCCATGTCACAGTATTTGCGCCGCAAGTGAGTATTATTGCAGTAAAACAGAGTTCAATGGACGGCAGCCCTTCCTCTCTCCTATAAACCGCCACGTCTCAATTAAAAGCAACAGTGTAATATATCATATAACTTCCTAAGGGATACACTGTTTCATATATTACAGTCATTTAGTGTCGAACTGATCTTTCGCATTCAGGTGCTTGACATCGCCGCGACTATGTAACATTCCAACAAGCTTGCATATTGGGCCTAATAGCTGATAGGTTTCCTTGTGAACCGTTATGCATGCACCCTGTAAGCGAATAATCAGCAGTCAAGGCTGCATTAGTGCCTTTTAACTGAAATTGAGCACAGTGGGAGTAAATATCTGAAACAGAATGTTCTTATTACACATAGAGGAGTGCTTCACCGCCCGTCTCTTTTTACGAATCCCCTGCCCTCCGGAAATCTTGGCAAAGCTTACACTTTGATGTAGTGCTATATGCTTGGAACCTTTTGATGCATTTTGATGTAGTCACCACTGTTCACAGGTTTTCCTCTCCTGTTTCCGTTGACTATGTTACAATAATTAAGTGCCGCTCGTAATTAAACCAATAGGCCTAAAGAAAGGTCCACGTGTCTGAAAACGTGCGTTATAGGCAAAGTGTCACAACTCAGTAGCAAGTCAGATTGGCTCTACATAAGCGAGTGCCTATCAACTAGTTACGAATTAAAAAAAAATTGTACTGCACAGAAGAGGTTTGAAGAAACTTTTGAGGCTAATGGGACATACGAGGTAAAAACTATAAAACAAAGAAGAATTACACTTTCGGACATTTTTTACCGAATGAATGACCATAGGATAACGAAATAGATCTTTAAGTATGTGTGTGTGTCGAGATATTCAAAATTAAGGAAGATTTATAAACGCAGGAAACAGGAAAAGAAGCACTGCAATGAAATATTTTCATAGAGAAAGTATTGAACCTAGCATAATGACAACATAGAAGTGTTGGGAGAATAGAGTGAAAAGTTTGATGAAAGAAAAAAACAATGCCAGGATACTGCAAGATGAGAGGGAACTTTAATAAACAAGTAATTCATATGTCATCATAACGAAAAGAAAGAATACATGTTAACTGCAGTGCAACGTTGGTTCTCAGAGGCTGCCCGAGCATTTAGTGTTTATGAGACGACGCAACTGGAACACAGACACCGTCAAAATTTCTTCACGAGCAGGTACTTCAAGCATCAAAACCACGACCTCCAGTGCTACGATACTCCTTGCGCCTAGTGCCACAAAAACGCGCTGTGATGAACTTCCCTCAACCTTTCAAAACTAATTATGGACAGGACACCTCTTTAAGAACTAACCTCAAAATGTTTGGGTACAAAGGTAAATGGATGACGCTAAAGCTATGGTCCTAGACACCGCTCTTAATGTGGTGAATCTGAAAACAAGTATCTCACTCTGACTAATGCAATCTGACTGGATTGTGATGATTTTGAGCAGATTGTTAATACCTTCCAGGGTATGAAAAGGAGACTACAATTTTATTTTATTTTATTTACACGTCAAGTTCGGTAGGACAAATTGAGGAGCAAATCTCCAAGGTCACGGAACGTACATGAAATTACTACATAAAAGTAATAACAGATAAAAATAAAATGTTTATGAACCTGTAAGTATACAATCGAGACAGAAGGAGTGACCAATGAGGAAAAACTTCAGTTTCGATTTGAAAGCGCGTGGATAACTCCTAAGATTTTTGAATTCCAATGGTACCTTATTGAAAATAGATGCAGCAGTATACTGCACACCTTTCTGCAAAAGAGTTAAGGAAGTCCGATCGAATGCAGGCTTGACTTCTGCCGAGCATCAACTGAGTAAAAGCTAGTTATTTTTGGGAATAAGCTAATATTGTTAACAAGAAAAGACAATTAGGAATACATGTATTGAGAGGCCAATGTCAAAATACCCAGACTCGTGAACAGGGGTCAACAAGAGCTTCGTGAATTTACACCACTTACTGCCCAAACCACCTGTTCCTAAGGCAAAAATATTCTTTTAGAATGGGAAGAGTTACCCCAAAATATAATACCATACGACATAAGCGAAAGAAAATAAGGAAAGTAGACTAATTTTTGTGTCGAACTACCACTCACTTCACATACCGTTCGAATAGTAAAAATAACAGCATTAAGTCTTTGAACAAGTTCCTGAGCGTGGGCTTTCCATGACAGTTTACTATCGATCTGAACGCCTAGAAATTTGAACTGCTCAGTTCCACTAATCGTAAGCACGTTCTGGGAAATTAAAACTTCAGATTTTGTTGAACTGTACGTTAGAAACTGCAAAAACCAGGACTTGCTGTGTTTTAGATGTAGTTTGTTTTCTACAAGTCATGAACATAGGTCATGAACTGCACTATTGGAAACTGGGCCAATGTTGCACCTCCTATACTACCAAGCTAGTAATGTCAGGAAACATATTTTCAAGGGTTACCTGTAACACTAGAGGGCATATTATTTATATAAATAAGGAGCAGGAGTGGCACCAACACTGAAGCCTGGGGCACCCTCAACTTTTCTGTACCCCACTCAGATTCCACACCACAGTCATTCGCAACACTGTGAATAATGACAGTTTGCTGTCTGTTGCTAAAGTAAGAGGTGAACCAGTTGTGAGCTAGTCTCTGTGGTCCATAGTGGTCCAGCTTCTGGACCATTATTTTGTGATCAACACAATCAAACACGTTAGTTAAATCAAAAAATACGCCTAGAGTTCGAAACCTTTTGTTTAACCCATCCAGTATCTCACAGAGGAAAGAGAATATAGCATTTTCATTTGTTAAACGGCTTGTAAAGTCGAACTGTACATTTGATACTAAATAGTGTAATATAAAATAATCAATTATCCTTAAATACACAGCCTTTTCAATATCTTTAGCAATCACTGATGGCACAGAATAGGGTAAAAACTTGTCTACATCATCCTTTTCTCCCATTTTATGAAGTGGTTCTACTGCTGAATACTTCAGAAATTACGAATATTGCTAAATAAAGGGCTACCATGTGCAGCACAGTATTTTAATATTCTGCTAGGCATTCCATCATATCCATGAGACTCCTTAGTCTTCAGTGATTTAATTAATGACACAAACTCCCCCTTGTGTGTATCACAGAGGAGTATTTCAGACCTCAGTCCTGGAAATCCATTTGCCAAGAAAGTTATTATGATTCCCTGTAGAAATTAATTTTTTATTTAATTCACCACCAATGCCCAGAAAATGATTTGTAAATACTGTACATGTATCTGATTTATCAGTAACAGAAATATTTTTACTACAAACTGACTTTATATCGTCGACCTTGTGCTGCTGAAAAGACACTTCCTTCGCAACTTTCCATTGGTTTTTAATTTTATCTTCTGAATTAACTATTCTGTTTGCATACGACATAATCTTTGACTTCATAATAACACTTTTAGTTACCTTACAATACGGTTTGTAATGTTCTACTGTAGCTTGATTGCGACTAATACTGTCATTTTGATATAATTCAAACTTTGGTCTACATGATATCCTTGTCCCACCAGTCAACCATACAGGCTGCCTATTACTGCTATTACCCCGTCTATAAGGTTCTAATGGAAAGCAGCTCTCAAAGAGCATGAGATATGTATTATATTTATCATCTATGTATCAGCACTATGAACATCCTGCCATTCTTGTTCCCTGACAAGGTTTAAAAAACTCTCTACTGCTGTTGAATTTCTTTTCCTACATAGATGGTAATTGTATGTGACATTTGTTTGAGTACAAAAGCCGTTTAGAGTTTAAGTATGTGCATCATGGTCTGAAAGGCCATTCACCTTTTAATAAACTGAATGCCCAACTAGTAATGAAGATTGAATAAAAATATGGTCTATGGTTGTGCTACTGTTCCCCTGCACCCTAGTTGGAGAAAACACAAACTGCTTCAGATAATCCGTTTCCTTGCACCATCATATACAAAATTAATATTGAAGTCACCACATATAACTAATTTCTGGTACTTATAATAATGTGAATCAAGTAACCTGTCAAGCTTGAGCAAAAATGCTCTGAAGTCAGAGTTGGGGGCCCTATAAACAACAATTAGAAGTTTGGTTTCACTAAATTCAACAGCCCCTGCACTACATTCAAATACCTGTTCAGTGCGGTGCTGTGATCCGTCTATGGACTCAAATGGAATACCATGTTTTATGTACATGGCCACTCCCCCACCCCTCAAGGAAGTCTTACAAAAACAACCAGCTAATCTGTATCCTGGTATTGGAAGCCTCTGAATTGTCAAATTATTTAAGTGGCGCTCTGATATACCAAAGATTTGATAGTCAACATCTACAAGCAGTTCACTAACTTTATTTCTAACACCTCTCGTATTTTGATGAAATATGTAATTCCTTCTCTACTTGGAAACACGACGTCCTCTGTTTGTGAGCCCTTAGTTAGATGGAACTTCTTTAAGCAGGTGTACCTATTAGCTGACTTCCATCTAAGAAAGGTGCAACTCTAACACCAACTACTACAGGAATTCCTCCATGAGTGATGTCACCACCACCCACTACACTGTCACCTATAAGCTTAGCCAGCCTCCCCTTCACATACCCACTGAGGTGCAGGTCACGCCTAGTGAAACCCAATCTACTGATAGATCCTACTGGCATAAGTGAAATGTGACCCATGCCCTCTACCATGAGCACCCTCTCCAGCCCCACGTTAATGCGCCTAACAGCCACAGTAAGATGCAGCCTATTATGACACTGAAACAGTTGCACGAAATGCACATTACTGCCACTAGTTGGAGTTGCTGTCTTTACCAGGTCTCTACCTACATCAAATTCCTGATCCAACCCTGCACTAGGCTTAACAATGCTGGTCACCTGGTACTCACTCCCCAACACTTCCTGCGACTGCTGGCCCACACCTCTACCATGTGAACTACCTATCAGCAGAACCTTCATCTTTCTGTAAGACTTTACAACTGACCTAGTCGTCCTAACTGCTGAGGACTGCTGCATGTTTTCTACATCTACATCTACAATAGGCTCCTCTGCACTGAATTCTGACACTTGATCAAATACATTGCATATACACAAAGTACAAATGTCTGAATACCTCCTCCTCCTAGCTGCCTTCTTGCCAACTGCCAGTTCCCATTCCTTACCATCTTTCATCCTCCTCAACCTACCTAGTTCCTCCTCTATCAACTTATTTCTACTACAGATTCTGTATTCCCAGGAGTAGATCTAGCTAGAATGCCCACTGGCTTTCCCACTGCAATCCCCCTACCTCTCCCAGAGAATATAATTTGAACAAATCCCACATCCTACCTTACTACTCAAAAACCTACGACAGAGCCCACACTTCAGACACATGGTAAGATCTTACAGTTACTGAGAAAACTATATGTCTATGTCAGATAAGTTTAGTTACACCAGTAGAACTATTTATAGAAGTAACAATAGTGGTTTCGAAAATCCCTGTCTACTAAGAAAGCAAATACTTGTATAAATAGTACTACATCACAGCTACAACCAATAACAAGAAAACTTCACAAAATTACTAGCTAAAACCTGATATTTAAGTGGCCACTGGAACACTCAACGAAGTTAAAGCACTGAATAAAAATTTTACTGAAATATTTCACTAGAAACAATAAGAAATGTCAGCTGAAAACTAAAGCACGAAATTCACTAAACGACTTCAACGCACAGAAAACTCTAAAAAGCGTAGTGAGCGAACGTTTCCAAAAGTTTATTAACTTGATGTGCGTAAAGGTCTCGAAAAGAAACAATGATTAAACTCGGTATTCATATTTATTCATAAACACATTTATAACAACCTCAAATTGATGCATATTAAACACTAGTAATAATTACCTCTGTCTAAATTTATATAAGGATTAAATGGGAGACACTGACACTTCTATATCAGTTATTACTTCTTGCCCTACTAGGAATTTTGACTCTACCGAAGTTGAATGACAACTGACAAGTATTAAATCCTTGTTAGAAACAGTGACTGGAAGTTGGTGACTAAAATCCAGAAGACGACCACACATTCTTTACCAGAGCAAAGGAGATGAAGCAGACCATCTTCCTGGATTCCGCAAGTGTGAAATCAGGTTAACTGCTCTACCAGCGCTGCCAATTAAGTAAGACTGTGATGCGCGAATATGTGCGGAGCAGACGTGGAGGCCCCTTCGGGAAAATGGAGTTGTCAGCACCTAGGCAGAACTACAAGATGCGCACTGCCTGCCGAGCTGTAACCACAAGTCGATCCGGACACGTTTGCGTCCTACCCACAAGTGCTGTCTAGACGCCCATGCGTAGTACCCGTGAGTAATTCTACGATTCGGACACCTTTGCTTACTTGCAGCAAGTTCTCCTCATGTAGCATTGACTTACGCCGTGCGTATCCCTTGCCATCTAAACGAATCCGGTCGCCAGTGACTAAATTACGAACCACTTCGGTCCAACCACGAGGATGCCTTAGAACAGAGAATCCCGCCAAAAGTAGCGAGTAATTTCCAGCCTCCAGTGTTAACATTAACCTCTCCCCTACTATAGAAAGGTATTCGTTTCAACGCTGCAGTCTGACGCCACACTTCTTTACACAAATCACACGTTCTTTCGCCACTGTCCATATCATCCTAAACGGATTCGAGAGCTTCAGAAAGAACCACTACGAGGAATAGTTTGCTTCCGGTGGCCTGCGTTTTCTACGAGTAGCATGTAGTAATCTTTGAAAGAAGTTAAAAAAAAAAAAAAACATGGAAAAGTCGCACCCAGCTAGTCCATGCGGAACCGTGCGGCCCGAGGCCGGACCAGCAGTTGTTGTGGAAGAAAAACGGTTTGCGCCAACAAGAGGTTCGGGCCTGGCCTCATTTCCAGGATCTTACGCCATCCAGGCCTGGTCTATTACACCAGTCACCCACTTGGCCGTCCGAAGCGTTTCTTGTCCCTCTGTCGTCCTCTGCCCTTTCACATGCTGCCAGATATTCATAATCCATTAAAAACGCTCACCGGTTTAGTAAGGAGAGACATGCAAATTGCACAGGGCACACTACTGCCCGTCACCGTGTTTTATGGTACCAGTACCATATTTATTATCAAATTTTCCTTTTATTATCCTCAGAATGATAAATATATCCTAACTTAACGGAATCAACACGCAAAATGGTTGCCCTGTTTGAAGCGTACATTATGCTTATACAGCTATGTAACTTCTGCAGGACCATCTGAAGATGAGCCTGAAAAGGTTCGAATTACGGTTTATGGATTGAACAAATAATTATTTCAATAATGTGGATGGCTGAAGTTTTATGTATTTAGAAGTATATCTCTAGCCGAATAGCTTACTATATCTACATGGTTGCAGTGAACGATGGTCAACTCACACAGAACGTTAGTCTGCACCAATTGCGAGTTACAGTCCACGAGCCAACTTACAGAGTCCCCGAGCAGCAGCAGATGGCCAGGTGATCCCCATTTGCAGTTATTGACGAACACCAGATATTAATGCCGCTGCAGTCACCTCCTCCACACGCTTTGCTGTCGCATCGTGTTCAGAATCGATGGCCGCACTATCCGCTAGTACCATAGTCCAAGTACTTGCACTCATCGTCACCTAGTAGACGATGCTGCTTAAAGTTACTGGGTTGATACTTTCTTGGTACGTTCGGAAGGTTCCTGCAATGGCGGCAGACACAATAACTACCCAATATGTCTTTTATGTCACATATTAGCATCTCTGTTCGTTGTAAAACAAGTCTCAGGTATATATGGCATTTGGAAACAGGGATAACACTTTCTGTGTCTAATAAACCGTTTTTCATTTCTTTCCATACGCCGGCCGATACGTCCGAGGGGTTCTAGGCGCTTCAGTGTGGAACCGGGCGACTGCTACGCTCGCAGGTTCGAATCCTGCATCGGGCATGGATGTGTGTGATGTCTTTCCATACTTGGGCTTTCACGTTGATCAAAGATACGACGTTCTCTGCGAAATTGCAAGACAAATGACTGCTAAACGTAGCAGAATATGTGGGAAAAGTTAAGTGTTTTATCTTGGCCACTGTTGTAACGACTTCAGAGGAAGTGGGAATGAAGTGCCGCTCGTTCACACCTAAGTAGAAGACTTTCTAGAGTCGGACCACACTTCTGCTGCCGGAGTACTTGGGTGACATACTATTTTTGCCGTACTGAACTTTCGCAGGAGAGTGGAGTTAGCTCTTCACTACATTGACAATTATACACCGCTTCTCAATATAAGAATATGAGTAGCATTACGTAAATTGAACCTGGGAACCGAAAATTAAAATATTTTCTTGACGGGTGTGTCTTCAGAGCTGAGATAACCCTTAGCCAATTTCTCAGTTATTACAGTTATCTCTTCATTGTTACATAAATGCTGTGCTTGCACTGTTTTATTATGTTGCGTTTCTATAATGAAATTGGAGCCTTTGTGAACATTATGTGTGTAGGATGTGACAGAATGTATCAAGGTTCAAATGGCTCTGAGCACTATGGGACTCAACATCTAAGGTCATAAGTCCCCTAGAACTTAGAACTACTTAAACCTAACTAACCTAAGGACATCACACACACCCATGCCCGAGGCAGGATTCGAACCTGCGACCGTAGCAGTCCCGCGGTTCCGGACTGCAGCGCCAGAACCGCTAGACCACCGCGGCCGGCAATGTATCAAGGGCCGCCTTAGAATACTACATCTGCATGTTATGTATTACGATGCTTCTCTTATCAATTCATTATATTTTATGAACATTTATTCTTACTGTAAAATAGACTGCGTGAGTTTGGTTACAGAATGAGATTTTCTTTGCCCTTGAATGGTTTGCCCTGGGTTCAACAATATGCTAGGAGTAATGAATGGGTGAGCATTTATCTGAATTCCAGTATAGATTTATTGGAAGTGTATAGTAGTTTCGTACTAGCATCAAGAAAGCTTTTGCATCACTTCGGTTCCAAGAGTTTCGGACCAAATACAGAAAATTGGAATAGAGATCAACATAACTATTATTTCCGGTCTTTTTATTGGTCATGAAAACCACATTTTGCATGTTGTACCTCCATACAGCGAGAGCTTCAGAGGTGGTGTTTCAGATTGCTGTACACACCGGTACCACTAATGACCACTGTATCAATTCCTTTTCTTAAAACGTACCTTTTGTCTAAAATTTATTTTTTGCTTCTGACAGAGAATTAGCAAGAAGACTGACATTAAGAGATGCAAATATTAGAAAACACGTCTTCATGACAAAAAAAATGTGTTACACGATCGCTTGCTGCAAAGAAAAGTATAGAAATGATTTTCTTTCAGCTTTATATTATAGTGGAAAGTAGGCTACGACAAGATTACACATAGGTTACAATTTTCTGCTACTTCTACACAGCTGGCAGGGTGCGTGAAGTGTTATTAGATACAGAACAGCAGAACAGATGTTATGAGCTATACCTTTGCAGGCAGAAACGATATCATATGAGCGGTTTCGCTTAAATAATAGGAAAGTAATGCTGTTATACTGAGTTACTCAGGAATAGCAAGGTGCAACGTGAGTTATCAGTCACATATGCTTCCACAGCTCTCTGTTGGTCCGTTACTCAACATCAGTCAGATGTGTTCATACATCCCGCTAGAGTCAGAGCAGTTTTTAGCTTAAAATAGTAGACTTCAGTCTCATGTATCTTTCATATTTATTAATGAGTAGAAGAACTATAAATAATCACTCAATGTTCCGTTCTGCTTTAAAAGCAGGCGTGTTTACAGGAGGAAATGTATAATTTGATTACACCTAGTATGGGGAAAATCTAATTTCTCTTACACTAGGTTTCTGTCCACAAACATGTTTCAAGAGATACATGGTATTATCAGTGGCTCCTTATTTTATTAAATTAAGGAATTTGTGAATCCAGCCTTAGAGATAAGTTGAGTAAAGCACACATTTTATCCACGATAAAACTGACAGCTCATTGTGGCATTGACGGCATGGGTCATCAGAAGCTGTGGAGAACCCTACTAATCCGTCACTCTCAAACCTAACGGTGCGGGGTACGAGACGGTAACATACGATTCGATATTGTGGTATCGATAGCTACGATTCCACGGATTAGTTACCAGTTAAGTAGGCACTACGACACCGACACCGGCGCTGGAGAGCTCTACGTGCATCGCAACAGATTCTAGCCCATTTCACCATGTACAGCCAGCCAGGAGACTTCGCTTCAGCATCGCACCTACGTAGAAAGTTTTGTAATCGTTTATCACCTTGTTTTTGCACCAGTAAACCATTATCTTGCAGTACCGACTTTTATCACCTTTCTCCGTTCCTACCCACGCTCCGCCTCCCAGGCGGGATACAGAAGATATGGTCACAGATGTTATCAGTAAGATTGGGGTCGAGTGATCCATTGCATAATTGTATAGAAAAAGATGATCATCGACGTAAAACCACTACTCCAGAATACCTACAACAACGTTGAAGATATTTTTACGTATGGAGCTCTGATCGGTAACCATGATTCATACACTGTTGGTATTTAATGGAACAACATGTTTATTGTGAGTGTACTGTCGGAAGAACACACAGCCAAATGTATAGGTGTTTCGGAATGATGGAGGAGTGTGTGTGTGACGACACAAAGTGCTTACGTGTACAGCGTAAGCCCGGAGTGCACAAAATAATCCGAAAGAGAGATGGCACACGCATGGCGTAGTATTTGGAGAAATATACTCCCAGTGACAACACCCCTACTACTAGGGACGCGTGTCATTCTGCTCATTTAATTTCGTTTCCAAACGCTTTTGCATTCGGAAAAACCATTTCTTAAAACAACGACGCCACTCTTCCTGAAGCAGTTGAGAAATTAGGTTTTTATAATGTTCCACTCCTGCATCTCGTGACGAAAAGTCATCCATGCGTTTTACCTTCAATTTTTGGAACGAAAATAAACTCACAAGGTTCTAGGTCAAAGATGTATGGCGAAGGGTGCAGGGCGCTATTCTTTAGGTTTAGGGTATGCTGATACTTAGTTGTTAGTGTTGCTGTATGCGATGAACTGTTGTTGTCATGGAATTTAGTTTTGACGAACTGAGTCAAAAACTTGCGGTTAACCGAAAATCGGGTATCAATAGCACCAACGGTGCGTATAATTCCTAATGCCTAAGAATATGCCCATATAAAAATACCAGCAACCATCTTCTTGCTCTTACCAACACTGTGAACTCGTCACCTCGTCAGACTTTCGTAGGCTTCGTTTCTGTTGGAAGACCAACTGAACGAGCTGAGTTTCTTATTATGTTCATAACAATGACGCTAAGATGCATCACCACTAACGATACTCCAAATCAAGTCTGCCTTGAATTATTTCAGATTTCTTCTGCAACAATCAGAGCATCGTAGTTTTCGATTGAGTGGCAGTTCATGTGGAGAACAGACTTTTCTCAATTCTACTCTTGATGTAAAATGGTTTGAATTTGAGCCAAACCAATACCCGGAGTTGACCGAATAAACTCTTAAGATATTTGTCGACCTTCATTAGGCAATGGTCAAACAGTGACAATATCTTCATCAGTAACAGTAGTTCTTGGGAGTCCTTCACAAAATTCATTACTAAGAGAAAAACTTATTTTTGTAAATTTGCTGCATCAATTATAAATTGTTGCCTTACAGAGTGCTTCTTCGCCAAATCCATTTCTAACAAGGGAACCTCCCCATCGCACCCCCCTCAGATTTAGTTATAAGTTGGCACAGTGGATAGGCCTTGAAAAACTGAACACAGATCAATCGAGAAAACAGGGAGAAGTTGTGTGGAACTATGAAAAAAATAAGCAAAATATACAAACTGGGTAGTTCATGTGCAAGATAGGCAACATCAAGGACAACGAGAGTTCAGGAGCGTCGTGGTCTCGTGGTTAGCGTGAGCAGCTGCAGAACGCAAGGTCCTTAGTTCAAATCTTCCCTCGAGTGAAAATTTTAATTTCAGACAATTATGTGACGCACATACCGTCACCAGTGTCGTATAGAATATATCAGACGTGTTTTCCTGTGGAGGAATCGGTTGACCTATGACTTTGCCATCAAATGTTATCGGTTCCCATTGGAGAGGCACGTACTTTCGTCTACTAATCGCACGGCTTTGCGGTGCGGTCGCAAAACACAGACACTAAACTTATTACAGTGAACAGAGACGTCAATGAACGAACGGACGGATCATAACTTTGCGAAAAAATAGAAGTAAATTTTTCACTCAAGGGAAGACTTGAACCAAGGACCTCTCGTTCCGCAGCTGCTCCCGCTAACCGCAGGGCCACAGCGCTCCTAAGCCTACGCTGTCCTTAAAGTTACTTATCTTGCGCATGGACTACTAAGTTTGTATACTTTGCTTATTTTTTTCATAGTTCCACACAACTTCTTCCTGTTTTCTCGATTGATCTGTGTTCAGTATTTCGAGGCCTATCCAGTGTGCCAACTTATAACTAAATCTGAGGGGGGTGCGATGGGGAGGTTCCCTTGTAAGTTGATCTTTACCTCGTTTGTACGTTGATGTCGATTTACAACCGTAAAAAGTTGTAGCCCGGAAAGGTTCTAAGGTCAAATTCATTTTTCGGTATACACTAAGTCTTTAAATGATGATACCTAACAACTGTTGGAGCAAATCGAGCAAGTTGCATGGCAGTCAATTCGCAAAACAATAGAAAGTAGCTGTGAAATAAAAACAAATCTCACTTGTTTTCTCAGCCATGGCATTCTAAAAATTTTGGTTTGTCCCTCTTCTTATGGGAGGTCCCTGTGCAACATACAATGCCAAATGCAGCACGTTAAGGACTTTGTATCGTGACATTTGGGTGTAACAAGCGTCACGCTTATCGGCGATTCATTAGCGCTCAGGAGCCCTCTCTGTGCAACCTCGGTAGCGATTCTGCAGTCAGTACCTGTGCTGAGTTTAGAGATGAACAGTGTTTGCAGCATACATCTCACACTAAACCCATGCCTCAGGGACTAGTACGCTGCTCCCGTTGGGCAGCTCCAGCCATAAGAACAGGTTCCGACTGTTGGCCCACGGGAAGCTGGACGGATAGCTCCACATGTTAGAGACAACATATCAACGATATGTCACTGTTTTCTGCAGTGGTCTGTGGAACATTCTCACTCCTACAGACAAGGTTCTGGATGTCTACGTCATACATGTGCACGTCAGGATCGACGCATTATGCGAGCAGCGATGGCCCTTGAACGTTAGAGAAGGGCGAAATCTGGGCACACGTTGCACCCACTGTGCCACCAGGGGGCAATTGGAACCGTCTACTTGCTGCAGGATTAGGATCATGTGTGCCTCTGGCCATGCTACCACTGACACGACAATACCACAAAGCACGGTGCCGTGAAAAACTCGACTGGAACTGGGATGGCGCCCTTGTATCGTCAGTGACGAGACGCGGTAACGCCTGTATCCAAGTGATGGACGTACACACGTACGGCGTAAATCTGCTGAGGGTCCTATGTCGGTGTGCATTCGCCGGAAGACAGATGTCGCATCCCTGGCTTAATGGTATGGGTTTCCATCAGTTATAGCTCTTGGTCAGCTGTGGAATTACTGCACGGTAAAGTAATCAGTGCCTGGTACAATGCACAAGGTGTTATCTCCGTGCTACTGCTATTTCTCCGACGGCGGATGTGCTCTTCTTTCAGTGGGACATTGCACGTTGACATACAACTGCAGCGAAGAGACATGCTCTTCATGGCGTAAAACTGCTGCCCTGACCATCCTGATCTCCACATCTCTCGCCAACTGAACACGTATGGGACACGATGAAGTAGAAATTAATCACACTTGCAGAGCGTGTAAGAACCATTGCCGAGCTGCAACGAAAGGAGCTAGCTTCTGGAACACTATAGCCATTCGGCACCGTTACGTCCATTTGTACGCGAAAATACATGGCTGCTTAGCTGCCATATAGGGTTGAGTAATAAAAGCCAATATTTACTCCTCGACGGTGGTATTCATCACAGACAGTGGTATCGTCGGAAGTGCCCCAGGGAATTGTGACAGAACAGCTGTTATTTTCTGTTATCTGGTGGGCTGGGTAGACAGTAATGTGCGGTTGTTCGCTAATGATGTTGTGGAGTACGCGAAGTTGTCGAATATGAGTGAATGTACAATGATTCAAGATGACTCATACAAATTTTTAGTTGGTAGGGTGAAAAACGAATGAAGATACAGCACTGGTAGTGTTCTGCTTAACGCTGGCACTTCTTTTATGAACGTGGGCCTAAAGTTTCATAGCAATATGTAATGGAACGAGCATGTGAGAATTGTGGTAGGAAAGGAGAATGGTCGATTTCAAGTTATTCGCAGTTTCATAGGAATGTGTAGTTCATCTGTAAAGGAGACCGCTTATAAGATGCTACTGCGACCTATTACACAGCTCTACAAAATAAATTTTTTTTTTCGTTGCCAGGGAAGTTTGAACGAAAATGGAATATTGTTACGATACTCATTCCGAGTATATTTGTACTTTTCCCAATTGGCTCTGGTTTTTGTGATATAGGTTATTTGTGGAAATGAGAGTTTCATGTGGATAATATCGACTGCAGGGTCCATATATGGAGTAATGTATTTGCTACCTGTTTTTTAATTAGTGATATTGTACTATCTTTATTAAACAATTGTGCTCAGGGAGTGCATCTGTGTGGTTGAGGATTACATCATGCAAACATCACACTGTCAGCATGTGTTCAGTCCTGTTGTGCGGTGCGTGTGTTGAAGATATTGAGGGTTGTGCAGATTTGAATTCGGCGGTACTCGACATTCATTTGTTGGCCGAGGTAATCCCCGCAACAGCCGATAGGTAGCGTTCAGTGTAAACAAGAAAAATGGCGATGGTCGAAAGTCACACACAGGTGCAGTGCAGCTTCAAGGAGATAGAGCCTTTTCATCGTGATGTAGCAAATAAGAGGTGAGTATTCATTTCACACAAAACAATTAATGATGTTTGTTGGATGTGATTGACATGCAAATACAAGAAAGTTCTGCATAATATGTAGTATTTGTGCAATTTTGTTTTAGGAAAACATGAGTTCTTCACGCTGTCTTTGCGTGAACCATCCAGATGAGTTTTGCTACATTTGTGGTGAATACGTTCTTCAAAAGAACAGGAAGAATATCACTCCTTTTGTGAAGGAAGCGTATGTGGCATATTTCGGAATTAAACTTGGAGATCAAGACAAGGCGTGGGCACCCCATAAAGTTTGTAAATGCTGTGTGGAGTGCTTATGGCAGTGGACAAAACGAAAAAGGAAAAGCTTAAACTTCGGAGTGCCTATGGTATTGTGAGAGCAGAAGAACCATACAGATGATTGCTATTTTTGCATTGTTAATGTGAAAGGTTTTAATAGGTTCAAAAAAAGAAAGTGGGAATATCCCGATTTGGAGTCAGCAAGAAGACCGGTGGTGCACAGCAACGATGTTCCTGTACCAACCTTCACAACATTACCCACGCTAACATCATCAGATGACGATGTGCACGGCGAGGAATGTACAAGTAGTGGTTCGGAATACGAAGGACGTGAGACACAACCGCAGCAGTTCGACCAGAACGAGCTCAGTGACTTGATACGAGAACTCAATCTTTCAAAGCAAGCATCAGAACTCTTAGCATCCAGGCTTAAGGAAACGAACTGTCTTCATCCAAGTGTTAAAATAACAGCTTACCGGACGAGAGAAGAAAACCCTCTTCCATATTTCAACCAAGAAGAGGTTATAGTATATTGCAGCAATATACCTGGACTTTTACTTGAATTGGGGCTGCCGGAATATAGACCAGAGGACTGGCGTCTCTTCATAGACAGTTCCACTAGAAGTTTAAAATGTGTTCTCCTACACAATGGCAATCGTTACGCATCTATTCCAATTGCCCACTTAACAAAACTTTGTGAAGCATATGCTAACATCAAGATGGTTCTGCAGAAAATTCAGTATATGCAGCACCAGTGGTTGATTTGTGTTGATTTGAAAATGGTGAACTTCTTGCTTGGACAACAAAGTGGATACACAAAGCACCCATGTTTTATCTGCATGTGGGATAGTAGGGCAAAGCACGAACATTGGAAGCAGAAAACATGGCCTCCAAGGGAACATATGGCTGTTGGTGAAGCAAACATCATTAATGAACCTCTGGTTAGTAGGGACAAGATTGTTCTTTCACCATTACATATTAAGTTAGGACTAATGAAGCAATTCACCAAAGCTTTAGACAGAAATGGTAATTGCTTCACATACATCTGCAATACGTTCCCTGGACTCAGTAGTGAAAAACTTAAGGCAGGAATATTTGATGGTCCTCAAATTCGCAGGCTCATCAACGATACCAATTTTACAAGTGCCTATTGGCTTCTGTCTCGGGTTCTTCGGCCGACGTTCATCTAATGATTTTTCTGACGTTTCGCCAGCACGAGTGGCTGGCATTGTCAAAGCTTCACCCTCCATTGCCGGTGGTGAACTGGAGCCGAGCTCGCGGGCGCAGGCTATATGTACCTGGCGCGCCAACGTCCGAGGGCTTCTCCGCGGTCATTTCCGGTGCGGTTCTCCTCTTGCTACCTGCGACGGTCGTTCGCTGCAGTACGGGAAGCCAGGATCCGTTGACCTTAAGGCTTTCTTCTTTCTTGTTCAAACTGTTCGCGTGTTTTTGTATTTCTACAGCTTCTCTGAACAAGCGCGTGTGATAGTGCTTCTCTACAGCCAGAACTTCCGTGTCGGCGAATTTTATTACATGGTCGGTCTCATTCAGTGCGTGCTCTGCCACGGCCGATTTCTCCACCTGCCCCAACCTGCAATGTCGCTTATGCTCTTTGATCCTGGTGTTAATGGATCGTCCAGTCATTCCGACATAAACTTTTCCGCATGTGCATGGTATGCGGTATATTCCCGACATTGCAAGTGGGTCTCTTTTCTCCTTCGCCGATCTAAGACACTCTTTGATCTTCCTTGTCGGTTTGAAAATCGTCTTTACGCCATGTTTGCGCAATATACGGCCGATTCTGTCCGTCACTCTGGGAATGTATGGCAGAAAGGCCGTACCCGACAATTCTTTTTCTTTTTCCGGTTCCTTACTTCGCCGAGGGTTGGGCTCTGTTACACTTCTAATATAATTTGTGGAGTAACCATTGCTCCTCAGGACAGTTTCCAGGTGTTGCATTTCTCGTTTGAGGTGTTGCGGCTCACATATTCGTCCTGCTCTCGTTACGAGCGTACTAATCATGCCTCTTTTCTGGCTCGGGTGGTGGTTTGACAGTTTGTGCAGGTATCGGTCCGTGTGAGTCGGTTTTCGATACACGCTGTGTCCCAGATCTTCGCCGTCCCTTGTGACCAGAACATCTAGAAATGGCAGTTTCTTGTCCTTTTCTACTTCCATGGTAAATGTTATGTTGGCATGGAGGCTGTTCAAGTGTCTTAGGAAGTCACTGAGCTGTTCTTCACCATGGCTCCACACCACGAAAGTATCATCGACGTACCTGTACCACACCTTAGGTTTGTAAGTCGCCGAGTCCAGTGCCTGTGCTTCGAATTGTTCCATGAAGAAGTTGGCCACCACTGGACTGAGAGGACTACCGATGGCGACGCCTTCCAGCTGTTCGTAGAAATCGCCATTCCACGTGAAATAGCTCGTGGTGAGACATGCATGGAAGAGCTTTCTGATGTCTAGCGGAAAAATGGAACCGATGTGCTCCAGAGCGTCACTGAGTGGCACTTTCGTAAATAACGAAACAACATCAAAGCTGACCAGGATGTCGTTTGGTGCAAGTTTCAGTTTCTTCAGCTTCTCAATGAAATGTCCTGAGTCCTTAATGTATGTGTCGGTCTTCCCCACGTGTGGCTGGAGCAGAGAGGCCAAGTGTTTTGCCAGTTTATATGTCGGTGATCCAGGAGCGCTAACTATCGGTCTCAGTGGAACGTTGTTCTTATGGATCTTGGGTAATCCATACAGCCGAGGTGGTAGGGCTTCTGTGTTGCGCAGGTTTCTCTGTATGTCCGCCGGCAGAGAAGACGCCTTGATTAATCGATTCGTATTCCGTGTGATACGTTGCGTCGGATCTGCGCTTAGTTTTCGGTACGTCGTCGGATCTAATAGGTCTCGGATCTTTTGCTCATAATCTTCGGTCTTCATTACGACGGTCGCATTCCCCTTATCGGCAGGCAGTACCAATATACTCTTGTCGGCGTTGAGATTCTTAATGGCTTGTACCTCTTCTTTCTTCAGGTTGCAAGCTGGTGGTTTTGCTCGGCGCAGTATCCTGGCTGTTTCCGTGCGTATTTCCTCTGCCCTTTCACAAGGAAGGGTACGAATGGCTGCTTCGGTGTTGGCAATGATGTCCTCCATAGGTATAGTTCTCGGGATGATAGCGAAATTCCCTCCTTTTTGAAGAACAGACACTTCCTCTTCGGTCAATTGTCGTTCAGTGAGGTTGACCACTGTGTGTGACATGTCGGGAGTCGCCTTGTCGGTGTGCTTCCGGCATCTTTCAAACTTTTTCTTCTGTCGATCGGTGCAGCGCTCGAGTTCGTTCTGCATGCTCCTGTGAGTCATGCTGTCAATCTTGTCCCAGTCGTCTCGATGCATTCTGCTACTTAGTTGATAGAAAAGGTCCAGAAGTTCCTGATCCGTTCTTGCCAAGTCTCTCCGTGTTGTATGTATTCGCTCACGAAGAAAAGCTCGTTCCATTCTGTCGTAGATACGATGTGCTTGGGCGGTTGTGAATAGGCGCTTACATCTCAAGAACTTCGGTGTAGCACATTCATCTCGGCAACGTGACAGAAAGGCGAGAGAGGACATCAGTCGCGCTTTCTTCTTCCGTCGTTGGTCAAGGCGTCGGTACAATCTGCAAATCTCCTCCCCGTAGAGGCGTAATACAAAATTGTTGAGGCTTTCGTGGCCACTTGTTGACAAACTGCCTATTGGCTTCTGTCTCGGGTTCTTCGGCCGACGTTCATCTAATGATTTTTCTGACGTTTCGCCAGCACGAGTGGCTGGCATTGTCAAAGCTTCACCCTCCATTGCCGGTGGTGAACTGGAGCCGAGCTCGCGGGCGCAGGCTATATGTACCTGGCGCGCCAACGTCCGAGGGCTTCTCCGCGGTCATTTCCGGTGCGGTTCTCCTCTTGCTACCTGCGACGGTCGTTCGCTGCAGTACGGGAAGCCAGGATCCGTTGACCTTAAGGCTTTCTTCTTTCTTGTTCAAACTGTTCGCGTGTTTTTGTATTTCTACAGCTTCTCTGAACAAGCGCGTGTGATAGTGCTTCTCTACAGCCAGAACTTCCGTGTCGGCGAATTTTATTACATGGTCGGTCTCATTCAGTGCGTGCTCTGCCACGGCCGATTTCTCCACCTGCCCCAACCTGCAATGTCGCTTATGCTCTTTGATCCTGGTGTTAATGGATCGTCCAGTCATTCCGACATAAACTTTTCCGCATGTGCATGGTATGCGGTATATTCCCGACATTGCAAGTGGGTCTCTTTTCTCCTTCGCCGATCTAAGACACTCTTTGATCTTCCTTGTCGGTTTGAAAATCGTCTTTACGCCATGTTTGCGCATCCCGAGAACTATACCTATGGAGGACATCATTGCCAACACCGAAGCAGCCATTCGTACCCTTCCTTGTGAAAGGGCAGAGGAAATACGCACGGAAACAGCCAGGATACTGCGCCGAGCAAAACCACCAGCTTGCAACCTGAAGAAAGAAGAGGTACAAGCCATTAAGAATCTCAACGCCGACAAGAGTATATTGGTACTGCCTGCCGATAAGGGGAATGCGACCGTCGTAATGAAGACCGAAGATTATGAGCAAAAGATCCGAGACCTATTAGATCCGACGACGTACCGAAAACTAAGCGCAGATCCGACGCAACGTATCACACGGAATACGAATCGATTAATCAAGGCGTCTTCTCTGCCGGCGGACATACAGAGAAACCTGCGCAACACAGAAGCCCTACCACCTCGGCTGTATGGATTACCCAAGATCCATAAGAACAACGTTCCACTGAGACCGATAGTTAGCGCTCCTGGATCACCGACATATAAACTGGCAAAACACTTGGCCTCTCTGCTCCAGCCACACGTGGGGAAGACCGACACATACATTAAGGACTCAGGACATTTCATTGAGAAGCTGAAGAAACTGAAACTTGCACCAAACGACATCCTGGTCAGCTTTGATGTTGTTTCGTTATTTACGAAAGTGCCACTCAGTGACGCTCTGGAGCACATCGGTTCCATTTTTCCGCTAGACATCAGAAAGCTCTTCCATGCATGTCTCACCACGAGCTATTTCACGTGGAATGGCGATTTCTACGAACAGCTGGAAGGCGTCGCCATCGGTAGTCCTCTCAGTCCAGTGGTGGCCAACTTCTTCATGGAACAATTCGAAGCACAGGCACTGGACTCGGCGACTTACAAACCTAAGGTGTGGTACAGGTACGTCGATGATACTTTCGTGGTGTGGAGCCATGGTGAAGAACAGCTCAGTGACTTCCTAAGACACTTGAACAGCCTCCATGCCAACATAACATTTACCATGGAAGTAGAAAAGGACAAGAAACTGCCATTTCTAGATGTTCTGGTCACAAGGGACGGCGAAGATCTGGGACACAGCGTGTATCGAAAACCGACTCACACGGACCGATACCTGCACAAACTGTCAAACCACCACCCGAGCCAGAAAAGAGGCATGATTAGTACGCTCGTAACGAGAGCAGGACGAATATGTGAGCCGCAACACCTCAAACGAGAAATGCAACACCTGGAAACTGTCCTGAGGAGCAATGGTTACTCCACAAATTATATTAGAAGTGTAACAGAGCCCAACCCTCGGCGAAGTAAGGAACCGGAAAAAGAAAAAGAATTGTCGGGTACGGCCTTTCTGCCATACATTCCCAGAGTGACGGACAGAATCGGCCGTATATTGCGCAAACATGGCGTAAAGACGATTTTCAAACCGACAAGGAAGATCAAAGAGTGTCTTAGATCGGCGAAGGAGAAAAGAGACCCACTTGCAATGTCGGGAATATACCGCATACCATGCACATGCGGAAAAGTTTATGTCGGAATGACTGGACGATCCATTAACACCAGGATCAAAGAGCATAAGCGACATTGCAGGTTGGGGCAGGTGGAGAAATCGGCCGTGGCAGAGCACGCACTGAATGAGACCGACCATGTAATAAAATTCGCCGACACGGAAGTTCTGGCTGTAGAGAAGCACTATCACACGCGCTTGTTCAGAGAAGCTGTAGAAATACAAAAACACGCGAACAGTTTGAACAAGAAAGAAGAAAGCCTTAAGGTCAACGGATCCTGGCTTCCCGTACTGCAGCGAACGACCGTCGCAGGTAGCAAGAGGAGAACCGCACCGGAAATGACCGCGGAGAAGCCCTCGGACGTTGGCGCGCCAGGTACATATAGCCTGCGCCCGCGAGCTCGGCTCCAGTTCACCACCGGCAATGGAGGGTGAAGCTTTGACAATGCCAGCCACTCGTGCTGGCGAAACGTCAGAAAAATCATTAGATGAACGTCGGCCGAAGAACCCGAGACAGAAGCCAATAGGCAGTTTGTCAACAAGTGGCCACGAAAGCCTCAACAATTTTGAATTTTACAAGTGTCATGACTGTCACTGAAGCATCGGCCTGGAACAGTTTTGTCGCTGTTGTAAAATGTTTTTTGGGCAATCATAAAGCTCCCAATTACGAGGAACTGGTCAAAAACATGCTCACTAACTTTCAAAACTTAGGAGCTAACATGAGCATAAAATTGCACTTCCTTCACAGCCACTTGGATCGATTTCCTCGTAATCTAGGTGATTTCAGTGAGGAACAAGGAGAGCGGTTCCATCAAGATATGAAAGGAATAGAGGAAAGATATAAAGGAAGATGGGACAGGCATATGATGGCAGATTATTGCTGGAATCTGCAACGTGACTGTTCTGAAGAGACCTATAAAAGGAAAGCGTGCAGGAAGCGGTTCGTCATGGACGGAAAATGATATACTTATAGAGAAACTTTTCAATTATGTTTTACACGTGGACAAATGCCTATCAGGTTTTCATAGAAGCTATTTATAAAGATTATTTTCTTTTTTCATTGTAGTTTGTAGCGCTCGAGTTCAGTATTAGCAATTTTTTCTAATTTTTTGAATAAATCATGCATTATCTCAAAAACTAGAGCCAAACTGCATAAATGGTTGCTATATTCGTCCTCAGCACCACTAACCCATCCTAAAGCCACTCAAATATCCTTGGCAAGAAAATGAGTGTTGACCAGTGTTATTGATTACTACTCAAGTGTTTGTGATTCGTACCATGTCGGATTAAAGGAAGACATAGATGCAAATCAGATGTGGACTGCTAGCTGTTTTACCATTAGTTTCAAACAACACCCAAGTATTACGGAGATGCTTCGAGAACTCAAATGGGAATCACTGAAGGGAAGATGACGATCTTTTCCAGGAACACAACGGAGAGAGTTTAAGGAACTGCCATTCCAAGCTGATTGCAGAACGATTCTACTGCCGACAACATACATATCGCGTAAGGACCACGAAGATAAGGTACGAAAGGCCAGAGCATATGCGGAGACATATAGTTAGCGTTTTTCGCTCCCTCTGTCTGCGGGTGGAGCAGGAAAGGAACGACTAGCAGTGGTACAGGGTAACATCCGCCACGCACCGTTCAGTATGTATGTATATGAATATGACGAAGTGTGGTACCCGTAGTCTAGGGGTAGCGTCTTATATTCATAATCAAAACGTCTTTGGTCCCGGGTTCGAGCCCCGCCACTGTCTATATTTTGATAAATAATCAGCATTGGCGGCCGAAGACTTCCGGCATAAGAAGTCAGCCTCATTCTGCCAACGGTCTTGTCGAAGAGGGCGGAGGAGCGGATAGAGGTTCAGGGCACTCTCTTGTCCTAGGGGTGGGAAATTGCCTCTAAAGGCGGAAGAACCAGCAATGATCAACGACATGAGGATGCAGAAGGCAAAGGATCCACTGCATTAAAGACACGTAACGTGTATCCACAGGACATGAGGCCTGTAATTGAAGAAGTGCCATGATGATCTCTCCATTGGCAAAAGATTCCGGAATAGTCCCCCATTCGAATCTCCGGGAGGGGACTGCCAAGGGACAGGTTACCATGAGAAAAAGATTGAATAATCAACGAAAGGATAACGTTCTACGAGTCGGGGCGTGGAATGTCAGAAGCTTGAACGTGGTAGGCAAGCTAGAAAATCTGAAAAGGGAATTGCAAAGGCTCAATCTGGATATAGTAGGGGTCAGTGAAGTGAAGTGGAAGGAAGACAAGGATTTCTGGTCAGATGAGTATCGGGTAATATCAACAACAGCACAAAATGGTATAACAGGTGTAGGATTCGTTATGAATAGGAAGGTAGGGCAGAGGGTGTGTTACTGTGAACAGTTCAGTGACCGGGTTGTTCTAATCGGAATCGACAGCAGACCAACACCGACAACGATAGCTCAGGTATACATGCCGACGTCGCAAGCTGAAGATGAACAGATAGAGAAAGTGTATGAGGATATTGAAAGGGTAAAGCAGTATGTAAAGGAGGACGAAAATCTAATAGTAATGGGCTTCTGGAATGCAGTTGTAGGGGAAGGAATAGAAAGAAAGGTTACAGGAGAATATGGGCTTGTGACAAGGAATGAAAGAGGAGAAAGACTAATTGAGTTCTGTATCAAGTTTCAGCTAGTAATAGCGAATACCCTGTTCAAGAATCACAAGAAGAGGAGGTATACTTGGAAAAGGCCGGGAGATACGGGAAGATTTCAATTAGATTACACCATGGTCAGACAGAGATTCCGAAATCAGACACTGGATTGTAAGGCGTACCCAGGAGCAGATATAGACTCAGATCACAATATAGTAGGGATGAAGAGTATGCTGAGGTTCAATACGCACAGAAGTATGATACGGAAGTACTAAGGAATGACGAGATACGTTTGAAGTTCTCTAACGCTATAGATACAGCAATAAGGAGTAGCGCAGTAGGCAGTACAGTTGAAGAGGAATGGACATCTCTAAAAAGGGCCATCACAGAAGTTGGGAAGGAAAACATAGGTGCAAAGAAGGTAGCTGCGAAGAAACCATGGATAACAGAAGAAATACTTCAGTTGATTGATGAAAGGAGGAATTACAAACATGTTCCGGGAAAATAACGAATACAGAAATACAAGTCGCTGAGGAATGAAATAAATAGGAAGTGCAGGGACGCTAAGACGAAATGGCTGCAGGAAAAATGTGAGGACATCGAAAAAGATATGATTGTCGGAAGGACAGACTCAGCATGCAGGAAAGTCAAAACAACCTTTGGTGACATTAAAAGCAACGGTGGTAACATTAAGAGTGCAACGGGAATTCCACTGTTAAATGCAGAGGAGAGAGCAGATAGGTGGAAAGAATACATTCAAAGCCTCTGTGAGGGTGAAGATTTGTCTGATGTAATAGAAGAAGAAACAGGAGTCGATTTAGAAGAGATACGGGATCCAGTATTAGAATCGGAATTTAAAAGAGCTTTGGAGGACTTACGGTCAAATAAGGCAGAAGGGATAGATAACATTCCATCAGAATTTCTAAAAATCATTGGGGGAAGTGGCAACAAAACGACTATTCACGTTGGTGTGTAGAATATATGAGTCTGTCGATATACCATCAGACTTTCAGAAAAGCATCATCCACACAATTCCGAAGACGGCAAGGGGTGACAAGTGACAATTATCGCACCATCAGGTTAACAGCTCATGCATCGAAGCTGCTTACAAGAATAATATATGAAGAATGGAAAAGAAAATTGAGAGTGTGCTAGGTGACGATCAGTTTGGCTTTAGGAAAAGTCAAGGGACGAGAGAGGCAATTCTGACGTTACGGCTAATAATGGAAGCAACGCTAAAGAAAAATCAAGACACGTTCATAGGATTTGTCGACCTGGAAAAAGCGTTCGAGAATATAAAATGGAGCAAGCTGTTCGAGATTCTGAAAAAAGTTGGGGTAAAAAATAGGGAGAGACGGGTCATATTCAATACGTACAACAACCAAGAGGGAATAATAAGAGTGGACAATCAAGAACGAAGTGTTCGTATTAAGAAGGGTGTAAGACAAGGCTGTAGCCTTTCGCCCCTACTCTTCAATCTGTACATCGAGGAAGCAATGATGGAAATAAAAGAGAGGTCCAAGAGTGGAATTAAAATACAAGGTGAAAGAATATCAATGATATGATTCGCTGATGACATTGCTATCCTGAGTGAAAGTGAAGAAGAATTAAATGATCTGCTGAACGGAATGAACAGTCTAATGAGTACGCAGTATGGTTTCAGAGTAAATCGGAGAAAGACGAGGGTAATGAGAAGTAGTAGAAATGAGAACAGCGAGAAAGTTAACATCAGGATTGATGGTCACGAAGTCAATGAAGTTAAGGAATTCTGCTACCTAGGCAGTAAAATAACCAATGACGGACAGAGCAAGGAGGACATCAAAAGCAGACTCGCTATGGCAAAAAAGGCATTTCTGGCCAAGAGAAGTCTACTAATATCAAATACCCGCCTTAATTTGAGGAAGACATTTCTGTGTATGTACGTCTGGAGTACAGCATTGTATGGTAGTGAAACATGGACTGTGGGAAAACCGGAAGAGAAGAAAATCGAAGCATTTGAGATGTGGTGCTATAGACGAACGTTGAAAATTAGCTGGACTGAAAAGGTAAGGAATGAGGAGGTTCTACCCAGAATCGGAGAGGAAAGGAATATGTGGAAAACACTGATAAGGAGAAGGGACAGGATGATAGGACATCTGCTAAGACATGAGGGAATGACTTCCATGGTACTAGAAGGAGCTGTAGAGGGCAAAAACAGTAGAGGAAGACAGAGATTGGAATACGTCTAGCAAATTATCGAGGACGTAGGTTGCAAGTGCTACTCTGAGATGAAGAGGTTAGCACAGGAAAGGAATTCGTGGCGGGCCGCATCAAACCAGTCAGTAGACTGATGACAAAAAAAAAAAAAAAAATGTGTACTGATACTGTCGTTTGGACACGATTTGCTGCAACATGTGAGTTTCATATGGTCTGAATTTGTGAGCAGACATACCTAAAATGATGAACTACCTGCCGCATTAGTTGTCAATCGAATGACCTTGCATTTGAAGGAGTTGTGCCTTCTTCCGGCAGTGTATTCGGAGCAGTGCGTCATTCCTCTCACTTCAGTGTGATCGCAGTTGTAGGGAGAGAGACAAATGAGACTGCTGGTAAGACAGAAGTAGCAGCAGACTGTGGAGATAAGCAACCGCGGGGGATTCGCCGCATGGCCCTAATGGTGCCGGGGTCGCTCGGGGAATCCCTTCGTCTGCGTGACATGTACGGAAGAGTGGATCGCGATGCGGGCCCTGCCGGAGGTATCGCCGTCAGGTCGGGGCGCACAGCGGCGGCGCCGGCGCTATCAAATATCGATCAGCGTCGGCCGGGCCGGCGATCCTTGTGAGGCAACATCAATCACCCACGCCCGGTCGGACGCAAATCCCCGCAGCGCGTTGCGGCTCCGCTGGGCCCGCCTCAGCCACCGATGAACCCAGCAAGTGGCGCCGCTTACACGGTGCACGCCGGCGCGCCCCCTACCGCCCACGGATCAGGCGCAGACCGGCAGTGCTGGCGAAGAACACTCGCGACGAACGCACACGCACAGCGGTTCTGCACCCAGCACGATAACGAGTGTAAGTGCACATCCTTCTGTTAGTGACTGATGATGCTATACTGAACAATATTACATCTGTACGTACATCATATGCAGACTTATAGTTGTAGCTATGACCAGTCGTATGTTTTTGTGTGGCAAGTGCAAGCCATTGATGATTATTTACCCCTAGCAGCAGGCCAGGTGCCAAAGAATTTGTCGTAGTAACTAGACTCCCCGAGGGTGCTACACCATAGGGATAGTTTGAACCTTCGGCTCGACGCCATTGTGGTGGTAGGGATGTGTAGGGTGACGCGTATTGTTGTTTGTAAGGACACACATCGAAAATTACATACACAGACGAGCCAAAACATCATCACCATCTGCTTAATAGCTTGTTTCTCCGTCTTTAGAACGGAATACATCTCTGATCCTGCGTATCAGGGATCCGATAGTTTGTTGGCACATTTGTGGAGGAATGAGGCAGTAGGTGTCTTCTCGCAGGATATGTAACTCGGGTAAATAACGGGCTACTGATTTTCGTACGCGGTGATGATGCCAAGGGCGACCCAGAAGGGATCTGTAGGATTCACATCACATGAATTTGCTCCTTAAATCACTATAGCACGGTCCTAGCTGCGAGACACCAACAGTTATACTGTTTGAAGATGACGTCGCAGACGAGGAGGATATCAAGCATGAAGGGACACAGGCGTTTCGCGGCTGATAGTATGTCTTCGATTACTACCACAGTTCACATGCAAGCGCAGCACAATGTCTCGCATAACGTAACACTGCTCCCCTCAACCTGCATCCGAGGCGCGCTGCACGGTTGCAGCCGCCGTTCACCTCGACGACGGCGTTCGTGGAGACGACAATCGGCCTAGTGTAGCACAAATGTGATTCACGCGAAGAGCCGACACGTTTACATTTATCGACGGTTGAATTCGATGATCTCGTAATCACTGCAGTCGTGACTGACGATGTCGTTGGGTCAACATGTGAACTCGGAGGAGTGGTCTGCTGCGGATCTCCAAGTTTCGGTGCTCTTCGAAACATTTGTGCGTGCACCAGCATTGTGATCTTTCGGCAAAGACACCACAGATCAACACTGTTCTACTTTGTAGAGCAGACAAACCTCCGAAACCCACGTTCAGTGTAAAGTCCTCGACATCCAACCATTTAACGCCTAGTGTCAGTTTCACGGTCCTACATCACTCCGTAGACGCTCCCGACATGGCACGTGTTTAACTTTCGACCAGCTTCCCCGTTTTTGAGATACTTGTTCGCATGCTGTGCATGCCTTTGTGAAAATCGCTTAGCTCAATGAATTTTCCCATTTGCAACCCATATCTCCGCGAGGGTAGTCCCCCGTCCGTGTCTGCTCTGGTTACGTACTTTTCTTAGCGCGTCACGTGCCCGCAACGCCACTAGGTGGCATCCAGCGTCGTAAGTCGGAACATCATGACCACTGCAAAGTGGTCATAATGTTCTGGCTTACGTATATTTATTGGTGCATACATACTGTATTTGTCAGTCATAACTAGTCTTTCTAGTGGACATGATGAAAAATGGTGAAGAGTTGTGCAGCGTTTAATTGCACGAATAACTGGAAGGCAACCAATAGTACCTTTCACAGTAAAATGGATATGTTTAAATGTTTTACATTATGAATTTTCAGACACAGTACTTACGTTTTCAGAAGGGATACATCACTGACTTTACGTTCGTTTTTTAGCAGAAGCTGCTATTTTTTGTAGTACACGAGGCTCGAAAATACATCTCAGTTCAAAAATTTGGAGCAGTAGACTACGACATGTTACACCTGGCACTCTTGCTACCACAATAAGCACCATTTAGCTGTCAACAAATTTCTTATAGTAAAATAAACAGATAAACAGTGACTAGTTGTCGTTTCTTGATACATGAAATTGGTAGATTATAGATACGCACTCAAGTGAGATGTTACATTTGTGGGATAACTCAATGAGAGGTGCGCTATAATGCAAGACGCATACGTTTTGTACCACAATGGCCAGTGACGCTCCTTTGAAATTGTCCGCTGTTCAGAGTAGACCACGGTGTGGGCTGAGGGGCTTTGTGACGTGTCGAAGTGCGGACGTAAACGGGTAAGTCTATATCGGACGTGAAAGGGTGGCTCTATATCGATCAAGCAAAAAAAAAAAAAAAATTACAGTAGTGAAGTCTGGGACGTGTCTATGAGAAGAATGTTCGACGCATGGAGAAACAAAAAAATTGATGGGTATACACAAGAAGATGAGACCTACATTATTATTTGCACTTCTGTTCGCTATATCCTCTATGTGTCTCCAGTGTGTCAGAAAACGAATGCTTGTAAATTATAAGGCAAACAGAAGAACTACACGTATCGGTGGATTGAGCGGCTCCACGACTAACATGTACTGTGGTGAGGCTGCAGGGTGCAACCCTGTGAGTCGTGAATGTAAGAAATTGTGTGTCGTGTCGAATTAGTTCGCCACCCAACCCAGTAAACATTAAAGAGCTGTAACTACCGAGTACTTGGGCGTGGTTCGGTACCAAGTTCCAAAAAATAGCATTTCAACGAAAAAAAGCAATTTGTTTACTAGAAAATGTACTGGTATTTCTTTGGAGTAGCCTTAGTAAGTCAGTAGAACTTCAATAAATGGAAGCAAAAGTACAAAAAACCTTTAGAATTAGAAATGTTTTGTAGATTGACTCTCACATAGAAGGTAACAGTATTGGCCACTTTTTACAATGCTATTTATTTATTTAAATAGCGCCGTTACCGGCTTCCAATCGACAGTTACATATTGAGACAGGTAGTTCACGTTATATGCATTTTATATTACCTTCCACTTTTTTTTCCCCCAACTGATGAGATTTCCTTGGGTGGTGGTGCCGATGAAAAATCCGCGCCATTACGTTCCAGTGCAGACTTCGTGTGATCATGCAGCAGCAAAAACAGTATGATGCATAATCTGAAGCACGACTCACACAGCAAGAAGTTTCACTACACGGTGAACTGTATGTAGGTATTGACGTTTGCTGCGTAAAAAAAAGTGGCTATATTTAACACCTGCAAATTGTGTTAGAAATTTGAGAAAGCTTTATCCACGGATATGTGTCGTGTTTTCTAAATATCTTGTACTCAACAGCTGTGTACTGATACCCTAGGGATACTGATAAATTAACATGTTTATATTGTAATTCAGCTGCCCCTAATAAAGCTGTTCCATGCGGCCCACATTGCATCTGTATATGGATAGGCGCCACCAACATCATCCATGTACTAAGTTCCTTTTCAGAACTTTGGACAACTGTTTACAAACGTAATCATACCGTAAAAAACTTAAGTGTGAACTGGCCTTGAGTGGACAGTATTGTTTGACCTAGGTATACCGTCCTTTCGCCATATTTATCCAAGTGTTTCCAATCTCTCTTCGAGTACAAAGTGGTCGAGTCCTAAAGATTTTAGGTTTCTCTGTATGTTTATTGCCCCTATAGTGCTTAATCTCCCATACTTCTGCCATACATGGCCAAGAGTCTCCAATATTTGATTGCGTCAGTAGGTTCTAACTCAGCCCTGGTACACTAGCTCACTAACGGATTTCCATCGCTTTTGAGTCAAAACTTATCCAGAACCTTCCTTTTTGTATCTACTAGAACCCAATATTCAGCTCTAACTCACTTTTTTCTCACAAAAGGTGAATGTAAGATAACGAATTTGATGTTTTTAAGTCATCACAGGAAAGTAAATAAAATGAATTCTGGTGAACGAAAGAAATTTTTATAATTTGTAATTACTGTACGATAATGCATGTGTTTTATTTTTCAAAACTTATCTTTCATCAACAAGAGGACTCATTGCTTGCTTGTTTAGTTCAACTGTGTATATTTCGTGTTTTTCACTTGGAATCATACTAATTCTTCTGTACTTTTCGCTATTGTTAAACAAAAAATTTTGTAATCTTCTAAGCTGATTCTATTTTTGACATTTCACTTCTTAATTGCATTACATATTATCTCTATTTTATCACCCACTTTAGAAATAAACAATTATGCTTTCACACCACTAAATGCTTTCATTATTTTTCCACTGCATTCATATTTCACTTTTCCTACATTCGGAATACCAAAAATATTATCTTCACAGTAATCAGTAGTATCAAATTTAACAAATGTCTATTTCATATCCTCATGGAAATGTTCAATGTGTATTTTCTAGACATAACTCTTTTATCTTGATAACACAATTCTATATTTTCTACATATTTTAGTTTATCACTCTGTAGTGAAAAACATATATTAGTTCTTTACATAAATCAAGTATACTCATTTCAACATAGACTGGTTCATCAAATCTGATTTTGGTCTTATTCATATGAAGAGCAGCAAAATTTAAATTAAATATCGTTCTTGCTTGATGTTTGGCTTTGCTATAAATATCCTCCTCAGATCCCGCGTGTCGTATACGACACACCAAATTGGTGAACTTTGTTTAGCCACAGCTCCGATGTAACGCCAGAGACACATGTCTAAGTTGTTTCCCAGACGTTTGCGAGATGTCAGCATTGATTCCTGTGAGTTTTAGCGGTCTGGCGCGTAAAGTGACGAGTGTGAGCTTTGTTTCCTGAGTGCATGCGTGAAAAGGCGGACAAAATGATGTCGAGATATTGTAAGTACCCATCTATGTAAAGTTATTTACATTTTGTGTTACCTTAACGCGCATAATGTTTGACGCAAATACTAATGCTCGGTATGTGAGCATTTTAAAACCACGAAATAATATTTTTCACTGTTCTACAAAAGGCTTTGTACACGTGTGTTGGATAGGACACATCAGATTCTCAAAAAAACCAATCAAAAAATTTTTTAAAGAACAACGTTTCCTTGCTAATATCAACCATAACATCAAATAAAACGCAATTTTTTTTTAGCAAAATTAAATTTAGAGGGTAGAGGATCTGAGGAGGTTAAATCACATCTTTCACCACCTGACACAAAATTTATATCAACTCTATTTCTGATATTTACCATTGTTTACTGAAAGCTTTCTCACTACCATTTTTGACTCTACTTCTTATTTCTGCATTTAAATGTACATACTTCATCAATCAATCTGATCGTTTAAATTTTAAAACTATGTATTTTTGTTAATTTAATTCCTAATGATAAATACTGCTTAAAATTTATGTAATGAACTACATATTTAATTTGGTTTCCAAAAGCAGTTAGCAATTTGCTTTGTTTAGTCCCAGAGACAATTGTTCTTTAAATACATAAGAAAATCACTTCACATTTCTTTGAGCTACCTCAGTTTCAATAACTTTTTATTTTCCTATCTCTTAACCTTTTTAATTCTAGCTCGTTTTGCACTATTATAATGTTGTATTTGTGTCTACAATGGATGTTGAAATTAAAGTGTCTGCTACAAACAAAAAGAAATATTCTATGATGGAGCTACTTGGGGAATAAAACAAAACACACTACCAAGAGATTTGGCATATGGTTCCTTACAGAAAATTTTAATAATAATAATATTGTTACAAATGTTGTAGATATTATTTACACAAAAGGAGAACAAAAATTAGAGCAATAACCAATTACAGAACCATTCGACGATAATATTATGGTTAGTTAAAATTGGAGATTTAATAGTCTGTACACAAGATGTAGGCATAAAAATATTATAGAGACGATTTTCCACAAGAAGAAGCTGTAGAAGAGCACAACAGTGGTCGAATTTACCAAAGAAGATTTAATTTTTGACTGTTGTTTTGTTTGTTTCATTCAAAAAAAGGAGATTCACTATGACTGATAAATTCTAAATTTCTTTCTCTTATGTTTATCTTTTAATCTCATCGTGTCTTATTTTTTTATAGGGCTACATTTCCTTTACCTTTTCAACAGCACCTTTTTCTCCTCTTCATATTTATTCATTACAGCTTCAATTTCCGGTTCACTTAATGTAAAGTAATTGTGTATTGTATGTTGAACCAGTGACTTAGATACGACAAGACGGTTCGCGCCGCCATACCCCTCAGTGTTTCACAAACCCACAACAAGGCACAGCAGTCCATCCACTGCACCGCCACCCCACAGTGAATCCTGCGTTAGTGTGCAGTTTGGCCCCCAGGGACCTCCAGGAACATCTCATACCAGCTGAGTGTTGCCCCAAATGTTTGCGTGGTAGAGTAAGCAGTGTTTGCGCAGCAATCGCAGACATAGTGTACCTGATGCGGAATAAGGGGCCAGCCAGCATTCGCCAAGGCAGATAGAAAACCGCCTTAAAAACCATCCACAGACTGGCCAGCACACCGGACTTGACACTAATCTGCCGGACGGATTAGTGCTGGGGACCAGCATGCCTTCCCAACCAGAAAGTAGTGCATTAGACCACACGGCTAATCGGGTGGGCATGTCTCAGTAAGTTTATTCTGCTTACAGTAATTAATCTTTCGTAAACAACGAGTTTAACAGAAGACATGAAAAATGAAAATGACATACATGGCTGTAACATTCCGGTTTATATCCTAATGAACTGATTAATATATGACTCGCCTTGTTACTGTGCTAAACTAACTTCATGAACAGAATTTGTAGAGTAGGTGTAAGATGTCTCTGTACTTTTTTTTCTCTTTTTTGCTCCCCGACATTCTGACAATGTGCTTCACATCTCCTGAGCGAACGCCCGCAAATAGACCCCACCCATTAAGCGAATTGTAGCGTGCGAGAGTAATTACGCAACTTAATGCTCCACACATACAGTCAGTAATAGACACGGGTGGACTGTGTTTAAAGAGTTACCGTAATACACTTTTTTTTACCTTCTCATTCAGCACACGAAAGAGTGGAGCGGGCTTTTCGAGATCCAGCCTTTTGAAGAGTCGTGGTACTATTCAGCCAATTATCCGACAAGTGGATAGTGGGACAGACAGGACATCCCTATGGGAAACAAATGTGAAGGACTTAGCAGTTACGGTATTTACCTTACAACCAACGGAAACCTCCCGAAAAGCTTGATCGATATCGGGGGATTGGAACCTCATTCATTTATTTCCGTGACATCGTCCTTCGTTGAGCACGTTATCACAGCCAGAAAATAAAGTGTTGTTTATGTGTAAAGTCCATGTGTGTTATATGTGTGTGTATGTTTTAATGAATGAAGTGAAGTGTTGTGTGTGCAACGAAACTGAGTCTAAATAATAGTCTGTTCATTAAAGGGCAGCAGTCGCCTACAAAACTGGAAAGGGATTATATAGAATTTCATGCCCAAACCCAAGAATGCAAGTACTATTACTCTAGGATATTTACATTTGTAAAGTAAATTTCCTGATTACGTAAGCGCAGTTGTTCCCGGCTTTAGCTAAATGTTTTAAAACAGCAACTCCGCCAAAAGGGACCGAAAATTTACCACCTATACCCCACGAGGGCCGCCGAATGACTTGTCAATTTCGCGAGACCCATATCTCTCTACATAATGGTCAGCCAATTACGCATATCATTGCAAGCAGTTAATGGGACATTAAAATGGCTACATGCAGCTACTAACACGCCTCTGAAAGATGTAGCTTCCTTCCAGAGCCTATAAAAAATTTATATTCAACTCGTGTAGGGTAAAAACTGCCATCCTAGAGAAAACCACTCACCCTTGAGGCAGCCTCTCATATGTCGACACCAGTATATTTACGAGGATTATGGATAGCTCAAAGCATATTCTTCATGATGAAAAAAGCCTCCTTACACCAGTCACTGGACTGGTTTCTTTTATTTGGGGGCAGGAACAAAGAACGAGGTTATCGGTCCCTTTCGATTAGGGAAGGATGGGGAAGGAAGTCGGCCGTGCCCTTTCACAGGAACCTATATTATGCCTGAAGCGATTTAGGAAAATCACCTAAAACCTAAATCCGGATCGATTTGCTACTGGAAATCGGTTATAATATAATGGAAGCAACTTTAAGAGCAAATAGACACGACCAGGGATTGACGCTACTCATGGTTATAAATTCTAAAGCGAATTGTCTATACAGTGGTAAAACGACTGACATAATCTGATTTGAAGGAAGATTTGTTTGGACGCTTTTCGAATTCGAGTCTCTGCTCCATCCTTAATAACCTCCTCGTCAACAGAAAATTAAACCCAAGTTCTTCTTGCACTTCTTCTACTCCTTCTTCCTTCAACATTGCGAAATCCGACAGCATTTGTTGAGTTACAAACAATTTTAGACCAAAATTGACTGGAATACACTTTTTGAAAACTGTAGTTAGTGGGTACACAATAAAGAGAACGAAAATTTATCTAAACGGAAGTTGCGGGATACGAAATATATGATTAAGAAGGGACTGACAGTGGATTGTAGATCATCATCCACATTATTCAATCTACATGCTTACCAGACAATCAAGGGAACTAAGGAAAAATAACAGTAGTGAATCGACGTTGTGGTAGAAGTAATATCGGAAGGGAATCATTGCTCTGGTTGAATTAACAAACACTTGAAGGTTTTCCTTTGACACTGTAGTTGTATCGGATAAGGACTTAGAGCAATAAAACAAAATGGGTACTGTTAGGGACGAGTTTACTAGAGCGACATGAAGAAAGGAAAAGCTATGGTTACATAATGTATTCGAGTTGTGTCAGATACCGCTGAATCAATTAAATTATAAACTAAACACCGAAGAATTTAGAAGAATTTAAGTATTTGGGGGAAAAACTAGCACGTTCAGTTTAAGATTTCAGAGTCAGTTCTGAAAGTATTTAATTCGAGTTCAGTCTTGTTTGGATGAGAAATATGAGTAATGAATGGTACAGACAAGAAGAGGAAACAGTGTCTGCAAATGCTTCACTGCAGAAGAGTGGAAAATATTAGTTGTGTAGATCAAGCTACCAATGAAGAGATACTAGATCGAACTTGTGGGAGAAGGACTTTGTTGTTCAGCTTCACTAACCTAACGGAGAAGGAGACAAGTACTATCTCCAGGCGCAAAGGAACAATTAATTTAGTCATGTTGAAGACTATATGCCTGAGAGGGATGGATACAATTTTTAATATAATTTCAGTGCAGCTAAGCAGATTGCAACTGATGTACAACAGTGTAGTAGTTACGTGGATATAGTATTGTAGAAGTCATACTACTACTTATGACTAGAATAACACCGACGTATTACTTTAAATTCGATTACGCAAATAGCCGTCCTGACAAGAGAGCACCCGCCACCTTTGTTTACAGTAAAATGTTTAAGGTTCTTGGCATGAGATAATGGATTGAAAATTGAAATATAGCTATCTCATCCGAGATGCCTATTTACTACGCATAACATGGATAATCAAAGGAATAATATAGTTAGATCGGGACAGGAAATGATGGAACCTGTAATATTTTCCTGATGGAAGACATGGTTGGGGTGCTGCGGCCACAATACGGCGCCAGCGACGTGTGTCACTAGATCACCTTCTCTGAAAAACTGGTGCAAATAGTTTTCTGAGGCTGTGATTGGTTTTGGTTTTGTTTTGCTTCAGGGTGGATTGTTTAATCGTTCGGTTAGCGCTTAAGCTGCCCTGGTTCGAGTTGCCATCCTGTTACGTGAGTACAAATCTTAGCTGCCTGTCTCACCTTACCTTATGTTTGAGTTACCTTCCCAAGCCGACCCTTAGCACACTTTCTGAGAACCGCTTGTCCTGGTTCGTTAGATTGTGATGTTTGTTCTAAGGATATTTGTAATATTCTAATTATTGTTGATGTGGCCTTCAGCCGAGCAATAATTTTATTTCTTTGCTGATAAGGCCTTCGGCCGTGTTACAGTAAATTTTTAAAGCCAACTTGTTTCAAAAGCAAAGTGTTTGTTAAAATGTGAGCTATTTAGAATTTTTCTTGTGAATTCTAATTCAGGGCTTCAGCCATTTGTTATTTGAAGTTATGTGTGGCCTTCAGCCGAGCAAAAATTCCACTTCTTTCGTGATAAGGCCTTCAGCCGCGTTACAGTAAGTTTTTTTAAGCAAACTCGTTTTAAAGGCAAGGGATTTCTTTTAAAAGTGCTATTTGGAATTGTTTTCCTAGCTTCTAATTCAGGCCTTCAGCCGTTTGTCGTTGAGGTTGTTGTTCGTGCCCTTTGGCCCCAAAATTGTGGAATTTTTTTCCTGTGATAAGGCCTTCAGCCGTCAAACAGTTGATTGTGTTCTTTTAAGAGATTGTTTTAAAATTTTAATTCCTTTAAATAATGTTTATGTATTTGTTGTGCAACAGAGGATAGCTGATTACAGTCTCACCCACAATCGTAACCTTATCCTGCCCCATCCTGAGAAATCTACTCTCAGAGCATGTCTCCGTGCGAGAATTGCGTCGTGGCTTGCCTCAGTCCACCAAGGGACTGGGACACGACGTGGTAAAGAGGAAGTGCGAGGAATGGAACGTTCTGCAGCAGTAAGGATAACGTTTGTGAGATATTCCACCTGGTAATCACAACTGGGGAACTCTTTTCTTTGATAGTCGCCACGGAGGAGTAAAGCTGTCAGTCAGCCTTACTAAGTTGCCATTTGGGCGTGTTGAGCATGGATAGCACATGGGAAATGGTCGCTCGAGTAGATGCCAGAAAGAACGGATCACTCAATACGATGGGCAAGCTGGACAGTGTAGAAGGATAGGTCCTAATGGGAACAGGCCTTGCGAGGAGTCGAAGGTGGGTGCTCCAAAGCTAAGGCTGGTTAAGAAGGTCAGCCAAGAGCGCACCTCTCTGACAGGTCCTGGAGAACCTCAAAAGGGATGATGCAAATTAAAGTCATCGAGTAGCAAAAATCGGGGAGGCAGCTGCCCAATAACCTGAAGGAAGTCTGCCCTGGTGACTTCGAATGATGGAGGCACATACATGGTACAGAGGGAAAAAGTGAGACAGGGAAGGAAAAGCCAACTGCCACAGTTTGAAGATGAGTAGTCAGGGAGATGGGATGACCAGTAATGTCATCCCATATGAGCAGCATGACGCCTCCATGGGATGGAGTGCCGACCTCAGGCCGAAGGTCAAAACGATTCGGTAGGAACTGTGAAAGCTCAAAGCGGTTGTGAGGGCGCAATTTTGTTTCGTGAAGGCAGCAGAGTACATGGGGACGCAGCGTTGCTAAAAGTAGCTGTAAATCCTCTTTGTGGGACCGAAGGCCACGAACTGGAGGAGAGTCATGATGAAGAGATGTAGTGATGCCACCTCGGCAGCTGCCGAGTGAGCACCAGTGAAGAGTTGCTACTACAGGCACAGAAACAAGAGTATCCTGCTCCATGGGGTCAACAGAAGCATCAGCTTGCTTGTATGGTGGGCTTGTGGAGTCCAACGCTTAAAAACGTTTGGTGGTGGGCACTAGCGACAAAGAGGCTGGCTGGGCTAAGGTATCACGTGGCGACACTGTCGAAGAGAATCTTCGAATTGGCGAAGGTGAAGACCGTCTGCCTTTGGTGGACTTCTCCGAGCCTTTCCGATCAGAGGAAGACAATGGTGTTGTTTGGCTAGAGGGATGGAGGAAGTCTTAACGGGAGTATTCCTTCGGTCCTATCCGGCCTACTGGTTGTGTAGCTGGTGACTTCACCCCTTGGGGCAAGAGTTTGATGGCATGTTGCTTAGCTGGACGGGAGGATGGTGATGCTACCTTCACACTGGTCGATTTCACAACCTCAGAGCTTAACTGGTGGTTGCACGTCTGCGTGACCATGTATTTCATCATGCGAGGGGTAACAAGAACAGAACTATAGGTGCCGGGCTAGAGAATGCAGGGTTTTCGAATAGCCAATAACTTGCGAGCAGCTGGTTAAGGCACGTTTTCCTTCACCCAGATCTCTTTGACAGCCAACTCATAAAGATACATGGGAAAATCCAGAGAGTGCGCGGCATGGCCGCCATTTCAGTTGATAAAGTGAGGAGAAGGAGGTGGACAATCGCCCGCATGCGCTTCCCTACCACTGGTGACACACTTGTCTGGGCGTCGACAAGACGTTGTAGAGTGGATGAAACGATGACACTGGTAGCAGCACTTCGGGTTTGGAATATACGGTGGGGCTCTGATAATTTCATAGCTTGCATTGATCTTGGACGGAAGAACCACTCTATCAAAGATGAGAAAAAGAGTGTGGATGGGCACTTAAGAAGAAATCTCTTATCATTACACGATCAATGACATTGACACCCTGATCAGAGATGTAAGACAGGATTCAGGCCTCAGTTAGACTATCGCACAGCCTGGTGTAAATTACTCCACGGGAAGAATTCAACGTTCTATGGGCCTCGACAAAATAACATTATAGTGGAGAGGCAGCAAAAAGTTTTGTGCTTCAGAATCAGAAGTAGTCTCCAAAAGCAAAGTGCCATTCCATAAACGAAAGCAGTATTTCACAGAGCCAGCAATTGCGTCAAGACCTCTCTGAATAATAGTAGGATATACCGTGGTGAAGGACTAACCATCTTCAGTATGTGAGACCATGAGCAACCGTGGTGCAGTGGGATGAGACTTTGCATCATTAGCCTAATTAGTTTACGTTTCGTAGACGTTGGTTGGGAAGATGATTGACTAATTTCGAGCAAGTCCCCCATGATTGCCAGCATCTCTGATGGCGCGCTCCTCCCAACTAGGGGCCTCCCTTCACGAGAGAGCGCACCCGCATTAGGTGAGTGTTCACACCTCAGGTCACACCTTCCAAACACCTAACAGAGAGACCAATCGGCAATTTGGGAAGGTTGCAGCTCAGACAATCACCCCTCCCTGGGAATGGCCTGTACCAGGGGTAAATGGAAACCCTAGCTGTTGATCTGGGGTTGGGAATTACGCGTTACACAGACATCTGTTACCCGTCAGACGCGTGGACCGGCCTTCAGGAGCGCACAGGGAGGAAGAAGAAAACGAGGAACCTCAAACGCCAAAGCGGAGTAAAGAGAGGACAAGGGAATCAAAGAAAGGAAAAGGGAGCAAAAAAGAAAGGTGAGGCTGTTCTTACGTCAGTGACAGACAATGCAGACCATTCCCAATAACATCCCAGACCTGTTCCGCAAGGGAAGGAAGAGGGATAGCAACAGGACAGACATTCAGCACGGAATGGCAAAGATTCTGAAAAGGCTGGAGCTCCGTGGTAGCCAAGCATGAACCCGCCAAAGAGTGCTCAGCCACCTGGGGAGTGGGAGTGTCATGATCAGTCACAATTCTTCAGAAGTTTCCGGGACGGAGAGCCAATTATTTCACTGAGGATAACATACTTGTTAGAATAAATGATAATTGAGGATATACGACATTACCACAGGCTCAAACACTTTGGCATTTCGTCCCATGAGAGAGAACATTATATCCTACACTACCTTTTTTAGCAGTGTAGTTCCTATAGTGTAGAATTATGTAACTTGAAAGGGGCGCATTTCATTTAACAGTCCTCTTTTTACTCAGGTTAATTTTATAAACAGTTTGAGATTACTTTTGTATCTTTTAGGTTTGTGTACCTCCGTATCCGTAATTGACAATCGGTCGTTACTGCCATTTGAATCATCGGTGGTTTCACAAGGTTAAGATTGTATTTGGAAACTTTCGATGGATTTGATAGCAGAGGGTCCATTCTGAGTGTAGAAGTGGCTTTCGACCATGCTGGGAGGTGTCTGCAGGCTGCGCACCTGTTGTAAAACACGCAGGAGAAGGAGAGACAGACGGCTTTCGAGGAATTTTAGCTTCTAGGGTGACTGTGGACAATAGCCCATGCACGGTTTCGGCACGGCTGGCACCTAGGCAAAACCGTAGAGGCCGGCTGATTTCTAAGTGACGCTCTGGTCGCGAGCTATTACATCGTACCCACTTCCTAAATATCAGCAGTTGTGGCTGTGGGAACGACAGTGTTAGAAGCTTTTGATGTTGATCTACCTACGACTCTGTGACGTCAAGAGCAGACGCCTAGCCTCCTCCCTTTTACATTATTTTGGTCAGGTGAGGCCTCAGGCTAGTTTTGGTGGAGTGTAATTTTTGATTGGATGGACACCTTGTGACGTCAGCGACACTGAGCACGTTTTCTCGCTGTTGGAGGGGACAGCGATGCTATGGGCTACTGTGTATTGGAGACATGTCGATAGGAGTTTGCTTCTTGACGCTAAAGCTTGCCATTGGTGAAGCCTTGGCACGTTCTCGAGCATTGGAAAGTTGCTTGGTTGTGGGACGGGCACTGTATTGTTGCTGCCGGAGGGAGGCTCACTGCACTCTGAGCAGGTCATTGCGGGCGGCGACCACCGCGGCGAGGAGTTTTGATTCAGGCGGCGATAGCCGTAGGTAGAGGTTACAGTATCGGGCGGCCCCCACCGTTCCGGTAGTTAGATGCTGGCGGCATCAACCGTAATGAGAGGTTCGACTTGAAGGGTTCGGCCGAGAGCCAGTTTGCTGTGCTGCAGCCGAGCCTGCCGTTGCAGATTCATCTCGCGGCGCTCACGCAGTAATTCGACGCAACCGGGGTGCTGTTAGCTGCCAGCTCCAGACTACAGTTTTTGGTGAGGAAACGTGGCGCTTTTGCGATTAGGACCTCTGGAGTACTAGCTTGCTGAAGGTTTTCTGTAGGATTCCGTTTCATTCATATTGGCCAGTGTAGCGCAACATCTCGTTTGTCTCCGATGGAGCGTCACCATAATTATATGATAGCAGTCAGATTTATTTTTCGCGTTATCCTTTCGTAGTTTTGTTGAGGAAGGTTAGGAATTTCTTGTTCTTTTTCCCCTGCTTCCCAATTTCAAAACGAGTTTTTCAGATAGGAGTATTCTTATTTTTAGTCTGTATTTTGTGTGATTTTCGCCATTTAAGGAAAATAAATATGCACTCGTTACATTGTAGGTTTGCATATTAATTCTAAATTATTCCCTATGCCGTTATTTTGGAGGGACTGTTCAAGTAATTCTTATTTATATAATTTGTGAGAAAGCGTACAGGCACTTACCCGGGAGGGCCAACTTGTAGATGTCCTTTCTGTTTCCTTTTCTTGCTCAGCAGCCGTAAGACAACTCTGTCAGGTGTCACCAGTTATCTCAGACGGTAACACAAGGGGAGGAATGGGTTATTGGTACACCTCACTGGACATTTGCGACGCTGTGCTTTCCATCAGGGGAGCTGTATGCAAGATCACACCTTACTTTGCAGAAATAATCGCACCTGACGATCTCGAGTCGGCTATCTGGTTTTCTGCTGCTGCTGCCTCATAATTGGCAAAACGACCGAACCCTTTCAAACTTATACAGTAGCTCATTTGACAGTTATCCTGGCCTACCTAACGAAATAATTTGTCTTTCGTCACCAGCCGTGGAAAAGTACTTAAGGTTAGCCTAACTTAACTATTCTGCGTAAACAGTTACCTTTAGCTGATTTTATCAGAGACTGCGCTCTTTAACGTGAAAGGTATTGCCTGGGCAGTTTCGGTTTAAGGCTTAAAGCTTCACTCGATGGTCGCTAACAGGTTGGTCTAATATGGATGTAGCTCGACAAAAGTGCTATTCCGACCTGTGGATAGCTGGAAAATTTTCCTCATTTACATATTCCTTAACCGTTTACTATTACTAGTTTCTTCTACACGCTATGTAGGGTAGGGGTTTGTACCTTGGAACAATTTTAAGATACCCTTCTCTAGCAACCCTAGTAATGTCATCGCTTGTTACGTTTCTAAATGATTGTATTCGCTTTGTGCCTGCTTCAGTCTTTCCCGAAATTACAAAAATTACGAAAACTAAGGTTTTTTCCAAATGTGAAAAACTGTTCCGATGTACAACATGAAGTCCTATTAACACCGAGCGAGGTGGCGCAGTGGTTAGACACTGGACCTGCATTCGGGTGGACGACGGTTCAATCCCGCGTCCGGCCATCCTGATTTAGGTTTTCCGTGATTTCCCTACATCGCTCCAGGCAAATGCCGGGATGGTTCCTTTCAAAGGGCACGGCCGACTTCCTTCCCCGTGCTTCCCTAATCCGATGAGACCGATGACCTCGCTGTCTGGTCTCCTTCCCCAAAACAACCAACCATCCAATTAACAAATGCTCTCTTCAAACAGAAAACTATTGCAGTCGAGAAAATATTATCAATAATATATTTGATAGTCTGTACGTTGCATTATTACTCTATTACAAACCAATAATCAGTACGTGACACCGATTAACCAGAAGTGCTGCCAATGACCAGTTACGAGGTAACAACACTTAATACCGAAGCTACAGGCAAGTAACACAAATTTTCATTTTAAAATTAGACAAAACTGTTTAGAAACTCAACAAATATCACCTGCTCCATGTTTAAAGTTGCACCGCTAACGAAGTATGGCCTAACCGTCCACACGTTATCTAAGTGGTTTTAAACGTGCACAGACTTTCACTCAACATAAAACTCTGTAACTGAAGAATGAAGCATATCCACCAACTAGTTTCCACATTTCATACAGCTCTTAAATGTGTTAAACTCTTCATTTTTACAAAAGCTACACAAAACACAACCTCAAGCCCCACAACAACAAAACCAGCTAAAATGCCGGAAATTGCTTACGGTGTTTGCTATGGTGCACTCCTCCATGTGATTCTAAAATTAATCACTAAACTGAAATACGAACCACCAAACATTACATGTTCGGAGTTACAGTTTCCTTCAGGTACAACAATTCCCTACGGATAGTGTCACACTTTGTACAGCGAATCAGAATTAACAGTAGCAACTGACAGCGGCGAGAGCAGTGTTTTCTTTGAAACTCTGAAAAGATCTGGTATAAAACAAAGGCAGTAACAGGATATTCGCAACTTATACAGGAAACCTACAAACTGTACAGAAGAAAGACAGCAGTTATTAGCGTCAAATGATATGAAAGGGAAGCAGTAGTGGAGACGAGTTGTAGAGTTGACGTCGAGCGAGCTATGACGGAAGCTAAGGAGAAACGAGCAACGGCATTTGTGAAGGTGCACTGAAAACTATCGACTCCGAATATTTATGTGGAATTTCTTAAAGCTTTTCAAATCAAACAAACGTTAATAGCATTTTACGTTTTAGGGGTCCAAACATTTAGACGTAAAGAAAAAAGATGTAGAATCCTAACAACGTTTGTTTTATCCAATCAGCTTTAAGAGTTTTGCCTTTAAGAATTCCGAGGCCTTACTTTCCAGCATTCCCTCGTAATTCTACGAGGGACGATATGTGGCTTGGAGGATTATTTCAACAGTAGATAGTGACTTGGAAATAGAAAAGGCAATCAAATTTAAACGAGCCAAATGGAAGAAAAGTAAGCTAACTTTGTAATTTCTAATGTAATCGCCGTAAGTGTTCCGTTAATCTCACTGTGAGACACGACGGTCAATGCCTAAACACAAACACTTTTGCGGTTGCCAGTGGAACCATGATTTTACCCAGGCGAGCACCTCTTCGTCCGAAGCTAGTCGACGGTCACGACTGTCATCCTTGAGGGCTCCAAATATGTAGGTGAAAAATCGGGACTGTATAGAGGATGTATAAGGATTTCCGAGCAAATATTGTACAGCGTAGTCGAAACAACAGGCGCTCTAGTTTCTGGAATGTAGTGCTGACCGTTATGTTTCACTGTAATGGTTCGCTGATCATTGACTTTCAGCGACACGGCGCCACACTTGGCGCACAGCGGTATGTGGACACTAGAGAAAAAGTGAAGCGCGCCATCAGGTCCGTACGTCCAGGAATGCTGGCGGACGACATCAGTCTGTTGCAGGATAATGTTTGCCCACATGTTGCCAAGCGTGTTTCGTCTACGCTGCCGCAGTTTCGTTAGGAAGCCCTTACATGTGCGGTATACTGATTCGATCTCTCCGCATCAAATGTCCATATTTTTTTTAAATGTGCAGAGACATTCGTGGCCTTCGCTTTACTTCGGGCGAAGAGATGCGCTTCTGGGTACAATGAAGGTTCCGTTGGCAATCGCAAACACTATTCCATTGAGGCCATTTCTCACAGTGGGATAAATAGATTAACCGCTATGAAGATTACTTTTGACATAATGAACAGTTTGCTATTTTCCACCTGACTTGTTTACATTTAACTGCCAAAGGCAGATTATAAGATAAACAGCACCAAAAGTAGTAGTAGTTTAATTGAGGGCACCAAAAATAAATAATGTAGTGGCGAGGAAATTGATTTAATAATGGGACAGTAAAAGTAGAAAGAGATGCGATTGTCTGTGGGCAGCAAAATATCTGACAATCAAAGTAGCAAAGAGGATATCATACGCAGACTGGCAATAGCTTTAAAACGATCCAGAAAGGAGGAAATCCTTAACATCGACCTTAAATTTAAGTGCTGAGAAACCTTTTCTGAAGGCAATAATGTGAAGTGTATCCTTACATAAAAATGAAAAGATAAAATAAAAAAAAGTGGTACTACAAAAATTCTGAAATTCAAATGTTACAGATGAAATCTGGCTACTGTATCATTGGATCAAGTAAGTAATGAGGTACCAAATCGAATCTGGGAGTAAGCAGCTCAGTAGAAAAGAACGGAATATGGTGATAGCACACATGCATACAAGGTGTGTGTGTGAGTGTTAATTGGGAGGGGGGGGGGAGTAGGGGTTGTTACAAAGATAGTAGAGGAAGACCAAGGCTTGCATATGGTAAACGGAGTCAGATCCATCTAGAGTGTAAGGTACGCATTATGGCCAGTTTTTCTTAAATTCTCAGCTGTAAGGTGTAGATCAGCCTGTTTGAAATCCTGGCCATTGTTTGTTGTTTTCAATCAGTTGCCACACGAACTGCTGGTGAGTTAAAAGAGCTCCGTTGCACGCTTCAATAGTTCCCCGAACAGTTTCCCGAAAACCTTGAGTGGAAGTGAATGACATGGAATTATACTTAATTTATTATTGAATTTCCCAGAAAAAAAACGCTAAACCTATCTGTGAATAGTGTTATATACTCAAAAGCTTGCCTACAAAAAGAAAAACAGCTGAGAGTTTTGCTAACCTGCACAATGAGGTAAACTGGAGAACCAGCATAATTTTTTTATAACTGACTGCAGTGTATATGCTTATGATGGAGCTACTATATCGATAGTTTTATAAAGACAGTTATTTACGTAAAATTGTTCAGAGTTCAGTCGAAAGCAACTTGTAAACTGTAGTAAAATCTACTTACTTCCTAATTGTAAGCCGTCACTCATGAACTGCTACATCAAAGTGCGCTCACGAGCATCGTCCTCACACAACATGTTTTTATAGTGCTCTGTATGTAACGATTGTGAGGGGACAAAAACTTAACACTAAAGGGATTATGACGAACATGAACAAAAACCCAAATTACATCGATAAATTCGTGAATTGGAACACTGTTCGCGGCAATTATGTTCATAGTTTTCACTTCTTATGTGACCCTCCTCTTCATCAGGTTTGAATTTGTACATTGTCTAACGCGACAGTGTTGGTCAGATTAACATCACTCAAATATTTTCTGAGCTACTTTCCATCATCGCACTTTGCAGCTATAAACCTTGTCCTGTAGACAATCCGTCATTCAATGACTTTTGTACAGCAGCTATTCCTCTGCTGATAACTTTCTGTGAATAATATATTACGAGTTGTGGTTTTCCTTCCTTTAATACAGGAAAATCAACATCAAGAATATATGAGGGAGAAAAATAAGGAAGGTTTTTTTTTTTAATGTAAAATTTTCTCAAATGGTGACTTCACAATATGACAGCTCTTCACCATACAGAAACTTTTACAAAACAAATGTACATTCTGCGTGGCTTTGGATATAGTTTATGCAGATATCATGAATCTCAATACTTTTACCTGTTATCAGTATTGATACTGGGAAGATATCATTCCCAGGAAATCCAAATTTTCGCAAATGTGTAATTTTCCACTCTTTATTTTAATTTCTTATCCAGTTTGTTATGATGGATTTACATTAACACCCTATGCTAATTGGAAACTGCAGTTGCTTTGCCTCGGTCTGCTCTCATCCCTTCGTCCCTTTTGTGATTAATGGTAAGATTTGACGGACGTCTCTAGAGAAGAACATGGTACAGCTCGTCATTGAGCTACTGTTGTTGAGAAAATGTCGGATAATTCTGCGGAATGCTACATCGAATACTTTATGGGATATCGGGACCTCATCCCAAACAATGGATGTATAATCCTCCATCCCTTAACACCATTACTTTGATTTGAAACATTGAGAATGCTGTATGAGTTGTCAGTACAGACTGTCAGGGATCGTGTGTAAAATCAGTAGTTCGTAAAGGACATGCGATGCAGGAGCCAGTGTGCCCTGTGGTAGTCGGGCGTCTTTCTGGCAACCATCCACCACTAGCTGGCAAAGGCATCGTTTTCTCAGCGGCAGGGGAATTCACTTCATCGACGCTCAGCCATTTAGCACGAAATATTTGTAAACTGTATACATAAACCTTCCTCGAGAATCACTCTACACATTAGTAAAAGCCAGATAAAAGACCTACAACACTTCCTGAGATTGTAATGGCTAAATGATATTTTGTGTGCTATATAATTACAAATTAGCAATTTCGGAATATTTCCTTTATTTGTAGCCTGGTATGAAATCTTCATTCTAGCAAAATTTCATAATTGTGGGTTAACAGTATGTAGCCTACAGGCTTTGATGAGTGAGTTTCCCAGTATAAAAAAAAATGCCCGCATCTTTTGATTGCATTGACTTACATGCTATATCGTTTTACACCGCCAAGGGATCTTCGACGTGAACTGAAACTTAATACCTCCACAAGTTCCCGATAAAAAGGGAGCTTAGCCTTCAGACAGGGAGACAGACAGGCAGACAGACAGACGGTTCCGTGTTTCCAGACTCAGTTACGGAATCCTAAAGAGGGATATAAACTAATTAATTAAAAAGAATAAACAACGGCATACAAAGTAGTAAGACAATGACAAATCACTTTCAAAATGTATGTATATTATTATAATACTGGACTCGGTCCAAAATTACCTTCATTGCTTACCAATAATGTACATTAGGTATACCAACTTTCTTCGTCGTTTCCCGTACTTCTCAATATTACAATTAACTCTAAGTAAACTATTCAGTGCCTGTGTTCTAGACGGATAATATGAAATTATTGTGACAGATGCTTTAATTTCTTTGTGGGTGACAACAATCTAGAATGGTGGTTCAGTGACTCAGAAGCTTGAGCTTTTATTTAGTTATGCTAGTTTTCAGTGATATACCATTCACTCTAAGATCACTGGTTTACATAGTTGTGTTTCGGAGAATTTTAACGAAATGAGGCACGCCCCTGGTTACGGCATTGAAATCAAACTCGGGAGTGCGGAGTTTATACACAGAATCCGACCATTGGGCTTTATGTTGTCCTTCGTATCTCAAAATCAGAGAAGATAAGCGTTGGAAGGGTCCCTTTAAGGCCGATTTATTTTCATATTTGTCCAATGTTAGATTGAGCTATGATTCTTACGATGTCCTTGTCGGCTGGAGATATTTGAGACATTTGAGGTAGTTTCTGGTGCCCATTTGCTAGTATCATTTTACGCTTGCTGCCCGCATCATTTGAGAAATTTGATGTTCTATCTCAGTTTATTGTATTAAGAAGAAAGTGGCATTTATTTTATTTAGGGAGTAGTTCTTAGGTTACTCAGTGTTTCTGTCATCTACCAATCTTTCATAAATATTATATTGCAATGAAATCCACTAATTAATTGTCTCGTAATGTAACATACAAACAAATGAACAATTTCTTTGGGTTGTCACTACCATAATAGTTGTGTGAAACTAGGACCCATCTACATTATAAAAGAAAAAGTGGTACGGCATTCTCCCACGTCGAATTTTTCGTAGAAGCGACGTTATCATCGGCAGCACCTATTAGACTAGAGCCATCAATCTATGGTACCACAGGAAGCGAAGAGAAATGTTATATTGAGCAGAATATTATGTATTCATTTTGCCTTACTGTATATTCACATACGGACTTCAGTTGGTTTTTGTTATGAAGTAGCATATAACTTCGGATTAATTTTGTTTCTGGAAACAAAACGTCGATAACCTCATCTCTGATAGCAACAGAAACGGTATTAATTTTTTCAGTCAGTCAAATCGTCTTAAAGTTTCACAGCATTCCTCTTACGTGAGAGGCCAACTGAACTGCCTGACAAACAAACAAAAACTGTAAGAAAGGGTGACCGCACTAGCTTTCGTATGTCTTCTCCTTGAAGCGACGGCCGTAATTGCTGGGCAGGCACACTCTCTCACGGTATCGAATCTCCCAGCTCTCAGCCCGCTGTTGAAGCGTCAGGTGTTCGGTTCCCTGCAGCCTGCTGGCCTTGAAATCGGCCTTCCTTCCGACACAGCGCATCTCGTGCTGCGCGTTACCTGACAACAGAGTCGATGTACGTTCTGTACCTTCCGAACCAATGAAAGGAAAACCACAGATGTAACGGGAGGCATGGGCAAAGTGACGTCGAAAATGATATTTGAAGAAATATTACTTTAAAGGAAATAAAGGACGGTGTAATTGTTGTGAAAGCTGACTGCAGGGAAATGGCTTTCATTAAGGAAGGAAGTAGGTTGAGATGGAATAGTTGGAGTGAAGCTATATAAAATTAAGTTTCCCAGCACAGGCAGAAACGAAAGGATGGACGACTACAGTTTTGTCATAAGATTAAAGTAGCTTCGAGTCATTTCTAATAGTACCCTATTGTTTCAAACCTTACCTTTAGCATATACAACAGCAAATAGGTTACTTTACCTATTCAATTAATCATCTGAAAACTATTACAATATTTTAGGTAAAAAAGTAAGTACAGCGGTGGTGATAAAACACGTTATAAGGTACGGTCCCAGGAACTCAAAGTGTCGTATATTAAATTTCTATCAACTGATGTAGTATTGATAGTAACGATAGTATACACTCACGGAAAAAAGAAGAAGTTACGTGAAATAAACGAAAGCTGGTAGGCGTTTCTCTACATCGAAAGATGAATGGTATTCCATTTCGCGCCACTCGGATATGTAGTACGAGTGACGAAAATGCAAATCAGGTTTGCTTTAAACAAACGCTGTAACGGTCGTGAGCATCAGTTATCTTTACGATTGGACCTGGTGAGATGATGTTAGTTAAGAATTCCTTTGAGGCTACAAATACGCCGTTGTCACCCGATCACTGGGTTTGAACGAGGTCGTGTAATACTGCTACGAGAGGTTGGATGTTCCTTCTGCGATATTGCGTTACGATTTGGCACGAATGTGGTGACCGTACATGAGTGTTGGCAGCAGGGGTCACGATACTGTGTGGTTACAAGAAGAGCGGACTCCGAACGGCCACATGGTACTACCGCGAGGGACGAGTGTTTGGTGTGTGGTTCTGGCCAATTGTATTGAATCTGCAGCAGCAGCAGTCTGGGCAGCAGTTGGCACCACAGTGACACAACGAACTGTCAGAAATCGGTTACTTCAAGGACAGCTCCGAACCAGACAACCCGTAGTGTGCATTCCACTGACCTCGAACCACTGCTACTGGCGACGTCGGTGGTATCAAGCGAGAGCTCATTGGAAGGTGGGATGGAAGTCTGTTGTGTTTTGTGATGAAAAGTGGATTTGCCTCGGTGCCAGTTGCGGCCGTTTGTTGCTTTTAAGGAGGCGAGTAGAGCACCTGCATCCGTTCTGTCTTCGTGCTAGACACACAGAACCTACACTTGGAGTCATGATCAGAGGTGCGATTTCGTATGACAGGAGGAGCACTCGCGTGACTATTCCACGTAACCTGACTGCCAATTTTTTCGTCAGACTGGTGATTCTAACTGCTGTGTCGCCATTCATGAACAGCATTCCAGGGGTGCATTCCAGCTCGCTTGCCCACATACTGCTGCAGTAACCCAGGATGCTCTACACCGTGTCAACATGTTGCCTTTGGGCTGTTCGATCATCAGATCAGCTTTCTAATGAGCACATATGGCACATCATCGGACAAAAATTCTAGCTTCATCCACAAACAGCATTTACCGTCCTTTTATTGACCGTCCAATTGGGACAGGCATCGAACTCCATCCCACAAACTATCAGCGAGGATCCGTACAACACAATGCATACACGTTTGCTTTCTTGCATTCAACATTCTTGCAGTTACACCAGTTGGTTGGTTTGTTGCATTAAAGGGACCAGGCTGCGATGGTCATCGGTCCCTTTTTCCAAAAAATTAAAACCGCCCAAAGAGAATAAAAACGAACAGCAGGAAAGACGTCAGACGACACGGGACAAGAAAGACTCCGACAGAGATAAGACAAATCAAATTAAAACACACAGAGAGTGACGGTGGTTGGCCGACCATAGAGAAAAAAAAGAGGAAAAGCCTACCACCAAGAACACATTAAAAACTCAGTTTAAAATCAGAGGCTAAAAGCCAGAATCAACACTAAAAAACATAAACACTCAGATTAAACGATAAAAACCCCCTGCCCGAATAAAACGCAAAACTAAGTCCACCATGGCAGAGTCATCTAGTAAAAGGGCATGGAGCGTATCAGGTAGCGCAAATGTCTGCCTGAGCACAGTTAAAAGCGGACAAGTTAATTAAATGTGCACCACCGTCAAAACCGCCCCACAGCGACAGAGAGGCGGGTCCTCACGACGCAATAAATAACTATGAGACAGTCGGGTGTGGCCAATGCGGAGCCGACAAAGAACAACTGAATCTCTGCGAGTGGCTCGCATGGATGACTGCCACACACGCGTCGTCGCCTTGAGAGAACGGAGCTTGTTTGGCGTGGGCAGATTGCGTCATTCAGTGTCCCAAAGCGAGAGAACTTCGCGGCGGAAGACTGCCCGCAAATCAGTCTCCGGGAGGCCAATGTCCAGGGAGGGTTCACTGGTGGCCTGTTTGGCCAGGCGGTCAACATTTTCATTGCCCGGGATACAGACATGACCGGGGCCCACACAAAGACCACAGAGCGGCCGCAACGGCCAAGAGAACGCAGGGACTCGTGGATGGCCATCACCAGACGAGAACGAGGGAAACACTGGTCGAGAGCTCGTAAACCGCTCAGGGAATCGCTACAGATGACGAAGGACTCACCTGAGCAGGAGCGGATATACTCTAGGGCACGAAAGATGGCGACCAGCTCAGCAGTAAAAACGCCGCAGCCAGCTGGCAATGAATGTTGTTCATAGTGATCCCCTAGAGTCAGAGCATAACCGACACGAACAGCAACCATCGAGCCGTCGGTGTAAACAACTCCAGAGCCCTGATACGTGGCCAGGATGGAATAAAGATGGCATCGGAAGGCCTCCGGAGGAACTGAGTCCTTCGGGCTCTGTGCAAAATCGAGCCGAAGGCAAGGGCGAGGCACACACCATGGGGGCGTACGCAGAAGTGCCCGGAAAGGAGGTGGAACTGGGAAAAACCCAAGCCCAGAGAGGAGCTCTTTGACGCGTACGGCGATCGGACAACCCGACCGGGGCCGACGGTCTGGCAGATGGACGACTGACTGCAGGAACAGGACACGGTAATTTGGATGCCCGGGCAAGCTAAAAACATGGGCAGCATAAGCCGCCAGTAAATGTTGGCGCCTCAGTCGCAGTGGAGGGACACCTGCCTCAACAAGTATGCTGTCCACAGGGCTGGTGCGGAAGGCACCAGTGGCAAGTCGGATCCCGCTGTGTAGTATTGGGTCCAGCACCCGCAACGCAGATGGGGATGCTGAGCCATAAGCCAGGCTCCCATAATCCAGACGGGACTGGATTAACGCCTGGTAGAACCGCAACAGGGTACATCGGTCGGCGCCCCAGCGGGTGTGGCTCAAGCATCTCAGAGCGTTTAGATGCCACCAACACGCCTGTTTAAGCTGCCGGATATGAGGCAGCCAAGTCAACCGGGCATCGAAAACCACCCCCAAAAACCTGTGTGATTCTACCACTGAAAGAAGTTCGCCGACAAGATAAAGCCGCGGCTCCAGGTGGACAGTACGTCGCCGGCAGAAATGCATAACGCAGGTCTTGGCTGCCGAAAACTGAAAGCCATGCGCTACAGCCCAAGACTGCGCCTTGCGGATTGCGCCCTGTAGCTGACGTTCAGCAGCTGCAATGCCAATAGAGCTATAGTAAAGGCAGAAGTCGTCAGCATACAGGGAAGCGGAGACAGAATTGCCCACGGCCGCAGCGAGCTCGTTAATGGCTATTAAAAACAGGCAGACACTTAAAACAGAACCCTGTGGCACACCGTTCTCCTGGACGTGGGAGGAACTATATGAGGCCGCGACTTGCACGTGGAAGGTACGAGACGACAGAAAATTGCGGATATAAAGCGGCAGAGGACCCCGAAGACCCCATCCATGAAGCATAGAAAGGATGTGATGCCGCCATGTCGTATCGTACGCCTTCCGCATGTCGAAAAAGACAGCGACCAAGTGCTGACGCCGGGCAAAGGCAGTACGGATGACCGACTCCAGGCTCACCAGATTGTCGGTGACGGAGCGGCCTTTGCAGAACCCACCCTGAGACGGGGCCAGAAGGCCCCGAGACTCCAGTACCCAATTCAAGCGCAGGCTCACCATCCGTTCAAGCAACTTGCAAAGAACGTTGGTGAGGCTAATGGGACGGTAGCTGTCCACCTCCAGAGGGCTCTTTCCAGGTTTCAGAACGGGGATGACAACGCTTTCCCGCCATTGCAACGGAAACTCCCCCTCTAGACGGTTGTATAGATCGAGGAGGCGCCGCTGGCAGTCCACTGAAAGGTGTTTCAACATCTGACAGTGGATGCCATCTGGCCCAGGAGCGGTATCAGGGCAAGCGGATAGGGCACTGCGAAATTCTCATTCACTGAATGGAGCATTTTAAGATTCTGGGTGGTGGGTGTGAAACGAAAGGCTCCGACGTTCCATCTGCTCTTTAATGGAGCGGAAGGCCAGTGGGTAATTGGAAGAAGCGGAACTAAAAGCAAAATGCTCTGCCAAGCTGTTGGCAATTTCGTCGGAGTCTGTACAAACTGCTCCATTCAGTGAGAGCGCAGGGACGCTGACAGCGGTCCGATAGCCATAGAGGCGTCGGATCTTGGCCCAGACCTGCGATGGAGAGACATGGAGGCCAATGGTGGACACATACCGCTCCCAGCACTCCTGCTTGCTTTGGCGGATAAGGCGGCGGGCCCGCGCACGCAGCCGTTTGAAGGTGATGAGGTGTTCAATGCAGGGATGTCGCTTGTGACGCTGTAGCGCCCGCCGGCGATCTTTAATCGCTGCAGCGATCTCAGGCGACCACCAAGGCACAGTCCGCCGCCGATGGGACCCAGAGGAACGGGGAATGGCAGATTCGGCGGCAGTAACGATGCCGGTGGTGACCAATTGAACCACCGCATCAATGTCATCATTAGAGAGAGGCTCAATAGCGGCAGTGGAGGAGAACAAGTCCCAGTCAGCCTTATTCATAGCCCATCTGCTATGGCGCCCAGAAGAGTGACGCTGTGGTAGTGACAGAAAGATCGGAAAGTGGTCACTACCAGACAGGTCGTCATGCACACTCCATTGGACAGACGGTAAGAAGTTAGGGCTACAGATTGAAAGGTCAATGGCGGAGTATGTGCCATGCGCCACACTGAAGTGTGTGAAGGCACCATCATTTAAAATCGAGAGATCGAGCTGCGACAATAAATGCTCAACGGTGGCGCCTCGACCTGGGGTATCAGCGTAGCCAGGACATGCTGCGAGACATCACCATCCGGTGGAAGGTAAAGACTGCAGACTGTGGCGTCCACACCCGAACAGCGGCAGCCTCTAAAGGTGTTTGGAGAGGGACAGACTCGCTGTGCAGAGTGTGAAGGACATAGAGGCAGACGCCACCAGACACCCTTTCATATGTTGCCCGGTTCTTATAATAACCCCGATAGCCACGGAGGGCGGGGGTTCACATTGCTGGAAACCAAGTTTCCTGAAGAGCAATGCAGAAGAAAGGGTGAAAGCTCACAAGTTGGCGGAGCTCAGCTAGATGGTGGAAGAAACCGCTGCAGTTCCACTGGAGGATGGTATTGTCCATGGCGGAGAAAGGCGTGACGGGACTGGGAAGGCAGATTACGCCGCTGGGTCACCTGCTGCCTCCGATGGAGCACCCGTGCAAGTGCTATCCATTGCGTCTGAGGGACCGGCGAGAGCGAGGTCCTCAGCGGACGCAAGGATCTCCACCTCATCGTCAGACGCAATGCAGAAGAAAGGGTGAAAGCTCACAAGTTGGCGGAGCTCAGCTAGATGGTGGAAGAAACCGCTGCAGTTCCACTGGAGGATGGTATTGTCCATGGCGGAGAAAGGCGTGACGGGACTGGGAAGGCAGATTACGCCGCTGGGTCACCTGCTGCCTCCGATGGAGCACCCGTGCAAGTGCTATCCATTGCGTCTGAGGGACCGGCGAGAGCGAGGTCCTCAGCGGACGCAAGGATCTCCACCTCATCGTCAGACGCAGAGCATTTAGGTAGCGGTGGAGTAGGTGCCACCGCAGGTGTCTTGGTCTTATGGGTCTTCAAAGTTGTTTTCTCTCGCTGTTCCTTTGGTTGCCGTTGTTGAGAGGGCTTATTGGAGTCAGTCTCCGGGACCTAAGAGGATCGCGAAGCCCGTCGACCAGTGACCTGTGGCTTCTTCAGCCACTGGTTGGTGTCTGCTGTGCCGCTGGTAGGAACCTGGGAAGGGAGTGACCCAAGGGATCCCTTCCGAGCGAGAGAAGCCGAAGTACACTTACGCTTCTCTGGCTTAGAAGTGGGGACTGGTGTCCCCAGTGGTTTAGTGGGTGCTGCTCCCGAGGTAGATGGTGTGGGAGCAACAGCGAGAGAAGGGGCCCCCATCGCCAAGGGGGCAGGTGAGGTCCTCTGACTCAGAGCTGTCTGTATGTCCTGCAGCTGAAGGAGCTGGAGCAGGAGTGACAGTGGAGGCATAAGATGACATCATGCGCACGGGATGTAGCCGTTCAAATTTCCGCTTAGCCTCAGTGTAGGTCAGTCGGTCCAGGGTCTTATATTCCATGATTTTGCGTTCTTTCTGTAAGATACTGCAGTCCGGGGAGCAAGGGGAATGAGGCTCTCCACAGTTGACACAGACGGGAGGCGGAGCACATGGAGTATCAGGATGAGATGGGCGTCCACAACCTCGACATGTGAGGCTAGAAGTACAGCGAGAGGACATGTGACCGAACTTCCAGTACTTAAAGCACCGCATCGGGGGAGGGATATAGGGTTTGACGTCACATCGGTAGACCATCACCTTGACCTTCTCTGGTAATCAGCTTCGAAGTCCAAGATGAAGACACCGGTAGCTACCTGATTGTCCCTCGGACCCCGATGAACGCGCCGGACGAAATGTACACCTCGGCGCTGTAAATTGGCGCGCAGCTCGTCATCAGACTGCAAAAGTAGGTCCCGATGGAAAATAATACCCTGGACCATATTTAAACTCGTATGTGGGGTGATGGTAACGTTAACATCCCCCAACTTGTTACAAGCAAGTAACATGCGTGACTGGGCAGAGGATGCCGTTTTTATCAAAACTGACCCAGAGCGCATTTTGGACAAGCCCTCCACCTCCCCAAACTTGTCCTCTAAATGCTCTACAAAGAACTGAGGCTTCACGGATAGAAACGAGTCACCATCAGCTCTGGTACAGACGAGATACCTGGGCGAATACACGTCACTGTCATTCATTGCCTTTCGTATCTCCCATGGTGTGGCCAGGGATGGCAACGATTTGGCGTCATATACGTTAGCTTTAAAATGAGCCCTCGAACGCTTAGAGACTGCTGGTGGCTGGCCGCCAGCGAGAGATGATGTACCACGCTTCATTGCGGGTCATCCGCCCTGATGCCACCTACTCCGACCAAGGGCCCTCCCCACGGGCGCCACCCAGCCACAGCAATAGCCACCTGACAGGATGGCCATTGCCGGGAGTCCTGATGCCCCAGGGAGATGGGCATCTACTCCTTGGCATACGTGGGGACTTAACGGCGCCGGCATCAGTAGAGCGATCCCTGTGTTGTGAGGGGCCTACAACCAACAGGGTACATGGCGGCCCCACCACAACGGACTGGCTACCGTGCTGGATCTTAGGTGCAAAAATGTCCAAGGTCGTCGTCGCAGTTAAAAGCAACACTGCAGAGTGCAGCGTGATAATCGCACCCAGGGACGTATCCTCGCCCAAGAGATGGAAAACGAGCGGGACACCATTGCAACGACGAAAAAGCCGGCTAAAGCTCTCAATGCACGACGGATACAGTGCACCATGTAAGGCGCCCTTCCCCAATTGGCTCGCTCTTCGGAATAATTTAGAAAGATGGAGGTCAAACCCGAGAGGGGACCATCACATAAGGCCGAAACATGTGAGACTCCTTTTAGTCGCCTCTTACGACAGGCAGGAATACCGCGGGCCTATTCTAACCCCCGAACCCGCAGGGGGGGGGGGGGGGTTTACACCAGTTATTAATCTACCAGAATTCCACATTTGCCATGGCTTACCTTGCGCTTACTTTCACCTGTGATCTAAGTTTTTAATCACTTAAATATGTTACCCAGAGAAATGTATTCAGGAAATGTCATTACTCTACATCAGATATCTTTGGGTGTTTCGACTATTTTCCGTCAGTGTATGTATTAAATTTTTTTTTTATTTTTAGCTATTCAGCAACGAAGTGATTCAGTTCCAAACTTGGACAGTCATATGGCGCTAGCATAGAAAGTAGTGCAGTAGAGCAAATGTTCTCTACAGATGATTTAGGGAATATTCTAAAACGAACTGTGAAAGAACATAAGTTTTAATTTGCTATTAAATAACATGACTATGATTTTATATAACACGATTTAGGCGCTGGAGGCATGTGCGAAAACTCTCGTCGCACAGTCATAACCCTCATAACTACAGCGTGGCGTAGCGATCACCTGATTACGAATGACGTCCTCATTTACCACCACAAAGTTCATGCTAAAAACTCAACATACAACTCGAATCATACGGACGCAATAATAGGGCAAGTGCCCAACCTACCACGAGCATCCCACTCTAGAGTCCAAGAATCTTTTCTCATATCCTAAATAATGCAATGACTCTTCCTTGAAACCCAGCTACAATGTAACATTTGCAATTTGTAACATCCCATTTCTGTTACTTCTATAGTTGTGGATCAAAGTAACTTCTTGCATAACTAGGGTTAATTGCCCATAACCGTTACCAGCACTTCACTTAACCCAATCAACGCCCTTCTCCCTACGACTCCCCTACCCCCCACCCTCAACCACCTTATCCAATACGTTGCATCCTTCAACATATCTCATGGGTTGCTAATGCCATATTTCACCTCAATGTTGCTACAAAGCTACACCTAATTGGACGTTCAAAACAAAATCCAACACATTTGCCTTCAAAATGGCGTATGTAACGAAGGTGACTTACTTTCTTTCGAAGGAAAGCCAGAGCATCGCAGAGCATTGCAGAATATCTACACACCTGGCAGTGAGTAAAAGCACGGTGAGTCATTGAGCGAGGCATCTGTCATCATTTCGAGAAGGTCGCCCAAACCTCTCCTATTACCCACGTCCTGGCCAGCCACACATGCTTGTGACTCCTGTAATGTTGGACCGTCCAAACTCTCATTTGAGATGATCGACGGATCACGTCAAACGCTCCGCTCCACAAATGGACGTCTGTGTACCTAGCGCTGACACACTCGTCCACCAGCTGAATCACTCAATGGTGCGCGACCACTGCGTTCCTCGCCGCCTAACAGTAGAACGTAAAGGACGAACAACCGTCAGTGCGTAATTTCTTGCCAGTTACGAAGCTAATCGTGACAATTTTCTATCGAATATCGTCACAGACGATGAAACATGAAGACATCACTTCGAATCAGAAAGATAACGGCTAAAACTATTCCGTTTAATACTCTCCATCACGATGCAACGATCAACTGTGAAGTGTATTATGTTTTCCATAGGATACTGATGAAACGACTTCAGTGTGTTCGTCGCCAAAAAAATGCAAAGAAATTACTATGTCTTCACGACAATGCAAGGCATCACAGAAGTGTGAGCACCCGAGATGAGATCACGAGGTGTTCTTTCTCATCCACCCTACAGCTCGGGGATCCCACCTTATGGCTTCCATGTGTTTGGTCCAAAGAACTACGCACTCCGCGCATTATGCGGAGGTTATACACTGACGGAGCAAGTCGTCTGCCGACGTCGAACGGGAAAGTGGTACCATGCAGATATACTGGCCCCCACCCCGTACAATAAGATGTTCCCTCCTCCTCACAGTAAGGTGTCGTAAAAACTTCGCAGTGAACAGGATTTTGCAACTCCTGAATAAAACCAAACTGCTTAAAGGAAAAAGAGTCATGTATTACTCATTAAAAACCCATCATATATCATTGCTTCCCGATTAGAGAACTTTGTTGAATCTCACTTATACCTTATCTTCCACAACATAATAGTAGCTTAAGACACACAAGCACAGCCAGATGCAGTTCCTTTAATCCAACCATCAAATTACGTTCTGCAATCCATTTCAAACCTCAATCCCTTTACAATTCTACAGATTACCTGGGGCTCTTACCAAGCTTTGGGCAGCCAACATCGTATACTTCCACAGAATTTCTAGAATCAGTGTCTCCTACAGGGTGTGGGCAGACTACCTCCTGTATATCCACAGAACATCTAGTTTCAGTATTACCTGGAAGAACACAAAATTATCTCAGTCCTCAATACAATCATTCATGTTCACTTCAGGATCAACAACAATCATAAGATCAGAGTTTTTATTGTCCAGTTTTTCGTATTTGAAATCCTTATTCTCGAAGGGCAGACGTCGGACCACTCCCACTCCATCCTGGCAGGTGAATGAGAAATAGAGGTAAAAGCATAATTTGAGTCAAAAGACCTTTTTATGTAGATATTGCATTATTAGAGAATAAACAACTTACTTTAAAGCTTTTAGAGCAGAAAAGTTGGAATATTGTCTGCATTTCACTGCTATACTACTAAATTTCTGCCGGCCGAGGTTGCCGAGCGGTTCTAGGCACTTCAGTTCGGAACCACGCGGCTGCTACGGTCGCAGGTTCGAATCCTGCCTCGGGAATGGATGTGTGTGATGTCCTTAGGTTAGTTAGGTTTAAGTAGTTGTAAGACTAGGGGGCTGATGACCTCAGCTGGTAAGTCCTATAGTGCTTAGAACCATTTTTGTTTACTAAATTGGTAATGTGTGATGTAAGAACAGTTTTTAATAGGAGCTGAAAACTGAGTCTATTCGTGAGTTGGGAATTTAGAATCAATTTCCCCTGGTAAGGAAAGTAAATCGATCATCTACGTCGACATATATTTTTCTTTTTGGCGACTTACAGTGTGTATGTGTGTGTAAATTCCCAAGAGACCCAGCTGCTGAGGCCATCGGTCCTTAGACTTATACACCACTGAAACTAACTTAAAGTAACTTATGCTGAGGACAACATAAACATCTATGCCCGAGGGAGGACTCGAACCTCTGGCGGGAGAGGCGATATAGAGACTATTCACTGATCTTTACAACAACAAAAATATAAAAGCACTAAATTTCTAAAAGTTTTGCCACTCTCATAATATTTTTCCAAAACGTCTGAGCACCTAGGTGCTGGTAGTATTACCTACAACTGTAATTAACTCAAGACGAAACACAATTTTATTAACAACTTTCAGACAGTTTTACAGTTTTTGCTAAGATAACTTCTTTATATTTCTGGACGGTATAAATTAGCTAGTACGAGTTTTGTCGATGAAATTTCTCGTCATATTCCTGTTATTTTAGCAATAATTTTATAATGCATGAAAGTGTAAATGAAATCACTGACCACTGAATGAGATGTGCTTCTCCGGCCATTGTGAAGTGCCATTAGCAAGTATTGAAAATAGTGTTCGATGCTACCTCGCTTAACCTTGTTCCAACCTTATCTGTTACCAGGAAAGTAACAGGGTAGGCCCACATCAACGGTAGTATTAATTTTCGCTACCTGATAACCGTATTTGCAACAACAAGTACGTGATTACAGTGGAGGTTGTATTTTTGTCTCCCTGAGAGGAGCCACCGGCTTTTACGGTATGAAGCATAACGAAAGACCGGCAAGATCTTATCTATGTCGCTTACTTGTCAAACAAGGCGAGGCAGCAGTTTGTGTCCTGGATAATCGTTAATAACTTCATTATAAGTCAAACAATTGAATATCCAAGATGAAATAATGAGAAATACGACAATAATGAATGTGACAGTACGACAGTAATGAGTATGACAGTACGACAGTAATCACAATTTTGAGTCTGGCCTGGGCAGCCAGAGACGGTGGTCACCTGTGTTTGTGTGTGTGTGTGTGTGTGTGTGTGTGTGTGTGTGTGTGTGTTGTCTACTTCAGAAGAATACCTTTCGGCCTAAATCTTGATAGTTTCGCAGTCTTTTTGTTATGCCTGTGTAAGTCCATCGCAGTCAGCCAAATTGTCTGGAAATTCTTGTACACATATTATTTGTTTAACTGATATTATGCATAACAAATTAAAGACGTAATTTTCTTGGGAACTGTCACCAACACTGACCCACTGAAGATGAACGTTTGAATATGTATACAACGTACTGCGGCAGTATTATACCTGCACTTTATATAACACATAATTAACACTGATCCTACATAAGTAAAGTTCCCAATTTTCATTCATAATGTCTTTCAGGACTAATAAAGAACTAAATCACCGAAATTGCCCCAATAAATTCTGCAATTAAGAAAACCAAACGATTGTAGTGTCACATTAAAAGATTCATACATAACTCAATAACTTAGCGAAAGCGAGTCTGTCTACACCTAATGAGTGCTTTATCACTGTTCGTTTGGACGAATATGGGCTACAACTGTTGTTAAGCGGTAAGTAATTCTTACCGGTCTTAGAATCGCGTAATTATGGCTGGCTGACACGACGTACCTCAGTGTCTTCATCAGCTCCTGCTTATTTACGAACCTATATAATATAGATGGTGTTACAAAAAGGTACGGCCAAACTTTCAGGAAACATTCCTCACACAAAAAGAAAGAAAATATGTTATGTGCGCTTACTTTCCATGTTAGAGCTCATTTTATTACTTCTCTTCAAATCACATTAATCATGGAATGGAAACACACAGCAACAGAACTTAACAGCGTGACTTCAAACACTTTGTTACAGGAAATGTTCAAAATGTCCTCCGTTAGCGAGGATACATGCATCCACCCTCCGTCGCATGAAATCCCTGATGCGCTGATGCAGCCCTGGAGAATGGCGTATTGTATCACAGCCGTCCACAATACGAGCACCAAGAGTCTCTACATTTGGTATCGGGGTTGCGTAGAGAAGAGCTTTCAAATGCCCCATAAATGAAAGTCAAAAGGTTTGAGGTCAGGAGAGCGTGGAGGCCATGGAACTGGTCCGCCTCTACCAAGCCATCGGTCACCGAATCTGTTGTTGAGAAGCGTACGAACACTTCGACTTAAATGTACAGGAGCTCCATGGTGCATGAACCACATGTTGTGTCGTAAAGGCACATGTTCTATCAGTACAGGTAGAGTATCCCGTATGAAATCGTGGCGGTAAATCGAGGAAGTACAGTACATACTGACGAAACTAAAATGAGCTCTAACATGGAATTGAAGCGTTTCCGGACACATGTCCTCATAACATCTTTTCTTTATTTGTGTGTGAGGAATGTTTCCTGAAAGTTTGGCCGTAACTTTTTGTAACACCCTGCATTTTTCATTATACAGGATGTTCAGAAAAAGTCTGAAAAGCTTGAAAAGATGTTGAAGGGTAGATTGTACTGGGAAATAATTGTTAACAAAAATATTCGATACGTTTCGCCATTTCCGGGTTAATTAGCATTGAAGTTAGACAATCAGGCCGTTACGCATGCGAATTCCACCAGCTCGCCAGGTACAGTTAGTGTTGTTACTTGTTTTCAAAGCCTAAATTATAGGCACAGGACTGCCCAGCCTTTGACTCGGGCTCGTTCCTTGTTACCTCCATATGTCGAATTTTTGTATCGTTCGGTTTTAGGAAACCAAACGAAACGCACGTTTGGCGACACCGTCTCAGGTGGTCCACTTTAGTTGACTAACCTTAGTGCGCAATATAATGAATTTTCTTCTTAGAAATAATTTCTTGTCACCGCCTACCCTGCAATACCATAAGAAGCTTTTCCGAGTGTATCTGACCACCCTGCACAAAGCGGAGCGCCTCAACAGCTGCATTAGCAAGACGACTACTACAATATTTTACTGTCTCCTTGGCGAAGGTCCAAGCAATTTGGTTGATGAGTCAGAGGAAGCGGAACTGTGATGTTGTCTTTGCCTCTGGATGTAACTGCTAATTAGTATGCTTCCGCACAGGACATAATAGATAGAAAGGGTGAGAGTGGCGGCGGGGGGAGGGGGGGGGGGAGTAATCAGCGGAGCGCGGTGGCATGAGGCACAAGGCGGCAGATAGAAGACGCAAGGTGCAAGGCTGCCCAGAAAACCGTGGAGAAAGACCGCACCGAAGACGTCTGGGCTACCAAGTCGACGTGCAGCGGCAAGAGGCTTTACTAAAAATAGTTTTACTATGTGCGGCAAATTAGGTTGCAACGTTAACTGCTCCATTTAGGATGTCTGCAAGTTCTCCCTGGCTGTACAGCAAATATCGGAGCTGCTCAGAAACCCAAGTCCCGAAGAGAGGTTCAAAGTAATAACTATACGATCCATACACAGTAGTGGAAATCAGTATAAACGTATGAGTATGTGTTACGAAATGAACACTGTCTGATGGAATATTTGCACACAGTGTATATGCAACTGTATGAGATCCAGTCGAATGGTACCTTATTTGGCCGAGCGGTTGTAGGCGCTTCAGTCAGGAACCGCGCTGCTGCTACGGTCTCAGGTGGGAATCCTGCACCGGGCATGGATGTGTGTGTTGTACTTAGGTTAGTTAGGTTTAAATAGTTGTAAGTCTAGGGGACTGATGACCTCAGAAGTTAAGTCTCATAGTGCTTAGAGCCATTTGAACCAATTTGGTACCGCATTTGGTGTCAGTGGAACAGTGTAGTATGAGACAGGGGAGACTGGATTAATTTTTTTTAAATCTCGTTCGCCTCGGCTCCATTGACATAAAATTCAGCTGTAGTGGTTACGTATTTCAGGCTGACAACAATTTTCAAGCACACATCTGGCTATTAACCAAACAGGTTGTGTTAGTCAGTAACAACGGATGCATAAACTAAGCTCATTGAGGTTCTTTGTTGCCCATTGTACATTTTGCTGTGCCTTTTGACACCTTTTTGTATGAATAATTACAACAATTACAGCTGAATTTTATATCAATGGAACTGAGAAGGATGAAATAAAAAATAAAAAATATCCAATTTCCTCAGTACCGAATAGTTGCTGACCGACCATGCCGTGGCAACATGTCTCGTATAAGGAAATATAACAAGACGTCAACTATTCAGGTGCTCGAGGGTGGACCTCGGTATGAAAACAGTCGACTGTGTGCAGTATTAGTGTGTGCGTATACGCATTTACTGTGAAACAGACCCATTAGTGACAGCGCGGGTTGTGTTCATAAATTACGATAGTGACAGCGCCACACGGAGGACACTTGTGATGTGATGTAAAAGCAAAAATCGGCGTATAACGAAATGGAAAACTAATCGTCAAATCACTAAGAACTTTAACCATTCAAGTATAGTGGTTGTTAATTTCGTTAGGCTAGGCGCACGTTATGGACAGAACGGAAAATAAGGGCAACTTACTAAATCATCTGAAGCATGGAACGGCTACTCTTGGACAATGAAAGGGCCACAACACATTATTCTACTCCAGTTCTTTCTGATTTACGGTTGCCAGTACCTGCTAGACATGTATGAAAAATTTTGTCTCATGATAAACATCTGGAATTCAAGAAACGACCACAGAGACTTGCTCTAACGTAAACAGGCTAGCCCGGAGTTTGCTGAAAAACGTATGTCGTGGAGTCCAGAGTGGTACAAAGTGATTCTAAATGTTGAGAAGAAATTTAATTTAGATGGGATGGATGGATTTCAATATCAGTGGAATTAACTGAGAACGGAGCAAAAGGTAAGAAGGAGGATAAATTTTGGTGGTACAAGAGGTACGATTTTGGCAGCCTTCTGCGCTAAAGGTAAATCACGCATTCCTTGGCTGAACGCTATACTGAACTGAAACATGTACACTTGGATGCTACAGACAGAACTGATTAGAATGTTTGAGTAACAAAAGCAAAACGAGTATAATGGAATGTAGTCGAATTAAATCGGGTGATGCTTAGGGAATTAGATTAGGAAATGAGACACTTAAAGTGGTAAAGGAGTTTTGCTATTTGGGGAGCAAAATAACATGATGGTCGAAGTAGAGAGGATATAAAATGTAGACTGGCAACGGCAAAGAAAGCGTTTCTGAAGAAGAGAAATTTGTTAACATCGAGTATAGATTTAAGTGTCAGGAAGTCGTTTCTGAAAGTATTTGTATGCAATGTAGCCATGTATGGAAGTGAAACATGGACGATAAATAGTTTGGACAAGAAGAGAATAGAAGCTTTTGAAATGTGGTGCTACAGAAGAATGTTGAAGATTAAATGGGAAGAACACATAACTAATGAGGAGGTTTTGAATAGAATTGGGGAGAAGAGGAGTTTGTGGCACAACTTGACAAGAAGAAGGGACCGGTTGGTAGGACATGTTCTGAGGCATGAAGGGATCACAAATTTAGCATTGGAGGGCAGTGTGGAGGGTAACAATCGTAGAGGGAGACCAAGAAATGAATACACTATGCAGATTCAGAAGGATGTAGGTTGCAGTAAGTACTGGGGGATGAAGAAGCTTGCACAGGATAGAATAGCATGGAGAGCTGCATCAAACCAGTCTCAGGACTGGAGACAACAACAACAACAACAACAACAACTAGGGAACAAAATCATAGTGTTTCAACAATGTTTCATCTGTGCACGTTTCTGCTACAACTAAAGAGTGATTTTGAAGTTAGACATATTGCCTTGGTTTGCACGTAGCCTGGATTTGAAATTACATGCAAGGCCTTTGGGGATTACCTTGAACAAGTGTTTGTAACAATGGAAGGCAAGTTGAGGCGGTAAGTGAACTTAAAAGAGCAATGTGAGATAGGTGGGTGACAGTTGCACAGCGGGAACTACAAACACTAATGCCGGCCGGAGTGACCGAGCGGTTCTAGGCGCTACAGTCTGGGGAAGCGAGCGACCGCTACGGTCGCAGGTTCGAATCCTGCCTCGGGCATGGATGTGTGTGATGTCCTTAAGGTAGTTAGGTTTAATTATTTCTAAGTTCTAGGCGACTGATGACCTCAGAAGTTAAGTCGCATAGTGCTCAGAGACATTTTTTTTTAACAAACACTAACGAAATAAATGCCGTAGACTATTTATAGGTAATTCGGAAGAACGGAGGTTGGAGAAAGTAGTAACAATACAATAATAAAACAGGACAGTAAGTGCCTTTATACCAATATCCATCCAGGAAACGCGAACGTCTTTTTCTTTTTTTTTTTTTTGTTACCCGTGTTATGAAAGAAACTACTGTACGTAATTCTGTCACGATTGTTTATGTATTATTTGTATCTACAACTTTTATTATAAATTCGATGTATGTTGCTTCAGGCATTACAAATTATTTTCTTTGGAAATCTGCCTTTAAACTGATTTCCACAACTGTAGCTTAGCGAGAGTAAGAGACCCAATATAACACGCACTCACATTTGCAATAATTGTTGAATTATAAAGAAAATATGAAACTTGTAATCCTGATGGCAGCAGAATGCATACACTGCGCCGCTCCCCCTCACGTAAGAGGGTGAAAAAAAAAGGAAGAAAAGGAGTTCAGTAGCTCATAATGAAGTTGTGGAGGTACGTTTACGAAAGCTATTCTGGCACTCAGACACGATCGTCCTCCTTAAAACCAAATTAAGATTAGAAGTTACGCGAGTAAATAATTATCTTAAGTGAAAGCGTTAGGTGGCATACCCTACTTTGTGTCCCTTCCAGCCAGCGACTTGGAGGTTGGGGTTCATCGCTTAATTTCGAGTTTTTGCGCATAAAAGGACGGCTCTGCAGCGTACAACGAGTACTGTATTTACTGCTAATGCCATCTATATCTTTTCGCTACTCCACTTACTGGGCCCCTACATGTACTTGCTTTCGCTAATATTGCTCTCCGGCTGTTTAACTGTAAATCTGGTGTGGGAATTTGAAGTAAAGACTTGATTTCCTTAGTGTGCTGCTATGCTGCTAGACCAGACGACTATTTTTCTCTACGCGTTTCACTGTATGTGTTTGTATCTACACTCCTGGAAATGGAAAAAAGAACACATTGACACCGGTGTGTCAGACCCACCATACTTGCTCCGGACACTGCGAGAGGGCTGTACAAGCAATGATCACACGCACGGCACAGCGGACACACCAGGAACCGCGGTGTTGGCCGTCAAATGGCGCTAGCTGCGCAGCATTTGTGCACCGCCGCCGTCAGTGTCAGCCAGTTTGCCGTGGCATACGGAGCTCCATCGCATTCTTTAACACTGGTAGCATGCCGCAACAACGTGGACGTGAACCGTATGTGCAGTTGACGGACTTTGAGCGAGGGCATATAGTGGGCATGCGGGAGGCCGGGTGGACGTACCGCCGAATTGCTCAATACGTGGGGTGTGAGGTCTCCACAGTACATCGATGTTGTCGCCAGTGGTCGACGGAAGGTGCACGTGCCCGTCGACCTGGGACCGGACTGCAGCGACGCACGGATGCACGCCAAGACCGTAGGATCCTACGCAGTGCCGTAGGGGACCGCACCGCCACTTCCCAGCAAATTAGGAACACTGTTGCTCCTGGGGTATCGGCGAGGACCATTCGCAACCGTCTCCATGAAGCTGGGCTACGGTCCCGCACACCGTTAGGCCGTCTTCCGCTCACGCCCCAACATCGTGCAGCCCGCCTCCAGTGGTGTCGCGACAGGCGTGAATGGAGGGACGAATGGAGACGTGTCGTCTTCAGCGATGAGAGTCGCTTCTGCCTTGGTGCCAATGATGGTCGTATGCGTGTTTGGCGCCGTGCAGGTGAGCGCCACAATCAGGACTGCATACGACCGAGGCACACAGGGCCAACACCCGGCATCATGGTGTGGGGAGCGATCTCCTACACTGGCCGTACACCACTGGTGATCGTCGAGGGGACACTGAATAGTGCACGGTACATCCAAACCGTCATCGAACCCATCGTTCTACCATTCCTAGACCGGCAAGGGAACTTGCTGTTCCAACAGGACAATGCACGTCCGCATGTATCCCGTGCCACCCAACGTGCTCTAGAAGGTGTAAGTCAACTACCCTGGCCAGCAAGATCTCCGGATCTGTCCCCCATTGAGCATGTTTGGGACTGGATGAAGCGTCGTCTCACGCGGTCTGCACGTCCAGCACGAACGCTGGTCCAACTGAGGTGCCAGGTGGAAATGGCATGGCAAGCCGTTCCACAGGACTACATCCAGCATCTCTACGATCGTCTCCATGGGAGAATAGCAGCCTGCATTGCTGCGAAAGGTGGATATACACTGTACTAGGTCCGACATTGTGCATGCTCTGTTGCCTGTGTCTATGTGCCTGTGGTTCTGTCAGTGTGATCATGTGATTTATCTGCCCCTAGGAATGTGTCAATAAAGTTTCCCCTTCCTGGGACAATGAATTCACGGTGTTCTTATTTCAATTTCCAGGAGTGTATTTCTGTAATGTGTCTACAGCGTAACGCTTATAAACTGTTGATCTTCTAAAGGCAAGACCTGATATAGTTTTCGTTGGTACAGTACTGGCCATTAAAATTACGACACCAACAGAGATAAAAAATAATGAAGTTTTACTTAGAGTGTGTATAGGTACAATAATATGAATGCAGGATTAAATCTGCAGTTGTGTTGTGGGCCTGGAGTATTCTAATACTAGTTTCTACTAACTCTGAGAGTAGCCACCTATAACATCAAGAACGCCTAGGCATCTTGTCGGACTTACCCAGGATGACCGATCAGGATATGTCATACCCTGCTGCTTCAGTTCCACGCCAATAAAACATTGTTCCAAGCGACTGGATGCGTTCCAGACTATCAGCAAACCATGATCAGATGTTTTCTGTAGACGACATAACTGCAGAAAGTGCCAGCCTAGTTAATAGTCTGTACTAAGGAATGTCAGGACAATAGGGACAACGTATGCTTTTGCGATGTCTCTTCGCAAGATATCGTCACGGACACCTCAAATATATTACACAAACTTTCGCTTTCACCTAACGTACGTCTATCGCCGGCTGTCGGTATTATTGGCTACGCTAACGAGAGCTGACCATATGGTGAACACAACTCCTCCGTGCAATATGACAACATTCAACTGCGTCCACCCTGATGCAACAAGCACTCAGGTGCGCTGTTGTGTTACTAGAAACTGAGCTGTCGGTGCTCCACTCCCCGCTCCTTCATTAAGGGAAATTGCACACATTCGACGACGTGATGGCAGCCCAAGGTGTTCCAGACTTTGACGCACTGTCCACGTGGATACACGTCTTGCTCCAAAAAGGAAGTTTCCTGTCTCAAGGTCCATGAGGTGCTTGGCCCTCAATCGGTAGAGAAGTAGTACATCTAGCCTCCCGGGCATAATTCGCGCTGAGTGTTGGACATTCTGTATGGCCTCTCGTATGGTATTTCGGAATTGACCTACTACATTTTAGCATTATAATCGTGGATACTGGACCAATGCGAGCAGAAATACCAAGAAACGAGAAAATCCGTTCACGAAATACCACTGCTGTTGAATTCCAACGCGTACTAGTAAACGTTTCTTCCCCTTCTTGCAGGCGGCACAACACAATTTTCTCACAAATTCTGAATAGGAGACCAAGAGTGTAATCAAATTCCGATGTGTGTTGGTAAACAGTTGCTCGCCTTCTTGCACGCGGCAAAACACAACCTACTCACAAAAATATCTGCATTAAAATACGATTTCTAGATAATAAACCAAGCAAGTAATCTTTCCTTATCTACGGAATATAGATGGTGTTAATCATATGTGCGTTGTACGGTTGTTATGAAACATAATGACTGGCTTATCCAAGCCTATCACCTTCACACCCCTTAATGGTATTTCAACACTCTCACTACTGGCCTAATGCATGACCATGTCCAAAGAATTCAGGCAATTTTAGTTGTGTTAAAAAATTTATATCTCGGAAAATATCGAGAGTATAAGTACAAAATTGATACTATTTTAAGCCCATTTTGTCGTCTTTCACATGCTGTGTTTAACATGCAATCATGAACAAAATCCTATCTGGTATAACATGGAAAAATTATATTATAACAATGACATCGTTTCCTAAAATTGAGAAAGATCATACATTCGAATTGGTAGAGTAAATGAGTTCATAAATACATAATGATCAGTGCTGAGTACCGTATTTAAATACAACAGCACTTTCTACATGACTGCGTTTTAGTGTGAAATATTTTAAAACAGGGTTCCATACACAACGCCACACAGTGCTGTTCGCACTGGTAATGTGTCTCCTTGCGAGATGCGTTCCTACTTTCTGTCTTTCATTTTGAAGATCAAACATAACATACACGGGAGGCATATTTTTGGGTTGTGCGTGGTTAATGTTGCAGGAAATGTCTGTGTTTCTGTTGGTCTTCATGTCTGTTTTAGTTATTTGTAGCTCTTGTAAAATTGGTCATTAAATCAGTTACTTTCATATTCTTGGTCTGAATTGAACTTTGTAACCAAAATGCTTTCGATACTCCTAGAAAGAACCACTATTTTACGGGGTCTGTGACTGAACACGTTGTACTACAATCACCTTCAAAGACACCTGCGTCGTCCAAATCATCTTCACCATCTAGGGAGTCGACAATCTATCCAAAATTCAGCAAATCGGTAATTTCTCGTTCATACAAACCACAGTGCGTCACTTCTCTTACACGGAATACTAGGGTGTTTCAAAAATGACCGGTATATTTGAAACGGCAATAAAAAGTAAACGAGCAGCGATAGAAATACACCGTTTGTTGCAATATGCTTGGGACAACAGTACATTTTCAGGCGGACAAACTTTCGAAATTACAGTAGTTACAATTTTCAACAACAGATGGCGCTGCAAGTGATGTGAAAGATATAGAAGACAACGCAGTCTGTGGGTGCGCCATTCTGTATGTTGTCTTTCTGCTGTAAGCGTGTGCTGTTCACAACGTGCAAGTGTGCTGTAGACAACATGGTTTATTCCTTAGAACAGAGGATTTTTCTGGTGTTGGAATTCCACCGCCTAGAACACAGTGTTGTTGCAACAAGACGAAGTTTTCAACGGAGGTTTAATGTAACCAAAGGACCGAAAAGCGATACAACAAAGGATCTGTTTTGAAAAATTTCAACGGACTGGGAACGTCACAGATGAACGTGCTGGAAAGGTAGGGCGACCGCGTACGGCAACCACAGAGGGCAACGCGCAGCTAGTGCAGCAGGTGATCCAACAGCGGCCTCGGGTTTCCGTTCGCCGTGTTGCAGCTGAGGTCCAAATGACGCCAACGTCCACGTATCGTCTGATGCGCCAGAGTTTACACCTCTATCCATACAAAATTCAAACGCGGCAACCCCTCAGCGCCGCTACCATTGCTGCATGAGAGACATTCGCTAACGATATAGTGCACAGGATTGATGACGGCGATATGCATGTGGGCAGCATTTGGTTTACTGACGAAGCCTATTTTTACCTGGACGGCTTCGTCAATAAACAGAACTGACGCATATGGGGAACCGAAAAGCCCCACGTTGCAGTCCCATCGTCCCTGCATCCTCAAAAAGTACTGGTCTGGGCCGCCATTTCTTCCAAAGGAATCATTGGCCCATTTTTCATATCCGAAACGATTACTGCATCACGCTGTCTGGACATTCTTCGTGAATTTGTGGCGGTACAAACTGCCTTAGACGACACTGCGAACACCGCGTGGTTTATGCAAGATGGTGCCCGGCCACATCGCACGGCCGACGTCTTTAATTTCCTGAATGAATATTTCGATGATCGTGTGATTGCTTTGGGCTATCCGAAACATACAGGAGGCGGCTTGAATTGGCCTCCCTATTCGCCAGACATGAACCCCTGTGACTTCTTTCTGTGGGGACACTTGAAAGACCAGGTGTACCGCCAGAATCCAGAAACAATTGAACAGATGAAGCAGTACATCTCATCTGCATGTGAAGCCATTCCGCCAGACACGTTGTCAAAGGTTTCGGGTAATTTCATTCAGAGACTACGCCATATTATTGCTACGCATGGTGGATATGTGGAAAATATCGTACTATAGAGTTTCCCAGACCGCAGCGCCATCTGTTGTTGAAAATTGTAACTACTGTAATTTCGAAAGTTTGTCTGCCTGAAAATGAACTGTTGTCCCAAGCATTTTGCAACAAACGGTGTATTTCTATCGCTGCTCGTTTAGTTTTTATTGCCGTTTCAAATATACCGGTCATTTTTGAAACACCCTGTATATACGCAGGCGTAAACCGTAACTCCTAACGAACAAAATACCGTGAAAATAAGACGTACATTCACGCAATCTATCGATGCAAATAATAAGTAACAGTATAAACGCCGTATATCGATAGTCAAAGTTGCGAAAACAAGTCGTAGCGCTTTTCAGTTATCAAAATACGTTGGCCCGTAGAACCTACGGGTTTGGCATATTTGGAAGGTAGAGCGATGCGTAGCATTTACGGGCTTGGTGCTGAGAGAGTAATGGCCAACAGCGTGTAGACATTGTCTTGTTATTGTCTGGTGGATTAATACTGTATTGAGCGTTGAACAAAAATATGGTTCTGAGCACTATGGGACTTAACATCTAAGGTCATCAGTCCCGTAGAACTTAGAACTACTTAAACCTAAGTTACCTAAGGTCATCACACATATCCATGACCGAGGCAGGATTCGAACCTGCGACCGTAGCGGTCACGCGGTTCCAGACCGTAGCGCCTAGAACCGCTCGGCCACACCGGCCGGCAACAAAAATATGAATACAAAGTGAGAAATGCATGCTTAACTATAAATGCCGATACAGCACCAGGCTCCCGATTTCGCTGTTGTAATTGGGCTCAAACGACATCTACTCATTGTCCTCAACACGTTGCAAGTGAGACGTGCTGAGAACGGTGTTCTGTATTGTTGTGAGTTCATAATGTCGAAGCTAGTATGTTAGAACGAGGGCCAATTGCTGATGCTCGTACGGTGACAGCTTCTGTCGACCCCTATTCAATAGTCTGGGAATTCCGACATTGCCCTCACAGTATATATTTTCTTTAATTTCGTTTGTTGTTAGCAGTATTAGCCTATTCCCAAGAGTTAGCAGGTTTCACTCAGTTGATACTAGGCAGAAATCGAATCTGCATGTGGAATGAACTTCCCTGACTCTTGTGCAGAAAGGTGTGCAGTATTTTGCTGCATCCATTTTCAATAAGCTACCATAAGAACTCAAAATTCTTAGCAGTAGCCCAAACTCTTTAAACTGGAGAGTTTCCTCATGGCTCACTCCTATTCTGTCGAGGAGCTCCTGGAAGAGCTAAAAAATTAAGCAAATTCCAGTGTTACATTGTTGATTCTCTTTATTTAAACTTAGGACTTGTAGCCTGAATATGTTTTTTATATTTCATTTTATGTGTTTCTACTATCGTGTTATAATTTCATATATTGACTCGGTCCATGACTATGGAGACTTCTCCTTAATTTGGTCCCACGGAACAATAAATAAATAAAACAAAAATAAATAAACCTAGGTAGGAGAAATATTATAACTCATACAGAGAAAGTGGAACAACGTGATCCACCAACTCGTAAAGCGTACGAAAGTGTGTCTGCAGTGATCTTGACAGACGGTCATTGAGTCTCTCTCTCTCTCTCTCTCTCTCTTTGCTGTGGCTCTAAAGGAACTGATATAGGAATGCGTATTCAAATACACAGATATGTAAACAGGAATAATAAGGCGCAGGGGTCGGCAACGCCTACACAAAACAAAAAGTGAAAAGAGTCCGGCGAAGTTGTTAGATCGGTTACTACTGCTAAAATTACAGGTGATCAATATTTAAGTGAGGTTGAACGTGGTGTTACAGTCGGCGAACGAACGATGGGACACAGCATATCCGAGGTAGCGATGAAGTGGGGATTTTCCTGTACAAAAATTTCATGAGTGAACCGTGAGTATCATGAATCCGGTGAAACATCAAATCTCCGACATCCCTGCAGCCATAAAAAGATCCTGCAAGAATGGGACCAACGGCGACTGCAGAGAATCGTTTAACGTGGCAAAAGTTTACCCTCCCCCAAATTGCTGCAGATTTCAATGCTGGGACATCAACAAGTGTCAGATTGCGAACCATTCAACGAAACATCATAGATATGGGCCTTCGGAGCCGAGAGCCCACTCGTGTACCCTTGATGACTGCACGATAACGAAGATTTACGCTTCGCATGAGCCCGTCAACACCGAAATTGGACTGCTGATGACTGGAAACATGTTGCCTGCTCTCGTTTCAACTTGTATCGAGCGAAGGGACGTGTACGATTACGGGGACAAGATAATGAATCCATGGACCCCGAATGTCAGCAGGGGACTGCTCAAGCTGATCCTGTCTGATCATCTTCAGCCATTCATGTCCACTGTGCATTCCGTCGGACTTAGGAAATTCCGGCAGGACAACGCGGCATCCCACACGTCCAGAATTTCTACAGAGTGCCTCCAGGAATACTCTACTGAGTTCAAACACTTCCACTAGCCACCTAACTCCTCCGACATGAACATTATTGAGCATATCTGGGATGCCTTGCTGCGTGCTCCTGAGAAGAGATCTCCTCGTACTCTTACGGATTTGTGGGCAACCCTGCAGGATTCATGTTGTCACTTCCCTCCAGCACTAACGCAGACATTAATCGAGTCCATGTCACGTCGTGTTGCGGCACTTCTGTGTGCCCGCGGGAGACGTACGCGATATTAGGCGGGTGTACCAAATTCTTTTACTCTTCTCTGTATAACAGCTCCGCAAGTCAATGTAGAACTCAATGTCACAGTCAGCGAACCCTGTCCCTGTTAGCACCAAAACAGCATGGAAGCAGTTCCAGAAGCTGGCCATTGCAGGACGAGCTTAAATTCCAAACCCACCCTGACTCATATCCTTCAGTGTATGCTGCAAAACAGGAGATACATCGTCTCTCTCCATGACAAGAAAAGTCGATGGAGAGTGCAGAAAAAATGGTCTCCCTCAAGGAAGTGTGCTGTCTCCGCTGTTATTTAATATCTACACAAATGACCAGCCCATTATCTCTTCAACTAATGCATTCATATGCGCTGATGATGCAGCACTCGCTGCCCGAGGTGGGACCTTTGAGGAAGTAGAGGTGAAACTGACAACAGCTCTTGAAAATTTGGCCAAGTATTACGATGAAAACCAACTGATACCGAACCCTGGAAAGACCCAAGTCTGTGCATTCCATCTTAGAAATAGGGAAGCCAAATGGAAACTGATCATCACTTGGAGAGGAGAACAACTACTCCACTGTGAAACTCCTAAATACCTTGGGGTGAAGATGGACCGTTTCCTCACATTCGAAGCCCACTGTGAAGAAACGAGCCTCAAAGTGAAACCGCGGAACAACGTCGTCCGCAAACTTACAGGAACCACCTGCGGTGCCCAGCCAAAAGTGCTTGGAACATCTGCCTTTGCGCTATGTTTCTCCGCCGCAGCACCCTTCAGGCAAACCTCTGCACATGCTAAACATGTAGATAGAGCCCTGAACGTGACCGGAAGCATTGTTACAGGCTGTTTACGACCTACTCCTGTCAATTATGGGTATAGCACCGCCACGCATTCGAAGGGAAGCTGCAACAGAAGTGGAGAAGAAAAAACCAGAAATCGATCCCAGAAATGATTTGTTCGGACAGGACCCTCAACAGCCAACACTGAGGTCAAGAAAAAGCTTCCCACAGAAAACTATGGCAATTCGTTCATCTCCTAGAATTCACAGATAGGAGCTTTGGCGAGACCCGCTAGGTGAAGATAATCACATAACGCTCAAGGAGGAAACAGCCGAAGGTTCACACCTGTCATACGGGGCCTGGTAGACTTCGAACAGACAGCGAGTTGGGGTGTCAAGGTGCAAAGCCAACCTCAGGAAGTGGGGCTTCACTAATGAGGATGAAACTTTTCAGTGCGGTGACGTACAGGACGAACAACATCTGGTAGTCTGCAGGACCATTAAGGCTGCATGCACTGTGATATTACTACAGCCAGCGAAAGTGCTGTGATAACCGCCGAATACTGGGCCCGTCAAAAAATATAATCATCTTGCTGCTTGTTTGTATATATTATCGAATACTACAGTACATGTTTAATTTTGCAAATTTGTTAAGTGAAACAATACTTATTAGTTTGTGATTATTTTATGTCCTGGACTCGAAAAATAAAATAAATAAACTGATGCTCATAACAGGAAAACATGGTGCTGAAGCTATAACATCTGGAATTTGCAGCAACGGTAAAAACTCATTTGGTCGGATGAGCCTTCTTTCACGCTGTTTGCTATTCTTGGACAAGATTCCGTGCCCAAGAGTAAGATATGGCGTGGGTCTGTTGATGATTTGGGAATCATATCATGGTACTCCATGGGCCCCATGGTCTCTCTGCAAGGTCGCACTAATGGCGAGGATTATGCGACCATTTTGGCTTATCAGATCCATCTATGGTACAATGTTTGTTCCCCAATGGTGATGTTGTCTTCCAAGACAACAGTGACCTATTCACACTCTCGCATCGACCACGATTGGTTTTGTAACCGCAGAGATAAATTGTTGCGTCTTCCCTGGAAACACACATAAGTCACAAGATTCTAATATTATTGAGCCCTTGTGACCTACTTTGGTAAGACGTGATCGCTGTCCACTTCCACCATCGTTACCTTAACTTGCCACTATTTTACAGGAACTATGATCTAAGAATCCCTTTAAGACTATACAGGACCTGTATTCATTCACTTCAAGACGACTGGAATTTTTTTTGAACGCCAAAGGGCTTCCTACACCGTATTAGGGCGGTAATGTATTGTGTTTCTGGTCTGTACATTTGTTTGTCGAATCCCTGTACCTTCAAGTGAATTACGGGATATATTACTGTACTGACACAAAGGAGATGTAAATACGAATGGTGAGATGTGGTTACTGCACGTTGTGTCGGATTTGACTCTCTGACACAAACAGCTTATTTAAAATTTTATCCGGTTTTCTATACAGATAAGGGATCAACCCAGATGGTGATGTCCGACATCGTGTGCCGAATCCTTCAAAGTTGGATCCACACCAGGCCGTAACGGCACGAAGGTGACGCCGAGGAGGTCGAGAGATCTTGTTGGCCGTATCTCGTTAGGCCTACCGGGCGGATAGTCTCCAATCCTGTTAGTAAGTTTGTTGCTGGGAATCCCCAGTACGAAGCGGCAACAGGACCTGGCGCTGATGGAACTCCGGGGCTGGAGCCGTGGCGTGGCGTCCATTAGGCGATTGCCTGAGACGCGGGTCCCAAAGTAAACCCTGCGTTTGTCCATACGGAAACGCCTCGCTCTCAGGTCAATTTAATTTCGAACAGCTGACTTCACCGCCTGTCTTCCTGAGGGCTACGACAAATCATAACGCATATTGCATTTAGGTCTGCACCTCCAACTGTTCGAGGACACAACAAAGTAACGAGACAGCACAGACAGAGTGAAGAGAAAATTCTTTTTGTCTGGCATGTATATCACTCACTCTCTTCCAGACATGTAAACTTTACGCATTAGCTCTCGCAAGATCTGCAAAATTGGTCGCTTCACACAACCGAATGCCCCATGAAACATGTTGAACACTGAAATACAAATATATTTCAGAAGTGCATGAAGAGTCTGTCCGGCTATAGCATGGGTACTGGTGCCAGCTGTACGTAGTGGCAGGGAATCCACAGTCAAATATTCGATAAGATCTTGTCATACACGAGACCGTTTTGGTCGTATTTCTGTTACCGGGATAGGAATCATGGGTCAGTAACATGAATCACTGAACACTGCTTCTACTGTTTGTCTAACGCACAACAATATTAACAAGAATAGCCAACAAACGTGACCAACGGTGTAAGTATAGAGTACTTTGTTTTGTTACGACGAACAATGTGTTTTCTTCCATAATATGAAAGAAACACAACGTTGACATTTAATATTGAAAGAGAAATTTCGATGCGATATTTTGTCAACATTTGGTCTTCTGTACACAACTGCGAAATAAATTTAGTAGTAGTCCATTTACATGATATCGTACAATTTTATCAGAATATCGAGAAGAACTGCATCTACATTTGCAAGACTGACAAACTGGACATATGGATAACCTAAGATTTCCCAGCCATACAGTAACAGAGACATCCTACACCCTAAGCATAAAGACTTGACAAAATACCTAATTGTTCTTCATACTGTTTAGGAGTGTTCACATTGAAAGGATGTCCCGTTACAACACAAATTATGTAGCAAGTAAAGAAGTACGCTGTAACGGGTAGGTTCTACTGCTTCGTTCTGTCCCATGGTCTTATTAGTGAATGCGGTATGCTGTATTGTATATAGGCCTACCAAATATTGTAGATGTAGCTGCGAGTACGTAAAATTTTTGTAACAACAATCTGCTATAATGAAAGTCTTTAGTGAAGTGGTATATTTTAATTAGCATATCATCTACTCTATGATGACGATGTTCTCCAGTGCTGTAATTTAGCATCGTCGTAACTGAAAATTTTCCGTCCCAATGTAGTCAAAGAAGGGGTGTAACAGGATCAGCCTAATCTGTTTTGCGTCACATACAAATACTTAAGTATAATTAAATTGCTGCTACCACTTCAGAAAATATATCTTGTAACAACACGGCTACTACAAGGCAGTAACATGCACATAAAGAGACTACCTTGCGAAACATACAAGTAAGGAAAAAATTTTATTAAGAGTTTATTAATTTCAGTTCATAATATGATTTCGAATGTGCATCATTGTTCTGTGATTGTATCTACAGTCCAGTAGAATAAGCATTCAAATCGAAAATAATTGCTACAAACGGTTTTATTGTAATGGCTTCGTTTGTGTCCCAGTATGACTATTCTAGGTTTTCTCCCTCGGCGGAGTTGTGGAAAAGTGCTGGGAGGCAAAAATATACCCGGGAAAGGGGTGTTTTTTCGGTTTTGTGATTATATCTCGTAAATGACTCACAATATCGAAATTATAGTGGAATTAACTATTATAGGGCATAACATTCTGCATTGAATGAGACCATTCTCATAGTTTTTGGACTATGCGTTTCCATACTAGTGCTCCTCAAAATTGGACCAATTTTACATGTTCATGAAAAATTTCGTTTTAACCTCTCTTTTTTGGTAATTTCGTTGGACCTAAACCACCTATCAATAATTTCGTTCATAAAAAAGATATGGAGAGATATATTCTGCTTTCGATGAAACCAAAAGTGCATTTATTGGAATACCCATTTATGTACAGATCCTCAATAAAGCTCACCATTTCTCATCAACAATGAAGACAATTTCAAACTTAGTTTTTCAGTAATTCTTATGTACACTCTTTTAAGTACTGAACTATAGCAACCCATTGTCTTGTATTTATTTAATATAGTAATAGAATAAAATATTAAAATTTCCAAAAAATTGTAAAATAATATTAATAACGTTTTTCATATATCGAGGGTTAAGAGCTGAAACCTCGTATCTGACAGATGTCAAAAAAAGTCCTTCCTCAGAAAACTTGTAAGTGAAAAAAAATATGTTATAACAAAATGATGCAAAGAAGACAATGCACAAACGGAGAGTAATACATGATTATGCTCTAAATAAAGAAAGCAAAGCAATCAAAATTTTTATTAAAACATTATGTTTTTAACTCCCCTGTAAAATTCGTCTTTTGTCAGATACGTGGTCTCCGTTCTTAACCCTCGATATAATATAGTGATACCCATTCAACTGATATGAAGGAGGCAGGAAGAGAAAGACACTCCTTGAAGATAAGTAGTGGTTATTATATTTCGTGATAAAAAATTTTTACGTAAATGTATGATATGAATAGGGTAAAAGTAGGTATGTACACAAATTTCACATACGTCGACGTTTGATTCATTGCACCACTCGGCTCCTCAAAATCCGAGTCTGACGCCCCGTCACTCGGCTCCTCAAAGTCAGTAATTTTCGTCACCTCACATATACAGTCCAGTTCTTCGTCAACATTTGGTTCGTCAGTTTCATCTGGTTGGAGGGAGTTAGTGCATGAGTTCCCCTTGCGGTTGACACAAATTAATGAGCACTTAATACCAGTCGTCCGACACCCACAACTACCTGACAGCCCTTGTTGCATTTGCAGGAAATTCTTCAGAGAAGAGACTGTGGAGCTGCTTCTTTGGAGGTACGTACGACGCCAAGGCCAAACTCTGAAGCCTGCCTTCCCCAGAGGAGCGGATCCATCCGGTGTCCAATCAACATTTGTACTAATAGGTACGTCCTCAAGAAATGCTGCAGAGCTGCTTCCAACGTTCGTGATAGGGATGCCAGGATGAATCAAAATTTCACATTCGCTCTGGAAAACAGGTCGAATCGCAATTTGTCTTAAATGTCTCCTGCCGTATCTCCATTGAGGTTTGTTAAAAATTCGACAGTAGCTTCAACTTGAGTGTCATGCTCTAAGAAAGGTTTGATGTCTTCTAGAAGACATTTATTTTTGACCAGTTGACTGACTACGTTCATCTTGCCCTGACCGAAGAGTGCTGAAGTTGTGTCGCATCCACTTATGGCGTGGAGAAATATGAGTGGCTTTCTGATGTTGATTGCCAGTTTGAAATTGCTGGAACCAAATACTTTTGATGAGGTCTTTCCTCTACAAGATTTCAAGAAAAATATACACTCCTGGAAATGGAAAAAAGAACACATTGACACCGGTGTGTCAGACCCACCATACTTGCTCAGGACACTGCGAGAGGGCTGTACAAGCAATGATCACACGCACGGCACAGCGGACACACCAGGAACCGCGGTGTTGGCCGTCGAATGGCGCTAGCTGCGCAGCATTTGTGCACCGCCACCGTCAGTGTCAGCCAGTTTGCCGCGGAATACGGAGCTCCATCGCAGTCTTAAACACTGGTAGCATGCCGCGACAGCGTGGATGTGAACCGTATGTGCAGTTGACGGACTTTGAGCGAGGGCGTATAGTGGGCATGCGGGAGGCCGGGTGGACGTACCGCCGAATTGCTCAACACGTGGGGCGTGAGGTCTCCACAGTACATCGATGTTGTCGCCAGTGGTCGGCGGAAGGTGCACGTGCCCGTCGACCTGGGACCGGACCGCAGCGACGCACGGATGCACGCCAAGACCGTAGGATCCTACGTAGTGCCGTAGGGGACCGCACCGCCACTTCCCAGCAAATTAGGGACACTGTTGCTCCTGGGGTATCGGCGAGGACCATTCGCAACTGTCTCCATGAAGCTGGGCTACGGTCCCGCACACCGTTAGGCCGTCTTCCGCTCACGCCCCAACATCGTGCAGCCCGCCTCCAGTGGTGTCGCGACAGGCGTGAATGGAGGGACGAATGGAGACGTGTCGTCTTCAGCGATGAGAGTCGCTTCTGCCTTGGTGCCAATGATGGTCGTATGCGTGTTTGGCGCCGTGCAGGTGAGCGCCACAATCAGGACTGCATACGACCGAGGCACACAGGGCCAACACCCGGCATCATGGTGTGGGGAGCGATCTCCTACACTGGCCGTACACCACTGGTGATCGTCGAGGGGACACTGAATAGTGCACCGTACATCCAAACCGTCATCGAACCCATCGTTCTACCATTCCTAGGCCGGCAAGGGAACTTGCTGTTCCAACAGGACAATGCACGTCCGCATGTATCCCGTGCACCCAACGTGCTCTAGAAGGTGTAAGTCAACTACCCTGGCCAGCAAGATCTCCGGATCTGTCCCCCATTGAGCATGTTTGGGACTGGATGAAGCGTCGTCTCACGCGGTCTGCACGTCCAGCACGAACGCTGGTCCAACTGAGGCGCCAGGTGGAAATGGCATGGCAAGCCGTTCCACAGGACTACATCCAGCATCTCTACGATCGTCCCCATGGGAGAATAGCAGCCTGCATTGCTGCGAAAGGTGGATATACACTGTACTAGTGCCGACATTGTGCATGCTCTGTTGCCTGTGTCTATGTGCCTGTGGTTCTGTCAGTGTGATCATGTGATGTATCTGACCCCAGGAATGTGTCAATAAAGTTTCCCCTTCCTGGGACAATGAATTCACGGTGTTCTTATTTCAATTTCCAGGAGTGTATTTGCTGATGGTGTGGCTAGGGCATTGAGCATGCTGAGAAGGTCCGTATCCTCATCAACAACCACAACTTCCTCATGTTCCTGTGATACCTCAAGCGCTGTGGCAACAATTAGGTGGTCTGCGTCTTCATTAGCTTGCTTTACTGAGAAGCTATCATTTTCAAGCCTCGAAATAAGCAAGTTAATGAGACGTGCTTTATTCCTGTCATTGGAAAGGAATTGCCCCTGAGTCATAGTCACTATCACTCACTTGGTAAAGATGACCTCAGGAGTAGTGTGTCTTTTGCCTCGGAGGAGGCGCTCAGCATATTTGATGCTTTTGGTGGGCAGGTCTTCTGGGTAGCCAACGTACACCACACTTGTCGCACTTCCGCTGTAGTGTCTTTTTAAATATTCAATGAATTTGGTTAGCATTGACTGGAATGTTTCCCATTCTTCCATATAAACTGGTGGAGAAGAAATCGGCCATCGATGACAAATGCAGGTTCTTCCATGTTTACATCATTCAGTGGTGTGAACAAGTCATATAACACTGTCTTGGGAGTCTTCCTCATTCTATATGCATCGAACAGAGGGAGAGGATGGGATGCCACCTCATATCCGAAGAATTCTTTAAGCTCTTCGTAAGATTTCTTGAGAAGTTTTATCCAGTGGAGTATGGTTTCAGGGTTGACTGGTACATCCTCCCCATGAATGGTCACCTTAAATTTAAATCCCTGTATACTCACCACTCTTTTTCTTTCGGACCAACTTGATCTTGTCAAAGGTTTGACCAACTAAGGCGAGCATTGAGGATTTGCCCATTTCAAAGGCTCTGTGACAGTTGATTGAGTCATCTACGACAATTCCTATACTGATGGACATAACAAATTTAGTAACAGGAAAATGATCATGGGATTGAAACCACTCAATAAATTTCTGAAAGTCTGCACATCCCTCGCATCAACATGTTGTTCTGAGGTAGTGAGTGATACGCCACAAAACTCTTCAACCTGGTAGTAACAGTTGGCATGGTCAGAATCCATCTACTCAGAGTACTGTATGAAATGCCACGACCGTGACTGAGCCCTCCGGTACTTTTCAACGAGCGCGTTAGTGTTTGCTCAATCGTCATGTCAGACCATATCCCACTCCAAAACTTATCAGACTTTCTGATAGTTAACCTGCCTCTGGGTGCAATCTGTGTATAATCTTCTCATATTTTCTTTTCAAGGATCATCATGTCTTGTAAATACAGCTGTGACGATTTAGCATACAGAAAATGTCCACTGGCATGAAAATAGGGCAGCAGTTCCCAGACGCCACTCCTCTCGGCCTGAATGAACTGCTTCATCAGAGTAGTCATGTTGAAGTAGAGAACGCATAACTTGAATTTTTTTTATATATTTACTCATGATGTTATTTTTGAGTTCCCCGCATAAAACTGGAGACCTAGATTTGTAAATGTGAAGTTCCTTACATGCATAGCAATGAATGCACAAACTTAGCCGTACAGAAACGGGTGGTCCGTTTCACTTTTGGTCTCATCGAACGCAGAATTTATTCTTCTATATCGTTTGTATGAACCACTTTATTAATAGATGGGTTAGTTTCAACGATATTACCAAAAAACAGAGGATAAATGGAAAATTTTTAATGAACAAGTAAAATTGGTCCAATTTTGAAGAGCACTAGAATGGAAACGGGTGGTCCTAAAAATATGCGGATGGTCGCATTTAATGCAGAATTTCATGCCCTACAATTTTTAATTCCACTACTTTTTCGATATTATGAGTCAATTACGATATATAATCACGAAACCGAAAAAATGCCCCTTTTTCGGGTACATTTTTGCCTCCCCCAACACTTTTCCACAACGCCGAGGGGGAAAACCTAGGATAATCATATTCGGCCACAAATGAAACAATTACAATAAAACATTCTGTAGCAATTATTTCCGATTTGTCTAATTTTGAGGTTTAACCCTACTGGACAACTAGTGACGCCATCTGTTAGTGGTATAAGGAATTGTTTGTATAAATATTGTCACATCTGTCTGAGCACTTTAGTATTTGCAGATAATCAACTACGTAGAAAGTTACGCTATACTGAAAATGAAATGTGTGAAAGAAACAAAAGTACGTAAAACGTTTATTGTTCTTGTACGAGATACGCACTAGTTACACAAAGAGTTTCTTTAATATAGCAATTTCGAGAGTAGTAGCCTCTGGCAGCCGGTTCGTTGTGATAATGGCGTGTGTTCTGTGTGCAGCTGTGAACATTCTGTGATGATCTATAGCATTCATATGGAGAAATACTTATAACGTTACTATGTGCATGAAGATACTATTAGTAGAAATGTGCCCCTATTTAATAATTAAAGTACGACAGCAGTGAAAGGAACCAGGAAGGAAATTGTTTATCTGTCACTGAAATGGCTGAAATGGCTCTGAGCACTATGGGACTCAACTGCTGTGGTCATTAGTCCCCTAGAACTTAGAACTACTTAAACCTAACTAACCTAAGGACATCACACACACCCATGCCCGAGGCAGGATTCGAACCTGCGACCGTAGCAGCAGAGCGGCTCCGGACTGGAGCGCCTAGAACCGCACGGCCACTGCGGCCGGCTCTGTCACTGAACCTCGAAGGCACAGCAACAATGCAGGTGAGTGATATTTATTTGTAAAGTGCAGAATGACTATTCCTGTTCGGGTTCTGAAACTCAAGGATTAAGGACAACGTAGGCTACTGATTTCCTTTATTTTCACAACCCTCCATTACCAAATATTTTTGCAGTCAAGGACAAAGCTGCTTCACGAATATGTTGTCTCCGCCATTCCAGTAAATTATTCAGTTTAGTAACTACACTACTTGATCTGTTTGAATAGTGGCTAAATAACACTTTAAAGTTTGTGTATGATTGTATGAATCATTACTGTAGTTATTGCGTTACTAAATTCTTATGTGATTCAGTGCTGCAACAGAACTCGTCATTATCGGCTTCATATCAGACTTCCATTTGTCATAGCAATTTTGTTTCATTTATAATTACAAATTATCAGCACTTGAACACTAGAGAGGAATATTATTACCACACGTACAGAAAGTCACTTGTGACACGGCGTTGGGTGCTCCGATGTCTTCACGGCCACATTTTCATAAGATTAACACCGTCCATCGCAAGTCCCAACGGTTGCATTGTAGACTCTTTTGCATCCTGCGCCACAGTCGACTCGGACAAGACGCTTACTCCAATTCTTTGAAGTATAGTTTGAGGCATTCACACTACTGAATCCGGAATCTCCGTTGTGCAATAATGGAAGACCTGTCTGACCACCGAGATAAGATAAGGAATCTGTAATATTGCGAGAATATAGTTTGTAATGAAATGCGTTCTTGCTGTTGTGGGAGCTGTTACTTTTCCTTCTTACTTTCGTCCGTCTAACGTTTGCTTGTACTGGATGTGGAACGTTTTTTACGGCTTCTTTCATTTCCTGTTCTTGAGAGCACGGTTGGTTGTTAGAACGCTATGAAATGAAATGGAGTTAATCAAAGAGCGTGCGTCATCTGCGAGAAAGAAAGACCCGTGCAGGCGACTTAATAAACAGACAATGCCGTTTCAGAAGTAGTCTTCTGAAACAAGAAATTCTCACGAACTTACAATTAATGGGAATTTCACGAATTTAGCAAAGATCTCTGTATACTCTGTGTTTTTAACTTAACACTGGAATTAAATGTCCGCCCCTGGTAGCTGAGTGGTCTGCGCGAAGTAATGTCATGCCTAACGTCCCGGATTCGATTCCCGGCTGGGTCGGAGATTTTCTCCGCTCAGGGTCAGGGTACTGTGTTGTCCTTATCATCATTTCATCCCCATCGACACGCAAGTCGCCGAAGTGGTGTCGACTCGAAAGACTTGCCCCAGGCGAATGGGCTACCCGCCGGGTGGCCCTAGCAACACTGCATATCCATTTTTTTATAATTAGATTTTATTGAGCTTTGTAAGTGACGAATTTTCAAATACTTAATATTTCAAAATGTGTTAATTACTTGAACAGCAGCTCACGTAAATTATAGATGGTTAAAATCTGTACATGAACAACAGTCGAGAGGAAGAAAGAAACTGTGAACTGCTCCGCTCATCACTAATCAGTATTAATTTCTCAGTAGCTTCTTCTGGCATTATCTTCCTCACCATACGTATAATTCTCAGGTCTTTTTTTTTTTCAAGTTTAAGTACCCATTCTGGAAGAGAGCTCATGCATCGAAATGTGAAGTTGAAAACTGTGTACAGTGCCGTATACCAAACAGATGAATGTGGTGGAGTGATCCTTTTTCGTTAATTCTGTTTCTAAGATTACCAGCTCCCTGGAAGTCATCATACTAACGCTGTGCAACACCATCTATATTTTTCATATGGCCTTAAATCGAGAACGGCTGGCCGCTGTGGCCGACCGGTTCTAGGCGCTTCAGTCCGAAACCGCGCTGCAGCTACGGCCGCAGGTTCGAATCCTGCCCCGGGCATGGATGTGTGTGATGTCCTTAGGTTAGTTATATTTAATTAGTTCTACGTCTATGGGACTGATGACCTCAGATATTAAGTCCCATAGTGCTTAGAGCGATTTGAACCATTTCAAATGAGGACGACGCGGTATGTCGTAAACATCCGACCTCAGTGATTAGAATCCACAGAGCTATCAGATTGTGCGGATACTGAACGCTACGTTTTACCTGCTATTTTAGATATTTCACAGTATTTTCAATGGAATTAAGATTCGGTGATTCAGCAGGTCAGTCGAATTGTGGAGGGTATTCAGTATTCATCATACCAGGAACGTATGCGGGTAGTCTTGTAAACACACCTGGAAGACGGAAGTGTCTACAGCACACTGATGATACAGGATGTGGTGACCGAGACTGTTGGAATAAAGATCCTGGTTCACATTAACAGGAAGTCATGGTACGAAAACCTCTTCAAACATCGCTAAATTTGTAAAATTTTAGGTGCTAGAACGCACCTCCAACTATACAAATCCCTCCTACCCCAACCCCTCCCATCCCAAGCATAAAATCATGACGCGATTTTCAAAAAGTTATGTTAAAACGTGCAATGAGAAAGTTTTTCTACAAAATAATGCTGCGAAATTCACACCTTTAAAACATATTTTTACGATTAAGGCAATAACAACACAGGAACTGATGTAAACAGGTGTTACCATTCGTCCCCATAGCAATACACTTCGCTCTCCTGTTCGAAACATAACTGCGCCATGCTGCTATACCACTGAGCTTGTTGGCAGAGGTACACAAAAGACAGTCGGCAGTTATCGATATGTACCGATCACAACCACGAATCTTAGCTCGACTTACCTTTGGTATGTCGTACACTCTCTCTCTCTCTCTCACACACACACACACACACACACACACACACACACACACACACACACACATGCACAGACTTTGCCCCATGTCACTGACCATCGCATCTAGTCGGGTTCACTCGTGCCGGTGCATTATAACTACCTTGCGGTTTAATACACGTATGCTCTTCAAATTCCGTTGACTACTGGATCCAGTGGGTTAAGAAAATCATAGAGAGGTGCCGTAATGATACCATGTCGTGTTCCGACCGAAATTAAGCCCTGCCTCCAAAACAAAGCAGAACCACTTCCGCCCTGAAGGTCATCGTCCACACACTTTACGGTAAGGGCTTCATTGGACAGTCGGAGCATTCACCGTCTAGCATCATTTTAAAAGAGGCAAAAACCGCAATTAGTCGCACTACGCTAAATGCAACCTGAAATTTGTGTCCAGTGTATATGGTGTTTGGTTAATTGTAGAGGTTCATCTTAACATTCCGTTGTGAGCAGCAGAGTATCACGAGGTACATGACTAAATATTCGTTTATTTCGCTTCGCAACGTTCTCACGAAAGGCGACTGAGTCGGAACTGCCATCATTGACGGTAAGAATTTTTGTCGTGTTTGAAATCGATTGTCATAGACAAAGTGTTAACACTCGTCTACGGCACCAGATGGTTAGTATCTTTTCACTATCAACGTTATTACGCAACGTTACATGTTTGTGGGTGGTATCCTATTCTTTGTAGATACGCTGGACAGTCAAGGTTGATAAACGAACTTCATTCACTGCGTGGTCATAAGTACGCGCAGATGTTATAGATCCCTTCTACCATTCAATCACGTTTCCATGTCGTCTCAGCTTAGTGCGCTGATTCCACAAAACCGTCTGATGCATATATAGTTCTGTACTGGCATGCCTTACGTCCGCGTTGAGTCTACAGACGCCCGCTTGATACTAGTTCTACTCCACTTCATACAATTCCAAATCACAGCATCCTCTTCATGGACGTCGAGCTATATTTTATCTGGTGGATTCACATAGGTACATTAGATAATGCCTGGGATTACAGCTAATCATAGTGTGTACAAGAACTCATTGCAAGGATTACTTACAAGCACCGCTCTATTGCAGTGAAGGTTTTCCGAAGTTGGGTATTACGTAACATTCCTACTCCGAGCTAATAGTAAGCACACCAATTGTGTCTCCTAATAAATTCATCAATGAAGTATACGTTGGAGAGCATCAACAAATCCTTAACGCTCGTTTTAAACCGTATTTCGTTGCTACCTTCACCAAAGGGAAAAATTTACTACTTTCTGACATATATAAATGTCTATGAATAATTTTATTACCATTAGCTTTAGATCCGTGAACTGAGCTGTTGCAAGAGAAACATATATTGCCCGTAACAGGTTTTATTAAAGAAGTATAAAGAGAAGGAACAGTAGAACCAGCCCTTTTAACAAGCTTCTGGAGACGTTCTTGAAATAAAACCACAATTAATTCCTGCCTTAAGCTTTTTCAGCCTGAAAACTTTAGCTAGACTGGACGAGTTATTGCACAACAAGAGATTCGTTCGGTCTTCGAAAAATGAGGCCCTCTCGTTGGCTATTACCGGAAAAAGCTACAGGAATGTGTCTTGATTACAGATATACAGGGTGTTTCAAAAATGACCGGTATATTTGAAACGGCAATAAAAACTAAACGAGCAGTGATAGTAATACGCCGTTTGTTGTAATATGCTTGGGACAACAGTACATTTTCAAGCGGACAAACTTTCGAAATTACAGTAGTTACAATTTTCAACAACAGATGGCGCTGCAAGTGATGTGAAAGATATAGACGACAACGCAGTCTGTGGGTGCGCCATTCTGTACGTCATCTTTCTGCTGTAAGCGTGTGCTGTTCACAACGTGCAGGTGTGCTGTAGACAACATGGTTTATTCCTTAGAACAGAGGATTTTTCTGGTGTTGGAATTCCACCGCCTAGAACACAGTGTTGTTACAACAAGACGAAGTTTTCAACGGAGGTTTAATGTAACCAAAGGACCGAAAAGCGATACAATAAAGGATCTGTTTGAAAAATTTCAACGGACTGGGAACGTGACGGATGAACGTGCTGGAAAGGTAGGGCGACCGCGTACGGCAACCACAGAGGGCAACGCGCAGCTAGTGCTGCAGGTGATCCAACAGCGGCCTCGGGTTTCCGTTCGCTGTGTTGCAGCTGCGGTCCAAATGACGCCGACGTCCACGTATCGTCTCATGCGCCAGAGTTTACACCTCTATCCATACAAAATTCAAACGCGGCAACCCCTCAGCGCCGCTACCATTGCTGCACGAGAGACATTCGCTAACGATATAGTGCACAGGATTGATGACGGCGATATGCATGTGGGCAGCATTTGGTTTACTGACGAAGCTTATTTTTACCTGGACGGCTTCGTCAATAAACAGAACTGGCGCATATGGGGAACCGAAAAGCCCCATGTTGCAGTCCCATCGTCCCTGCATCCTCAAAAAGTACTGGTCTGGGCCGCCATGTCTTCCAAAGGAATCATTGGCCCATTTTTCAGATCCGAAACGATTACTGCATCACGCTATCTGGACATTCTTCGTGAATTTGTGGCGGTACAAACTGCCTTAGACGACACTGCGAACACCTCGTGGTTTATGCAAGTTGGTGCCCGGCCACATCGCTGGCCGACGTCTTTAATTTCCTGAATGTATATTTCGATGATCGTGTGATTGCTTTGGGCTATCCGAAACATACAGGAGGCGGCGTGGATTGGCCTCCCTATTCGCCAGACATGACCCCCTGTGACTTCTTTCTGTGGGGACACTTGAAAGACCAGGTGTACCGCCAGAGTCCAGAAACAATTGAACAGGTGAAGCAGTACATCTCATCTGCATGTGAAGCCATTCCGCCAGACACGTTGTCAAAAGTTTCGGGTAATTTCATTCAGAGACTACGCCATATTATTGCTACGCATGGTGGATATGTGGAAAATATCGTACAATAGAGTTTCCCAGACCGCAGCGCCATCTGTTGTTGAAAATTGTAACTACTGTAATTTCGAAAGTTTGTCTGCCTGAAAATGTACTGTTGTCCCAAGCATATTGCAACAAACGGTGTATTTCTATCGCTGCTCGTTTAGTTTTTATTGCTGTTTCAAATATACCGGTCGTTTTTGAAACACCCTGTATATCGCGTTCACTCCCATGTATCGGAGAATAAAATCTGATTACTGGTTTGCCTGACTCCCGTTAGGTCCCCGCCGATATGGGCGTTGTCTTAAGAGAGCGTTGTACGATTTAGTGAGCCAAGGGAAACAACGTGGGCCATTTCAAAGAAACAGGTCTGAAAGAGAAGTAATAGGAATAAAAGTAGCAACACTAATAACTAACAGCTATTGTTTCCAATGTTCAGATCTTCTGACTTGCTGTTATCATAATCGTTAAAGCGAAGTATTCGATTTCAGATCGTCATCGTATCCAGACATGTTGCGATTGTTTCAAACAACAAACGTTGTTAGAGTTGTTACCTTCTCTTCGACGTAACATTTGTTTTAGTAATATTCATTATATGTACGTAACAAAATGGGGTGAACAAGAATCATTACTCAGTTAGGACTTCCAAACAGTGCAACGATTTCTTTCCTTGTATGAAAAAGCGACAAGGTAAGCTATATTTCTACTATTACTTGGGAAGTTCTGAAACAGTTATGATTCATTATCAATCTACAATGGCTCAGAATTTAGGAAATTGGACGCAAAAACTTCAATAATTTAATTTTGGCTGGGAGTACATAACAGGTCTTTTCCAGTTTGCTTGCACATCTGAACCGTGAAAATTTACTTTCAAAATGTTTTCTTAAAGAATTTACTTAATTTACTAGCGATTCATCAAGAACATTAACACAGTATGTGAGCGTGGAAGTAGTTTCCAAGGAGTAACTAATGGAAAGAAATTAAATTTCAACCAATGGGGATTTGATTCATAAAAGCCATTTCAGAAACAGATTTAAAATTCATAAGCAGAAAAGCACCATCGAAATATCAAATTACAATTACTGAGAGAGAGATTCTTTTTTTTATTTTCCATTTTTTTTTATTTTATTTTATTGTTACAGTAGGAGCCTTCGGGCTGAGAATCTTCCCCACCCTTTCAACACGGCCGTAGTCACGACCGCTCACAACGACCTCTGAAAAACTACATTGGTGCAAATCTGCAACACACCGGATTACTTTAAACTAAAATTTTTAACAACTCACACAAACACATTAACTATGCACCCCGTAAGAAGGATGGAATTGGTAGGAAACACTCACACTAATAACTTTTCCACCAAAAGTGCAATTTGTTTATAAAAAGGGCTTTTACGGTGGAAGGGTGGAAACATTATAAAAATGACTATTTAAATAAAATCCATGAAATTCAGACTTCCATAAAGTGTACAACATGCTCTACATTACATATATACCGCCTCGCACGATGATAGGCAAGATAAAAACGTATTTCAGGAATTCGGTCCTTACCTTAATTCTATAAATTCGTTAACACCAAATCGACAGACATGACCCAGGCAGCTATTAACGTATGGTAGATTGACAGGGGGACGGAGGGGTTTACTAAACAACTCGAATCCCAGATTACTCTAAAGCTCCACAATTCCACAAGGGAAAAACGGACCACACAATTCACAATAACCACCTTCCCGCGGATGGAAAAATGTTTCAAATGGCTCTGAGCACTATGGGACTTACTTTCTGGGGTCATCAGTCGCCTTGAACTTAGAACTAATTAAACTAACTAATCTAAGGGCATCACACACATCCATGCCCGAGGCAGGATTCGAACCAGCGACCGTAGCAGCAGCCTGCGGATGGACAAACGGAAAAGAATGGTGGGACGACCCCAAAACAAAGCGGCTGGTGACCTCTCCAAGAAAACAAGTAGAATTAAACAAGTAAGTGAAACAACATATCTCCAATCACCTCTAATAAACTGCCATTGGTGGCGAAGACCTGGCGCAGCACCCCCAACGCTTTCCCGAACCGTCCGCTGCCAGCTGCTTCAACTGGCAAGGAAGGCGCGCCGATCTCCCGTCTCACGGCGTCGCAGCTCGCCCCGGCCAGCCCGATGTCATGGTTCCGCTCCTGTTGTTCTCTTGTGAACCGCGAAGCCACTACCCCTTTGTATACGACGCTGCCCACTGGACTCACGTGGGGACCTCACATGCGCTGACGCGCAAGGCGGACAAGTCATCTCGTGTCACAGTGCGCGACCAACCAACCGACCAATCCAACCGCCAATGACCGTTGCCCGAGCAACTCAAACAGACTGGCGGCCTAACGCACAGACTGAGATGCAGGAACTAAGCCCCGACCGGGCGACCGCTAGCTGAGATCTATTACTGGCGGGGCCGAGCGGTTCTAGGCGCTATAGTCTGGAGCTGCGCGACCGCTACGGTCGCAGGTTCGAATCCTGCCTCGGGCATGGATGTGTCTGATGTCCTTAGGTTAGTTAGGTTTAAGTAGTTCTAAGTTCTAGGGGACTGGTGACCTCAGAAGTTAAGTCCCATAGTGCTCAGAGCCATTTGAACCATTTATTACTGGCGAAATAGCAACTTAAAGTTAGATCCAAATGACAGGCATACTCGCTCTCCAACGACAGACAGACACTGACTGCCCCACACTGAGCCGGCTGACCCACTGACCTCGACTGAGTGACTCTCCTCTACATATTTTTTCTTTTTTGTTAATTTCACACAGACAGGGCATCAGCGGCACATTACACCGCTCTTCGGCCACAGATAAAACTAATGAGACAAAAGAAGACAATCGCAGAACAGATAAGGTTGATATACAAACGTAGACATACAAAATCAAAAGACATGGAGCTGTTCACGGGCACAGAGTCCAAACTAAAAATGTTCAGACACGTGGACACACACAGAGATCACAGATGGCACAAACGAACGTTGGAGCACAAACAAGTAACACTGGAACACTTGAAAAAGAACACGACGACACACAAACACTAGGCGATGATCTCGGGCATGCGAAAGTTAACTATACGTGTGCGATTCTGGGTACCTGCCAAAAGGGGAAAGAAGGGGGGGGGAGGAGGGAGAAAGAAGTGTGTAGATAGCAGTGACAGAGGAGATAGGAGGGGGTAGGAAAGAAGGTAGGGGGGTTGGGGAAACCCAGGGGAGGAGGGACGGAGGAGGGAGAGAAGGGAGAGAGGGTACCCTCGGCAGAAAAACACAGGGTGTGGTAGAGGAGGATCAATGTTGGTAGCAGGGGTATATGGAGGGGATAAGGGCATCAACAGGGAGGGGGAGTTGGTAGAAGACACCTTGGGCGAGGGTGTGGAGAGTGGAGAGATGGAGAGCAGGTGGGATGTGGGAATGCAGGTGCGGCAGTAGACAGGGTGGGAGAGGATGAGAGAGACAAGCGCTGATGGGGATCAAGTTTGTGGGAGGTGTTGAGGATCCGTATCCGTTCAAGGAAAAGAAGGAACAGAATAAGGTCATAGAGGATCCGCATGGGGGAGGGGAGATGGATGCGATAGGCGAGGCGGATTTGAAAGGATTTGTAAAAGGTAGGATGGGTGCAGATCCAGGGGGGATGATCGTGACAGAGGATAGGCTGGATTGATTTATAGGTGTGGAGGATGATGGAGGGGTCCAGACCCCAGGTGGGGCCAGAAACTAGCTTGAGGAGACGGAGTCGGGAGCGTGCCTTGGCTTGGATTGTCTGGAGATGGGGGCTCCAGGAGCGGCGACGGTCAAGTGTGGCGCCAAGGTACTTAAGGGTGGGGGTGAGGGCGATAGGACGACCATAAATGGTGAGACAGGAGGAGTTGGAAGAAAGGGGTGGTTTTGCCTACAATGATCGCCTGGGTCTTGGAAGGATTGACTTTGAGCGACCACTGGTTACACCAAGTAGTGAACCGGTCAAGATGGGATTGGAGAAGGTGTTGGGAGCGTTGCAGGGTGGGGGCGAGGGCAAGGAAGTTGGTCTCATCGGCGTACTGGAGGAGGTGGATGGTGGGTGAAATGGCTCTGAGCACTATGGGACTCAACTGCTGTGGTCATAAGTCCCCTAGAACTTAGAACTACTTAAACCTAACTAACCTAAGGACAGCACACAACACCCAGCCATCACGAGGCAGAGAAAATCCCTGACCCCGCCGGGAATCGAACCCGGGAACCCGGGCGTGGGAAGCGAGAACGCTACCGCACGACCACGAGATGCGGGTGGGTGAAGGCGGCGGCATGTCCGCCATATACAAAAGGTACAGAAGAGGGGAGGGGATGGAACCTTGGGTCACACTGGCGGAGAGGTAGAAGGTGTAGGAATCCGTGTTATGGATGGTGACATAGGAAGGACGTTGGGAAAGAAATGACACAATCAGACGGCCGTAGTTGATAGGAAGGGCGAAGGTTTGGAGCTTGAAGAGGACACCATAATACCACACACGGTCATAGGCGCGTTCAAGGTCGAGGGAGGGGAAGATGGTGGAGCTGTTCGGAGAGGAGATGAGTGAGGTGAAGGTCATCGGTAGAGAAGGACGGCCGAAAGCCACACTGGCTAATGGGTAGGACGCAGTGCTGGCGGCTGGTGGAAGTGTCGGGTAAGGATGGATTCCAAGACCTTGCTGAAGACCGCGGTAAGGCTGATGTGACAGTAGGAGGAAACAGGGGACGGCGGTTTGTCGGGTTTGAGGAACATCAGGCCGGAGTAGCAGCCGGTGGACAAGACCACATTATATAGTCTGGCCATGGTGGAGAGGAAGGAGGCGGGAGCTTTACGGAGGTGGCGATAGGTAACACGTTCGTGTCCGGGAGCAGTATTGCCTTTCGTGCGGAATGTAGTGATGATATCCTGAGTGGTGATGGGGGCATTGAGTTCGTTGGGGGTAATGTTGTCCAAGTACTGGAAGCCAGGGTAAAGGGGAGGGACAGAGGATAGGGTGATTCATCTGTAAAGAAGACTACAAATAGGTCTGTTCTTGAGTACTGTTCGAGTGTTTAGGATCGGCAACAGGTCACACTGAAATCAGACATCAAATAATTTAAGGACGAGCTGTTGGATTTGTCACCGATGAGTTGGATCACCATACAAGTATTACGGATACGCTTAGGGAGCTCAAGTGGTAATCCCCGGAGGGAAAATGCCATTCATTTCGACGAACACCACTGAGAAGGTTTAGAGAACCGACATTTGAAGCTGACAGAGGAACGATCCAACTGCCACCGACATAATTTTCGTGTATGGACCACGACGATAAGATATGAGAAATTAGGGCTCTTACAGAGGCATATAGACAGTCGTTTTTCTACCTGCGAGTGGAACACGGAAGGAGACGACTAGTTGTGGTACAGGGTGCCCTCCACCACGCACCGCTCTGTGGCTTAAAAGGCATGTATGTAGAAATAGATTTAGATTATTTCAAACAAAATGAGATTCACGGCGCCATACACGATACTCAATGCAAATATTTGGACGCACCGTATACGTAAGTTGTTTCGTGAGCAATAGTATTTCGGACGGCAAGAGTGCTGGCAGCTACGAGATATCAGTTTCATACAAAAGAGTTTCCTGTTCCGAGAACGAGAGCAAATACTGTTGTTTCACGGACATGTGTACACTTCCGATGCGCTTGTGTAAGTCCGAAACAGATAATTAGCACTAGCACTCCTGATGTTTTAATCAAACATGATTACTATTTACAGCGTGTAAGGGAACAGCGCTGCATTTACATTTTCATAGTGTATTATCAGTATGTGGTATACCTAGAGTTGTAAAACTACTGTAGGCTACTATAAGTAAGCCTAGAGTACGGAAGTTTTCCTAGTAGCTTAGGTCACTAAAGGTCGTACCGGCGTCACCTGCACGTTTCTTGGGTGCGTTGCATGCCCATTGGGCGTTACCTCATAACGATCTTTTTATTTACGCACGCGATCAGAGTCTCACTAGAGTCTCCTAAAATCCGGAAGTGGTGAACCATCTAGAAACTGAGGGAAGATATCTAAAGGGCCGGCAACCTACGGAACATTTTTATTTCACCCAATTATCCTCCTGCCTGTTACCGAAGACCAAACAAAATTTATATCTAAACTGAAGTTTTCAGCGTCTAATTCTTTATTCGGAAATTATTATTAGTAACATGAAACAGAGAGATGTAGAAAAAGTAAACAGAAAAATACATATTTATCATATAACGCTAGAAAATTTAATTTCGTCAAAAAAAGTTAAAAAACGAAAAAAGAAAATCAAATTTTGCCTCAATGCTTCGTCAAAATTGTATACAAAATGTGTTAATGTTATTCATAAATCAAAACATTCCTCGGCAACCATTTTCTCTCTTACACATTCATTTATGTTCTTTCACTGCGAGTACTACCACTAATCAAACCATTTGCTAAGTCGTTCATATAGTGTACCAAAACCACTCAACCGTAATTTTTGTACGGCGTAACCCTAGACATAACATATGGATGCTTATTTCAGTGAGAGTACAGGGACAGATGATGATGTAAGATTGTTGTAAAGCTATATAGTAACTACCTACTGAATACTTTACTTCAGTCTTATAGACTTACGTATTTAAAACAGTCATACAACTCTGATCACTTCCGGGGGAAACAATGATTTATTACCTAGAAACTAGGGCTAATCAGCTAACGAAATAGGGAAGCCATTAGATTTGTGAAATAACAAACTTCTTTTCATCGTTTCGTTTTTTGGAAAACCTTATAAACCGGAGAAATCTGAAGTATACTGACGTGGACGACAGCATCGATATAGCGATAGCGTGAACAAGTAGCATTGTCTTTTCCGTTTTTCGAAAAGCCTTTTCTTTGGAGCGAGGCCGACAGACTGAAGTAGGAGAAGTAAGCAGCTAGCAGTTGTTGAATAATGTCATACATGTAATGGCGCACTCAGATTTTAACGTTTTGTGTTAACATTGGTGAAATATATCGAGGAAGGTGGTAATTCTACATGTACATCTACTTGTATCCTCCTCTAGGATACTATTCGCGCCTAAGTCATATCCCCCCCCCCCCCTCTCCTCTGAACGCCTCATTACGATCTTATATTTTGTTGAGTGCATAGTTCCGCGTAGTCAGCGCGTACACAACTTTCCCACTAGAGCGCGACCCGCTAAGCACAACAGCGCAGGCGCAGCGCTCGTCCGTCTGCGCGCTACGAGATGGGGCTGCCTCTGAGACGGACCAAATTCTGCTTCCGCCAATCTGCGTATTAATATTTCTCGCAGCCAATGAGATTGCTGCTAACGTAGAACCTTTTCTCCTCGCGGATCACACTCGCGCAGTGATACCTGAACGCTCGAGTGTACAGACCTCCGATTAGTCAGTCTACATTAGTCTGCATTTTTCTGTACCAGTCTACAGTCAAGTTTCAGTCTGCGCCTAATAAGATTATCATATTCCTGTACATAGCCATGAAGAGAAATGTATAGACACTAGACCCCCCATGAACCATGGACCTTGCCGTTGGTGGGGAGGCTTGCGTGCGTCAGCGATACAGATAACCGTACCGTAGGTGCAACTACAATGGAGGAGTATCTGTTGAGAGGCCTGACAAACGCGTGGTTCCTGAAGAGGGGCAGCAGGTTTTTCAGTAGTTGCAGGGGCAACAGTCTGGATGATTGACTGATCTGGCCTTGTAACATTAACTAAAACGGCCTTGCTGTGCTGGTACTGCGAACGGTTGAAAGCAAGGGCAAACTACAGCCGTTATTTTGCCCGAGGGCATGCAGCTTTACTGTATGGCTAATGATAATAGCGTCATCTTAGGTAAAATATCTCGAAGGTAAAATAGTCCCCCATTCGGATCTCCGGGCGGGGACTACTCAGGAGGACGTCGTTATCAGGAGAAAGAAAACTGGCGTTCTACGGATCGGAGCGTGGAATGTCAGATCCCTTAATCGGGCAGGTAGGTTAGAAAACTTAAAAAGGGAAATGGGTAGGTTAAAGTTAGATGTAGTGGATACTAGTGAAGTTCGGTGGCAGGAGGATCAAGACTTTTGCTCAGATGAATACAGGGTTATAAATACAAAGTCAAATATGGGTAATGCAGGAGTAGGTTTAATAATGATTAAAAAAATAGGAATGCGGGTAAGCTACTACAAACAGCATAGTGAACGCATTATTATGGCCAAGATAGACACGAAGCCCACGCCTACTACAGTAGTACAAGTTTATATGCCAAATAGCTCTGTAGATAAAGAAATAGAAGAAATGTATTATGAAATAAAAGAAATTATTCAGATAGTGAAGGGAGACGAAGATTTAATAGTCATTGGTGACTGGAATTCGGTAGTAGGAAAAGGGAGAGAAGGAAACGTAGTACGTGAATATGGATTGGGGGTAAGAAATGAAAGAGGAAGCCGCCTGGTAGAATTTTGCACAGAGCACAACTTAATCATAGCTAGCACTTGGTTCAAGAATCATAAAAGAAGGTTGTATACATGTAATAAGCCTGGAGATACTAAAAGGTATCAGACAGATTATATAATGTTAAGACAGAGATTTAGGAACCAGATTTTAAATTGTAAGACATTTCCAGGGGCAGATATGGACTCTGACCACAATCTATTGGTTATGAACTGTAGATTAAAACTGAAGATACTGCAAAAAGGTGGGAATTTAAGGAGATGGGACCTGGATAAACTGACTAAACCAGAGGTTGTACAGAGTTTCAGGGAGAGCATAAGGGAACAATTGACGGGAATGGGGGAAAGAAATACAGTAGAAGAAAAATGGGTAGCTTTGAGGGATGAAATAGTGAAGGCAGTAGAGGATCAAGTAGGTAAAAAGACGAGGGCTAGTAGAAATCCTTGGGTAACGGAAGAAATATTGAATTTAATTGATGAAAGAAGAAAATATAAAAATGCAGTAAATGAAGCAGGTGAAAAGGAATACAAACGTCTCAAAAATTAGATCAACAGGAAGTGCAAAATGGCTAAGCAGGGATGGCTAGAGGATAAATGTAATGATGTAGAGGCCTATCTCACTAGGGGTAAGATAGATACTGCCTACAGTAAAATTAAAGAGACCTTTGGAGAAAAGAGAACCACTTGTATGAATATCAAGGGCTCAGGTGGAAACCCAGTTCTAAGCAAAGAAGGGAAAGCAGAAAGGTGGATGGAGTATATTGAGGGTCTATACAAGGGCGATGTACTTGAATACAATATTATGGAAGTGGAAGAGGATGTAGATGAAGATAAAATGGGAGATATGATTCTGCGTGAAGAGTTTGACAGAGCACTGAAAGACCAGAGTCGAAACAAGGCCCCAGGAATAGACAAAATTCCATTGGAACTACTGACGGCCTTGGGAGAGCCAGTCCTGACAAACCGCTACCATCTGGTGAGCAAGATGTATGAGACAGGCGAAATACCCTCAGACTTCGAGAAGAATAGAATAATTCCTATCCCAAAGAAAGCAGGTGTTGACAGATGTGAAAATTACCGAACTATCAGTTTAATAAGTCACGGCTGCAAAATACTAACGCGAATTCTTTACAGACGAATGGAAAAACTAGGAGAAGCCGACCTTGGGGAAGATCAGTTTGGATTCCGTAGAAATATTGAAACACGTGAGGCAATACTGACCCTACGGCTTATATTAGAAGCTAGATTAAGGAAAGGCAAACCTACGTTTCTAGCATTTGTAGACATAGAGAAAGCTTTCGACAATGTTGACTGGAATGCTCTCTTTCAAATTTAGGGAGCAAAAGGCTATTTACAATTTGTATAGAAACCAAATGGCAGTTATAAGAGTTGAGGGGCATGAAATGTAAGCAGTGGTTGGGTAGGGAGTGAGACAGGGTTGTAGCCTCTCCCCGATGTTATTCAATCTGTATATTGAGCATCCAGTGAAGGAAACAAAAGAAAAATTCGGTGTAGGTATTAAAATCCATGGAGAAGAAAAAAAAACTTTGAGGTTCGCCGATGACATTGTAATTATGTCAGAGACAGCAAAGAGCAGTTGAACGGAATGGAAAGTGTATTGAAAGGAGGGTATAAGATGAACATCAACAAACGCAAAACGAGGATAATGGAATGTAGTCGAATTAAATCGGGTGATGCTGAGGGAATTAGATTAGGAATTGAGACACTTAAAGTAGTAAAGGAGTTTTGCCATTTGGGGAGCAAAATAACTGATGATGGTCGCAGTAGAGAGGACATAAAATGTAGGCTGGCAATGTGCTTGGAAAGCGTTTCTGAAGAAGAGAAATTTGTTAACATCGAGCATTGATTTAAGTGTCAGGAAATCGTTTCTGAAAGTATTTGTATGAAGTGTAGCCATGTATGGAAGTGAAACATAGACGATAAATAGTTTAGATAAGAAGAGAATAGAAACTTTCGAGATGTGGTGCTACAGAAGAATGCTGAAGGTTAGATGGGTAGATCACATAACTAGTGAGGAGGTGTTGTATAGTATTGGGGAGTAGAGAAGTTTGTGGCACAACTTGACTAGAAGAAGGGATCGGTTGGTACGACACGTTCTGAGGCACCAAGGGATCACCAATTTAGTACTGGACTGCAGCGTGGAGGGTAAAAATCGTAGAGGGAGACAGATGAATGCACCAAGCAGATTCAGAAGGATATAGGTTGCAGTAGGTACTGGGAGATGAAGAAGCTTGCACAGGATAGAGTAGCATGGAGAGCTGCATCAAACCAGTCTCAGGACTGAAGACCACAACAACAAAAACAACACTTTGTCAAGTATCAGAGATATTTGAGAATAAGATTAACGTACCAAGACCAAAGGAACTTCAGATTTTCAGTTGGAAACAGCATCCAGGATCAAATTACGTAATGTCTCTATTTTTTATTATTTTAATAAATGTGTGTTTAAATTAATCAATTTCTGTTTAAAGTTGGTCACCGTCAATCTGCTACTCTAAGCGTGCAAGTGGCATTTCTATCGTCTGACCTAACGGCAGAAGATAAACACGCCACGATAAGACCACGAGACATATTGCTGACACTCGCCTACTTCGTTAGAGCGACAAGTAAAATAATGTGATGGTGTGTGTACCGAAGGTCTTACAGTACGCACACGACATATTTGAATGGTGATCATTGTGCGATCTGAAAGTTGGTGGTAATTATATATGCTCTACATCCTCGGTGAAGAGTGGGTTTTGAAATTTAGTGAGCAGCCCCGTTTAGCGCGTCGTCTGTCTCCAAGCCTGTCCCACTTCAAACCTTCTATGAAATCTGCGACGCTCAGGCGATGGCTAAATGTACCAGTCACGAATCTCGCCGCTCTGCTTTGGACTTTCTCGATCTCTTGAATCAGACCCAACTGGTAAGGGTCCCATACAGACGAACAATATTATAAGACTAGAGGAACTAAAGTATTGTCATTAATGCACTTTCAGTAATAAGTCGTCTCAGATAAATTGTAGACGTGGAAGCAAGGTATTTACAGGCAAAAGTATGGTGCTGTAAGAATCGCACCACCTTATTTCAACAATAATTCCAAGAAGTGCACCAATGGACGTGTTTTGTCTATGTAAATACTATGAAACGTGAAGACACTATGGAAGCAATTATACACCATGTTCTCTATTTCACTGGTTCTGAGAAGACAAGCTAAAAACAGTATATTTAGTAATTATTAACATAACCGGAACGCATTACTTTTGTTAACGAAAAATTTAGTGACTACACTGTTCGATCAGTGCAGGAATAATTAAATCGCAAAAATATTCCCTTACTATTTCAAATATTTTATATTTACATTGCTTTTATACCTTCTTAAAATCATGCAAAAGTAACGGCATTTAATGCAACGATTGAGTGTTTCATTTACGTCAGGAAGCGGTGACACGTAACTATTATGGGTCGCATTGTAATAGTACTTCACTAAATCACTTTTTACTTTATAATGATTAAAAAGAGTCTATCTATAACGAATCACGAATTTCATTTTTCTTGGAAAAGTTCGATGAAGCGGCTGTTAAAAAGGCAATCGTTGAAAACTTTGTGAGTTTCGGTCTGGCAGCAGAAGCCAAAATTACATGTATTCGCAGCTAAATTCATTAACTGTTTCTAGTATGATAAACAGAAGTATTTTCAAAAATTATTCCTTCGGGACTCGTGACCGGTATTACAATATAGAATTACTTGTTTTCAGAGAGAAAGCTCTCAAGGTAAGGTGGTATTGGTTCCTGATTCAGTGGTAAATATCTGAACAGTAATAACAGTTGAGCAGAGTCACGAAGTCATACAGTTGCGACCAGTCACTCGTAAGAAAAGACGATGAAGGTACACTGTAATTTTAATAGAGCAGAGTCATGCAGACCGCGCTGTACGTGCAACGTAGTAGCGTCCAGGGTCTCTTGAAGTTAACGTAAGTTAAAATCTGCTCGCCAAATACCAGCTTCCTATACACACCAAATGTACGTGTTTGTAGTTTCTGCCGTTAAGGCAAATATGGTGCACGTGAACGGGGAAGTGTAGCCGTCTTGCCATCGCCAAAGTGTTCACGAGAGAGAAATAGCGCTTTTCATGTTTCTTAAAATGAATACAACTAATATTCGTTCATTTCTGGCTTTTTCTCTCAAATTATGGTCAGTGTCTGCAAAACTTAATTCCATTGGCATCCACAAAAGGGTAAAAGAGAGGACACTCGTCCCCAGGTTCCTTGTGGAATCTCATGTAATGAGCTTTTATTCAGTACAGCATTCTAATAAACTTCTACAAGCGGGTGGATTATAATCAGCTCTATAGGATACAGTAAGTTTTCTGTAACATCTATGAAATTTCGTTCTTTTGGCGCGATACGTCTCGAAATCAGCCGCCTGACTTTTGTCAGTTATGCCAGTTTATAGTCTTTTCTCCATCTCTCTCCACCACCCCAGGATAAATTTCTGTGGATGTCCACACAAACTTGTTTCTTCTGAAAAATTTTGAAGTGGGCACACTAAATTTAGCTTCCCTTTGTCCATCTTCATTTCGTTGCTATGGCGACACGATTATGGTCTAAACACAGCGCAGAACTCTTGAGCACTTCCTTGAACGAATAAACAGCGTACTCGCGAACATCCGGTTCGCTGTCTATGCGGGGAAAGAAGAAAGACTGCCATTTTTAGAGGTTATGGTACAACGAAAGCAGGATGGCTGTTTCGGCCACTCAGTGTGCTGCCACCTCAAGAAAGTAGTAGGGATATGCCGTTTGTATCCGAATTTTTATATCAAATTGATATGCAAATCAATTAAATTGATTAATTAATGACCCCACCCTCCGCCCAACCCCATCCACCCCGTCCCTCACCACGCCCACCCCCACCCGCAGATCTCAAATAAACGTGTGTTCCAGCCCCCTCCTACCCCCGAACCCACACCCACAACCAACCCTATTGGTGGGAATTTTGAATTTTGGCCGGAACTTCGAATTTTGGCAGGGATTTCGAATTTTGGTGGGAATTTCGAATTTTGGTGGGAATTTCTTTGTCCCACGGCTGATGTGCCCACCCACTCTACCCCCCGCCCGGGAATTTCAGGGAGATTAAAATTGGCGGTATCCTTTCCAGGACTCTAACCAAGGTCCCTCTGGGCAGAAAGACCAAGTGCACCTTTTTAACACAATTAAAACACCAGACGCTCTTGGAATTGGCGGGAAATCAAAAATGGTGGTGCCTGTTCTAGGACTCAAACCATGGTGCTCCAGTATGCAAAGTCCAAGTGCTCCCCCCCCCCCACCCCAACACAGGGCACTTATCCAGATGCAGTAGAGGAAGGTTAGGTTAGTACTTTATATCGATCGTAATTAAGTAATTAATCACAAAGATTGGGACTAATTACACAACTACACTCCTGGAAATTGAAATAAGAACACCGTGAATTCATTGTCCCAGGAAGGGGAAACTTTATTGACACATTCCTGGGGTCAGATACATCACATGATCACACTGACAGAACCACAGGCACATAGACACAGGCAACAGAGCATGCACAATGTCGGCACTAGTACAGTGTATATCCACCTTTCGCAGCAATGCAGGCTGCTATTCTCCCATGGAGACGATCGTAGAGATGCTGGATGTAGTCCTGTGGAACGGCTTGCCATGCCATTTCCACCTGGCGCCTCAGTTGGACCAGCGTTCGTGCTGGACGTGCAGACCGCGTGAGACGACGCTTCATCCAGTCCCAAACATGCTCAATGGGGGACAGATCCGAAGATCTTGCTGGCCAGGGTAGTTGCCTTACACCTTCTAGAGCACGTTGGGTGGCACGGGATACATGCGGACGTGCATTGTCCTGTTGGAACAGCAAGTTCCCTTGCCGGTCTAGGAATGGTAGAACGATGGGTTCGATGACGGTTTGGATGTACCGTGCACTATTCAGTGTCCCCTCGACGATCACCAGTGGTGTACGGCCAGTGTAGGAGATCGCTCCCCACACCATGATGCCGGGTGTTGGCCCTGTGTGCCTCGGTCGTATGCAGTCCTGATTGTGGCGCTCACCTGCACGGCGCCAAACACGCATACGACCATCATTGGCACCAAGGCAGAAGCGACTCTCATCGCTGAAGACGACACGTCTCCATTCGTCCCTCCATTCACGCCTGTCGCGACACCACTGGAGGCGGGCTGCACGATGTTGGGGCGTGAGCGGAAGACGGCCTAACGGTGTGCGGGACCGTAGCCCAGCGTCATGGAGACGGTTGCGAATGGTCCTCGCCGATACCCCAGGAGCAACAGTGTCCCTAATTTGCTGGGAAGTGGCGGTGCGGTCCCCTACGGCACAGCGTAGGATCCTACGGTCTTGGCGTGCATCCGTGCGTCGCTGCGGTCCGGTCCCAGGTCGACGGGCACGTGCACCTTCCGCCGACCACTGGCGACAACATCGATGTACTGTGGAGACCTCACGCCCCACGTGTTGAGCAATTCGGCAGTACGTCCACCCGGCCTCCCGCATGCCCACTATACGCCCTCGCTCAAAGTCCGTCAACTGCACATACGGTTCACGTCCACGCTGTCGCGGCATGCTACCAGTGTTAAAGACTGCGATGGAGCTCCGTATGCCACGGCAAACTGGCTGACACTGACGGCGGCGGTGCACAAATGCTGCGCAGCTAGCGCCATTCGACGGCCGACACCGCGGGTCCTGGTGTGTCCGCTGTGCCGTGCGTGTGATCATTGCTTGTACAGCCCTCTCGCAGTGTCCGGAGCAAGTATGGTGGGTCTGACACACCGGTGTCAATGTGTTCTTTTTTCCATTTCCAGGAGTGTATATGCATAGCGCTACACAAGGACGGCATAAAAGCATAAAAGCGCAATGCAGCTGTACAACTGACGACACCATACAACTGGTGTTATCCTGCAGGAAAAAAATTTCGCAATACCACTCAAAACTGGCGACAGAAAAAATCAAACTCTACCCTACACTTACAAGCTGGCAGGAAAAAGGCAGGGATGTAAGGCACTATCTTTATTGTTTTTTGTGGGAAATACGTTCAACTGACGAGATGCTGGTGTTCGACAGAGAGGAGTTTAAAATGTGCATTACCTGTAAGCATACAGTATCTATGATTGTTGGACGTCAGAGTTCGCTACAGACGGCTGCTCAAAAATCAGCTGCAGCCCAGGTAACCGATGCCAATACACACTACCACAATTGTCACCAGCTACCTCCAACCACATGTTCTACAGTTGCAGCACGTTTGCTCTGTTTTCTGTATGTCTGGGAGGCATCCGCGATACAAGCACTTACACGGACATAGAGAAAACAGAGAAAATGTGGAATACGTGGGTGGAGACTACTGGGTGAAATCCAGTACAGTGCTATACTATGCCTCCCGATCTGAAAAATGGTGCAGCTGTACTATATTTACACGCAAATTTAATTCATGGAACGAGAGGTTTTGTAATGATCGCATAGTTAGAAGCAACATTTAAAAATTCGATACATTGGGAAAAATACGTATAAATTGAGGGAAAATATGCCGAAGTGCGAGAAAATTGTGGGAGTACTTGCATGTTTTTTGATTGGAGCAGAAAAATTCTTGTACATGGGAACGAGTATTCGACTGAAAGCGAAATGCGGGAAAACGGCAAGATAGAAGCATCGGGAACCAGGGATATGGACTTTTATATTTCGTCGAGGCAACATTCTACTGTACGCCTATTGAGGTAATAGTGACACGCGTGAGTTGACTGCTGTCTTTGATGCTTTCCTGGAAAAAATAAGAACGTTCTGCCATAAAACTAATTTGCATATTATAAAGGCACATTTGCATGCCGAGCGTGAGTTTCCGCGGAAACGCGAAATATTAATTAAATAAATAATCAGTGACAAATAAATAAAGCCTATGGCACACAACTGCAGCGCTGTGTCGCTGATAAAACAAAAGCATAATTACGTTACTCTTATGTTTGGTTAAGAAGGGAGAGCTCTGGTAGAAGTGGTGCGAGAAGCACGTATTTTTATTTTATTGTCTGGCACACCGCCATATTTTCATGTTATAGAAGAATACTGCGAGTTGCAACCACACTAGGCACTCGATTCTGAAAAGAATTTGTATTTGTAAAAGTAAGTAGGATTATGAACTGTAGGCAATTTCATTGAATATATCTGATTTAACTAACTATGTAACTTTTTTATGTTCAGTAGACAATCACCTCTGTACGACGTATTGGCATGGCTGGCAAATCATTGTAATATTGAGATTAGATTATGAGTCCGTACCTACCGCAGCAGTCTTTGGAAACGATTTAATTACGAAGTCCGATTATTTCAGTTTTATTTCACGGTCAACTACGAGTAACATTGCCTTTACCAAATAGCCATTGTCAAGCGTCCGATTCCGAATAATTAAACGTCCACGTTCCAGATAAGGAAATTTCAATTACAACCAATCACAATCATATACATCACAAATAGAGAATAATTGAAATATTTTATTTATTATATATTTTATTTTATTTATTTTATATTGGCGACTGCGTGTCGGACTTGTTATTTTGTCATTTGTTACATTGTTCTTTTTGTTTCATGTCAAAAATCAACTTTCTGGACCTGGACGTGAATGTATGAGAGATAACAAAAATCTGAAGATATTTTCCAATTCTAAAGTTTTGCCGGAAGACGCAATGAAACTTCCAGCAAAATAAGGTAAGACGCAGCATCTTTGCATTAGCAGGTTTGACCAGACATATAAATTCAGTGTATTAGCTTTTCAGTAAATTCTGTAGTGTTTCTTTCACGCATAACAGTTTTCAGTAATAAATTCCATTCTCAGTACTTTTCCCTAAACAATAACGTATGCAACAATACCAATACACGAGTGTACAATATGGCCGACTTCTGTACGATATGATGTAACATGGCCAGCAGCCATTACCAATAATCTCAAATTCAGTTTATATTTTTAAATTAACGGACAGACATTGTTGCTACGAGCGATTCATGCTCAACTGCATCTTATTTTAAAATCAGTGTCAAATATTTTCTTGAAACATATATCACGTGTGGCATGGTAATAACTAGAAATCAATACGCAAACATGGAACAGCAAAGACGTACTATTCAGACACAATCCGACTCGGACGAAGACAAATGTTAGAAAATGACTTTACGACAGCAACCGGTAGTGACGATTTATCAAACATTGACGCAAGTGTTGACGGAAATTTTGACAATAGCCCGTCCACCACAAAAATTTCAAAGTCTCAGTCAGAGCCCATGTTAATGCATGACGTCACGTCTAATGACGCGGCGGGGGCACAGACCTTGCAAACGGTAAACATTGCCGACATGTTACAAATGTTAATGAAACAGAACGCGGAGAACATGGCAACCTTAAAGACACAAAATGACGAAATTAAATCTGACCTCATAGCACTCAAGACAGGTAATGACACTTTATGTAAACGTGTGGAACTTATAGACGCCACACTGACCAAACAGATGAATGAACTCATTACTAAATTTTCCCAGCTTAATACGAGACAAGAAAAGACTACAACTGACGTAGCACTTTTACAGACACAAGTGAAAAACCTTAATGTCACGTGTGAAGTTCTTACTGAACAAATTCAAACATATCCTTTAGAGCACGACAACCTTGAAAGACGAATTACTGACGTGCAGAATAAATTTGACAATGTTGAACAACACCTGACTGACATCTTACAATCTGATGCCACAGTTCATTTTCAAAACATTAATAAAGAATTTCATGATTGGGTAGTGAACAAAGACAAACATTTTGATAGATGCTTACGTGAAAATTTACCAACAATTGTGCACGACTCCGTAGCGGAATACATGACTAATAACAAACAGCTGATCAGTGATGCAGTACAATCCGTCACTGCACCCATGAGAGAATTCACCGATCGACCACAGACTGAATGTAACGAAAATATCAGTCAAAATGCACAGTTCAGGAACCAATATACATTCGAGTATGACACACACATACCGCACACGACAAACACACAAGAACAAAACACACCACGACTACAATACATACCACGATGTGCAAACACAAACACAAGCTATTATCATGGTAAACCACAGCAACATTATCGTAATTACTCGCCAGCTGAACATAGCAGTAATTACAGTGGAATAAATCCATATCACAATGCGAAGGAAGAAGAAAGCTTAATGAAACACAGGCAATTTCAGATTTTTATCCCAGAAAAACGAACCATTCATCCGGTGATTTTTCTTAAATCTTTTAGTAACGCATTTCCACGCACTTGGAGTGACCGGAAAAAGATTTCATATATTGTCGGTTACATCCAAGGCGATGCAGCTGTCTGGGCATACAGTCAATCTGACGTATGTACCACGTACAGTGAGTTTGAGTGTGCTTTTCTGAACAAATTCTGGTCGCAATCCGTCCAGGAGCGACTCAGAAGACAAATTCTAGAACCTGAAATTTTTAACAGTAAAAATGGCAACTTACGCAGATATTTTGAAAAATACTTGAACATGGGACACTTTTTAGACGAACCAGTCGCAACACGCGATATACTCCGTGCGTTGAAGGCCAAATTGCCTTTCAACATTAAAGAAAAACTCCTACATATCCCGGATGACGATTCAGATTATTTCTTAACAGCTTTAGATTCGGTTGACATGTTACTTGAAGATCAGCGCTTCGCGCGGCAAAACAGCAGCCACAATGTTTACACTAGTGGAATGCAAAACATGCAGGCTTGCCAACTCAATTCTGGCGCGCCCACAGTTGGATACGCGGTACAGCAAAAACAGCAAACTCACATGCCGTCTCAATACGGAAATCAAAATCAACACGCGTATTCCAATACAAACAATAGTTACAACAGTAATAACACTTCATGCGGCAATCCATACAAAAGGCACCGCGGTAATAACTACAACGGTAACAACGGATACAAAGGGAACGACAAAAGCACAAACAGAAATAGAAATAATAATAACTACGAGCCAAGACAGCGTCAAGGCTGGACTCGTAACGATCAGTACTTTCATTCAAACACTGCTTTACCACAGCAGCCACCAGGACAAAATTGGAGCATACCTTACGACCGACAGGTAAGTTATAATGCGCAACAGCAACAACAACCGCAAAAGTTTGGAGATCACAATAGGCAATATCCGAATGTGAATATAATAGAAATGACACCTGATACACAACCTCAATCTGTGTCAGTACCTAGTACAAATGCTAATCCGACAAACTAGAAACAGTCACTTCTATGCCCCAGGTCGTGGCTGAAGAATTCTTGGGGGGCGACTTCAATGTTAATCAGTTATTTGACACCACACTTGAACAACAGAATAATGATATGCCGAATAACTCTAAACCGAAATTACCTGTTTTATTTATAAGATACAACCACAATAACAATATATCAGATGAACTTTTGCAAGACAGTACACAATGTCGTTCAAACACAAATGAAATTGTTTTTGCATCTACTACTGGTGTAGTAGGTGGGATTCCAACTACTATTATCCTAGATACAGGTGCAGCTGTGAGCGTTTTGTCTTTTAATTTCTATAAAAAGATGTGTGAATTGGAACCCGTGCCTGAGTTTCCTGCCCAAAACTGTAAAATAACTACTGCACTAGGTAATAAGTCATGTAGGGTTACGAAGCAAGTTTTTGTAAACATTAAAATAGGTAATGGAACCGTACAATGGCCATTCCTGGTTGTACAAAACCTTGTGACAAATTGCATATTAGGAATAGATATTATGAGCGAGAAGGACTGCATTATAGACTTCTCCGAAGGTAAATGCATTTTAAAGGATAAAGGCAGTGTAATTATTATTGATTTGGACAGGAGAACTCTAAAGCATGACAAACACTGTACAGGGTACAAGGTTCAGTTAGTACTTGACAATGACATTCAAGACACGCACACACACTCATCTGACACAGAGCTAATGGACTTGAAAACATTGCTTGATCATAAGATAAATGAAGCTACAGCTCTCAGTGCACATGAACGTATAAAACTACAGGAAGTGTTATCCAAATATTTACAAGTTTTTACCAAACGAATAGGTGTTATCAACACGTATGTGTACAAGATTGAAGTTAAGCCTCACAAGATCTTCTACCACAAGACATATAACGTACCGTTATCTCAACGACCTGCTGTGTGGCAAGAATTAAAACAAATGTTAGACTGGAAGGTCATTGAACCATCCACCTCACCTTACTGTAGTCCTCTACTTGTTGTCAAAAAATCAAATGGAAGCATTAGGTTAGTGTTAGACGCACGAGCAATTAATGAAATAATTTTACCAGTTCACACAAAACCCGAAAATTTAGAAGAGCAATTACAGAAATTTGTAGAAGCAAAATATTTTTCCACAATAGATCTCGCTAATTCATTTTGGCAGATGGGTATCACTCCTGATTCTCGGAAATATACTGCATTTATGTTCGGGGGGCGAACCTATCAGTTTTGTGTTCTACCTTTCGGACTGAATGTCAGTTCTGGGGTATTCATTACAGCCCTGGATACCGTGCTTGGCGACGATTTAGTTGAGACAGTCACACACTATGTAGATGATATACTGATAGCTACACAGTCTTGGAATGAACACGTTGACACACTTCAAAGAATTTTAGAAAAATTTGTACAAGCTGGAGTCACAGCCAATCTTAGAAAATCAAAGTTTGGTTGCAGTGAGATAAAATATTTAGGACATATCATTAATTCACAGGGCATACGTCCTGATCCCAGTAAATTAGATGCTATCAGAAACTTTCCTAGCCCTCGAACTAAAAAGCAGTTAAAATCATTCCTTGAGCTATGTTCATTTTTCAGACGTTTTTTGCCACAACCACTTTTGAACAGTAAACATCTGCTAAATCTACTCAGAAAGAATCAAGTTTGGATCTGGTCAGAACAGTGCCAGAATGACTTTAATACAATTAAACATGCCTTAGTGAATGCAAACTTATTGAGCCATCCAGATTTCAATTTAGATTTTTGTATGACTTGTGACGCTTCACGTACTGGCTTGGGATGTTGCTTATTTCAAGTTGTAAAGAATAAAGAAAAGGAACAGATAAGAATTATTGGGTTTGCGAGTCGTACTTTATCTGAATGTGAGCGTACATACTCCACTACTGAGTTAGAAACACTTTCCATAGTATGGGCATTCAAGAAATTCAGTTATTATTTATTTGTAAAACATACAGTAATTTACACTGACCACCAGGCCCTGACATTTTTGTTAACTTGTAAACTTGTACATCCTAGACTATCACGATGGGCAGTTACACTTCAGAACTACTCTTTTGAAATTAAATACATAAGAGGTAAGGACAACACCATTGCAGACGCTTTGTCTAGACTTCCACAAGGTATGAATGATACCAACAGTGACTTGGAAAATGTAAATGACTACAGGATTCTCTTAATGCAAGATAAGCAGTATCACCAATATTATATTGATATGTGCAGAAACATGGCTGAATTACAAAAATCTGATCCTCACTGGTATAAGATAATAACATTACTGGTAGAAAAACACAATCATCCTTTGACTAAGTATTACAAGTTACACAATGATGTGTTATTTTATCGCCGACATCCAAATGCTACTAACTGGTGTGTATGCATTCCCAAAGAGTCTGAACGTAATCTGATTTGGCACACACACTTAGTTTGGGGTCATTATGGGACGAAAAGGTGTTTAGCAAAGATCAGCACATACTGTTATTTTAGCAATATGAGAAGAAAAATTTACAGGGAACTGAAAACATGTGTCATATCTCAAAAATCAAAACCTCAGAATTTATCCACAAAAACAGATTTACATTCTATTTTACCCAGTAAACCCCTGGAAATTCTGTGTACTGACATCAGTGGACCGCATCCAGCAAGCTCTGGAGGCGTCAAATATATCTTAGCTTTTTACGATATATTTTCTAAACATGTAAAACTTTATGCTTTAAAATCCGCCACTGCAAGTGCTATAATACGAAGATTCTCAAGTGATTACCTGACGCACGTGGGAAAACCTAAAGCAATTCTGTCAGATAATGCAGCATACTACTCTGGGTACAAATGGAGAAATTTCTTGAAGGACAATAACATTAAAAGTATATTTATTTCGAGGTTTAGTCCACAATGTAACGCGACTGAGAGAGTTTTCCGAGAATTAAAACCGATTCATGAGGACCTATATTTCATCAAAACATACTAATTGGGTGTCCTACCTAAGTCTTTTCGAAGACGTACACAATAACTTAAATATTTACGATACAAATTACACGCCTAACGAGATCATGTTCAATTGCAAACAGAACGATCAGTGGATAGAACCATTACCTAAGTTGTCAGACAAGGAAATCACACCAGAACAGAAAATAAAAGAAGTTTTGACTACGCTGACACATCACGCACAGATACGAAACAAACATCACAGAAACACAATAAAAAGAAAACAAAAATTCGAGGTAGGAATGCTTGTACTACTTCGTACTCATCATAAATCTGTAGCACTAAAACGACGCAACGCTAAGTGGCGTCTGCTATATGAAGGACCTTATATAATTATTAACATACCGCATCCTGGTGCGTATCTGTTACAACATCGAAGAACTAACAAAATTATTGGGCTATACGCACACCGAGATCTTAGAGCATTTCATGCGGAATAATGTCAAAACCCATCAAAACATTGCTAAGCAACCCGAAAAACTCTGTTGCTACAACACAGATAATAAGTAGTATAGAAATTTTCATTTCAGCGGTTCCAGTGACGCAGTTGAAGGCAGAAGAACTCTTCTTTCAGCGCGCGCCACCACCTGGAAGACGGAATATTAAAATAAAATTTATGTTTACGTAGCAGTGAATGATATATTAATTTTTCACGAAACATTTGTTACTGTAGGTACCACTGACTTGGTATGACACCTGACGAACCGACAGACGTCATCTGTGAAGCGATCTTTTACTTCGAAAAATAGATTAGACGCACATCTCTCAACACGAAAAGCATCTATCAGTAGTCAAGGCCACACAGACACTATACACACACGCACAAAACGCGAGGAATCGAACAGTTTTCCGTCTCTTATTATTTTGAATATTTATTGAGTAGTGAAAATTCCTGGTCTTGCCTACTGATGTAATGAATGTTGTGTCTAACCAATCTTAATTTCAGATGACATCATAAAATAAACATCGATAAAATTCCAGCAAAACCGATAAAGAGGACGTCAATATCTGCAATTCATGTAATCAAATGTGACACAATGTAATAACCCATAGCTATGTAATGATGATGTAAACATGTTTATGTGCAACTGAATTATGTTTATGCTAAGAAAATATGTGACGTGTATATGTACGATTACTCATGTTTATTTTTCTTTCAATGATGTATAATGTAACTGTTACTATGTAAAAAAAATTGGAACAAAACGAGTGCCAAAAAGACATTGCATAGTGAACCACTGTTCACGGACATTAACGAACATTACTAACTCTGCAACCACGCAGAAACCTATGTGAAAGAAACGGTTAATGCCATTCATTATGCATCGTACCTATGTAAACGCGATGAACCATTTCTTTGATTAATAACTACGAACATTTAGGTGATCTATATTCAGCAAAAAAAAAAAAAAAAAAAAAACTGAAAATGTGAAGTGCATAATTCGTGCATCGTCTAGTGACATTACTACAGTACCTAACTTCAAGATGTTAACTGGATTAAATGGACACAAAGTGCCTGTCCAGAAAACAACACGACGGGTGGAAGAATTTTGGTTGGAACTTCAGGGAATGAAATGTTCTCGAAATGTGACGGACACTCTTACCTGGACTGTCCAAGAATCGACGCCAGCTATGTGCCGTCCGAGGTTCTGCAACCAAGCTTCCACGGAATGTAAAAAACGAACTGCACGTGGACCAATTACTCGACGGGTCACGTCAGATCTGTAATAAACAATGCTTTTTGTCACAACGAACTGTAGCACAACGACTATAATGGAAATGGGAAATGGACACGCTTATGTATTAATCACGTTGTTATACAACGATGTTACTGTGATCAAAAAACTTTACCACGACGACACTAACCTGTAAAAAATTATTGTGCAGCAGGTGAATATGAACTGAAATAACGTCACGATGTGTATAGGTCAACGCACCTGAAACATACGGACATTTTTCTTTGAAGTATTTCAAAACAATACTATGTAACTAAGAAACATTCAACAATCTAAGTTGTATTGTGTTATAACAAATGTTGTAAATTTAAAACTAAGTTACCTGTCATAGAATGTAGTCTTCATATGAAATCTTGCTTGAATATTTTCTTTGTGCAATGATTTAGAAACGCGCGCACACGAACAATATGAACTGCAATACTGTGCCGCGTGATCTAACTGTACAATATAATGGCAGTGCCGGAGTCACACAGACGCTTCTGCGCATGCGCGCACTCTATCTGCCAACATAAGAACTTTTATGGCGCACCCGCGTCATTCAAATTTTGTACATAATGTGTATAATGTGTGTAATGTAAGTCATGTAAATAGTTGTAGATAACTTAGATTTTCTTGTGCCTTTAGGTGAATTGCTCGCCTGCAGGTGTGTCCTTTCGCCTCGCAATTCAGGGGGCAATATAAGGGCACATTTGCATGCCGAGCGTGAGTTTCCGCGGAAACGCGAAATATTAATTAAATAAATAATCAGTGACAAATAAATAAAGCCTATGGCACACAACTGCAGCGCTGTGTCGCTGATAAAACAAAAGCATAATTACGTTACTCTTATGTTTGATTAAGAAGGGAGAGCTCTGGTAGAAGTGGTGCGAGAAGCACGTATTTTTATTTTATTGTCTGGCACACCGCCATATTTTCATGTTATAGAAGAATACTGCGAGTTGCAACCACACTAGGCACTCGATTCTGAAAAGAATTTGTATTTGTAAAAGTAAGTAGGATTATGAACTGTAGGCAATTTCATTGAATATATCTGATTTAACTATGTAACTTTTTTATGTTCAGTAGACAATCACCTCTGTACGACATATTGGAATGGCTGGCAAATCATTGTAATATTGAGATTAGATTATGAGTCCGTACCTACCGCAGCAGTCTTTGGAAACGATTTAATTACGAAGTCCGTTTATTTCAGTTTTATTTCACGGTCAACTACGAGTAACATTGCCTTTACCAAATAGCCATTGTCAAGCGTCCGATTCCGAATAATTAAACGTCCACGTTCCAGATAAGGAAATATCAATTACAACCAATCACAATCATATACATCACAAATAGTGAATAATTGAAATATTTTATTTATTATATTTTATTTTATTTATTTTATAATATGCGTTAAAGGATGAAAGAGAGTGAGTCGAGTGATAGGTTGACATGGAGCTGTAACAAGGTAGGATTTCATGGTAGATTGATGCATTCTAGAGGGAGAGAGGGACATGTTGCTACAGGTCATTTGACCATTTTTTTCCGTTGCCCTCTCGGGATGCGTCAGTTGAGTGACATAATGTACGTTCGACTCGCGTACAACTGGGTGTTCTGTGTGTGATGTAGAGCACTGTCTACTTGCTATCGTTAACAGCAAACCTCTCTGTCATCAAAGGGCTTCCATCCTGTTTCGACACATCCACTATATGAACGAAGATTTATGAGACGTACTCTGTTCCTCTGCCTCATCGTGGGCGTGAAGTCGAGTCTTCAGATTCATAATTATGGTGATTCTAAGTTAGCAACAGGTGTTTTTGAGGTACTACAATCTCCATGTATACATCTGCTTGGCAGATGTCCTCTTTATGCCGTTAGTAGTGGAATGACGTCTAATTTAGCATGTCAAACACCACTGCTATGCACTGGTCCCTTTCTTTGTAAGAGGCATTCCACGCTACTAACGATCATTTTATATAGGACTGATGAGAGCATAGTATAATCGGATGTGAATAGTGGGGGCTGTACGCCTCTGGAAAGCTGTATTGTATGTGTACCACAAGGAATCGCTATTTTAAGGAATTAATTTTTCATTTTATAGTTTACCACAATAGTTTGTCGTAGAGAAACGTGCAATGAGAAAATATGTGACACGCTGGAAATAATAACAACGTTGCATTCCATACGACCATTAGGTCGGAAACCGCAACGATCTAACATTATTGTGTGTTTTAAATGCGGAACAATGTAACGATAGGAGTGCATGTGTTTCTCTTTTACCAATGCCATCTTGGTAATGACCCCAGAGGGTAGAACAATACTTTACAATTGCTAGCGCAGCTGATTTACGTAAAATGCCGCAAACTCCCTCCGTCTGGAGATCCATCAAGCAGAAAAACCACCCGTTTCTTGTTGTTAACCATCTGGTATATCATCACAACAATTTCATATCTGCTGTGCACCGATAAGGGTGCCGAGCTCCTCGACATTCGCGCATCTGGAGAAATCTTGTGCTCTGGGATGGATACGGGACAGCAGTTACAGCCTCAGATCACACTGTTCCTACACGAAACCAGGAATGTAGCGGTCTACTTTGGTCAGCTGAAGCGAGCGTTGGTCAAAGACAATGCGAGGAGATCTTTCGGTGTCTAACTTTATCCTAAGAATGTGACAATGTCCTGTGATTCTCATCCACGTACAGAATGATAGTATGTTATGCACTAAGTTCTAGAGATATATAGGCCGCTGTCTGGTATACTTTGGTGTATATGTTCGAGAATTAACAATGAATGAACATACTGCACAGTCATCTGCTTACATTCGCGGTGGTACTTGCAAAGTAGTGGAGGGGCTGTTTAGCGATGATACAGAAATTGGTAACCGTGCTGCTGTGTCACTAGTCGGTGTGGAAATTACGATAAAATTGCTAAAATTGATCGCACTATCAACTATGATGCTTATTATTACAGTACATCGACGGTGTCTTTTCCATCCCAACAGTCCAGGTACGCTGTTGGTTACCATATAATATGATTTACACTGTGCGATGTCTAGTTCTCTAGGGGAGGGGGAGGGGGAAGGGGGGGAGTCGATGTACCAAACGTGTTAATGTCGGTTTAGAATCTGACACAGACGTCGACATCGTGGCGGAAAAAAATTGTATGGCAGTGTACAAAGCGTTACAGCAGAAAAAGCGGTGTACCACTCAATGAAACAGGGTCCCTCTCCTGTTTCTCATACAGTACAGGCGATGAAACTTTACACCGGTCTGTGCTAGCGACATCGATCACTGGCCACCTGCTCCCATGGATAAATAACTGTATATTTAGTAGGGTCGCCGTATGTGCTCAGTGCTGGCAGGTAGACAGTATTTGTTTTCGATATATTGGAAGAGAGACATGCGATAAAAATCTATTGGATGAAATTAACAGAGCTTTTATAGTTTCTAATTTTTCTTTGCTGTATGGTACAGAATAACAGTGATAGAATGTTTGGGTGACAGACGTGAATGGACCCAGAGGGACGCTGATGTGCTTCGATGTTGAATCTTCCTAATTTTCCCAGCAAGAAACACCGCTGTAACTGTTCGTACTCTCACCGTGTTGCAGGAGCTGGCTTTGACGCTGACCTTACACATAGTACACGGGTGTCAGAGCTACGACAACATGTTCCCACTTCCAACCACTGATCAAACTATGCTCCTATAGCATTAACTCAGCTCACTGTTTCTAAACAGGTTGTAGAATGTCTGGCCGTGCGGTTCTGGCGCTGCAGTCCGGAACCGCGGGACTGCTACGGTCGCAGGTTCGAATCCTGCCTCGGGCATGGGTGTGTGTGATGTCCTTAGGTTGGTTAGGTATAAGTAATTCTAAGTTCTAGGGGACTTATGACCTAAGATGTTGAGTCCCATAGTGCTCAGAGCCATTTGAACCAATTTTTTTTTAGAATGTCGTGGGCATTGCTCTCTGCGAGTTCTAGGTAAAATTGCTAAAACTGATCTCGCTATCAACTGCTGTGAGTATTACAGTACATTGCTCCACATTAATGGCGTCTTTCCAATCCTGAACTTCCACTGGGTGTGCTGTTGATTACCGCATAATGATTGACTGACACCACTCTGTTGAGATGGAGGGAAACTTGATGGAACACTGGATATCTGCTACTTGTCACTGTGGAATATGGGATTAAATGTAGAGATCATCACCTTTATACAGTTGTTTGGAAGTGTTCCTCATCGTTACAGACTCGTCCTATTTCCATATGCTGCGATAGGCTACATATGATTTTCTTTATTTTCTTCACCAATAAGATAAGAGTACCTCTTTTTATTTGTGCTACCTCGCATGTGTTGTGAACAGCACCTTCTGGCGTTGGTAACACCGGAACAGTAATTATGTGCATGACTGCAAAGTGAAGGAACAAAGCTTTTTGAAACGGAGCACCGAGACATTCGCTGCCCTTTCGATGGGAAGATGAGATTAACTGTACAGGTTATATCCTTCGAATAGTTGCTGGAATTGCTCTAGAATACCGTAAACTCTTCTAGATTCCATATGCTGCGATGGCTTCCACATTTTTGTCAATGGGATACATCGTGTCTGTCTTTTATTTATACCAGTCTGTGGTATGGTACCTATATAATTTATGCCATGCAATGTTCAGTTTTCTTTATGAGCCAGAGGATCGAAACTTCTTGATGTCGGTTTAGCAGCAACTGACACGGGTCTTTAAATGGTTGAAATGCCTCTGAGCACTGTGGGACTTAACTTCTGAGGTCATCAGTACAAAAGAACTTAGAAGTACTTAAGCCTAACTAGCCTAAAGACATCACACACATCCACGCCCGAGGCAGGATTCGAACCTGCGCGGTTCCAGACTGAAGCACCCAGATCCGCTCAGCCACACCGGCCGTCCGGGTCTCTATGTCGTAGTAGAATAAACAAAGTGTATGGGGGTGTACAGTGATTGGATGTGTTACAAGCGAAGAAAGCACAGTATTAAACTGTTTATGAAGGAGCAATACAGGAACACTCTCGTGTGATAGATTTGGTCATCCTCCAGTAAGGTGATGGAAACTTTACACTGGTCTGTGGGAGTGACTTTGATCACGAACCACCTGCTCCAGTGAACCAATACCTGTATATTTAATAGGATCGCCACAAATGTTTGGGTGCTAGACATGAATGCCCCCTGAGACTCACAGATCTATTTCGGACAGGCTGTATGTAGTTTGGAGATGTGTCACAAAATCTTTGTCCTTCCTCCATGCCATGTATGATGTGTAGTTTTACTAATCCTCCCAACAAGAAACACCACCGTTACTGCTCGTACTATCGCATCTACTACACTGTGTGGCATGGGAAAGCTTCGTTTGGCGCTGACCTTACACACTGTACACGGTTCGCTAAGCTATGACACCATGTTCACATTTTCACCAAGTGCTCAAAACACGCTTATGTCGCATTAACTCAGCTCGTCCTGTTTCCCCACAGGATGCGGAATGTCTTAGATATAGTGCACTCCGACTTCCGTACAGGTCAGACTTAAATTGGAACGATCACATGGGTTAAGATGCAGGGAGAACGGGGCGGAGACTTAGGAGCAGTTACAAGATACAGAGGGACTGACTAAAAACAGTGCTGGAGTTCTTTGTGCATGGGATCCTCAGCAGATAGGTTCAAGAAAAAGGTGACTCGTTTGAAGATAGGAGAGTGGCATGAATATGATTCACCAGTGCCTGTAATCATTGAAAGACGTCTTTACAGGATCCAATTCAAATATGTGTTTGAATGGATAGACTTGATTCCAAATTGCAGACACTGTTTCAGACAGCATTTTTACCTGAGAGCGTAACACTATCAGCAACCATGTGTTACTGTAGACTAAAGACCTCTTTTTATGCAGGGTGATTCGTAACATAGGCGTTGTGATTGTGTTCTTAACAGTGCAATCCTTATGTGAAATGTATGTTGTGGGTTTTATAATCCCAGTGTTTTCAGCTTCAGATATCACTTGTCAATAGTGTTCGTCGAAAAGAACATCGTGTTCCCTTCATGAATTCCCAGTTGTCCTACTTGGCGATGGTAATCCAACTGCTGAAAAGAAGTTACTTGCCATACAAAGTGACTCTCATGATTAATTTAATTAATCCGCCTATCAAATTGATATCAGTGACGTGCCGCCTGGCAAGTGGAAGAGGTGGCTAGTGCATTACGCAAAGATTCTTAACAAGCGTTTATTTTTCGCTGCGGCAGTATCTTTTAAAGAAATATCAATCTCCCACCTACACAGGGTGAGATAGGCTCTCACGATTTCTTTCGTAAACGCTAGTATGATACAGCATCGCATTGGTAAAAGCTGACCTGTCATAATGTACAAAACAGCTACGTTCTCGTGAATTATAGCTTCCTGTTTTCAAACGTTAAACGAGTGTGAATTTTTCCGACATGTGTGCCAATGACGTGAAAGATTGTCTGAAATATTTGTAATACACTCTTGCACGAGAGTTTATTTGGAGACATTGAATGCGAGACACTCTCTCAGGTCGTGAAACTTGTTTAACAGGCTGCAAGAAATTGCTTAAGATAGATTTATTTTCCTTTGGAGTTTTTCTTTTCTCTGATTATGGTTTCGGAACAATGATAACATTCTGCGGTGATCAGCAGTTATCGCATCAAAATAGTCGAAGTATTTTTTCCTGATTTTATGCAGGGTGAGCATGTCTCTGCTGATCATTTGTGACTGGTGGCGGTACACTTCCCTAGACGTCACCAGATAATGAGATGCAACTGCAGTCGAACGTAAAAACGTACCCGAGTTTCATACAATGTAGGCTTTACCGATTTTGCTCATAAAACTAAAAGAAAATGTAGTTTACCTACTTTCGTGGAAAGAGGACATTTATTATGGTCGCAAATGTGTTTTGCTTATTTTATGGTTGTTTATTATAGGAGTCGAGTTGATGTTAAATAGCCCAGTGCAGAATGGCAGGCGACTTCCCTACGAGGCCGTGCCTCTCCCTTGGTCCGGTTATCGCTCATTTATCACGCTTCTCAGTGATGCCAGCGCGCACTTTGTACTGAAGGTGATGTGGGCTGAGCTTTCTGTTTCGCAAACAGCTGACTTTTTAAATAGCCATCTGGAGCGTCCTCCGGATGGGTGGGGTTATGCTACATAATTTCCCAAGGCATGACACATATCGCTAGTGCCGCGGTGAACCTGCAGCTGTAGGAGGCTCGTCAGAAAACAGTAAAGGGCGCTGGACACAACCACTCTCTGTATAGGAGGGGTGATGCGTGGGGCTTTGTTGCTGTGTTAGACGAACAAGGTGCACTTGAGGCAGCCGTCCTCTTATCTCTTATTGTTTAGTTGACTATACATGGTACTGTGGGTTGAAAGTCGAGTTTTGCGAGCCATCTGGACCGTTCTCCAGATGGGCATGGTCATTCTACTTAATTTCCATTTTGTGTTGTTTAGAAGTGTCGTCTGAAGGCATGCTGAGGATCGCAAGTGGCGAAAAGGCAGCGGCAGCGGGGGCATGTCTGCAATGTGTGGGGCCTTAGAGGGTGGTAATGGGAGCCTGAGACGCTCGGTGGAGCATCATAGAGGGGGTGGGGTGGAGTGGCCTAGCAGGAGGGGTGAGAGGAAATGAGAAGGCCTTGGTTTTCGGCAGTTTGTTGTTGTAAACCGTGAAGAAGGCACGTTCAACTACCCCTTTCCACCTCGCTGTCTTTTAGGACGACGATTTTCCCCGGTACATGTGCTTCATTATGACCCATTCTTTATGAGTGCGGGCTTTTTCATGCAAATTCGAAGTGTAATTATATCTGTGACGCATTTTTTTCCAACAGCTGCGGTAGTATGTATTGTCATTGATTAACTGAGCTATAGATGGTTTCTGAACAGCCATCTGTAGCGAACTCTGACGTCAAACTGTGATAGATACTGTATGCTTACAGGTAATGCACTTTGTAACTCCTCTATGTCTAACGCCAGCATCTCGCCGAAAAAGAATAAAGGAAGCACCTTACACCCCAGCCTTTTTCCACCAGTTTGTAGGTGTAGAGTAGAGTTTGAGTGTGTCTGTCGCTAGTTTCGAGTGGTTTTGCCAAATTTTATCCAAGCTTGATAACACCAGTTGTCTGCCACCGTCAGTTTTTGAGCTATATTGAGATTTATGCTGTCCTTGTGTAGCACTGTGCATATAGTTGTGGAATTATGCCCATTCTTTGTGATGTTTATGATCGACATTTGCGTCAGTTTCCCAACCAAAATAATTTAAGTTCACTAACCTAATCTTCCTCTCCAGCACCTGGACAGTTTCCATGTGTTGCAGAGAGGGGGGGGGGGGGGGGGGGCACTTTGGCTTTCCATACAGGAGAACTGAACCGTGATTTAGTTTCAAAGAATTACTCTTATGAATTCATTGTATTTACTAGCGAATCATCAAGAACATTAACACATTTAATCACACTATGTAAGCGTGGAAGTAGTTGCCAGGGAGTAACTGACGAAATCATAAGCAGATTCCTTTAACAAATGGGAATTTTATTCACTTTAATGGTGCCTAAAGGCAATTTTTATAAGAAACACATTTAAAATTATAATCAGAAAGCACCCACTGAATATCAAGATACAATTTATTCAGAGCCAGAAAGACACAAGTTTTGACTGTATGACCTTTCGGGCAGAGAACCTTGCCGCTCCCTTTTGACTCGGCCGTAGTCACGACCGTTCACAACAGCCTCTGAAAGACTGCACTGGTGAAAATCTGCAACACACCAGATTACGTTAAACTAAAAGTTTTAACAATTTAGACAAGCACACAAACTAAGCAGCCCTGTAGGAGGGATGTATATGGTACAAAATAATAACAATTAAAATATAAATTTTACCACCGAAGGTGCAACTTGACTTTAACTTCTAAGAAAAGTCTGACGGTGAAAGGGTGGCAACTTTATATACTAGAATGATCATTTATATAAAAGCCCATGAAATGTGATCTTATATAAAATTGTACAAGGTTGGCCAAATAAGTTAAGATGCTCTAAAGTACACAGCCTCTCAATATATATTTCAGCTATTAGGCCGTTACAGTCCAAGCAATAAATTCGTTAACAAACCAAATCCTACAAACATGACAGAGGCAGCTACTAACGTACGGTAAATTGATATGGAGATTACTGAACAACCCGAACCGCAGGTTTCTCTAACCCGCCCCTACTCCACAAGGGAAAAACGGATCACCCAATTTACAACAACCACCTTCCCGCGAGTGGGCAAACGGAGAAGAGTGGTGGGACGACCCCAAAGCAAAACGGCTAGTGACCTCACTAAGAAAACAAGTAGAATTTAACAAGAGTAAATGAAACAACATATCATCAATCATCGAACTTCTAATAAACTGCTATTTCTTGAGAAGGTCTGGCGCAGCACCCCCAAATCGCTGCTTGCCGCTTCAAAGGACGCAGGAAGGCGCGCCGATCTCCCGTCTTTCCTGGTCCGCACCAACCGATCGACTACCCGCTGCTCCGTCCGTGACTGCCTTGCTGGTGCGTCTCCCACACACTTCCAGACACACGACGGCGGAAATACTGGCTCGGACCCAACCATGCAGAGGAAACACGTTCACTGGTAAAACGACATACCTGTACCAGGAAGGGACCGAGCCAAGCTCCACAAGATGCTAACTGAAGGGGCCCAGAAGTGCTCAGAGAATCAGTTACACCATTGCGTCGCAGCTTCTCACCGGCCAGACTGATGTCGTGGGTTGACTCCTGTTGCTCTCGTGTCGACCGCAAAGTCACTACCCCTCACTACACGCCGCGGCCCACTGGACTGAAGTGGCGACCTCACATGCGCCGACACTCAAAACTCTTGTGTCCCAGTGCGCGACCGACCAACCGATCGATCCAACGCCAATGACCATTGCCTGAGCAAAACCTAGCAGATTGGTGGCCTAATGTGCAGACTCAGATGCAGGAACTAAGCCCCAACCGGGCGACCACTCGCTGAGTTCTCTTACTGGCGGAGTGAAAGACTCTCATTTTGCTGGCTTTAAAGGTTGATCCGAACGACCGACATACTAGCATTCCGAACGACAGACAGACACTAACTGCCTAACAAATGCGGGCGACAGACTGACGAGCAAGATGGGGACGAGAGACTGACACCAGACTGACTCAGTCTGACCGACTGGCGAGCTCATAGTGCCACTTCAATGCACGTGAACAGGCAACCTTTCCCCTTTCCCACCAGAGGGAGACATCAAAGCTGCGATTGCCACAGCGGCGCCACCGCCAGAAACGGAAGGCGACTGCTTCAAACTAAGCGCTGCGGAGCGCTCTTCAAAACAGCAATTTTTACCACGGCGCAAGGACCAGGGTTCGCATCCCATAAAGGGCACTGCCATTTTTAATTTCCCGTCAATTCCAAGGGCCTCTGGTGGTTCAATTGTGTTGAGGGGTGCACTTGGGCTCTTAGCCCAAGAGGTGCACGCTTCGAGACCTGGATATGATACCACCAATTTTAATTTCCCGCCAACTCTTGGGTAGGGATTGGTATGAGATGCGCACATCAACACAGCCCTTTTGGACAAAAAAAATTCCAGCAAAAGTTCGAAATTCCCGCCAAAAATCAAAATCCCCACCAAAATTCGAAATTCTCTCCAAAATTCATAGCTCCCGCCAATATGGTAGGTTGTGTTGAGGGGGGAAGGGGGTGGATGAGGGGGCTAGGGTATATGTGCAGCTGAGAAAACATGTGATGTCATCTGGGACAGAGGGTGGGCGTGGATGAGGGGGAGGGGATGGGTGGGGGATAGGTGGGGGTGGGGCTGATAATTGATCAATTTAAGTAATTTGCATATAAATTTGATATAAGAATTGCACTACAAACGCCATCTTCCTACTATTAACACACACTCATTTGTATCTTAGTGCTCAGAGTCTTCATCATCGTATCCTTAAGAGAGTAGTTTTCAGCACACTGCTACACAGAGGAAAATTGTTTCCGGTGGGGACCACCTGGATTCCTAAATTAAACATCTGAAGTACGAAAGAACTGCTGGGGTACACGTTACATGAAGTCAGCATTGTCCAAGGAAACAAAACGTGAAAACCATTCACTGGATGAGCCACCAAATGCATTCCTTCCTTTCAGCAGCTGTACATCCAGCGAAATGGGTACAGTCCCGCGAAGACCTTTCCTTCCAAAGAAGATCAGGATGCTGTGCCCTGTTAAGGACAGCCTCGGCTTCAGTATCCCTTGGATATACAACATCCCATGTGAGTGTGGAAGCCATTAGATCAGTCAGTACTTCCAAAACGTTTCAGGCCGCTGACCAGAACATCGACGGTATAATAAAATTCGAGATCTAGAGAAATGTGCACTTGCTGAGCCGAACCTCACAGACAAGCATAAAATATTTTCGATGATACACAAATCTTGCCCCAGGCTCCTACATACAAGAATTCTGTAATTAAAGCTGCTGCTGCAGACATAGAAATGTTGAGAATAACTTGAACTGTGACAGCTTATATAATGTTATCGGTGCGTGGAAGCAAGCTTTTGGTGCAGAATAGAGGGCAGATATATTATTCGCTATCTTTACTACTAGAGAGTTGGCGGCACCAGTCTAGACGTCGACACCACCTATGACATTACTGCCTAATTATTGACCAATTACAACTGTCTATGGGCCAACACAGCGGTTCTGTAGACAGTCACTTGCTCCAGACGAAGACGGAGGAGGTAATTGTCGAAAGCTCGATGCTTTTTTGAACTGACAAGGCAGGAAGACGGAGTATATTTTTTACGAACAATGGCCTCAGTGCATCATTTTATATCATCCTATATCATTGGTCAGAAACTAGTAGCACCCAGACCAGGGGCTACAGTTTCATGCATTGTTTGCCATTAACACTGAAACACAAGCGGCTCCCTTTGAAGTGGTGCCGTGACCTGGAAGCATAGATTGCTAATGAATGGCGCCACACTGTGTTCAACGATAAGTCGCGTATCTGCAACATCGCAAAAGCTGTCGTCGGTGAGTATCAAAGCGACCTTTGAAGAGGTCCTATTCTTCCAACAATTTGAAGAGAAACAGAGACATTACTCCTGGAGTCTCGGCATAGAAAACGTTGAATATCTTTTCAGCTCATGACTGGTAGTGACTGGAAGAATGTTAACGGAACAACGTCCCGTCACGAACAACCTGCATCCTTACGTGTTACCTCGATTGCGACAGTATTTTTCAGCAGGACAATGCTCGTCCACACCTGGCATTTGTCTCTAGGAAGTGTGTACCTGATGTTAATGTACTTTTGTACTTTCGTGGCCTATAGAACGTCTGCGGGACCAGTACGACGTTACCGTCACCCCTGTGCCAGTATCGACGTTATGAAGTGTAAGTAGGCTGTTTAGGTTTTCTTATTGGTAACGCCACCTCTGTATGAAAATCACTGGCTGTGCTGTGTGCTGTCTGTGGCTGCTTTGCATTGTTGTAATACTCGCCATTGTAGTGTTAGGCAGCTGGCTGTGAACAGCGCGTAGCGTTGCGCAGTTGGAGGTGAGCCGCCAGCAGTGGTGGATGTGGGGAGAGAGATGGCGGAGTTTTGAAATTTGTCATGAACTGCTATATTTATATATGATGATATCAAGGTAAATACATTCTTTGTTCTCTATTAATATCTTTCATTTGCTAACTATCTCTATCAGTAGTTAGTGCCTTCCATAGTTGGAATCTTTTATTTAGCTGGCAGTAGTGGCGTTCGCTGTATTGCAGTAGCTTGAGTAGCGAAGATTTTTGTGAGGTAAGTCATTTGTGAAAAGTATAGTTTAATGTTAGTCAGGGCCATTCTTTTGTAGGGATTATTGAAAGTCAGATTGCGTTGCGCTAACAAAATATTGTGTGTCAGTTTAAGCACAGTCCTGTATAATTGTTAAAAAGGGGACGTTTCATATGTCGACCCTTAGCCTAGGATACCTCACTGGAATCTTCTGATTTTTTTCTTGTAGTTTGTGTAATTAGTGTAGATTTTGTTTATTGCTAGCGCGTAATTGTAGAGAGAATCTCCTTTGTAGTTGCAGTCTTTCATTGTTGTACAGTAAAACAGGTGTGGCATGCATGTAGATTTGCACCAAGTATATCTCAGCTGCAATTAACTAGATATTATTTTCAGTGTTATGTTAATGTGTTCTCTTATTTTTGATCTTCAAATTGTGTTTTTCTGTGTTGTCGTGTGAAATACTGTGACAATAATGGCGTGTGAAAAACGTAATACTAGGCTCCAAAGTAAACTGAGAAATGACAGTGAAAACGAAAGCAGTGTGTTAGCGCCACCGAGTAATGAATTAACTGATGTTCAAATTAGTAATTTGGTAATTGTGCATAGGGAAATGGAGCTTGCGGCAAACAATGGCGTGGACAGGGAAACAATTAGTGAAGAGGGAAGCATTATCGATCGATCGGTCGGCAACAGCTCGCCTCAGGAATCGGGAATGACAGAACACAATATTGAAAATACTGTAGACTTAGGGTTTCGGTCCTCACCGTTTTCTCAAATGAGTCAAGACACATTTTCTGCTTGTCAAAATGTGAATGTTGCCGGTGAAAATGCACTGCCAAAAAGCATAGAGAAACAGATTCCAGACCCTAATACATTATTATTGCAATTAATGCAACAAATGGAACAAAATCAGAGACAAATGGGACAAAATCTCAAAAAGTTAGATACAGTGGAACAAAATCTTAAAAAGTTAGACACAATGGAACAAAATCAGAGACAAATACAGCAACAGTTAGACACAATGGAACAAAATCAGAGTCAAATACAGCAAAAGCTACAAAAGTTAGACAGAATGGAACAAAATCTTCAAAAGTTAGACTCCACGGTTGAACAAACACGTGAAGATTTAACTACTGAGTTACATAACATCGAATCGAAATGTCAAAAAGTCTGTAATGACGTAAAAACACAAATTTGTGAGCATTTCCAACCTGTTTTTTCGCGGCATGAAAATGCATGACAGAATCACGAAGCAGCCATAAAAGAACTGCAAACCATTGTTCATGAAAATAATGAGACCTTGTCGGCTAAAATTGACTCAGTTGCATCTACCGATTCGGTTACGCAACTTGCAAAAACTCAAGAAAACTTAAAGGACACAGTAGATTCGATTTCAACAGAAATGGACACTCTGAAACTTGGTTCAGAAAAACAGACTGAGGAAATGTGTTCACTATCGGAGAAAGTAGCCGAACTTTCGGATCAGTTCAATAATTTATCTACGAAGGTAGATGATAATCTGAATGACACAAAACCGGTAGTCTTTAATGAGACAGAAGAGTGCGAACAAATTAGGAAACTGAAACAAAATCTGAATCAAATTAATACGTCAACACCAAAGAGAAATCCGGGAAGTACAAGATCAGCTGGCACAGGTAATACAAGAATTACGTATTTCAGAGGACACTCTCGCCCCCACACGGGAAGAGGGACTTAGAAATACGGAACACCCACAAGATAATAACACAGGACACTTCGGAAATTATGAAAGAAATTGGCAAGGTGCACCGAATTTTGAGATGGAACCGCCGACACGATGTAACAATGACCCATATGCTACTCGCCGACACGATGATTTTGACTATAAGCTGTTCATTAAAAAAAAAAAAAAAAAAAAAAAAAGGGAGACAGAATAACTTCAGACGCAACAGTTCGGCGCACAGTTACGATTCAGGGAGAAATTCTCCACCACTTAACCGACAAGAAAGAAACTACAGGAACTACCAACATGACGACAGACGATGTGATCGTAACGACAGACCTGAATTGCATCAGAACTGGCGAGCTTCAAACAGGGCAGGGCCTTCTCGTCAGTGTGAATTTGTAGAAGTTAGGTCCCCAAACCCCAATAACGACGCGCGCCAACAAAGAGACAGACAATGACTCGCACAAGCAGGCAGCCGCGTGCGCCCGCTAGCTCCGAGAACAATAACATAAGACGCTAGCCTTGAGAAAAATTTTAGCATTCTTTACCGATGTATACAACATGATAATTGCTTTGAAGTTGAAACTCTGTGCACTAGGAAGAGTAAAGGTTTACACCACATTTCACATGTAAAACCGTTTATTGAAAGATAATCTGCTTTTTAACTTTGTCTTTGCCATAAAATTTTTCACTTCACATTTCCAGTATGCTTTGTCAGACTTAGAATCTGTTAACATGCAACACTGTTTGAAGTTAAATATTCAGTCAAGAACCAAGAGAACTTATTTAAACAGAAATTACGAATGCATTGTTATTGTGAACAGACGACACAGTGTTATTGTGTATATGCATTCTTGCTTGTTTGTTGCACGATTACGTAACGACTATAAGGCTCACATACTTAGAACATTTACCAGTACTGTTAATGAGATTTTAATGCAACATTTTGGTTTATTTGAAAATACATTCTGAATTTAAAGTGCTTTCTGAGAGATACTAGATGACACAGTGGTTAGTTTATGTGACAGCTACACGATTTTATCACGACGCTACTAATGAGTGACAATTTACAATGTTGCTTTTGCGCTGTATCTGTTTTATATCTGCACAGTTTTCTGAATTCTTTTGGAAAGAAAAACATGTTTTAGTAGTAATTTTTGTGGTATAGTAACAATGAGACAGCCTTTTTCGTGGCACAACAATACGTTACAGTACTTTCTTCATCACAACAATAAGCGTAATAACTAAGATATCTATTCGCAAAGCATTTCATTTTTCTGTATCATGAGGTAAGTACATTGACTTCTGCAGAACTTACCTTTCGGAGGACGATAATTACGACACTTCCACGGAATTATCTTACAGCAAGACGCACATTTAGCGCTACAGGACACGCATTTGAGTGATTAATTTTGTACTTAAAACATTTATTTTTAAAGATATTTGAAGTACAATGATACAAAGGTATTCCGTGATACATTTCATTCCATTGCTGTAATCTGTAACACCTGAGGGTATTATTCATTACTCCTCAGGGGGGTACACACTTACTTTGTGTACCATGTGTTTGGCAAGCACAAGGAGCCCTAGCTAATATGGTATTTGCTTATACAACTTTACACATCGGTACCATATTTCTCCAACACAGTAATACACAGCTATCTGATCATTTAACTGAGAGAGACAAACTTTTTTACTACATCAGTGACAGATGTTTACGTAATTACACCGTTGGATAACTTCACACTTACGAAATTGTATTTTGTCTGTACTTTGTAAAATGTTCTTATTGTTTCGGAAACACTGTGATACTATGAGAGCTTTGAATGATGTATTTGGTATGAGAGCATGATTTTCAAGTACGTTTGAGGTAGATAACACTTTTGAAATGAGCAGAGAATTCTTTTTAGGTTTTGAAATTATTGGAGGAAGCTACGACGATTTTGAGAGTTGACTGAGGTGTTATGATGTTATTTTTACGACGACTATGTGTATTATGCTGCTGAGGTATGTTTATGGTCAAGAAGCTGATGCTATATGAGGAATTTGATTATGCTACATATTTCATATAATGAAATATTAAAGAAGCGTCGACGAATATATATATGTGTAATAAGGTAAGGAGTAATGAGTAGCGGTTAGGGACACTGACTTGTGAAAAAGGATGTTGGAAACCAAGAATCGTACTTTAAGAGGTAGGAAATGTGTGTAAATGCATGAATGTATCACAATGCTGGCTAAAATTTTTCGGACGCTGTTATATTTATAGGATTTTGTTTCTACACATATGTTACACAAATTTTCGACCTGTGAATTTTTTATATGAGACTGTCACTGTAGCGAAAACTGCTGTCGTAAATATTTCGGTACGAAAGGTAAGTGACCGTCGTAATTCGTTGTGAGCGGCCAGGTGTGCCAGCCGCCTTGAGAAAAAGCCATTAGGTGGTAGAAAAAAAAAAGGGAGGCCATTATCCTCGATATTGACATTCCTTTGTAGAAAGCATCGTAAATACGACACGTTAATAATAACTTGGAAACATTCTTACGACCGCACACCTGATTAGGACAAGTGTCTTTCTACGAGAGTTGAGAGAATTTCTACTAACTTATGAAATGTCACATGACTATTGAATGACATTTTTATGCTTTGGTTTGCGTAATTGCTTATTTCATTTGATATCTGGTTTCCAGCTGTCTTGCAGCATTGGTTTCATAAAATAAAATTAAATGCATTTGCTAATGTGAACACTTTCTGTCAACAGATCTATTAAATAATTACTTTATGATCCACATTCTTCGAAAAAGGAGCTCTTGGAATGGAAGGAACAATAAGAAGGGACTAGTAACAGGAACTGTATACATAATTTTCTTTTCAACTACTTGGTAATTTTGTTGGTAGAGTAAGTTATCGTGATGCATCACTCTAGTGTTAAGATGTGACATAGGTATTAGACATGGCTATTTTTAGTGTAATATTTTTTCTGCTTGAACTTTGTCATGTTTAGGCATACGTTATTTCATTTTTTTGCTGCTGTTTTCCAGGCATAGTGCTACTGAATTTTAATTTGTGTTACTCTGCTAAGCCAGATTTATTTTTCTTGTTTGCTGCACATTGCCTTATACACTCCTGGAAATGGAAAAAAGAACACATTGACACCGGTGTGTCAGACCCACCATACTTGCTCCGCACACTGCGAGAGGGCTGTACAAGCAATGATCACACGCACGGCACAGCGGACACACCAGGACCCGCGGTGTTGGCCGTCGAATGGCGCTAGCTGCGCAGCATTTGTGCACCGCCGCCGTCAGTGTCAGCCAGTTTGCCATGGCATACGGAGCTCCATCGCAGTCTTTAACACTGGTAGCATGCCGCGACAGCATGGACGTGAACCATATGTGCAGTTGACGGACTTTGAGCGAGGGCGTATAGTGGGCATGCGGGAGGCCGGGTGGACGTACCGCCGAATTGCTCAACACGTGGGGCGTGAGGTCTCCACAGTACATCGATGTTGTCGCCAGTGGTCGGCGGAAGGTGCACGTGCCCGTCGACCTGGGACCGGACCGCAGCGACGCACGGATGCACGCCAAGACCGTAGGATCCTACGCAGTGCCGTAGGGGACCGCACCGCCACTTCCCACCAATTAGGGACACTGTTGCTCCTGGGGTATCGGCGAGGACCATTCTCAACCGTCTCCATGAAGCTGGGCTACGGTCCCGCACACCGTTAGGCCGTCTTCCGCTCACGCCCCAACATCGTGCAGCCCGCCTCCAGTGGTGTCGCGACAGGCGTGAATGGAGGGACGAATGGAGACGTGTCGTCTTCAGAGATGAGAGTCGCTTCTGCCTTAGTGCCAATGATGGTCGTATGCGTGTTTGGCGCCGTGCAGGTGAGCGCCACAATCAGGACTGCATACGACCGAGGCACACAGGGCCAACACCCGGCATCATGGTGTGGGGAGCGATCTCCTACACTGGCCGTACACCACTGGTGATCGTCGAGGGGACACTGAATAGTGCACGGTACATCCAAACCGTCATCGAACCCATCGTTCTACCATTCCTAGACCGGCAAGGGAACTTGCTGTTCCAACAGGACAATGCATGTCCGCATGTATCCCGTGCCACCCAACGTGCTCTAGAACGTGTAAGTCAACTACCCTGGACAGCAAGATCTCCGGATCTGTCCCCCATTGAGCATGTTTGGGACTGGATGAAGCGTCGTCTCACGCGGTCTGCACGTCCAGCACGAACGCTGGTCCAACTGAGGCGCCAGGTGAAATGGCATGGCAAGCCGTTCCACAGGACTACATCCAGCATCTCTACGATCGTCTCCATGGGAGAATAGCAGCCTGCATTGCTGCGAAAGGTGGATATACACTGTACTAGTGCCGACATTGTGCATGCTCTGTTGCCTGCGTCTATGTGCCTGTGGTTCTGTCAGTGTGATCATGAGATGTATCTGACCCCAGGAATGTGTCAATAAAGTTTCCCCTTCCTGGGACAATGAATTCACGGTGTTCTTATTTCAATTTCCAGGAGTGTATTAGTCGTAATATTGCAATTGCTTCGCTAACTTCTAAAATGCTGCTTCCTTTGCAAATCTGCACTTTTTTGTCATTGCTGTTTGTGTTAATTGTTTTATGTGCTGCTGCATTGCCTCGTCCCTTAGTTTAGCATCTGAGCTCAGTAGATTTAAGTTAGCTTAAGAGGGGGTAGACTATATAAGAAAGTAGTTGTGATGAATGGAAAGAAATGCACTGAAGGTATATGAAAACGTTTTGGGCCAAAATGAGTATTGTACAATGATCCGTAATTATTTTGAAAGAAATATGAACAGAGTAGAGAAAGCAGGTATTGATAGGACTTTTTGGAAATAATGAGGAACGAAGGGAGATCTCCGAGAAGTAAAGAAAGTTTTGTTTGCAAAATACTGCAGTAAAAGAAACCCTGTCCTTTCCTTGTGTTATCCCACTATGTGTTTGTGTACCCATGTGTATTTGTTTTCTTCCTGTCTCTGTGTACTGTTTCATAGAATTTTTTTCTCTTCTAATACTAAGCTACATTCACTATGATGAGGAATACTGTTATCCTGAAATATAATTTGCATTAATAATATGTTATTTTCTTCGTAAAGATGTTTAGACATTATTTATTCTGTTCCGTTTTAATGCTCATGTGTGAAGTTGATGTTTCAAAATTTATTCTGATCTTTATGTATGTACTTATGTCATTATTTTTGTAACACTTATGTATATGTTTATTTCTATTCTATTGTAAAACCTGTACTACAAATGTTATCTGTATTGTTATGTTCATTAATGATGTATTTTGTACCTTTGTAATTGTATTCTCATGTTATAAAATTGTAATTGACACCAGTTTATCAAACTAGATAACTTGTAAGCATTCATTTCACTGCACACGTTTCTGTTGGTCATAGTATATGGACAATATGTGAGAAGTAGGGACTGTTACTGTTTGCATGTGTGTTAATAATACAGCAAGGGACTGGATAACAGCATTGCTGGTTCTAAGGACAATTCCAAAAACTCTGTGAGTGCACAAGTGGTGGTTATGGACTTGCTATATTATCCGCAAGACTCTTCAATGGTGATTGTGCACCTGCACAGTCACAACAGATGGCTGCTGGCCATCTCTACAAGGATTGCAGTGGGTCTGCACCTCTGGTGGCCCACCAGTACCATTATCGCTACAAGGAGTACAGTGGGTCTGCATCTTTGATGACTCACCAGTACCATTATTTCTGCAAGGACTGCAGTGGGTCTGCGCCTCTGGTGGCCCACCAATACCGTAATCTCTACCAGGACTACAGTGGGTCTGCTCTGTGATGACCTACCAAACGATATTCTTCAAAACTTCGATTGACTCCGCTGTGGGTTTGCTCTGTTGTGGCCCATGACCTGTCTGCATGTCAAGAGTCAGCACTGTCTTTCCGTTGGAAGGACAACGCTACTTCTTCAAGACTGCATGGAAATCCACTACTTCTGTGTGCATTTTCTTTTACTGCTCAGACTTTGAGAAAAACACTGCAATATGATGAATGATCAGGACTGTCCTTATGGACTGTGAGAAAATTTTAGCTTTTGACCAACATTGTATCAATAAGTGTGTGCATTTGATTTCTTTGTTATTGTAATTATGATTATGACAAATTTTAACAAATATGTATTGGCCAGTGCCCAAAAAAATTTGTAAAATTTTTTGTGGGTAGCATGGGAGCTATGTAAGTAGGCTGTTTAAGTTTTTTTATTGGTAACGCCACCTCTGTATGAAAATCACTGGCTGTGCTGTGTGCAGTCTGTGGCTGCTTTGCATTGTTGTATTACTCGCCATTGTAGTGTCAGGCAGCTGGCTGTGAACAGCGCGTAGCGTTGCGCAGTTGGAGGTGAGCCGCCAGCAGTGGTGGATGTGGGGAGAGAGATGGCGGAGTTTTGAAATTTGTCATGAACTGCTATATTTATATATGATGATATCAAGGTAAATACATTCTTTGTTCTCTATTAATATCTTTCATTTGCTAACTATCTCTATCAGTAGTTAGTGCCTTCCATAGTTGGAATCTTTTATTTAGCTGGCAGTAGTGGCGTTCGCTGTATTGCAGTAGCTTGAGTAGCGAAGATTTTTGTGAGGTAAGTGGTTTGTGAAAGGTATAGTTTAATGTTAGTCAGGGCCATTCTTTTGTAGGGATTATTGAAAGTCAGATTGCGTTGCGCTAACAAAATATTGTGTGTCAGTTTAAGCACAGTCCTGTATAATTGTTAAAAAGGGGACGTTTCAGAAGCACCAGTTACCAATGTAATGGGCCTCCTGGCCCAGGATAGAATACAGCGGCTTATGACACGCCTCATACGGAATCAGTGCATGCACCTGTGCTACAGTAGGGTGCAATGTCATACTGATAAGTAGGCTCAAAATGACAAGTTATTTGAAAATGATACTCAGTTTTGTAATGACTGACATAACTTCACACAACCTTTAAACCCGTAAAGTATCATATAGTTCCCACTCCCTTGTGGGTGGTTGACATTTTGTCAGTCAGAATACATCTGGAAGCTAAAAATCTGTTAGTTCCTTGGATGAATATACAGTGGCAGAATTATTCCACTACATATGCAAGATACAAATACATGACGTAACCCGAGTCTGGCCATCCTGATTTGGGTTTTCCGTGATTTCCCTACGGTAGTTCATGCAAACGCCGGGACGGTCCCTTTGAAAGAGCACTACCGACTACCTTCCACATCCTTCCTTAATCTGATGTAACTGATGAGCTCGCAGTTTGGTTCGCTCCTTAAAATCAACCAACCAGCCATGATGTAATTCTTATTTCTATTATCCACTGTGCCGCTATTTATGTAACTTCGATGCTTCCTAGGAATATTATAATATCTGTGTTACAAAGTTCTTTGATTTACTGTAGTCGAAATGATCTTGCTTGTTTTTGTGAAGTTATGTAACCAGAATTTCGTTATAAGTATTCTTCTTTAAAATTAGCTTCTCACTTTGTGTACATATTTTGGAGTATTGTATGCAAAACTGGTTCATGCGTAAGTACTGTGGGACTGTATGAAGTGCGAAACCTGGAGGGAAGACCAGCCGCAACGAAAAACTTTAGGCGGGAGTGTAAAATGTGGTCTGGCGTGAAGTAATGCGAGAAGTGGCTGGTAGATAGTCTGGGGACAGCATCCAACGAGCTAGCATACTGAGCTGTTAATGAGGCAAGAATTGTAGCATGAGCGCAATAGTTATGCCTCAGATGTGCTTTTATAATGATTATTAGATCACAGAATTTATTGGTTTGCTCTGAATCGTAATATTCCGACGCCAAGAATATATTTAGCAGAGAATTTTACATTAAGAGCAATGATCATGCATGACGACTGTATTCTTCTGCCACTGAAAATTACGACAGCTACCTCCTTCAGGACAAGTAATGTTCAGTATTGTATTTACTTTCATGGATCAGTAATTTGCTAAACATTGGAGTGACAAGGTCAATAGCACAGATCCATTCTCAGTCATTTAGCTGAATCTGTTCCTCTACCTAATTCTCAACTATTCTTATCGCTACTGATTATAACGGACCACAGTAACATAACTGTGCAAAATATTTTTTAAGTTTGGTGAAGTAATAATTTTCTTATATGGTTATTTAATCCGTTCTGTGAAAAGCTCCACGTGGTTATGAAAGTTCTGAGTTAAAAGTATCTCAAGAATGTAATTGTTAGGGGAAGGCTTAGTTGTAATAATTACTTTCAGTTCTTATTTAAAGCTTTACATAATACTAGAAGTTTCGTTATAGAACAGTGATATTAGAAATCAAGTACATGCCATAATAGTACAAGGACATACACTTATCTTAGTTACATTAAAGTTTTGCAATTGTGTTCTCGCATTTACTTATTTCTGTTTATGTATTCATTATTACAGTATCATGTTATAAGTGCCAATCGTAAGTCCAGTCGGTAGAAAGGACCTTTTCTGGCTCTCCGATTTTGTGTTGATGTAGTTGTTTAGCAAATTTCAGAGTGAAAATTTTCTTTAAGTTCAGCAATTATTCTAGAAACTTCCGTAAAATTATCACCATAATTCGTAAGAACTTATCAAAACCAATACAGATTCAACGTACCCATGATTTCTTATTTCCAGACAATGAAAAGGCTTATTCTCTACCCCAAATACAGTTCTCACGTTAGTAAAAATAGCAGTTTGATTATTATAAAATTACTGTCATCCAGTGGTGATGTATTATTGATACCTCATGTCCAGTTTATCTGTGTTCCTCCCTTAGTATGTGGTATCTCCTAACGAGAGTTACCCTTCATACTTTGAAGCAGACAGTGTACGCTAGTGTGAAATAGTTTGTTGCTAATGCATTTAATCATTTGTTTGTGTTTCTCGTGGTTAGATGTTTAGTGCATGCTAGGGTGTACTGCTGTTTTCTTGTGCGATTTACGAAACAGATTCCATTTCCGAGTAAAGTTTAAAACAAGACTTAGTTTACATTCTGAGAAGTATATTTACTAGTAAACTCTTTCCTAACTACGCTGGGGACCGTTTATTTATTTATTGCATGACTACAGATTTACTTTCCAACCATAATATCGGTGTATGCATTCCTGCTAAAATAACTGGTGTTCCCTTTCAGCAAGTAATCTTTCAGGTGATGGACTACAGCATTACAGCCCAATTAATTTCCTCTGACACACGATCACAGTCATAAAAATTCCTGTCGTAGGAGAAACTTTGCAGCGGACTTCCTCCTGCAGTTATATCCTTTAGTATTGTACAGGGTTTGTACAAAAAGTAATAAGACTGAGCATGTGAATCCAAACTTGTTGTAGATATCACTACAACCACTTAGTACTCTTCAGTGTATGACCCTTGAGAGTCAACAACCCGCTGCATAGGAGATTTCCAAGCTTCAAACGCTGCCCCAAACGCTTGAGTCGGGAATGACCTTCAAAACCCTCGTCGTGGCTGCTTGGACCTCTTCCAGGGTCCCATGACGGTATCCTTTCAAGGAAGTTTTTAGTTTGGGGAACAAAAGAAAGCCTTTCAGAGCCAGATTGGGACTGTAAGGCGGCTGGGGAATCGTTGGAATCCCTTCCTTGGCCAGGTAGCTGGCCACCATGAAGCAGGTGTGATTCGGCGCGTTGTCATGATGCAGCTTCCAACCATCGGCAATGGCTGGCCTCACGCGATGGACCCTGAATTTCAGTCTCTTGAACACTTTGCAATAAAAAGCACCGTTTGAGACTTTGGCAATCGGGCTCAAACTCATGATGAACCACACCCCTGACGTCGGAAAACACAACCAAGATGGCTTTCACCTTCGATTTGCTCATGCGTGCCGATTTTGGACATGGGGATGCTGCGGTGTGCCGTTGGGCACTCATGTACATTGTCTCTAGGTCGTACTGAAACACCTAGGTTTGATCTCCGGTGGCAGAAGAATACAGTCGTCATGTAAGATCATTGGTCTTGATGACAAATTCTCTACTAAATATCTTCATAGCATAGGAATATTACCATTTAGAGCAAACCAATAAACGCCATGATCTAATAACCAATATAAATGCACATCTGAGGTATAATTATTCCACTCTTGCTACAATTGTGGCCTCATTGATTGGTCTGTATGTTAGCTCGTTGGATGCTGTCCACGGACTATTCTACCGGCCACTATCTAAAAATTCCGGATCAGCTTAAAGGCTGTGGAGATTGTCTTGGCAGGCGTCCACGTGTGCTTGCTTTGAATGTCTGACAAAATCTTCTGGACCATCTTGGCGCAGATCTTCCTCATCGACAATTATTTGGTGACGATGTTGTGCATTGTCATTTTATCAAGTCCGAGGTCGTCTGATATCATCTTGACACTCATCCGATTGTCGTTGTTCAATAAAATGCGCACACTGTCGATGTTTACGTCAGTTTTGCTGGTTGACGGGCGTCCGGAGCGGTCCTCGTCCTCAACGCTGTCTCGGCTGTCTTTAAAGCTATTCACGCACCTGAAAACTTTGGCTTTTCACAGGCAATTATCACCGTAGGCCTGTCGACACATATCCATCGTTTCCGTACCCTATATTCCTAGCTTCACACAAAACTTAATGGCGTAAAGTAGCTCGATCGTTTGCTGCATGTTGCGCCACGACCGACGTGCCCCCCCCCCCCTTCAATCCCCCGCCGCCAATCGCTCCAGGTGAGGGCGCGCTGCGAAGTATGGTCGTGTCAGCAAGAAATCGGTCTCATTACTTTTTATACAAACCCTTTAATGAGCCACATGAAATATCCTTAGGCTTAAGGTAGAATGTTTATAATACCACTTCCAAATCAAGCATTGACCGGTTTCAATATTACCGAACAGTAATTTGAGTAAATGGTAGTTACAAGATAGTGGCAATAATGATTTATAGAAGCACTGAAAAAAGTAGAAGAAGCCGTTCTTGTGGAAATTTTTCGGGAAGATCTGGAGAATTTTACAATCGATTAAAGAAATGCTCATCATGCGAATTATCTTACAAATAGTATGAAGGAAGGCAGAAGAGCGTATGATCTAAATGTGGATTTAGGGAAAACTTTTGGCAATGTCGACTTGAATGCAAGTACATTCTTCCGAGTTCTGAAGGTAGCAGGGAGAGAATACAGTGGCCTAAAATAGCCGAGAACCTGTGCAGAAATAAGACTGCACCTGTAACACAAGGACGATATGAGACTGAGATAAGGTTGCAGTCTACTACCAGTATTATTCAGTTTATACATTTAGCACCCAGGAAAGAAAACTAATGACACAGTTCGGGAAGTGAATTAATGTTCATGGTGATGAGAGAAATGTTTCCTCTTAACAGCAGTTCTATTACAGCCGGGAAGGACTTGATAAATCAATTGCACAGAATTGAAATTTCCTTGAAAGCGTGTATATGATTAATATCAACTAACATAAGAAGTTCTAATGGAATGTAGCCAAGTTAAGTCAAGCAATGTGGAGGTAATTAGCTTAGGAAATTAGACTACAAATTAACTTAATATTACATAAGTGACGACAGTCGCAGTAGAGAGAATATAAAAAATGCAGGCTGACAACTGCATGAAAAGCGGTTCTTGAGCGGAAGAACGATAAGCAGTTCATACAAAAAGAGAATAACAGCTTCTTAAATGTTGCACTATAGCTGTACTTAGCTGTAACAACTATAGCTTAGTCTTTGCACTAAAGGGGACTCATCCCACATGGATTACTCGCTTCAAGATATCTCATGTAATTGTCCAAAACGATAACAAAACATTTTTCGAGAAACAAGTCAAAGTGATTTAGATTGAGCTGATGGAAGCTTTCGTTACTGAGATTGTAAACCTGGCCGTGGAATTAGTTGTTATAAGAAAGTGTACTCGTGTCGGATAAGGTCGTAAGGTATAACGCATTGTACTTGATTTCAACAGTACCTGCCAAATTTAACTGAAGTTACAGTAATTTTGACGATTACAATATTTGCATAATTATGAATAATTATCGGACCTCATTTGATAGAAACGGATGTAAACAGATGTCAACATGATTCCGTCTATAGTCAATGCATTATAAAAGTGAGTGAAAGTGGAAAAAGTTAAGAAAAGAGAAGAGTGCGACTGTAGAACTGTTAAAACTGGAAATAAAAATTCATACTTACAAAATAAGGCAGTCTATATGAAAGACCCACAATCAAGTAAGCACAAACACAATTTTTAGCTATTGGGTTACTGAATGAATGCATGTTACTTAATTGTCTTCTAGACATATCTTTCATATGACAAGACATGTAAATAATACGAAAGTAACAATGCCCCACTTCAACGAACAAAATTATGATAACCAGTTTTGAGTACCAAAACAATCCTTCAATGGAAACACTCCTCATAGTAAGTCATGCTAGTGTCACTGCTTATCATTTTACGAATATACCATTTAAACTAGGTACGTGAAATAGGAATAGCATTATAAAGACACTTTTACAATGTTGATAAAGCCACGCAGGAAAAGTCAGAAGAGTCAAGCATATACGTAATGAAACGTAGCACTGAAATAAGTGCCTAAATATTTCGAATGACACCTCAAATTATAAGATTATGCTAGAAAAAGAAATTTAACTTTGACGTCCAAAACAAATCACAGCCTATTTTACACAGAATAATAGAAATCGTATAATCATATGTATTGTGCAATATTTTTGGTTTTCTTATTCTGGGATTGAACAAAACTGTGAAAGTTGAAATGACAGATTTAATGTCGCAATATTAGCACAAAAATACACGCTTTTACACAGTTTTCAATGTGACAACAAAAACAGTTGTCAGTATAACGCATCTCGTTAACATCAAAAAGTGAAATAATCATAATTCTAAACACAACAATATTAAATATTAATCCTCAGAAGTTTAAATTATCCTAGACACGACCATATTAAAATTTAAATAGAAGCTTCTTTATTCCCACAAATGAAATCAAGTTTATGGCTAAGTGGCCAATACTCTGGTAAAACGATGTGAAATTGATTTGGATGTAAGCCGTTCCCACTTTCTTTGTAATGTTGGAATTTTCTGAATTTAAAATGTAATCTTTGTCCAAATTTTCTTTTCCACCATGCGGCGTTTGTGTTTTCACAACATTTCCCGTTCTCTTTAGCTGTTTTATGTTTTCTTGTACTCGTCCTACCACATTTGAGTCTTGATATGACATATTTATGTCCAATCTAGCATCTTATCTACGCAGCGGTGTGCAGTTATATACACCGTACCGTTCCTCGTGTATCGGACTGAAAGATTCGTTTACATTTCCTATTACTAGTTCAGTGTTTTGCCTTCCTATTAGGTTCATATTGTCTTGGCATCTATAACCTGTTGTACTGTGACTTGGAAATTGCGCAGTTGGTACATGTGTCATCGTAACTTGCTCTGCTCTCGCGTCACTCGCGTATGTTCGGAGGGTCGGCTGCCGCTGTGCTGGAAAGCGCGCGTTTACCGTTTCTCGCTCCCTCGTCTACTGTGACCGTACATCACCTGCTTCGCTCAGCTGTGTTAACTGTGCTTTTCCTATTTGCCATTGTTTAGCTTCCGTAGTTATGGACGCAACGTCTTGTGGATATACGCGTGGAATTTGAAGATGTTTTTGTGTTTCCGCTACTGCTACGGAAGATTGCACAACTGACGTGTTTATTGATGGATTTCTGTCCATTACTATGTCGGATGATACTACCGATTCCGTCACCTCGCTATTGTTATCTATACGATTCTCGATGCACTGTTTCAATTCTGTACGAAAGTCTTCATACTGTTTCTGATTTTTCGAGACTATGTTTTCAATGCGTGTGTCTAATCGTTTTAATGCGGCTCGCGTAACACGTTTTCTGACATTGAGCTCTTCCACGATTTGTTGCGCCTTACTAGACGTTTTGCGTGCTATCTTATACACTGATTAACGTTAGACACTGCATCCTGCACCTGATCAACGTCAGAAGACATCTTTTTCTGTTCAGCCATTAGCGATTGTATAAGCTCCGGCTAGTCTCTCGCCTCTGTCCGGATGTCAGTTTACTAACTATTCATTAACTTCCGTTCATAATTTGTGCTGATCTTCGCGTACTTTTTCGAACCAGCGTAAGTTTCAAATTGGAGACTACTTAAGGCAGTCACTGTTTTTAAATTCTCTAACCCTGCATTTGTTTCTCGTTTGAAATCTGCTAATCATGCATCTGTTGCTATCTTTAAATTCGGTAACCCTGCATTTCTTTCGATTCTTAACTCTTCTAACCTAGCATTTGTTGTTTCACTCGTTTGTTTTACGACCATAGTGAGTTGCTTTAATAATGCGAACACACTACTGACTCTTCGCCATCGTCACCTATGATAATTTGCTGTAAATTTTGCCTTTCGCGTTTTTCACGTGGCGTTTTACCGACTTCCGTGCACAATGCGGACGCACTTACACACAATCTTTCTGCTGGAAACGGTCTCGTTTGGTTCAAAATTACTATATTTGGTTCAACATACCGAAGTTGCTCGTTCTCTGACTCTATTTCTGACCCACTAAATCCGTCATTCGTATATTTTCGTGCATTCTCGGATTGGGATACCAATCGTGAAGCTGCTACCATTCCCTTCTGCATTATCACTACGTTCCGTTCGGTGACTCGCGCCCGATACCTTTTGTTCTTCATCTATCTCTGTCTAGTCAAGATCTTCAGTTTGACCTATCTGCGACACTCTCCGTTCCTCCGTCATGTCTGAGAGTCTCGCTAACCTCTGTCTTTCTCCAAATGCGCGAGCTAGCGCTCTCGTCAACATCAAGTTATATTACCTTACACATTTCCAAAATATCATAGAAAGTTTCTTCGATCATGTACACGTCATCAGCAACACTATTCACTGTTTGTGGATTTTAAAACCCTACCCAACCTCGCTGTGAATAATTTCGCGCGCGCACAGCAAGGTCATGATCAAGCTACATCTGGACAATGACAGGTGTAGTTCTACCTGCTAATACAACTTTTCTACACTTTAGATCACACATTTACTGTATTCTGTCCACTATACATTTGCATACATTGAGCAACCTCGTCACAAAACGATAAAAAATTTTTTTTCATAATTAAAATTGTTTTTTCTTACTGATTACATTAATTGTCATCCAGGTAAACCAGAGTCGCCATTTGTAAGTTGCAATATTTTTCGTTTACTTAATCTAGAATTGAAGACAACTGTGTAAGTAGAAATGACATGTTCAATGTCGCAATATTAGCGCAATAATACGTGCTTTTACACAGTTTTCAATGTGACAACAAAAACAGTTGTCAGCGTAACGCATCTCCTCAAAATCAAGAAGGGAAATAATCCTGAACACAACAATATTAAATATTAACCGTCAGAAGCTTAAATTACACTTAAACGACAATATTAAAGTTTAACTAGACGTTTCTTTACAAAATTGTTCCTACACTTACATTATGATGTTGCTCAATACTACGAAAATCGTCCGTTTACGGATAATGGTTGGGTACTATTTTTAAGATAACGATCAAGTCTATAGTGGATGATTAGTCATGTGACAAATTGAGCAAGAGATTACCCAAGATCGCTCGAATTTACCGTGGACACAAGCTAGTGAACCAACAAATGTACGCCTCTGTTGAAATTCCTATAAAACTAATTACACCTTTGCTGAATTTTGCAGCAGAAAATTTCCCTATGCTTCTCGTTATGCGAGAGAACATGTACTCAACTCTGGTCTTAGAATGTGGCAAATACAATCTCAAACTTGGAGCACCGTGTATATTATAATGCTCCCTCAGTTCTCGCAAGAACAATTAACTAATTGGCTGGTTCATTTCTCCACAGTTAGAGTAAACGATTCTACAGCTGATTTGTAGCTGAATATCAGCCGCTGTGAACGCAGTGTTCACACAAATTACTCCACTGTATCATGCAGAGCGTAATGCGCTCCATTCTGCACTTGATGCCAGTTCAGAGAAGAGTCCACGAAAATTTCCATGTTGTCTTACTCATAGCCGAACTGACTAACCTTCTGCGTTCTTTCGTTTTCACGTCATGGCTTTTTTCGAACCAATAGAAACGTTCCCCTTATTTTGTGGAAAATCTCTCTACCAATTGCAAGGTCCCTACCACTAAATAGTGTCGAGACTTTGTTTCTTTTCTCCTACCTAGCGCGTTTCCGCAAATCGGACGTTATGTGCCCGTTCCCGATGCCTAAATGTGTACATTGACTCTCTCACGTGTGTAAACCTCGCTGGACACGTAATAGAAAATGCGTCACTGATCTTGTTTCGTATCCATTTGGAATTCCGAAATGCAGTTTTCTAATAGTTTTCTTTCCTATCCTCCCTCAGATGGGCCGTTATACTCGCTCTCCCCATCTGAGCCACCTGGTTGGTCATTGACTTTCCGCCTGGGACACCCCATTAGGTGGTTTCCGTGGTACGCTCTGTATCGCGGCCTTGCCTCTTCATCGTCCCTCTGAATTCCAAACTAAAACACCTGCCACCTTACACCTATTATATTCACAAACACTAATCCATCCATTACCAGAGTTTCCCGGTACTCCGTCTGAAGAGCTGAGACCATGCAGTGAGGTGTAAACAACGACTTACTGCCTCTTTAAAATGTGGCTCATCAACAGAACGCTTTACTTTCGGATTCCAACTCTTCAAAGAGTGTTACTGCTGACAACATGCCATGGAAACATTTATGTCCTCTTCTTATGAAATTTTGGTTTGTGCCGTTAGTCTTCTGACAGGTTCAATGGTGACAGTCACATATTCCTGTCATGTGGCAAACTCTTCATCTCAGAGAAGAATTTGTGACCAGCGTTCTCAATTTGACACCTTTAATTTCCTCTCTTCCATGTCTCTCACTCTTTTCTCTCGTCACTGATTATGCAAAAACCCTACTGTAATGAACCAGTCGAGAGAGAAGTAATGCAAACAACCAGTCCCTATCGATGTAACGACAATGGGTCGATTATATTCTTTTGCTTTGAGAGCATCGAGTGTGTGTGTCTCTGTGTGTGTGTGTGTGTGTGTGTCTGTGTGTGTGTGTATGTGTGCACGAGCGCGCGCAAGTGTGTCCTCTACATAATCACCATTTCCTTTTATCTCACGTTGTGAATGGTACATCTGGCATTAATGCATTAACGTTATTGCTGCTTCTTTCAATAATGTTTCTATTAATCTACAATGTTCAAATGGTTCAAATCACTCTGAGCACTATGGGACTTACATCTGAGGTCATCAGCCCCCTAGAGCTTACAACTACTTAAACCTAACTAAACTAAGGACATCACACACATCCACGCCCGAGGCAGGATTCGAACCCCCTACCGTAGCGGTCACGCGGTTCCAGACTGACGCACCTAGAACCACTCAGCCACGCCGGTCGGCAATCTACATTGTATTTAAGCCAATAATATGATAGTAACAGCTTTTTTTAAGTACTTTTACTGAGAGTAGTGCATTGACCTGAATGATATCTGGAAGACTACTTAGAGATGTTTAATGTGATAAGCGACACCGAAGTTTCAAAGCTATGGTTGTAATGTGAAAGGTGAGATCCGAGCTCATTGTTTTTCTTTCTCTTAAGTAATATGCTGGCCATAAGAAACTGAAAGTAGCTACCCTTTAGTATTCGATTATTTCTTGAAAATGCGTCCAGCCAACTGAACAGTTTACCAAACTTCTTAAAAAATAATTTATATCACGAAGTGGTTTTCATTTTATGGTATTTGTCTTAGGGAACAATTTCTTCAGTTCACTTTAAAAATCGAACAACTCTGGACCATCCAGCAGCTCAGGTAATGTCTAATGGTACTTAGCCGAAGCCTGATTGCATCACGAGATTCCTCAACCAACTTTTAGATATTGTTTTTGAATGAAAAGATCTGGTGAAGTAATGAGGCGAACAATAATAGATTTTACGTCCAAATAATTTTCTGTTGCCAGAGTTGTAGCCAGCCAATGGTGCCGTGAGAGATATGGAAAACGTGCTGCCTAGGAGAAGAGTCAAAAACCCTCCATATCGAGTTAGATCAGGTCAGCACTGGCAACATGTAGACGTATGTTATGCTTGATGCCAATTATTATCTCAATATGAATTTTTTGTATTGCGAAATAATTTCATCACCTGACGATAGTGATTTTATATTTCGCCCAACATTATGCTATGAATACTAGTATGACCCTAATGTTGGTCAAAGGACTGAAACTGGTTGCCTAGATAAAGTATTTTACCAGCAGCTCGAGGCGGAAACGTAACATTTTTCAAATATATGATAGCTGTTAGGCACCACGTCCTGAAGGTACTGGGGAATCGCCTACAACCTGCACCGCAAATATTACTGAAATGCAGAGTGTCACTGATGTGTGGTTTTCGTAGAATGGGTTGGTAGTCAGAGGCTCGTATTGTTACCCAGTACATAGACTGTAATAACACGTAGAAAGTGTAGTTTTGCGAGAACAGACAATTTTTTAAATGGAAAAATGTCTATTGACATTAACTAAAAGTAAGGTAAATTAGAATGTCAGTGGTGTTTGTTGAAGGAATCTAGTGCGGGTCATTTACAAGATACCGTATTTTGAAGAGTTTCCACACCGACACTTGGGCGTAGTTGCTGGGCACGATGTGGTTATGTTTGCTCACAGTGTGCTAGCGTGTACCTTGAGTGCACTGCGACTTGCTAGTCCGTTAGTTTGTGGCAGTAAAAGCAGTAGGTTGTGAGTGGCTGACCGGATTTACTAAAAAAAAAAAACGTCAACATGCTCACGGTGTATGGTGAGTGTTGGAAGAATACAGATCGTTATTCTATGGGGTGTGTGACTGTATACGAGGTATGTCCACAAAGTGATTACTGTTTGGCTATATAAAACAAACGTGTACAGATAGAGGAAAAATATTTGTTGTACAAAATTCTACAACTGTTAAACTACTTTTCCACGTAGCTTCCGAAATTTTGTAGGCAAATGTCATAGCGCGGCACAAGTTTTTGTACGCCTTCTTCATAGAGGGTTGCTGCCTGTGTATTCAACCATGTGGTGACATGTTCTTTCAGCTCGTCATCATCGCTGAAGTGTTGAGCATAAAGGACAGATTTTAGGTGTAGAAGGAGATGACAGTCGCTAGGAGCGAGGTCTAGGCTGTACGGAGAATGATCAAACGCGTCCCATTGAATTTCCCGTGAGAGTTGTTTGGTCACATTCACCGTGTGAGGCTGGGCATTTTCATGGACAGAAACACCACATTTTGACAATAATCCTCGGTGCTTGTGCAGTATTGCGCGGCGCAATTTCTTAACGGTCTCACAGTAACCGTGTGCTTTGATTGATTGGCCTCGTGGTAAGAAATCAATCAGCAAATTACTTTTCTATCCCAAAAAACGGTGCACATGACTTTTCGAGGAGTCAAGATTTGCTTAGGCCTAATCTACGTTGGGGATGAAGTGTGCCTCCATTCCACTGATTGCAGTTTTGTTTCAGAGGTGTCGTACGATACCCAAGTTTCATCCCCCGTGACTATCCAAGAAAGGAAACCATCGTCATCTTCATTGTAGCGTGTCAAAAATTGAAGTGCACGGCCAACATGTTGCTTTTTGTGTTGTTTAATATCAATTTTGGGTTCCCAACGTGAGCAGAGTTTTCCAAATTTCACTTTTTCAGTAACGATTTCATGATTTAGTGATCGTGAGATTTGTGGAGCTCCCATAGCAAGGGCACTAAGTGTAAACTTACACTTGTGCTTAACCTTCTCTTCAATTGTTGGAACCAGTTCATCAGTAATCACAGACGGGCGTCCACTTCGTTCTTCATCGTGCACCTGATCACGTCCTTCACTGAACAGTCTGACCCATCTTTTAACCACTGAATCACTCATAGCATTTAGTCCATAAACCTCGCAGATTTGCTGGTGAATTTCCTTTGGTTTAATTTTCTTTGCACTTAGAAAACAAATCACACATCTGATTTCACACTCGGCGTCATTTTCAATTACGGCTGACGTTATAAGGAAGCACTACAAAGCACACGTCGGCAGCAGCGATCTGGAAATGGCGTACATGTCTTCTCCTAGAGTCAGAGCAACTGCCGCGCGTGCTCAGAACTGCGATGGTAGCACTGCCGCCGATAGAAATAGAAACGTAACTTACTTTGAGGACTTCCACTGACGTCACCCATCTTGGCAATTATTTACCAACCTCTTCAACTAGTTACGTGAATGTGGTAGTGTAACACCTAGACAACTTAATGGAAGGAAACAAGTGACTAGCGAAGAGGGTGCAGGCTTTCAAATAACTACGAACCCTCCTACTCAGAGTTGCTATTGTGGTGTCACCGCCAGACACCACACTTGCTAGGTGGTAGCCTTTAAATCGGCCGCGGTCCGGTAGTATACGTCGGACCCGCGTGTCGCCACTGTCAGTGATTGCAGACCGAGCGCCGCCACATGGCAGGTCTAGAGAGACTTCCTAGTACTCGGCCCAGTTGTACAGCCGACTTTGCTAGGAAAGGTTCACTGACAATTACGCTCTCATTTGCCGAGACGATGGTTAGCATAGCCTTCAGCTACGTCATTTGCTACGACCTAGCAAGGCGCCATTACCAGTTAATATTGAAATTATAAAACATGTACCGTCAAGAGCGATGTACACCAGTTATGGATTAAAGTTAAGTATTACATCATCTACGTACTTTATTTGCAATTCTCAAGACATTGTCCTGTTCCAGACCTCACGCCAGTCTGCGTGAGATTAAACGCGTGCATTTCGGCCTCCTCCAGCAACACGGTGTTGGCTCTTCTGCCAACACAGCACAATCAAACCTCTCTCTAACAGTGACTGCGTTTGTTCCATAAAAAGTATGCGTCGACGTCGCCGGAAATCACGTCAAGTAGCAAGTGATTCTGTACCTATGTCAGTTCACGTTGCACGAGACAGTCGCTCTTGTCGTCAACAGGACAATAAACTTTTTGTAGACTTGGACATTCATGGCCACGTGATACCATTCCAGCTCGATACCGGAGTTGCAGTTTCATTGATCAATAAAGACACGTACAAATAACTGGGCACACCTCCCTTGCGTGCCGCAAATGTTAAGTTAAATAGTTATTCAGGACAAGCTATACCTGTGTTAGGACAGTGCAGCCTTCTTCCAACATACAAGGGACAAACAAAACTTGTGTCATTTTACGTCCTTCGTTCTTCTTCTGCTGTGAACTTGTTTGGTTTCGATTTATTTCAGTTGTTTAACTTGTCTATAGTCAATCAGGTCCTATCAGTGAACCAGACTGTGCCTTCAGACAGTGTTTCTCGTCTGTGTGAAGAATTAGCAGACATTTTTGCACCGGGCCTTGGTTGCGCTAAGAACTATAAAGCACATTTGGAACTGAAAGTAAACGCGCAACCGAAATTTTTCAGAGCGTGCAATGTTCCCCACGCATTGCGTGATGAGGTCGCAAGAACATTACACGAATTGGAATCACAAGGTGTAATTGAACGTGTGCAGGCTTCTCTCTGGGCATCACCCTTAGTAATTTTGCCAAAACCTTCCGGAAAATTGAGACTTTGTGTGGACTTCAAGGCAACGGTGAATCCACAACTAGTGATTGCAACTTTTCCTTTACCCCACCCGGAAGATCTTTTTGACAAACTGTGCCCGGGTACATATTTTTCGAAGTTGGACCTAGCAGATGCGTACTTGCAAATACCAGTGGACGACGAATCCCAGCGCGTCTTGGTGGTTAACACGCATCTTGGTTTGTATCGATTCAAAAGACTGCCATTCGAGTGTGCATCTGCCCCTGCATTGTTTCAGCAATATCTGCAAACTGTTTGTGCCTCGGTCCCTACTGCAGCACACTATCTGGACGATATTGTGATCTCCGGAAAGACGGAAGAATAACATTTAGCCAATCTCAGAACATTATTTCAGGTCTTGCGACAAAATGGTTTTCGCTTGCGGAAGGGCAAATGTGTGTTTTTTGCTCGTGACTTACACTATCTGGGACATGTAATCAATGCCCAAGGCATAGATCCCAGTCCAGAGCACCGCCGTGCCATACAAGACTTGCCTTCGCCGCAGAATTTGAAGCAGCTACAGAGTGTGCTGGGAAAAATTAATTATTACCACAGATATGTACCACATGCCTCTTCCATTTCAGCTCCGCTTCATCGCTTACCCCGTAAAGGTGTTCCGTTTGTCTGGACGACGGAATGCGAACGCGCCTTTCGCCAGTTGAAATCGGCGTTGCTTTCAAATACTTGCCTTACGCCATTCGATCCCCAGAAACCCCTTTTGTTGATGGTCGATGCATCGGATTTCGGGATCGGTGCTGTGCTTGCGCACAAAGATGGATAGCATGATCGCCCTATTGCCTTTGCGTCCAAATTGCTCTCGTCTGCGCAAAGAAATTATTGACAGATCGAGAAAGAAACTTTGGCTCTCGTATTTGGTGTTACAAAGTTTCATGATTTCTTGTATGGTCGTCACTTTATCATCATCACAGACCACAAACCTTTGACATCGCTTTTTCATCCGAACAAGCCTGTACCTCCACGTACAGCGCAGAAATTCATTCGCTGGTCTATTTTCCTCTCGCAGTACCGCTACGATATCTTGTATCGGTCCACTGCTAAGTACGGAAACGCCGATGCGTTGTCCCGTTTGCCTGTTGCTGAGGATAGAGCATTCGATTCCTCTGAACTTGCTTGCATGTTCATTGATTCGGAAACCGATGACGTGGTCGAATCGTTTCCGATTGATTTTCGTCGTGTAACTACAGCCACAGCTGCTGACCCTGTCCTTGCCACCGTTTTGTGTTTTGTTGCTACGCAATGGCCGTTGTCAAAGTCACGGATCGAGGATCCGTTGGTTCGCCGATTTTTTGCTCACAAGGAGAGACTTTTTGTTCGATGTGGTGTTTTGCTGTTGCGTTCTGATAATGATCAGTCCAGGGTCGTGGTCCCACGTTCGTTACAGTCCTCTGTCTTACGGCTTCTCCACCAAGGACATTGGGGTATAGTGCGAACGAAACAACTTGCTCGTCAGCACTGTACTTGGTTCGGAATCGATGCTGCGATTACGAATATGTGCTCTTCTTGCATGGCATGTGCCGAACAACAATCCGCACCGCCGCGGAAATTCTTTGCATGGCCAAAAGCCACTTCCCCTTGGCAACGCTTACACATTGATTTTGCTGGTCCATTCTGGAATGCTCGATGGTTGGTTCTGATCGATTCATTCAGTAATTTTCCTTTTGTTGTCAAGATGTCTTCCACGACGTCATCCAAGCGTTATCCGCTATGTTTTGCATTGAAGGTCTTCCACAGACCATTGTTTCCGACAATGGCCCACAATTCATGTCCGCAGAATTTCAGTCATTCTGCAAGGCCAATGGTATTCAACATCTGACATCCGCGCCGTTTTCGCCTCAGTCAAACGGTGCCGCTGAACGACTGGTCCGGACTTTCAAGTCACAGATGTTGAAGTTAAAAGAGTCGCATTCTCGGGAGGACGCGTTATTGCTCTTCTTGTCCTCATATCGCTCTCAGCCCCAAGATTGTCGCTCGCCGGCTGAGTTGCTCCACGGTCGTCCTCATCGAACCTTGATGTCTTTGCTACATCCGCCGCATCAGGTTCCTGTGCAGCGGCAGCCACCTGCTTTTGCTCCAGGCGACGTTGTATCCTATCGCCACTATCGCGGTTCACAGCGTTGGCTCGCAGGGCGCATTCTTCGCTGCCTCGGCCGCGCTATGTATCTGGTTTTGGGGGCCTCTGGTGAGGTGCGTCGGCATCTCAATCAGCTGCGCCTCTGTCGTCGCACGGGTTCTGCCGCTCCCCGTCTGCTTTCAGCGACGGTGCCATCAGGTCAGCGCCCTGGGGACCCATCTACTGGCTCGTCTCATCCCCAGGTGTTACCGACGCTGCCTTCCATTTTGCCCCATGGCGACGCGCCGCCGCCGCCGGTCCTCCCACCGCCGCCCGCAGTGGACGCGTCGCTGCAACCGCCGGGCGCCTCCCTGGTCACGCGCCGCCGATCGCTTCCCGTGACCAGCTGTTCTCCGACATGGAACTCTTGCCCGCTCCGGACCAGATGTCGTCTTCGCCCGTCGGGTACCCAGACGCGATGGAGATCGACCCTTCGGCCACTCCTGTATCTCTAGGGCGCATACACCGCATGTTGGCGTGCACCCTGGACTAGGTTTTCAGGCGTTTCCTAGCTCCCCTCGGACCGAATGGCCGGGTGCGGGTGGCACAGCTTCGCCTGTTGTTAGGCTCCCCACCTCGTCGCATACGTCAACATGGGGTCCTCCCCACGGCGGGCGGAAGCCTTATAACACAACCGTCCGCCGATTTGCGGGGAAGGAATGTGGTGTCACCGCCAGACACCACACTTGCTAGGTGGTAGCCTTTAAATCGGCCGCGGTCCGGTAGTATACGTCGGACCCGCGTGTCGCCACTGTCAGTGATTGCAGACCGAGCGCCGCCACACGGCAGGTCTAGAGAGACTTCCTAGTACTCGGCCCAGTTGTACAGCAGACTTTGCTAGGAAAGGTTCACTCACAATTACGCTCTCATTTGCCGAGACGATAGTTAGCATAGCCTTCAGCTACGTCATTTGCTACGACCTAGCAAGGCGCTATTACCAGTTAATATTGAAGTTATAAAACATGTACCGTCAAGAGAGATGTACACCAATTATGGATTAAAGTTAAGTATTACATCATCTACGTACTTTATTTGCAATTCTCAAGACATTGTCCTGTTCCAGACCTCACGCCAGTCAGCGTGAGATTAAACGCGTGTATTTCGGCCTCCTCTAGCAACACGGTGTTGGCTCTTCTGCCAACACAGCAGCTATATTAAAAGTTTTGGCTGGTTTCGTTGTCTAGGTGCTGGGATACGTAGTTGACGCATTACAGGCCTAATACTGCTGAGTCTGCAGTATACGATAAGAATACACACATGAATCGAATGGTCGAAAGTTTCTATCACTCGGCAATTGCGAATTATGAAAGTAACATATAAATTTATAAATGAAAGATTGCAATTAAATAATATCTGCAGATACTATCTTAACGACTTTAAATGATGAATACGACAGTAGAAGCACTTTTGAGAATGCGGTATATTTCTGCAAAACTCTTATTGGTGTCGATGGTAGGGCAATTAAATAACATATAAGTTGAATAACTGGGAAACAATAGATTCCTACAGCACGTTATTAGTTATGAACAACAACACAGCTCGGGAGATATTCATTTCTAAACGCACACTAGAAGGCACGGAAATCCCACAAGTGCACAATTCGGCGCTCCAAAGTATTTCTATCTGCCGCGACCACGCGCAAACCGCTCCACACTCTACACGTCTCTGCTGCGACCGAGCGTCCGTCGCTCCATCACGTCGAGCACTCACGTGTCCTGTACCCTACTCCCAGCACTGCTGCACATCCCAAACTGCCCCGTGTCCTCTCCAGCAACGATGCTCCTGCCCAACCTCCATACGGCTCTCTCTTACTAACGAGCGCTGTGATTGGCTAGATCGCTCCCTCCATGGCCCCAAGCCAACGTGCTTTCATAAACATATTTAAAAACATACGCAAAACTGGATAAGCACTTAAATTACTTGAAATTAAATATATATTCCTACGGCTGGCCCATAAACACGGTCTAACACACATAATAAAATACATAAACAAATTAAGTAAACATGTATCAAAAGAAAATCAATAAAAGGTAGGCCAGTAGCCTAATGTTTCTGTGCTACGTAAAACACAGTAATTATTTAACCAATTTCTTCATGAATAGAAGATATCGGATATAAACCAAGACATAGATGAATAAATGTATTTAGACTCATGCTGCTACCATTTTTTCATGTAACTGTGGAGTACTTATGGCCTTACGCGATTGATAGTGATTGAGCCCTTGAAGCTATAATAACTCATGTAATATTCAAGTTACATGCGCGTAATTCATACCAATTTGGGTTCAAAAACCAAATGGCTCTGAGCACTATGGGACTTAACTGCTCAGGTAATCAGTCTCCTAGAACTTAGAACTACTTAAACCTAACTAACCTAAGTACATCACACACATCCATGCCCGCGGCAGAATTCGAACCTGCGGTCGCGCGGTTCCAGACTGTAACGCCTAGAAACGCTCGGGCACCCCGGCCGGCTACCAATTTTGGTTTACACTAATAGATTCCTAATGACACGTTGGTAGACAAAGTCAGATGAGCCGTTTAGAGTTTGGAAATTCGTTGTTGGTTGTTACTTGTATAATTTACAGTCAGATACTAAACTTTAAGGTAATACAGATATTGAAAATCTGATTACACCATCAGAATCGACGTGCAAATAATGGTAATGTACATGCTTCTTTTTGGGTTTATCTGGCTAGTATTAATTTCTACACGAACTGTGAAATGTCTGCCATTAAGGTTTCACAAAGTCCGCCATCTTGACACAAAGCACCGTCCTCGTCACAGCGGAATTCCCAGCCACGCGGCTTCACCTTGCGCTGGGGCTACACCTCTCATCGGGCTAAAGTTCTGCACCACCTGTTTGCTGCCAGGCAGGCCGAGCGGCCCGTGCGGCAGTCCCAAATCCAAACATATAATATATCCAGGAGGCCACAACTCGCCCGTTACCTCACAAGGGGAAGTTTATGTTCTTGCTGCCATTGAAGTTGATACGCACATTAGCCTCTGCGAAATCTCCGGAGGAAGTAGCATGAGTCGTGCAAGTTGTCCTACGCTTTCTTCATCGACGTAGGTTGCATCTTTATCTTATTCCTCTCCATCAAGACGTGAGTGGAAATGATTATGCGATTGTGACTGTCATTTTGAATAACTGAAGCAAATTAATCGCTTTTTATCTCCATGCAACTATGTTGTCTAAAAATTTCTATGTATGGGCATTAAGACAGGATACTCCAGATGTACCATGTATCTTGTTTAGTGATGAAACCATATTTAGCAATCATGGTCAGGTAAACCTCCGAAACATAAACTATTGGTCTCTTCATAATCTTCGTTGGCTTCGTCATTTGGAACATCGGCGTCCAGGTAACCATCAGCTCTTATGCCTGATATTCATAGACGTAACATTGAAAATACAAAGTATCACAACTTCCTAATAGGCCACCTTCGATAAATGCCAGAAGACGTTCCTCTGCATGCTAGAGATAATCTGTGGCATCAAAGTGATGGCTGTCCAGCCCATAGTGTACGAAGTACTACAGCATGTCTCCACGAATGGATTGGACGCAGAAGACCTGTACGTTGCCGGCCCGTTCCCCGGATTTGACCCCTGTACACATTTCTCTGTGGGGAAAGTGAAAGAGACTTTTTACCGACGACATACGAACTACACCCGATGATATGCAACGACACTGTTGCCTGCTTGGGCATCTCCGATGAAATGGTGCCACGTGTTCTTCAGTCGTTCCATACGAAACTGGAAGGGTGCACCGCCGCTGCCGGTCGTCGTTTTGAACACAACCTGAGATGATTAGTTGTCTCGTACCTGGTCATAATACTGACAACTACTGTACGCACGTGTGTTATTTTTTAGTGTGTGTTACCACAGGTATTGTATAACTTTTCAAACCACGATATTTCCTAAACGAATTACACTAGAATCTTACGACGAACACCACTTACATTCTAATTTATCTTCTATGTTTAGTTTGTGAAAGATAATAGGCATTGCTCCATTTCAAAAACTGTAGCACACAAAATAAACTTTACAAATGTTATTACAATATGTTGATTGGCTGAAAGTACGAGCTCCTGATTACCAATCCATTCTCTGAAAACTGCACATCAATACCACTTTCCATTACCGCAACATATGCGAGACAAGCTTTGGTCATCCCAGTTTACCCAGGAAAAAAAAAAAAAAAGGAAGTACATGGTTTCCCAGCAGGCCAGTTATAGTTGTTACTTTTCGTGTTAATATTTCAACCTACTACCTAGTTTTCGAAAAATCGTGTAAAGGAAGATGACAACATCGCTATTGTTTTTTTTTCAAGTTTAATGTTAATGTCATTCTGGTTTGTTGCCTTTATTTACTGTTTATCGTTTTCAATTGCAATACCATTGCTCTGTCAAACTTGACCTTTACAAATGTATCAGACCGATGACCTCGCAGTCTGGTCTCCTCATCCACAACAACCAACCAACTTATATATCTGTACATCACCCTGATATGCAACATATTTTTCAATGCTGTTCACGGATAGTTTTGACGACGACAGTCAGTTAAAATCTGATAGTAGTTCTGTAAGCCAAAAATAGGTTAAGAAAATAAATTACTGCTGTAGAACTTAACACAGTTATGTGCTCTTCATTTATAATTATGAAGTTGTTTTACTACGAAGTAACATTAGAATTGTAGTTAGTTGATTGTCGTTGTATACCACTAACACTATATTTTGTCAAACATAACCGCAGCGAGGACGACAACAAAGTACTGAAAAGAATATAGATGCGGGGACTGTTGAGAGACTTTTGTCCAGCTTTGTGCTGGGAATATTGCCTCCACCGCTGTCCTCTTCACAAGTGAGCATAAATTCTCCTGCGGCGCTCATTTGAATTCCGCTGTATATGACAGTCGGACGGACCGGCATTTATGCACGCAGAGTGGACAAATACTCCCCGAAGGTTTCGGCCCTCGGCGTTTGGCGCGGTACTCGGCGGCCGTTCCACGTGGTGCGCGCGGCTGCCGAGGGCCGTATTTCCACATTCCGGCACAGCAGTTCATTGTGCGGGGGCGTATATTTGTGAAGCACGTCGGCGTGTACCTAGATAACGGTTAAAACGCGCACGTGAGTTTGGCTCTGGATGCCATCGTGAATTTCAATGCGAATGACTTGTTGATGCGGTCTGCTAACACGGAAAATGTGTTCCGGCGCCCAGTGTGTGCTCTGACAATTTGTGTTTTCCTACCTATAGCGCCGCTTCGTCGTGTACACGAGGGATGTGTCGGCAGCGTGAGTTATTTTACACTGATGAATGAAGCAATCGGTAATTGCTAAAATGTCATTAAAATACAAAGAAATCTGATAGTAGAAATTGCATGATCAATTCAGAATACTACGTAGTACTAAATTTATACGTGATGTCCCTATAGTTAAAGATATGGTCTTGTATTTGGGACAAGCAAATGTGAAATTTACGTACAGTTACAGTAATCTTTATTTTCATTATTCCTCTATAGCACTTCAGGCGAAATCGGTAACGTTGTCCTTGACGATGACATGACTGAATGTTTCGGATATCTTCCTACAGGACTGCTTCAGTCCAACGTAACCACCGAAGCGTTAAAGAAATTGCTCCAAATAACTTAGCGCCATTCTCATGGCTGACATCATGTTTTGAATGTAATAACTGAATGTTACTGTTGATTCAGCCCAAACATCTACAGCAGCAGAAAAGCCTTTCTCTGCTCTAGTTACGTAAACGTGGCTGTTGCACAGTCACTAATTGCAGATATGATTGACAGGGTGGCACTATTACAGATATGTTCAGTAGAATAGGAAATAAACTATTCTATTTTCTTTTTAAATTTATTACAATCTACTACTTAACTTCCGTACAGTTTCATACAGAGCACAGGGTGGCCTGTGCCTAACACGATATGATTTAAATAACGTTACTGCCTTTTTGCACTCTGTGAGATTGTCAGAGGAACTAATAGTAATGTGCTGACACTCTGGTAAAGATCCTAGTTCTCCGTAAATATCGACTGTTGCGTCGGAAGGTAGTGTTCAAATTAGTGTGCTGAGATAACTGCCGGCACTGGACTGTCTAACTGCTGGTTCGGAATTGTCCGATTATTCGGGGTGCGTCGTGTCTTGGTTCCGGTTGGCAGAAGAATTTCCGTGGCTGTCAGTGCAATGCAGAAGCAATGTGGTCTGCGTTTGATAGCGGTCCCTGTCGAGGCTTTCCACGCTATGTTGGACGTATATGATGTACTGAAGGAAGAAGCGCAGAAGCTGTCGGAGGTCACTGATTGTGAGACGCGTCTGAATACTGCTGCTCGAACTGAAAGGTGCCAAGCGACTGGTTGTGCTTTTTGGTGATGGCATCTCATGACGCATTAAGTGTCAACCTGCTTTTTCTAGAAATGTCCAATCTGACACGTGTAACTTACCCTGAACTGCTTGAAATTTTTCACGCAGAATGAATACACCGAAAGTAATGGACTTTCGAAAATTTAAAAATAATAATTTTTTAAAATATTTCACAGTTACTCACTATTGCCGTACGAACAACCGCTTATAACAGCGGTTTGTACAGCCGTTCTTAATCCGCGAGCGCATCGGTGAAGACGTATCACCGCTTAGCACGAAGATCAAAGAACACACTCAGGAATTTTAAACCGTACCGAAAAGTCTCAAATCTGTATTTATTTGAATAAATTGTAGTTCATGTTAACAGCTAAAACGTTTCACATGTAGATGTTACACAAGTAACAAGCAGGGAAAATGTTTAAGATAGTGTATCATATATTATAGACGACCTCCATCAATCAGGACTTTAACTTGTTGACGTGAAACATTTTACGATTACTGTAGCACAATTCTTATGAAAATTTTTTAATCATGTATATTTTGCTAACATTGTAAGGATCCTGGTGCATTTACTCTAGTTGTCACAAAAATACGAAGTGCCTTTGCATAAGGCAAACAAAGATTTTCTTTTCACCAGGGTACCCCATAAATGAAAAATTGTCGCACTGAGGCACATCGCAGTAATTATTTGTCTTATTTGGACAGAACTGGTATGGAGTAAGAAATGATGGTGGCCATTGTTCTGCATACTGTGCTGCATACTAGGCAAATGTGATGATAGAAACTGACATGCTTAAATGACGATACTGTTACTCAGATAGACTCGCTAGGTTAGCCGAGGGCGCTAATGCGCTGCTTCCTGGACTCGAGTAGGCGCGCCGGCACCAGATCGAATCCACCCAGCGGATTGACGACGAGGGCTGGTGTGTTGGCCAGCCTGGATATGGTTTTTAGGCGGTTTTCCACATCCCACTAGGTGAATATCGGGGTGGTCCCCACGTTTCGCCTCAGTTACACGACTCACAGACATTTGAAAACGTTCGCGCTATGTCACGGCTTACACTAGATGCAGACAGCTGGGGTACACTAATTCCCTCCTGGGGTGTACAGAGTGGCCACCCTCAGACACTGAAATCGCCAAACCCGTGGTAACGAGGCCGACTCCGCGTTGAAGTGGGGCAAAGGCCCAAGAACATCATGAAAAATTACCGTTCCGCAGATAAATCCGAAATGACAAAGAGCTTAAGGAAATTATATTGACTGACAATTTCCTGAAAAAATTACTAACACCGTTCCAAAATGGTTTTATCAAGAGACTGAATCGCAGTATTACTTCCAGGTGCAATATGAATTATATCAATTGTCTTTTCGTCGTCCTCCTAAGACTAAGGTGTCGTTATGTACGAACTGTAGTGGACTGACAAAGGCAGCCAGTCCACAGTGAAGTAGCCGAAAGGGCACGCGTCAACTCACGCCGTCTGGCGTTAAGTCTGGAACAGGATACGTGATGAATGTGATAAAGAAAAGAACGTAGCTACTAGAACACTTTACTTTTATATCGTCCTTTGGTATACAGCATTCTTGATGATACAAGTGAGACTCTTTAGATTCATGAAGTAACTAATGGCGCCTTGCTAGGTCGCAGCCATTAACCCAGCTGAAGGCCATTCCAACTGTCTCTCGGCAAATGAGAGAAAGGCCTCGTCAGTGTAGTCGCTAGCAACGTCGTCGTACAACTGGGGCGAGTGCTCGTACGTCTCTCTAGACCTGCCATGTGGTGGCGCTCGGTCTGCGATCACACAGTGGCGACACGCGGGTCCGACATGTACTAATGGACCGCGGCCGATTTAAAGCTACCACCTAGCAAGTGTGGTGTCTGGCGGTGACACCACACGAACCAATGGTCCAGCAAAAGTAGTGCATTATATTCTGCAAATGGTAAAAAGACGTTTACGACGTAACACTGAAAATTATTCTCTCGAAATTTTCTAGATTTCGCTATTGCAGGACTTTTTACAAGACTTATGCGAGTAAGCAGTTCATATTTTAAATTTATCGCTTTAATTTGCCCTGATGTTCCTAAAGCCGGAAATAAACCTGCGGAAACAGTAATGTACTGATACTTATTACTGGCATTGTTGTACGCGTATGTGTCATAGCATTAATCGATTGGACAGACAGCTGAATCTTTTTTTCCGCTCGAAATGGTAACGTGTGGTTTGCTTTTAGCAACAGAAAGAGGCTTCGTCTTTACATCAGCAACGAATTTCTCTGTAGTGACACCACTGATACAAGATTACTTAAGGTAAACTACGTAATTTTTCGACTTCATTTTTCATACTGTTTCCTGAATCTATTTAATCAGGATGTAGTGGCCTGGAAATCAGTAATGTTCATCTCTCCTGCAATTCAGAACTCCCTGTCTTGCAGATCTCCGTGGCCAACGGGGCACCGACTCTCACAAGCAGTTCTAAATCTTTCGAATAGCATTTCTTTCACACTTTTTCGGTTTTCATTTTGGCACGCATTTCGTACTTAGTGTAAATCTTCCTTTTATTTGTACATGTTCATGTATTACGAAACGAAACCGGCTGTGCAAATTGCTTACGTGATAGCGTTTTACTCCATCTTTTATTTAACGGAAATATTTAAAGTCTTGGGTCGGCGTTTGGAGTGGTAATGGGCGTTCTGCTTTAATTTACGCAAAGACGACGGACATCTACGGTTTAAACAAACTGTTTCACATACTTGGTTGACGTGGCTGAATTCTTTTGAATTGATACATTTCACTCTCGTCATTTTTGTTTCGTGCAGATAGTGTTACTTTTGAATCATGTTCATACTTAATAAATCCACACGTAATGTACACTCCTGGAAATTGAAATAAGAACACCGTGAATTCATTGTCCCAGGAAGGGGAAACTTTATTGACACATTCCTGGGGTCAGATACATCACATGATCACACTGACAGAACCACAGGCACATAGACACAGGCAACAGAGCATGCACAATGTCGGCACTGGAGGCGGGCTGCACGATGTTGGGGCGTGAGCGGAAGACGTCCTAACGGTGTGCGGGACCGTAGCCCACCTTTCGCAGCAATGCAGGCTGCTATTCTCCCATGGAGACGATCGTAGAGATGCTGGATGTAGTCCTGTGGAACGGCTTGCCATGCCATTTCCACCTGGCGATTCAGATGGACCAGCGTTCGTGCTGGACGTGCAGACCGCGTGAGACGACGCTTCATCCAGTCCCAAACATGCTCAATGGGGGACAGATCCGGAGATCTTGCTGGCCAGGGTAGATGACTTACACCTTCTAGAGCACGGCGCCAAACACGCATACGACCATCATTGGCACCAAGGCAGAAGCGACTCTCATCGCTGAAGACGACACGTCTCCATTCGTCCCTCCATTCACGCCTGTCGCGACACCACTGGAGGCGGGCTGCACGATGTTGGGGCGTGAGCGGAAGACGGCCTAACGGTGTGCGGGACCGTAGCCCACCTTTCGCAGCAATGCAGGCTGCTATTCTCCCATGGAGACGATCGTAGAGATGCTGGATGTAGTCCTGTGGAACGGCTTGCCATGCCATTTCCACCTGGCGCCTCAGTTGGACCAGCTTTCGTGCTGGACGTGCAGACCGCGTGAGACGACGCTTCATCCAGTCCCAAACATGCTCAATGGGGGACAGATCCGGAGATCTTGCTGGCCAGGGTAGTTGACTTACACCTTCTAGAGCACGTTGGGTGGCACGGGATACATGCGGACGTGCATTGTCCTGTTGGAACAGCAAGTTCTCTTTCCGGTCTAGGAATGGTAGAACGATGGGTTAGATGACGGTTTGGATGTACCGTGCACTATTCAGTGTCCCCTCGACGATCACCAGTGGTGTACGGCCAGTGTAGGAGATCGCTCCCCACACCATGATGCCGGGTGTTGGCCCTGTGTGCCTCGGTCGTATGCAGTCCTGATTGTGGCGCTCACCTGCACGGCGCCAAACACGCATACGACCATCATTGGCACCAAGGCAGAAGCGACTCTCATCGCTGAAGACGACACGTCTCCATTCGTCCCTCCATTCACGCCTGTCGCGACACCACTGGAGGCGGGCTGCACGATGTTGGGGCGTGAGCGGAAGACGGCCTAACGGTGTGCGGGACCGTAGCCCAGCTTCATGGAGACGGTTGCGAATGGTCCTCGCCGATACCCCAGGAGCAACACTGTCCCTAATTTGCTGGGAAGTGGCGGTGCGGTCCCCTACGGCACTGCGTAGGATCCTACGGTCTTGGCGTGCATCCGTGCGTCGCTGCGGTCCGGTCCCAGGTTGACGGGCACGTGCACCTTCCGCCGACCACTGGCGACAACATCGATGTACTGTGGAGACCTCACGCCCCACGTGTTGAGCAATTCGGCGGTACGTCCACCCGGCCTCCCGCATGCCCACTATACGCCCTTGCTCAAAGTCCGTCAACTGCACATACGGTTCACGTCCACGCTGTCGCGGCATGCTACCAGTGTTAAAGACTGCAATGGAGCTCCGTATGCCACGGCAAACTGGCTGACACTGACGGCGGCGGTGCACAAATGCTGCGCAGCTAGCGCCATTCGACGGCCAACACCGCGGTTCCTGGTGTGTCCGCTGTGCCGTGCGTGTGATCATTGCTTGTACAGCCCTCTCGCAGTGTCCGGAGCAAGTATGGTGGGTCTGACACACCGGTGTCAATGTGTTCTATTTTCCATTTCCAGGAGTGTATATGTTCAAATTCAGACGAAAACCCGCTTCCCTTTGTGAAGAAATCAGGACCATGTGTCCAAGTAGGTGGTGATTAATACACTGTTCAATATATGTGGTAATTAACCTCAATCGCTGCCAGGGAAAGAAAGGAAGAACGATTCTATTTTGTTACTTTTTGCTCATTTTATATACCGACACAGTAATAATTCTTGTATAATGTCTTAAAACAGTTGTAAACATCAACATGGGATCATACAGGGTGTTTCAAAAATGACCGGTAGATTTGAAACGGCAATAAAACCTAAACGAGCAGCGATAGAAATACACCGTTTGTTGCAATATGCTTGGGACAACAGTACATTTTCAGGCGGACAAACTTTCGAAATTACAGTAGTTACAATTTTCAACAACAGATGGCGCTGCAAATGATGTGAAAGATATAGAAGACAACGCAGTCTGTGGGTGCGCCATTCTGTACGTCGTCTTTCTGCTGTAAGCGTGTGCTGTTCACAACGTGCACGTGTGCTGTAGACAACATGGTTTATTCCTTAGAACAGAGGATTTTTCAGGTGTTGGAATTCCACCGCCTAGAACACAGTGTTGTTGCAACAAGACGAAGTTTTCAACGGAGGTTTAATGTAACCAAAGGACCGAAAAGCGATACAATAAGGATCTGTTTGAAAAATTTCAACGGACTGGGAACGTGACGGATGAACGTGCTGGAAAGGTAGGGCGACCGCATACGGCAACCACAGAGGGCAACGCGCAGCTAGTGCAGCAGGTGATCCAACAGCGGCCTCGGGTTTCCGTTCGCCGTGTTGCAGCTGCGGTCCAAATGACGCCAACGTCCACGTATCGTCTCATGCGACAGAGTTTACACCTCTATCCATACAAAATTCAAATGCGGCAACCCCTCAGCGCCGCTACCATTGCTGCACGAGAGACATTCGCTAACGATATAGTGCACAGGATTGATGACGGCGATATGCATGTGGGCAGCATTTGGTTTACTGACGAAGCTTATTTTTACCTGGACGGCTTCGTCAATAAACAGAACTGGCGCATATGGGGAACCGAAAAGCCCCATGTTGCAGTCTCATCGTCCCTGCATCCTCAAAAAGTACTGGTCTGGGCCGCCATTTCTTCCAAAGGAATCATTGGCCCATTTTTCAGATCCGAAACGATTACTGCATCACGCTATCTGGACATTCTTCGTGAATTTGTGGCGGTACAAACTGCCTTAGACGACACTGCGAACACCTCGTGGTTTATGCAAGATGGTGCCCGGCCACATCGCACGGCCGACGTCTTTAATTTCTTGAATGAATATTTCGATGATCGTGTGATTGCTTTGGGCTATCCGAAACATACAGGAGGCGGCGTGGATTGGCCTCCCTATTCGCCAGACATGAACCCCTGTGACTTCTTTCTGTGGGGACACTTGAAAGACCAGGTGTACCGCCAGAAACCAGAAACAACTGAACAGCTGAAGCAGTACATCTCATCTGCATGTGAAGCCATTCCGCCAGACACGTTGTCAAAGGTTTCGGGTAATTTCATTCAGAGACTACGCCATATTATTGCTATGCATGGTGGATATGTGGAAAATATCGTACTATAGAGTTTCCCAGACCGCAGCGCCATCTGTTGTTGAAAATTGTAACTACTGTAATTTCGAAAGTTTGTCTGCCTGAAAATGTACTGTTGTCGCAAGCATATTGCAACAAACGGTGTATTTCTATCGCTGCTCGTTTAGTTTTTATTGCCGTTTCAAATATACCGGTCATTTTTGAAACACCCTGTATATCGTGTGCAGAAATGTGGGGTTAGAAACTCTGTCTACCACTATATGGCGTTAATTTTTATCGATGAGATAATTTCCTTCCTCTAATTTTGCAACCATGTTTTATTGAATATTAATTGTTGCACGAGTGTGTATCTCATTATTAACAGGCAGGAAAGCGAGGAACTGGAAGGGCTAGACCAAAACATCTTTAAGCCAAAGGAAAAAAAAATTACTCTGAGCACTATGGGAGTTAACTTCTGAGGTCCCCTAGAACTTAAAACTACTTAAACCTAACTAACCTAAGGACAGCGCACACATCCATGCCCGAGGCAGGATTCGAACCTGCGACCGTAGCGGTGGCGCGGTTCCAGACTATAGCGCGTAGAACCGCTCGGCCACCCCGGCCAGGTAAGCCAAAGGAACAGATTAATAATTTCCAGAGCCATTACAACAACAAAGAATCCATAAGTTTATCACCACAAGGCTGAAAAACAAACGCAACTGATAAATCGCGTGTAAAGGCGACACTTAGATAGCTCATAACAAAAGGCAGACTATTTACAAACAGGACCCGACATCTGTTCTCCAGAGTGGAAGCGTACTCCACCTGCTTGAGAATTTCACGCAGTAAACTGGCCGTATCTACAGCATAGGAAAGGCATGAAAATATTATAACGGACAACTTCATATCTCACACTGAGCATATAAATCTTAAAATTACCCGAGCTCTGAAGAAGTATTTGTATAAGCAAAATCCCATTATATTCATTAGAAGAAATTTAAAAACCGTAGACAGGCAATAATTAACTCTAATCTCGGATAATAATTATGATAATATGTGACCTAGTGTGGCTGTACCTACTTACATCAAACCGCAAAGCAGTGACCCACATCTTTACAAGCTAGAACTCCAGCTACAGCTGCACTGTACTGCCCTGACACAAGGAAGCCGATTCAGCAAGGCCACATCAATAAATTTGCATAAAGTCCACCTGATGCAATACACCAGTCACTGTGAATCGAAGGGCAGAAAAGCAAGTGCTTTAAGAGTCCAAACTAACTGACTTCGGTGGTCCACTGTTGGTGCATGGGATGAATATGAGAGGAGCTAGTTCCTTAAATCCAAACGGCCACTGTGTTACACTAGCCCGAGCCTTTGAATTACAACACGTTCCTTCAAACGCAGTCCAGCGAGTGTAATGGGCTACCGTGAACAGCAGGTGGACCGCGGCTTCTCAGCACGCTACACCTGTACTGGTCAGCCGCAGTACGAAAACTCCGGAACTGATTCAGCGCGAACTTGGGCGGAGAGCACTCTAAAAGCAAGCTGGCGGAGCAGACCGCGGACTTACCAGGCCTCCTGAGACTCGTTGCTAGGTAACTGTCACTGATTATCATAGAGAGCAAACGTCTGTCGACACGAGCCTATACTAATTTACGATCCTTTGTTCCATTTTTATTGTCTTCCCGAACTATTGAAATACTTTGCTTTGCATTATCCTCCTGTCCTTCATAGCATTTACAGCTATCACGTAGCTCATCGTGTTCGAGATTGCTGATATATGCAATTCGGAGCAACGACATCTCAAAATCAGTCTCGTCGTCATAATTTTCCTCATTGTTGGTTAGGAATAAAGAGTCCTTATCATGAATGCTTAATTTTATGGTATACAGATGGCAAATACATTGTCTTCCCCAAAATATATCTACAGGTTGAAACTCATTACACAGTCATGAATTAATTCAGCAACAATACTGATCAAGTCCTATGAATACTCAGACATTTATTCTATGAACGTTTAAATTAAAGTCCCCAGTGCGCTTCCGAAACTGCCCCTGTCATCATTACAATCCACGAGTCAGATTGCGTGATAAGGGATCATACCGGAAAATCAGCTAAAATTTGGTGTACAACCTATTCGAAAATTTAACTGAACACTTAGTAGCATTTTTCGAAACTATGGCAGGCTTTCAGGGCCACCAGTGTCATACCTAAAGCAATTACATGCGCCTTTTCAGGTAACTGTGAAGGCTTTCTCGATCCAAACATTACGGTCTCCACATGATCAGTTTGTCGTCGAGGTATCCACTGTACACTGTAACAGCACAATTCTTCTTGAAGACGGAGTGGCCAAGGAAGCACCTGAATTGAAACGTGGCTGAATGGTAATGAATTCTCATCGTCGATGAGCCCATGATTCGAATGACGATTACTCGTCATTGTAGCATAGTATTTAGGTGGCCGTTTACCAAAGAGCAACTCACGCATTTAGCCCAAAGTTTTCGGCGGAGATGTTGGTTTGCCGGCACTTGCACTGGCGTCGTGTACAGATGTCGACTGACTAATCGCTGTCTTTATAAATTTGAGGTCCGAGCACAATTACGACAGGTAAATCTAACCTATCATACGGCCAAGCAACCAACATTTCGGAAATGCCTTCGTGTTTCAAGACGACCACAGCGCGTCAGTCTTGCGAACGCCTTTCTGAAGGAAACAGCATTCAGTCGAACAGGATGGTACGCGATTCTTGCTGCCATGAAACAAACCGAGCTTCCTAGTCACCAGCTAGTACTTGTAGCGTGTCATCACGGAACCCTACAGACGCTATGGGTAACTTACGTTAGTTATCCTCTACTAGTCGTCCAGGTGTGAGCAGCAACATCTCGACCACCTGCTGGACAACTGCCTAAACGTACACAGTGTATTACACAGCGCGGAGAGATACGGTGCTCAAGGACTTCCACATGCGGTACTTGTGTGCAGATTCCTTCATAGCTGACAGACACCAGCCTCCAAGGGTGCATGATCCTGGAACGGAGGCCCGTACGTTAGCTGAACGGTACTTCAGGACACACTGTTCGTAGCTCCTTGGTTCAAAATGGCTCTGAGCGCTATGGGACGTAACCGCTGAGGTCATCAGTCCCCTAGAACTTAGAAATTCTTAAACCTAACTAACCTAAGGATATCACACACATCCGTGACCGAGGCAGGATTCGAACCTGTGACCGTAGCGGTCGCGCGCTTCCGAACTGTAGCGCCTAGAACCGCTCGGCCACTCAAGCCGGCCTCCTTGGTTCATCTGCGCGGTCAGTAGCTCAGCAGTTGTTCGTCTGTTCGCCCTTACACATCTGCGCAGCCGCTGTTTACCTCTGCCATATATGGCCCCCTGAATGTACGCAGATATCCGTTGAAAGCTACGTGGATGGCACAGTACCGTGTTGAGTTAAATACAATGACACTTTTTTGCTATCTGGGATCTGAATTGATTTATTAGTTTGGATTTTATTAGAACTTCAATGTGTCTCCTGCTTACCTAATGGTACCTAAAAGACTCAGATTGGACATCTACCTATTACACTGAATTAATTACCAGCAAGTCAGAAAAATAACGGTGGACGAGAAAAGTTTGTGTCATGCCTTATCCACGCAGAAGGAACCAAGGCGCTGATATTGACACGGTGAAACTAAGTCCAATTCGTAATGTCGCAGCAAACGCTATACGTCGTACACAGTGAGGTATAGTGGCAAACGTCCTGCTCAACATTGAGAGCAAGTTCACTTCTTTGATCCAAAGGCTGGATAGCACCATTCGCTAACTGAGTAATTAGCCTGGAATAGTCTACTTACGCTCTCAATCTCGTGTGTGAATAAGGTTTCCTCGCCTCCAAAAATCACTGATTTAACTACTTGGCCTCTGCTCTTAACGTCGGCCGCGTCAGTATAATATCGCCCTCTCCATTCTTATTCGGGTCGCAGTACCGTCTGGCATTCGCCTCCAGATACGTTATCTCTGGTCATCAGTGTTCAGTCTTAATCGGGACTCATCACTGAAGACAATTCCACTCCAGTCAATGAGATTCCAGGCCGAAGACGCGTCAGGAGACGCCTGTACAGCAGTGGATTACAAGCCTACTTGTATCCCGTCATACGGCTCGACAACAAGGAGTGACTGTCTGTGGTGCCATTTCTTTTCACAGCAGGAGCCCTTTGGCTGTCATCCGCAGTACACTGACGGCACAGCGGTACGTCGACAATACTCTACGCTCCGGTTTTTTGCCCTTTATTGCAAGATATCTTGGGCTTAGTATCCATATCATCCATCCCTTTCGGCAATGACTGCTCACACACCACGAGTTTCTACTGCTTCTTTACGTGATCGTTAAACCCTACCTTGATGACCAAGGTCGCCGATTCTCTCCCTAGTTGAGAAACAATGGTTCAAATGGCGCTGAGCACTATGGGACTCAACTGCTGAGGTCATTAGTCCCCTAGAACTTAGAACTAGTTAAACCTAACTAACCTAAGGACATCACAAACATCCATGCCCGAGGCAGGATTCGAACCTGCGACCATAGCGGTCTTGCGGTTCCAGACTGCAGCGCCTTTAACCGCACGGCCCAGTTGAGAAAGTCTGTAGGATTATGGACAGGGCCATGCAAGCGCCTCGGTATTTTAATAGTGTAACGTGCCTATTGAACAGAATTTGTCACGATATCCCACAGGAGGGCATTCAAAACTCTATGAATCAATGCTGAACGGATAACTGCTTGTTGGACCAACGCGTTATGGACTCGCTCAATTTGTGAAATTTGTTCTCTTGAATTACTCATTCAGTATTTCTGAAATTATAATCATTTGATTCTCTGTACATGTACATCACATTTGCTGACATCTATCCCTTTCGGATAATTCTTTCGTGGTGCATCGTGCTTATGGTCTCAGAGCATATATGTACCCAAAACTGAATAATACTTATGTCCTAAATGACTAACCTTTAACGAACACTACGTGACGTTACAGCCCAATAATAATGTCTTAAATGACTATCCTATAACGACCACCACATCCTACATTACAAACGCTTCCCACTTTTCTCCACTCTTGGTCCTACTACCTTATTCGTAACGAACACTACTCGCGGGCTACCATTTTCTCGTACAGCTATTATTACTACATATTCATGTGACCAATCCCACCGACTTTTACATTTTCATTCGCTTTTAAATCTTTTTTCCATGATAACCTGCCTCGCTGCAGACCTTTCCCAAAAATCCGATTGTGTGAACGTTCCAGAATATTTGGTCGTCGGAGAGATTATCTTAACGATTTATAAGTTAAGGGACATGTTTTCTGTGCGTACTCATTCCGTGTCTTTAGCGGAGTATTTTCCGCAACTGACTTATAGATCCTCATGCCGCTGACCATGGCTGATTCTTCTGCTTTTAGGAACACTTTTCCTTCAGCAATTCACTCGACCAGCTATCATGCTATCTTCTCGAAATAATGAAGCTACGTAATTAGCTGTTGGTCTGATGGTACATATATGCAGTCTTGACATGCAGTGAATTCCTCAAATCATAGACGAACCAAAAGGTAATCGCCAATCACTTTGATGAAGCGGACGTGGACTGCAAAATTAGGGTTTGCTTCCTCTAGTAGGTGCTGTAGTACTACGATTTAGATATTTCAATGTATTCCATTAGTACAAAAGTATGCCTGTAAATAAAAATGTAAGTGTGTAACTATTTCTTAGAGACTTTAGTTCACATTTTACGATAACCTCAAGTATCTATCTGTTTCGTGCATCACATATAGGAACTTTATCCCGATACATTAGCCTGGTGTAATCTGGCTCCCAGCTTATATTCCAAAGCATCTCCATTCACACTGTACCGTAAACGTACCACATATAGAGCCAGGACCTCTCTCTCTACACCAGTCCCTCCTAATACTCTCCTGAGAACTGTCTTTTCCTGCTTGACCCTGACAATAGTTCCTCACATACGTCCTATTTCCATTTTCATTCTGATAGTCCTTGTCCGATACCATTTCTTCATTTTAGTCAGCGTCTGCCCTCTAAACTGAAACTACCTAAAATACAACGACTGAAACTCCAGCATCAACATATTCTGCAAAGCAGAAACAGTAACTCATCCTCCAAATGTCACCAAGAGCATTAGTTTCAACGAAAAGTACTCTCAATTTGTTAATCATAGTTCAGTATTTTTACTTTCAATTTAGTGTTCAAATCCGAATATGGCTAAAGGGCAAACCACCCCAAAGAGCAATGAAAACACAACATAAAAATAAACATTGTTGTTCCTGTTTTCGATTTTTGAACTACATTTTACCAAACACCACTAGTTCCCCCCTGCTATTCCGCACTTGGCGGATGAACGAATGTTATTCTAACAGTTTTAACTATGTTTCAGGACTCCCCGGATATCCACTCCTGGCCAGACAAGTATTTCACTAGTCCTATTTCTGCTGTGATATTTTTGTTATGGGTGTAGTGAGGACTGTTTATTGTAATACTTGAGAGAGGACAAATCACTCTGTCACTACTCTCCATATTCAAGGGTACAGTATAATGCCGATTTTATACGCAAGAGGTGACAGGAAGTTTTCAGCATGAGCAGTCATTGACGGGAGCGTGTACATTGTTAATGTATGCGACATAATCATGGTGACCTGCCTATGAATAGTATTTTCCTGGAGCTGAGAACAAGCAAGCAGTTTGGTCATTGAACAGTAAACCTTGCAGTGGACGTTTGCAGCTTCAAAGCCACGTGCTACTATTAGGGAAAGGGGCATCTCAGAGCAGTTACCGGGGACAGAATGCTGGGCCCAACACGTACTCACACCAGTGTACAGACAATGTGTTCGGTCGAAGAGGCAAATTAGGCCTACCTGGACCTACCTGTTAGGCGCCTGTTGCCACAGTAGAGGCAGGGTGCACAAGAGAAATCTAGGTCACCAGGCCAATGCAATACGACAGTGTCTTAAATGCCCTTTGCGAATAGGGATGGCGGCCATAAAAACTTTTGAGTTTCCGTATTCATCATGGACCAGACGCTGGTGAAGGAGCTGTCAGGTGGTGTCATCCCTCGGCTTGCAGAGAATTTTGGGAAGCCTCAGGCCTTCAAATTTAAAAGGAAGGAAACGTTCATGGCAGCTTTGAAACGATGTTGGGACATAAATGCACATATCTTAGTTTAGCCATGGCCTCTTGTCAGACACACGGTATAACATTCAACTGTCCAGATAAGGATCTCCATAATAAACTTTTTGTTCACTTTAGAGCTATACAGAAACTCAACAAACTGCCTGAAGTGGCTGAAGGTTAAAACAAGTTGGGAGCGCAATTACTCCTCCGGTCTGCCTAGGAATTTATGAGTCAGGGATTAGCTTCTACTCCTGAAATGAGAGAATATTGTTAAATTTATTGAGGATTGACCAATGAGCAGATGATGGTAGAGGGGAAACATGAAACTTGTGGAGTCTTGTGAATGGCACGGAATCCCTTGTGAGGGTGGTTGTGGGAGTGCTTTTTAGGAGTTGACCAAGGAATGATGGAAACTGAGGAAAGGAGAGGAGAAATTTGGTCTTCTGTTTCAGACTAGTGTCTGCAGCGAGTTTTCTAATTCAGACCCATGTCTGGAGTGGGTCTCCTGATTCAGATTCCAGTCTGGGGAGGATACTGGTCTTGAATTTTGTTATGAGTATAATGCACTTCGGACACTAGTCCTGAGTCTTCACTGGGGAGCCTAGGGTTAGGTCCTGTTTCAACACTGTACATCTCAGTCATTTCGGAAATTCGCTGTGTCGAGGGCAATCTCACTCTTTACAGGTCTTCTGGTTTGATCTGCGTGTGTGCATTGGTGTATAAGTGAATCAAATTGGTACATGGTATGACCGGCCAATTTGGGTGCCACATACCGGAATTTGCCCAGAACTCAACCCTCAGTTAGAGAGTAATTGCGAGCAATCTAATAGACCGCCAGTGCGACTCTGTGTATTTCGTGCCCGCGATAAGGATTTACAGGCGCCGCATGTAGTTGATTTTCAGACGCTGGAACCACGAAGGTCACCTGAGACAGTGCCACACATCGAGGAAAGGGCTATCGTGCCCGCCCGGCTAGCCGTGTGGTCTAAGGCAACTTCCCGAGCGGGAGGGAGTGCCGGTCTACGGCACGAATCCGCCCGGTGAAATAATGTCGAGGTGCGGTGTGCCGGCAAGCCTGTGGATGATTTTTAAGGCGGTTTTCTATCTGCCTCGGCGAATGCGAGCTGATTCCCATTAATCTGCCTATGTTGGCGATTGCTGCGCAAACACTGCCTCCACGTACGCGTACACCATAATTGCTCTAGCACGATAACATTGGGGTTAACTCGTCTGGAATGAGACATTACCGGGGAGGGGGTGGGGGGGTCCACTGGGGGCCGAACCACACAACATCACTAGCTTTTGTGTGAGGCGGCGGTGGTGTGAGTGGACTGTTGTAGCCTATTGTAGGGTCGTGTACCACTCAGGGGTACTGCGGGGTCGAAACCTCTCCGTCTTTTGTAGGTTCCCAGTTCAATACATACACGGAGGGGGTATTGTACAGCTACTCTGGCTTGATAGGGGAAAGAGGATTACCTTCTCGCCACTTGTTCTCAGCAGCACACACGTCTAGAATGAATCCATGACAATCTATTCAGTGTTAGATAATTTCAGACTACGATTTCAGCCAGAGTAAATAGTTAAACCAGACAAAACATAATACTCGCTTACAAGGCATCACCCAAGGGAGTGTTAACTGACCGTTGCATATTTGTACCGCCATCAGAACATGTTTTACTTTAGTCCTCTCAACTAACATGCATCTTTTTATCCTATTTTATAATAAATACATTTGTGCCATAGCTCGTATGAAAGATCAATCCCATGTTTATATATTTACCACCCAACAACAGTCGACTATATTGATGACAGGCCCATATTATTTCAGCATTCAAGTTCATACGGAAAAGTTTGGAAGGTAGGAGGCGAGGTACTGGCGGAATTAGAGCTGTGAGGACGGGGCGTGAGTCGTGCTTGGGTAACTCAGTTGGTAGAGCACTTGCCCGCGAAAGGCAAAGGTCCCGAGTTCGAGTCTCGGTCCAGCACACAGTTTTAAACTGCCAGGAAGTTTCAAATGTGATATCTTATGATATTGACGCCGGCCGCTGTGACCGAGCAGTTCTAGTAGGTGCTTAAGGCACGTAGCCAAGTGGAAGGTTTACTAATTAAAGTGATTGTTGTCAGGGTGGTGACCCATAGTCGCCTGTCGCCTTCCAAAACATACAGCAAGTCCAGTATGGTCTCTCACACCCAGGAACAATATCTATTCATATAATATATACTACGAGACTGGTTCAGGGTTCCAAACTCATGATAATGTACAAACATAGAACGAGAACATAATTCCAGAAAAGTACTATCCGGAACGAGAATCTGTTAGGAGGGTACGGAATGAAAGTAGTGCTCAAGTTAATACTGCAACGATGTCTGATATAAGTACAGACCTCAGTTTTCTTATAATTTGCTGCATTTGTATTTGGTGAACAAAATCTACTGAGGATGGCATCTACCGATATTTTCAAGCGACCCATACGTATTGGTACTTCCGATAAAGCAAATGCAGTCTTATGTACGTAGATACAGGTAGGACAGAAAAAGCCATAAAAGCTTCTTGTAATATTGCAGGGTAGATAGTGTTGAGAAATAGCTGTTTAGAAAAAATTTCGATACGTTGCTGCATTGCCAAGTTCATTAGCATTGAAGTCAACCAATCAGGCCGTTGTGTGCACACATTAAAGTGTACCGTCAAAGACTGTGGCGAGAAATGTGTTCGTCGTTTGGTTTCCTGAAACCGAAAAAGAGAGTGATACTAAAATAGAGCATAGAACGATAGTATCTGTCTCGCTTCTTGAATTTTAATGCGCAACAGCCTGACTGGCTATCTTCAAAGTTAATAAACTCAGAAGCGGCACTATATGTCAAATATTCCTCTGAACGGTTATTTCTCAGCACAGTCTTCCCTGCAACATCGTTACAAGTTTTTCAGACTGTTCCTGATCATCATGTATATGTACAGAAATGTATCATCCACCCACAAATTTTGTGAAATTCACTTGTCTCAAGATTGCCTCTCAAACATCTGTGTATGAGTGATTAAGAGAATGTAATGTTTACCGCAAAACCTGTTTCAGAAAAGATGGAACCCGCTGATTAATTTATCTGAAGATACCGGTTGTAATAAAGATTTATCTTGCCATTTTCTGTTATCCATATGTTCTGCTGCCCTGGAAATGAGTACACAGGCAAAAAACAGCTTTCTGTGTGACACACGCCGATAAAAGAAAGATACATAATTCTGTTATTTCTAGTAAAACTGGAGCGTATGTTTTAGTCTAAAACACAAGTGGAGGCTATGCAGGGGCGCCGCATGCAAGGGTGCTGTGTAATTTAAATTTGGACGTATGCTGATTGCTAACGTGTTCTACCATCTAGGTTACATTCACTTCCTTTCATGCTTGTATTTCATGATGGCTAGTTTGCTTGACTAAGGTCTATCAAATAAACCAATAATGATATCGCACAATGGATAATTAGTATCTACACAGGCATGTAGCAGAAGATGCCATTAGAGATATGACACTAGGCTTTATTTCATTGCTCATCTCTTAATTGGCATATAAACTTTCTTTTCAAGCAAATACATCAAATTTCCATATTTTTCTTCATTATTCTTTCGGGGATAGGTGCATGCGAATGGATAGTGAACGAAATGCATGTTAGCCAAATACTTTACAGCGAGGGTAGGATTATTCTATCATGTATTCGAGCCAAACATGGAACTGTCACGGGAAACCCTTTAAGACACACTTATGAAAGAAGGCTTTATAGGTTCAAACGTGAGTGTAATCCAATTTATAGCTGCTCATTAATTAGGGAGTCCCTTAGTATATTTCGAGGTGGAACACAGAGGAAAAAGGGGTCAACGTATGTGGAGTCAGACTCATGTTCGGGACATCGAAGTTCCAGATCATGCGACAAAGAACTCTTATTGACACAGTGTGACAGTGGGCAACGATTACTGCTATAATTTACTCCAGTCGAGGCAAGCAAAGAATTAACAGAGAGGGCAGGGAATGATACTGCAAGACGCATTTGCATGTCTTTTGTTAACAATCCTAAGGTAGTCAGCAAATAATAATTCTCCACACACTGAATTACTGGTTAATGACAGAATTTCATGCTCTATCAGATGCGTCGCCACGTTATCTGAAAACAATGAAATTGCAATCCTGTGAGCGTTTCACAGACAACGGCGGTAGTAACAGAAACAAAATTACAACAGTCACAGTACTACTGAATTTCACATATCATTCCCAACATCGGTTAGTAAATAATGAAAATAGAAAAAGGAGAACTCACCACACATACTGCATCTGACTTGGGACACTCACGTTGGAGACTCGGAATGGAACAAATCATACCCCCATCAAAGTATTCACAGCTCCCTAAATTAAGTAAAAGAATCGAAAAAAGTGGTCACGAAGTACCTCACTAACGTAACGAAGCTGTAGCAGAATGGGTAAGGCACTTCTACAAGCTAATATTAAAATACGTGGATCCACAACCGAACAAGACAGCCTAAGAGAGAAAGTCTGTTCACTTTTTCCAGAGGTAGAATAGTTCCCCATTCAGATCTACGGGTGGGGACGTCGTTATCAGGAGAAACAAAACTGGCGTTCTACGGATCGGAGCAAGGAAGTCAGGTCCCTTAATTGGGCAGGTAGCTTAGCAAATTTAAAAAGGGAAATGGGCAGGTAAAAAATGTCGTGGGACTAGGGCCTCCCGTCGGGTAGACCATTCACCGGTTGAAAGTCTTTCGATTTGACGCCACTTCGGCGACTTGCTCGTCGATGGGGACGAAATGATGAAGATCCGACCAAGCCGGGAATCGAGCCTGAGCCCTTAGGAATGACATTCTGTTGCGCTGACCACTCAGCTACCTGGGACGGACAATGGATAGGTTAGAGTGGGAATTAGTGAAGTTGTGTGGCAGGTGAATACAGGGTTATAAATACAAAATAAAATAGGGGTAATGCAGTAGTAGGTTTTATAATGAATAAAAAAGTAGGAGCGCGGGTATGCTACTACGAACAGCATATTGAACACATTATTGTAGCCAATATAGACACGAAGCCCACGCCTGCCACAATGCTACAAGTATATAATAACTAGCTCCGCAGACGACGAAGAGATTGAAGAATGTATAATGAGATAAAAGAAATTATTCAGATAGTGAAGGGAGACGAAAATTTGATAGTCACGATGGACTTGAATTCGATAGTAGGAAAACGGAGAGAAGAAAAAGTAGTGGATGAATACGGACTCGGGGATAGGAATGAAAGAGGAATCCGCCTGGTAGAATTTTGCACAGAGCATAAATTAATAATAGCCAACACTTGGTTTAAGCATCATGAAAGAAGTTTGTACATTTGGAAGAGGCCTGGAGACACGGGAAGGCTTCAGATAGATTATATAATGGTAAGACAGAGATTAAAGAACCGGGTTTTAAACTGTAAGACGTTTTCAGGGGCAGATATGGATTCTGACCACAATCTATTGGTTATGAACTGTAGATTATAACTCAAGAAACTGCAGAAGGGTGGGAATTTAAGGAAATGCGATCTGGATAAACTGAAAGAAAAGGGGGTTCTAGAGAGTTTCAGAGAGAGCATTAGGGAACGATTGACAAAAACAGGGGAAATAAATACAGTAGAAGAAGAATCGGTAGATTTGAGAGATGAACTAGTGAAGGCAGCGAAGGATCAAGTAGGTTAAAAGACGAGGGCTAGTAGAAATTCTTGGGTAACAGAAGAGATATTAAATTTAATTGATGACACGTGAAAATAAACAAAAATTAAGCAGGCAAAAAGGAATACTAACGTCTCAAAAATGAGATCGACAGGAAGGTCAAATTGGCTAAGCAGGGATGGCTAGAGGACAAATGTAAGGATGTAGAGGCATATATCGCTAGGGGTAAGATAGATATTGCCTACAGGAAAATTAATAAGTCCTTTGTGGAAAAGAGGACCACTTGTATGAATGTCAAGAACTCATAGGGGAGACCAGTTCTAGGCAAAGATGGCAAAGCAGAAAGGTGGAAGGAGTATACAGAGGGTCTATACAAGGGCGATGTATGTGAGGGCAATATTATGGAAATATAAGAAGACATAAATGAAGATGAAATGGGACATTTGGTACTGCGTGATGAATTTGACAGAGCACTGAAATATCTAATTCGAAACAATTCCGCAGGAGTAGACAACATTCCATTATAAATGCCGATAGCCTTAGGAGAACCAGCCCTGACAAAACTCTACCGTCAGATGAGTAAGATGTATGAGACAGGCGAAATACCTCAGACTTCTAGAAGAATGTAATAATTCCAATCCCAAAGAAAGTAGATTTTGACAAGTGTGAAAATTACTAACAGTTTAATAAGCCACGGCTGCATAATACCTACACGAATTCCTTACAGACGAATGGAAATACTGGTAGAAGCCGACCTTGGGGAAGATCAGTTTGGATTCCGTAGAAAAGGAACACGTGAGGCGATACTGACCCTACGACTTATCTTAGAAGGTAGATTAAGGAAAGGGAAACCTACGTTTGTAACATTTGTAGATTTAGAGAAAGCTTTTGTCAATGTTGAGTGGAATGCTCTCTTATTCCGAAGGTGGCAGGGGTAAAATACAGGGAGCGAAACGCTATTTACAATTTGTAAAGAAGCCAGACGGCGGTTATAAGAGTTGACGGGCATGAAAGGCATCAGTGGTTTGGAAGGGAGTGAGACAGGGTTGTAGCCTATTCCCGATGTTATTCGGTCTATTCATTGAGCAAGCAGTAAAGGAAACAAAAGAAATATTTGGAGTAGGAATTGAAATCCATGGAGGAGAAACAAAAACTTTGAGGTTTGCCGATGACATTTGAATTCTGTCAGAGACAGCAAAGGACCTGGGAGGGCAGTTTGACCGAATGGACAGCGTCTTTAAAGGAGGTTATAAGATAAATAGCAACAAAAGCAAAACGATGATAATGGAAGGTAGTCTAAAAAAATCAGGTGATGCTGAGGGAATTAGATTAGGAAATGAGACCCTTGAAGTAGTAGATTAGTTCTGCTATTAGGGGAGAAAAGTAACTGATAACGGTCGAAGTAGGGAGGATACAAAATGTAGACTAGAAATGACAAGAAAAACGTTTCTGAGGAAGAAAAATTTGTTACCATCGAGTATAGATTTGTCGGGAAGTTTTTTCTCAAAGTATTTGTATGGAGTATAGCCATGTATGGATGTGAAACGTGGATGATAAATATATTAGACCAAAAGAGAATAGAAGCTTTCGAAATTTGGTGTTGCAGAAGAATGTTGAAGATTAGATGGGTAGATCATGTAAGTAATGAGGGGTTACTGAATAGAATTGGTGCGAAGAGGAATTTGTAGCACATCTTGTCTAGAACAAGGGGTCAGGTAGTATGACACGTTCTGAGGCAACAAGGGATTACATATTTAGTATTGGAAGGCAGCATGGAGGGTAAAAATCGTAGAGGGAGACCAAGAGATGAATACAGTATGTAGATTGAGAAAAATGTAGGGTGCAGTAGTTAGTTGGAAGTGAGGAAGCTTGCACAGGATAAAGTAGCATGGAGAGCTGCATCAAACTAGTCTCTGGACCGAAGAACACAACAACCAAAAGGATTTGTTGCGTTTTGAAAGACTACAATTGCCAGCTGCAGATTTAGACAGCCGACTGAAGACCTATCAGTAAGACATGAGACAGTTCTCCTGCGTTTACCTCCAGGCAACCACAGCGGAAGAGTGGTGAAAGTCATATACTGATTGTGTCAAACATGCTGTAATAAAAAACTGTTGGCCTCGAAAATTAGATATTTTTAGCTAATAACAACAACCTGTGATAAGAGACAAATGTTTTTACGCCACAGTAGGAACTGAAAATCCTCTGGCTCGAAGTGGTAACGGTTAAAGACCGAGAAAACTTGGCTACTACGCATATACAAAAACCTGCTCATGTATACAGAAAACACATGACGAAAATGGAATTCATACGAAGTTCATAATTGGGGAAAAATTAGTTGTGAATACAAACGAACAATATTAGTAAATGATGTGAGTACTAAAGGAAGTTGGGCGTAAATGCCAAGGATAGTTCGAAATCGAGAATGTAGCCCTTCATACGGCGTACCATCTCTCCTACTGAAAGGAAACGAAGCCTTTATGATTAAGCAATATTAAGTACTTAATGTAGGGTTGTTTATGACAAGAGCTCTGAAGTGGTATCCAGTTTGAACGACCTGCTCCCGCGGGTTGAACGCCATACTAGAGCGACTCTTAGCCAGTCATGGTATGGAATTGTTTATTGAATTACTTCAAACCTTCACACAGGTGACTAATGGCGTTGAATGATATCGGATTAAGGTAAGCGTCTGGTAACTAACGAAGACAGTTGAGTAGACGATAAGATGTGACTGTTATTTACGATGAACAAGATTTTTTTGTTTATTTGTTTAATGTAAATGAATCTATAGAAAGCAATGCGAAAGTGAAATGGTATAAATCATATTTCGGTTATTACCTTGAACTTCTCTTCCAAACGAAGTATTTTTTATCGATGTTGCTATACATTGTTTTAGATGAGTAAATGTTAACATTTGCTTGAAACTCAGTACCATATACAGTTCAAGAGAGGCAATCATTTGTACCTTTTTTATTGCAGTCGTTTAGCCGCTGGTTACTAATGGTGATAAATAACGTGCTAATGCAGTAATACGCTGACACTGCACTGTGTATCAATTTATGTCGATCTATGATACACATCCGAACCCACTCTTTAAGTGGGGGTTTTAAATTATAGATATATTTAATTTAAATAAATTGAGGTCGTATAACATAAGTCACAAGTATGTCGATAAAATGTAGTCTAATGTAAAAACAACAGTAACTATTCGCAGGTAAATTAATACAGACATGTTGAAAATAACTAATGGTCAGGAAATAATGTGTAGTTTATAAACGGTACACGCTAGTAGACAGTAAAAACACTGCCAGAGTTAGTTAGCTGATTAAAGAAGTCAGAGGTCTTGTTACAGATAATTCCACTTTAATACGGTTATCCACTGTCAGCATCAAACTATACAGACAGTGTCAAATACATACTCAGCACTAATGTAACTCCGGTTATGTTAGGCTGTAATTTTGAAAGATATTTTTCTGTATTATAAATAGGCAATCACACTTTTTATACGGTAAAAGTATACATAGTTGATGTGTAGCATAAAACAGTTCGAGGGCGTATCAAGAGCGATTATTTGATTCCACAGGTCTTCAACTCTTTCTGATACTAGATTAAATATTTTTTTCTGCTTATATAACTACAACTCTATAGTGGAGAAGAGGAAGAACGGAGAAAAGAAATACAAAAATGTACGGAATGAACAGAGAGACGTAGGAAACCACAAAATGCACATTTCTTTCTCAGCTATGACGGGTTGGAAAGCTCTAAATAGTGCTGTAGGAGACGGCTGTCCTGTGCAGTTCTTGTTGAGGCCACATTCTTAACGGTCAGCAACTTAGGAGCTACAGTTGTACACTATTTCGTCTCCGCCGCCATGTCCCAGCCAGGCGGTGACGAAAATAAAAATAGGTGCCCTCTCACATCACAGCTGACAACTCACTTCACCAGGTAAACTGGAACACATTATGTTACACTGGACCGATTTGTAACATTGTCGTTGAGATTCAAGCAAGTTTTACTTGAGAGGATTGAAAAATGACACTGTTCTACACGTCTTCAATTGATGCTGAGAAAATGTACAATAAATTTTCTTAATATTTCCTAATATATTTTGTAGATTTTTTTCGTATTTCTTTCATAATATACCGTCTTCATACATACGTGTATGGAGTATTAAATTGTTGATGTTTGTGGTTAATTAGTTTAAATGGACTTCATACAATTTACGCCAGTAGAGGGAGTATGTGGCAACACACATGACTATGTAATTTAAATGTCATAATTATGTTTAATTTTTGTTTTGATTATTGAAGTATGAGTACTATTTTATAGTCTTTTAATTGGTATCGTTGCGAAAAAGCAGTTGTCGGCAAAATGTAAACTGCTAATACACTTTTCTATGGCCCTAATTTGAGACTTAAATATGACACTTTTAAACCCTTTCATAACAGAAGAAGGTGAGATGTCAGAAACTAACGACATCATTTTCCGAATTCCTTGACAAGGATATGTTGCGTTGCGTTGTTTGGGGGAAGAGACCAAACAACGAGGTCATCGGTCTCGGGAAGGATGGGGATGGAAGTCGGCCGTGCCCTTTCAAAGGAACCATCCCGGCATTTGCCTGGGGCGATTTAGGGAAATCACTGAAAACCTAAATCAGGATGGCCGGACGCGGGATTGAACCGTCTTCCTCCCGAAAGCGAGTCCAGTGTGCTAATCACTGCGCCACCTCGCTCGGTCAAGGATATGTACTCTACAATAGTATCTTACCAGCGCGCCAATATAATCACTAGCTGTTCAACTGAGAGTGTCGTTTAAACATTCGTACACCAAATTTTGCCATCAGGTAAGAAAATAGCACTGTCTGATATTTTCTCTGATCTAAGACATTTGATGCTCTGGATGATAATATACTCGTAGATAAATTGAGTTGCAGGCATCCAATGGATAGTGTCATATCTGACAAAATGAATGCAGAGCGTTGTACTTAACATTCAACAAATGTAACCACTAAAGTTCTGACTCGTGTTAAATCACTTATTGGGTTTCACAGTGCTCAAGTTTAGGTCCACTGTTGTTTCTTATATATGGTAACAATCTTACATCTAATTTTTAAAAAGAGTCAGTTGTTTTAGCAGATGACACGATGCCTGGAGCCATGAACGACGGCGATCGAATTTAGGTTCGTTCTGCGCAATTGACGTGACGTTATGATCCGACAGCCAATGACGTTCAGTACTTTTACAAGCGCTCTACTGTGAACGTCTTGGCCAGTGCGAGTGTAATCGTGTTTTTGGCAATTAGTCGGTGGATTTTTATTCCGTTTGTTGTGATTTCTCATGGCTGACGGTGGTTGTAAGCGACAAATTCTCCCTAAGCGAGCGAGAGACATAATTTATAGGATACACGATTTCTTCAAGCGGGAAGCAGAAAAAGGTGGACCTAACACAGATGTTGCCAGATCTCAGGAACGCAGTGCAGAAGCGAATGGTGTCAGCTTGAGAACATTCTGAGGATTGCCAGTGAAGGTAATTTATCAGTCCAGACAACTGTATGCCCCAGTTTTCAGATCGCGAGGGAAATATCACAGTCCTGCGAAGCCTGTCACGAATTTAGACGATTTTGTCAAAGATGTTCTAAGGCGAGTTGTGTTAAATATGAACAAGATAGGCGAATTTCCTAATGTTAAAAAAATTACTTTGAAAAAGCTTGACACTATAAATTTTAAAGGCGATGTTAGCTCAATGCGAAGAATACTGAAAGACATTGGGTTCAAATATGTTAATACAAATGGCGGACGACAATTTTTTATGGGACTTTGTGATATCGTGGCTACAGGGTCGCTGTTTTTAAGAAGTATTCTGGAAATAAGAAAATCTGGCAATCAGAACTTTGTTTACTTGTACTAAACATGGATAAACCTGAATCATTAGAAGGATAGCGTGTTGGAAACCGAGTGGTGGTTCAGGTGGTTTTAAAGTACATGTTGGGAAAGGTGGACAAATAATTTTGCTTCACGCTGCTTCTGCGTCCGGATTCATTCCAGAAAGCAGATTAGTGGTCCTGGCAGAAAAGAACAGGTTAGGTGATTATCATTTTGAAATGAACTTAGTGGGATTTACACTGTTGTTTAGGAAACAGTTTCTCCCTTACTTGCCTACAAACTCGGCGATTCTTATGGACAATGCGAGTTACCACTCAGTTATTCCTGACAAGTCTCTTACAACAAGTACAGAAAGCATCGACATTATGCCATGGCTTTGAATTAAGACGATTCCGCACACTGCTAGTCAAACTACGGCTGAATTGTTAAGTCTTGTAGGGCTTCATAAGTCCCGTGAAAAATGTATGAAATCGGTTGTATTGCACAGGAAGATGGGCATACAGTTTTGCTTTTCCACCATATCATTCCCAGTACAACCTGACAGAGCTCATATAGGCACAATTGAAAGGATATGTAGCAGAATAAAACACTAAATTCAAAATTGTCGGCACAGAGGTACTTTTGCACAAAGAATTTGATAGCATCAGGCCTTCAGCGTGATCTGAATGTGTCCGATACGCAGAACGGCTACGGTAGGACACGGAATGGAAAATTTTAACTTATAATATGCTCCATCCCACCGTCATCACCCTAAGACCAGGTGAGTCAGACACTTACATGGACTGCAGGGATGTAGGTGCCGACGGTCGCAGCGATTGAAAACAACCAAAGGTGAGCAACACATACAGTATTCACGTTGTCTTTTCTTTTTCTATAGCTTCTCTTCTGCAGTTGTTGTTTTACCAGTAATATTGAGATATACTCTGTCTTTTGTCACTGTAATAAAAAGTCTTACTTATACCAGTCGCTTTTTGCTTTACTTTGTATCAAAAAAATGGTTGAAATGGCTCTGAGCACAATGAGAAAAGCAAAATTTTCCAATATTACATACAATATTTTCAGAACGTTATATAACATGTAATTTGTGGTAGACTATGTCCGTGTAAGAAGTATTTAAGCATTGCGCATGACAGCAATTCTGTAAACTTTAATTTTGTAATTGGAAACAAGCATCCGTATCTGCTTGTATGTAGATGCTCGGGACGAACATCGCAACTTGCTGTGCAAGACGACATTGCATGTCTCATTCCTTCCGATCCGACTATCTCACAGTGGTTGTCATGTGGTGGTGGATCTCAGCTCTCTGACAAATGTCAACAAACTGAATACAAATTCACCGAATAGCTTTCTCCGCTGCCCGTTATGTGCGTACCACAGCTGTTGTTTGCAACCAGCACCGCTGCAATCGTCTTCTGTGCCCCTAAATTGCGCGGACCTGGGCGACCCACCATCTTTCATGGTTTAAAGTGTAGTATTGTATTCAATCAAAACATAAAAACAGCTATAAAAGAAACGGTAAATAATCTTTTGAGAAATACTGAATGGTTTGCAGCAGTTGCGCTCTGGTTTAAAAATACACAATTTCTGCACTCCTAGAAGCACAACATCAATGATAAATGTAACTCATATCCAGGAATTTATAAATATATTCTAAACATGAAAAATTTTAGATGTCTACCATGATGAGAACATAAAATGCACATTAAAACACATCTTTGAGCTCCTAAATCTACTTAATTATGCCACATTTGTATTTCAAATCATTACATATCTTGTGAAGAGGCAAATCAGTAAATTAACATATTTTGAATATTTTTATTCAGTAATGTTGCGTGGAATATTGTTCTGCAACAATTCATCCTTAAGAATTAATTTTCGTTAGACAAAACTTTCTGTAAGCAGGAGACATTGCGCTCACCAATGAACATCTTGCAGTCTTCCATTTCAGGAATTTGGCAGTTTGACTACTGCTTCAACGTATATTTATTACTTCAGGCGGTTTGTTCTACAAGAAAGCTATAGCATTCCTAAGCGAAGCACGTTGTACATGATTGTAATCGCAGGCAAAACAAAAGAAACGTAAATACATACATTATACGACATTAAGTTTGTCCTTACCTTAAAAAGGTGTCACAAAGCTGCCGTCTAAATTTATCATCTCTTTCCGTGATAGAAAAAGATCTGACAGATAGCAAACGTAAATCTGATAAGAAACTGAAATATCTCCTAATAACTCATTCTATTTTGTAGCAATATATCTATTTATGAAACATATAAACTTTTGTGACAGGAATTACTAATTCATATCTGTATTGCAAGAGAAGGTGTTACTTCATTAATTGTAATTAAAAAATCAAATGCTCATCATGTAGATACATTCTATATGAATGTGTAACATGACTGCAGAAGGACTCATTCCACATTATGACGATTAACGATGCAGACGATCATGGTACACAAACCTAACTCACAAAGTCCAACATACCATGCAGTCCGAATAGAACAAAGGAAATGTGATGGCTTAAACTTCTGGAAACTTTCCTGGAGAATAAGTTGGTGCACTGGATCTCGTTTGGGACACTTCCCTTGAAAAGAACTACTCTACTCTGTGCCCGGAAATAGTGATGACATATACGATACTTTTGGACATGGTGTGTTATCTAAAGTGTAAACACCATCTCAAGGGAGCATATTTCTAACACGCAATGAAATATTGATTCGAATTATTTAAAGAAGAATGGAAATACTGACAGGAGTCGAACTCGGTGAAGACCAATTTGTTTTACAGTGGAAGGCAGAAAATAAGTGGGAATAGTGATGCTACGTTGAGTATTGCAAGACAAAGCGAAGCAAGGCTTTTGAGAATGTTCAGTATCTTTCAAATCCATACATATTATAAAACTGGGTAACAACACGCAAGTATTTCGATATGTGTATGTATGTATGTATGCCCTACAATTTCTTGTAAACCACCGAACCGATTTCAACCGAACTTGGTACACACACCACCTACAGTCAGGTAATCATCGCTGTTAAATAGGAAGCATATTCCTAACAAAGGGGTTTCGGTGCTGCTGAAAAAGCAGTGTAGCCGATGCACGAAAACTAATAGCTGACTCGTCCGGTATATGAGAAACAAAGCAAAAACCGTTACACGTAATTTCAAACCTTTACGAAACTTTTTGTTGCTGACAAACCCCACATAATGATGAAAGTAAAAAAAAAGTATCACTTACGACATTTTCGCTATTCACGCAGTGAAATTGCTATAAGGCGTATCGTATCTTAATTAATTACTTCTTTCCTGCTAACTGTATTCATGACACATTTTTCGGACAATATTCTCCTATATCACTACGTAGACCAAAATATTACATCATTTTATGACATGTATTTCCGGAAATATGAATTAATGGACACTAAGATGCGTTGTAAACTGCCACATAAGGCAGGATGTTTTAATTTTTTAGCTACTAACTGCTTTCACAGTAGCCGCATATACCACTGGAAGTACCAGTAAAATAGTATCATTTGACAGCACATTGTTCAGGAGAAAAGACAACATACACATACAGCTGCCTAAAAATGACACTGGAGGGCGAAATTTGATAGAGATATAGGTCAAATACGTCCACAGTTACACGTCAGATATATTACATGTATGGGAAATATAATTTACATATGCGTACGTGGGCAAAAATATGGGTAAAATGCTTGCTATAAAGACCAGGAACTGTATCAACCAAATTTGGCACAAATAATAGTTACAATTTGGAATGAAATATTGTCTAAGTAATAAGTAGAATGAGCGTGATAATGTGTAATGAGAGGTGGGGGGGGGGGGGGGAGGAGACGTACAGAGAACGAGGGGGAAAGAGGAGATGGGCATGACGGAGAAATGAGTAGGTGGAGACCCACACACAGTAGGGCTTGGAGAGGGTAGATGGAGATAGGGAATGGAGGACACTGACAGGGAGTGAGAAGATCGACAAATACAAAACTGAAATAAAAACTTTCTAGGGCGAAGGCGGGTACACAGATAGCTTTGAATAAAACAGATGGAGGAAGAGGTTATTTACACGAACACCAGACACCAGTCACAAGCGTCGAAGCCACGAAACGGAAGCTGTAATTGAGAAACAAATGGAGCAGGGTGTAAACTATTCCTGATATTATTCAGTCTGTACATGAAACAAGCAATACAGCAAATGAAGCTGGAATGTTGGAAGGGAATTTAGTTTCCTTGAAAAGAAATAAAAATATCGAATTTCATCAATGAAATTGTTTTTTTTCTGACCGAGGTGGCAAAGGACATGAAAGAGAACTGAACATAAAGGATAGTACCTTGAATAATGATTATAAGATAAACATTAACAAAAATTAAAAAAGGGTAACAGAGATAATGGAATGTAGTTCAATGAATTAGGTACTGCTGAGGAAATCATATCAAGAAATTAAACACTGAAAGTAGTACCCCTATACGAGTTTCGTTATTTAGCATATCCTGAATCGTCAAAGCTTAGATGATAGATAGAGGACGGAGGGAGAGGGTCATGGGTAGGAATGACTCAGAGATATAGGGTGTCGAGCTGCATGAATGCAGCTGAGACAGCGTGCATGTGTGCGTGCGTGCGTGCGTGCGTGTGTGTGTGTGTGTGTGTGTGTGTGTGTGTGTGTGTGTGTGTGTGTGTGTGTGTATGAGAAAGTGTGTGTTCTTGTGCATTTGTGTATGTGTTGTGCGCTGTCGCATTTTGGACAAGGTAGGAGCGTACGGAATATCAGGCCAGCTTGTGATTTGTTTCAAAAGGTCCCAACATGCAATTCGCAACTATGGGAAATCTTCAGATATTGTAGTAATTTCGGCAAACCTTGAAGATGTATTTTAGGGAAAAGAATGTTCATAATTTATAGACATGTCAGTAACGTCACAACGCTAGAAAATTGTAGCGAAATGGGGGAAGTGAAAGTGACAAAGTCGACAAGCCAAAACTGAGTTGTTTGCGAAGATGATCATTTCTGAGTTCCAAATTAAGTGTCTTGTTTGCATATAATGAACATCAGTTTGAATCAAGGTCTAACCTAACTTCCTATTGGAATTTATTGCATACATGTAAAAGACACGACATTTTGTGCCATATCAAAAAGTAATTGTAACGCTGATCACAAAACTGCGGTAGCTGTACTCACTTGACGGGATACTGATATATTACAGTAAGTAAAATCAAAATCTGATATTAATTTCTGCTTAAGTGTTGAGACGACTTTGTCACGTTTTGGGACGATGTGAAGGAGTCTCCATTCTTTCGTAACGCGTTGACGGCCTTTTCATTTTGCTCACATTTGCGGTGAATTGAATCGCATCGTTTATTTCTCCATAAATGCTTGCAAATCTTGTACATTCTGAGAATGAGGCCTTTCATCTGTTACTTTCAGGTGCTGCTCTGTAGGAAGTATTACCGCTCTGTTATGGAGCCAATATGGTGCGTGGATTTTTTTTAAGTCGACATCTTTTATGACATTTGAGATTTGATATTTGTAAGTCTTAAAATGTTTCTGTAACGCATTCTGTAGGGCATTCATACTTCCATTTTCAACAATTTGACATCGCCAACACGGTTACAGCACAACGGAATACCATCGAATAATTGCCATAAAAATCTTTCAAAGCTAATGGGGCACTTGCTGTATCGGAACATGGATTGGAAACGTTCAATCGGAAAGGAACACTTAGATCCTTAAATTCTTGGTATATTACCTGTAATGGGCGTTGCAGATATGCATGAAAAGTCAGTATTCGGGAAAGATACATTACAATTAAGAAGCAACGTATGTTTAGAGAGCGGTATTAGAATAGGGACGACTATATTTTGAAAATTCATTTCTCTTAAAACACCATAAAGCTTGAGAAACCTGTTCAATTTTTTAACAACCACTAACAGTGAATCCCAAGAACTTGAATAGATGTGTATGTTTCTTTGGGAGGGGTGTATTTTCATTAACACATTTGCTTATTTACTCAACCTGTAAATTTTGCCCAGAGCTGAAGTCTCCGCCCATAGTTGGCACTGCAGCTGCTGTGCTGGTATCACGAGGAGGGCTGTAGAATTATGGGATTGGGGCCTCATGTGTACCAAATAATAATGGCTGTGCTAAAATGTGCACATAAGCTGAGTCATCAGTAATTCAGGCGAGAGGTATTCAAAATTTAGGAGATATAATCGAAAGCAGTGTAGTGATCAGACTTTGGGGTGTCTGCACAAGTAAAATTTTACCAACTCGACATAACTGCATGTGCTCTTTCTGAGGTAAATTGAGGCTCTTTGATCACATTCAGGGTGTTTCAGTTTTGTTACTTTGATAGTTGGCAGCCAGTTTTTGGCTCCTTTAAATCAGATTATGGCACATATACTACCAGTTTCTGATTATACAACGCAGTTTAAAGATCCAGTGGTTGACACCCATCGTCAGCTAACGGCACATACACTGTCAGATTCATGCGTTAAAATACTATTCGACATCCAGTGGCTGATACGCAATTAATTTCTCTTAATGACGCAATAAAACTGTGCATTAAAGGGACGTTAGTTACCATGATTGGAGTAATAGCAGTTACCATGTCAACTGGCCATCGTTCCCCTCACCAGTAGCATCCATCATGAGTTCAGGGTAATGATAGTCACCATGATAGGGGAAAGGACAGCCACCACGTTGATTGGCCATCCATTCTCCCCCCTCCGCTCCCCCCACCTCACCCGCCACTCCGCATTCAATGACATACGTACTGTACTGAAAGATAAAGTTAGTACCCCATAATGGTGCCGCTATAATGTTTGGATGAGTTGGAAAATGATTATTTGAAAGCGTTTCAACCCTTGTTTCTTACCTACACAAACATGTATTACAAGTGCTGAGTACGAAATTCCATCTAAATGACATGTAGTTTCCACTGTGCAACGGTTAGCAATATCAATAAAAGGTGACAAACACCTTTACAGCAACAGTTCAAGTTAACCCGAGTAGTCGCAATTGGTTTTCCATAACCTGCATTACCAAGGTGGATGGAGGGTTCTTCATGCCCTCCATACAAAAATAAAGAAAACAAAATTCGTTAATTGTTACTTTAAAAACATACTTTCTAAAGAGATGGTGATGTGTAAGCAGTGTTCACAACCTAAAGATTTATTTTAGCTCATTCTTATCAATACTGAAGCACAGTCAATAACCGGTACTGCACGTGGAGGAGAGGGCTGGGGGTGGAGAGGGTTTGTCATGTGTCCCCGGCAAAAATGTTTAAAAATGTAAAATTCGTTAACTGTTGCTGAGTTTTAGTCACAATATACTTCTTACAGATACACGGAGAATACTGAATACGACCTTTATTGGGGAAAGTGACATCTACTATTGTGACTCAAAATTTTGGGCTACATTTAACTGAAATATTTAAACCATTCAATAAAAACAATGAATACTTTTTCAAAACCTTAAAATAAAATGTAACTGACCAGGTTTCAATACGTACAGGAAGTTGGCACAAAGTAACTACCCCTCTTGTCATTGCGAGCGTTTGTACTCTAGCACAGGGGTCGCTAATATTTTTCGCTGGCTTTGCGATTTATCCAGCAGTAAATTGCGACAAGAGAACTGTAATGTTTACTTTGGTAGAAAGATCAACCTGTTGTCATCGGTACGTGGAATATGCCGCAAGGTGCAGGGTGACAATTATTGAACTACATGGAAACGAAACGTAAATTACTTACAGACTACGGCGTGCACACACGTTATTCGACAAATAAACGTCATTACACATTTTCGGATTTAAGACTTGTTTGATATGCCTATCATCACTGGTGATGATGTGGCGGAGACGAATAGCGAAATTCCATGTGACCCGCTGAAGCTTCGGAATGTCAAGGCTGTCGGTGACCTCCTGAATAGCTGTTTTCACTTCAGAAATGTATTGGCGTTATTGCTGTAAACGTTACCTTTAATATAGACCCACAAAAATAAGTCGTACGTATTCAGATCCGAAGAATATGGCGCCCAATCTAGGCCCATGCCAGTGGCCTCTGGGTACCCCAGAGCCAGAATGTGGTCCCCAGAGTGCTCCCCCAGGACGTCAGACACTCCTGCTTTCATTTGGTCGAGCTCCGTCTTGCGTGAACCACATCAGGGTCCCTTTGGATAATGGAGATGAAATCATCTTCCAAAACCTTCTCGTACCGTTCGCTAGTCACCCTGCTATCAAGGAGTATCGCACCGAATATTCCGTGACTGCACATTACACTCCACACTGTCACTCATTGAGGGTGAAGAGACTTCTCGATCGCAAAATGCGGATTCTCAACTCCCAAGAGCGCCTATTTTGTTTACTGACGAGCCCACCCAAATGAAAGTGGACTTCGTAGCTAAACCAAACAATAAATGCGCATACTAATTCCCATCATGCACCGCGGCCAACAGTGCAGTTTGAACGCCCTAACGCAAACCGTTCACAAGTTATGACGATTTTATTTCATATAATTCAATAATTATCACCCTGTATATCAATAATGCTTTATACTAATCATGGTTTTTTGATAACACAGACAAATCAGAGGTGGAAATATTTAATTGGTCGTTCACTGTGTTTGCAAAGTGTGGTGTAGATATCGAACTTCAGTCGACAACTACATAATGAGCTGTAAGTTTTGTCGGAGGTTCTATTATGTGAGCTATGTGTCTTGCTTTTTTAAATCTTGCAAAACAAGTCAGTTACGTCAGTAGTGACATGTGTTTTTTACTCAAAATTTTTATGTATTTTCGTAAATAATTTTAGTATGGCGCAAAGATAGAATTTTAGTTCATGATCAGATATCTGTAATTATACTCGCTTATTTCAGTAAGCTACCTGCGTTTGTTTCATATTAAAAATCTCCACTTAATTGGTAAATAATTTTATGTGGGTGCAATGATAATATTTTAGGCCGTCAAATTTCAGTCTCTGTATGTTTCTTTGACCATGTTGGATGGTTTCATTTCGTATTCTGAGCAGTATGAAGTTATTTTTGATTATTACAAAAATATGCAGTTTAAGTGATACAATGAACGGAAAATCTTGTCATAATGCCCTCTCCTCCTGCGAAATAGTGCTTTGTTAGCTCTTTCGTCTTTGGCATTGTTGTGTGTTTTATTTTGGAACATTACAACTAGATTTTTGTGTTATTTAGTAGTTGATTACGGAAATACAATCTGATATAGTTATAGAGGTCCTTGGCACCGTTGTTCCAACTGGTTAATGTTGCAGCCTTCTTAAGAAGTTCATTTTTAAATATCGCCTCATTTATATCTAAAATAAAGTGTTATCTCCCATTAGCTTGTTATTTTAGTCACATGTGTTTTGTACAGTTGTAGAACAGTTCAGATATGGAATTAGCGTTGTGCCACTAAATTTGGAAGTTCAAAATCATCTTCTAGGCGTCATTTAAACATGAAGTGCACTCTTGCTGTAGCTGATAGTTACAGGACAGTAATTCACACTATTTGTTCGTGTGGTTGAATGCTTAGCATAGTACTTTAGCCAACATGCATTTTTTTTCCTCTTTAGGCTTGTCCAGATCGATTTGCTACGTAGCATCGTACGTTAGGGTTTACGTTGATTCTTTAGGTTTCAAATGTATGTTGTGCGTTAACTACATTCTTCCATTATCTGAAGTAATTCAGACTGCCTCTTTGTTCGTGGGATTGCCTGCTTATAACAGTATTGTAGACACCTTATGTCTTGTTTTCAATTCTAAGCTTTGACCTCTATAAATTTTGGGGCGTAACTGAACTGAAGCAGCAGAATAGCAGCCGCGTTTGAGGCAAAAAGACGGGTACAGAGACACCTGGTACGTAAGTTCACTAGGGGGCCTGTGGTACACCACGAGGCGGCCGGGTTAATCCGCGAAATCATGATGACATTGCAGCAAGGCTCTTCACTGACGGACCCGCCTGTGGTACATTTCCACGGTGTTAGATCGCCGAGATATTGATCAGCACATACCTGGAAGCGGTGTAACGCCGGAAGTGTGCTACTAATCCCTGTAAATACCATCTAACGCTAGTACAGTGATGTGCAGTGTGGCGCACGACGTCAGGTTCACCTCGGTTTCCAGTACGCTATGGGCCAGCCGGCAGTAGACGCCGGTCTGGGCAGTCAGCTCCTTCCGGCCAGCTACCCCCACCCCGCGGGCTTAGGCGGCAAACGGGAGTCGTCCTTCACAGGCCGCAGTAGCAACCAAGCTCAGTTTTCTGTTTTGGAAGGCAATCCTTTGCCGCCATTTTTCTACACCAGGGCGAACTCCTAACAGGAGCTGTAGCCGTATGCGGGAATTCAGTGGTCGTACGTGTCGCTGGTATTTCTCACTCGGAGCGATATTTGCTAACTCATTTGTGTGCTGATACGTAAGGTAAACAACGGCTGCTACGCAGAATGCGGACGTCAGTGTCCATCGCACTGCCGCCGTCTTCCGATGTCATCGATGTGGCTTGTGGACCACACACTTCTACGGGGCGTTTCCAATCTTACCGTAGCGTTTCGCCGTTGTAACCCAAGACGAGTGAAACTCGTATTGTGTGGCACAGTTTTCCTAGAGAAGCCTGCCAAGTACTTCCACCTTTGAAACCCGTCACCCTGTCACATCTTCGCCGTAGCGGCTCCATAATACCACTGCGAGTAAGAATACGTATACTAACTGGTATCGCCCTTTTTCTTTCTTGTTTTTATATTTTTTAGTCATCAGTCTTCTGATTGATTTGACGTGGCCAGCAACGAATTTCTCTTCTGCGCTAACCTCTTCATCTTAGAGAAATACTTGAACGTTACATCTCCAACTATTCGTTGGAAGTACTCTGTCTCCCTCTATAGTTTTTCCCTTCAAGCTCCCTCTATTATAGTGGAGATTATTCCCGGATCTCTTGCCATATTTTGTCCTTTATCACGTCCCTTATTCCTGTCAGTGTTTACCATGTTTTCCTTTCTTCGACGATTCTGCTCCGAACCTCCTCATTCCTTATCTTATAAATCAATCCCATTTTCAACATTTTTCTGCAACATCACAACTCAAATGCATCGAGTTCCCTCTGTTATGGTTTTCCAATCGTCGATAATACTCTATCATCCAAAGCTGTGCTCCAAATGGACATCTCATTCTTTTCTTCCAGAAATGAAGACCACTGTTGATTCCAGTATAGTTTTCTTGGCAAGGAAAGCCCCCTGAGCTAGTTGGCTTTTTATGTCCTCTTTGGTTCGTTCCCTATTTCTTAACTTCGTCTATTTCATGATCACCAAATTTGTTGTTAAGTATGTCTTAGCTCAAATTTGTACTATATGTCATTACTTTCGTATTTTTACGGTTTACACTCAGTTCATAATTTATACTCATTAAACTCTTCCTTCCTTTCAACAGATTCGGTAGTGCTTCACTTTCACTGAGGACAGAAATGTCATCACCGAATCGTGTCACTGACATGCTCTCACCCTGCATTTCAGTCCTACTCTTGAATCTTTATTTCCTTCATTGCTTCTTTGATCCATAATTTAAACAATAGGGGTGAAGAAACGCGTGAAACACAGCATCCTTTCTTATACCCTTTTTAATTCGTGCACCTCGTTCTTGGTTTTCCAGTCTCATTGTCCCCTATATTTTGTTCTACGTAATGTATGTCAAGGTGACAAAAATCATTGACTATCGATAGGCACGTATACAGATGGTGGTAGTATCGCGTACACAAGGTACAAAAGACAGTTCATTGGCGTAGCTGTCACTTATATTCAAGTGTGCATGTGAAAATGTTTACAACGTGTTTATATCCGCACGACTGGAACAAACAGTCTTTCAACGCGGAGTGGTAGTTGGAGCTAGAGTAATGGACCTTTCCATTTCGAAAATCTTTAGGGAATTCAATATTCCGAAACCCACAGTGTCAAGAGCGCATGGAGGATACTAAATCTGAGGCATTTCCTCTCACAAAGGACTACGCAGTGTCCGACGGCCTTAACGACCGAGGGAAGTGGCGTTTCCGTGGAGCTGTCAGTGTGTAAAACAACTGCAAAAGTCAGTGTGTGGCATGCGACAAACGTATCAATTAGCACCGTGCGGCGAAATTTGGCGTTAATTGGCTATGGCAGGAAGGATCAACGCGAGTGCCTTTTCTAACGGAACGACATCGTCTGAAGCACTTTTACAGGGCTCGTGAACATCTCGTTTGTATCCTACAAGATTCGAAAACTGTGGCGTGGTCAGACAAGTCCTGATTTCAGTTGGTATGAGCTGATGGTAGGGTTCGAGTTTGGTGCAGACCCCACTTAACTATGGATTCAAGTTTTCAACAAAACACTGTGGAAGCTGTTAGTGGCTCCATAATGGTCTGGGTTGTGTTTACACGGAATGAACCGAAAGTTGACTCGTAATAGTAATGATCGGCTACTAGAATGACTTCATGTTCCCAAACAACGATGGAATTTTTACGGACGCCAATGCACCATGTCACTGGGTCACAGGTGTTCGCCATTGGTTTTGAAGAACATTCGGGACATTTCGAGCGAATTATTTGGCCACCCAGATTTCAGCAGTTTGCTTTGGAGGCAACTACGAAATGTTCGACATATATTGGAGGATTTTTCTAGTTTCCTCTTAGTACTCTATCACATTCATTGGTAATCCCACAGACTAGGTAGAGAGAACATTTAATTTGTTTTAATATTTATTTTTCTACAAAATTTTTTTATCGATTTAGACCGTTTCCCTTAAAATCTATGGTTTTCTTTATTTTCCTGTTGATGTAATTAGGTTATATTCAAGTAAATATATTTCTTTTTTTAGGTCGTTTCCTATCTCGGCAGGTATGCAGTATGTTGAAGATCTGATACATTTTTATCTCCATTAGTCGGAATATCTGGATCAAACTTGGTTTTCCCCTGTCGTCTTACATCACACAGACATACATTAAAAGGTGTGGGTGAGATGCTATACTCTTGTGAAACCACTCTGTTCGTCATTATGAATATAAATTTACCGTTTAAATTTATACTAACCGATTTACGTTCCTACAAGCATCTTAGAGAATCTGTAAAATGAAATAGATAATCTCGTTTTATTCATTATTCTCTCCATACGTTCTCGATTAATATTATTAGAGGCTTTCAGAAAGCCTAAGTCAATGAAGTTTATTACCCAGTTAAATTGTTTTCGTTTTTAGTCCGTTATTTATCATAACACTAATACTGCTCTTCCTTTTCTAAAGCCGATTATTTGCTTATTGGACAGAGACATACATTTTTCATCCCTTTATTCAAAATCTCAACCTACAATTCGAATGCAGTGTCCAACAAGCTGATGCCTGTAACGTCTCCACAACTACGACCATCTTCCTCTCTAGCAATGAGATTACTTAAACTTGTTGCCAGGCTTTGATATAGCTAGTACCTACCAACGTACGTTATACGTTAGGAACAAACTCAGATGTAAGAGCAAAATGTCACACCTTAAAGGCTCATTATTTATGCTTCTTGCCTTCCAGTACATTTAAGACTTTCTTGGGATCTATCAGTTAATTCATGTTTGAATAGTTGAGTGGACTAATGTTTCTTAACACTCAGTCGCAGCTACATGTACCGCTATTTAACCAGGTCGACTACATGCTCTTTTTACACAGTGAAGCGGTAGTATATATGTGGGTTTCGTTTGAGTATGTATAACCCGAAATTTACTGAAGATTACTATGGCAATATCATTTACTCTTTGAGTACTACTTTCAGTCTTAAGGTACTTGGGTGTTGTTCGATTATCACAGAATGTAGATCAATACTCCTCAATGAAAACTCTACGATAAAACATCGATGACCGTCGATATCATTTACTGAATAACGGTTAAAGTAATTGGCAAAGAAGAAGATGATGGAGCACGTATGTTAACGAGTCATCCTTCAAAGGAAAGAAGTATGGGATATACGTATATATGATCAAGAGAGAGAGGTAGAGAAAGAGAGAGAGAGAGAGAGAGAGAGAGAGAGAGAGAGGTAGAGAGAGAGAGACGAAAGAGAGAGAGAGAATCAAGGAAAAGGAAATGAAATATTTCGCTTCGAATACATAGTAGTAGCTTTCATGTTTATATCGAAGGTTAGAGTGCTTTTTCTTGTGAAATCAAATGATGAGCTGCTACTGAAAAATGCTATTTGGTGTTTGAAAAAATCTCAATTTTGATGTATCATAACTGACTAACATTAAAAGAGTTATCGTATATTTTTCATCATACTTGTTACCTTCTTTATAATGCCTTAGTGCGTCCGAGAGAGGTACATTGACAAAATTGCTGTCTACTTATTTCATGAATTCCTCTAAATAATACAACAATATTTTTTGTCTTAGTGATGAATTACATCACATTTGTGTATATCTTACTTTCCAACACTAACTGCATAAATAAGCACTGAATGGCACGTTATGATTTTGTGGTGATTGGGAGTATTAATTACACCGTCTCCAATACCCTTGCTTTGTAAATCATTACTACACTTGCTTTTCGACGTTAATTGTTATCGGAGAATGAAGCAGGGTAACGAACGGTTGTAATATTTCAGCATTAACTGCAGTGCATTTCGAAGCTTCTGTGTCTCTTTTGGGTAATAAAGAGTGCCTCTTCCACCTATAAATTATCCAGTAACACTTCAGAGTAGACTGTAATTGCAAACGCAGTTTTAAACATGAAGTAACTACTGGATTTCTTGTTATTATTTAGCTGTTTTTGACGAAGGCACATATAGCCAACAGCGTCTGGTGTAGATTCGACGTTTTTCGTATCACATTTTATTTAAGCCTCTTTCACAGTTGTGTGCCGAGTATTTAAACATAAATCTTATTGACTCATAGCTCTGACTCTAAAGTTTTGATATGTACAATGTCAACTGAGCTATTTTTTTTATCTTATTCATGTACAGATCATGAGCCACGACGTGGGAGTTGGAAATGAGACCGATATAGTTTAGCAGTGTGGTTAAGGCACAAGAGCGGTTTCTAAAACTCCTTTCCTGGCGGTCAGTATTGTTATGGTTTCCCTAAGTCATTTCTTACGGACTTATGTACGATTTACTGAGAGAGGCAGAATTTGAGAGGCAGAATCTGGATTTATGGCCCAGGGAGCTATCATTTGGTTTCCGTATCTAAAACTGTCTACCTAAATACGACGATATACTCTTAACATCAAAATCACACGTGTTGAAATAGTTTTCTACCAGTTCTACAATCCATTAACTACGTAAATATTTTCCTGTTACATTTGATGAGAACTGTGACGTCTTATAAACATCTCGAACAGGTAGTTCTCTTCTCCTACCTGGGACACAATCTCTCATAATACTACAAACCTGAAGCTATATGGAAAATCGTATCTGCAGTGCCTGCGTTGCTTGTGGATGCCTCTCTCACTGGCTTTGTTTCAGCTGAGTGTTATGATAAGTTTGCAAAGCACCTCTTTCTTGTACCTTGACACGAACTTCACTACATACTTATTATGAAAATATGTAGTAAACTGACGAGATAGCAGCAGTAGATGTAAGTGGGGATCTGTCCTGTAATTCAGCGATTCACGAAATAGTATGAACTGCGGCTTAAATTTTTGTTAGTTATCCAGACTTCACTCTGAGCTCTTGGGTTTTAGATTTAGTGTTTCCGAGAGCGGCTGGCTCATCTTTTATTAGTTCAGTGATCAGCCAGCCACAACTTCTCCTCTACCACTTTACATTTTCCATCGTGCCTTTTCCCCTGATCGTTTGGAGTGTGTGTGTTCGTGTTTGTGTGTGAAACCCTGTTGACTAGTTTCGACTGTGAAGTCATCTTCAGACACATACGTATTGGCAATATGTGATACGACATGACAGTTAATTTATCATCCCACACATAGGACCACGTTCGTATATTGGCATGTTCTGCATCACATATAAACAGAGAGGTTGTAAAATGTGTGGAAGACCGTCGTACAGTACTACTTGATGACAGACTTCACAATGATACGCTGAAGAACTAGATTATTTCATGTATGAAGTCTTACAAATTAGTCTTCATACATGACATAACGCAGTTCTTCATCTTATCGCAGTTATGGCTATAATCAAGTAGTATATTAAGGGGCTCTTACAAACATTTACAACCACTCTGATCGTATGCGATGTAGAACATACCAATATTAATACCTGATTTCATATGTGGACTGATAAACCGATTGGCATGTAATACCTCATGTTAGAAGGCGTATATGAAGATACGTATGTCCTTGAAAATGACTTCACTATCGAAATTTGCGTGCAGCGTAGCAAATACAAAAAATGTAACATGTTTTCTTCTACGAAATTACCTATATGTTTTGAAACTTTATGGGTAGCTTTTACCATCCGTCTCGTTGATCTTCGCACAGGCGCTAAGGACCCATCATCATCTAATCACCAATCTTCTGTTCAAGATATAACTAGGTCCAAACACCGCAAAATCCTCACAGGTTCTCTGACGACCGTCATGTTGTTTAGACACCGCCGCGTCTCCTTATGGCACATTAAAAAACACGAGTAAAATTTGACTGTCCTCTTTTGAAGTTACAGAAGGAAAGTATCCAGTGAAAATGAGTCTTGAGACATTCTAGTTCGACTGGCATTTTAATTAAATCTCAAGAAATTCCTATTAAAGTAATCTGTTTACAAACACTGCCCAGTGTAGTGTACGTAACACGGTAGTGCCGTTCAAAACATACAATTGAAATAAAAACGTACGCCTTAACACTTATGAACAAGCCGGTCTTCCGTAAGGCGGCTCTAATTAGTTGTCAGTCATCGGGGTCAGCAATGCATCGATACCTGCCCAGGCACTCGACTTGCTGGGGCCAGGGATACCAACTATAACCTCTGCGTTCCTTGCGCACCACAAACGTGTTCGAGCAAGCACAGACGACACTGCGCCAGTTGCAATCAGGTGCCGAGAAGATCTGTCGAGGGTCAAAGCTGCGGCATTCCCTTGTAACCAATGCTTAGCGCAACACTGGATGCCTGTTTTTTAATGATATGTGAGAGCTACTAGAAACTAGCTTTCATTTTTTTCAGACATAATGCTGGAAACTGATGAATGCAGGGAGTATGAAGCAATTAGGTGAAAGGTAAGAAAAATTTGAAATGTCTGTAAGCACATCGATGAGGCTGATAACAAAACTCTTAGAACATATGATATCGAGGGATATAATACGCGTATTGAAAGCTGATGAGTGTCATTACAATGATAACATGTGTTAAAATATTTGTAAAAAAATGTATTTGTGCAAAACACACACACACACAAAATGGCTCGTCAGTTTTTCTCCTCAAAACTAGATAGACCTCAGAGAAGAATATGTCAGAATATTGAAACAGATCCATTTTATATGTGGTAATTATACTTAATTATTAGGCTAGTCTGCACTTATCAAATTCTTTAGAAACCTGTCGTCTGTACTTGTTATCGTCACCGATGAGAGAGGGTATGTTCTCTGCTGGCATCTCGCTACAACACACTGAAGACACCGTGATAAGGTTTATGGTACTGTGTACTTCACAATCTCTACAAATCTGTGGATCCTTACCTAAGAATAATGAAACGGCTCAAAAGACAATGACTTACACGAATCCCATCTCTGAAATAAGAAGTAAGATCGAGAAGCTGGACACTTCATTTCAGTGACGGTTGAGATGGCTCTAAGCACTATGGGACTTAACATCTGAGGTCATCAGTCCCCTAGAACTTAGAACTACTTAAACCTAACTAACCTAAAGACATCACACTCATCCAAGCCCCAGGCAGGATTCGAAACTGCGACCGTAGCAGCAGCGCGGTTCCGTACTGAAACGCCTAGAACCGCTCGGCCCCAGCGGCCAGGTAGAAGGCAGATTATCTACCGCCACTTATAGCCATTCTTCCCCTCAATACTTTACGACTTTCTAGTTCAACAGCCTGCTGCTGGCTTCAACGACATACTGTAGAACTTATTTCTGCGGTTTACACATTATGAGCTTGTTCGATCGCTGTGTGAGTTTCCTGCTGTCCCTGAATTTCTACTTTTTCCAGCTCTCAGTGTGTTATTTCTTTCTTGTTCTGTTTGTATAGACAAATACGGAACAAGTGGGTAATTTGGTCCATTATCAAGGTTTTCATACAATTTTTCATTGTAGGAGAGACCAGAGTTAACAGGCATAAGGGGCAAGTTAACTCACAGCTTCTATTTCCTGCCACCATACAGCTAGAATACTGTCATCTCCAAACTGGGATTTTATTTAAGGGTGCTCCATTCTCTGTTACAACATTTGCTTGGTAGTGTCGCGAATAAAATACTCTTCTTTCGTTTCTCTGACGGGTGACTAAATATTTTAATCGTTTATTTCCTTCTTTTGGTGAATCTGTAGATTGGTGATGCACAAGTGATGACGGATGTGGAATGTGTGGTGAACTGTGGTTGCATGTTTATATCATAATCATTTGTTTATGATGATTGTTATCCGTTTCCTTTTCGATATCCGCGTCAGGGTAGTTGGCGTAGTTAGGTATTGGGTCGGTTGTCATTACTACAACAACTCGCCCTCAACCTATCCCAAATGAAGCATCCACCATGGCTCATTAAAAAAAAAATTCTCTAAACACTAAGTAAACGCATATAATCTTAGAAGAACTTGGCCCTTTCCCCAAGGCTGGACCACGTCTGCAATCTAGCTGTGACCGAAAAAGAAGGTTTACTGCTATTCTAACAGACAGTCCCATCAAACACATCATGACACTTCAAAGGGTCAATAAGAAGAAAAAGCCGTGTACAATGAAGAAGGGCGACAAAGAAGTAAATCTTCTCAGAATATTACTTCATACTGAACTTTTTCTTTGGATGCTGATGACGGCATTTGAGATAGAGGGTAGCGTTGCTGAAAGTGATGTCAAGTTGCCGTTTCTTAGTGATAGTTCAGAGACTGAAGAACGTCTGCCTGCCGAAGGGCTTTTACACACAGCCGCCTGCGAAGACAATAGAGTTCTCATTGGACAGTTCCCACTGACGCTGGAGAATCAAAATAGTGCCGACTCCTCATATAGAACAGGACCAACAGGAAATCCACCAAAATCTCAAAGGGCTGCTTATCAACCTGACTACAACATTACTGACTTTGTTTTTGTTACAGCGTAAAGTCAAACGCCGGCACACCAGTCGTGAACCACAAGAAAGAAAGTCTGTGAGAAGAAGTCTGTTAATAGCACGCTGACTGGACTTCCCTCTTGGAAGACAACGAAACAGCAGCGTCCCCTATGCGAAGAGAACGTAAGAGCCGTGACCGACTGGTGACGGCCAGTTCAAGATTAGTGACTACGACAGCAGCGTCAAAGCAAGTTACTTCGCTTGTACTCCCTGTGAAGCCCAGACTTGGGGTGGTCTATACGGAAGAAGTTGATTATTTTTTATGTCGCCCTTTGCTTGCGACACATCGGTGTAATTGCCAAAGTTAAGTACTGTAATTGTCTTATCGTGATAAAAGTTATTAATACGACTTCTTTGATTGTTTGTCTAGCGAACCGAGTGTGCAGGCTTCCTAGGTACTGCAGTTTTGGTGATGTACCATGGACTCCAGTACCCCGCGAAGATCGTTGACACGGGTGGTCAAAACGGAATAAGTTGGAGATAGCCAAACGAGGATGGTTCAGTTTGATACCGTGGTGTTGTAATGATGCGTTGATAGTCCGCCATCGTATTTTTCCCTTGCGCAGGTTCGTCGTTTTTAGCACAAGACGGAAAACGTAGTTAGAAATTCCAGGGAGAATGGCACAGAGGAATGAAAATCCTAATAATGTCTGGCGTAAGATTAAAAAAAAGATGTCTTTGATAAACTTGCGTTGTATTTTTGCGATAATCACATTAAGTTTTCACTCGGAAATCTGGAAGAAGTTTCAGCTGACGTTTCAACTTGGAGCAAATCGCCAATCGCCTTCCTTAGTTCGTTAAACAAATCAACTCACCTGAATGTGACACAATACTATATTGCAAAAGGAAATCGGCTACTAAAATGCACTTACGGTAACTACACTGCTCACCAAGACACTATTTCCACCGACCTGTTATCGATATAAATCCCCCCGGGTGATAGCAGCGTTACCTGGCGAGGAATGACTGCTAGTCGGACACACGCACGGTGCATGCAGTATCAGCTAGCCTGCTGTTCCAGTATAGTATTGGGAAGGTGCGCGATCTATCTGTTTCATCGAGGGCAGATTCTGATGTTCGAGAGCTCTGCTCGTGTATATCGGAAACGGCATGTCTCGTCGGGTGTACAGGGTGTGGTAGATAAGTAATGAGACTCAGTCTAGAAAAACAAATTTATTGATGCAATTTGTACAAAACGTTAATATTCTTCAAAGTACTCGCCTTGGGCGTCGACACAACGTTGCCAGCGCGTTTTCCAAGCTTCATAGGCCCCACTGTAGTCCGTTTGAGTTATCCCAGTTAGTGCCTTCATGACAGCACGTTGCATGTTCGGAATATCGTCGAAACGATGACCCTTCAGGCATTTTTTGACCTTCGGAAATAGGAAGGAATCAGGAGGACTCAAGTCAGGGCTGTATGGTGGCTGTGGCAAAACTTCAACTCCAATTCGGGTCAAGTAGGAGGTCACGAGGAACGCTGTGTGCGCCGGAGCATTGTCGTGGTGGAGACGCCAGCGTTGAGCAAGGTCCTGTTCCGAAGCAGTTTTGCCCAAGCGAAAGCAAAATTTGATTGCATACCGCTGTTCTATCGAGCGATCCATCTTCAGCGTTTTCACAAGTGTCACGGGCACACAAACAACGTAATACGCGAAGCTCGACCCTCACTGCACCAGAGCTCCGACGCGACTGTGAACCGGTTCTATTGTTAGCTCAGATGCCCCACCACGTGACGTACAGGTGGGGACCGCCCTGCGAGCGACTGGGGCGCCGCGCGGCGGCCAGTCTCATTGCTTATCTACCAAACCCTGTATGAGGGGAGCTATGATAAGTGTCTTCAACACGTGCCGAAACCAAGGTGAAACTATGTCCAGAAGTCATGGGGTTGGGCGAACACCCGTCATTACAGATGTGGGACGTCTTAGGCTGGGCAGACCACTAAAACAGAACAGGCGGAACGAACATCAGACTTTAGTACTGGAAAGGGCACAAGTGTTTCTGAACACACAGTTCACCGAACACTTCTAACGATGGGCCTCAGCAGCCGACGACCCACGCATGTGCCAACGTTAACACCATGACATCGGCAACTACGACTGAAATGCGCCCGTGACCATCGACACTGGACGTTTTCGCAGTGGCAGAGCGTTGCATCGTGTGATGAATCCGACTACCTTCTTCATCATGGCGGTTGGAGGGCGCGAATCCGTTGGCTTCCAAGTGAACAGCTCCTTGACTCTTGTACCACTGGACGGAAACAAGCGGGCAGCGGCTCCATTATGTTCTGCGGAACAATCCCGTGGGAATTTATGGGTCCACTGGTGCTTGTGCAAGGCACCACGGCAGCTGAGGAGTATCGTATACTGGTTGCAGACTACGTACGCCTCTTCACGACGATCATGTTTCCCAACGGCATTGGCAGTTTTCAACAAGATAATGCGCCACGTCACAAGGCCAGGAGCATCATGAAGAAGTTAGAGGAACATCAATTGATGTGCTGGCCTTTCATCTCGTCAGATCAGAATCCGATACATCTGGGATGTGAATGAAAGTGGCACCAGAGGTCATCGTCACCCTCCATGGAATTTACGGGAGTAGGTGACTTTGTGCACAGACGTGGTGCTAGCTGCCTCCAGCGACCAACCAAGGGCTTGTTGTTTTCATGCCACGACGCGTCTTCGCTGTCATCCGTGCCGAAGGTGGACATCAGCTCGTAGTAGGTGGTCGTAATGTTCTGGCTGATTAGTGTTAACTTTGTACGTAAAGGATGTAATTCCTCTGAGTGTGTAAAGAAGATTGTTTGATTCTGTTATTACTTGTCAACCAGATAGATAGCCGAACAATTAACAAATTTGCATTGAATTAAAGCTTTCGTAAATTCAGTGACCACTGCGGGTGAGTCTCGAAGTAGCAACAACCTTGGTCTAGTGACAACGAGAGCCAGACACATACGGCGCCTCCAGATCGGGCAAGGTATTGCGCGTTACCGATATTATTCATGGACATGAAAAAAAAATAGTCTCTCCTGCCATAACATAAGCATAATATAAATGCAATATATACGAAAATAAAACCAACAATGAACACAGTTTACGTACAACTCACTGCATCATCAATCTAGATTAGCGAAAATTACACAGTCGGCCACAGTAAGCAGGTGAATGTTAAAGTTTTGGGACATTCAAATACAGCCAAAATAAAATTGAGTGGAAATCGAACCAACATGTCCACATAAACGTGTTCCGGACTCACACTGTCGTAGTTGACTTAAAACGTTTTGATAATTCTATTTATATAACATTCGGGAGCTGTAGTACTAAGCAGAATTAATTTATCTTGCACAATCCACATGTAAGATCATACCGCTGTTGAAATACATCGACACAGAATTTACATTTCTTTAAGTACTGTTCTTTCACGAAGAATGAATTTTTGAAGAATTTGTACTTTGCAAAATAATTACCCGAAGTTTTGGTAGAATACAGAGTATCTCCTCGAAAATTGCTTTGTTCTGCCTAAGAATCCATATTTATATCTGGTTTACGCAACTAATCCCTAGAGGTATGCCAACTAACCCCGCAGGTGAGGTTAGCTGACATTGTAGCAATCTTATATAGGAAGTGTTTTATGAGTTACCTAAAAAAGTATTTCATTGATGATTACTACCTGATTTTGTAGTCAAAAAGTTAAGGTATCCGCCACAATCACCAGAATCTCTCCAAGTACTGCAAATTCACGCGAAAGTGAATGAAGAACCAAGAGAGTGCCGCTGTTTAGATCCGCTAACGTTTGCTATAATACGTTGTCAGTGTTGTGTAAAGCAGCTACTGCTGCCGACACCTACTTTGGTCTATTTACTGTATGTAATCCTTCAACACTCTCTGCAACTGTTATCGCCCTATACCTCCCTCCAATATCGAACTGAAAGTTACTTGGTGCGTCATTACGAGTACCATGAACAATCCTTCTTTCAGTAACGTTGTGCCATAAATTTTCCATCTGCCAGATCACTCAGTGCCTCCTCATTGGTTATCTGATCTACCCACCTAATATTCAGCATTTTTCTGTGACACCACATTTCTAAGGCTCCAATTCTCCTGTTGTCTTAAACTAATATTGCCAGCGTTTAGCTTCTGTGTAAGGCTGCACCTCAATGACATAACTTCAACAAACTTTCAAACACTGGAACGTATATTCAAAGTTAACAAATTAATGAATAATAACCAGCTACACTGCTGTGCAAATTATTTGTATTTCATATCATTCACGATGAGCCTGTTTCGGCAAATTGCCATCAAATGGTTCGAATGGCTCTGAGCACTATGGGACTTAACTACTGTGGTCGTCAGTCCCCTAGAACTTAGAACTACTTAAACCTAACTAACCTAAGGACATCACAAACATCAATGCCCGAGGCAGGATTCGAACCTGCGACCGTAGCAGTCGCGAAATTGCCATCGTCAGGTGCTCTGTAAATACACAAGATAAAGGTCTTTTACGATAATCTGAAGAGCTATGTAACATCTTTGCTGTCATGTCTTATCTTTGTTTAGAATTATAGCTTCTCACAAGTGTACACTGGGGACGTATATGGAGGATTTTACTTGTTTTCCGTGTATGCTACTTTTCTGACAGCTAGATGACAGTGGGTCAGCCATATTACATTTTGACATGGTTACCGTTATACGAGGGCAGTTCAATAAGTAATGCAACACATTTTTTTTCCGAAACAGGTGTTGTTTTATTCAGCATTAAAATACACCAGGTTATTCCCCAATCTTTTAGCTACACAACACTATTTTTCAACGTAATCTCCATTCAATGCTACGGCCTTACGCCACCTTGAAATGAGGGCCTGTATGCCTGCACGGTACCATTCCACTGGTCGATGTCGGAGCCAACGTCGTACTGCATCAATAACTTCTTCATCATCCGCGTAGTGCGTCCCACGGATTGCGTCCTTCATTGGGCCAAACATATGGAAATCCGACGGTGCGAGATCGGGGCTGTAGGGTGCATGAGGAAGAACAGTCCACTGAAGTTTTGTGAGCTCCTCTCGGGTGCGAAGACTTGTGTGAGGTCTTGCGTTGTCATGAAGAAAGAGAAGTTCGTTCTGATTTTTGTGCCTACGAACACGCTGAAGTCGTTTCTTCAATTTCTGAAGAGTAGCACAATACACTTCAGAGTTGATCGTTTGACCATGGGGAAGGACATCGAACAGAATAACCCCTTCAGCGTCCCAGAAGACTGTAACCATGACTTTACCGGCTGAGGGTATGGCTTTAAACTTTTTCTTGGTAGGGGAGTGGGTGTGGCGCCACTCCATTGACTGCCGTTTTGTTTCAGGTTCGAAGTGATGAACCCATGTTTCATCGCCTGTAACAATCTTTGACAAGAAATTGTCACCCTCAGCCACATGACGAGCAAGCAATTCCGCACAGATGGTTCTCCTTTGCTCTTTATGGTGTTCGGTTAGACAACGAGGGACCCAGCGGGAACAAACCTTTGAATATCCCAACTGGTGAACAATTGTGACAGCACTACCAACAGAGATGTCAAGTTGAGCACTGAGTTGTTTGATGGTGATCCGTCGATCATCTCGAACGAGTGTGTTCGCACGCGCCGCCATTGCAGGAGTCACAGCTGTGCACTGCCGGCCCGCACGTGGGAGATCAGACAGTCTTGCTTGACCTTGCGGCGATGATGACACACGCTTTGCCCAACGACTCACCGTGCTTTTGTCCACTGCCAGATCACCGTAGACATTCTGCAAGCGCCTATGAATATCTGAGATGCCCTGGTTTTCCGCCAAAAGAAACTCGATCACTGCCCGTTGTTTGCAACGCACATCCGTTACAGACGCCATTTTAACAGCTCCGTACAGCGCTGCCACCTGTCGGAAGTCAATGAAACTATACGAGACGAAGCGGGAATGTTTGAAAATATTCCAAAAGAAATTTCCGGTTTTTTCAACCAAAATTGGCCGAGAAAAAAAATGTGTTGCATTACTTATTGAACTGCCCTCGTAAATAAGTAATGTGTGAAAATCAGTTTTTGTCTTTTTTTTTAAATACGGGAGATACATGCACCTGCGCTTGCACGCGAGCTGTAGCAGTCACCGGAGACATGCTAACAGCTGCGAACCACCTGTATCTCTTCATACTTGAAGTCCTCAACGAAGATGATGACATCTTTCAGCAGTATAGCTGTCCGTGCCTCTGAGCCTAAACCGTGCTAAAGTGGTTTGCGGAGCATTATTGTGAACGAACTTTTATATCTCGGCGACCAAATTCACCCGATGAAAATCATATGGGACACCGTCTGCGTCGCTATCGGCTACAATCACTGCGTACACAAATCAGATACCCGTTATGTACACGAACTACATGACCTGTGCGTTGACATACAATACCACATACCTCCACAAACCTACCAGCAAATTGTTGTATCTATGACATCCATAATCAGTGATATATTTCGTTCCAAGGACGAACGGGCTATTATGCAGGTCGTCATAACGTTAAGCTTATCAGTGTACGTTGCGAAAACTAGCCGACCTATATCACTCCTCTGGGACATAGGCATAGTTACTTTGACGTCTAAAGGCCATGTAAAGCTTAGAAAGAAAGAATATTGACTGCCAATTATTGTAATGTCTCTTACCCATCCGTTGCACGATGGATACCATAAAATGATCTACCCATCTTGCAGAAATGCCACATCGTGTCATTACTACAGTTTGAGGATATGTCTTTTCATCTCTTCATCCTCCGAATATTACTGACTGTGGTTTGCTTACCTCGCCTCTTCTGAAGTTTTGTCGTAGATCTCGTCCCAAGTGGCTTCTTCTCCACACAGGAGCAGGATTCGACGTGCAAACAACAAACTGTGCTATACCGAATCTGTTAAGAATTACATTATGTGGTCTGTTTGCTGGAAACCATTTCAATCACACAGTTGGTCCGATACTCCGTATACTCGCAGTTTGCTCATTAGACGGCTTTGGAGAATGTATAGAATGTCTGATGGAAGACAAAGAACATAGTATCTGGGAGGGCAACTGTATACTTATCTATTGCTTTCTGGGTCTCGTGGACAAACAGAGCAAGCTGGGTTAAACACTATCGTTATTTTCCGAACCAATGTTCATTCCTTGAATGGAGATTCTCAGTCTCCAGAAATTTGAAACTACACGAGCTTCAAACATGTTCCAACTTTCTACAACAGACCGAAGTTTTGTGCGGTTGTTCGACAATCCTTCTTAAAAATGGGAATGAACTTCTTTTTTTTCCTGTCATTAGGAGCGCTTCTCTCCTCCAGAGACCAACGGTACACTCTTACTACGAAAGGGAAAAGTTCTTTCGCAAAGACTCTGTAGACTCGAATTGCTACCTAGTCAGGTCCAGTGGCATGTTCTATGATGAGTGATTTCAGCTACTTTTCTACCTCTTGGTCGTTTATTTCGATATATGTCATTCTGTCGTTCATGCGACGATTTAAAGGGGCAACCAGAGCCTCTGCAAAACAGTTTTGAAAAAGACATTTAGCATTTCGGCCGTCTCATTCTCTGTTTCAATGCCGTTATGGTCTCAGAGCATATGGGTGAAGCCTACCATCCATTTACTGATTTAACATGAGACCAAAACAATTTTTTGTCTAGTCGGTAAACAGAATTTTACCACCAACTGTTATTGAAACTCTTTTGCCGTCTCAGATGTACAATGTTATAGGCGAAGCCCAAAGATGTCTTTTCCTTGAACCTTGATTCTCTTTCGTAGATCGGGGAGGGCTACAACGCGTTTCAGTCTCTTCTTAACTACGGTCCTGACCTTAGATTCTTAATATTGTTGACTGGTTTCTGAAAAACTGTAGGCAACCTTTCCTTCCGTCAATTTTATCCAGCATACCTTCAGGATCTCAAAGTGTAGTTCTACAATTACTATCAACGTAGGTTTTCTTTGTTTTAGCCTTTATAAGTAACTCTTAGTATGTGCCATGCGCATTCCTACATTTATGTGGAATCCAAGCCGATTGTTTCATTAGTCATCTATCGGTTTCGGTTATTAACCACCATCCGGGATGTAGAGTCCAACAGATTAGTTAGAAACATCCCATATTTTCTTGAAGCCGAACCACATTAAAATTATCCACCATTGTATAACCAGACGTACAGTTTTTAACTAATCTGTTGCACCCTACAGCCTGGATGATGGTTAATAACCAAAACAAGCAGATGACGATTGGGACAATAAACAGCTGATGATTAAAATGCATTTTACAAAACAGTTTACAGCTGTTGAACCTCGCTTAATTGAAATATTATGTTTCAGTATTTTGTACCTGTCTCTTATTAACCTGATAGTACGGCAATAAACTCCCTTCTTGGAATTTGAATAATCACATTATTCTTGGAGCCATATGATTTTTGTCCAGTTTCATGTATTTTTCATATCATATGGGATGATGGGGTAATCCCTCGAGGATCGAGAAGAGTATTTATATAAATATAAAAAATTTTATGCACGTGTAAATAAAACATTAAACAAATTTAATAAAATATTCAATGAGGGAAACTCAGTTGGGAAGGTGATCTTTTCGCAGCATGCACTGTATTCAATTAACCAACTACAGTGAGCTGAGGAATATACTGAGAACGTGTCTCAGGTCGTATCACGCCACACGGTGCCGAGTTTGGTAGCAATAGTTAGTCTCATATACTGCTTTAGTTTTATTTTAATATCATTTTGACCTTAGTGAAAGGAAAACGGTGAAAGACAGCATCCGCAGAAAGCGATTAATTCAATTAGAAACGTACAGAAATGGATAGTTAGCGAAACATGTAATCCCAAAAGGGAGATAAGAAGGAGTTAGAGGAAGAGCCATTAAGCACGTAGACGAGGGATAGCGAATAAAGTTCATTAGTATCACAGCTTCATTAATAAGAAAAGTACATGAAACTCCCTACGACGGCGAAGAAGGGTATTCAGCTAACTTCTTTAATGAAGACTTATTCCTCAGAACTTGTTGCTAGGCAACGGCGCTATAAATTCGTCTCGAGTTACGCTGCATTTTCCTCAGACTTGAACCAGCACACGTGTAAACAACGTTTCCTTTCATTTACCAAATGCTGCATTTCCCGCCTGAACTGTTCGTAAGAAGTTTCCCGTTCCCTTTGCACCTGTCGGTTTCATGGTAGAGCACCCATTGTAAATAGGTTACAATATCAGAATTATAGAACACTGAGAATCCTTAGGACTTTCGCAGTATACATGGACATAATACCTTTACAACGGTGAGCCAATGCTTCTTTCAACTGCATTTGTTCCTGCAAACAATGTATTAAATTCCAAATGGTTGATGAATATGTTGCTGTTCGCCCGTTGCTCTTCCACCGAGTAAAATGATGGAGAAGGTAAGACGTTGTGACCCCTTCTCAACGACCTTTATTGGAAGGCCGACTAGTCTTCTTAAGATACAATTATTTTATTTGCTGGAAATTCCTGTATCAAATGGCCGTTTTGTGCCTAGAAAACCCTTTGATCTCTTATTAGCTGTATCCTCCTGCAAACAGAGCTAAGAAGGAAACATAAATTTAAGATAAAATTAATATTTCATATGTGTTTAGATTTTGCCACTTATTTTCCATTATATTGCCTGAAGAATGGAAAGACGTACTATCAAATCTCTTGAGAGCTCGTCTATTTTCGGTACTGTTAAATTGAAAGTTCTATTACATGTAAAAAATATGGAACTTCTTTAATATATTCCTTAAGCGTCCTTGGAAACTTTTGAACAGGAGGAGGGTAAGGTGGATTCAGTCTGGGAACGGCTCCTAGTTTTTGCGAAGCAATCATTGCTCAAAGAAGAAGATTTCCTGGCGGCTAGTCAGTGAAAGCAAGAAGTTTTAATAACTCCAGTGCCACTACCAGCTACAAAATCGCCCTGTCATTGGCCCTATGGCGCACAGCCGTCTGACATGTGACAAACCATGACAGTTTCGTGTTCCAACACGAATCAAGAAATAACTTAAATAGCTCTGCAGAGAACTATGCCCACTATTGACCCCATACGCGAAGACTCTCGACAGCTAGGAAAGTTAGGCACATCGCCCGAATGAAGATTTAACCCAACTGCATCTTCCTTTAAACGGTTATGCTCCTTAATATTTCCATTCATTATAGTGTATTACCAAAGAAACATGTCGCAATTCCTGAAAGAGAAGAAACGTTAAGGAAGTGGCTAGATTTGCCGAAGTGTAGTGCCTGCAAGAAAAGCATAGCACCCAGAAAAGATGGTTGAATGTCAATATAATTTCGTACACGTACACACGACCGGCGGATATGTAAACCATTTGGGTTCCAGTTCTCTGTTACAGGTAGAACAGCTACCAGACCTGGTAAAGTGTATGAAGGGCGTGAAGACCTTCGGATGTTGAGAAGTCTCTATGAAATACAAAGAGATACAGTTAACTCGTATTAGACGGCATTATTATGACCTAACATAGAAAGGTGGATCTATAATTGGCTTCTGGCCAAATCGTGCTATATCCGTATTTGGGATGCATTCGGATCTGACAGTGGCCCAATGTTACACTGTATGGAAACAAGAGGGTAGGCAATCGCGTCAAAAAAAAACGTTCAAATATGTATGAAATATTATGGGACTGAACTGCTAAGGTCATCAATCCCTAAGCTTACAAACTACTTAACCTAAATTATCCTAAAGACAAACACACATACCCATGCCCGAGGGAGGACTCGAACCTCCGCCGGGACCAGCCGCACAGTCCATGACTGCAGCGCCTGAGACCGCTCTGCTAATCCCGCGCGGCGCAAACTCGTCGTCAAGATTTCGTTGCTCACGTCACACCACCAAGGCTTGATCGCCGTATTGTGCACCAAGAATATCGCAAATCCAACTGCTCTATCCACCCGAAAACTATTAACTGAGTCGATATAACATTCCGTGCTATACCGCATCATTGGTCGAAGACTTGCAGCACCCAGACTAAGGAATTTCCCTACAATGTGTAGACTGCCGTTAACACCAAACAAACCGCTGCGTTTTTAGAGGTGCTGCGATGGGGAGGCATGGACTGCTGACGAATGGCGTGATATTGTGTTCAGTAATTAATCACGGCTCTCTGCTACCCCGGATGACTGTCAACGGCGAGTATAGTGGCGAACTCGAAACAGTTCCTGTTCCCCCAATATTTTGGTGGGGCACAGCGATGTTACTGCTGGTGTTATGGTATGAAGAGTCATCGTATATGAGTACAGGTCACGGTTGGTAATGATTGAGAGAACTCTGACCACACGGCCGTATGTCACGGACATCGTGATTCCTCACATGTTACTATAATATCCGGGTGCCATTTTTCAAGAGCACAATGCGTGTCGAAACGTAGCACATGCTTCTGCGAACTGTCTGCTTCATGTTTTTGGTCATTTCCGTTCCCAGTAAAGTCCAATTATGTGACCCCGTCTAAGCATCCATATAATTAACTGCTAGTATCAGGGATTTCAAGGAACAGTTGCAAGAATTGTGGAACTGCTCGCCTCACGAAAGGAGACGTCTATATGACACACTTCCAAATAGAATCAGTGCATGCCTCCAGGCCAGAGAGTGCGAGTGGGACCATACCGCCAAGTTCTTTGTAATTCTGACTAGTTTTTGTAATACTAAAGTAACATCCCATACCCTGTCAACGCCTGAAGTTATATTTCGTGTCTTATTCCTCTTCTGGTTGCTCTACGAATCTTCTTCTGACTTCAGTAGCAACAGTATTTATTAGCATTTATGAAGACAAGAAGAATAATTATTTTTCACAATACAATCCATTTCAACATTATAAGTTTTTCCCCCATACGATGCCCCGCGTAACTATTACAGCAATCGGCTCTATTTATAAAAAGACGATGTCATAAATACCGTTCATCATACGACACCCTATCCATACAATTTGATTATCACAGAATCTCGTCGCGAAAGCCATATATACTGAAGCATTCATCTGTCACTTGACACAAAATCGTTGCAGTCAATAATTGCTCGTGCTGCTATACTACGACACCATGTGGTTATTCAGAATACAACCACGACACCATTACCTACTGCTGCCTTTGGTTATGCCTAGTACAGAGTATAATGGCAATTCCCATCCGTAATATGACCTCAATAATTACCACCTCAATTTTATTTGTGGTGATGAAGCACACAGTGATCAACATTATTATTGTTGCTTTCTATTGCACTTGAAATGGCTCTGAGCACTATGGGACTCAACTGCTGTGGTCATAAGTCCCCTAGAACTTAGAACTACTGAAACCTAACTAACCTAAGGACATCACACACATCCATGCCCGAGGCAGGATTCGAACCTGCGACCGTAGCGGTCGTGCGGTTCCAGACTGTAGCGCCTTTAACCGCTCGGCCACTCCGGCCGGCTGCACTTGAATAGTAATGCAGTCCAGAAAGGGTGGACGACAGACAAAGAACAGAGCAGAAACAAGACGGTCCCCCAGTCAAAGCCATCGAGTGAATCCACCGCTGTCACCGCATCTTTCTCTCTCTCTCTCTCTCTCTCTCTCTTTCTCTCTCTCTCTCGCGCGCGCTCTCGCTCTCGCCCTCTTCGTAGGCAGCGAACACATGTCGCAATCAATGTCTTGCTTAACGTGATTCTTCTTAATTGTCACTTTGGGCTGGAAGGCCTAGTGTATTCTCTATATTCCTCCACCTGTAGCTTCTTTTCCTGGCTTTCGTGGTCCATTTCTTTATCTCAGCCCCATCACCTCAGCATCCCTGTTGATATCATCTGTCCACTCTGTCCGTGACCGTCCTTGGTCCAATCTGCCTTTCCCGGATCCTGAGAATGCTGGTCACAGAAGTCTTTCCAGTTTGATTTCAATTAGATCTCCTGCTGACATCAGTCATATTTCCTTCCTCTTTCAGCCATTATCAACTTGTGAGTATAAGTCTGACAGTTTCTGGTTTTTCGATATCCTCCATCAATGAAGCTGTGTGTCCCTCTTGGGGCGAAATATATTTCTTAATATCTTCTCTCAAACAGTGTTCACTGCGAATTACTACTGTGCCCTCACGTAGTTCAAATGGTTCAAATGGCTCTGAGCACTATGGGACTTAACATCTATGGTCATCAGTGCCCTAGAACTTAGAAATACTTAAACCAAACTTACCTAAGGACAGCACACAACACCCAGCCATCACGAGGCAGAGAAAATCCCTGACCCCGCCGGGAATCGAACCCGGGAACCCGGGCGTGGGAAGCGAGAACGCAACCGCACGACCACGAGATGCGGGCGCCCTCACATGGGATGAAAGACGTAGGCTGTTTATACTTTACCATCTGGATGACCGAGCTTGGTCTCGATAGGCCTATTTCTGTTTTACGACGTAACTTATCTTGAGTTATAGATTTCGTTTACTTTTACGAATCTTTTTTCAGATGTTCTCATACGGATGTAACGATACTCTAACAAGAAGCATTTAAAATGATACAATTCACGTAGGACATATCCAACATTTATGGGTGAAAGACTGTTCCAGAAGAGATTTATTTGAGTAAGTGTGAGATAGGACTGTTTGGAGCTGATCTCCTCTGTTTGTGCTTGATGCGAATATATAAACCTTGTGTCTTGCTGAACAAACGTGTTACATTGAGGCATCCGTGTCGTGTGGGAAGCGTGAGACACGACCACGATTGTTGAAATGCCCAACTACATTTAGGATACTTTTTGCTATGTTGCATGGCGCACCAGCGCTCTGGCTGTACTAAGAGCGCGCGTCTGCTGATGCGCCGACCTAGCGCCGAGCCATGCGGGTTGCGTAACCAGCAGGCTAGGCGCCCAGAGGGCAGTGCGGCACTATGCATTGTTAATTTTTTCAAATTGTTGCATCCTTGAGCCCCCGTTCACCAAATGTACGTCTAGCGGTTCTCGGATAACGCCCCCGGTTACAGGAGTCTAGGATAACACTTTATTAATAATTATAATACAAAGTAATATCACCAGTTACAGTTACATTCTCAGGAAGTACACCAAGTTCATTCATCCATACATGTATTCTCTTCATTAGAAACTTTTCTACATGAACGAGTATACAGAGTAAAAGGCATATTACTATAAACAAAACAAGGTCTACTTTGCGTCCTCAGGTCGATTCCACAGTGTCAGGTCTTGTAGGCGATGACATCTCGGTCTGCAAAAGATTCTAGTCCAGGTAGAAATGCCCAACCACATTTAGGATACTTTTTGCTATGTTGCATGGTGTGTGTAGAATTTATGCTACGTAGTCTATTTTCGAAGGTACGTAAATATTTGCTAGCTGGACTTTTTGCAGTTCCATCTAAATATCATATATTACACAAGTGAACGGAGCCTCTTATCTAGTGCGGAACAGATTTGTAATTGGCATCAAGTCTGTGCTGTAACTTGTTTCTCAGTTCTGCTCCTAGACACTTCATACTTTGCGGTTCTGAATGTTGGTCGTGGTGGTGTCAGCCTGTACCTAGAACTGTGTCCTAAGTCCACTTTTCTTACAGCTCAACTTAGCACCTGATGCAGATTCATGTCGTTATATTGTCCGCAGTCATGACTGTTTCTACCATTAAGCGGCCGCCTAGGGGAGCAAAATTTTAGGAGCGGCAAAAAAACGTTAATTTCAAATCAAGCAGCGAAAACAACGAGCAAATGATGAGAAAAAATGTAAAAGAGGAAAAATTAAAAACTAACTTATTTACAAAAGCTTGCGGAACAGTTACATAATGAGTCCTGGTTTGACAAAAGTAAACACGTTACCTCTGCCTAACTCAAAACTAAAACTGCAGCTACTGAGTACGAAACGGAATCAACTGAAGGAACCACTGCCTTTACACAATCACAGAAATCATTCCCCACCGGGATTTGGACCTCGCCGGCCGCGGTGGTCTAGCGGTTCTAGGCGCTCAGTCCGGAACCGCGCGACTGCTACGGTCGCAGGTTCGAATCCTGCCTCGGGCATGGATGTGTGTGATGTCCTTAGGTTAGTTAGGTTTACGTAGTTCTAAGTTCTAGGGGACTGATGACCATAGATGTTAAGTCCCATAGTGCTCAGAGCCATTTGAACCATTTTTTGATTTGAACCTCTACCCATCTTGGACGAATGATCAGAAGCCAATCGCATAGATCACTGCGGCTAATAAAAGTTGTAGAATTCTCAATAGAAAATTCAACTGTGGCGTCATTTATCTATTTAATCGCTAGAAAGTGGATACTGAAAAATGAGACATTTATTCCCCTTTGTAAATATATTTCAATTGAAATATAAATGAAATGACAGCATGATTATCCAGATGACCGACTCTGATGGTTCGACAAATTTCCCAGCACTATAGCATAATTTCTAAATTCTAGGAAAAATTCATTCGTTCCAGAAAATAGTTCCACGCCTTTATTGGTGCATTTTCTTGCAACGAATTAAAATAAGCAATTTTTACCAAATTTGGAAGCACTGGTACATTAAGTTGAGTTCTAGTTTAAAATGTTCATCACATTCTTCCAGTTTCAGATTTCTCAGACAATTTCTAAAACTATAAGAAAAATAAGAATTAAGACATTTGTTGTCTTCAATGAGTTGTAACGCAATTGAGGACAAAGCATGAAATTTGATGACTTTGCCCAGACAATGAGGGCAGCTGGTTAAATGATTAAATATATAATGTTGGGGAAGGGGTAGGGGCAAATTGGGGAGACCGATGGTAGTAAAAACGAGGGGCTTCAATACTGAACTCTCGTCTAGGGCGGTAAACACCTAGCAGGGACCCTGACCTCCAAGCGAACTTTATCGGCACTCATTACTAAGAAACCGACATGATCAGCGTACATACGACATACATTTTCTGTAAGTTTATTTCTAAACCTCTCAGCTGGTTCACTAGTGTGGTGAAGAATGGCTCCATTGTGACTACGAATAACGCCATCGACGCTGGGTAGCATTGGTTCACACGATTGTTGATTTAGATGGTGTGGCCGAGTTGCCCATTTTTTATAATTTGTGAAATGCTATCACGTAAGATAGTCGTTATTATATCACTGAAGTGATATGGGAAGCCTATCTCCAGCATTGTGTGTAACAGAAAGCAATGACTGACACGGACGAACGTCATGCATATGGTGCATCTTGTCCTGCAAACTTCGGCTTTGGCTAAGACGTCACTATAGTCTCCTAATACCTGAAAAACGGATCTAGCGCACCCTACGGTTGTTTGATAAGGTCCTGTGACAAAATTAATCACTTTTTCGATTCTTCATGGTTGCATGCCCTCGAAAAATTTGTTAGTCACTATTAAGAAAGGCGATCGGATGAAGCTTTTAACTGAGATACCCGACAGACACTTGGAATTGTTACATTCGTATTTATTAATTGGCTGTAAATCAATATTCCTCTCCGTAATTTCATGCCAGAATATTTGCTATATTTAAGCATGGGTTTCGTCATGTCCGAGATACATGTGTTTCGGGCTGAGAAGTACAATAGTTTTCAAATGGTGTTTGGCGATTTCTTCTGTCACACGTTCTGCGTCCTTTGTGGTGAGCTTTTCTGGGACGTTAGTTGCTCTTTCGTCTGCTGCATTCTCATAAATTCCTTTGGCAGTCATCAGATCAACGTGGTGTTTGTAAATCTCGTTTATGATATTCTTCTGATCCTTTAGTGCCCTTCCGTCAGGTAACTCAAATTGCGTCAATATTTTTCTGGTTATTCTTTTCCTTTCGCGTATGAGGCAAAAGATAACCGGTTAAAGATATATCATGATTCTTGCTCTGATTTTGACACCACCTAGATGTTGCTTTGTTAACAGTCGAATTTTGGCTTGAATTTTCTTAATTTTAGTGAAGTTTTCCATAACAGTGGCATCAAGTTTAAAAAAGTTCTTGGGACACTGGAAATAAAATTGCAGCGTTCGTTTGCGCAACGAGTTTCTACGGCGCGAATAGTTCATCAAAGAGCTTCGGATTTTTGTTTGTGTACATTTCAACCACCAGATGAACACACCAAATTAAGACTTACTTTAGGTCTTAAGTCTACCCACATCTTATTCCTCTGAATATTAGCGCTCAAATTTTTATGTTTCCCACTTGTAATCGAACAACCGAGAAAATAATTCCGTACCGCTCGAAGATACAAATCAGACTAGATTTGAAGACATCTTAATTCAGAGCCAGTTGGGTTGTACAGCCGTAAAATCGATAAACCACCCGAACATTGTCAGACTGTCTTTGATAACGAGAAAGAATATTTTATTTATAAACAATTTCTCCCTACTTTTTACTGTCGCGTTCAATAAATTAGTGGAAAACTCTACTAAAATATTCACTGTAATAATTAAAATAAAATACAACTCACCACGATAACCTTACTATGAATGTTTGCTTTTATAAAATATGAAGTATCTGTAACAGAGACTGCATATGTTGGCAAGAATTAGAAAGCAGAGCAGACTACGAAATCGACCATGTTTACTTGCTGTCTTGTCTCATGTTCAAGTAGTTTGGGAAAGAAGCACTTCATAAATACACACACCAAGAAAAAGTTTTGCATGACACAAGTTCCCAGGACTTCTGAAGATATACGTTGACTGTTCGGAGATGTCTCTAGACCCACCCAAAGATGTAAACAACCATGCATGAGCAGCGCCTATTAGACGGAGGGGCTCGGACTGCCGATCAGTTCCAGCCAGTCTACTAGGAAGAAGGTACACGGCTGGTGTTGTCTGTAGTTCAGCCATGCGTAGACGGTCAAAAGCGCAGTTCGATCGCATCCGCATTGTTACTTATTGCCAGGAAGGGCTCTGAAAAAGCCAACTGTCCAGGTGGCTCCGAATGAACGAAAGCGATGTTGTCCGTACATGGAGGAAATACAGAGTGACAGGAACTGCCGATGACATGCCTCGCTCAGGCCGCCTAAGGGCTACTACTGCAGTGGATGACCACTACTTATGGATTATGGCTCGGAGGAATCCTGACAGCAGCGCCACTATGTTTAGTAATGCCTATCGTGCCGCCACAGGACGTCGTGTTACGACTCAAGCTGTGCGCAATAGGCTGCACGATGCGCAACTTCACTCCCAACGTCCAGGGCTACGTCCATCTTCGCATCCACGACACCATGCAGCGCGGTGCAGATGGGCCCAACAACGTGCCGAATGGACGGCTCAGGGTTGGCATCACGTTCACTTCACCGATGAGTGTCGCATATGCCTTCAACCAGACAATCGTCGGAGACGTGTTTGGAGGCAACCCGGTCAGGCAGAACGCTTTACACACATTGTCCAGCGAGTACAGCAAGGTGGAGGTTCCCTGCTATTTTAGGGTGGTATTATGTGTGGGGCTGACGTAAGCCGCTTCTGGTTATGGAAGGCACCGTAACGGCTGTACGATATGTGAATGCCATCCTCCGACCGATAGTGCAACCATATAGGCAGCATATTGGTGAGGAATTCGCCTTCGTGGACGACAATTCGCGCACCCAACGTGCACATCTTGTGAATGACTTCCTTATGGCTAACGACATCGCTCGACCAGAGTGACCAGCATGTTACCCAGACATGAAATATATCAAACATGCCTGGGATACATTAAAAGGGCTGTTTATGGATGACGTGACCCATCAACCACTCTGAGGGATCTACGCCGAATCGTCCTTGAGGAGTGGGACAATCTGGATCAACAGTGTCTTGATGCCGGCCGGAGTGGCCGAGCGGTTCTAGGCGCATACAGTTGGAACCGCGCGACCGCTACTGTCGCAGGTTCGAATCCTGCCTCGGGGAATGGATGGGTGTGATGACTTTAGGTTAGTTAGGTTTAAGTAGTTCTAAGTTCTAGGGGACTGAGGACCTCAGAAGTTAAGTCCTATAGTGCTCAGAGGCATTTGAACCAATTTGACTGTCTTGATGAACTTGTGGATAGTATGCCACGACGATTACAGGAATGCATCAGTGCAAGTGGACGTGCTACTGCGTATTAGAGGTACCGGTGTGCACAGCAATCTGGACCACCACCTCCGAAGGTCTCGCTGTATGGTGGTACAACATGCAATGTTTGGTTTTCATGAGCAATAAAAATGCCGAAAATGTTGTTTATGTTGATCTCTATTCTAGTTTTCTGTACAGGTTCCGGATCTCTCGGAATCGAGGTGATGGAAAACTCTTTTTTATGTGTGTAAAACTGTGTACTATCAGTTACACGTAATTTTATCGGCAGAAGCAGGAAGTGGCAGTATGAGTTAAGCAGTAACATATGTTTTTATCGCCCTTACACTGTGGCCTACTGGAAGTAGCGAGACGATTTGTGAAACAGACGTTTCCTTTAGTGATTATCTGTCTGCTTTAACTTGATCACTGAAAGAAAATTGTAAAATGCAAGGAGTTCAGAACACAGGCGAGAAAATAAAAACGGGGGAGAGTCAAAGAAGCACACCTAATTCTACCGAGTAAATGTAGTAGTCGGTCGATTTTAATCCTCGTTTCACTGATTCCGCGATGCTGCATTTGATTGTCCGAAATCGCTTAGTTCGCTCTATCCTAACAGTGCTACAAGGTGGGAAGTTTTTCAGCATGGAAAGTTTTTGACTTTTATTGACGAACTATGTGTAGTGGTTATGTTGCCGCGATTACAATAGACAATTTTGATCGTTCTTTCCTTATTTATAGACTGAATGAGAGTTTTGCCTAAGGATGAATGCATGACTGTCATCGTTCTAAGTTTCTTGTTCCACGTTCTCGCGAGGATTGCGTATCTTTTCATGTTAGCTGGTTCGAATTGCTCCACTCCTTTTTGAGGCCGCTTTTTCTATCATGGTGTGTGATTTCCGAGCACAGTCGACTTTCTTGGTTCGGAACTTATTTTATTCATAGCTTACGAAGTCTGTTTGTAGATATACATTCAGTGTTGTGTTGCTATCTATTAACTTGTGTTACTACGTTTTTTGAACAGTGCCAGTGACAGCGTTCTCAAGAAAAATATTTTCAAAATCTATAATGGTCAAAAATGTGTCACCTATTCATAAAGCTTAAAGTATAAAAACTGGAACGCTCCAAAAATTTGAATCTCGTCTCATGAACGAGCTTTCCGGGTTTCACTGCGCTTATGACAGAAAAACACAAATCATTGTTATAATGGCCTTGTGGTTGAAACTCTTTTCTTCTTTGCGTTTGTATCCTTATAAATAATAACGCAATGTAGTTCTGCCTTCAGCAAACACAACTTTTCTTTTAGTATCCAAACATGTTTCGGAGAAATATCTCTAACTTCGGTGGGATCATTTTTTTCACTGTCAAGTAACATACAAAGAACTTATGTCAAATAATACATAGCATTTTTTGGGGTTATAGTAATTACAATAATAAAAGTATTCACAGAAATATTAAAAGGAAACATAAATATATACCTCAGTATTACATGTTAGTGTTCACGTTTCTGTCTGACATTTACTGCACAGCTGTAATCATTAACTTGCAGTATCTGTATTAATAAGCATTTATGAATATTTTGTTACGTAACTAGCAAAATCTTACGCCTAATATTAAATTATCAGCTTCTTTCTCCTAATGATTTTTTTCTTATAGCCCTATTGTAATGTTGTTTTCTAAACATAGATTCGCAATTTATTCTTTTTGACTAGCATTTTTTCGGCTACAGAAGTAGTTTTGAAAAAATTTGTTGAAGTGTATGTAGACTGTGAACAGACTTTGCGAAATGGTCTGTTGGGAGGGAGACGGCGGAGTATATATGTGAATGTGCCTACTCTGAGGCGTTTCCACGCTTCTACAGGGTGACTGATTTGACCTTCCTAGTCACACTGATTCACTGTTTGTGTGATGTTCGCTTGTTGAGCCATCTTGTTCTGTGTATTCTGAGTTGGCGTTTTGAATTTGGCAGTGACAGGTTCAAGAGGCACGCACACACACAGACACACACACACAAACACACACACAATAACAAACAAAGGTACAGACACTAAAGCCCTGTGTCAATGCAAAATTAAAAACTCATTTATATTATTCCTAAAATTTGGCAAACTATGGAACAAAACTTTGATAAATGCTTGTTAATTCCAGATGACATAATGCAAAGATCAGACAGACACGTTAACAGCAATATGTAACATTAGGATTTATTCGCATATTTGTTTTTCCTGTGAATAGTTCTGTCAGTTCTTTAATTTATACAGAAATCTAAAAAAACTGTTATTTATTGCAATTCACAAATTCATTATATGCCATTTCACAGAGTGTAAATGAACCCATCGAAGATGGAAAAGCTACCCCGCAACGTGTCCGGGAACTGAAGCAAGAAAAACTGTGTTTCCTTAAGGCGAAACCACCTGTTCCCATGACATAAATGTTACATTTATTGATTCATGATGTTTATTTTCGCAGTCGGTGCTTCTGAGCACTATAGTTATATAAGAACTAGTCCCTAAACCTAGTTACAGAAATGAGAATAAAGCTCAGTAGTGTATACTTTATTATTACGTTCGTTCGCAACCATGTCTTTGAGACGCAAACTGTAGTCTTGTACTAGGCTGCTGAAGGAACACAGTAGCTAGTATTCTTCCTGTTGGTTGTATAAGCAAACCTTGAGCACAATGCCTAATATGTTTTAAAACTCTGTAAGCGACGAATTTCTTACTGGTTAGCACAGAATTATCCAGCTAAGGTGATTTAATTTTGCATGATATCTCCATTGAATAATCAAAGCTGTTTCCACATAAGTTCCACTTAAATTCATAGAATTTATGGTTATGAGTCCAGAAAACTTCTTCCACACGGAAATTGTAACTAATCCAATCGTGCACGTTGCGATTTATCTGTGATAGCCACCACTGGAGCAATAAGTCTGAGACAATGCAACATCTTCTTACTAGAACATGATCGCCTGTAAAGTGAAGGCGTCTTTGTCTCGCGGTTCTAGTATCGCCGAAAGTCATAATTTTAATCTTTTCAGTGATCAAGTTAAAGAAGACAGATAATCACTAAAGAAAACGTCTGTTTCACAAATCGTCTCGCTACTTCCAGTAGGCCACAGTGTAAGGGCGACAGAAACATATATTACTGCTTAAGTGATAGTGCCACTTTCTGCTTCTGCCGACAAAATTATGTGTAACTGAGAGTACACAGTTTTACACACATAAAAAAGTTTTGCATCGCCTTGTGTATTGTTTACTCCTGCATGAAATCTAAGATATTTACAAGTGCAAGTAGGTGATTGCTTAAACACCTCTGTGTATTTTGTAATTAGTCTAATCTTATCATTGTTGCCCAGATGGGAGCAATACATAGTTGTATGTAGTAAACTCCTAGATTCCTCACTTAATACATGTTCTTGAAACTTTGTAATTAGGCTTTCATGGGATAATTGGCATCTGTGTTCAAGAGTCTATCAATTCAGGTTATATAGCATTTCCGTTGCACTCTGCGATCATTTGTGCAACTATTTGTTTTTGCATATGTTCAATATCTCTGTTAGTCCAAATTGGTATAGGCCTCATAGTCTTGAACAATATTCTAAATTCAGCTGAACTATCCAGAATTTTCTTCAAATCAGTGTCGAACAACTGTGCTTTGGTGACATGACATCGTTGTTTGGGAACATGAAGTCCATGAATGGCTATAAATGGTCTCCAATCAGCCTAAGATAACCATTTTCAGTCAATAATCAGTTCATCTGGACCAGAGGACCCAGTCCATCCCGTGTAAACATAGCCCACCGATTATGGAGCCACCGTCAGGATACACAGTGCCATGTTCTCAACATGGGTCCATTGTTTCATGGGGTCTGCACTGCACTGAAACCCTACCATCAGCTCTTACCAACTGCAGTCTTGATACATGTGACCAGGTAATGGTTTTCCAGTAGTATGGTCCAACCAACATGGTCAAGAGCCCAGGAGAGGTGCTACACGCAATATCGTGCTATTGGCAAAGGCATTCAAGTTGTCTGCTACCATACCCCATTAATGCCAAATTTTGTTGTACGTCCCACATCGGTTTCTGTGGTCATTTCATGCAGTGTTGCTTCTCTGTTAGCACTGACAGCTCTATGCAAATGCCGCTGCTCTTGATCACTTAGTGAAGGCTGTCGGCCACTGTATTGGCCACAGAGAGAGGTAATGCCTTAAATTTGTTATTCATTGTATGTAAACCCAGGTCTGCAGCATGAACGTTAGTCCGGAAAAATGATATTATTAGTAGAATGGTCCCGAGTTCGAGTCTCGGTCGGGCACACGGTTTTAATCTGCCAGGAAGTTTGATATTATTAGTACATGTGACATATTGAACTCCAACAAGTTTCTCTCGTCATATTGTCTACAGTTACGAGAATGTAAACTCTCGTTATTGTTTTCTCTGTCGCATTCATTATTTTATATACCGCCACAAAATCGTATGCCCCTTCGTTTCCAACCTATTCCTTTTCTGGTTAAGCCATTACCACATATTTCATTTTCATTTGTGGGAAGATTGCTATCGTTATGACTGATTTCGTTCCCATCATTCTTATATTTCCACCTTACGCCGTTCCTACTATTACGTTTCGTTACTCTCTGTGGCGAATCAACAACCTGACACAAGGCATTCTAAATATTCCCAGCATTATTTGTGTGATTCCCGTAATGGCATACGTTCCTCTCAGTGACAATCCTGTGTAACTTACCTGCTTTCAAATGGTGGCCTTCATTGACAACATTTCTGTTTTTAGTCCTATGTTAACCCCTTTGAGCACTTTTCTCATAGAACAAAAAGTAACTATTCTAACATAGTAATTTTGGTAGCATTTCCACTATTGTTATTTATTGGAGTATGATTTCTTAATATCGAATATAATTTTTCTTCTACTCTTTCAGCGAAGATATCAGTGCCCGTGGCAGAAAAATCTATGGCTCCCGGCTGAATACCAACTACGCTGTCAGATGTCTCTTTAGTATTAGTTTACAAAGTTCTGTAGTGACTCCATTTTATAAGACAATGTTGACCCTGTTTACTGTTTAACTTAGAAACTGACATAACGTTTTTCAATCTCATTGTTGGCGTCAACAGAATATACTTCTATTTCTTTAGTGCTTTCGATTTGCTCATCCGTGATTAGGCTATTACTTACATTCAAATTTGAATCAGAATTTATTGTAACACTTGGTATTGGTTAAGCTTGTTCATCTGAGACTCCCTCACTGTTTACATCAGAGGCTGTCCTGTTACAATCTGCAATCTCATCATTGACAGCAGCTTGCAAAGTACTAACAATGCTTTCACTTCCATGGATATTCTTCTTTATTACATCCCCTAATCTCTCATCCACTGCTTTACATCTTTGGCTAAACTTCGTGATATATTCGTCTACTAGTCTGAGGATTTTTGTTAGTTTCCCTAATGATTTTCATAAGTCCTGGTTATTATTCCAAGTAGGCTCTTCTATCTTTGCAATTAAAGATTGTTCGGTATTCACTAGCTTTTTGTTAGTATCTCCATTCTCTTGTTAGTTGCATTCAGCTTTCGCTGTGGCAGAGCGGTTCCAGGCGCTTCAGTCCGGAACCGCGCTGCTGCTACTGTTGCAGGTTCGAATCCTGCCTCGGTTATCGATGTTTGTGATGTCCTTAAATTAGTTAGGTTTAAGTAGTTCTAAGTCTCGGGGACAGATGACCTCAGATGTTAAGTCCCGTAGTGCCCAGAACCAATTTTTTGTATTTAGTTTCTTCTCATTCGCTTCTAGTTTATTCATCAGAGATGAAAATATTTTCCCGCAGATTAAATTCTGTACCCTTATTCTTGTTTATTTCATCTCCTGTGGTCATACACACACTAATAACTGCCTAAGTGTTCGCTGTTGTTTCAGAATCCCCAATTATGTTTCCTGGTCTTCGCTACCTATTATATCACTCATTATAATTGCTGGTCCTTCCTTAGATTTTGCGAATGGAAACATATCACCCTCCTCTCGTAAATCTACATTACCTTCAGATAGATTCTGCTCTGCACATTCATTTAGGTGACTCAATAAAACAGTGTGACTTATTCCAATACTTCTAAGCAAGATTATTTTCCCATTAGTACAATTTTCTAACTCACTCGAAATGAATTATGACCTGCTTTAGGTAACGCTCTGGTTCCCCGCCGTGCGTCGAACTCTGGACCTCTGCGCGTGCGACTGGTGTGCACCCCCTCGCTGCCACGCTGAGTGGTACTCCTTCCCGGCCGGGCCTGGTATGATGAGATGTTTTCTTTGGTAACGCGGCGGTCCTTGCCATCCTTTACGCCGTTGTCTTCTCGAAGATGGTTCATTAAGTTTTATTCGCGAAATATTCGTGCTCCTTGTATGCTATTAGTATTTTCCTCTATGCACACTGAACACGGTTCGCGCCAGACTTCTCGCACTCCGTGTCGTGCACAGTTTTAATGTTGCTATCCACAAATCACAAATTTCAGTCACTTTCAAAATTAGTTATACACTTACCGTTTCCTCCTCCGTTGCACTTGCTGTCGAAACTACACTTCCTATTCCTCGACGGTCAGTTATCCCAATGGGACTGGGTTTCTTCCCACTCAGAGAGCGTCAAATCCATCCGTCACAAATTATCCGTATTCTATCGGATTTTCCAACGCAATATATATCAAGTACAAATCCCCCACCCCCCGCCATCCCTCCAACCACCTTCTTCGCTAAACTTTGAGAAGTGTCTTTTCATTTAGGGAGCGCATGAAAGATGGCATTAGGCGTACATTATGACCGGTTGTGCTTTCCCAACAGAGATTAAGACAACCTGTCCTTGGTTTACCCTAGTGAGTCGCTGTGTATGAATTTAGCCCATCTGTTTTGTGGCAAACCTCCCGTAGTTGGTGTCCCTCGTAGAAGCATTTTTACCGCGATCGGATCCTCAAGTACAATTCCACACCCTGTAATTTATAAGAGATGAAAGCAGAATGTCATATCCGTTGATACAAGTTCTTAGACGGCCGGAATGGCCGAGCGGTTCTAGGCGCTACAGTCTAGAACCGCGCGACCGCTACGGTCGCAGGTTCGGATCCTGCCTCGGGCATGGATGTGTGTGATGTACTTAGGTTAGTTAGGTTTAAGTAGTTCTAAGTTCTAGGAGACAGATGACCTCACAAGTTAAATTCCATAGTGCTCAGAGCCATTTGAACCATTTGAACAAGTTCTTGGATGCTCTTATGATCGTCCACGGGCAATGCCAGATGGTCCAAGGGCTACTTGGGCCAGTGCAGAAGCCGTAAACTTACTCCCTGCTATGCGCTCCGCAGTGCTGTCTCTGTTTATTGAATACTTCTGATATCTGAAGACGCAATATAAAACTTAAATTTGGAGAATGTAGAAATAATGTGTAGTCTGTAAACGAGAGGAACCTTACTACTCACTAGATTTGACGTGTTGTTTCAACGAATAGTCAAAGTTATTTTCGGTTAAGGCGTGATGTAAGTTTATGCATTTTGGTTTTGTTTCCAGAAATGTCTCTCCACGTAGAAACTGCATCTAATCTCGTCGTTCACGTTGTCATTTGTCTGTCTTAGCCATCACTAGAACAATAAGTGAGGAACGAATGGCACATCTCTCCACTACATCTGAGGTAATGTGGTCGCCTGTAAAACTGGCTCGCGGTTCTCGCATCGGTGATGGCTATAATTTTAGTCCATCTGTAACAAAGCTACAAGCTGACCGATCGAAAATCAGAAAGGAAATTTTAGGTAAACTTCCCTGGCAGAAATCGTCTCGTTACCTATGATAGTCCATAGCTGAGAACGCCACATTCTGCTTCTGCCGACATAATTATCGGTAATGTGAGTACCCGTTTTTTGTATGAAATGTCCATTTTCATACTGCCTTAGTACCACACAGCAGGAAAAATAAATCGATCGTTTTAAAGTCCTAAATGAGTAATATCTTACTAATTCATGCCGATGTAGGCACATTTCTCTTACAGATACTTTATGATTTATTAAGATATAATTTCGTCGTAGGAGATCCTGGTAATTTGTAATAGTACACTGCACATCTTAATAACTGTTTCCATTATGTTATTGAGCACAAGAGTAAACATCAGAGAAAAATTAATAAATAGCTTTTTCTTTCACATTATCTAAATTAGCTTGATAATTCTGCGTAGTTTACACGCCTGTGTAAACTTACTGGTTCTGAGCTAAACATGTTGTCAAACCAGATTTGAACTGCATTTTCGTCCAGAAAGCAATTTTCTGGTCTGTTGTTCGATAAGGAACGGGAAAGGTAAGCTATTGAGTGCACAAGATTAGAAGAACTAGTGCGTGAGGGTTGTCCTCCCAGCAAACTTCTAGACAGTTTTGCTTGTTAAATAAGCAGAGTGAGTTATCTTGATGCACTTTTGTTGGTCGCCTTCCTGATACTCCTACCGGAATATGTCTCGAGTGGACACAGCCTTGAGGACTAGTTCGTGGAACACTACAAACTTTTTGAGGCACCAGATGCAGAATATTATGATCACACAGATGCAGTAATAATTAACGCTTTGATTCTTATTGCTTGGTATTAGAGAATGCAGTGCTGCTAAACGAGACGTCTGAGCCTTCCTTACTGAATAAAAATGTCACACCTCGGTTAACTCGTCACAGTTCGTCACGTAAGTTTCAAATGTTTCACATGGCTCTGAGCACTATGGGACTTAACATCTGAGGTCATCAGTCCCCTAGAACTTAGAACTAACTAACCTAAAACATCACACACATCCGTGCCCGAAGCAGGATTCGTACCTGCGACCGTAGCGGTCCAGACTGACGCGCCTAGAACTACTCGGCCACACCGGCCGGCCGTCACATATGTAAGTTATGTATTTAACAACGCTTAATTAACGGTCATTAGTTTCAAATAAGCAAAATCGAATACGTAACTGGACAATAAATACTACAACGTCAAACAGGAAAATGGCAGTTGATAAATACGCTCATAGTGCCTGCCGCCGTCGCTTGAGTGGGAGACGCTTGGAGTGAGGTAGAGGGAGGGAGGTGTGTGACCGGTAACGGTTGCCGAAGGCCGCTGCGTGGGGACGAAACTCTCTAACGTATACTGTTCTGATGCTGACGCAGCCACGAGCTGTTTTGCAGTATTATTAGTGAAAGCTTTTGCAATTACTGTTGGGTTACAAAGTGAGGCGAATTAAATTCGAGTTTCCCCCAGATTGATAATTTTAGCAGACAGCTGAAATGTTGTTTAATAAGTATGGCAAGGAATGAATTGCACTAGCGAATTTTTGCCTAAACTGGGCGACACTTACCATTAGACCATGAGCTGATACTTCACAGTGAATTCGAGGAACAGAAAATACTTCTTCTTTTGCACCATACAGTGTTACGAGCTCGTGCATACGGCCGAACTTAAAATACTGAGGGGCGTCGGGTTTTATTGTCCGCCTTAAGTGAACGCTAATTTAGTGTCTTGCACATACCGGCTGGCGCCCATGTTTCATGTCTTAGAGTCTCCCTGCTGACAATGGCTTGCTGAGCTCTGTATCCCACTACGTCCTCTAGAGGACGCCGGGATCTCCTGCTGTGGCCACCACACCTCCGTACCTAACACCAATAAAAGTCTACACAACTACGGATGTATTACAAGCGGTTTTCCACTCTCTTCCGGCCACTATACCCACTCTCAACCCATGTCTGGATGAAGGAAGCGGCGTTACTTCCTGACTTTTACATAGACGTTTCCTTTGCCACAGAAGAAGTTACACTCTCGCCTATACGTCACTATACAACAAGTGTATGATTTAACCACAGTGAGGACACGTGCGACCAATCACGTAACTACGGCCGCAGCAATCAGGGCGGTTGCATTGGGTGTTGTTTCCTTGGGGGAGGGAGGGCATGGATGGGAGCCATTTGTGAGACTTAATAAGAAATGAGTTAGGGCAAAATGAAGGGCGACAAGGGAGGGCGGAACTGGGAGAAAAAGTGGAAGAACACGAAAGAAGAAGAAAAAGAAGATGTAAAAGTTAAAAGATTGAAGGCTACTAAAATAGTAAGGGAGCGAGAAACACAAACGAAAATCTAGACGAGATTCGGATTAAACTGTATTAAGGAACATTTTGATAAGGCATATTGTTTCACCGTTTATCAATGCGTTTCTCGTTTTGGGTACTAGTTAACACACCTTTATGCCACTTGAGTAAATGCAATTAAAGCGTGAAGAGTGTATTTTGTATTTGTTGTTTTGATCGGAAACGCAATAGCCATCAAGGAATCGTCCTGTTGTTGTATGAATGCGATTTAGGAAAGTGTTGTTGCCTGGTATGAATTGTGTCACACATAGAATAATTAATGATATTTGTACATCGAACTTCAAAAGTGGTTTCAATGGCTCTGAGCACTATGGGACTTAACATCTGACGTCATCAGTCCCATAGAAATTAGAACTACTTAAATCTAACTAACCGAAGGACATCACACACATCAATGCCCGAGGCAGTATTCGAACCTGCGACCGTAGCAGTCGCGCGGTTCCAGACTGAAGCGCCTAGAACCGCTCGGCCACATCGGCCGGCTATCGTACTTCACTGCGACGCTGGATTGACTTCAGTGGACGATTAAACAGGCTAAGCAGCGATGAAAATTAAACAACTGAAGATGGGCGACCCTGACAAAGCGATGAGTTTGCTGGTGGAGAGAGCGGTTGAATGTGTAGGGTCTCAAAGTCGAAACATTCCCATTTGGTTAGCAGATGAGGCGCTCGCTATTTTTACGAATGAGAGAAAAAAAATTTTTTAACTGTGCTGCACAGATTGAACATTTCATGGAACCATCAACTGCTGCCATACAGGGTGTGTCAGGAGAAAAGGTACATGCTTTGAGGAGTGATAGTATTAGTGACTGTGAACAAAAAACCTTAAATGAACGCACGTCCTTTCCTTAACCGTATCCGACAAACAGCTCTTTGAAGATCGTGGGTTCAGTCGCATGGCCTCCTTCACCAGCAGTCAGCCACATGCGAATGCAACTAAAGTGACATTAGGCTACGTAGTATTGTCTTTGCCGGCCGGTGTGGCCGAGCGGTTCTAGGCACTTCAGTCTGGAACAGCGCGACCGCTACGGTCGCTGGTTCGAATCCTTCCTCGGGCATGGGTGTGTGTGATGTCCTTAGGTTAGTTAGGTTTAAGTAGTTCTAAGTTATAGGGGACTGATGACCTCAGATATTAAGTCCCACAGCGCTCAGAGCCATTTGAACCATCTGTTGTCTTTACTGACCATTTCACTGCCAAATTCACTTGCATATGGTGGGGCGACGAGTCCTGCAAGCGCTAGATCGATTGCTGTGAAGTCATCTCTTCGCCACCGAGGTCAATCGATCTTTCTCCATTGAGTTACTGGTTGTAGGGTGGGATTACGAGTAGTGTCTACAAGCGTAGAGTGGATACAAAGGACTAACTTACTGTTCTTATTTTACATGAACATTTCAACTGTTCGCTTGACTAAAATCTGTTCTCTGTCAATAAATATACTACATAGCAGATTCTTAAGGCTCTTCGTTGCCACACTTCAAATGAGACAAAATATGAGGAAACAGACTAGTCCAGCACTAGAATATGTAAATAGAATCATTACGATGCAGGATGTCTCAAGTACGGAGTGACAAGATATTTATTGAACACTGAAATAAAGTGTGAATGGAATTAATTAAGTCGCAAAGGTGATTAGTCAACAGAATATTTCCTTTAGAAGCAATATAAATATTTACTCACGTAGTATAATACCTGGAAGGACATATTGGAAAACTCGTTGTGCCGTACTAGCTTACTTCCCTTTCAACATACCGCCTGCATACATTAGACTAAGAGATGATTGATGGAAGCAAACTTCGCTAATATCTATCAAAGCAATCTACATGTTTCTATTTTGTCCGGAAAAGGAGAATCAGTAGCCGACCATTCATATAAATCTAGGCTAAATACTGTGCATCTCAATATTCTTTCACAAGACTAGTATTTCTCTGCCTTATTGCTTCTCAGCTGGGCGTTAGGAAGGGCTTACGGAGGACGCAGTCAGTGTCTTAGAGTCCCTAGTGTATGTCTGCCATAATGCATCAGATCAGCCTTATGCGCTTTTATGCGAAGACTGGAAACTGTGCGGCCTGTTTCCATTCCGTTTGTTTCGAGACCAGAATATTTTTTAGAACTGCAGTGAGTCATCCCAAGCTACTCTCATTTTGATTCCGTATTTGTAGAGTTACGTCGCAGGTTCGAATCCTGCCTCGGGCATGGATGTTTGTGATGTCCTTAGGTTAGTTAGGTTTAACTAGTTCTAAGTTCTAGGGGACTAATGACCTCAGCAGTTGAGTCCCATAGTGCTCAGAGCCATTTTTTTTGTAGAGTTACGAGAAGACTTTTGATATCATTCTTCCTATGTGGCTTCAAACCACATTGCTTTCCTACGGAATATGGTCTCAGTTGTATGAAAGGATTCGTGATTTCCCGCCTGAAAATTCACAGTTCGGAGTAACTGACGGGACGTGACCCAGTGAAACGGAAGTGATAAGAGAGATTTCGGAAGTACAGTGATGAAAGCCTTTTGCTCTTTCAAACTTATATAAAGTATTTAGCACACAATCAGAAGATTTCTCTTACATTTTGGGCGGGTAATACTATTGCCTAGTAAACTCCTCAGAACAGCAAAACGAATAGCAAAATTATATGGAAAATATATCTTCACTGTGTAAAACGTGAGAGGTGGCCGTAAACAATAAAATGTGTGAGGTTCTCCAAATGAGTGCCCACACAATCCCGATAAAGTTCGCTTGCACGATAAATCAGTGACATTTAGAGGTTGTCGATTCAACTAAATACCTAGGAGCTACGATCACGAACTGTTTAAATTGGAACCGTCAATGTGGAAAATATTGTAGGGAAGGAAATCCAAAGACCGCGTTTTGTTTTTGTAGAACACGTAGAAGATGCAGCACTCTTCTTCATCCTCTTTGTGACTACAACTGCTCGATGTAACATCCCGACGAGGTAGGACGGACGGAAGACATCGAATAATTTCAAATAAGTGCAGCTCTTCCTGTATTATCACGAAATACGGCAGATTATCTCATAGATATGGTAAACGAGTTAGGATGAAAATCATTGAAACGCAGGCGTTTTACACTGCGGCGAAATGTTTGCACTAAACTCCACTTGCCAATCTCCTCCGCTGAATGCCATAATATTTTACCTCGACATAGGAGACACGTCCATTGTAACAAGAGACATCGGTGTTTGCACGGTAATGTTCAGTTGTTCATTATTTCCACGTGCTTTTTGTGAGAGGATTGATAATGACAAAATGTGACAGTGCTTCAAAGGTACCTCTGGCAAGCACTTCAACTGTGATTTGCAGAGAATTCATGTGGATGTTTATGGTGGATTCAGACGTTCAGGGAGGGGTAGTAGAAAGGAGGGAGAGATCTAGGAATGGATAAGAGTGCTGAAGTGCAAAATAAAGGACTGAACAGTTCACTAAGTGCTCCTTACTTAGACGTATGCCACAGTCTGTTTCATCTTAGGACAGAGAGAAAAGGAAAAGATGTCAGAACGAAGAATGGTTTATAGATGAGGAAATATAAAAGAATACAATGAGATAAGTTTTGAGAGGAACGATAGAGAACAGTAAAGAAAGCAGAAATTAAAGAGGAAGATATGGTTTCAATGGAAACCGATAGATTTATTTATAACATTTTGGGAGAATGAATTAGAAGAGCAATTTAAGTGCTAATGTAAGAGAGGCGAGAGAGAGAGAAAGAAGGAGAAATTAACAATGAATAAATGTAAGATGAAATCGTTCGATTAATTTTAGATGAACGGAGGATGTATTAATGGTTGGTTGGTTGGCTGCTTTGGGGGAAGCGACCAGACAGCGAGGTAATAGGTCCCACCAGATTACGGGTGGATCAGGAAGGAAGTCAGCTGTGGCCTTTCAAGGAACCATCCCAGCATTTGCCTTACACGACTTAGAGAAATTATGGAAAACAAAATTCAAGGTGGCCCCATTGGCTATACAAATACAGGGTGATTTTTTCCACTCTAGGGATTTATCGATGAGAGTATACGGAACAAAAAAGGTGTGATGAACTAATGTACGGAAATGCATGGTTTTTATGCTACAGACCGTTTATTTAATCATACCTTGCTACAGAGATTGTGGCATAATACGCGCTGTAACGTGCAGCCGCAGTTACATTATGCACGGTTTCCTCCCAGAAGGTGGTACTGCTCCTCATGCGTAATGCACTAGAGCCCTCTCCTGCCGTAGTAATTGCTAATGTTGTGTCCGTTTCACTTCTCTTGCTGACTCACCTTTTAGTGGATATGGCACAGCGCTCTACATAATGGTTCCGTATTCGACTCAAGAGCTTGCCGACATGGTGTTTACTTATGGAAAGGGAAATGGCAACGGGCGGCGGGCGGCAAAGTTATATCAGGAGACTTATCCCCGCCGACAACAACCACAGCATTCAACATCAACAACAGTGTTTCGCCGTTTGTCTAAGACAGGGACGTTTCCGGAAGCAGGAAATTATTAAGGACGCGCCCGAAATGTTCGAATACCACACTTTGAGGAAAATGTGATTGACATTGTGGAAGGTGACCACCGTGTCAGAACCATGCAGTTTGCATGTCACTACAGAGTAAGCCAAACAGCCGTGTGGAACATTTTCAGTGACAGAGTGAAATTTTCACTCTGCAGAGCACTGTCCGTTGATATGAAACCTCCTGGCAGATTCTCCGTGACAGCTGATACTAACTTCATTACTTACAGATTCTGCAGGGCTTACTACGGACAGATTTTCCTAATCGGAGCAGTTTTATCGCAGGTTTCTCTACCGGGAAATCACAGTTCCTGGATTTGTGTCATCCATCCTATTCGCAGATGAGGCAACCTTTACGCGAAGAGGTATCTTCAGCTTTCATAACAGTCATCTGTGGGATACTATACAGAACCCCCATGGTATGGCGACAGTGAATCATCAACATCGGTAGAGCCGGAATGTGTCTTCCCTGCTCGATGGACCGGACAAGATAGTCAAGTTGCATGGCCTGCTCATTCACTGATTTCTGGCTGTGGGGTCACCTCAAAAGTATCGTCTTCTAACATGTGTGAGACTGGTTCTGCTCTATCTTCCTACCACAGTTGCGTAAGGACGTTCTGTGAGTATTTTAGGAATTTGTGGGGAACCTACGGCCTGCAAGGTGAGAAGACACCAGCTCATCACGAAGAATTCGAAAGAGTACAACAGTACGGGCAGTGATGAAATCAGGTAATGAGCTCAATATCGGTTCCACTACACTCATTTTAAAGGAAATATTATCGCTAACAGAAATTTATTTGCTTTTCCTGTCAGAAAATACGTACATTTTCACGTAACTATGTCGTGTGACATAACCGGTTAACAGGAATTGCTACAGGAATTCAGTGTAAGGTGTGTTATTTGTTCCACACCTTACAGTCTATAGACACCATTAAAGATGTGGAGACACTGGAACAGAGTATTCATGCTGCCTTTGGCACTGTTCGGATGCAGTTTGCCTTATGTGAACGTGTGACACAGAAAATGGTAACGCTCGTACACGCATGCGTTGCGGCACGTGGAAACCATTTTCAACACATACTGTAATTGTCTCTGCATGGTACAGCGCGTATTTCACTGCAGTCTTCGTAACAATTTAGGATTGAATAAATCGTCTCTAGCATGGAAAGCAAGTATTTCCCAAGCTAAGTTCATTAGAACCCTTTCATCGATCAGTTCTTAAAGTTTATACACGGTGAAAAAAACACCCTTTATAATCGTTCCACTATGAAGATGGTAGGGCCATGACAACATACAGGATAATGTCTGGTGACACTGAGAATTTTGCTACTTCCTGGAATGACAGAGAAACATTTTGCAAGATTAATTTCATGTATTCATCGTACAACAAGCATAGATTCTGGATGAATTCCACTTCGGGGTGTCATCGACCTACCAAATACCGGTTAACAGATATTACTTTCACACAGCAATTACAACTAATCTCGTTGTCTGCATTGCGAATTACCAATATCAGTAATCACAAGGCCAGTGAGGAGGCGATGAATGCGACCAGGCTGCCCCATAAAAATGTCGAGGCTCTGTAAAGAATAAGAGACAGTGGCTCTCAGTTCCAAACTAGCGCAAGAACAGCATTTTACATCCTCTGCTTCAAAGCTAAAAATAGCTATATCTATCTCACAAAGACAACTTTAGAAATTTTGACATCATAGGACGTCTTGTTGTGTTCAGTAACCAGTGGATTTGGAGGTAAGAAACATAAAATATTGTGTAACTTCTACTGAAAATACACAAATCTGTTAACGAAATCGTATCACTGAAGCCTCCTAACTGAGTTTCTTTCAGTTACTACTCTCAGAGCAACATTGTCGCTTCTACAATTTAGTCCGGTAAAGCTACTTGAGTATGACAAAAGGCTTCACGTTTAATTAAGATAACCATTAGTTGTACGTGATTATAATGAGACACCAGATGTATTAGTGTAATACATACTAATAGCGTTTCCCGTTAGGTTATTGAACAAAACAGACACAAATATCAGATATATTGTCAAAAACATATTCTACCTCGTTTTCGAAAACAGTCTGAGGATGCGCAGATACTTTATACATCCCACGCATGTAGCGACTTGCTGATCCTAACGTAAGCAACGATTAAAGTGCAATCGTCAAAATAAAACAAATGATTGATCGATAATGTAAACACATGTATGACAGGTCAGAAGACGTGTGGTAGGTGTGTTTGCCAACCAAGATCCATGGTGCTGTTTTCGAGGTAACATTAGTTACTGTGCGACTGCATGGCAATAGACTTGTTGGCAAGGAATGTCAACTACACAAGGCACATCCCTGTGAAGCAGTCCTCTACACAAATCACCTTCTTTGTGCCAAAAGGATATATATCAATAAGAATACATTTTGTGGATGTATACAGGCCAACGTCTGACATACGCAATATTTTCTCGTTATGAAGTTATCATACAGTACTTCAAATCGCTATCATGACGCACTGATTTAGATTTAAAGTTACCTCCTTAAATATATTACTCCAAATGTCAGCATCACTCCTTTGAAAGGGCACAAATGACTTCCTTCCACATTCTTCCTAGTCCGAGTTTCTGCTTTATTTCTGATCTGTTTTCGAATAAAACGTTGTATCGTAATCTTCCTTCCTTCCTTTTAACCTCGATATGACTATTGAAGGCAATTGTTGCATGAAGGTCAATTGGTCATCACTTCCTGCCAGTTATCGGATACACTGTCATTGACCATATAGTACATCGCAGAAATGTCCTTCATTAACGCCTGTTTGTCTCCCTGAATGTGGTTATTAATTTATCTCAAAACTATCGGACTTAAAAAAATACACATTGACTCTATCAGTATAATTCACTCGATGCATGATACAGGTGTTTCGAATGAACTCCACTGGATTCATCTTTCTATTAAACACAAACAGGTCAAAATTCAAAAACGTTATACCTTACTCCGTTTTTGACTCACTTTCTAATGCATGTACGACTCTCCTCATAACGCCAAAAATGAGAAATATTCAGTTTGTCCACAAACGAGCTATTCTGCAATCATGAAGAAAACAAGACCATAGTTAAATATGCTCATATTAACATGCTATACAAAATAGCTACATAGAACATTTAAATACAGTATTGTATCATACTCATCGTTACATAATGTTACACTTGCTAATTCGAACACAGAAGAGTGTATTAATTGTCATAGGCTCTAACCCAATGCATCGTGGTCACTTGGGTGAACGCTGGCTTACGTTGATGAAATTGGTCTTACCATGACAGACACACATGAGTCCTTTCACAAACATGTTTCTGCAGGATGTTTCTTTCATTGGCTGCTCAGAAAATCAACGGAACTCTCTCTGACGTTCTATCAGACTGTTGACCTTAGCAGACTGATGGAATACCGCTTAAAAATAATGAAATCGTGTCCACATTCCATGATGTTGACAACGAGACCACTAATAGGTTATTCAAAACAACAGCTCAAGGGGACGTCGACACTTCACATTCCGTGTGTTTCGTAGTTTGTTCACTGCTCGCGGCATAGGTTACAGTTATTTCAAGGAAAGTTGTGGATGGTTGCTTAATTTCAAACAGATCGACAGAACTGAAAGACATAAGATAATGAAATTTCAAACAAAGAGTCAACTAGAAGATGCGGGAATCATGATGCTAACACACGTGATACTCGGAGGTTGGCTGGACTTAGGCTAACTTGTAATTGAAAAACTGTGGGCTCGATTACTGCTGGTGACATCAATTTTTAACAGCCACAAACATACCCTCTTCACCTCGAAAATGCCAAATAAAGAACGCAGGACTGTGCCGTACCTTCAAATCAACATTAAACACGTCCATTCGCAACTTAATAAAACAGAATTGGAGCAGTTTTGGATGTCAGTGGAAGAAGACGCTGCTTGGAGGAACTCTGTCTCTAGTAAGCTCTCTTACACTACTAATGTAATTTTTGTTCACAATCCAATCGTCATGTAAGGTTCTAGCACCTACATTTTTTATTTTAAACGACCTTGAAAGTTGAATATAGTGGCACTGGACTCTGATTAGAGTTCCGACTACTATTTTTATCTGGATTTTAACCCCTCAAGATTATACTGTTGCGTCATTTGTTGTTTCCTCATGATGACAAGGTTCTCTAGGTCTCGACGAATGGTGAGACCTTAACTAATAGTGAAACAGAATTTGATAGTTTACAACGACGATAATCGCGGGGTTGGAATCCCAGGCAGCAGTGAACTATTCGTTGCTCCTCTAGCTGCACATGTGCACATCTCACTACCGGCGAAGATACAATAAATGTATCTTGTCTATTCGTAACTATAAGAGAATAGTGAAAGGTGCTGGGCTCGAATCCCTGCCAGGCAAAAATCATTTGCATCGCCGTTTCAGGTTCCATTACCTAGCGTATGGTGAACATACTTAAAATCTGACATTTGACTGTGCTTGGTTAAGAACTTATCTAGGTACTGATTCTACTCGCCGTCTATCACAACGATTTTACTTCATGGCATTTAACACTTGTGCATTGCACTGTATTATCTATCATTTGTTGTTACTTCTCAGGGGCAGTACACGCTTCATGGGCTTTCTGGTGCTCTGTTAAACGTATCGTCCTCTTTTTCACGCTCGGTAATTCTTCATTGTAAACTGACATTAGTTAACACTTCGATACTTTACGTCCTTTTACGCCTAGTCATTTCTCGATCAGACACGCAATCTTTGTTTGGTTATCAGTGGGTCCAAATTCTGATCACGAACAACAACTCATCATGTTATTTAATGAGTATGATAAGACTTCTGCAGTGTCATTTACCGTAATGAAGTTTAATTTACATGCGTTAAGGACTGTCTCATCTCTATTTATGTGTTTTATATATTTGCTGAATGGGAGTATTGATTTACATGTTGACTCAGAGACATAATGAACATTGTTCTCTAGTAGTCACTTGTGTTATCCAGTGTGTGAAGTCAAACGACTGTAGTGCAAAGGGTTTAGAGGACCTGCGACACGGCTGTGCTATGCTGGTTGCTACAGTCAGGTTCAAATGGTTCAAATGGCTCTGAGCTCTATTGGTCATAACATCTATGGTCATCAGTCCCCTAGAACTTAGAACTACTTAAACCTAACTAACCTAAGGACAGCACAAAACACCCAGTCATCACGAGGCAGAGAAAATCCCTGACCCCGCCGGGAATCGAACCCGGGAACCCGGGCTCATATCGTGATGTCGAGGAACATGAAACTTCATATGCAGCATTAAAAAAAAATAAAAATAAAAAAACCGAAGTGTTCGGCAGCAATACCACCACGTAATGCATTAAAAACTGCGGATGTTCAAGGGAGGACAAAGCGGACTTGTTACAAGAACTGGTGATTGCACGTTCAAGGACGCTCGATACAATTTACAGGATGTGCGTGATACTGACTTACGGCGTTGTGCACTTCAAACTGCGCGCGGCATAGGTTACAGTTATTTCAAGGGAACTTGTGGATGGTTGCTTAATTTCAAACAGATCGACAGAACTGAAAGACATAAGATAATGAAATTTCAAACAAAGAGTCAATTAGAAGATGCACAACAAACTGCGGAATCTGCCGAAAGATTTGTAGATGAGAAAAACAAACTTATCCTATCGTTCAGCAAGGAATTTTCTTTCTGCTCTGACCATTAGTTATTTGAAGATGAAATTCATCTGAAAAGAACCCCGGAAACTAGAGGTACCAAGATGGTTCAAATGGTTCAAACGGCTCTGAGCACTATGGGACTTAACCCTTTGTTCCCTCACGGTACTTAAAAGTACCAGTAAGTTTTCGCTCTCTTTATTTTCTCGTGGTGCAGTTTCGTGATCTGAGAGCCTGTCGGTATGTAACAGTAACTCTGCTCTACTGTTTCATAGTTGTTATTGTGCAATACATAGACCTCTCTGGCGGTCAGAGCTTGAAATTGTTTTTCGCGCGCTGCTGTGAAAACAGAAGATTGTATGTGCTTGTTTCCATGGTGTTGCCTGAATTTGTGCACAATTTATTGAAACTTCCGTTGAGTTTTCCATTGTACGTACTTACCTTCTTTGTTTTTTTATAACAGTTTGAAGCCTTACGTTACAAGTGAATGAGATAAAGTGGAAGACATAAGGCGGACTTATTAGTACCGTCAGGTTGTGCGAACACTTTATTGTAGCAACAACGCGTTACCTCTCACTAGTTGTTTTGTCCACTTTTTCTCACACAGAAATCCGTAAATACATTTGCCTGTGGAACAATTAGAAAAAACAGGAAAGGTTTGCCTGGGAATTTACCTAAAGAAAAATGTCTAAATCAAATCACAGACTGTCATCTTTAGAACTAACAGTATTTCAATGGAAGGAAAATAAAGTAATGTATTTTGCGTCAAACTTCCATAGCACCGAACAGAGCGTAGTGACAAGAAAACAGAAAGATGGAACTAGTATGTCTATACCATGTCCAGTTATTGTATGTGATTACAATAAAAACATGGGTGGTGTGGATAATGCAGAAGGATTACGTTCAACTTATGGTCTTGACAAGTGATCAAAGAAATGGTGGCACCGTCTCTTCTGGGGAGCAATAGAAATTGCTTTTGTCAATGCTTACGTCATTTTCAGTAATCTACATGGGGCACTGCCACTGCTGGAATTCAGGCGTGCTGTGGCACTACGGCTAATGAATTAACAGCAAGTGCCAAATCTCAAAAAGAGAAACTCTGGTAAAGATGAAATAACTCTCCCAAAGAGAAGGAAGGATAACTTTTCTGTTCCGAAGGATGTACGTCTTGGCAACCGAGGAAACCATTTTGTAGTGTTCAGTTGTAAAAGAGGACGATGCGAAATGAGTGCAAAAAATAAAATTCAGTCGAGACCACATTCACAATGTAGTACTTGTAAAGCGTATTTGTGCTGCAATGAGAAAAAGAACTGTTTCCTACAATTTCATGAGGTATCACTAAATATGTGATATGTATATACTGTCAAAAATGTATAGCCAAGTTACTATGTATTGTAAAGTTGCTTTAGAATAAATTTATGCGAAATTTTAACAAAATTTCAGAAATATCATATTTCTGTTAATTTTCTAATGTAAAAATATTTAATATTTATGTGGAATAAAGTACAAGTTATAAAAATTGGAGCATTTTTTTCCGCATGTTGTGATTCTGTCCATGGAGTCTGACGGTACTTCTGAGTAGCAGGAGAGAAAAAAGTTGCAAAAAATAAAATAAAATTTTACAAAAAATCCTACCGTCATTGGAGGCCACAATAGTATAAATTCTGCAAAGAAAATGTTAAAAAGTAAAAATTTTCTTATGTCAGGAAACAAAGGGTTAACATCTGTTGTCATCAGTCCCCTAGAACTTAGAACTACTTAAACCTAACTAACCTAAGGACATCACACACATCCATGCCCGAGGCAGGATTCGAACCTGCGACCGTAGCAGTCACGCGGTTCCGAACTGAAGCGCCTAGAACCGCACGGCCACACTGGCCGGCTAGAGGTACCAAGAGAGTTGTGTCAAGATCAACTAACATCAATGCCGTAACGCATTCTTGTAGAATTGTGCCGACTGATAATCTGGATGATAAAATGACTGAAAAGTTAATTAATGTGCTGCGAGAGATTGGAGGCGCTCTGCCTCCTACGTTACGTCCTCGTGCGGTGATATCACTAGGGCGGTAAGAAATACAAGTATTAAATAAGTTTTGCATCATCCTGGTTCACAGAACTCCTGTAGACAGGCGTTGAATGTGGACATTGTATCACCAACACAGTCCCTTTCACTATTCAGATATGTCACTCAATCGACCCAGAGATGTAAACAACCATCCATGAGCAACTCCTACTAGACGGAGGGGGTCCGACAGCAGATCAGTTCCAGTCATTCCACCAGAAAGGAGGTACACGGCTCGTGTTGTTTGTAGTTCACCCATGCCTAGACCGTCAATTACGTGGTTCGATCGTGTCCGCATTGTTACTTTGTGCCAGGAAGGACTCTCAACAAGGGAAGTGTCCAGGCGTCTCTGAGTGAACCAAAGTCATGTTGTTCGGTCATGGAGGAGATACATGAAGACAGGGAACGTCGTCATACCTTGCTGAGACCGCCCAAGGGCTACTACTGCAGTGGACGACCGGTACCTACGCATTATAGCTCGGACGAAAATTGACAGCTACGCCACCATGTAGAATAATGCTTTTCGTGCAGCTACACGACGTCGTGTGAAGACTCAAACTGTGCGCAATAGGCTGCATGATGCGCAACTTCACTCGCGACGTCCACGGCGAGGTCAATCTTTGCAACCACAACACCGTGTAGCGCGGTACAGATAGACCCAACAACATGCTGAATGGACCGCTCAGGCTTGGCATGACGTTCTCCTCACCGATGAGTGTCGGATATGCCTTCAACCAGACAGTCGTCGGAGACGTGTTTGAAGACAACCCGGTCAGGCTGAACGCCTTAGACCCACTGTCTAGCGAGTGCAGTAAGGTGGAGGTTCGCCGGCCGAGGTGGCTGAGCGGTTCTAGGCGCTACAGTCCGGAACCGCGCGACCGCTACGGTCGCAGGTTCGAATCCTTTCTCGGACATGGATGTGTGTGATGTCCTTAGGTTAGTTAGGTTTAAGTAGTTCTAAGTTCTAGGCGATTGATGACCTCAGAAGTTAAGTCCCATAGTACTCAGAGCCAAGGTGGAGGTTCGCTGCTTTTTTGGGGTGGCATTATGTGGGGACAGCGTACGGCGCTGGTGGTCGTGGGAGGCTCCGTAACGGCTGTACGATACGTGAATGCCACCCTACGACTGATAGTGCTACCATATCGGTTGCATATTGGCGAGGCATTCGTCTTCACAGACGACAATTCGCGTCCCCATCGTGCAAATCTTGTGAATGACATCCTTCAGAATGACGAAATCGCCTGACTGGAGTGACCAGCACGTTGCCCAGACGTGAACCGTATCGAACATGCATGGGATAGATTCAACCACTCTGAAGGATCTACGCCGAATGGTCGTTGAGGAGTGGGACGATCTGAACCAACAGTGTCTTGATGAACTTGTGGATAGTATGCCACGACGAATACAGGCAAGCATCAATGCAAGAGGACGTCCTACTGGGCATTAGAGGTACCGGTGTGTACAGCAATGTGGACCACCACCCCTGAAGGTCTCGCTGTATGATGGTACAAAATGCAATATGTGGTTTTCATGAGCAATAAAAAGGGCGGAAATGTTTATATTCCCATTGACTGTACAAGTTCCGGAACTCTCTGAACCGAGGTAATGCAAAACTTTATTATATATATATATATATATATATATATATATATATATATATATATATATATATATATAGTCACAGTTAGCAAGAGTTTCCGCTTTTTTTTGTTTTATATTTCTTGTTGCTCAGACATTGACAGTGCTTTTCGCCAACTGCTGGTCAAAATAACTTGCTTCTGCTTGTTTCCTGTCCTGCAGTTAAAAACCATACTCATTCAGGGTAAACTATCCCTCCTCAAATGTGTGTGATATTTGCAATTCATATCACCAAAAACCAGAGGACAAATTTAGCCTCTGGATATTTATTTTTTTCCGTGTCAATTAAACATCTCACTATCCGTAGTTACACATTAAACGATAGTCCGTTTCATTATAAACTCCACGACAGACTGTTTAGTATTCTGTTGTATGCCAGCGCATTCCATCAGTGATCGTCACATTACATCATTATGATTCTATATCAGTTCCTTGACAGTGGGTACCTAGCTGAAGGGCCTGCACGATTTGCATCCGAAGGAGTTCGCCTTCGATCTTTATGGAACGAACCTCGGTGATCCGTGTGATGCGTTATTTTTCATTTGGAGTTCTTCGTGAAAGTTAATGGTTTCTTTTGAACAGTTTTTGAATGTCGACGACGTGCAATTTGTGAAGTGTAATACATACATCCATGAGAAGTTTAATCTCTGCACATATCGAAAATTCATTTTATGTCTCCCTCCTGATGCACATGTTGACTCGTTAGTAGCTATTATTTTTCCTGTCATAACTTTTAATACAAAACTTTCAAACGAGCCTTACCCAAGACTGAACTTGTGACCTCGCAATCAAGGGGTTCCTTGTAAATGATCGCGTATAATGATAATCAGCCCAGGGAGGCACTAAAGGCTATTTGCAACTGTAAACACAGCAGGTATTATTTTCAGTTGACATTGATATTTTCGTTGTGTATACGATTGAATTGGGGCAGCAACTACGTTAACAAATGAAGACAAAGTATGGACGTTAACCCACAGGAATTAAGAACTATGTCCGTGTGACCACTGGTTTTTGTGGACGGAAAAGTCTAAAGCCTGAGTGAGCTGAGCAAAAATGTGTGTGAAATCTTATGGGACTTAACTACTAAGGTCATCAGTCCCTAAGTTTACACACTACTTAACCTAAAGTTTCCTAAGGACAAACACACACACCCATGCCCGAGGGAGGTTCAAATGGTTCAAATGGCTCTGAGCACTATGGGATTCAACATCTGTGGTCATAAGTCCCCTAGAACTTAGAACTACTTAAACCTAATTAACCTAAGGACATCACACACATCCATGCCCGAGGCAGGATTCGAACCTGCGACCGTAGCAGTCGCGCGGTTCCGGACTGCGCGCCTAGAACCGCGAGACCACCGCGGCCGGCCCCGAGGGAGGACTCGAACCTTATGAAACTGTTGGTTAGCTCCACCTGTGCAAAATAGTCCGTCGGGATGAACACCTTAAAACAAACTAGAAGGAACTACGCGTAACTCTATAACATTTAGATTTAGCACTGTGAAATAACAGCCATGATTTTGACATGCTCACTGTTTAAATGCAATAGTTGAAGTTATATTTAGCAGCAACGTTCATTTTCAAAGAATATGTCTTATTCGGTGAACTTCCTGTTCATAAAGTCGTTTCTAATATCTGAGTGAGATACCTATAAATAGCCAGGGTATTTTTTTGTGTTCATCTACTAAGGTCCATCAGCAAATAACCGCGGGATACTACATAAAATTCGATTTCACAAGTAGTGATAAGTTTAACTCTTATCGTAGATACATGTTCTCACTTTCCACGTATAATCACCACCATACTTGAGAGCGATACTATACCTTACTCATACACCCACAATATTGGTAGTGTCCGGCCACCAGTAACATCTGATCGATGCCGCTTTCTATGGACTTGACATTACTATACAACTGAATGAATTGACAGCTTGGAAGTTCTGTTTCAAGCGATCAACAATAAAAACCAATACTTACGCTACCCAAGAGTACACACTGATTCGGTTTCATTGCAACTTTCTGAACTGAAAATTTGCACTTACTTACGGAACGCTAATCAAGCTATTACATCGTACGACGCGGGCGAGGTTTTGTGTCTACATTGGACGTTACCTACTTTTCTCCGTGAACACGCCCTGCAGCGACACGTATTGTGGTTGGACGTGGACAAGCGATTTACAAAGACAGCCTCTACCATAGGTACATTTGACAGCAGAGTGATTGAAAAATTCTATTTCCTGTCGCAAAAAATTTTAGTACTCTCCCTGTTTGCCCTAAAACACAGTTCTTCACGTAGACACAAATATTTGTTCAATGGTGACACTGTTATAATCACACATGTAACACACTTACTCAGGTCAACAAGGGAAAATTAGGGGAAAAGTCGTGTAGTCGCAAAATTTAGCACAGTGCTAGGAGGGAGTGTCTTGAACAATGCCCTAAAAATCTTGACTGGTGAGGTCTGAGTGTTGTGGTGATAGGAGGTGCATTTAAAGTTCCCCTTTTTAGGGTTTCCTCAACTAACTCAAAAACCACAGCTCCTAGCGAAAAAGTATCTGAGTACAAAACTAAACTGTATTTAATTTCCTACAAATAGGTTCAAAAATGATTCAAATGGCTCTGAACACTATGGGACTTAACAGCTATGGTCATCAGTCCCCTAGAACTTAGAACTACTTAAACCTAACTAACCTAAGGACATCACACAACACCCAGCCATCACGAGGCAGAGAAAGTCCCTGACCCCGCCGGGAATCGAACCCGGGAACCCGGGCGTGGGAAGCGAGAACGCTACCGCACGACCACGAGATGCGGGCCCATACAAATAGGTCATACAAATTTTTTTCTCTAGGACTGTTTTCGCGTTGCCAGATTATTAACAAATGAGGTAATCTAAAAGAAAATGTTAACTGTGTGTACCATGTCTAAGTGCAGCAGAACCATATTAATGGATTAATTGAGCGACAGCGATTTAACAGTGTGAAAAGGGTAGGGGGAGGGCGTAGAAGCGCAAGGGAATGTAGGTCGCTGGATTGTGTTCATGCACTTCCCTTCTTCATAGGTCTGCAAACTGAAGTTAGAACAGGTACGACTCCAATACGTGTACCCCACTACGTCACAAGGAGCAACTACAGTGGTTTCACATAGTTACACGGATCCTCCACAGCGCACTTCATGGACCGCTAGCGATGTACTTCGCAGACATGACTGTAGAATGTATACTTCCCGCAAAATGCGTTAACGCTACGTTGTGTGCAGATATATATTAGCAAGGCGACTTCCCCCGCTACGAGCGCTGCACGATTTTCAGCTTACGGACCATATCTTCCGAGTGTTTCCTATCCATTTGTCTTATGTCACCCGAAATAACTTCTCTGACCTTGTGTATACATCGTGGAGGTATTTACAGTTCCTTAAATCAGTTCTTTTTGCAGGTGATAAATGAGATTTTATGTAAAATATGTCCCTGTAAACAATGGCTGAGAGGTGTTTAGTTTGTAACCCATATCGTCAGTGACTATGTAGTGTCGGTCGGAAAGTTCGTAGTTTGGTAAATGTGCCATCTTGTTGCCGTATGTCACTGAAAGCGTATTGTAAAGCTGTGTAATAATGTTTTAGTCAACTGGCGCTGAATTAATGAATGACTTAAAAGTGACTGAACTTCTCTTGTCTTTAACTGTGTTGCTGATAAGTTGGACATATATTTCCATTTAAGAATTTCTGGCTATGGCTGCACTGATTGAAGCCGGTTATGTCACAACCACAGTATAACTTGTAAGGTTGTTGTCGATATGTATCATGGAATGAGATCGATGATGTTCAATTTTCTAGAAGTAATCTTCTGTAATGCATTACTTGATCTATGTTGAAGTATCTGAAGTTCCATAGGTGGCACACTTCTGTGGCAAAGTGAGAGCTGAGGCAGGGGTTATGCATTTGATATTCCTCATGCTGTGAAATGAATTGCTGACAGTGATAGTAGATACAATGAAATTGACACTGTCAAATAGATATTGACATGTTACACAAGGAACAGGCTCTTCAGCCTGGTAGACAGTTGACACCTGCAGCTATTGAGCTTGTCTACATAACAGCTCATTAACGCCTACAACTGAGTATTCCCTTAATAATCTGAAACTGAAACTCAGTGGAGTTATTTTGTCAACTCACATAAGTGAACTGCACAGGAAATGCTCGGGAAGTATAATGTGTCTGTAAACTGAAAATCATGCGGGGCTCGTAGTGGTAGGAGCTGCCTTGCCCACAAAAATTACAGCTGCAAAGTAGAGTGACTGAGAAGAAAGTTCCTCACTATCAGTGTACAACAGTCTGCAGAGATCTACATCGATTCAGTCCATATGCGTTAGTATTTTATTAGTAACTTATATCTGCATTACATGTAATGTTTACGCGTTCTATGGAAAATACACCCCCAGGCATGTCTGCACACTGTGCAACCGGTAACTCTTAAGGCGCTTTGTGGATGGTCGCCATTAGTTTTGTGACCCCCTGTGCTCACCTCCCGTGACGTAGTGGCATAGACTGAGTGGGTAATCACGTGTTCTTAAACTTTGAGACCTATAGAGAAGGACAGTGGATGGATACAATCCTGTAGCCTACCTTCTCTTGCACTTTCATCTGACATATCCCACTTCTCATCCTCTTACACTGCCGGATCACAATATATACCTTAATACGGCTCCGCTTTAGATAGACATGGTACAAACATTTGTTTTTTGCTCCCTCCATTTACAGATAAACATTAATTGCCTATCATTTAAACAATATTTTCAGTAACAGATTTTTTTCACCCACTGCAACGCGCGAACTGGTAGTCGTAGAGGAAAAATGTATAGGACCTATTTTGTATAAAATTTAGTGTAATCTGTGTTTCTACAGCGAAACATTTTCTCTAGGAGCAGAGGTTTAGGATTTATTTGAGAGAAACATAAAAAAGTGGCCTATAACCGCCTTTCCTTCCTCCCCCGTCACAATGCTCACATTCCACCTCTCAGGGTTTTTAGAATTTTGTTCAGAACACTCCCTCCTAGCACCGTGGAAAAATTTGCAACGACGGAATTTTTCCCCTAATTGCTCATTTTTTTTTTTTCGTTTCCGTTGAATAGGCTGACACTCTCAATATTAGCTATCAGAAGTGCGGAACTCTCGAGCTGATGTTAAAGATCCGCAACCTCGAACAGTTAAAAACAGCTTTGGAAGTTCAACGATTGCTATCAGTTTTGGCACGCCCACACAATACTACGTAGCTCAACGACCAACAGTAATGTGATGTGTAGGACTTATACCCTATTTCAATCATTTTCTGAAACAGTCTACTCCATGAGGAAAGTAAATTTCAACTTATGTACTAGAACGCCTAAACATAGTTCCACACGAAACGAACCATGAATTACGTCTTCCTAAATCTCATGCGTGCAGATATCCCTCTCCTTCTGAACGTGAGAACGGTACCCTCATCTGGCTGGCTCAAACATACTGTGCCCAATCAGCTTCATAGTTCATCGCAGACAGTAAGATAATTTTACTCCTGGACCGATCCCAGTTCTAAATTCAGTTAAATCAAATCTCAAAATCTGTATTTTACGAATAGTAAATAAAGTAATGTCATATTAAGGGCAGAAATGAAGCATTACCACCTGTGATGCCTAGCTGCAGGGTGTACATAAAGTCCGGGAACACTTTCTATTATATATTGCACAAGAACTAAACGTTGTACAAATATCATACATATTGCGTTTTGAAGAGAAACTGAAAGTTATATTCGTACAAACATTTTATGTACGAACCATGAGTGACCCGGCAGACGTCAATACGTTAATCGAATTCTTGCCATACCCGTCCCAGTATGGCATCGTCGACTGTGGCAGTCGCTTATCGTATTAGCTCCAGGAGCTCTGCCGCGCATACACCAGATCTTTAATGTGTCCCCACAGAAAAAAGTCACTTGGAGTGCGATCTGGTGATTGGGCAGGCAATTCCAGGGAACAGCTGTCCCCTTCTGTAGCACGTACGATCCATTGATGCGGCAGCTATGTGTTGAGGTACCTACGAACTTTACGATGAAAATGTGGTGGAGCCTCATCCTGCTGGAAGATAAACGGAGAGTCCAATCGCATTTGAGCCATCAGCCATTGCTGCAACATGCCCAAGTAGGAATATCCAGTGACAGTGCTCTCGGAGAAGGAGAATGGTCCGTACAGTTTCCGACGTGACAGGGCACATAAAACATTTACCTTGGGGGAATCACGCTCAAATTCAGTGCATACGTGTGGATGCTTTGTACCCCAGATTCGACAATTATGCCTGTTCACTTTCCCATTAGTGTGAAAAGTTGCTTCGTCGCTAAAGATTAAGCAATCAACAATGCCATCCCCGTCCTAATTCGATTTTTGCAACTGCGAACAAAACTCAAAACGCTTGTCTTGGTCGTCGTTATTGAGCTTCTGCGCAAGCCTCAATTTGAATGGTTTCATAGATAGCTTCTGTCGTAGGACTTTCCACACTGTCAATGGAGCCATTTCGAGTTCACGACACACCGATTTCTTTGGACTGTTTATCAATGTTCTCGTATGCGCTGCACATCCACTTCACTCACAGTGTAGGGTCCACTTCTCTTTGCCGGCACAAGTAACCCGTCATAACGAATTTGTTGTGGCAGTGGCAAATGGCCGTTCGTGTTGGTGGCTTCTTACCTTACTTCGTTCTAAACATCCGTTGAACAGCTGTAGCATACTTGTTTTTGTCGAACTCCAACACACAGAAAGCTCGCTCTGCACCTGAACACGCCATGTTTGCGGGTAGCGCTATCACCAAATTACCGAACTCCCTGTGGCGGTATACATGGAAAAAAACTTACAGGATTTCTCTTCAAAATTATATGTGCATGATGACTGTACAATGTTTGGTTCTTGTGCAAGAAATAATTGAAAGTGTTTCATGACTTAATGTACACCCCGTATTACTGTACAGTCGACAAAACAAAGCTATTCCCATGACTTGATGAGCTCGGGTAACATCGATGGCGTAAGGCTCGCACCAGTAATAACGCAAGAAACTGTGACAACGACGGCAACAGCTCATGTAAACATGTAACATACTTATAGGAGTTTTAGTTACCTTCTAATTGTACCGATTTTACTTTTAGATCTTTGCTTTGTAGAGCTACATTTTGTGTATTGGAAACACCGAGAAGACTCGTCAAACAAACAAATAAGAGCTAATCTGTACCGCTGCGCCGGCCGGAGTGGCCGTGCGGTTCTAGCCGCTACAGTCTGGAACCGAGTGACCGCTACGGTCCCAGTTTCGAATCCTGCCTCGGGCATGGATGTGTGTGATGTCCTTAGCTTAGTTAGCTTTAATTAGTTCTAAGTTCTAGGCGACTCATGACTTCAGAAGTTAAGTCGCATAGTGCTCAGAGCCATTTGAACCATTTGTACCGTTGCATGTCAGCCGCGTTGCACCGTTTGACTCTCGGGAACTTCACTGAAATAATTGGGGTCGCGTCCATTCGATATCGCAATTAATTTACATTATATTGTTTGTAGACGTGTTGCAAGCGTACCGATAACACGAATATTGCCGAGCTATGCCGAACATGATAACACCCTGCACCACAGGTGAGTATACAATATACACATACAAGCACTTACTGCCAGAATGTCTCAGCATACGCAGGCCACGAGAGATAGCGTCATGGCACTCGTCCAGTACATTAGTTTCAGTGCAATTGTAGCGGAAGCCAGGTTCCACGTTGAATCTTTCTGTGCCCCGAAGAGAACGGGCAGTTGCTCGGCTTCGGGGGTGGGGCTTAGGAAGGGCGTCACTGCCTCAACAAGATAATGTGTTCGTTGACACCTTTTTCGAATGTCCATTTTTAAACGCCGTTCAGCTCAAGAATTCCCCTTGGCGCTCGCATACCGTTCACAACTGCTGAAAGTACGCTGGCCCTTAAAACACATAGCGCTGTTAATAGAGAGGCTCTCTGTGAAGATTACAAACTTTATAGGCTTGCCTCTGATGAATTAAACGTAGACCCTGACGGGCACCAGGTCATCTGTTCAGGTGAGTCAATATTTAACTCACAATGGAATACTCCCAAGTATAAATACACGAACTTCATGAAACTTGACGTATGTATACAAGGCGTAAAATAATGTAATACGTACTTTTTGTGTACAACTTCACTTTTACGTTTTAAAACACTTGCGGAAAGGTAATCCGGCATGTAAGGCTTGGAGAGCATACCTTCGAAACGATGACATATAAAAAAAATGTTTATGATGACCATTAGTCAATTTTGGAAAACGAAAACTTCTGTTACAACTTAAATTAAAGAAGCTTTCAAGTGACATGCATCCACGTGTAGTAAAATTATTCTCTGATATGCCATTTTCAGAGAATAAGGTGTACACAGTGTGCTGTTAGAGTATTTTGACCTACTTAGTTCAGATATCTAAATATTCATTACCATTTTAATTACTTATTTTACTTATATTTGTTTCATGTTTAAATTTTTTTATTGTATATTCACGGTTTTTTAGTTTTTTTTTTTGTTTTTGTTTTAGTTTATCGTTTCAGGTACGTGCATTTTGCTAATTAAAATAACAAATAACCCATTATTGAGATACAAGATCGTAACAATAGTAACTAAAAAATAACGTTTTTGCATCGTGCATATAAAGTGAACGAAATTGTTTCTCGTAATATACACGACGGAGAACACAATACGCAACAAAATCAAGCAATGTATCAATGAGTCGCAGACGATCCTTTAAATATGTCGATTGTGTCAGGCATATTTCAGTACATTGGTAAACCTTGCTGAAGAGGATGGACTATGTACTTGTTTTCTTTCCCAATGATGGGAAAGAATCTTTGACAGATTACTGGAGCGATTAATGTGAAAGAACCGTTTTGAACATCGTATCTGACGACAGGGGTTTCGTAGATGGTACAGGTAGAGCAGTAAGATCTATACGGTTGGAATCACCAGATGAACGAAATCCCTGTCGTCAGATACGATGTTCAAAATGGTTCTTTCACATTAATCGCTCCAGGAATCTGTCAATAATAAAGATTATTTCCCATCATTGGGAAAGAAAACACATTTCAAATATCTTCTGAAGTAGCCAGACTTTTTTTTTTGCTAGATCCCGTTGCTATCACAATGGCATTTGCAGCTTCAAAAAGATTCTCGAATTCTAATTCCAAAATCACCATTGGTTTCATTTACTACTATGAAAAGGCGGGTAGTCAGTGCGAATGAACCGTTTGGAGCACCGAACCAGAGGACAAAGTACTTGTTCATCTGGTAACCTCGAAGGTGCAATGGCAGAGCTACAGCAATGGGATGTTAACGGATTTTGATGATGGAAGAACATTGTGAGCTTTGTGACAAGATTTTCAGGTGTATTTCTGTTGAATAATTATGCTATCAATCTCCACTTGAGAATAGTATAATCAGTCACCAGTACACTGTCAATTTTCTTCGTCCAGGCTTATCAGTGTACTGAAAAATCAGGATAATTAGAAGATCACTTGCCACAATTTGAGATCCAGCTACAATTTGTTTTCTGTTGTGTTCTCCGTAGTGTACATCATGTGATGAAATTTCGTTCATTTTGTGTAAATGGTGTAAAAAATGTGTTTTTCGCATCACTTTACATTTTATCATTACTGTATGGTTTGGTATCATAATAATGAGCTATATAATTTTACTTGAAATTCTATGATAAAAGACAAAAAAATGAATGTCTTATGAAAAATAACCACGTAAGATATAAAACAGAAGTAAAATTTAGACATGTTGATTAGGTTTGTTAAAAATACTCCGACAGCACACTATGTACAGCCTATTTTCCAAAAATGCTATTTCGGAAGCCAGCTTTATTTCAGTTGGATGTATGTGGCTTGAAAGGTTATTTAATTTATGGTGTAGGAAAGATTTCCATTTTTCTAAACTATTTAATGGTGTTGGGGTATTCTGCAAAATTTCAAATTATTCCAGAAGATGATTATACAGTCTGCTGTAACGTTACTTATATATCAGCTTTTACTAAACAAAAGTATTTTTTTATGTATCGTCGTTCTGAAGATAGTCTCTCTAAATCCAATATGCCATATTTCCTTTCAGGATATGTTTTATTCCTTAAAAGTGAAGGTGGGAACAATAAAAAAAAACTCGTATTCCATTACTTTGCTCCCTCTACACACCCACCAAGTTGCATAAAGGTCGTTCACTTACAGTTTTAAATGTTCCCTCGTCAGTGAATTACAATCCACTAACAGTCTACCGGCCACGGGAAGGTCTCGATCGGGGTCGAAGTTACCAGAAAGGGCTGGCGTAATTAACCGATTTAATGGTCATCTCAGCGCGGCTCAGTATTTGCACATTATGAAACACTATTGTGCAGAGTGTGAAGATGCGCTATCCAAACGGAGTGATCCAGTTCCTGCAGGACAAGACACCAGTTCACACGAAGAGGGTCGATCAGCAGTGCTGCAATGGATTTTGCATCAGGCCGATGTTCACCAAATCGGCTGGTCTGTTCGAGCGCCGGACTTGAATCCCGTTGAAAATTTGTGGGCCCAAATGCAGCGTCACAAGACTTTACGCTGGTCGAGTTTGCGCCGACGTACACCTGACCAACTGTGGGATATGGGAGGGTCTCACGGACCGTGAGATATACTTCCAAAGGCTGACCGCGTCCATGAGGCTCGTCGTATGAAATCACTCCGTCTTCAGGCCACAAGTGGCCCATCGGGACCATCCGACCGCCGTTTCATCCTCGGTTGAGGATGCGGAGAGGAGGGGCGTGTGGTCAGCACACCGCTCTCCCGGTCGTTATGATGGTTTTCTATGACCGGAACCGCTACTATTCGGTCGAGTAGCTCCTCAATTGGCATCACGAGGCTGAGTGCACCCCGAAAAATGGCAACAACTAATGGCGGCTGAATGGTCACCCATCCAAGTGCCGGCCACGCCCGACAGCGCTTCGGTGAACTCACGGGAACCGGTTTGTCCACTGCGGCAAGGCCGTTGCCTCTCGTTGTATGAGGCGGCTTGTTTATTCCATTTTGTGTGGATATCATGTGAGCGTCATCTTTGATGTGAAACTCCCCTTGTCTCACTTTACTCCATTTCATGTTGCAGTATTTTTGTAACTGTGTGTTTTCTAATTGCAAATCAACATGAAATCACTGTTCAACAAATTTTGTCGTTCGCATTCATGATACGTAACATTAAAATCATGCAAATTAGCAAAAGCACAGCACGTAAATCAGAAGTGAAATACGAATAAAATCCTAATATCAGGCAATTAGAGAAAACAATTACGACCAGTATGAGAACAGTTAAACCTAAAATAATAATAGACTCTCCTTTACTGTGTCACCAAAATTTGCCGCTTTTTTGTACATAGAAAGTGCAGTCATGGCATAAAAACGCTCTTTTTCATGATAACATTCGTCGGGAGCCCAAGGATAGCATTCCATGCACTGTGCCTAGTTCTGTATGTTAGTCTTAGAGAAACAACTACTGCAGATGGTCATTCAGTGTCTTCCTCTTGAGATTGCACTTCAGAAGCATTGTCTTCAATTAAATTTGTATCACACAGCAAATGACTGGAAGATTATATATAACTCTTTTTTTTATTTTTCAAGAACAAAACTTTCTTTGATTTCGCTTCAGCTTCCGTCTGTTTGATTCTTTTTATTGCAAACTTTCCCTGTATGAAGATGATATTATGTACTTAACTGATTCAGAACGTGCTGATTTTACTACATCTGGGGGACCTTGATGGGCCCTGATGATTTTGTCAGCTGCTCATATACCATTTGAACTATTATTGATTATCATTTGTATTTTACATATCAAACTCCAGGTGTATGACAAAGTCAATGTCTCTAAGCATACTGGTATACCCGTTAGGGGGTAAGAGCCCTGAGTTGCAGAGGCTATTTATAGCGTTTTCCATTGTTACTGCTCTCAAGTGGGCCGCTCCCAAGTAACCTCGCAATCAAAAATAAGGTCGCTACTTGACGTGAGTTATTTGATAACCGGGTCTCTACTTCTTGGGGATAATGCGTTTTAAACTTTCCCTTACGTATACACGAGAGGCTGCATTACATGCGTGCAGTTGGGTGTAAACACATTATGTATATGGTCACGGATTTCTCCTGATTTGTCTGTCACAGAGATGTGACATCATTCGCGTCAACTATTAGCAGAACAGGATTATCACCAGATGGCTTCACAAAACTCACAAAATTGTCAGACCACTTTGTAAAACTCGGGCTACTTGAGTGGCCAGGTGAAGTAATTGCAATGTGAGTTTCTGTGTCCCAATATGCAGTAATGTCGCGTATTAAGGCGCACATGGTACGCGTATTAGAAATAACCCGTCGTGCTCTAGAAACTTAGCAGCATAGTTTCGCTTCTGGATTTAAAGGACAGTTCATTATAGCGAACGAGAGAGCAGTTTGTGAACAACGTAATCATACGAATGTTTTTGCAACAGGTGGTCAACTTCACATATTAAAGCATGACAAGCATGTACACTCAAAAAATTTGAGATTCAACCCTTTTAAAATAAAGCATTTTCGATAATGTCCGTATCCGTGATGCTCTTATCGTCACTGCTCTTCACCTCAAACGCTGTGAGAACTAAGTTCTAACTTCCCTACAGAGCTGAACATTTACTTTAGTCACAATCTAGCTTTCTCACACTAGCGAACTGTCCCATAACAGGCACCTTTCCTCTGTATATAGAATCATTTTCAAAGGATAAATTAAAAACACTGTCAAATCGGATAAGAAATAGTCGTTTAAATCGAACAAGTAAGGCTACGTGTAGTGCATTATGTCATTTGGCATCTTTAGCGTCATGCCAGCAAATCGCCGAAATTATTGGGTACTGTTTTCCTTGAAAATTACTGGGAAATGAAAGATAATTTAGGTTGGAAAAATGTGTCAACGTTAGTGCTGTTAATTGGAAGGTCATGCCACTTCCTACCTACTTAAGGAGAGTTTTACCATCTTTGGCCCGAAAAAAGCATGTTCCTTGAGAAATTTTTTCTCCGGATGTGTCATAGATATCAATGTCAAATTCGTTCATAATGTTTATTGATATTTCCTACATAAACTGGAATTTCTTCGACCGGAAAAATCGAAGGGAAAAAGGCGGGAATTTCGATGTAGACCTCCACGCGTGGTACGTCACAGGTCAGCCGGCTCTTCTGAAATCAAACTTGAGTTGACGTCAGCGAAGTATATCAGATTCTTTAGGAGTTGTACATCGCTTAAGTTATTTGGACCATAGGAAACCAAATGGCAGCCATTTGAAAAAAAAATAGGGTTTATTTCAACGTTTTTTCACTTCGCCGGCCAAGTAAAATTATTTATAGTTGATGGATCGGAATAAAAGTGGTACAACTCTAGACAATTGAGTTAGATTCGTCGGAAACAAGAATCATATCATTTCGAGGAAAACGCGTTTGAAGTTTAGACTACATATTAGATTCAATCTACTATTCCGGGTCCATTCCTCTTCCGCATAGAGGGCGTTCTGCTCGATCTGGGCCATCCTGCGCTGCTGCAGAGCCGTTCGTATGGCCGGTGACAAGCGGTTTTCGGCCGCTTTAATCGGGTGGTCGTCCGAATGCTTGGTGAACTGCATCGAATAGAGTCCCAGGGTGACGTCCATCGTTGTCATGGTCTTCAGAATTGCTGAATACCCTTCGCTGGGACTGCTCACTGTCAGGTAAGTCGCAATCTCAACAGTCTTCGCGCCACAATGCAAATGTTTGGGGGCTAACTTCTAAACACACGCGTTCAAACTTTTATTTGAGTTTTGTGTGCTCCTCCTAACACCGGTACAATAACTCGTCCTCCGAAAGGAAAAAAAAAAAAAATGGTGCGTGAAAAAGGCCAATTTCAGGCAGTGCAGTTTTTTGTTCAGCCACGAATAACAAACATTTCCGTTCTGTATTCAGAAAAACCGTTTCAATGGTGGATTATAAACACTTTAATGGATCCAAAAATGCAATTTTTAAAAAATCGATTTTTTGAACCAAAAGACAGTAAACCTCCCCTCAACTCTTTCGGTTCCTTAGACAAGTCCTACCGGATTTCAATAAATACTGTGTGACAAAATTTAAACGTCTTTTAAAGTCCCGTTATGCTGAGTAATTGAACTTAATTTTCCCACTAAATTTGTGATTTTATTTAGAGACTGAACTGTATGGGCTAATCGATTAAGATTTATTTTCTCTTATTTAATTTCATTTTAATGATTTTCTCTACTGCATCTGCTTTTCCGCTTTGCCTGCTACTTCTGTTAATAGTTTCATGTATACAGACAAAAGTTTCTCTTCGGCAACTTAATTCGGATCTGAACGTTTTCGAAGCTGGGGGCGACAGTGAATTTTAGTGTGCTCGAGTGAATGCACAAAAAATTGTTATTGGGCTTACTCTTATATTTGAGTGTGTCATTTTGGAAAATGTATATCATTGCCAGTTTTATTTGTGCCCAATAATTAAATAATTCTTACAATTGAAATACGAGTTTCGTAAAAGTTAAACTTTGCTAGAAGTATGATTGATCTAAAAATCATTTACTGCTGAGAATAATAATATTTTCTCACTCCAAGAAAACACATATTCTTTTCCTCTCCGATTCTGCGTAGAACCTCCTCATTCCTTACCTTATCAGTCCACCTAATTTTCAACATTCGTCTATAGCACCACATCTCAAATGCTTCGATTCTCTTCTGTTCCGGTTTTCCCACAGTCCATGTTTCACTACCATACAATGCTGTACTCCAGACGTACATCCTCAGAAATTTCTTCCTCAAATTAAGGCCGGTATTTGATATTAGTAGATCTCTCTTGACCAGAAATGCCTTTTTTACCATAGCGAGTCTGCTTTTGAGGTCCTCCTTGCTCCGTCCGTCATTGGGTATTTTACTGCCTAGGTAGCAGAATTCCATAACTTCATTGACTTCGTGACCATCAATCCTGATGTTAAGTTTCTCACTGCTCTCATTTCTACTACTTCCCATTACCTTCGTCTTTCTCCGATTTACTCTCAAACAATACTGTGTACTCATTAGACTGTTCATTCCGTTCAGCAGATCATTTAATTCTTCTTCACTTTCACTCAGGATAGCAATGTCATCAGCGAATCGTATCATTGATATCCTTTCACCATGTGTTTTAATTCCACTCCTGAACCTTTCTTTTATTTCCATCATTGCTTTCTCGATATACAGATTGAAGAGTAGGGGCGAAAGGCTACTGCCTTGTCTTACACCCTTCTTAATACGAGCACTTCGTTTTTGATCGTCCACTCTTATTATTCCCTCTTGGTTGTTGTACATATTGTATATGACCCGTCTCTCCCTATAGCTTACCCCTACGTTATTCAGAATCTCGAACAGCTTGCACCATTTTATATTGTCGAACGCTTTTTCCAGGTCGACAAATCCTATGAAAGTGTCTTGATTTTTCTTTAGCCTTGCCTCCATTATTAGCCGTAACGTCAGAATTGCCTCTCTCGTCCCTTTACTTTTCCTAAAGCCAAACTGATCGTCACCTAGCGCCTTCTCAATTTTCTTTTCCATTCCTCTGTATATTATTCTCGTAAGCAGCTTCGATGCATGAGCTGTTAAGCTGATTGTGCGATAATTCTCGCACTTGTCAGCTCTTGCCGTCCTCGGAATTATGTGGATGATGCTTTTCCGAAAGTCAGATGGTATATCGCCAGACTCATACATTCTGCACACCAACGTGAATAGTCGTTTTGTTGCCACTTCCCCCAATGATTTTAGAAATTCTGATGGAATGTTATCTATCCCTTCTGCCTTATTGGACAGTACGTCCTCCAAAGCTCTTTTAAATTGCGATTCTAATACTAGATCCCCTATCTCTTCTAAATCGACTCCTGTTTCTTCTTCTATCACATCAGACAAAGCTTCACCCTCATAGAGGCTTTCAATGTATTCTTTCCACCTATCTGCTCTCTCCTCTGCATTTAACAGTGGAATTCTCGTTGCACTCTTAATGTTACCACCGTTGCTTTTAATTTCACCAAAGGTTGTTTTGACTTTCCTGTATGCTGGGTCAGTCTTTCCAACAATCATATCTTTTTTGATGTCTTCACACTTTTCCTGCAGCCATTTCGTCTTAGCTTCCCTGCACTTCCTATTTATTTCATTCCTCAGCGTCTTGTATTTCTGTCTTCCCGATTTTCCCAGAACATGTTTGTACTTCCTCCTTTCATCAATCAGCTGAAGTATTTCTTCTGTTACCCATGGTTTCTTCGCAGCCACCTTCTTTATACCTATGTTTTCCTTCCCAACTTCTGTAATGGCCCTTTTTAGAGATGTCCATTCCTCTTCAACTGTACTGCCTACTGCGCTATTCCTTATTGCTGTATCTATAGCGTTAGAGAACTTCGAACGTATCTCGTCATTCCTTAGAACTTCCGTATCCCACTTCCTGACTATTGTCTTGAACTTCAGCCTACTCTTCATCACTACTATATTGTGATCTGAGTCTTTATCTGCTCCTGGGTACACCTTACAATCCAGTATCTGATATCGGAATCTCTGTCTGACCATGATGAAATCTAATTGAAATCTTCCCGTATCTCCCGGCTTTTTCCAAGTATACCTCCTCCTCTTGTGATTCTTGAACAGGGTATTCGCTATTACTACCTGAAACTTGTTACAGAACTTAATTAGTCTTTCTCCTCTTTCATTCCTTGCCCCAAGCCCATATTCTCCTGTAACCTTTTCTTCTACTCCTTCCCCTACAACTGCATTCCAGTCGCCCATGACTATTAGATTTTCTTTTCCCTTTACATACTGCATTACCCTTTCAATATCCTCATACACTTTCTCTATCTGTTCATCTTCAGCTTGCGACGTCGGCATGTATACCTGAACTATCGTTGTCGGTGTTGGTCTGCTGTCGATTCTGATTAGAACAACCCGGTCACTTGAACTGTTCACAGTAACACACCCTCTGCCCTACCTTCCTATTCATAACGAATCCTACACCTGTTATACCATTTTCTGCTGCTGTTGATCTTACCCGATACTCATCTGACCAGAAATCCTTGTCTCCCTTCCACTTCACTTCACTGACCCCTACTATATCTAGATCGAGCCTTTGCATTTCCCTTTTCAGATTTTCTAGTTTCCCTACAACGTTCAAGCTTCTGACATTCCACGCCCCGACTCGTAGAACGTTATCCTTTCGTTGATTATTCAATCTTTTTCTCATGGTAACCTCCACCTTGGCAGTCCCCTCCTGGAGATCTGAATGGGGGACTATTCCGGAATCTTTTGCCAATGGAGAGATCATCATGACATTTCTTCAATTACAGGCCACATGTCCTGTGGATTCACGTTACGTGTCTTTAATGCAGTGGTTTCCATTGCCTTCTGCATCCTCGTGTCGTTGATCATTGCTGATTCTTCCGCCCTTTGGGGCAATTTCCCACCCCTAGGACAAAAGGGTGCCCTGAACCTCTATCCGCTCCTCCGCCCTCTTTGACTAGGCCGTTGGCAGAATGAGGCTGACTTCTTATGCCGGAAGTCTTCGGCCGCCAATGCTGATTATTTATGAAAATTTAAACAGTGGCGGGGATCGAACCCGGGACCGAAAACGTTTAGATCATGAATCACAGACGCTAACCCTAGACCACGGGTACAGTTGGGTAACAGAATACAAATAATATGCACCATGTTTGTTCCAAGACAAGAGAAGCTACTAAAGACAGGCCATTGTCACCTACCACAACAGGAAGATAACAAATATTGGTGAGATGGTGGAGTCGAACACTGTTTCAAGAAGTGTCAAGCAGGTATCCTGATCGTTTTCCTTTTCTCTTTGCAGCTCATGTTAGACTATAGGACAAGAGAAACTACCATAGAGAATCCGTTAGCATCTACCATTATGGGAACGTAAAACAATATTACCTTAATGGCGGAACCGAGCTCTGATTCATATAGATACGACCACGCACTATCAGCGTCAGCTACTGTCACAGCGACGCTGGTACTGTCTTCGGGCGGGCTTCTAACGGTATAGGTCAAATAACTACATATTTCACGATCGCTGTCAACATCCTATATTTCCGTGCATAATGTTCAATTAGGATCTATTAATTTCAAACTTTATGTTTAGTGCGTCTCGCAGGTAAGGTAGCAGGTAAGGTATGCTTTAACTTAACATCAGCAATAACGGGCAAAAAGTGCTTCTACAGTTTGTGACGTGACTGTACACGCAGAGAATGCCTGATGTGGAACTCAGCCATATTCCCTGCGAAGAGTGTTGCTTTATCGACTCTATGTTACACATCAAACCATTATGCTACTCTGGGCTCGATTACACAGTATGATTCAGAAGTTCATGCACCAAAAATTACAACAAAATTCTAGATTCATATATCATCCTTTATTCTTATACGAACCCTCACTCACCCTGACAGCATATCATACGATAATAACGATATTAGACAACTGAAAAGAGTCATTGCTACTTGAGAACTGAAACTTTATTTACCTTACTCTGTTACGAATAAAATACTGTTTAAGTAACACTTCGAATTTAAGTTATCTTCTGATGCATTTACTTAAATTTATTAAAGCGTCTAAATGTTGAGTTTGAGAGCAAGATATAAATTATAGTTCTTATATAACTTTTAAAATTAGCTCAATTATTTCAAGTATTAAAGGCACACTCACACAACAGTTAACCACTGTTAATTTCAAAGGTTCCATAGAGCTTCATATCGATTACTGGATGGAAATTACTTTTTTAATTCACAGATCGGTGTTTGATTTAGACCATCTGCAGAGCGTACGCCCGTGGCCACACCCGCCGCCAGCAAGCGAGTGCGGATGAGTCAGATGAAACGTTCCTGCGAGTGGGAACACGTGCAGCAGGGCTTCAGGTCACTGAGACGGATCTAACAGTTACAGAGAGAACTCATATCGTTAAGCCACAATCGTCCCAATAAACTGGATATACGAATACTGCAATGTGAGCAGCTGATGTCGACGTATTTCGTCCATCAGAAAAAAATTAAAGGAAAAAAATTAAGCCAATCTAACTTTCAGTGCCCGTTTCCATTCTACTCGCCATAATAATAGCCGTCCTCCAGCAAATAACAAAAAATAAATTGCTATTAAGAAAGAAGCGGTGCTCCAATATCACTCCAGCCTCTTTTGGTGCCCTCAAATATTTTCATCGAAATTACGACGTTTCTTTGGTTCCTAGTTCGATACCCCTGCAAAATGACTTTCATTGTCGTTGTAGCTTCTGATACTGCTACTGGTGACATCAAACACTTTGCTAATACAGTTCATGTACAGACATTGGTCGTGGCAGTTTACAGGAGAACAATTCTAACTGATGGTACTCAAACACTCTACAAAACTGATTTGTAAATACACTGTAAATAATAACAGCACTAAAATCTTTTACAGTAAATGAAATGATTGGCAGGCATCCTTCTCCAAAGGCTGTAATGAGTATTGAGCTATGACTAACTCATGCTTACTATGATCTAAATCATCATTATCTGTAATTAGGTACCAAAAAAGTGCTATTGTTCCTTAGAAAGGTAACATGCTGGAGCTACTGCGTAGCGATACACTGAAGAGGTATGCACAATAGTGTAATTTGTGCCGTTGGTGCAACAGCTGCCGATTCTCACGCGGCGACTATGTCTACCGCCATATTTGCTTTGACAGCAGCTACACTTATCGAAGCACAATTGGAACGAAAATTTCACCTACTCAATGAAGCGGTGAGGACCTTGTGGAACTTTTTCACAGGCAGAAGCCTCTACAGGAACACACAAACGAAAACAGCCACCTCAGACGTCCTCCGCTATGGGGTGAATGAGCTGGCTGCGAATGAAGACCGCATCGCTCTGAAAAGGACTGGCGCAGACCTCATACTAAATTATTCATATGTACGTAATGATGCAGGGCGTAGCTGATGACTAAAGGAGACTTTGAATTGAACCTTAGCCTCTCGCTTGGAATGAAAAAGCAATTTTACTGTGTATAAACAACTTCATTATGTTTACGTCGTTCCCTAAAAATATAAAAATGTATAGAAAATTTTAGACACATGTTCTTATTGATGAAATCTCTTGTAAAGAATGTAGCGAAAATACGCTTATACACATTCCTACATTTCGCGGTCAACCCTTTGCACTTACGGCTGGTTATAGAGCCCTAGATCACCTACAGTGCAGGTTTTGTGTGTACAACCATGTTGGACCGTCGCAGACTACTTGGAAAAATGGTACATGGAAAATATTTATACGAACCAGGGAATAAGATATTTATAAAAAAATTTGGCAGTCGATAAAATAAATTGTTACTTCTTCTACTTGTATAATTATAAACAATTTTCGCTTGTTCATAATTTCATCATTAATCTCAACTATGACCCATTGACCGATCCCTATTAATAATCGATATTACACCCGCAAAAACTAATCACATTGATCAGGGATGAACTAAATTAGTACAGATTGCTTCCCAACACACTATTCCATCAGGATATTGCCCTACCAACTCAGTTCATTTTTTGTTTCCGCTTTTAATAGAAAATTGCAAAATGAAAACGCAGGTATATACTAGGATTTTCAGCTAATGAGCAGTAAATCAGAGGAATGTCTTACCTCAAATCCACATACATCAGAGTGACATCGGCATTAAGATGGAAGTATTGCTGCATGAATAACAACTAGACTACACACATTACTAAAGATACGTCGGCACAGTTATACGTATTAGATAATTATTTCAAAAATAATAACTAGTCTACTCAGTGCGCGAGAATTAGGAGGCTTATTTGGAAAGTAAGGTCCGATTAGTCTCAAAATGGAAACCACCGTGAAAATGAAAAACGTTTTATTTGAAACAGTTAGCTACAGCTCCCAGCTACATCTCTACATAGTCGCCGCTCCGATTTAGAGATCTGTCGTAGCTTTATAACAACTTTCGAATATCCTCGTCATAGAAAGAAGCCGCCTGTGCTTTCTGCCCATTCTCTGTGCTGGTCTACAGCTCGTTGCCTGTGCCAGAACGTTGTCTTTATAGCTAGCGGTTCATGTGAGCCGAGATTAAACTCAGTGAGACTCAATTTCGGACTCGATTGTGGGGGATCAAACACATCCTATCGAAAACGCTGCAGAAGCATCTTCTTTGTCCCTTCAAAGTGCGTCCGAGAATTCTCATGCGGAAGGAACCGTATGACAGTTATGTTATGTGGGCTGCATGACATCAGGCGAAATCTCGCACTGGGCCATCATATTTGGCGGGACACGTTATTGTTCTAAGCATCTTTACGTACTCACTGTGCGATCATAACTGAAAAGAGAGGCGTGACGTGTTCTTCGTGCATACTAGAGACACTGCCCAACACAATTGTGCAAAGCTTCATCGGATTTTCACTGTGGTTTCCATTTCACACCTAATGGGACTTAATTTCCGAATAGCCCTCTTACAGTGAAGGTACTAGACGATAGCTGAGGAAGCCAGGTGTAGTTTCATGCATCACTGTTATGCAGCATAAGTTAATATTTTAACTATAGGAAATTGTTCAAATGCTTATGCTTAATGTACCATATCGTACACTTACTCTTGTCATATTTTGTAATATGTCATGTGTATAGTTTTAGATTGATTTAGTCACTGATTAATTAAATTTTCCTTAGACCATTAATAAAGACACAAGTCATTTAAAATTCCTCTTGGTTATACGAGTTCTTAATGATCACTAAAAGTGTCACTAAAAGACGTTCATTATACGCAGTCCGGTCACACTAATGGATCACCGACTACGGTCGACATCAACGTGCAGTAACCACCCACAGATAGGAGTTGGCAGCAGTAGCAATACAGGGCACGTAAAATGTAGTTGATGGACGCAGAAGACAGCGCAGTAGCTGTCGTAATGAGGAAACGAAACGATTTATTTGACGTTCGAACGTTATGATAACGGGCCTTCGAGCTAAGCGCGTAGGCATTTTACAGACGGCTAAGCTTGTTAAATACACCACGCAGAACAAAATGCGGTGCAGCTTAGACCACTGATGACAGGACTGAACGACGACTGTGGAAGCGTACGCGTGCAACTGATAAGCGGTTGACTGCCCAGATAAAACAAGGGGTTACCAGCAGTGTCTCTTCAACTGCGCGGTCTGGGCTGACCACGTCGGAGGTTCGAGTCCTCCCTCGGGCATGGGTGTGTGTCGTACATAGCATAAGTTAGTTTAAGTTAGATTAAGTAGTGTGTAGGCTTAGCGACCGATGAGCTCAGCAGTTTGGTCCCATAAGATCTTACCACAAATTTCCAATTTTTCTTCAACGGCGGTTCAGCTAACGTTGCTCCGTATGCACCTCCACAGTAGGCACCTGGTTAATGAATCCACGATCACTGCTGTTCATCGGTGACGTAGGCTGCAATTCGCACGCCAGTACCGCTACTCGACGTCCAATAATTAGCGATAGTTTACCCTTTCAGATGAACCTCGTTTTATGTCCCATTGGACACACTGACATGGGCGGTGGCGTGAACAGCTCTCAGTGTACATGCGTGATTGGGAGAGCAGCAGGATAAGTTTACAGTACTCCCTAGCCACCTGGCTCCCAGGATTTAAGCCCAAAAGAGAATCTGTGGGACCACCTCAATCGGGCAGATGGCGCCACACATCCACGACCGAAAAACCTAGTGCAGCTGGTTACGGCACTGGAGTTGGCATGGCTCCTCATCCTTGGTGGTACCTTCCAGAACCTCACTGACTCCCTTCCTGCATGTCTCGTAGTAATCCACCCTACAAAAGATGGTTATTCTGGATTTTGACAAGTAGTCATGTTATCTGTAATGGACTGGAGTGTACATAGGTCAAGACGGTTTGCGCGCAGACATTTCAGTATGGTTTCTTTGTCATATGGGAGGACATGTGCGCATAACATATATTTTCATTTCTTACTGAAACAGACCCGAGGATGACTGACCACTTCTACCGAGGATCCGGTCGCAGCGAAGAGTCGTGGCGAGGAGCAGGCTGTTGGCAACTCAGTAGAAAAGTATTCAACGTCAGTCATTTTATTATAACTCGTACCGCTGCACTCATTCACTGCGATGAGGCAGCCAACACTGTCTCTGCACACAGTGCAGAACTCACGTGCAGCCCTGTGCCAGCTGGCGTCCAGCCTGCAGACGACGACGTATTTACTCCGAAATGCTGATGCTCTGTGTGACATGGTTAGATGTGTCATGGCTGTTTGCAGGTGGTGTGAGAGGCGTGGGAGATTGATGAAACACTTGCAGAGCATGGCAGCCTTCCAGTGGGAAATCGCATTGTGAGTGATGACACGAGGCTCCACGGGTGCCCGCTGTATTGTCCCAGCCACGAGCTGCTGCTCTCCATGGCAGGAGTCGAGATGCTGCTGGAATGAGCATGGATGTGGCCCACCAGTGTAGAGGTTTGGCCCAGGGAGGAGGACTTGGTGTTAGACGACGTTGTGATGGGGCGTATCACGAGCACTGTCACAGCTGCCTGATGACCCATGGGGAGGAGGTGCCTGTTGTCGCTACTTTGTCATAGTAGGTCTGCCGGGAGATGAATGTGTCTGTCAAGAAAGCGGCTGTTATTAGCATGAGATAGTGGCTGTTTTGCCGATGTACCATCTCCACTCACTTTTCTTACAAGGGAACATCCCCATCGCACCCCCCTCTGATTTAGTTATAAGTTGGCACAGTGGATAGGCCTTGATAAACTGAACACAGATCAATCGAGAAAACAGGAAGAAGTTGTGTGGAACTATGAAAAAAGAAACAAAATATACAAACTGAGTAGTCCATGCGCAGAATATGCATCATCAAGGATATTGTGAGCTCAGGAGCGCCGTGGTCCCGTGGTTAGCGTGAGCACCTGCGGAACGAGAGGTCCTAGGTTCAAGTCTTCCCTCGAGTGAAAATTTCAATTTCTTTATTTTCGCAAAGTTATGATCTGTCCGTTCATTCATTGACGTCTCTGTTCACTTTAATAAGTTTAGTGTCTGTGTTTTGCGACCGCACCGCAAAACCGTGCGATTAGTAGACGAAAGGACGTGCCTCTTCAATGGGAACCGAAAACATTTGATCGCAAGGTCATAGGTCAACCGATTCCTCCACAGGAAAACACGTCTGATTTATTCTATACGACACTGGTGACGGCATGTGCTCCACATGACAGGAATATGTTGTCGACCCACCTAACTTGTACACTTGGCGAATGGGTAAAAAGATTCTTCTACCTTTCCCGATTTAGGTTTCTTGTGGATGTGATAATCACTCCCAAAAAAGTGATGAAAACATAAGTGTTTGTCACATAAACTGCAACAAATGAATGCAACAGTTTCACAGTCGCACAGTTTTCCCTGTGCTCTGTCAAAACATATGTTTTTAACGTTTTCAAATTTTTCCGTGTGTAGACCGTCAAATCCTGCATATGTCCAAGCAAATCTAAACATGTGCTGGAATTTTGGAGAGCTAAGTTGATTATGTGTCAGTGCCTGAACCTTGATAATAGTGTGAAAATAATAAATTAAACTTTTGACTCGAGGGTAGACTTGAACCAAGGACCTCTCGTTCCGCAAGTGCTCACGCTAACCACGGGACCACGGCGCTCCTGATCTCATAGTACTTGATGTTGCCTATCCTGCACATGGACTACTCAGTTTTTATATTTTGCTTTTTTTTTTCATAGTTCCACACAACTTCTTCCTGTTTTCTCGATTGATCTGTGTTCAGTTTTTCAAGGCCTATCCACTGTGCCAACTTATAACTAAATCTGAGGGCGTGCGATGGGGAGGTTCCCTTGTTAGAAAATTTCTGCAACACGTCGGTGAAGAAACCACTTGGCCCATCAAGTAAGATCTCTGTCTTATCACTGTGCATGCACAATTTCGGTGCCAGGCGTTGACTGTATTGCAATACCGAAACAGCCCTGTTGCATTATCCAGCATGTCAACACCCTGTGCTCCCCAGCTGTCTATTGCTTCCAAGGTAAAGCACAAAAATTGTGCTAGCGCTACAATATCTACCTCTACTGTAAGATCCAGACCCCATCCGTCTTTCTATAGGACTGATATGAAATAAAACTCTCCAGGCAGGTACTACGGTGCGCGGGTACAGTACATACACAAAAATTTCACTTCTGAAGTACTTGGATCACAAAGTTCAGAGACTCAAAATTTACCCTGCGATATTTAGCCCTCATTCTCCATGCTCGTTTAGCCTTACAACTAAAAGGTTACCTATTCGTCACACGAATTAACAGTTCATTAGTTCACATAAAAAGTATATCGCTAAGTACACCTACTAGCATCTAACTAGTCAAACCATTCTGGCAACTCCGCGTATAACACCTCATATCACATTCCAAGGCGGTCATGTCGTCCTCAACAGTCTTACTACTTCGTAAGCTGCAGGAAAATTATTTCTTACTATAACGCACGTTACACTCTCACCCATACAACCACTTTCTAAATCCTTCGTACCTTCTGCACAAGTGGATATCCTGTCCGCATGGACCTTCATTATCGGAGGTGTAGGAGGCATGGGGCTATTACTCAAGGTAGATGACGGCTGCAAGGAATAGAGTCCAAATTTTAATGGTGCCAGGTATCGTGACACCTAAGTTCGTGGCCGTACGACGCTGTTCCTCCCGTTGATGTTGCACATATTGTGGCACCTTTTCCCCTGACATGCAGCTTGCGTTGCTAGGAGCTGAGCGGTTCTGGGAGGGGGTCGGGACTCGTTTCAATGTGTTATTAGGGAAGGCTAAATTCTGAACTGGAAGTGCTCACAACATGCGGCCGACTAGTAAATTTGGGGTGGCATTAGGTTTAATCTCGTAATTTCAGTAACAACGGCTAGTACGTGAAATGTTGGCCCCGTTATATCGTATGCTGCTTATAAAGGCACATTTGCATGCCGAGCGTGAGTTTCCGCGGAAACGCGAAATATTAATTAAATAAATAATCAGTGACTAATAAATAAAGCCTATGGCACACAATTGCAGCGCTGTGTCGCTGATAAAGACAAAAGAATAATTACGTTACTCTTATGTCTGTTTAAGAGAAGAGAGAGCTCAGGTAGAAGTGGTGCGAGAAGCACGTATTTTATTTTATTGTCTGGCACACCGCCATATTTTCATGTTATAGAAGAATACTGCGAGTTGCAACCACACTAGGCACTTGATTCTGTAATGAATTTATATTTATAAAAGTAAGTAGGATTATGAACTGTAGGCTATTTCATTGAATATATCTGATTTAACTAACTGTGTAACTTTTTTATGTTTAGTAGACAATCACCTCTGTACGACGTATTGGCATGGCTGGCAAATCATTGTAATATTGAGATTAGATCATGAGTCCGTACCTACCGCAGCAGTCTTTGGAAACGATTTAATTACGAAGTCCGATTATTTCAGTTTTCTTTCACGGTCAACTACGAGTTACATTGCCTTTTCCAAATAGCCATTGTCAAGCGTCTGATACCGAATAATTAAACGTCCACGTTCCAGATAAGCAAATACCAATTACAACCAATCATCATACATACAGAATAATTAATCATTAATATTTTATTCCAAAATTTTATTTTTATTTATTTTATATTGGCGACTGCGTGTCGGACTTGTTATTTTGTCATTTGTTACATTGTTCTTTTTGTTTCATGTCAAAAATCAACTTTCTGGACCTGGACGTGAATGTATGAGAGATAATGAAAATCTGAAGATATTTTCCAATTCTAAAGTTTTGCCGGAAGACGCAATGAAGCTTCCAGCAAAATAAGGTAAGACGCAGCATCTTTGCATTAGCAGGCTTGACCAGACGTATAATTCAGTGTATTAGCTTTTCAGTAAATTCTGTAGTGTTTCTTTCGCGCATAACAGTTTTCAGTAACAAATTTCATTCTTAGCACTTTTTCCTAAACAATAACGTATCCAACAATACCAATACACGAGTGTACAATATGGCCGACTTCTGTACGATATGATGTAACATGGCCAGCAGCCATTACCAATAATCTCAAATTCAGTTTATATTTTTAAATTAACGGGACAGCCATTGTTGCTACGAGCGATTCATGCTCAACTGCATTTCATTTTAAAATCAGTGTCAAATATTTTCTTGAAACATAAATCACGTGTGGCATGGTAATGACTAGAAATCAATACGCAAAAATGGAACAGCAAAGACGTACTATTCAGACACAATCCGACTCGGACGAGAGACAAATGTTAGAAAATGGCTTTACGACAGCAACCGGTAGTGACGATTTATCAAACATTGACGCAAGTGTTGACGGAAATTTTGACAATAGGCCGTTCACCACAAAAATTTCAAAGTCTCAGTCAGAGCCCATGTTAATGCATGACGTCACGTCTAATGACGCGGCGGGGGCACAGACGTTGCAAACGGTAAACATTGCCGACATGTTACAAATGATAATGAAACAGAACGCCGAAAACATGGCAACCTTACAGACACAAAATGACGAAATTAAATCTGACCTCATAGCACTCAAGACGAGTAATGACACTTTATGTAAACGTGTGGAACTTATAGACGCCACACTGACCAAACAGATGACTGAACTCAGTACTAAATTTTCCCAGCTTAATACGACACAAGAAAAGACTACAACTGACGTAGCACTTTTACCGACACAAGTAAAAAATCTTAATGTCACGTGTGAAGTTCTTACTGAACAAATTCAAACATATCCTTCAGTACACGACAACCTTGAAAAACGAATTACTGACGTACAGAATAAATTTGACAATGTTGAACAACACCTGACTGACATCTTACAATCTGATGCTACAGCTCATTTTCAAAACATTAATAAAGAATTTCATGATTGGGTAGTGAACAGAGACAAACATTTTGATAGATGCCTACGTGAAAATTTACCAACAATTGTGCACGACTCCGTAGCGCAATACATTACTAATAACAAACAGCTGATCAGTGACGCAGTACAATCCGTCACTGGACCAATGACACAATTCACCGATCGACCACAGTCTGAATGTAACGAAAATATCAGTCAAAATGTACAGTTCAGGAACCAATATACATTCGAGTATGACACACACATACCGCACACGACAAACACACAAGAACAAAACACACCACGACTACAACACATACCACGAGGTGCAAACACAAACACAAGCTATTATCATGGTAAACCACAGCAACATTATCGTAATTACTCGCCAGCTGAACATAGCAGTAATTACAGTGGAATAAATCCATATCACAATGCAAAGGAAGAAGAAAGCTTAATGAAACACAGGCAATTTCAGATTTTTATCCCAGAAAAACGAACCATTCATCCGGTGATTTTTCTTAAATCTTTTAGTAACGCATTTCCACGCACTTTGAGTGACCGGAAAAAGATTTCATATATTGTCGGTTACATCCAAGGCGATGCAGATGTCTGGGCATACAGTCAAGCTGACGTATGTACCACGTACAGTGAGTTTGAGCGTGCTTTTCTGAACAAATTCTGGTCGCAATCCGTCCAGGAGCGACTCAGAAGACAAATTCTAGAACCTGAAACTTTTAACAGTAAAAATGGCAACTTACGCAGATATTTTGAAAAATACTTGAACATGGGACACTTTTTAGACGAACCAGTCGCAACACGCGATATACTCCGTGCGTTGAAGGCCAAATTGCCTTTCAACATTAAAGAAAAACTCCTACATATCCCGGATGACGATTCAGATTATTTTTTAAAAGCTTTAGATTCGGTTGACATGTTACTTGAAGATCAGCGCTTCGCGCGGCAAAACAGCAGCCACAATGTTTACACTAGTGGAATGCAAAACATGCAGGCTTGTCAACTCAGTTCTGGCGCGCCCACAGTTGGATACGCGGTACAACAAAAACAGCAAACTCACATGCCGTCTCAATACGGAAATCAAAATCAACACGCGTATTCCAATACAAACAATAGTTACAACAGTAATAACACTTCATGCGGCAATCCATACAAAAGGCACCGCGGTAATAACTACAACGGTAACAACGGATACATAGGCAACAACAAAAACACAAACAGAAACAGAAATAATAATAACTACGAGCCAAGACAGCGTCAAGGCTGGACTCGTAACGATCAGTACTTTCATTCAAACACTGCTTTACCACAGCAGCCACCAGGACAAAATTGGAGCATACCTTATGACCGACAGGTAAGTTATAATGCGCAACAGCAACAACAACCGCAAAGGTTTGGAGATCACAATAGGCAATATCCGAATGTGAATATAATAGAAATGACACCTGACACACAACCTCAATCTGTGTCAGTACCTAGTACAAATGCTAATCCAAGAAACTAGAAACAGTCACTTCTATTCCCCAGGTCGTGGCTGAGGAATTCTTGGGGGGCGACTTCAATGTTAATCAGTTATTTGGCACCACAGTTGAACATCAGAATAATGATATGCCGAATAATTCTAAACAAAAATTACCTGTTTTATTTATAAGATACAACCACAATAACAATATATCAGATGAACTTTTACAAGACAGTACACAATGTCATTCAAACACAAACGAAATTGTTTTAGCATCTACTACTGGTGTAGTAGGTGGGATTCCAACTACTATTATTCTAGATACAGGTGCAGCTGTGAGCGTTTTGTCTTTTAATTTCTATAAAAAGATGTGTGAATTGGAACCTGTGCCTGAGTTTCCTGCCCAAAACTGTAAAATAACTACTGCACTAGGTAATAAGTCATGTAGGGTTACGAAGCAAGTTTTTGTAAACATTAAAATAGGTAATGGAACCGTACAATGGCCATTCCTGGTTGTACAAAACCTTGTGACAAATTGCATATTAGGAATAGATATTATGAGCGAGAAGGACTGCATTATAGACTTCTCCAAAGGTAAATGTATTTTAAATGATAAAGGCAGTGTAATTATTATTGATTTGGACAGGAGAACTCTAAAGCATGACAAACACTGTACAGGGTACAAGGTTCAGTTAGTACTTGACAATGACATTCAAGACACGCACACACACTCATTTGACACAGAGCTAATGGACTTGAAAACATTGCTTGATCATAAGATAAATGAAGCTACAGCTCTCAGTGCACATGAACGTATAAAAACTACAGGAAGTGTTATCCAAATATTTACAAGTTTTTGCCAAACGAATAGGTGTTATCAACACGTATGCGTACAAGATTGAAGTTAAGCCTCACAAGATCTTCTACCACAAGACATATAACGTACCGTTATCTCAACGACCTGCTGTGTGGCAAGAATTAAAACAAATGTTAGACTGGAAGGTCATTGAACCATCCACCTCACCTTACTGTAGTCCTCTACTTGTTGTCAAAAAATCAAATGGAAGCATTAGGTTAGTGTTAGACGCACGAGCAATTAATGAAATAATTTTATCAGTTCACACAAAACCCGAAAATTTAGAAGAGCAATTACAGAAATTTCTAGATGCAAAGTATTTTTCCACAATAGATCTCACTAATTCATTTTGGCAGGTGAGTATCACTCCTGATTCTCGGAAATATACTGCATTTATGTTGGGGGGGCGAACCTATCAGTTTTGTGTTCTACCTTTCGGACTGAATGTCAGTTCTGGGGTATTCATTACAGCCCTGGATACTGTGCTTGGCGATGATTTAGTTGAGACAGTCACACACTATGTTGATGATATACTGATAGCTACACAGTCTTGGAATGAACACCTTGACACACTTCAAAGAATTTTAGAAAAATTTGCACAAGCTGGAGTCACAGCCAATCTTAGAAAATCAAAGTTTGGTTGCAGTGAGATAAAATATTTAGGACATATCATTAATTCACAGGGCATACGTCCTGATCCCAGTAAATTAGATGCTATCAGAAACTTTCCTAGTCCTCGAACTAAAAAGCAGTTAAAATCATTCCTTGGGCTATGTTCATTTTTCAGACGTTTTTTGCCACAACCACTTTTGAACAGTAAACATCTGCTAAATCTACTCAGAAAGAATCAAGTTTGGATCTGGTCGGAACAGTGCCAGAATGACTTTAATACAATTAAACATGCTTTAGTGAATGCAAACTTATTGAGCCATCCAGATTTCAATTTAGATTTTTGTATGACTTGTGACGCTTCACGTACTGGTTTGGGATGTTGCTTATTTCAAGTTGTAAAGAATAAAGATAAGGAACAGATAAGAATTATTGGGTTTGCGAGTCGTACTCTATCTGAATGTGAGCGTACATACTCCACTACTGAGTTAGAAACACTTTCCATAGTATGGGCATTCAAGAAATTCAATTATTATTTATTTGGAAAACATACAGTAATTTACACCGACCACCAGGCCCTGACATTTTTGTTAACTTGTAAACTTGTACATCCTAGACTATCACGATGGGCAGTTACACTTCAGAACTACTCTTTTGAAATTAAGTACATAAAAGGTAAGGACAACACCATTGCCGACGCTTTGTCTAGACTTCCACAAGGTATGAATGAAACCAACAGTGACTTAGAAAATATAAATGACTACAGGATTCTCTTAATGCAAGACAATCAGTATCACCAATATTATATTGATATGTGCAGAAACATGGCTAAATTACAAAAATCTGATCCTCACTGGTATAAGATAATAACATTACTGGTAGAAAAACACAATCATCCTTTGACTAAGTATTACAAGTTACACAATGATGTGTTATTTTATCACCGACATCCAAATGCTACTAACTGGTGTGTATGCATTCCCAAAGAGTCTGAACGTAATCTAATTTGGCACACACACTTAGTTTGGGGTCATTATGGGACGAAGAAGTGTTTAGCAAAGCTCAGCACATACTGTTATTTTAGCAATATGAGAAGGAAAATTTACAGGGAATTGAAAACATGTGTCATATGTCAAAAATCAAAACCTCAGAATTTATCCACAAAGACAGACTTACATTCTATTTTACCCAGTAAACCCCTGGAAATTCTGTGTACTGACATCAGTGGACCGCATCCAGCAAGCTCTGGAGGCGTCAAATATATCTTGGCTTTTTACGATATATTTTCTAAACATGTAAAACTTTATGCTTTAAAATCCGCCACTGCAAGTGCTATAATACGAAGATTCTCAAGTGATTACCTGACGCACGTGGGAAAGCCAAAAGCAATTCTGTCAGATAATGCAGCATACTACTCTGGGTACAAATGGAGAAATTTCTTGAAGGACAATAACATTAAAAGTATATCTATTTCAAAGTTTAGTCCACAATGTAACGCGACTGAGAGACTTTTCCGAGAATTTAAGCCGATTCATGAGGACCTATATTTCATCAAAACATACTAATTGGGTGTCCTACCTAAGTCTTTTCGAAGACGTACACAATAACTTAAATATTTACGATACAAATTACACACCTAACGAGATCATGTTCAATTGCAAACAGAACGATCAGTGGATAGAACCGTTACCTAAGTTGTCAGACAAGGAAATCACACCTGAACAGAAAATAAAAGAAGTTTTGACTACGCTGACACATCACGCACAGATACGAAACAAACATCACAGAAACATAATAAAAAGAAAACAAAAATTCGAGGTAGGAATGCTTGTACTACTTCGTACTCATCATAAATCTGTAGCACTCAAACGACGCAACGCTAAGTGGCGTCTGCTATATGAAGGACCTTATATAATTGTTAACATACCGCATCCTGGTGCGTATTTGTTACAACATCGTAGAACTAACAAAATTATTGGGCTATACGCACACCGAGATCTTAGAGCATTTCATGCGGAATAATGTCAAAGTCACATCCATCAAAACATTGCTAAGCAACTCCAAAAAAAACTCTGTTGCTACAACACAGATAGTAAGTAGTATAGAAATTTTCATTTCAGCGGTTCCAGTGACGCAGTTGAAGGCAGAAGAACTCTTCTTTCAGCGCGCGCCACCACCTGGAAGACGGAATATTAAAATAAAATTTATGTTTACGTAGCAGTGAATGATATATAAATTTTTTCACGGAACATTTATGACTGTAGGTATCACTGACTTGGTATGACACCTGACGAACCGACAGACGTCATCTGTGAAGTGAACTTTTACTTTGAGAAATAGATTAGACGCACATCTCTCAACACGAAAAGCATCTATCAGTAGTCAAGGCCACACAGACACTATACACACACGCACAAAACGCGAGGAATCAAACATTTTCTCTCTTACTATTTTGAATATTTATTGAGTAGTGAAAATGCCTGGTCTTGCCTACTGATGTAATGAATGTTGTGTCTAACCTATCTTAATTTCAGATGACATCACAAAATAAACATCGATAAAATCCCAGCAAAACCCTTAAAGAGGACGTAATTATCTGCAATTCATGTAATCAAATGTGACACAATGTAATAACCCATAGCTATGTAATGATGATGAAAACATGTTTATGTGCAACTGTATTATATTTATGCTAAGAAAATATGTGACGTGTGTATGTATGATTACTTATATTTTTTTTTCTTCTCTTTCAATGATGTATAATGTAACTGTTACTATGTAAAAGAAATTTGAACAAAACGAGTGCCAAAAGGACATTGCATAGTGAACCATTGTTCACGGACATTAATGAACATTACTAACTCTGCAACTACGCAGAAACCTATGTGAAAGAAACTGTTAATGACATTCATTATGCATCGTACCTATGTAAACGCGATGAACCATTTCTTTGATTAATAACTACGAACATTTAGGTGAGCTATATTCAGCAAAAAACTGAAAATGTGAAGTGCATAATTCGTGCATCCTCTAGTGACAATACTACAGTACCTAACTTCAAGATGTTAACTGGATTAAACGGACACAAAGTGCCTGTCCAGAAAACAACACGACGGGTGGAAGAATTTTGGTTGGAACTTCAGGGAATGAAATGTTCTCGAAATGTGACGGACACTCTTACCTGGACTGTCCAAGGATCCACGCCAGCTATGTGCCGTCCGAGGTTCTGCAACCAAGCTTCCACGGAATGTAAAAAACGAACTGCACGTGGACCAATTACTAACGGGTCACGTCAGATCTGTAATAAACAATGTTTTTTAGTCACAACGAACTGCATCACAACGACTTTAATGGAAATGGAAATGGACACGCTTATGTTTTAATCACGTTGTTATACAACGATGATACTAACCTGTGAAAAAAAAATTATTGTGCAGCAGATGAATATGAACTGTAATAACGACACGATGTGAATAGGTCGACGCACCTGAAACATACGGACATTTTTCTTTGAAGTATTTCAAAACAATACTATGTAACTAAGAACATTCAACAATCTGAGTTGTATTGTGATATAACAAATATTGTAAATTTAAAACTAAGTTACCTGTTATAGAATGTAGTCTTCATATGTAATCTTGGTTGAATATTTTCTTTGTGCAACGACTAAGATACGCGCGCACACGAACAATATGAACTGCATTACTGTGCCACGTGATCTAACTGTATGATATAACGGCACTGCCGGAGTCACACAGACGCTTCTGCGCATGCGCGCACTCTATCTGCCAACATAAGAACTTTTACGGCGCACCCGCGTCATTCAAATTTTGTATATAATGTGTATAATGTGTGTAATGTAAGTCATGTGAATAGTTGTAGATAACTTAGATTTACTTGTGTCTTTAGGTGAATTGCTCGCCTGCAGGTGTGTTCTTTCGCCTCGCAATTCAGGGGGCAATATAAAGGCACATTTGCATGCCGAGCGTGAGTTTCCACGGAAACGCGAAATATTAATTAAATAAATAATCAGTGACTAATAAATAAAGCCTATGGCACACAACTGCAGCGCTGTGTCGCTGATAAAGACAAAAGAATAATTACGTTACTCTTATGTCTGTTTAAGAGAAGAGAGAGCTCAGGTAGAAGTGGTGCGAGAAGTACGTATTTTATTTTATTGTCTGGCACACCGCCATATTTTCATGTTATAGAAGAATACTGCGAGTTGCAACCACACTAGGCACTCGATTCTGTAATGAATTTATATTTATAAAAGTAAGTAGGATTATGAACTGTAGGCTATTTCATTGAATATATCTGATTTAACTAACTGTGTAACTTTTTTATGTTTAGTAGACAATCACCTCTGTACGACGTATTGGCATGGCTGGCAAATCATTGTAATATTGAGATTAGACCATGAGTCCGTACCTACCGCAGCAGTCTTTGGAAAAGATTTAATTACGAAGTCCGATTATTTCAGTTTTCTTTCACGGTCAACTACGAGGTACATTGCCTTTTCCAAATAGCCATTGTCAAGCGTCTGATACCGAATAATTAAACGTCCACGTTCCAGATAAGCAAATACCAATTACAACCAATCATCATACATACAGAATAATTAATCATTAATATTTTATTCCAAAATTTATTTTTATTTATTTTATATGCTCTATTAATGAATAAACCACTATCACACAGCACCAATTTCTTCGCCCCTGCGGTCTACCCCCCTCATAGCAGTTTTCTGCCATCAGTACGGTGTCATACAGATAGTAGATCGTGTGTAGCGCTGCTTGTGGAAGTAAGGCCTAGGTTCCAGGATGTTCCACGTCAACCGTGGCCAACCATTTTCTCTACGAACAGCTGAACTTCGCACGTCTCAGCACCAGTCAGAGTTACTCTGACTACACACACCATAACCATTTCAATCTGACAGTGCTGGATTCTCATTCTTTCATAATATTCCTATTTCCCTCGCTTGAAATTTGTCGTGTTTCCTTTGTTTGTACCTAGACGAATTTTCCTTGAGACCACCACTGCATAGTGAAACTCTTAAACCCCGTGTGACTACCCACTACTGGGGACTGAATCAGTGCATATAGCTGTGCCTAGTCCTTCCAAATATTTACCGATTGTTCATAAAGCAGCTAATTCTGTTTACTCAATGAGTCAGATTCACATCCGAGCTCCTCCTTTAAGGGGATACGGAAAGCAAGTGGGTTTCAGAGATTCGACTTTTTTATTTTAGCATATTTGAAATGCCTGGTCTTTCCTGTGTGAAAAAAATTTTGTTTTATATAAATACGACAATTTTTTCCTGAGATATGATGGTTTTCCTGACGTACCGTCTTTGCCCGAATGATCCTAACACTTGGTGCGAGTACAGGAGAAATGCCAGATATGACCACAATCATTCTTTACCTGCATTAGTAATGAATGAAATTAACCCCATATTTAGAGACCTTTGTAAAGATACTTCGTTGAAGAAAGGTCTTCATGGGAAAACTCAAAATTTATATGAGTGTGTGAATTCTGTCACTTGGAACCGGTTACTGAAAACTGTATTTGTTCAGCTTGCAACCCTCAAATTTGTTGTTTATGATGCTCTTTTATGCTTCAATGATGGTCTAATTAGGAAACTGGATGTTTTGGAATTATTGGGCACAAAATCTGGTGCAATAACTGCAAAATCCTTGGTGCAAATAGCTAAAGAGATAATCCGCAAGGCAGATGTGGTAATTTATAATACGCAGAAGAAGCCAGACAGAAAAGAAGAGGGACCAAGGAACAAAATGAAGATCAGTATGATTCAGATAATGCTCAATATGGTGCAGGAAAATATTTGTGCTAAGTATTTCTCATCAATAAATATACTAGAATTGCAATATTAAGCTTTAAATATATTTTTCTCAAAACTACATTTTCTTTACATTGATACACTAATAGGGTTTGAAACATGAAATTTGGTCAATTTGTTCTGCAGATAGTAATAAGTTATTACAAGTAAATTGAGAACCACTAAACAATCAGAAACTGTTTTATAGTAATTAATGTGCAAAACAAAGTTAAATTTTACTATTGAAAGAGTAAATTTTTTTCTTCAAAACCATAAGAGTTATTATGTTCATTTTACCTGTAAATTCTGGCATATATGGTGCATATATGTAGTGAAAATTTCATTCTTTTATCACTTATAGTTCTTTTGAAAAGTGTACCTATTCAAAGGGTAAAATGGCATTGGCGGAATAGAGATAAAAGTTGCCCTCGGTCTCCCCCCAGTGCCAGTAACGGTGAACTCAGCTGTTCGCGTACTTCGTGGTGAATGTCTTCATGTTCACTTGTCTTTATTACTCCTGCATTCCAAATGCTGTCCGCTAGTGATTGGAAAAGCTTCGCGACTGTTGATGTTATACCTGACGAAAATTTCAATCACCAGTATAACGGTGGGTTATTTACTTGCTATGAAAGAAGAATGTGTGGAAACTACAACATGTAAAATACTAATGCACTTTATTACAAGATAGATATGCAGATTTACTGAGCTTTGCATAACACTCTTTCTCAGGCATGTTCTGAACATTAATAACTCTGTCTGAATATCAAAGTATCGCTAAATACAGACTCCTCACTTGGAGTGCATAGGCAAAAGTCGGCCGAAGTGGCCGTGCGGTTAACGGCGCTGCAGTTTGGAACCGCAAGACCGCTACGGTCGCAGGTTCGAATCCTGCCTCGGGCATGGATGTTTGTGATGTCCTTAGGTTAGTTAGGTTTAACTAGTTCTAAGTTCTAGGGGACTAATGACCTCAGCAATTGAGTCCCATAGTGCTCAGAGCCATAGGCAAAATGTTCACAGTTAAAGAGCATCGTAAGTCTCAATACACACTAGTGGCCTCACTACGACCTGTCGTCTTAATCGTTGATCACGAACAGGACTGAGGCTCCCTCTGTTCGGCTGTGTATCTGCGTCTGGGTGTGGAGGCGTCAAGCTGCTGAAAAAGGGTGTGCCTCCTCCAACGCCTCCCATTCGTCGTTGCAATGCGCACCGAGGCACCATTATTTTCTGAGTGTCGATGCAAAGAGTAAACTTGGTACGACACCGCGATATTAGGAAGGCACCACGGTTACTCTCAAATCAGACATCACTAAGGCCTTCGTGGCTCCTAGATCCAGATTCACGGTGTCAACCGATGTTTTAAGTGTTCCATTGATTTGTCGATTTCCATAACGTAAGCGCATTATTCAGTATCGGTTCAAGCTTCTGTGGCTGCGTGGTGGGCCATTCTACCACTGCATTACTACCTTTCGCCATTGCCTTCAATGATTCCGTTCGACTCCCTAATGTCATTGTCGTGATAAACACATGTTTCAGAATCCTTCCCTTAGTATCTAACCTACTGTTTTGCACCGTCTCAGTGTATGCAGCATCCCACCTGTTGCCTACTGCATTTTTCGTAGGACGTACACAGTTCTGTCGTACTGTCCCAAAACTTCTTTTAGTACTCCTCAGCACTTTCTTTCCCGTTGTGGTCCAGAAAACACATCCTACAACCTTCTCACCTCATTTCCCCTCTCCTACCCATTGAAAAGTAGTTAAGTATACAGCAATGGCTGGTGTTTCTCATATTTTCTTGACTGGTAAAACGCGCTCTGCCCTCTTGGTGATGCTCCCAGAGCAGCCCAACTCTGACTTCCGTGAAGAGGTGAAGAACAGCCACGACTAGAACTTCATCCATTCCTATACACAGCGTACAGCAACATAAGAACATGGACCATAATGACACTCCCTTCCTTCTTCGGATAGATACGCAGTCGCCGGTCATATTTCACACACAAGCGTCGACAGTAAACCTTTAACCTTGATATCACACTAATTCAGGCCACAAAATTTATTCCCTACACAGTCTCACAACAAAATATTACCTACCGACTATTACACACACTACCCCAATGTTACCTAACTCGGTAACTGCATTACCATACATACAAAAAAAAAAAATTCGTTCTTCATACCTCCTCACTTCTTAGTCCATATGGTACGTCGCGCAATGGACGCATACATGATCACACTCACTCGTCCGCTCACTTCCATTGTTGTCTTCTCATGGTAGGGTTTGGATAAGCATGAAAATTAATTTGGAGCATCGTTAAATGTTTAGACTTGTCGAGCATGAACTATCATCATTATCGTGGGCAATTTGTACTTGACATTCACAGGCAATGTAGCATCTGTCACTTGGTACAGTCTCTGGTACATGTAGTAAACCTTTTTGTCTTACCCTTTGGTGTATATGGGCTCACAAATTTTCACAACTACCCTAATTCATACTGTGAACTCTCTCCAGGCATTTTACTACTGTTACTTGGCATGTCATAACTGGCCGCTTGGTGTGGCCGAGCGGTTCTAGGCACTTCAGTCTGGAACCGCGCGACCGCTACGTTCGCAGGTTCGAATCCTGTGTCGGGCATGGATGTGTGTGATGTCCTTAGGTTAGTTAGGTGTAAGTAGTTGTAAGTTCTAGGGGACTGACGACCTCAGATGTTAAGTCCCATAGTGCTCAGATCCATATGAACCATGTCAAAACTTCTTATTTCGCTTTATACGTATGTCTCCATACCTCTTTTGAGATTTTCGCGCGATTATAAACTGGCTCTCTGGATCTGCTGATTTTTGCTCTGACTATATTACACAGTGAGGTCATCTCCCACACTTAAACCGCATCAAATGGGGATAATCCGGTACTAGTGTGAACCATCGAGTTCTAAGCAGCGATGACAAATGACAGCTATACATTCCAATCATTACGGTGAGAGTTCACGTACAGTTATGCTCATAAATTAAGGATAATTGCATAATATGGTGCCATACAACGCGTCACAACACAAAACTGGCACTAAAAGCATAGGCACACAGGGAACACACACAACACAGATCTGTAAGTCCACGGTGAGACGCCCTGCTAAACCTGCAGGACAGGACAGGTTGTTGGAACTGTGGACAGGTACCAAAATGAGCGGCTGTCAGTTTCACTCAACACATATAACTTTATTTATTTGACAAAGCACTACAATACAAATTCTTGAACTTAGTTATCGGCAGAATACGCAACGTTATCTTATGCCTTAAGGGCACAACCACTTTAATTTTAAAAAACGGCTAAAAGCCATTAACTCAAAATTCAGACGCCAAAAGGAATATTTAGAAAGCAGAAGGCCTCATGTTAAGTAAGTTATATAATTTGGCTGAAGGCCCAAAAATCTAACACTTCAAAAGCAACAATCTTAATTTAAAGACGGCTTAAGGCCAATGGTTTAAGACTCAACGTAAAAATAAAAAAGAATAAAAACGCAAGGCAGAAGGCCTTATATTCAATTAAGCTGAAGGCCCCAAACAGTCTGATGCTCGAAAGACAAAGATCCTTAATTTTAAAACAGCTGAAGGCCCGTGACTTGAAACACAAGTAAAATAATTTTTAGTAGGCAGAAGAACTTTTAATTTTAAAACCACTTAATGCACATGACTCAAAACACAACTAAAATAATATTTAGTAGGCAGAAGACCCAAGGCTTTATCTTTAAACAATATTTTAATCAGGCTGAATGCCCAAACAATCCTACACTTGAAAAGAAAAGAACTTTAATTTAAAGAGGCTGACTTAAAACACCACTAAAAACCGTTCAATTTTAATTTCAAACCATCATCTATGAGCCATACAAATACACAGAACAGAAAATAAGAAACGGCAGTGCAGCTAATGGCGCTCAGTAGTTTCAGGGGTTGGCCAGCACTTGAAATACAAACGCTCACTTACGTGAGAAAGGCAGTTAGCCCAACCATTCTCGATCCGATGACAACCCAACCAACAGACACACAACGGACCCACCGACAAGGTAACCTGCGCTCCATTTGACCAACACACAACCTTGATTTCAATACAAACGTAAAAGGCATGCATGCTCACAAGCAAGCATACAGTAAACTGTCAAACTGCACACCATGCTGGACAACGACAAGAGGGTGAGGATAGGACACTGCCAAATTTACGCCAAATGCCAGGACAGGTAACCGGAATATTTACAGCGACAAGGCTGAAAATTCCGCTGGTTCACTTCAATTGTAAATAGCCAAACAGAGTTTGAGTCTGCCGGACGGTGGCTAAAACTTCACCAAATCGAACACACATGTTGTTGCTCGTGAGAATGTCCCAACAGCCAACAACGAGATCCAAACGCCACAATGTGAACAGTCTTGACTTGCTGGTAAATTAAATCCAAACTCAACTTTCGTGTCCAGGGTTGGTGAGCCACGGACCTCGTAGCAATGGGAACAGTCCCACACACTCCGACTCTGTGTAGACACCGCCAGCGGGCCCGACCAAACCGAGCCACGGAGAGATTTCCTTGGTGCTTCACGCCAACCGACCGACTGCCACACATCAGCATGAAGACAGCACCAAAATGAGCAGTAGAAATCACAAGCTGCACACAGTCTCGTGAACACTTGCCCAAAGGACTAGACAATACTATCGGCAGCGACTGTGCAATAACAAAGGACGAATCACGAGTTGGCACAGGCAGGCAATCCATTAGCGATCACCGGCCAACATGCACATCGCCCGAGAAGACGACCGACCGACGACCAAACACGGTGGTCGGCACTCAAGTGATGTATATCGGCGAGTCATGGTTGTTTGGACCACGCTAAACTGAACTTCTGCCCCCTCCTATGTCGAACACTGCCAGGTATGAAATGCACTGCTAGCTCCTCCCAACTCACCCTGAACACACGACAACCGGGAAGTAATAGCAGTCAGCAAAGATAATACGCCAGGGCTTATATCGATAAGCGTTGCTGCTGCTGCTCACGGGCATGCAATGTGGCAACTCAGTAACACCAGTAATTGAAATTATCATAACGAGGTGGTAGTACAGTAAAAACAGGATGTCACATAACGTATGGCACGAACACGAGCCACGCACGACTCACACATTATTAGTGATAAGTTGAGGAAACTGTCCCGAAACATGTGCTACAAAACGCCACTCTTTCCTCCGCATGTACCTCGATATCAGTTTGGGATATGATCACCATGCGCACGTACACAGACTAGACAACGGGTTAGCATACTCTGGATCAGTTGGTCCAGCAGCGGCTGGGATGTAGCCTCTCATTTTTGCACCAGTGCCTGTCGGAGCTCCTGATGTGCCGTAGGGGCTTGGGGACGTGAAGCGATACGTCGACCGAGAGCATCCCAGACGTGCACGATGGGGTTTAGGTCTGGAGAACAGGCAGGCTACTCCATTCGCCTGATATCTTCTGTTTCAACGTACTCCTCCACTAAGGCAGCTCGGTGGGGCCGTGCGTTATCATCAATCAGGGGAATGAGGGACCCACTGCACCCCTGAAAAGAAGGACATACTGGTGCAGAATGACGTCCGGATACATCTAACCTGTTACAGTTCCTCTGTCAAAGACATGCAGGGGTGTACGTGCACCAGTCACAATCCCACCTCACAACGTAAAACCACGACGTCGATACAGGTCCCTTTCAAGGAAATTAATGAGTTTGTATGTGGTTCCTGGTTCAAGCCAGATGAAAACTCAGCGAGAATCGCTGTTCAGACTATACCTGGAATCGTCCATGAACATCGTTGTGGACTGGCAAGACAGCCAATCCACAATGACGGGTAGCCGTAAGACACGCGTTTAAGCTCACGCAGGCTGGCGTGAGGTCTGGAACAGGACACGGAAATGAACTAGCAAAAACAGGACGTAGCTGTGGAATACTTAACTTTAATCCATGATTGGTGAACATCGGTCTGACGGTACATGCATCACAAGATAAATAGCAAATGATAATGGCGCATTACTAGGTCGTAGCAAATGACGTAGCTGAAGGCTATGCTAACTATCGTCTCGGCAAATGAGAGCGTAATTTGTCAGTGAACCATCGCTAGCAAAGTCGGCTGTACAACTGGGGCGAGTGCTAGGACGTCTCTCTACACCTGCCGTGTGGCGGCGCTCGGTCTGCAATCACTGACAGTGGCGACACGCGGGTCCGACGTATACTACCGGACCGCGGCCGATTTAAAGGCTACCACCTAGCAAGTGTGGTGTCTGGCGGTGACACCACAAACATAACCTGGGACCACTGTTCTAATGACCATGTACTGTGTTCTTCACACCAGGCTTTACAGGCTCTCATGTGACCAGGGGTCAGTGGAATGCACATTTCAGGTGTCTGGGCGAATAAAACATGTCTGTAAACTGTGTGTCTGGAGACAACTGTTCCAGTGGCTGCGGTAAGGTACCGAGCAAGGCTACCTGCAGTACCCCTTTCATCTGAATGTTGTCATCAACTTTTACCTATGAGCTTTCAAGCTGATTGTGTGATAGTTCTCGTGCTTATCTGCCGTAACTGTCTTCAAAATTGTGTGGATGACTGTTTCCCAAAGTCTGATGGTATGCCGCTAGTTTCATAGATTCTACACACAGTCGTGAGTAGTCTTTTGCTTACCACTTCGCCCAATGATGCTAGAAGCTCTGATAGAATGTTGCCTATCCCTTTTGCCTTATTTGATCTTTAATTTCAAAAGTTGCTTTAAATTCTGGCTAATACTGTATACCGTATCTCCTCCATACCGACCAGAATTTCTTCCTTTATCACGTCATCAAAAAGTTACTCCCCTGCAAGGGGGTCTTCAATGTACTCTTTCCACCTACCTATTTCTTCTCTTCGTTTAACAGCGTAATTCCCGTTGCACTGTCAATTTTGTGGCCTTCGATTTCAGTATCACAGAAGATTCTTTTGGCTTTTCTAAATGCTGAGCCTAGCCTTTTGACAGTCATTTCTTTTTCTATTTCATCATATTTTTTCCTGCATCCATTTGGCCTTAGCTTTCATGTACAACCTATTTATTTCATTCCTCAATGATTTACAATGCGGTATTGATTTACATTGAACATTTCTACATGTCCTTCTTTCGTTTATCACTTGCAGTATTTTTATCTCTATCCATGGTTTCTTAGTACTTACTTTATTAATGTCTTTGTCTGTCTTTCCAAAATCTCTGACAGCTTTTTTAGAGACGTCCGTTCCTCTATAACTTAATTGCCAACTGTGCTATTCCTCATCCTAGTGTCCAAATGCTTAGCGAACATCAGATGATTCTCCTCTTACATCAGTACATCTTTATACATCTTCCTTCCACACTAATTTCTCCATACGATTCTCTTAAATTCGAGTGTGCACTTCATCATTTCTAGACTTACAATCTAATCCCTGATTCCAGAGTATCTGTCTGACCATGATGTAAGCCAGATGGTATCTCCTCGTGTGTCTGGGCCTTCTTGACGCAATCGTTCATCTCTTATGGTTCTTGAACGACATATTTGCAGTTACTGGCTGAATGTTATTGCCCAACGCAATCATTTTTCCTCCTTCTTCATTCCCGAGAGTCCTCATACTCCCATCGCCTTTATTCTATTCGTTCCACTACAACCGCATTCGAATCCACCATGATTATTAATTTTCACCTCCCTTTACGTATTGAATAAGCCGTTAATATCCTCATACTCGTATACTAGCTCTATCTATTTATCTTCCGCTTGCGACGTCAAGATTTATACATTAATTGTTGTTGTCGAAGGAAGTTTACTATCGATTCCGTTGAGAACGAACCTAACACTGAACTCTTCACTGTAGCTTAATCTCTTCCCTACCTTCCTATTCATTAAAAAGCCGTCAATCCCTGTTAATATTTTCTATTGCTGTTGATGTTACCGTATATTAGTCTGGACAAAAATCATTGTCTTCTTTCCACTTCACTGCACTGTCGTCCGCTACATCTAGACTGAGCCTTAGCATTTCCCTTTTCAGATTTCCTAAATTCAGACATCCCATGCTCCGACTAGTAGAGTGTTATCTCTTGAGAGGTTATTCCATCCTTTCGTCATGGCTACTTCCCTCTTGGCAGTGCACGCCTGCAGATCCGAAGGGAAACTAATCCAGAATCCTTTACCAGTGACACCTATGAGAAATGAGTTTCTCCTGGCAAATACAGTGTTCAAACAACTTACGAGAATGCAGCCTAGTTATGTCACTGACAGTCGCCAACGTTTCGACAGGAGCAAATCCTCCCATTTTCAATGCTTAACTGCAATAACGACGCGCTGTGCAAGTGCATTTAAAAACTCGGATTTCCGAGAAACTTTGGCAAGGTAACTCAGACACGCCAAGACAGCAAGATTCTATGCCGAATTTAAACAAAAACCACCATCCCAATCTATAATTGCTTGCTAATTTAATTTCCACAGCTTCCTTTATAACACTAGCCTGACAGCAAGTAGTGGATGCCACTGTTGTTACGTTCCACAGGATGACCGTTGCCAAGACACTGTTCAGCAATGACGGTTTTGCTCGGCGTATCTGACGCTTATGCTCATGACACTGGTCCTGCTGATATATGTAATATGCCACAACTACAAGGAATGCGGTAGATACTCGCTTTACGCAAACCAAGACCATTGTTTACGGAACCGAAAAAGACCCTGATCTTAGATGGTCGTCGAAACATACACTTCACACCATATTTCTGCAATCCTATACGAAATGCTGCCAGCGGAAAGCAAAAAGTTCCCTAGACTGTGGTGTCACCTCAGTGCTGTCGTTATTCACCCGGTGGGCAGTTTTCGACAGCGCAACGCAAGTCTGATCTTCTTTCACTGTAACCATTCTGATGAAAGCTAACATCGACAGGAGATAACTCAGCTCACAAACTGTCAGGGTCCGAGATGACATTGGCCCTGTGAACCAAGGTACGAAGGGCCCGTTCAGGCTGAGCCGGATGATGAAAAGTATCACCCTGGAGATACAAGTCAGCGTGTGTAGGATTCCTAGAACGGCACGCCCCTACGTACCATCAACCTCCCTCCTTACACATCAATGTAGGGCAGACAGGATGACTGAATTCAGGTGTACTAAAAAGTCAGTCATATTCTTACTGCCATGAGGCCAAACAATGAAAGCGTAGTCTACATATTCGAAAAAAACACGCAGGTATCAAAGCCTCCGACTCCAAGGCAGGTTCTCCGAAGTCTTCCACACACACTTTGGCAACAACAGGTGACAACAGGCTTCCCGTCACTACTCCATCGGTCTGCTCATAGTGCTTGTCATTGAATAAAAAGTAAGGTATGGTAATCCAGCGCCAAACCTAACCTCGATCAACCGTAACGAATCAGCAGAATACGAGTGAAGAGCGAGGTCACATCAAGACTTACTGGAATATCAAAGTCATTCAAACGCATAGCCTCTGATCGACGTAAGAAACCAGGCGGGTTCTTCATGTGATGCTCACACCGATCTACCCTATAGAGCTCAACAGAGTGCGAAGGTGTGTCGCTACACGATTTGTTGGAGCAACGATGTTACAATTGGGCTAAAAGGAACCCTTTCCTTGTGGAACGCAGCGAGGTCATATAATATACGGGGAATAGCGCAATGAGAATTAAGACTCTTGATGGTCTCTAGCGGTAAGTAACGTTCCTTCACGAGGCTTCTCTCAAGACTTTTTGTAAGGTCAGCTCCTATCCTGCAGTACGCTGAATCAGACAGTAAGGACTGCATCTTTTGAACGTATCCTGTTTGTCCAAACCAAAAAGTGTTGAGAAAAAGATGACAGCATAGTTACTGTCAACTTAAACTTTATACCTGGTCATCAATCACCTAGATTAGTACATTAGCTAACAGTATGGCTATAACAACATGTGGAACATTCTACAGACACTGTGACCTACCACGTGGCATTGAGAACATCTTACTGGTTGCAAATACTGCTCCCGCCACACGTCAGGCTGTTCCAGTGGTTTGACTAACCTGACTTAGAAGTTCTGGTGTATCTCTCATCTAGTCTCCATGTGTTCTGAACACAAACATGGAGCCAATCTCTTTGTTTATTCGGACCATTGTGTGTGACACTGCACGCTCATTTGTGATGTCATGCTGCCTCTTCTGAAACTGAAGTGTGACGAGCCATTTCCGCGCTCTACTGGGCGAGAGTGGAGTGTCGTGGCGAGGAAAAAGCTAATTGAAGCTTATAAAAACAGCGTTTATTAGGTCTATAGTACATGTCGCTACACTCTTATGCTCCAGCCTGGTGGACACTCCCTATCAGCACATGGCGCAGAATGTGCTCCTGTTGCATTATGGACTGGTATTCAGGCAGTAGTCAGTGACGTATGTGCCCTAGATTGTTGATGCCCATTGGCCATCTGGCAGTATGCCACTCAGTCAGGCGCACTGTGGATGCTTGCGGGTGGAACCAAAGCTCGAACGTTTCTGGAGGATCCCAGCCGGTCAGATATCCAACCTCTGTGGGTGGTGGCTCGAGGCACTAAACGGCATCGGTGATATTGCAGAAGGGAGAGTGGCTGTACCACTCCATTCACGACCCACTGCCTACTGGGTAGGATTCGAGCTGCTGCTCGAAGCTGTCCACCCCTGGAAATGCACGACGTCTAAGAATGAGGGCTTGGCGATAGCAGCTCGTCAGAAGAGACAGATGGTCAGGCTCATGGCGGCAGCTTGCTGACCCAGGCTGTAGCGTGGCCTGGCTTGGGTCTCTAGTTGTAGTAGGTCTGCCAGGCTGTGAGTATCTCTATTAAAAATACTAGCGCTTATTACAGGATAGTGGCTACATTGTTGTGCTGAGTAGCACCTGAAGTCAAGTTCCTTATAAATATCCTGACGTTTGTCTCCATCATGTGAGAACCATATCTTACCGCTACACTGACGGGAATGAGATTCCGAGCCACATTTATTTTTGCAAGGCATAAACAGCCCTCTTGCCGTAACCAGTGTGCTGGTACCCTGCGCTCGCTGGCTGACCATGACTCTACAAACGCTGCACTTCCCTTCTTCCGAAATAACGCCCTAAAATTAGTGGCAACGCTGCGTAATGAATAAATTATTCGGCTTAGGTTGAGAAAGGACCGGTGAAGGGAAATCTTCGTCTAAAGAGGCGTTTGTTACATACGCTATCTAATCAGTAGTATGAGGCCACCGAATAGTGACATTCAGCTTTATTATAGACAGAACTCTACTGCTGAATACATGGGAAGGAAGTGACACTGGATGTAGGCGTCCTGAGTGAAACTAACGTTCTAACTCATTCGAAAGGTGCTCCAGTTTAATTCATGAATGTTACTGTTTGCAAACAATTGCCCCACAGATACAGCTTTATGACACAGTGCACTGTCATGGACATACAAACAATCATCGTCTCAAAAATGTTCCTCTACTTTAAGCGGTATATGAGATTTTCGACAAACACATGCAGTTGCCCCCAAGTTAGCACAAGCAGACGAGATGAACGCATGCTTAAAAAAGAAAAAAAGACACACACACATCACTCTGGCCAAACATACAAATACTACGATAGCAAAATGTATATGACTTGAACCATCAAAAAACGAAACAACAGCACATTTTGCTCAACAACTTTTACAAATTGACAATAGCACCTTTCCTACTGACGAAACGATAGGCCTTATGAAACTCAACAGTGATTTATACAACGTAACCATCGCTGAAAACGAACTCACAGACCAAATTTATCCAAACATTGTCCACAACGATGTCAGTCCGGAATGGCTATTTGGAATAGCAATTTTGGCAACTAAAGATAATATTGTCGACGATTTCAACTTTAATATTCAAAGGAATATTCCTGCCGAAGAGAGAATATACAAATCGATCGACACGATGGTATACGTTGAAGGTGTGAACTTCATTACAAAATTTATAAACTGGAAGTACCGGGAATGCCATTACGCCACCTTCGACGTCAAATTGGATCTCCGATCATACTACTCACAAACCTCAACTCACCAAAACTACCTATGTAATGGAACAAGGATGATAGTCAAATAGCTATTGAATAACAACATCGAAGCGGAACGTATCGGTGGAAAGTACAAACTACACACACTGTTTATCCCCAAAATATCACTGACGTCTGCTGAACTCCCATTCCAGTTTAAAAGACTGCAATTTTGAATCAAATTAGCCGACAGTTTTACAATTAATAACGTGCAAGGACAAACTCTAAAATATTGCGGCATCAACCTCTAAGACTCCTCCTCTCATAGTGAGCTATATGTAGCTCGAATAGGAAATCTGAAAAATTTGTACATATATACATCGGATAGAAAAATGAAAAATATTGTTTACAAACAAGTGTTTTAAATAGTTATAATTTGCTTTCAACAATTTTTTGCCTCTTCTGCTTTAATAAGTACCGTAAATAGATATGATTTCAATCAAATTTCTTAAACCTCTTGTACTTTAATGTCTATCATTTTATTTCAACCACTCAACCAGATCAACTCAGTGAGCGAACTCAGATTCCCTAGCTGTTATCACAGATAACAACCATCGGATGTAATCTGAACCGCAACAGCACAGCAAGTATTTCTGGTCCAAGATTTGGTCACGCCTCTAATGTGTTACTCAGAGAGTGTGAGGTGATCTTGTGTGATGACGCATTGAAAACTATTGACAATATTAGATCAGATTTACTTTCATTCCAATTAATCCGTAGTGAAGAGGTCATGTAGGATGTAGAACATGTCTGAAAAACAATAATACATGACAAATACTTACAACTGTTACAAATAAGCTAATGTACCTTGCACAGGTCCCAAGTGGAATGATCGTCATCTTTTTTAATGAAGACTATATGAAAGAATCATTTTACAAGGACTAATGCACTGAATTTAAAGTAAAATTGATTTTTTTTTATTTATAGGGTTATAAACATGTAATACAACAACTACAATACTTATTTACTATGAACATATTACTGCACTGAAATGGTGCAGAATTTATATTTACATCAGTTGGTTCTACTGAGAAACTCATCAATGGAGTAGAAGGTGTTGGCCACCAATAAACACTTAAGGCTTCTCTTAAACTGAATTTCACTAGTTGTTAAGCTTTGGCTGCTGGCAAATTATTGAAAATGTGTGTTCCTGAATAATGCGCACCTTTACGTACAAGAGTAAGTGAAGGGACTTTAAATCCTTGTGAAGATTATTCTTATTTCTAGTATTGATTCCATGATTTGAGCTTTTGGTTTAGTGAATCTCACTCCATCAAAAACCATTTTTGTAACATTTTACATTTTAATCGAGGTCTGTAGGTTTGCCAAGAATAAATTTGTCCAACGATTTAAAAAACTTCACAGATTCGTTGATGAATCGATTCTTGACTGGTGCAATTTATTGGTCGAAAATTTTCGAATATGATTTTCTGAAAAATTGTTGAGGCTTTAATTTTTCTATGTACATCGTTTACTTTTCAGTCCAGTTGCATATATTTGAACGGTATAACTAGTTTAGATCTCCCTGGATCGTCTTCAAATCGATGTAGTTGCGTTAGGAACCCATCGAGTGTGTATTGGAACCACATATCAGAATTCTGATGTACCAGGAAATCCATTAGCCGAGGTAAAGTCAAACTAATTCCGACAAAAAATAACCTCAATAATTCTTTTTGAATAGTAAAACTGGTGTCCAATGCGTCAGCTAACAAGCGCTTAAGAGTCAGAAAAATAGCATTATGCTTCTCTGTGCCATTTCTCTTCCTTCCTTTTTTTAGATTGGTCTCATATATTTTCATAAATGCATGTGCTCGTTCATTGAGAGAACGTTGACGGAACTTCTTTCTCAATCAAAGTAACCTTCTCTCTCGTTTGGAACCACAATGTTTCCAAACGTGCGCCAGCATCTGCACCAGCAAGTTAGGTTAGTTGTGTTCCGTCAATTGCCATTTAGTAGAGAGCGTGCGAAGAGGAGTGAATTGAGGTCAGTCTCGTGAACATGTTAATGAAAGAGTTGTGAGTCACAAATACGTGAAGTTGAATTATACAGTTTTTAATAGAGCGTTGAGAGAAATGTTTTGTTGGAATAAGAATGATGGATAGTCCGTGCTTTTTAGAGTGAATGAATATTTGGAATTTGTCAGTTCCATCAGACTGCATGAGCGCGATACGGTTAGGTGTGTTTTTTCTGTTTGGAAGTTCCATAAACTAAGTTAAAGAAGACTACCTTTTGTTTCAGAAGAACGTTGGCAACATTTAAGATAAATTTACTAGTAAATGTAAGTCACGTCAGACACAGCTAGACTACAGTTTAGTTGCCTCTGCTATCATGGATGAAGTTAGTCTCTCTTCCTGTAGTACAATAAATAATAATTCACATCACTGTCAGATCTTTTAACATTACGGGTATGAGAGCTTAGATAATCAAGTGGCATCTACATTATAAAGCCACCGTATTCGTCAAAATTCCACACTATCTTCCCAATCTGTTCTTTGAACTTTCCAGCCTTGTGCTCATCATTGAGCTGGCGTTGCGTGGAACTGCTAAAGAGAGGAAAACAGCTACATAGAATTACATATAATTTAGATGAAATGCAACGTACCAGGTGTGTTGTGAGAACCTGTCTCTTCCCCCAACAGAGATGATCGAAACTGTCGGTGCTTGCCTTCTCGGACGCATTCCGTGATCCACCAGTCCTGAAGTTACTCAGTCATCTGAGCGCATGGTAGTAGTTGACTACCACCCAGGTCTTCAGGGTCACTCGCGAATTTTGCTGCCCATCCCAAGTTGAGCTCGATCGAGCCACAAAAATACGGCCGTCGATATGCTCGAATGAAACATGCGTTGGAGTACATTCACTAGTGTGACTTGATGGTGAGGCTCGGATACAGCCCGCTTGGCAGCAACACGTTTTCAATGCACAGGCCACTGTAGCTTTTCTGTTATATACAGTAGTTAAGAATTGTGTTGAAATCAGGGTGGTCTTGGTTCTTTACTAGACTCAGGTCATAAAATCTGGGTTCCCAGTTTGACTATGTACGACGTCGCTAAAGGTGCTTCTGCAGCAACAGTCAACGTCAGACTTTCAAACGCGCTCTTGCACGAACACTATACACCTCAGACTAGGATGTTCATCATGAAACATCAGGGCCTGTACGGTATAAAACCACATTAACGCTTATCTGAGACTTTCTTTACAGGTTTTGGTGATATCCTTGACGTAAACTGAAACTAGGTCGATGAACTTATTACTCAAGTAATATACTGCATTCAGCTTCCTGTGGCAGTGTTAAATGGTGAGTTGAACTTGTCAGGCTCGCACAAAGCCCGCTTGACAGCAATATCGAGCAGGAGTTGTTAATACAGTGGCTAATGTCTTTGTATGCTTATGGTAGGGTTGTTGTAATGGCCCAGGCGGTAACCACACGTAAATGTGATGGTTGTGAGGGCTATTCGGAAAGTACGGTCCCATTTTTCATGAAATGGAAAACACAGTGAAAACGAGAAACGTTTTATTTGCAACACTTATCTACAGAGTCCACCTACCTCTCTACATAGTCGTCGCTCAGACTGAGACATATGTCTTAACATAGTACCAACTTTCCAGTACCGTCGCCTTATAAGTCAGCGCCTGTACTTTCTGCCAATTCTCTACATCTACCTGCAGAAATAAGTTGTGCCAAAATGTTGTCTTCATATCAAACGGTTGATGTGAGCAGAGAGTGAAAATGAGAGGGAGCCGAAACCGAGCTGTATGGTGGAAGATCATACACTTCCAATTGATAACTCTGCAGAAGCGTCCTGATTGCCCCTGCAAGGTGCAGCAGAGGACTCTCATATAGGAGGAAATGAATGATTCTTACGTTGTGTGACCTGCTTGACATCAGGCGAAAATGTCCACAAGCCATTCATACTTGGCGGGAGACTTAGATTTTGTGGGCATCTGTGTTGACTGTCTGTGTTCACTGGCCGCTCACACTGAAAAGAGTGACTTGACGAGATCGACGGTTGTACTAGAGACACTGCCCAACACATCTATGCAACGCTTTATCGGATTTCCACTACGGTTTCCATATCGCGATCGATCGCACCTTACTTTCCGAACAGCCTTCGTTTCATGCTGACCTCCAGAAAGTAGCTGTAGTGCCCCACATCAGACATCGCACTGATGGGTTGAAAATTAGAATGATACCCCTGCAATCTACAAAGTTTGCTACGGATAAGTTCCTAAATCTGATGCACCAACACAGATTCCCCATTTTGGAAATGTAATTATGGCATGGAATCTTTCGTTCCTATTACATGCAGTCAAACACCATACTGAAAGAAATACACAGTGGGTAATAATGTCCCTCTCTAAAAGCATCCACATATATTTATGAGTAAAACCTAAATTCCTTGGGTTTGGTAAATCGTCAGTTTGTTACATACGTCCGTTCGACAATTAACACTAACGTACAGTGCAGCATATGAGTTGGGATGCGCCTTTGGGACACGCACTATCTCCTTCAGGAAGACACTGACTTACTAACGTCCAGCACAATATCTCTCGTACTTTTTCTGACATCCTCTTTGTCACGTGACAGGCGAACTGTTGCCTAGCTTGAATTGGCACACAAGTCATTAAAAAGAAAGGATCCAAAAAAGACGATTCGTAGTTTGCTACCTTCTTGCAACTAAATAACGTTATTTGTTTCGGCTTATATATTACTAGCGTTACTGATTTTGGTTTTGTTTCTAACGAAATCCTGATTGACTGGGCTTTGTAATCTGCTTTCCTTTCAGTAGGTATTGTCATATTTCACTGTAATGAATTATGTATATACACTCCTGGAAATGGAAAAAAGAACACATTGACACCGGTGTGTCAGACCCACCATACTTGCTCCGGACACTGCGAGAGGGCTGTACAAGCAATGATCACACGCACGGCACAGCGGACACACCAGGAACCGCGGTGTTGGCCGTCGAATGGCGCTAGCTGCGCAGCATTTGTGCACCGCCGCCCTCAGTGTCAGCCAGTTTGCCGTGGCATACGGAGCTCCATCGCAGTCTTTAACACTGGTAGCATGCCGCGACAGCGTGGACGTGAACCGTATGTGCAGTTGACGGACTTTCAGCGAGGGCGTATAGTGGGCATGCGGGAGGCCGGGTGGACGTACCGCCGAATTGCTCAACACGTGGGGCGTGAGGTCTCCACAGTTCATCGATGTCGTCGCCAGTGGTCGGCGGAAGGTGCACGTGCCCGTCGACCTGGGACTGGACCGCAGCGACGCACGGATGCACGCCAAGACCGTAGGATCCTACGCAGTGCCGTAGGGAATCGCACCGCCACTTCCCAGCAAATTAGGGACACTGTTGCTCCTGGGGTATCGGCGAGGACCATTCGCAACCGTCTCCATGAAGCTGGGCTACGGTCCCGCACACCGTTAGGCCGTCTTCCGCTCACGCCCCAACATCGTGCAGCCCGCCTCCAGTGGTGTCGCGACAGGCGTGAATGGAGGGACGAATGGAGACGTGTCGTCTTCAGCGATGAGAGTCGCTTCTGCCTTGGTGCCAATGATGGTCGTATGCGTGTTTGGCGCCGTGCAGGTGAGCGCCACAATCAGGACTGCATACGACCGAGGCACATAGGCCCAACACCCGGCATCATGGTGTGGGGAGCGATCTCCTACACTGGCTGTACACCACTGGTGATCGTCGAGGGGACACTGAATAGTGCACGGTACATCCAAACCGTCATCGAACCCATCGTTCTACCATTCCTAGACCGGCAAGGGAACTTGCTGTTCCAACAGGACAATGCACGTTCGCATGTATCCCGTGCCACCCAACGTGCTCTAGAAGGTGTAAGTCAACTACCCTGGCCAGCAAGATCTCCGGATCTGTCCCCCATTGAGCATGTTTGGGACTGGATGAAGCGTCGTCTCACGCGGTCTGCACGTCCAGCACGAACGCTGGTCCAACTGAGGCGCCAGGTGGAAATGGCATGGCAAGCCGTTCCACAGGACTACATCCAGCATCTCTACGATCGTCTCCATGGGAGAATAGCAGCCTGCATTGCTGCGAAAGGTGGATATACACTGTACTAGTGCCGACATTGTGCATGCTCTGTTGCCTGTGTATATGTGCCTGTGGTTCTGTCAGTGTGATCATGTGATGTATCTGACCCCAGGAATGTGTCAATAAAGTTTCCCCTTCCTGGGACAATGAATTCACGGTGTTCTTATTTCAATTTCCAGGAGTGTAGGTTGTTGTGGTCTTCAGTCTAGAGATTGGTTTGATGCAGCTCTCCATGCTACTCTATCGTTTACAAGCTTCTTCATCTGGGAATAACTGCTGCATGCTTGTAACTCTGCTTAGGGTATTCATCTCTTGGTCTCTACGATACAGGCTCCCAGGTAGATGCTATTTTTCTTGACTTCCGGAAGGCGTTCGATACAGTTCCGCACTGTCGCCTACGGAATATCAGACCAGCTGTGTGGCTGGATTGAAGAGTTTATAGCAAACAGAACACAGCATGTTGTTATCAATGGAGAGACGTCTACAGACGTTAAAGTAACCTCTGGCGTGCCACAGGGGAGTGTTATGGGACCACTGCTTTTCACAATATATATAAATGACCTAGTAGATAGTGTCGGAAGTTCCATGCGGCTTTTCGCGGATGATGCTGCAGTATACAGAGAAGTTGCAGTATTAGAAAACTGTAGCGAAATGCAGGAAGATCTGCAGCGGATAGGCACTTGGTGCAGGGAGTGGCAACTGTCCCTTAACATAGACAAATGTAATGTATTGCGAATACATAGAAGGAAGGATCCTTTATTGTATGATTATACGATAGCGGAACAAACACTGGTAGCAGTTACTTCTGTAAAATATCTGGGAGTTTGCGTGCGGAACGATTTGAAGTGGAATGATCATATAAAATTAATTGTTGGTAAGGTGGGAACCAGGTTGAGATTCATTGGGAGAGTCCTTAGAAAATGTAGTCCATCAACAAAGGAGGTGGCTTACAAAATCGACCTATACTTGAGTATTGCTCATCAGTGTGGGATCCGTACCAGATCGGGTTGACGGAGGAGGTAGAGAAGATCCAAAGAAGAGCGCGCGTTTCGTCACAGGGTTATTTGGTAACCGTGATAGCATTACGGAGATGTTAAGCAGACTCAAGTGGCAGACTCTGCAAGAGAGGCGCTCTGCATCGCGGTGTAGCTTGCTCGCCAGGTTTCGAGAGGGTGCGTTTCTGGATGAGGTATCGAATATATTGCTTCCCCCTACTTATAGCTCCAGAGGAGATCACGAATGTAAAATTAGAGAGATTAGAGCGCGCACGGAGGCTTTCAGACAGTCGTTATTCCCGCGAACGATACGCGACTGGAACAGGAAAGGGAGGTAATGACAGTGGCACGTAAAGTATCCTCCGCCACACACCGTTGGGTGGCTTGCGGAGTATAAATGTAGATGTAGATGTAGAAGATACTACCAGGCGGCTTCCTCTTTCGTTTCTTTCCCCCAGTCTATATTCACCCACTACTTTTCCTTCTCTTCTTTTTTTTACTATCGAATTCCAGTCCCCCATGACTATTAAATTTTCGTTTCTCTTCACTATCTGAATAATTTCTTTCATCTCATCCTACATTTCTTAAATCTCTTCGTCATCTGCGGAGCTATTTGGCATGTAAACTTGTACTACTGTGGTAGGCGTTGGCTTCGTGTCTATATTGGCTACAATAATGCGTTCATTATGCTGTTCGTAGAAGCCTACCCGCGTTCCTATTTTCTTATTTATTATTAAACCTACTCCCGCTTTACCCCTATTTGATTTTGTATTTTTTACCCTGTATTAACCTGGCCGAAAGCCTTATTCTTCCTGCCACCGAACTTCACTAATTCCCACTGTATCTAACTTTAACCTATCCATTTCGCTTTTTAAATTTTGTAACCTAACTACCCGATTAAGGGATCTGACATACCAAGCTCCGATCCGTAGATCGAGTTTTGTTTCTCCTGATAGCGATGTCCTCCTGAGTGGTCCCCGCCCGGAGATCCGTATGGGACTATTTTACCTCCGGATTATTTCACCCAAGAGGGCGCCATCATCATTTAACCATACAGTAAAGCTGCATGCCCTCGAGGAAATTACGGCTGTAGCTTTCAGCCGTACGCAGTACCATAACAGCAAGGCCGTTTCGGTTAATTTTAAAATGTTACAGATCAGTCAATCATCCAGACTGTTGCCCTTGCCACTTCTGAAAAGGCTGTTGCCCCTCTTCAGGAACCACACGTTTGTCTGGTCTCTCAATATATACGCCTCCTTTGTGGTTGCACCTGCGGTACGGGTATTGCTGAGGCACGCAAGCCTCCTCACCAACAGGATGGTCCATGGTTCATGTATAACTCCTGGCTAAAGCCCGAAGACCAGCCAGGTCGCGAACTGGCCGGACATTTCGGACTTCGGCCAAGAGGATTCGCCAAAGTCCGATTACTTGAAACAATCGGCGTACATCCTACTGCGGCCATCCATTTCGGGAATTGGCCAAATCATGATGTGACTGCACAAACGTTGCTAAGTTCCGCGCTAAATCGCACTGCGTACTGTGATACGGGAACAATGAATGGTAGGCAGCAATTCTTTCATTTTTAACTGTATAGCGCATGCTTTTTTGGAGAAGGTGCTGCCTCTACGCCTTGTTTTACTTCGTGACAAATTGGATTAATTGTGAGTACTGTTACGTTTTCCGGTATTTTTGTTTGTGGTATTTGTGCATCTTTCAGATGTGGTAGGAGAACGTAGTTTCATTGCGTGAGCGGGTGCTTTGTTTGACTGTTTTATTTGCTCTCACTTCACCCGTTTGTGAAGTGTCGTGAAATATAATGTACCGCCAACTCCTCCTCCCCACCGTCACTTGAGGTCTACCCTGGCGAACTAAAACTGAAAATACATTTACTAAACATATTTAAAGCTTCTCTTTCGGGTATTACATATCTTCCGTGAAAGCGGACGAGAAAATAGTAACTACAATATTTTAAGGCGAGTTTAATTAAACTGAGTGCCTGCAGGGTAGACGAACAATCTGGCTCGACTTGCCATGGTTCGCGCGGCTGCCCCCGTCAGAGGTTCGAGACTCCCTCGTGCATTGGTGTGTGTGTTATCCTTAGCGTATGATTGTTTAAATTAGATGTAGTAGTGTGTAAGCCCATGAACGGATGACCTCAGCAGTTTGGTCCCATAGGAACTAACCACGAATTAAAAAAAAAAAAGCCGGAAAAGAAGAAAAAGAAAAGGATAAAAAGATAATTGATCGTCTTGACAGCAGCCAAATGGCTCTCTACGATCACACATTTTTGAAAATAATTTCTTCAAATAAGTAAATACAAATTAGGTGTTAACACCGCCTTCCCTTAGTCCTCACTCATCCCATCGTCATTCGTGCGCTGCCTCTACTGTAAGCTGTAAACACGCTCTACTGACAAACATTAGAAAAGACAAGTAGATTTCAAAGCTTTATATCTGTTTCAAACATTGATTAAAACGCTTCAATAAAAACACTTTTTTACAGATAAACATAATTACACAATTTTTTAAGACATGAAAACATCTTAGTTTAGATTCACCAACCCTGAATAGGCCCTAATATTCATGTTTATAACCGTCGAACAGACTGACCAAAAGATTACTAAAAGTAGTGGGCCTAATTTTTATTTACATATCGCTAAGAAACCGACCTTTTACTGACAGATTCAAATGGCTCTGAGCACTATGGGACTCAACTGCTGTGGTTATCAGTCCCCTAGAACTTAGAACTACTTAAACCTAACTAACCTAAGGACATCACACACATCCATGCCCGAGGCAGGATTCGAACCTGCGACCGTAGCAGTCGCACGGTTCCGGACTGCGCGCCTAGAACCGCGAGACCACCGCGGCCGGCTTACTGACAGACTAATGTCACTAAACCTTACAATTGATATGAAATGACACATTGCTTGTACCGTCTTCCGAACCTCATCGTTACATATCTTCTCAATTTCTAAATTTATATGATCGCTAAAGAGAATTATTGTCAGTGAATTTCAGCTCAGCTTCGATCCACAAAAGATTAACCAGTCTCTGGAATGTTTGTTTCGACCTGCCAGCAGGCCCCTTAACGCACACATTACAAATGTTTTGGTACAAATTCATTTTAAACACAGTACATTTGTGAGTTGCAGATTATCACGACTCTTTCTCAATTGACGTGCGAGGCTTCTTTCGCAGTGGGAGGGAACTTCCTAACTGAAATGTGGCACATTTGTGGCACGCCTTGCACATCGGGGAATGTCGGGCATACGTATGTATACTGCATTCAGTTCAAAACACAGTGTACATAAAAACTGGTACGTATTTTCATATTGTCTATGTTCGGGACTATTGGACTACGGCCTCTTAGCCCGGAAGTTTTAATTACTGACTGACAAAAAAAAAGGTTAATTTTTATAATAATGAGAGTTTTCTGAACTGAAAAGTTAAAATGAGATTTCAGTTGACCTTCCCCTTTAAATGAGAATTAATGACGTTTTGCCTGATTAATTTTCTCCATTTTGAGATCACGGAATTAATGGATGGGACGTAAATCAGTAATCAAACATACCAATAACAATTATTTGATAGTAGAACCTAGGCTGATCACATGTAATGGCATTCGATTTCAATTATTGGGATCATTCTTCTGTAAGTTGACCCATGGCTACTTCATACGGGAGAGATATTTACTTTGTATGTTCGCTTACGCAAACCCTGTCAAAATAAACTGTCTAGTCCAAAGAAAGGTGTAGTTTTCAAACGCGTAATACTTAAAGAATTTAATTCAAGATGTCAGGTAGATGTGATACACATGCAAAGTACAATACAAGTTCATATTCAGTCACGAAAATAACTTAACCGAATTTGTATTAGTGTGACACCTGAAAAGCTAAAGAGCAAACGAAGTTGCTTACTATTTTCTTGACATCTTTACCATAGTAGGTGCTCCAAGTGTGCTGTAGTCAGATAACGATAGAGAGTTTTCGAACTAAGTTAAAAATGAGCTAAATAACATGTGGTCTTAACTGAAATTGGTACAATGGAGACACAACCAAAGCCAAGGTTCCATCGAACGGGTCAACCAGAACGTACAAAGTACGATAGTAACTTGTGTGCAGACAAATAGTTCAACAAATTGAGCTAAGAAGCTTTGATTCATCCAGTTCATGGAAAGTAGTTATCTTCATCTACGAATTCAGCCATTCGAGGCAATTTTTGGCTGTAAGGCAAATATGGGGCTGAGTAGTTCATACCCGCCTAAAGAAATTATTGATAACAGAGTGACAGAGGAAAACCTTGAGGAAGTCGAACAAGAAACGGAGAATGCTACAAATATAGTCATACTCCCAACAATGAAACTGACACTTTGAAGGTCGAACCATCTGACAGTCGAGGCCAGTTACCTGACAATGGCAAGAAAGAAATATTGGGTGTGGTTTATGAAGAAGATTGTACTGCAGCTCATTGTTGTATATCCTGCGGCAAAGATACGCATGCAATTTGTGGAAGAAGTGGTGAAGCAGACGAAGGATAGGGAGGGAAAATTATTTGAAATCTACGTTATAATGAACCACAAATTAGTAAGAAGAGGGCAGGAGCTCACGACAATTTGCAAGAATAAAGTGCAAAGAGGCTTAAAAATTCAAATACAAAAATCCCACCTTTAACAATGTTCGTATCCGTATACCAGAAGTTGACAAAGGCTGCGGAGATCAAAGAATCTTTCTTGCAGTTTTCATGAACGCCGAAGGCACTTTCTACAAGCTGAGAAGAGAACATGGTGGTCTTAAGCAACTATATTCCAGAAACGAGTTGTCTATGCTGCACGGGAATCTGGTCACGTTGGAATCCGTTGTCAACGAAGAAAACTCATTACCAACCACATAGTCTTTACAGTCGCTGACCAATGGCTAAGCATACAATCGATGCAACTGCTTTACTAAATGCGCCACAAAGAAGCAGCAAATGGGAAATAAAATATTGTCCAATTCCAAATCTCATACAAGTATAACTTGTAAAAAGTGAAAACCAACTGTATTAAAAGTTGGTAAAAGTAATAGATTGTATAAAGTTTATATATTTTTATGTCAGACTGATAAAATAGACTGCATACAGCTTGAAATTACACAAATTCATCCACTTTTTATATTCCAATACTGGCCGATCTCTCTAAGCTACTTCGCAAACTGGCCGGCGAGATCCCGAACTCAAAAAAAGATCAGACATTGGTCGGTCAATTTACAGCAATCTTGGCCATATCCTGGCTTATACAGTTTGAAATTGTTCAATGAAATCTACTTTTCTTCTTTCTTCGGAGTTTGACCTATTGGTCCCAGCCACTCTCCGGGATGGCCGGTCGAATCCCAAAATCAGGAAATGATTAAACATTGGTTGGCCAATTTAAAGTGACATTGGCCGCTTAGTGATTTGTCAGGCCAGTTTCCGCTTAGGCCGATTTCTTTTTATATATAGTGTGGTATCGATAGCTACGATGCAACGGCGTAGGTACAAGTTCTTAGGGTGGCACTACGACTACGACACCGATGACAGCGCCATCTAGTCGGCGCTGTGCAGCTCTACGAGCGCCGCTCCAGATTCTCCCCATTTTGATTCCGAGGATACGACCAAGCAACATTGTTTCTATTTCATAGTGGGCGAGCCACTATAGATTTTGTCAGCGTAGATTGATTGATGTACAGATTCACACCTTCGTGCTCATCTCAGCCAGAGTTAAGTATTATCAGTTGTATATGTTGATACACCAGTAAAAGAGTTATAACCTAATTGCAGCACCAAGCATTTCAACTTTTCCTGCTCCTACTCACCTCTACAATCGGCCTACCCTTCATTCTACAGGAGCAGACCCACGCACCGCCTATCCACGCGGGATACAAAACATAGTAGTGGAAATCAATATAAGGCCGGGTTCCATGGAAGTAATAGATCAAGTCTGAAGCATTCATACATCGAATAAATAAAGTTTAAAGACGGATTTACCAAGTTTCTTTCATAACATGAGTAAGGAAATAAGGTGCTTGCAATTCCTGGATGGAATTTTCCTGCACATACCCATGCCTGATTTCCACTAGGGTATATATTTCTCCTTAAATTCAGTAGTTCGGAATATAGCAAGGGAACATCTCCGTTAAGAAACGTGCTACGCGATGTGATTAGGGTGGGAAGACAAATCAGAAAATCCCCCTTCCACAGACACTGCTTCGGATTCTTCCAGACCTGGTGGTGTAGGCACAACAAGAAGGCACGAGGTAGTGGGGCCCCAGTCGCTGATTGGGTCCCCGGCACAGTGTCTGCCCCCCCCCCCCCCCTCCCTCTTCAGCAGGCGGCGCCCTGATTGCCGCGGCACGCTGGCCCGCTTCTGGCAGCCGTAATTGCCGCAGGGGGCCCGCACTTGCCGTATCGGCCATCTCCAGCGCTCCGCGCCACACTTATCACGTAATGGATGGCGGGCAGCCGCCACCAGCCGCTCTCCGGCTAGGAGAGACGCTGTTCTCCTGGGTGCACTTCTTCAAATGGTTCAAATGGCTCTGAGCACTATGGGACTCAACTGCTGTGGTCATAAGTCCCCTAGAACTTAGAACTACTTAAACCTAACTAACCTAAGGACAGCACACAACACCCAGCCATCACGAGGCAGAGAAAATCCCTGACCCCGCCGGGAATCGAACCCGGGAACCCGGGCGTGGGAAGCGAGAACGCTACCGCACGACCACGAGATGCGGGCGGTGCACTTCTACGCAGTGAGAAAAACCGGAGATAGTTGGCAGAGAATTAAAGTTTTTTTTATATATTTCCGATTTTCACCATGTCTTCAGCAGGTCGGTGTCTTGTCTAGCTGTCTGATCGGTACAACGTTTTGCAATTGACTTCTTTCTAACTTCCCAATGAGCTAAATATTCGAAATTTTAAACGTGGGTCAAAACTGGATCGCAATTCAATTTTAATTCGTTGCATTAATTGTTCAGTAGAAGTGGAGTGTGGGGGTCATAATGCCTGACATCTAGGCCGCCGTGCACAACCAGTCTGTTGTACAGTTGGTGTCAGGATGTGTTCGTGGGGGATATGTGCACACGGGCATGGCTGAACACCGACGGGTTATGAGGAGATGGGTAGTGAGAGGATGGCAATGGGATGTGCACAAATGGGAGAAGAGTAGATGGACAGATAGGAGTGTATGGAGTAGACTGGTAGAGAAAGAGGAGGGAGCAGGAGATGGACAGAGAGAGGTACGAGAAGGAGATGCACAAAGATAGGTGGTAAGAAGAGACTGACATAAAAGTGGAAGGAGGGGACGGTAGGTGAAAAGAGGGAGGAGAAAATGGCTATAGAGAGGTGGGAGGGAGAAGATCAGAGAATTCAGGGAGAGGCCATTGGCCAAAGAGAGGGGGAAGAGAGGGAATGACAGCTGAGGAGCAGGAGAGAAGCAATGGGGGAGGGGGGTGGGAAGGAAGGACATGTTTGGAGAGTTCTTTTAAGAACTACAGTGTCCCTGAAACAAAAGTGAAGGAAACACTATAGTCCAGGCCGGCAGCTCTCCTCTTCATCTACTTGGAACAAAACAAAAATATCTTTCACAAGGCAACTCTGAGGGGAAAAAAAATCAAGAGCCCCCTGTCCCATCCTATAACACAGTTTGAAAAGGCAGTAACTCAATTATTGTAGAAAGAATGGATAGATAGACACCTGTTTCGAAATAAAGCTGTTGAGGTATTGAAGCCGCCAGTGTTCATTGTTGTTAAAGATGTTCAAGAAAGGAAACAGAGCTTGAATGTAAGAAAAAGACAAAGAAGCGAAGAAGAAAATATATTCCAACTGGAGAATGAAGAAACAATTATGCATAGGAATTGAAATATGACGTTTTCAGAATACCATGAAAATTAAATGATATTCAGGTTTCTTAAAACACTCCCACCAGTCGCCTTTTATTTTTCTTCAATTCGGTACTATCCCATTACCAATTTCCAGCCGCCTAGCGATTCATCAATGTTTGGTACAAATTTATTGATTGTCTGCATCAGTGTTAGAGTCGTGTAGCTGTGACTAGATGTATAAACGAAACGTGTTAGCATTGAGTGTGGCGAGAATGATTCAGATTATGAGACAGATTTTGTTGTAATGCTTCCATCAATTACAATCCGTTGGATGGATATTGATGTAAACAGTATACTGCAAAACATAACGAATGTGACATTACTTGTACTGCCCTTTATACACTTAGCCCCAGGTAACATGTTCCACATCCTTTAGAGAATAGCTAAAGTTATGTCAAAGAGCTGCGGTTGGGGCAGAGAATCTCTTCTTTCAGCTCTCGTAACACACATCGACGTCAGTACGTAAGCATCTATTTCTATACTGCAAAAAACACATGTAGTAATGTGGCAAAATGTCATTTGCCATTTATAAAATCTGTTAAACAACAACTCTGAAAGATAATATAACTACAATTTTACCCCTGCAATTGCGATTGACATTTCATTTGTTTTATTTAACTAACATTGATGAACACTAGTGAGATTAATATTAAACCACGTAACATTATTTTTTTCTTTACTTAAAAAATATTATTAATAATAAACTGCTAAGCTGTGGGCAATGTGGGAGGAAAGATTGTGTGTGTGTGTGTGTGTGTGTGTTTGTGTGTGTGTGTGTGTGTGTGTGTGTGTGTGTGTATGTTTGTTTGTGTGTGTGTTTACTAGAAGGAGAAAAGGTGTTCTGAGTAATTGCGCCAATGGGGGAGAGTGAGAGAGAGAGAGAGAGAGAGGTTTTTATATCAAGTTCAACAAGAACTCTGTTTACACAGTTGAGTGCTGAACTAAAATGCTAATTTCTGCTGATGTTGGTCTCATGATGTGATGTATAATTACATCTAATGTTGTACGTTTTCTATAAATTAGAAAATTATGTTAGTTGTTATGACAGGTCGTGTTTAATTCAATAAAATTAATTCCTTGTTACGTTTGGTGTTTAGCTGTAAACTGTATTTTGGGATGTATAGTATTAAGCTCCTCAGTTAAGCTTTCTGTTTCAGTGGTTGTCCCGTTCTATAGTATCAAAGTGTCATCAACATAATGTTTATAATAAATTATCCTGTCATTTTCTATTTTGTTTATTTTGAAAAATTTGGTTTCTATATTATCAATGTAGCTGGTCAGCTAAACTACTCACCTTTGCTAGACCATCATTCTGACTATGGATTTTGTTGTTAAGGGATATGCAGTTTGTGATAGCACCAATTCTCGCACATCTATTAGTATACAGATTTCTACATCAACTTCGTGTTGCAACAAGTTGCTTTTGATAAGACAGAGTGTTTCTGTTATGTATATATTGGTGCAGGGGTTAACTGTGTCAAGGGATTCATAATGGATAAATGTTCTAAATGTTATTGGTCTGTCGTACAGGAAGGGTGCACTTCTCTGTGACCATACGAGATAAAGAATCAGTCTCATTCCGAGAACCAGGATTAAGAGACTAAAATTCCATCTTGGCTCTGAGAGTTAGAGACAGAGAATGAACTGTCAGTTCGCTTCATCTCTTGCAGTTCACTGGTTTCTTGGTCCCTCAGGACAATTAATAGCAAAAGTTACCGAAATCAAAAACATTAAAACCAAAGACAGCTTGAAAGCACAGATGATGAATTAATATTAGTGCTGGCTATTGTTCCTGAGGTGGAACAGGTAGTTAGTTGTTATCGTATAGCGAATCCACATATCTAGAATACTTCCAGTGCACTGCAGAGTACATGTAGCTTCAAAACCTCCCTTTGGACCTTCGTTGTTGAGCAATGAAATTTTCAGATTACAGGTGCGACAGATAGTGACGGTCTGTGATGTGTTGCTCAACGAAGGCTAGTATGGACGGCTGTCCGCACAGTCTCCTAATGTTTCGTGAATGAGATTTTGGCAGCAGGACCTCATTCGGCCTGACAATTGCTGCAATCTTCCTATTAATTATGCATGCATACCCAGGGCAGTATCCCACACCAGTTTCACACCGCGACATGTAAGTATATCATTCAAAGTGCTTTCATCCTGGCACAGGTTGCAGTGCTTGAGATTAATTCGGTGCATCTTAACGTTCGATGGTATGGTTCGGTCCATTGTCTTGTACTAGGTCGCTCTTCTTTCGAAGGATAAGAACGGTGCATGTAGAGGGGATAGGCAAAATGATGTGAACAGTGATAGTAATGGGATGGTTGTGTTTGACGGTCAACAAAGCAGGTAAGGCAAGAGACACGCTGGACAGTGCGTGTTTAGTACGAACTAGGCACCAGTGCAGGTTGTGTACGAGTAGTGCTCACTTAGTATTTGCATTCAGAGGCAGAGTTCGACGTGCGATGAAGGACCTAACAGAGTTCCAAAGAGGGCAGGTTGTTGGGGCTCGATTACCTAGAGCATCAGTAACCACGAAATCCAACGTATTGAAGTGTGAAGAGCAACTGTTTCAAAAATCATGACATCCTACACAAAACATGGAAATACATCAAGGTGTAAACATAATAGCGGGCGGAAATGAAAACTAAATTACAGAGATCGTTGTACACTAATACGAATTGTGTCAAAACAACACGGCGGCTTTAGTGACTGCAGAGCTCAGTAGATATCTTCGAAACCCCATATCTACCGACAGTGTCCGCCTAGAACGCCTGAAAGCGAATATTCATAGACGAAATGCTATACCGAAACAATTAGTGGCGACCACCAACGCTTAGAAGTGAAAAACAGGGTTTCAGGAGCATAAATCCTGGACGCCTGATCAGTGGAAACACGTCATGTGGTCCGACGAGTCTATGATTTCAATATTTCCAACATCGGGCCGGGCTTACGTCTGTAGAACGCCAAAAGAAGACTGTAATCCTGATTGCTTCATTCCATTGGTTACGTATGGTGATGAAAGCGTGATGCTGTGAGTGGCCATATCATGGTATTCTGCTGGTCCCATCATTAATCTCAAAGGCTGTGTTACAGCCAAAGATTATCTGAACATTTTAGGTGATCAGGTGCACCTCATGATTCAAATGCTTTTCCCCAACAATGATGTCATATTGCACGACGCTAATGCACCCATTAACACAGCCGGGACAGCACAATCGTGGTATGAGGAGCATGAAAATGAACAGTCCCCGGATTTGAACGTTATCGAACCATTGTGGGCGGCATTGGAGCGCAGACTCCGGAGCAGATTTCCGCCTCCCTTGTGGCTACAGGAGTTAGAAGAGGTCTTGATCCAAGAATGGTATAAAATTCCACTGGAGACTATACAATCATTATATGTCAGCATTTCCAGAAGAACTGCAGCTGTATTATTGGCAAATGGAGATCCTACCCTTTATTAATAAACCATTTCCAAGTAAGTACAGGTGTTCCCATTATTGTGCTTATCTCCTGTAAGACTCGTCTCAAAGTTTTCTACCCTCGACCTGCAAACATGTTTTCTACTGAATTTTGAGATGGGTCACTTATTTCCAGAATGAGATTTTCACTCTGCAGCGGAGTGTGCGCTGATATGAAACTTCCTGGCAGATTAAAACTGTGTGCCCGACCGAGACTCGAACTCGGGACCTTTGCCTTTCGCGGACAAGTGCTCTACCATCTGAGCTACCGAAGCACGACTCACAGCCGGTCATCACAGCTTCACTTCAGCCAGTATCTCGTCTCCTACTTTCCAAACATTACAGAAGCTCCCCTGCGAACGTTGCAGAACTAGCACTCCTGAAAGAAAGGATACTGCGGAGACATGGCTTAGCCACAGCCTGGTGGATGTTTCCAGAATGAGATTTTCACTCTGCAGCGGAGTGTGCGCTGATATGAAACTTCCTGGCAGATTGAAACTGTGTGCCCGACCGAGACTCGAACTCGCGACCTTTGCCTTTCGCCAGCAAGTGCTCTACCATCTGAGCTACCGAAGCACGACTCACGGCTGGTCATCACAGCTTCACTTCTGCCTGTATCTCGTCTCCTACCTTCCAAACTTTACAGAAGTTCTCCTGCGAACGTTGCAGAACTAGCACTCCTGAAAGAAAGGATACTGCGGGGACATGGCTTTGCCACAGCCTGGTGGATGTTTCCAGAATGAGATTTTCACTCTGCAGCGGAGTGTGCGCTGATATGAAACTTCCTGGCAGATTAAAACTGTGTGCCCGACCGAGACTCGAACTCGCGACCTTTGCCTTTCGCCAGCAAGTGCTCTACCATCTGAGCTACCGAAGCACGACTCACGCTCTGTCATCACAGCTTCACTTCTGCCAGTATCTCGTCTCCTACCTTCCTTCTGAAATTAATGAGCCAAACAAACAGGAAGAAAGTTCATCTCTAGCAAGAAGCCATATGCTTCAATATTTCTGGTATCTCAGCTGCAGATTTTTAAGCGCTCATTTAACTTTAGGACTCTGTATCTCAATATGAAAGAAATGGACTTGTACCACCATTGATATAAGCCCTTCTTATGTGGATTTTTCGTGAGAAATTGTATGTTCGTAACCTTGGATAGAATATTAAGGTAGTACAGGTTCGGATAATTTCCTGCCCAAAATTATTCCTGCCATCTTACCACTTACCAGCTCCTTCCTAACAAAAATAATTACACTGACGACAGCGTGCTTCATGGTGGAACCCCAGACATTACAGTAGGTGGGACATGGTTCTTAGTAAGTTATGTGATTACTGGACAGCAATACATTCTTTGAACGTGCTTCTACGTTGGCCACAAGGCTGGTAAGGAGTTCTTATGGCAGAGCGTTCCATTTCGCAGTACGACCATGCAACATTATGCTACCGCAAATCATAATACCAGTAAGTGCACAGCATCATTGCTGCAAATGTGCTGTTCACTTAGGGCTGTCACATATTTTCATGTTTACAATTTTTTCTGCTTGGTTAAGCGTTTATTATCACATTCTGACGTTCTCAAGTCAACAATGGCGTATACGTTTTTGCTCAAATAGCACAAATGGCATGTGGAGTTGCAACAATAAATATTTTTCTGCTAAGACGATGGTCCATGATCGAAAATGGATAAACAAATTGTAAGACAGCAAAATGTGTATCAAGCATTCACTAAGTGATGAGTCCCAGGTACCAAATACATTAAATAATCGTTCTTGAAGTAGCGTAGAGAGTGAAGGAACAAACGCTTCAAAACACAGCAGTACGTTGGGAAAGCAACTCTCATTAAATTCAGTCATATAAATTTACCACTAAATTCTCCTTTTCACATATTCACATATTCTTTCATAAATAAGATCTTATCTGGTTCACATGGTGTTTCCAGTAGTGCATTAAGGATTTGTTCTCATTATAATTAGCCTAGTCTTATCTGGAATATGTAATGCATCACTAACTGAAGGCATTTGAAGAGAGACTGAAATACACAATTGACACTCCTGTATTTAAGAAAGGTGGTGGGAAAGATTTCAGTAACAACTGATGTGTTTCACTCCTGACATTATGTTCAAAAATTTCTGAATAAGAGATTTATTCTAAAATACAGTAACAACAAAAATCTCAGCAAATCTCAGTCCAGATTTCAGAAGGGTTGCTCTCCTGAGAATGCCACACCAGATTTTACAAGCATTAAATAATAAAACAGCGCCGGTTGGTATTTTCTGCGATCTCTCTAAGACATCTAACTTTGTAAATCACAGAATACTCCTAGATAAAATGTCGTTCTATGAGATTGATGGAATAGCCAACAAATGGATGATGACATATCTAACGAAAAGAACCCAGAAGGTTGTATTTAGTATTTCAACCAATGTAGACTAGGGGAATTATTCTGATTTATGAGAAATCACATATGCGGTTTCTCAAGACTCAACCATAGGTCCATTATTCTTCCTCATATATGTAAACGATCATGTATCTAACATACAGTAAGCAGAATTAGTTCTCTTTGTAGATGACACTACTATTTTTATGAATCCAAGAATGCACAGAGAAAGAGAAGAAATGGTGAACATTAACTTTGACAGTATCATAGATAGATTTTCTACGAATGATTTCACTCTCAATTAAAAAAAGGCACAGAATATTCAGTTCCGTACATCCTGGTATACTACATCATGAATAGTGTCAGACTTGGTGAGCAAATAATAAATGTGGTGGAAATGTCTAAATTCTTAGGTTTCAATATCGTTGATAATGTTAACTGGAAAAAGCGCGTTTTGGTACCTCTAAAAACACAGTTCTGCATTTAGGATCATTACAAATCTTGGGGAGAGAAAAATGAGTAAATTTCCATAATTTGCATATTTTCATTCAATAATTCCATATGGAACAATGCTCTGAGGTAACCCATCTCTGAGAAGGAAAGTCTTCATCGCTCAAAAACGTGTTGTAAGGGTAAAATGTTACGCTCATCCAGGATGATCTTGTAGACAACTGTTTAAGGAGTAGGGCATTCTGACTATTGAGTTGCAGTACATTTATTCCCGCATGAAATCTGTTGTACTCATAAATATCCACAGCTGTTCAAAAGAGACAGTGATGTATGCACTACAATATGAGAAGGAAAACTGACATTCACTATTCATCATTAGCATTGTCTTTACAAAAAGAAAGGTGCGCACGATGCTGCTACAAAATTTTTTTATCACTTACGTAGTGATATAAAATGTCTGACAGTCAGCAAAACGAAAGTTGAAAACTAATTGAGTAAGTTTCTCATTGATAAATCCTTTTGTTCTTTAGAAGACTTCCTATTATTGTAATGTGTAAAATGGGATGGGTGGGATTTACTAGGTGACATATGTTCTTTTTTTTTAAAAAAAAAAATCTATCTCATAGATGTTCAGCATATTATACATTAATCTTCGATGTGAATATAAATAAATGACTCATTCTACATCCATGCTATTTATGGAGAAATATTTTCCATGGAACATGTAACTAAATAACAGTTTTGTCTACAGTGACACAAACTCAAGAAACAACGCTCGATCCCTGCAATGAGTGTGCTGCACTCCACGAGACACGACTGACCGCTGATAACACAAAGAAAGATGTGGGCTGGTGATAGCTGCACCATGATGTGTACAGGCGGACAGCCAGCCATGTACCATCCAGGCCTTACATGACTTAACACTCAGTGAGTGAGCAGAACCAATGGATCTGTGGTGGTGAGGCAATTGGCACTGTGAGATGTAAGTGGGACCAGCAGAACATGTAATACATTGTAGAATGATGTAACGTGATCACTGAACAGTGTTTCTTCCATAAAAGAACCATAGGATACAACCTCTATGTTGTGGCCCTTTTCGCTACGATATCCTTCTTGCCGGCCGGTGTGGCCGTGCGGTTCTAGACGCTTCAGTCTGGAACCGCGTGACCGCTACGGTCGCAGGTTCGAATCCTGCCTCGGGCATGGATGTGTGTGATGTCCTTAGGTTAGTTAGGTTTAAGTAGTTCTACGTTGTAGGGGACTGATGAGTCAGAAGTTAAGTCCTATAGTGCTCAGAGCCATTTGAACCATTTGTACCATATCCTTCTATAGCAGAGTGTTAGTCTAACCACCTATGTGGGAGAGCCTGATGTTGGTTAGCTGTGTAGCAATATATTTTAGGTAAGAACAAAGTAAGGACGTTTTATTGTTAACAAGAAAAGAGGATGAACTGGAATTTACATCCCTCTAACAACAATTTAATTCCATATAAATTTCTCTCAGGAACATTTTATAGTCAATAGTTTGTCTTCTCAAACAAGCTGAAAGTGTCCTGTTAAGATATATTCAAAAAATATCCGGGAAACCTAATTGGAGCATAGTGCACTGTTTAATTAGGAACAGTTTCTTTAAACTTAAAAGGAAAACTGATAGAAAAGAAAGAAGTCTTTCTCCAGTAATGTTAAATGTAAACATGGACATCCATTCAGGAACCAGGAAACCTAATATTTACCAGCGTAATTGAAGAGCACAATACAGAACAGTTACCGTGAGATGAAAAATCACAAATTGGTGCGTACAAGGAAACGGAACTCTTTAATTACCAAATCGCCAAGAAGATGAACCGCTCAAGTACACTTATTGGTAATTTCGTTACATTGGGTGCACACTCTGGAAATAACATAGAATTTAGGCTGAGTAGAAGATTGAGGTATCGAAACCCTTTCGCGCAAAGAAAGGGCCACAGAACAGGTATTCTCCTAAACTTGTTGCTGATGAACAGTTGTCAATAATTGCCATACGTGTACGACAAATTTCGTAAAGTGACAAACATTTTTCATTGAAGAAACGACTGCAAAAACCTTCTCTAACACCCAAACGTAAACAAACTAAACCTAGAGAACGAATGATTAATGTTTCCACAAGGTAATCCAAATTTGCATATTTTTGCTAAAACCAGAAGACGTTTGAACATAAACGTATCACCGTATGGCACTGTCTTGCACGTAGCCCGGATGCGAACCCTTGTAAAATCGTTGGAAAAAGAGTTGCAAAGCGCGTTTATCGAAATGGAAAGCAATTTGAGGCCGTATATGAGCTAAAAATTGCAATATGACATGACTGGTTGATGTTTTCACTGAAAGAACTAACAAAATCAATGACGAAGAACATTTTTGAGGTAATTTCGAAGAACGAAGTCCATAGAAAATAGTAAAAGTCCCATAACACAAAGTTACAGTGAATACCTTTACAACAATTTGCACCCAGATAATGTTGCTTGTTTTATGAGAGAAACTATGTGACTCTGTTATGACTGTTTATGTCTTATATGTATCCAACACTTTCATAATAAATTCGATATAGTATGCTATAGACATTGTACTATTACTTTTGTGAGAGTCCTGCCTTTATAGTGATTTCCACTACTCTACGTAAAGCTGAACAAATTTCGAAATATACGTAGACTCATTAAGCCAGCCATTGTTGTTGTGGTCTTCAGTCCAGAGACTGGTTTGATGCAGCTCTCCATGCTACAGTATCCTATGCAAGGTTCTTCGTCTCCCAGTACCTACTGCAACCTACATACTTCTGAATCTATTTCGTGTATTCCTCTCTTGGTCTCCCTCTACAATTTTTATCCTCCACGCTGCCCTCCAATACTAAATTGGTTATCCCTAGATGCCTCAGAATATGCCCTATCAACCGATCCCTTCTATTAGTCAAGTTGTGCCACAAAGTCCTCTTCTCCCGGTTCTATTCAATACCTCCTCATTAGTTACGTGATCAACCCATCTAATCTTCAGCATTCCTCAGTAGTACCACATTTGGAAAGCTTCTATTCTCTTCTTGTCCAAACTATTTATCGTCCACGTTTCATTTCCATACATTGCTACACTCCATACAAATACTTTCAGAAAAGACGTCCTGACACTAAAATCTATAATCGATGTTAACAAAATTCTCTTCCTCAGAAACGCTTTCCTTGCCATTGCCAGTTTACATTTTATTTCCTCTCTACTTCGACCACCATCTCTAATTTTGCTCCACAAATAGCAAAACTCATTTACTGCTTTAAGCGTCTCATTTCCTAATCTGATTCCCTCAGCATCACCTGATTAAATCGACTACATTCCATTATGCTCATTTTATATTTGTTGGTGTTCATCCTATATCCTCCTTTCAAGACACGGTCCATTCCGTTCAGCTGCTCTTCCAAGTCCTATGCTGTCTCTGACAGATTTACAAGGTCATCGTCGAACCTCAAAGTTTTCATTTCTTCTCCATTGATTCTGATTGCTACTCCAATTTTTTTTTGTTTCCTTTACTGCTTGCTCAATATACAGATTGAACAACATCGGGGATAGGCTACAACCCTGTCTCGCTCCCTTCGCAACCACGGCTTCCCTTTCGTGCCCCTCGACTCTTATAACCGCCATCTAGTTTCTGTACAAATTGCAAAGCCAAGCCAGACATGTAAGTTACATATGTAACAGTTCTAATAAGGAGACTGCCTACACTACGCTTGTCCGTCCTCTTTTAGAATATTGCTGTGCGGTGTGGGATTCTTACCAGATACGATTGACGGAATACATAGGAAAAGTTCAAAGATAGGCAGGACGTTTTTTATTATCTCGAAATAGGGAAGAGAGTGTCACTGAAATGATACAGGGTTTGGGGTGGACATAATTAAAACACAGGCGTTTTTCGTTGCGGAGGAATATTCTCACGAGATGCCAATCATCAACTTTCTCCTGCGAATGCGAAAATATTTTGTTGACGCCGGCCTACATGGGGAGAAATAGTCACCCGGTAAAAATAAGGGAAAGCAGAGCTCGTACTTAAAGATATAGGTGTTCATTCTTTCCGCACGCTTTACGAGATTGGAATAATAGAGAATTGTGAAGGTGGTTCTATGAAACCTCTGCCAGGCACTTAAATGTGATTTCCAGAGTATTCTTGAAGATGTAGATGTAGAAGAAACAGATGACACGTACATCAATATTAAAATGATTTGTGATTGCATTTCTTGTTAGTGACGGTTAGTTTTACGTAATATTTACACGAGAAAAATTATAATTTAAGGGATATAATAATATTTAAGTAGCTAGAATGGATTAATTTTGTTAAATGAGAGGACAGTTTTTGGTTTCTAGCGATGTTTAAGCTGAAATACATACAGTAAAGGAAAAATGAACAACACTAGATGGTGGAAATACCTGCAGACATGGCCAGATTTTGGTGTACTGACGGTAACCATGGATGTGCTCCAAAGGCGGAGAGATAAAATCGAGAAATAAATGTTAATCAGATCTTCATTATAGTATAAAGGTTCCTAAATGGCCAGCACAAGGAGAAAAAAGAAACTAACTAAAAGCTGTGGAAATAAGTTCACTAAGAAGGTAGATTTTAAACTTTCTAGCATATTTTGTGCGTTGACGTAGTATACCCATATTTAGACAGTACCCTTTCATTTAGCGTACTCCTGAGATGCTAACATGATCTGAAACTGGCTATCTATACAGTGAAGACACAACTCCTCATATGATAATGTGAAATAATCACAAAATATTCAGACAAAGGCAACTAATAATCATCTGAATTTAAACACGGTGTCTCAGAAAAACATGAAATTGGTTACCACAGCTCACGAGATATCATGAAAGAGGCGTTTACATTTGTTCTATAGCCTAGTTACCGGGGCCACCTAATGAATTTAGTGTCAAACAGACATGGCTGGCAACACTCCGATCTGAATATAGACGAAATCGTTGTAATCTACATCTACATCTACATACATACTCTGCAAGCCACCTGACAGTGTGTGGCGGAGGGTACCGTGAGTACCTCAAAAAATTGCGTTCAAATGTGTTTGATATCTTATGGGACTGCTAGGGTCATCAGTCCCTAAGCTTACACACTACTTAACCTAAATTATCGTAAGGACAAACGCACACACCCATGCCCGAGGGAGGACTCGAACCTCCGCCGGGATCAGCCGTACAACCCACGACTGCAGCTCCCCAGACCGCTCGGCTAATCCTGCGCGGCTTCAGTACCTCTATCGGTTCTGCAGTCTAATTGTCGCTAACTACTGTTGCTACTGTTGCACAACTTTATGAACTGTTCATTGTTGTATAAGGTTTGCCACGGCGAACCTGAACACTGGATTGTCATGGATGATAAAGAGGAACTGTCTAAATCTGAATACATCATATTAAGCTACGAATCAAAAGAATAGTGTACTATGAAGTTTTTTTCTGCTGTTGATAAAGAAGATGACGCTACAGATTTGAGCGACAAGGATTCTACTGACGAATGGGTTCTGAGTAAGGAAGATGCTGCTGCTGCTTCAGATATCGAAGATGCTGTTGGTTCCTGTAGCAATACTGAAGTTGAAAGAGAGTCAAGTCTTAATAGAAGGAATGAATACGAAATAGCTGACGGAAACTGTGAAGCGAATGTGTCCTCTACAGGCATTCTACGTGGTAAAGATGAAACCATATAGCGTAAGTGACCTTTTGGGACATGAAAGTTGCTGAAGCATAACGTATTGGAGGAATGGGCTGGTCCATCACGTACAATAAAAGTTTCTGATTGCTTCACTGTTAATGCGAAGCATTTTCCTTGCAAAGGAAAGATGAGATTTACTCAGTATATGCTCTCAAAGCCAACCATATATGGCTTGAAAGTTTTATGGGTTTTTCATTCGCGAAATTTTTATTCAATAACCGACCAAATTTATACAGGTAACTCGTCTTCATGAAGAGAAACTGATCAAAAGGAGAGCATTGTAAACGATTTATGTGACCATTTCAAAGATCCTGGGAGAAATACCGTCAATGACAATTTTTTCACATCTCTGCCATCAGCAAGGCCATTGAAGACTTGCGATTTGTCCTTAATTTATTTTCTGAAAAGAAACAAGATCTACAGCGCCAGAAATGCAACCTTCCTCTTCAGGACTTCACGTCTACATTTGGACTAAGTGTAGCTAACGTTTCTGCGTTCAAATCTTGTTTTTGCAAAGAAAGCAGTTCCAGTGTTATTCACAATACATTAAGATGCATCCACTTGTAGCTCTCTTTGAAAGACAGACGTTATACATTGTTACAACAGTACAAAATGGGCCGTGAATAGCTTCGACTAGTAGTGTTCTCATCAGAGTGTAAAAAGGTGAACCCAGAGATGGCCGCAGCAATTTTCTACAACATTTTGGGTATTGCTTACATAGTGGTGTACATTATTTACGCAGAAAACAATCCTCTGTACAAAAATGTCAATCACGGACTGCTTATAATGGTTCTGGGAAAACATTTGGGAATGCCTTCCATTAACTCTAGATCATCAAATCTTATTGCTTGAAAAATGTTGCGTGAAATCGGGCACTGAGTGCTTGATAGGTGGACATCGAATTCTGCTTCCTGATCAAGAGGAGGCTGAGTAAAAACAAGATGTTTCTGGAAAATCGTTGGCGACTTTTCTGCGCAAATCTCAGTCAAACAAAATGAAAAAGAAAACAAGATAAAGTTGCGAGAAATGGAAAAAAAACAATGTGCGATGAACATTACATTACAGCAACAGTATGTGAACTTTGTGAGTAAATAATAATTCCAAGTTCATCTTTCCACTGTAACGAGGAGAAAAATATAATATAATTAAATGTCAAATATAGTAAAACAAGTTACATTTTTCACACATTTGTGACTATATCTGTTGTATTATTACTCGGTTGTCTAGTGAATAGTAAAACAATATACTATATAAAATAAAGTATTTCATATGTGAACTTCACACCTGTTCTGATGGAGATATGAGGTTACTTAGGTAACGGAATATAGATTACAGGGAGAATTACCTTCATTCCAATTTTAATGATCTTCTTTGAAAGTATCTAAATTTTGTTTTTGTTATGACACTTAGAAAGATGCAGATGAGGAATAACATGAGGCTTGCGTACGCTTGTGTCAGCACATCTGAAAACTTGGCTGTTATAGTTACCTGGATAACAGTGTGGATACATGGGTCAACAAGATTCCTTTAATTATACAGATACAACAAGTAATGATAAAGCAGACTAATTTTCAACTTAATGATAAAAAAACTGCATGACTTAGGTATATGTGGTTAGAACTGGAAATGAAATAAAGCAACTAAGACCATGTAAACCCTGACGATTGCAGAATTAGTCAACAGATTAACGAAAAGAAGCGAGAAAAGTACGTGTAAGCAACAGTGCTCGTACTTGAGTGCATGCAGCGTTTTACTAGATCTCTGATATTAATTTTAGAAAGCATGATTCTAACGTGCAAGAAACAAATTTACAGGCCTTTCATGACTTGAGCAGATAATTCTTATTATTACCATCGAACTAAGACTCAAGTGCAGAGGGTAGCTGCAGAGATGTAAAGTTGTAACATTGACACTGGCATATATGATCAGCTCTATGACGACGAGGATAATGAAAAGTTAGTAAAAATAACAACAGTTTCCTTTTCATAATCTGAAATGAGTAACCAGTAATGCTAGTTTCTGTTTTAGAGGTAGCCAAAGTGGAGCAGAGCACCATGAGCACGAAGTCAGCCAACGATCGCAGCTGAGCGTATACACTTATTAGTCTTCTCTCCAAGCTACAAAAATAATTTTCATGAACCTCCACAGGACTGTTTTACAGAACCCAGAAAACCATTCCTGCTGACCTCCTTGAAGTCCAACAGCTTCGTCTTGCCACGAGGGCACCACGTTCCCTATCCAATGGCAGACTGCATATTTTTAGTGTGTCGTTCCGTATCCCTTGATAGATTGTATCTTTTTCAGAAAGAGTCTCGCCTCGACATCTCACAATGGCAGTACGTGCACTGTCGAATGTCACATTCAAGGTTCTGCAGGCCTATAATCTACATGTGGATCAGCGTCTCTGACAATACTTGTGCGCCCAAATACCTATCTTAGAACGTGGCCTATCAAATGGAAACAATTTTACGACAATCTACCTGAAGGACAATTGTTCTCCTCACCCTTCCACAATCAGTCAATTGGGCCAGCTTCAGAGGAAACATTACATGTATCTTCCCCCGAAGAGAAGTGGAACTGAGGAAGACTTACTGGTTTCGAATACAGTGGTGTTTGCTTTACTAGCTTCCGCATTTTCGTGCGTCATAGCAAATTTAATTTAATTTGGCTAGTTATTTTGTACACAGGGCTGTTAATTAAGTTACAGAGCAGTTTTAGAACAACTTTCTGATAGTATCTTAAGCAGATTGGCCTTGACAGGAGGAGTTTTTAATACCATTAACCTCTGATCCTGGTCTTGCATCTTGAAAAGATTTCGAGAAAGAGAGTCAATCTCTGTCCCAACGAGATTAGTGAACTTAATATTCCTTTCTTCCTGTAACGATGTATCTACCTCCTGTCTTCGTTAATGATTCAATGCATCTTTGGTTTCCTGGTCACTCCTTTTTATGTGACTAACAGTGAAACGGAAGGCTGAAATCCACTCCGTCCAATAAACAATCCATCCCTTTTTGCGAGAATGAGCCAAAATTCATCCAATGGCCAGGTGGCCGGTGTCTAAATGAAATTTTACCAGCACTAGCTAGAATTAAATTTTTTAAGGCGGAAAGGACAGCCATTTCCTCCAGTTCATACACCAAACATTTGAGCCAGCAGCAGAATGAGCTCTCCATTTTACGCTGTTGGCTGACGGACTCCCTGTTAATTTTGCAATAAAACGGCAACAATACCTGATACGGAGTTGTCTGTCTTCAAAAGGAATTCGTGTAGAAAATTGGGTGTACAACATGAGCAGAAGCACTACTGATGGCCCGTTTCGAATAAATAAAATCTGCTTGTTGATTACCACCCCAAAGAGAAGGCACACGTTTGCGCTGCATTTGATTAAGGGCTATTAACAACTGAACAAACCCAGTAACAACTGCACGAAAATGAAATAACTATTCCTATAAAGCGTGTTAACTCTTTTTATCTACGGCAAGGGGAAAATCACAAATACATCTTGTGCATTAATTATCAGTTTTTGTCTATTGAGCAGACACAAGATGACCGAGATATAGCATTTGCAAAAGAGCGAAGTTGACTGTACTAGGTTTTAGAGAAAACTACACGCTCCTGTGGCAGATTAAAACCTAACGAAGTTTTTCCAGAAGAGACTGATTATAAATTACAACACCATCTAAGTGTTTGTGCGCAGAATACTGCTCAGAGAATGGAATAATACAGCAGCCCTAGCAGACATACCGCAAGTCATACTGTCGCACTCATATAAACTGTAAACAGTGCAAAAGGAATTGGTTAGAAGGCATGATTAACATCAAAACCTGTAAACCAGTGTCATCCATAAATCCAGGTGAAACAGGTGTAGAGGTCAGGCAAGGGGACATCATTCAAGACAATTATTTTATTGAGAGAACGAAAATTGTCGACCTTTAATCTTCGCACTTTCCTTTTGGCACTATAAACATCTACAGCTACATCCACATAGATACTGTGCAAATCGCATTTAAATGCCTGGCAGAGGGTTCTTCGAGCCACCTTCTCGTATAGCGCACGGAAAGAATGAACACCTACATCTTTCCGTACGACATCTGATTTCCCTTATTATATCAAAAAATGGTTCAAATGGCTCTGAGCACTATGGAACTTAACTGCTGAGGTCATCAGTCCCCTAGAACTTAGAACTATTTAAACCTAACTAACCTAAGGACATCACACACATCCATGCCCGGGGCAGGATTCGAACCTGCGACCGTAACGGTCGCGCGGCTCCAAACTCTAGCGCCTAGAACCGCTCGGCCACTCCATCCAGCCCTTATTTTATCGTGGTGATCGTTCCTCCCTATGTAGGTCGGTGTCAACAAAATATTTTCGCATTCGGCGGAGAAGGTTGGTAATTGGAATTTCGTGAGAAGATTCCGTCGCAACGAAAAACGCCTTTCTTTTAATGATGTCCAGCCCAAATACTGCATCATTACTGTGACAGTCTCTCCCATATTTCCCGATAATACAAAACGTGCTGCCTTTCTTTGAACTTTTTCGATGTACTCCGTCAGACCTATCTGGTAGGGATCCCACATCACACAGCAGTATTCTAAAAGAGAACGAACAAGCGTTATGTAGGCAGTCTCCTTAGTAGGTCTGTTACAATTTCTAAGTGTTCTGCAATCAAACGCAGTATTTGGTTAGCCTTCCCCACAACATTTTCTGTGTGTTCCTTCCAATTTAAGTTGTTCGTAATTGTAATACCTAGGTATTTTGTTGAATTTCCGGCTTTTAGATTAGACTGATCTATCGTTTAACCGTAGTTTAACGAGTTCCTTTTAGCACTCATGTGGATGACCACACACTTTTCGTTATTTAGGGTCAACTGCCAGTTTTCGCACCATTCAGATATCTTATCTAAATCGTTTTGCAGTTTGTTTTGATTTTCTGATGACTTTATAAAGGACAGCGTTATCAGCAAACAACCGAAGACGGCTGCTTATATTGTCTCCCAAATCGTTAATATAGATAAGTAACAGCATAGGACCCGTAACACTACTTTCGGGAGGCCCAGAAATTACTTCTGTTTTACTCGATAACTTTCTGTCAATTAACTACGAACTGTGACCTCTCTGACAGGAAATCGCAAATCCAGCCACATAACTGAGACGATGTCCCATAAGCACGTAATCTCACTAAGAGCCGCTTGCGTTGTACAGTGTCAAAAGCCTTCCGGAAATCCAGAAACACGGAATCCTTCTGTAGTCCCTTGTCAATAGCATTTAACACTTCAAGTGAATAAAGAGCTAGTTGTGTTTCATAGGAACGATGTTTTATAAACCCATGTTGACTGTGTGTCAATAGACAGTTTTCTTCGTGGTAATTCGTAATCTTCGAACACAATATATGTTCCAAAATCCTGCTGCATATCGAAGTTAATGATATGGGCCCATAACTGAGTGGATTACTCCTACTACATTTCTTGAATATTGTTGTGACCGGTGCAACTTTCCAGTCTTCGTAAACGGATCATTCGTCGGGTGAACTGTTGTATATGATTGTTAACTATGGAGCCAATGCAGCAGCATACTCCGAAAGAAACCTAATTGGTATTCGGTCTGGACAAGAAGGATTGCTTTTATTAAGTGATTTAAGTTGCTTCACTACTCCGATGATATTTACTTCTATGTTACTCATGTTGGCAGCTGTTCTCGATTCGAATTCTGTAATATTTACTTGGTCTTCTTTTGTGAAGATATTTTGGCAGGCTGTGGTTAGTAACTCTGTTTTGGAAGCATATTATCTCCATTTATATCGCGCAGTGAAGGCATTGATTGTTTCTTGCTGCTAACATACATACGGCGATACATACAGATATATAGATATCCTAATAACTCCTCCTACAAGTAATTTGTCAATTATTTTTCTCAACTCCTACATCTTAGGTGGTGACAAACGATAAGGAGAATACCGCACAGGTACTTGGATTGTAAGCTGAATTTCACATTTAGTTTGATTAACCAAATGCAGAAATTGATCAGCCTGATTGCGAGGTCACGTCCCACTTGAAATTGAATTTCACTTGTACTACTATTATCAATTAGAGGAATCGAAGAACGCCAGATATAACTTTTCTCAGAGCAAAATATGAAAGACAATCGCTTCCCAGAAGGGTGCTAGCGAAAAGATGTTGACCGACGAAGATCATTTTTTTTTTGGGGTGGGGGGAGGGGGCTATTTTTCCCTAACATAAGTAAATTTTGTCCAGTAACCATATGAAGCTTTTCAGGGACAAAGTACCAATGTTTTTATAATTGATGTAACTTTCGTACAACATCAACGAGGCATTACTACTTGAATTTAAAAGACCGCAAACAATTTCGTGGTTAACTGCACGGCAAACCTGAGGAAAGGAAGGTGTACTGACGTCATGTAGCAATCTACATCCTCTGAGTGGTCATTTCCTTCAGCTATCCCTCTTCCGAAACCTTCAACTGTTCCCAAGTTGGTGAAATCTTGTTTTACAGTCACATGCTAAATTCCCGAGTGTATTTGAAGCAGTGTGAACTGCTACTTTTTTCCAAATAAGATCTTGATGCCCCTGTTTTAAACATAGTTCCTTTCAGATGATTTGCTTTTTCGATCAGAAAAACTAATAGCATCTGCATCACGATTAATTACACTGAGTTGAAAAACACTCAGGTTCGCTACTGAAAGTGAACTTAGAGTAAACCTCAGGTTGCATATCATAAAATACATTTTGAACAGTCTCTCTTTCACGAGAGTCAACACAAAGGCCAGTTGGGATTTCTTGTAGTTGTAGTCTTCAGTCCTGAGACTGGTTTGATGCAGCTCTCCATGCTACTCTATCCTGTGCAAGCTTCTTCATCTCCCAGTACCTACTGCAGCCTACATCCTTCTGAATCTGCTTAGTGTATTCATCTCTTGATCTCCCTCTACGATTTTTACCCTCGACGCTGCCCTCCAATACTAAATTGGTGACCCTTCGATGTCTCAGAACATGTCCTACCAACCGATCCCTTCTTCTAGTCAAGTTGTGCCACAAGCTTCTCTTCTCCGCAATTCTATTCAATACCTCCTAATTAGTTATGTGATCTACCCATCTAATCTTCAGCGTTCTTCTGTCGCACCACATTTCGAAAGCTTCTATTCTCTTCTAGTTTAAACTATTTATCGTCCACGTTTCTCTTCCATACATGGTTACACTCCCTACAAATACTTTCAGAAACGACTTCCTGACATTTAAATCTATACTCGATGTTAACAAATTTTTCTTCTTCAAAAACGCTTTCCTTGCCATTGCCAGTTTACATTTTATATCATCTCTACTTCGACCATGATCAGTTGTTTTGCTCCCCAAATAGCAAAACTCCTGTACTACTTTAAGTGTCTCATTTCCTAATCTAATTCCCTCAGCATCACCCGACTCAATTCGACTACATTCCATTATCCTCGTCTTGCTTTTGTTGATGTTCATCTTATACCCTCCTTTCAAGACACTGTCCATTCCGTTCAGCTGCTCTTCCAAGTCCTTTGCTGTCTCTGACTGAATTACAATGTCATCGGCGAACCTCGAAGTTTTTATTTCGTCTCCATGGATTTTAATACCTACTCCGAACTTTTCTTTTGTTTCCTTTATTGCTTGCTCAATATACAGATTGAATAACATCGGGGATAGGCTACAACCCTGTCTCACTCCCTTCCCAACAACTGCTTCCCTTTCATACCCCTCGACTCTTATAACTGCCATCTGCTTTCTGTACAAATTGTAAATAGCCTTTCGCTCCCTGTATTTTACCCCTGCCACCTTCAGGATTTGAAAGAGAGTATTCCAATCAACATTGTCAATAGCTATCTGTAAGTCTACAAACGCTAGAAACGTAGGTTTGCGTTTCCTTTATCTTTCTTCTAAGATAAGTCGTGGGGTCAGTATTGCCTCACGTGTTCCAACATTTCTCCGGAATCCTAACTGATCTTCCCCGAGGTCGGCTTCTATCAGTTTTTCCATCGTCTGTAAAGAATTCGCGTTAGTATTTTGCAGCTGTGACTTATTAAACTGATATTTCAGTAATTTTCACATCTGTCAACACCTGCTTTCTTTGGGCTTTCTTAACACTTCCAAAATGATGAAGGAAAGGTTCCTGTCACCCATGCACTCGAAAATAATCCTCAGTAAGGAATTAAGTTTTCAGTCTATCAGATACATTTTGATAAACAGTTCTCTTTCTGAAAAACCCTTTATGTTCCCTCTTCTCCAATAACGTGTTACATAATGCTTCATAAACGGCCCCTGATCAAGAGGAACTCAATTTAAATAACCAAAACATCAAGCACGGTAACAAATCGTTGGATATCAACTGACAAGTAAAGGAATGGTACAATTTGGGCACTTTCAAAGACAGACAATTCAGGAACACCATAGAAAATGGCCTTGAGTGGATCTGGTAAGCGACTAAAAAGATGCTACAGTCCCACGTCACCCCCGTCTGAATCTCCACATTTGTCTTGCTAGACTTTTAGGATATGAGAGTTTTTCCACCGCTGAAACAAATTAACGTGGTTTTACAATTCTGTAATGCTCTCCCGTAGTTCCTACATTAATGTAATTAGCCCAGCTTCCGAAATAACTTGCCGTAAATCGAGTAATCCATTACTTATTTGATCAAGATGGACATTTACTTTAAGAAAGTGAAAACCCGATGGGAAATTATTTAGCAAATGATAGAAGTTACTCTGAAGGCCAGGGAGAGGTTCTAGACAGATAGAGACTGCGTTACTTACCTCAATGTCGATAGTGGAGCTGAGCCGGGCCGATGTTGTCGAGTGCGCATTCAAGTGCTCGCTCATTATAACCACATTTCAGTCTTTATGATATCCACGAACTTTAAGTTCGTAGGCCAACCGCGCCCTCATTGAGATGCCTCGAGGCCTTAACTAGGCGTAGCCTGATCAGTCATATGAATTTCACCTGTGAACGAAAAGAAAAAGCAATAAACAAGATTCATTAACTGTTAAACATTTTAGATGAACTTTGCGGTATTCCTCGTCTGACAACTTGTTTTGTGTTAGGCCCTGCTTCCATTCACCGGGAGCTGGTGGGAAGCTGGTTTGGTAAGGTATCAGACCATGAATAAGCACTATTCTTAACCAGGATAAGTGCACAAGCATTCTGCATTCTTCTTAACCAAAATTACCTTGACGTTGTCCAAAATAACAGAATTTCTCAACTTACAATTTGCAGCACCATTGTTTTCCTGGAAAACAAATCTCATCGTTTAGTTAATGAATTGCGCAACGGTATCTCACCTCAATCGTTAGACAATATTTTTGAAATTAATAAGCAATGAAGACATTTGAATGACAACTTGAATTAAGTCACTCGTATTTCAGCAAAATTAAAGAAACATAACTCCAGTAATATTTCAGTAAATCTGACGTGACTCTGAAATAATTCGTTTCAGAGGCATTGAGATAAGGATTACACCAGGCAACACTATAATACGATCTTTCTTAACAAGCCAACAGGAGCCGTGGAACGGTAAGAGCTGTCATTACAGAAGTGAAAATAACAAATTCTGCAGAACTATAACAGTGAGAGAAAGAGATAAACAGATAATTGAAATCGTTAGTACACCAATTAAGACTACCAACTGTGGTGTCACCGCCAGACACCACACTTGCTAGGTGGTAGCCTTTAAATCGGCCGCGGTCCGTTAGTATACGTCGGACCCGCGTGTCGCCACTATCAGTGATTGCAGACAGAGCGCCGCCACACGGCAAGTCTAGAGAGACTTCCTAGCACTCGCCCCAGTTGTACAGCCGACTTTGCTAGCAATGGTTCACTGACAAATTACGCTCTCATTTGCCGAGACGATAGTTAGCATAGCCTTCAGCTACGTCATTTGCTACGACCTAGCAAGGCGCCATTATCATTTATTTATCTTGGGATGCATGTACAGTCAGACCGATGTTCACCAATTATGGATTAAAGTATTTCACCATCTGCGTCCGTTTTTCTAAGTTCTAATTTCCTTGTCATTTTCCAGACCTCACGCCAGCCTGCGTGAGCTTAAACGCGAGCCTTTCGGCTTCCTCCAAACCCCGTGAATTGGCTCCTGCCAATTCACAACACCAACAATTTTCAGTAGGAAAAAAACAGGTGGTTCTATGTACTCGTTTAAGCAGCGTAAGTGTTAAAGAGTCAGATATAATCTGAAAATACTTAAATGTTTACAGCAGACTAGAAACAAAAGATAGTTGTGATTATGTGGCACTAAAACTATATCCAGCTTTGACACCCGCTGAATTATCGCAACAACGCAAGGAAAAGAAATGGCTATTAAACTCCATCAGCTGACGTAATATGTTAAAAGCGTTAAACCCAGTAGTCAACCGTTAACTACCGACGCAAAGTTAGAATAGCCGATTCACCAAATACGAGGAAAATGTCATCACTGACAGCAACACTTAAATAATGGTTCAAAAAGTGGCTCTGAGCACTATGGGACTTAACATCGTCATCCGTCCCTTAGAACTTAGAACTACTTAAACCTAACTAACCTAAGTACATCACACACATCGATGCCCGAGGCAGGATTCGAACCTGCGACCGTAGCAGTCGCTCGGTTCCGTACTAAAGCGCCTAGAACCTAGAATATCATAGGTCACTCACAGTCAGCCCACGACTGACTCGGCAAGCTTGTTTGATTAACTTGTGTCGGCATTGCGCACGTGGAGTAAACACATTGTCGCCAGTTAAGTCCTGGATTACAGTGGAGCGGTGCAACAGAGCAGAGCTGCAGGTCGGGCAGCTGCCGCAGCGATGCTTCGCCGGCGCGGCAACGGATAGGCTCGTTTCACTGCATGCAGGACAACGCACAAGCCGGCCAATCTGCAGTTTTTCTCAAATGATTTTAAAGAAACTACTAGGTAAAAAACTGATTTGCAATGAATATATGAGGTCTGTATTAATCTACGTTTAGTGTACGTTTGATCGTATGTTACTGCATATCAAATGTAGTTAACATATTGATATACTCTTTGATCTTGTGATGGCATCTATAACTCACTCCATTCTCACGAAAATGGACCGTACATAGTGCACTCCATTCTGCTTGCGTGGCCGGACAACAAATTGAGAATGAAATATTCATAAGACCCTTGTATCTCATAAAAAGGTTCAAATGGCTCTGAGCACTATGGGACTTAACTTCTGAGGTCATCAGTCCCCTAGAACTTAGAAATACGTAAACCTAACTAAGGACATCGCACAAGCCCACGCCCAAGGCAGGATTCGAACCTGCGACCGTCGCGGTCGCGCGGTTCCAGACTGTAGCGCCTACAACTGCTCGGCCTTGTATCTCATAAACGCTTTGAGATATAGAAACAAGATTTTAGCAAATGATAGCACGCAAACACGAGAGTAGATTGTCATGTGGTTGCTGTGTGTAAGTTCCTTATATATTGTCATAAATTAACTGTTTTTCTCTCAATACAGTCATAATTTTTAAGAGTCATCAACAGCTGCGGAAATGAGAATTATTAAAGGTTCCTAGAAGTCAGAAGAAGTTTTCTAGACTTGAATCTGACGTTCACAATAGGATTCATAACATTTGTAAGAATTGTGGAGTCAACTACCAAAGCGTTCTGCGGTTACCTCCAGCCACATCACATAAGTGCATTTAGTAAATTATTTTCTAAATACTGTAAATGATTTATGTAACATACAGGACTTTCCAAATGCAGAGAGTGATGTTGACAGAAAAGTCATTCGTCGAAAATGCTCAGAAAATGCTGGTACAGTGTTTATAATATATAAACATAATTCATTATCATCGATGTTGGGTGGTGTGGGAAGGAAATCATAGTTTTCATTCTTTTAGTGTAGAGGAGCATAATATACAGCCAGACCCTCCATTACCAAAGACATTAGCTGTGTTGATCTTTGTGTTCATTGAAGATTAAGCATAACCTTTGTTGAAACGTTTTATTAATTCACGGGTTTAGATCCAGAGAAAGAAAATTTCGAGAAATTTTTTCCCTGACTACAATGACTAATTGAATCTGATTTATGAAAAGTGAGCGCTAAGTAGAGCATATTTCGTAAAGCAATACAAAGTTACCAGAATTGGCTGACGACATTGTGTAATTTACATGTTCTCCACGACACTGTGATTGACCTAGAATAATCCCTCAGTGTCGATGACCAACATGCAGTAGAAATTGAGCGTTCTATACAAGGCATTTATTAGACAGGGTGAAACTAACAGAGCTTCAAATGAATCTGACAAAGTGAGACCGATTTGGAGACGTTCTTTTTCAACAGTAAAACAGAAAAAATGCTAGTCCCAACAATAGTACTGGCTCTGTTAGCTGGAGCAACAGCTGAATCCGGCTGGCATTGCCTAACGCAGCCGGTGTCACTCGAACGCTATGGTCGCTGCTCTCAGAAACAGACGTGTCTCATCCACTCAGCCCCGCTCTGCGCCACTCTGCTCCATCCCACTCTCAGCCACTGCAATCACAGCCCCTTGAGCAGCACTGGTCTGTGTTGTCAACGCTGTTCTGCTCGCAATGCTGCGCTGATATGCTCCTGGCGCGCTGCTTCACTGTAACTGCAGTCAACTGAAGACGCACTGATGCATACCGACTGGTTGTAATTACAGTGCCATTACTCACGGAAGTGCCCACCCGGCTAGCCGCACCGTCTAAGGCCCTGCTTATTGAGCGGGAAGGCGTGCCGCTCCCGGCACGAATCCGACGGCGGATTAGTGTCGAGGTCCGGTATGCCGGCGAGTCTGTGGATGATTTTTAAGGCGGTTTTCCATCCGCCTCGGCCAATGCGAGCTAAGTCCCCTTATTCCGCCTCAGTTACTCTATGTCGGCGATTACTGCGCAAACACTGTCTCCAAGTACGCGTATATCATAATTACTCTACCATGCCAACATTTGGGGTTACACTCGTCTGGTATGATACGTTCCCTGGGGGGGTCCAGTTGGTGCCGAACCGCACAATAACGTTGGGTTCGGTGTGGGGCTGCGATGTGGTGGGTGGACTGCTGTGGCCTGTTCAAATGGCTCTGAGCACTATGGGACTCAACTGCTGTGGTCATAAGTCCCCTAGAACTTAGAACTACTTAAACCTAACTAACCTAAGGACATCACACACATCCATGCCCGAGGCAGGATTCGAACCTGCAACCGTAGCAGTCGCACGGTTCCGGACTGCGTGCCTAGAACCGCGAGACCACCGCGGCCGGCACTGTGGCCTGTCAAGGGGTCGTTAACTACTGAGGACTAAGGGGTGACGAAGCCTCTTCGTCGTTTCGAGGTCCCCGTTTCAATACACACAGCCACTCACGGAACTCCAAGGGTGGACTCTAATAATTATACGGCAGCGATACATGACAGTTATTCTAATGCATTAATGTGGAACCAATATCCTCTAGAGAACAAATTAGTTCCAGCTTTGTCCACCCACTGCAGATCTGGCTCTGTACACAGTTTTCATAATGGTGTGACATTCACGCTGTTATTTAAAAGGTTGTAATGTGAGTGAACAAAATGCTTATCGAGAAGAGAGGCAGTGTGCTGCTAATAAAACTGTCTCACGTGATCAACAGCCGTTATATTTGAGCCGCAGTTGTGTCCGGCTCTCAGAAAAGTGCGCCAGGCGGAGTGCTTTCGCTCCGTGTCTAGTGTTTGCGATTTAGCTTTCGGTTTGGCTCGCTGTTTGGATCGCTACCGCCCTCTGGTTCGAGGTGCAGCGAGCGTACGGTCGCGTGACGAGTACGTACTGGGCGGTGACCGAGAGAGGTGGTGGCGCGAGCGAGGCCCTGTTGTTGGGGGTCGTCAACTGCTCGCCACGTGCTTTGGCCGACCTCTAGGGTGTCAGGGTTAAGTCTGCCTTACCCGCATGTACGTGGCTTATGAAGCTTAGAAGCCGTGGTGCGTGAGATCAGCGCGTGGGACCGTATGTCTTCTTATCGGCCGTTGAAACCACTGGCAGCGGTTGGCTCTGATGAGCATGAGGAAGTGCAACGTGTTCCCGGCGCTGTGGTGGATTGTGAGAAGTTGAGTACTGTTTTGATGTAACAGTTATACATATAAGGAGTTTTACAAGTTCTAGTGAAGTATATGAGTTTCTCCACCAGTGGTTTTGTAGGGGTCTTCCCACCACAGTTATCGTTTGCCTGTATGCGTGAATGTGGTAGTTGCTTCTTGGTCGGGCCGTTTCATTCAAACCTTGTTTGGGTGATTTAGGGTCGGTGTCGTGTGTCTCTGTGGTTCAGATTCTGTACAGGCACAGCCCTTGCTACATCCTCTGGTTTTGGGTAACTCGGGGAGATGGAGGCTTGTAATGCAAGTTTTGGGGCTGATCTGCTGTGGCCCTGTAGACCTCCAATCACTATTCCGACTATTGTGATCTGGGCCCCTTTAGACGTGTCACTTCCTCACCGAGCTAAGGAAATTTTTTTTTGGGAACTGCCTTTAATGTGAAGGTGTGTGTTCTGGCTTATTCACATTTATCTTCTAACAACTGACAGGTGTCATATAAGATATTTATCTTGCAACAGACAGGTATTTTGACTTTAGTACAAACTACCTACTTGAACTTTTTTTTAAAGGAATTGATCTTTTATATATAAGTTTCAAATCTTATTATTGGGAACTTCTTAACGTCATACCTTGCAATCTCCTTCTCATAAAGAAAATTTGTCAGCTATTGGAAATTGTTTTGAAATTGTTTTTCTTAAAAAATGCCAGACTTAATAATTTATTATTGAGAAAGTTAAAAATAAAAAGGTATCTTTAGCAGTGTGTTATTTCACCAGCACTTCCTGGCCCCTACTTCCATGATAACGTTTTGGAATGACTTGTGTACTTGAGTTGTTGTTTGTGAACCACCCTAATTGATGGTTCAATATTGCTGCATTGAGAGGGTATCACCGACTGAAAGGTCAGAGGGGAGCTCTGATCTCAATAATTGATCTTAAGAAAACGATAATGAAATTCGGATATATGGGTGAGCTTGGTGTGTAACTAGAAACAGGAAGACGTCCTGTATAAACGTAGGCATCTGAGACATCACAAATGATTTGCTGAATCTTTTCATTTTACCCAAGCGCACCTCACCACCTAGTGAAGTTCAAAGTCGTAAGGCAGGCACACAAAGAAAAATCGTAAACACAAAATAATACTGGTTTCTGTGGTAAAGGAATACAAGAAATGACGGGAACATGTCACAGCGACTCTTACTTTGTACAAAAATTGAAAAGTATCACTCTGCATTAGAGTTTCTTTTCTTTCTGTGGCTGCTGATCGCTTTCTCTCGTCATAACCATCATCTGACTAATATCATAACAAAACAAAAATACAAAATTACTCATAGAAGTAGATGATATACAATTACTACAGTGAGTATTAAGCATAAAGTAACAGTAGTGGAAAACATTACATACAGTTTATACTAAACACATTAAAATTCGGTGTTAGTTGATGCCTAATAGCAAAAGGTGTCTGTCTTCTGACTACCCAGATAGAGCTAGATATTATACAAATGAGCTTTTGTCCGTCCTTCACCACGACGTAGTATGACTAATACATGCAAATAACACATTCAATCTATATCCAAACATCACGTTTTATATCATGAACTACAAAAATGTCGGTTATAATTTGCTACTTTTGAGTCGCTAAATACATCTGTTCTAAATAGACGAAAACAATACCCAGAATGGTGAAACAACATCTATCTTACTCACACTTGTCGATGGGTGATATCAGGCACGCAGCTCGGATGGTACACTCACCAACAAAAGTTCAGAAGAAGTTTATCATTCAGAACGTGATATCGTTCGTTTCTTCATATGGTAGAAACAAAAGCAACATTGGCTAACACTTAACTGGTTGTTTCTCAGTCTAAACAATAAAAATAGCTATGAGTAAGGTGTCATAACCTGCAACAATATATCTGCGCAGTGTGCAGTGGTAATCCAAAGCTTACAATTCGTCGCACAAGATCAGACGGCATACTGCATTCAATCACAGTGTAGGTGATACTGGGCACGGAGACGATATTTGGCCACTCAACCTCCCATATTAATTCTCCCTAGAGGATACAGTGCAGATAGCACACTGCATTCAATCCAGGTGTCGGTGATATTGGGCACGGAGACGATATTAGGGACATTCAACCTCTAATATTGATTCTCCCTTGAGGATACAGTGCTGGCTGTTACTGTATCCCTATGGTGTCTGTAAAGTTTATTTTGGTTCCAATGGTGTTTTTTTAAAAGGATGTCATTATTTTGTTGTTCAGTTTTCATTCTGGTAGATTTTTAATCACTGGGCGTTGTTACCCGTGGTGGATGGCGAACCTAGGAAGGCATGATGTTTCTTGGGCGGTGTACCTGTCTAGTGACAGATCAGTCGTAAAGTCATACGAAGAAAAGCACACTAGAGACCACCATAACGAGTTTCCGGCTTTCTCTACTGCGCTGTTTTGTGTGACTTGCAGTTGTGTTTTGTGCAGTGTTTGTAAATATTACACGTGTTAGATAAAAAAGGGCTGTAGACTATATTTCAGCTATTATGAGACTACTGTTACTTGTTCGTTTACAGGGTTCTAGGTGACTAAAACAGTGTACAATTTTATTGTTACTTACAAAATCTGTGGACGGTGAAACCATACATTGTCAGCTGTTCACCACCAGTACTTTGAAATGGAAGGCGTATTTGGCGTAGAGTACATGATATTTGGAAATCAACTGACTTTCCTTAATGCCTTAAATATTTTCCCTGTCTCGATAATGGAAATTCAATAGCTTCTCTTTCAAAATGTTTTCCCTTACTAATTGTTGTTGTATAGCATATAAATAATGTTACACCTGAACAATTAACTACTGTATTAACAATTTCCTCTCGAGTACAGCTATTTCAAATTTGAATGGAATATTTGTTCGTAGGCATATGTCAATGTTGTACCTTGGAACCGTTTTCACATTTGAAAAGACCTTGCTTTTCAGGAGAATTTTTTTTTTAATTTCAGAAAAATACTGCAGCAGACATAAAGTAAATGGATTTATTTCCAAATAGGGTACAGAAATATGTTAAATTTCTAATACATGGATGGCTAGGGGCGAAAGACTAAAAAGTGGTTCACGGTACAACACACTCCCCGATTGCTGTTTCCAAATTAAGTCTTTGTAGCCGAATACAAGCATCATCTATCAGCACACGCGATAGTTCCAATGATTTTGCAGGTACTCTCATGTGAATTAAAACGTCTTATACTCTTCCGCAGTTCGTCTCAACGTGGAGCAGCCAATACTCATACAAAGAAATAAAGTAAAAAAGTGCCTTGAGTGTGTTTAATTTACATATCATCACACCAGTCTCCCCTTTGAAAGAGTATCACACAGGAGCAACAGACTACACCTCCTATGTCACTATACCTGGAGTAAATTTTAAATGCTAGGACTAAGAATGATTTTTATCTTCGAACCATCCAATTTTACAAGAATATGTCTTTTACATGCATCATTTAGCCATTTTCTGCAGGTACATCTAGAATCAAAGCTGTCATTCACCTTTGACACATATCCTCGAAAAATGAATCTAAATGCTTTATCAGCGATCTTCATTGTAATGCCCAATGCCTTTGTCCCAGAAGAGGTATTATTCATCAACCGTATTATGGAAGCTGGCAAAACATGGTCCGTCTCATTTCACAGGGCCCTACTTCGCGCCTCGTACTACGGTGCGCTTCATAACGCATCTTCAGTACTTTGTGACACAACGAGAAACCGACGGAGCGAGAGGCAGTGGTGTTTGCTTTGACAGCTAGCAGCGGCCCACCGACGAGCAAGCACACCAGAAAAATTTCGGCAATGGGACGAGCTCAATGAAATTTTTAGCGTAATTCTGACATAAAACTATGAATGTCACAATCGTTTGGTAGTATCATATGTTATAAAATTGATAGCAACTGATTCAGTGCAGTGATATGACCATATGAGGTGCCAAATGAAGACTGACAAGGTCAGTAAACACCGCAAGTAGTTACATTTCAGATACCTGTTTTGTTCAGAAAGTTAAACGCGAATTTACTAAAAGCTGAAAAGCACATGTGCTAGTACTATAAATCCTCTACAGTTACAAATGGTATAGCGACTGCATAAGTTTAGTAGGTCCTTACCTAATTTTGTTAGTTGATGAGTTCCCAAAATCACTGCCTAATAATCTTTAACTGATTAGTTATATCAATCAAAATTAGTAAATTTGTGTAAAACTTCCATAGAGGCTAGAATTTTAATGAAAAAAAAGAGTAAATATAAGACTAAAAAGCAAAGGGACTCGTTATTCCAATTTTCCAAATATATTTATAATTTTACGTAATTACTGGCCACATCGTAGAACCAATCGTTCGCCAATTTCGTGAGCTGTATTGATAAATTGTTTAATTTTGTGTTGTCTTTTTTTCAGTAAAATATCGCAAAGTGACCGTAATAATTTTAACAGTATTATAGTAGCTTACGTTTAGCGCAGTTAGCTTTGTATATGAATGATGGTCATTATCTAAGGATATAGCTTGGGTTGAGTGGTATGTGTCGTCACAGTAGTCCGTCATTGTTCTTATATTATCTGATTGTGTTTTCAGTAACTGATTTTTCACGATTTTGTACATTGGTTACTTTTTCATAGTCGTTATTCAAGAAACCAATCTTAAGTTTACGACTTGATTGATAGTGCGGAGCTGTACTTCCAGACTTCCAAAGATTTTTGTTACATTAATGAGCTGCTAATTGTTGGCTCGCACATTTTTCTGTATTCGATGCTTTCCACGCATTACATATTAATTTTTGTTTAACTATTTTTCATTTGAATCAACAACATTCACACATGTGTGAATATTATTCAGTAAACATGTATTTGGTTTAAACTAAAATCTTCTTGTCCCATCAACATTATTAATTCTTCGGAATGTATCCAGACAATCATCCGTTTCTACTTCATTCGCTATTGCACACTTACTCAGAAGAATTAAGGCTCCATGCTGCAGTAAATGTATGAGTCTGGTTGCAATGGTGCAAGACCAGCACCTATGTTAAAGAGTCGAGCCAAAGAATTAGATCGGCCATGGCTCACGCTGATAGTCATCAACGAAACTGCCTGCGTGGTCGCACCTTTTTGTGCATAAATGAATATTAAGACTTCAGCAGTACATTGACAATCATTCCTCTGCCGTGGTAACTGAATTTAACGTTATTTAAATTTTTCAAGTCTTGCTGAAGGCCCTGACATAATTTGTTATTTTATACTTGGTATTTAAGAATAATAAGTCATTAATACCAATATTTGCCTACAGAGAAGCACTATGCGACGCTGATGTTCCTTACATGACACAGTAAGTTACGTTAACCTAGCTAAATTTCTTTGAATTTATGTTAATCTGAACAACAGTTGATTCACAGTTTGTGAAATTACATTTCAAGTTGTAGCACGATCTGGCACGACAAGTTCAACACTGATGATTGACGGACACGTGATATAACGTTTACCTAAACACTTGAGAAAATGCTGAACACCTCCAGCAGAATGTGCTGTATAGTCAAAAGTGTACGTATGACATTTACCATTAGCAACCAGTTATATTCTAAAATGTACGATAGATAGTACTGCAACGTCGCATAATGTTTATCCAGTGATACAGTTACTGCTTTCTTCCTTTCCCAATAACACAGTCATCTCTTTCAGTGTTTTGTTGCATCGTATAGTATTTACTCTGCGCCACGATTACTGCTTTACTTCCCTCGCACAAAAAACACATACTGCCCTCAACATATTTCTCCGAAGCACACCAAACTGTTACACAAAAGCTATCCGACTCAATGTATGAAGTTCACGAGTACCATCATAAATATCACTAAATAAGAGTGCAGCACTGCTGCGAATGCATTTCATCAATGAACAATACGTGAACTGCTGTAGTGTATCATCAGTACTGACACCACTTGGTTTCTGAATCCTCACCCAGTGAGCTTCACGTACGAATGACCTTTCCGAATTATGTATTTCAGCTGTCTTCTTCCGACAACGTAAATGTTGGAGACATATCTAAGACTGTACCAAAAGGATTGGAATTTGTACGCAGGAAAACGATTCAACTTTACAATTTCTTTTTTTTTTTTTCACTTTCCTGGGTTATATGTTCCAATCCGTTTTATATACTACCCATACCAGTAGATTGATGGAAGAAGGGATCTAAGTATTTAATTACAATGTCCCACGATTTCACAGGATCGATGGCGCGCTATATCACATTGTGGAGCCGACTAGTTTAAAAAATACTTTACCACGACTATAAACCACAGTATCTCATCGTTTTTGATCAATTTCACCTATGACACGATTAACGGCGGAAACTGTAACAAGGTATGAGAACAGACTTATTAGAATGAAAATGTTTCTGAAAAATATAAAGGTAAGAAGTCACAAAGTAGTACAGTAATATTTCAGGACAAATACAATATAGCAGAGGGAAGTACAGAAAGGGAATATTGCAGAAATGGGAACTTTCAGAAGTTCAGCATCGCACCATCAACGGGCAAATATTACGTCATGCATCATGTGTGACGACCGAGATGCGAAGAAAGTAATAGTCTTCAATAGAAACTCACACGTAGCTACTACAACAGCATAGCATTTGCTGCTTAATTAGCTTGCGGGGTTTACGTGACTGGTACGCAGTGGTATATGGCCAAACAGCCAACAGCAGTTTATGGAATACTGTTATGGACGTGTAACTGTTTATGTCGTGAATTACTGTTCTAAATTCGTTAATTTTTGCCACGTCCCCGAGCTTAAAAAGCGCTGAACCAGGAAGCGTTATTTTCTTACTGCAGGCCACAAAGCCAATTACGTTATGAAAACAAGTGGGTTGCGACCAGAATTATGTGCCGGGACTGCGCCTCTACGTCGCTAACAGGTATATGCATGGAATCAATGTAAAATATTTTCGAAGGATCAGCGAGAGATAATCAGCAAAATATTGAAGCAGGGAAGTTTAACAGTAACTTATTTATTTCAATACAGTGACAAATGAGCTTCCATGTAAGAGATTTCGTTTGTTTCGGACATTTAAGGCACAGTATTTTAGAATTTTTTTCGAAATATTCGTGAAAACTAACTAATACTTTTATGATCAAGTACAGCTTCGAAAATCAACACAGCTTCGAATGCCGTAAAGTTGATGGAAATCACCTTTGACTTACTGAATATTTTCATGTAGAATTGCCAGTCCCATTGTGTTAAACTATTTTGTTGTGCGAAAACCACATACAGAAATACTAAGCACATAATATTTATCCAATGTTGCCCAGCAAACAAGATGGACCATCTGTACTGTTATATCATTTTACCTCTATGGAAAAGGATTTATTTACATATTGTATTTCACTATCTTTCAGAGGTTACCGAATGGTATAATTGGGAACTGCCTACGTCTCTGTACTTAACTGGAGGGGATACGGAATCGGATTTTGGGTTAAAAAATCGAATTTTTTTTTATTGGCGTATTATATTCTGCCATGTTTCCTCTTTAAAATGACGTATCATACATAGCTCTACTACAATTATAACTATTTTATTTTTATATATTTGTGAGATCGGGTATTGCGCTTTAGTTATACACGTCTCTCGTGGCTGACCATGAACTTTTTGGCAGTACCTTTAAAGTGACATGAATTCAAATATCCCGGTTTCCAGCGACTATTTATACACTAGTTGCCCGAAAATGTTTCTCTCTGGTTTCCTCAAGTTACTCTTTGACTTTGTGGCGGGACTGTTTTGTAAACAGTGTGATATAAGAAAGTAGTTGTTGTTGAGTTATTTCGTATTTAGTGCTTCATTTTTCGCAGTGAAAATGCCTAGAGCTAAAGCAAAAGTATTTAAAAAGCGTGTGAACTGGCAAAAGAAAAGAAATAATGATTCATTAGCAAAGCAAAGCAGTTCATCATCATCACTGTTGGAAAATGTGAATCCACTTATTACTGATTTGCCGAACGAACTTACACCAAATGAAAACAGTGCTTCTCATAAAAAACTAAGAGATTTGGAAGAGAAATATAATTTACTTGATAGAGGGAATGAAGTTTTTGAACTCATTGATAAGAATATATTGTGTGAAGCTCTTGAAAACAGTTTGTGCTGCAAAAAATGTCATGGAAACGTTTCTCTGAAAGTAGAATCCCATGTTGGCCTGGCTGCCCAGTTTAATTTAATATGCAGTGTTTGTAAATACAGCTGTAAGTTTCCAAGTTCGGTTTCAGTAACTGTAAATAATGGATACAAGAAAACTGAACTTTATAGTGTAAATATTAGGTTAGTTTATGGATTGCGAGCAATTGGTAAGGGCAAAGCAGCTGGTGATATGCTATGTGGTGTTCTAAATCTTCCAAGTGCACCTTCAAAGTTTGAAGCTTACAATTATGTACTAGGATCTGCAGTTGAAGATGTAGCACAGAAGTCAATGCAGGTTGCTGTGGAAGAAGCAGTGGAAGAAAATGACGGCAGTCGTGACCTCACAGTGGCGTTTGATGGCACGTGGCAGAAAAGGGGCCACACCTCCAACAATGGTGTTGTAACAGCAACTAGTGTTGATACTGGCAAGGTTATTGATGTTGCAATAATGTCTAAATACTGTAGGTGCACAGGCAGGCTGAAAAATGAACACAGTGATGACTGTATTGCTAATTATTATGGTAGTAGTGGTGGCATGGAGGTTGCTGGGGTGAAGAAAATTTTTCATCGCTCTTCACAGTGGTATAATGTTCGCTATGTCAAATATCTGGGAGATGGTGACTCTAAAGCATTCAAAGAAGTTTTGGAAAGCAAACCATATGGGAACAGTGTAAATATAAGCAAACTTGAATGTATAGGACATGTGCAGAAGAGAATGGGTGCCAGGCTGAGAAGGTTAAAATCAGTTATGAAAGGGAAAAAACTAGATGATGGGAAAACCTTGGATGGCAGAGGAAGATTGACTGATTCCATAATAGACCACATTCAGAACTGCTATGGCCTTGCAATCAGGCAAAATACAGGCAATCTTGAAGAAATGAGGAGAGCTATATGGGCTTTATATTTCCACACCGCATCCACGGATGAGCATCCACAACATGGTTTGTGCCCCAAAGGTGAAAACAGCTGGTGTAAATACAATAGGGGACTAACAACAGGAGAGAAATACATTCACCACCACAGTCTACCATCAGCCATCATGGCAGAAATAAAGCCCATTTTCAGAGATCTGGCTGACAGAAGTCTTCTGATGAAATGTCTTCACGGAAAAACGCAGAACCCCAACGAGTGCTTGAATAGTGTGATATGGCATCGTCTCCCAAAAACAGTGTTTGTCGGAATTAATACACTACATTTTGGTGTGTATGATGCTGTGGCAACCTTCAATCTTGGAAATATAACTAAATGCCAGGTCCTTCAAAAGTTGGGTATGTGTGTTGATTCCCGTACGGTACGTGCTATGTTCTTTTTAGATCAGCACAGACTAAGGCATGCTGATAATACAATCAAGACATTAGTGAAAAAAGCAAGACAGGTGCAGAGGGGTGCCAAAAGAAGACTTGAAGATGATTATGAAGACTGTGAAGGGGGTATTAGCTACGGATCAGGAATGTTTTAATCTTCTTTCTCCGTTTCCCGTAAGTTTACTTTTTACTTCATCTAGGAACATTATCTCAGGTACTGGTCAACCTAGAAGTCTGAAATTTTTATGACGTAGTGACATAGGTCCCTATTACATACTGAAACAACGATTTTTTAATTACTTGATTTACAAAAGACTTAGGGGTGATAGTCTAGTAAAAAGCGATGGAAAAAATTTACTTAAAAATAAATGTACAATATCTCTGTAAGAAAATACTTTGACAATAAACTGTTGTTTCAGTATTGTTGTAACATATGAATGCACATACAGTAAAATTTTTACCTCTCTGTCTCCAGTAGTTTGTGAGAAAATGTTCCCTATAGTAGGCATATATTAACATTGCGGGGATAGGTGATTCCGTATCCCCTTAACTGGATTATTTGTCAATAAAATATCTCCAGGCTGTTCATTAGAACGTTGAATGTCAATTCTATTGATCCCTAAGCGTGCGAAAAAAATGTAAGCATTAGAACTTTCAGGAGAATGAAATTTATGAGTAAGAAATACAGTCATTTAGTGTAGTTCCTGTGTGGAATATAACACAGTAGCACTTTATCAGAAATTAAACTCATTACATTCACAAAAAGTTTCACAATTACTATTTCTTTGCTTTATTATGTGTTTTAAGGCCTGTACCCCGTCAAGCTCGTTTGGACAATCTGTTATTCTTTTTCTATATCAATATAGTGGATATCGATGGTCGAGTGCAACAATTTTGGCCCAAATGCAAGTTAACCAATGTCCCGTGTTCACGTCAAAAGTAAACCACGTTTAAATCGTCTCTGCAGTACACCAACGCTAGTCGCCAGGCACCAAACCGTAGTCAGCCAAAGGTGAATTATTACGGTTAACAACGTGGCGGCCTGGAGATACAAAGACGTTTGCAGTAATATGAAATTACACACGACTGCCTGTATACATGCATCATGTAGACAATCTCTGCTGAGTGACGTCATTTTCACATGCTCTCACTTTCGTCAACAAACAAATGTACCACCTGTCCGTTTATGTTTCGCGAAATGGTAAAGAACATGAAATTTTTCGAAGTACGGGATGAATATACCTCTCAGATTGGTCGTTGCGAATGCATCAGTTCTACAAAATAAAAGCACTGTCGGCTACAATAAAACAGAAGTTTCACATCGGACATTTTTTTCGTTTTTCCCCCTCAGGTCAAATACCTACATCATCCAAATATGTAATTAATCAAATATCTTCATTTATTTAACCGAATCTGATTAGCGCTATCGGGCCCTCTCTTCCGTGGGACGAGTGTTTCACACATACAGTACCTTTTTTTAAATCATAGTTACCTAGGAAGTACCAAACAGTGCTGAAGTGATTTGTGGGTCTATACTGACAAAGTGAGGAAATAATATTATCAACTGATACAGTTAATAGTGACAATAACTGTACTATTGCTGCTGCTGCCACAAATAGTGATAATAATAATAATAATAATAATAATAACAATAATAATGACAGTACGTCACTACGAGACGTCTACACCAAATCCTGACGCTAAACCGCCAACCATCAACGAAATAGTAGAAATTATCAAGACACTGAAAAACAATAGAGCCCCAGGAGAAGATGGAATTATTGCAGAACTATGTAAACTAAATGATGAAAGATTAACAGGAAAAATTCACAAAATCATATTAAACATTTGGGAAACAGAACAGATCTCTTCGGAATGGAAATGCGCACTCATCCATCCACTCCACAAAAAAGGGGACAAAACTGAACCAAATAATTACAGGGGTATCTCACTTGTACCAGTCACATATAAAATCCTATCAAAAGTTCCCATGAATAGATTAGAAGAACAAGCTGACCCACAAATAGGAGAATACCAGGCTGGTTTTCGCAAGGGACGATCATGCATGGAGCAGATCTGGAATCTGAAAATGATTCTCCAGATGAGAAACACCCGAAACACAGTGGTTACTTTTGTAGATTTTAAAAAGGCCTGCGACTCAATAGACAGAGTAGCGCTCTGCAAGACGCTGGAAGAATTCAGCATTGACAGAAAGAGAAGAGCAATCATTCGGGAAACGTTAACTGACACAGTCTCCAAGGTTAAATTTATGGGGGATATCTCGGAACCATTTGAAATCCAAACTGGAGTGCTACAGGGTGACAGACTTTCACCATTACTCTTTAATATCATTCTTGAAAAATTATCAGGACATGGGAATAAGAAGTCAAAGGAATCGAAATTGGCATTAGAAAAGATAATAGATTCAATGTGAAGTGTTTAGCTTTTGTGGATGATCTTGCAATCCTCACAAATAATAGAAAAGAAGCCACTAACGCCATAGAGAAGTTACACGAAATTGCACAGAGAACCGGCCTGCAAATCTCATATGAGAAAGCCCAGTATATAGAAAGAGTGCCACAAGACAAATTGCCTATTGTGACAACCCATGGGAAAATCGTACAAGTACCACATTTTAAGTACCTGGGAGAAATCATCCAGCCATCAGGGATCAACCTAAAGGCCAATGAGGAAAGAATAAAAAAAACTACAGAAAGCATATAAACTCAGGTGGAACTATTATAACAAAAAGTCCATATCCATTAACGCAAAATTGAGGCACTACAACACTGTCGTACTTCCGGAGGCACTGTATGCATCTGAAACAACACAAATAGGTGAGCAAACTAAAATCAAACAAATAGAGAAACAAGAAAGGAAAATTCTCAGGAAAATTTTTGGCCCAATACAAGAGCAAGGAATCTGGAAGAAGAGACCAACATCAGAATTATATAAATACACAGACAAGATTACGGATACAATAAGGAAAAGAACAGAATTTCAAAGCGAAATCTTAAAGTCATCAACTCAGGCAGGGGAGAAACAAAATGGATAATAGAAGTAGAAGAGGACTTCAGACAAGCACACATAACAGTAAACGATGCAGAAAATAGAACTGAATTCAGGAACATCATCAAAAAACATAAATTTGACACCACAACACAGAAGAGACCAGGATGCAAATGGACAGCGGAGCGAAAGAAACAACACAGTGAACACATGAAGAAAACTTGGGCTCAGAAAAAACATAAACAATCATCATAAAGGAATTCAAGTTCAAACGCTCTCTTAATTGGGAATAATCGAAAATAATAATAATTATGACGGTAATAGCAATAATAACAGTGGCAGCAATAAAGATGATTATTAGGTGTCCGAAATAGATGTTTTAAGATCGAGCGAGTTCTGGGATGATTCCACCAGCTAGGTGTGCTGAGAAATGAGAGAGATTTGATTGAAACAAAGAGTACAATGGTAACGAATGTGTACAGGGACAATGGTAATCATTATTGTTGCTTTAGTAGATAAGTCACTAACTGTCTTTTGAAACTGGGATGTTTTCCAGTTCTCTAAAGTATTGCAAGAGATTGTTTCAGAGTCAGGTTTCAGCTCCTGAAAACGACGTGGAGAAAGTTACTGAACGATGGAGTAGGACAGAAAAGATTTTGCTGTAATGGACAGGACTGTTTCTGCCGTGTTTCCGGACGAGAGCGTTAATGTCGAGGATACATATCGGGGCCAGTGTACGATGATAAGTCATTACTGAAGACACAGGGTATCAAAATCTCTGTGCTTGTCTGCATGCAGCCAGGATAACTGTGCATATGATAATGAAATATGATCAAACAGTGAAACATCATACAAATAACGAACGCAGGCATTCGTAAACAGTTCTAAGCACCGTGATCTTCCCTGAGAAAGACCTTGCAGGATAATATCACTCTATTAATAATTGAAGGTATAAGTGTTTGTGAAAGTTTCTTTTTCAGGTAGAGCACTGAGAGATGCTGATGTCGTCCTGCAAATTATTATGAGCTCATCCCAGTTTAAATTATCATCTATTATCACTCATAGACTGTTTGCTGAAGGACAGACGTGGATATTTGTTCCATTTAGGGTTAAATGCAGTAGGGATTCCAGATATTTCGGACTAATGAAACTAGAATGATGAAGCAGTAATGTGTAGGTTTTGAATGGGTTCTGTTTTAACCGTATAACCAGCGGCCATTTTGGTAGTGAACACAGGTTACTACTGGGATTTTTGACAGTTGTCCTCAGTTGTATTGGTTTTCACTTAGATACAACTGCAGATCATCAGTGTACATCATGTATTGACAGTAGGACAAAACTGATGGTACGTCATTGACGTACAGTGAAAACAGTGTAGGACTTAATACCGAATCCTGGGGGACGCCTGATGCTACCTGCCTCCTTTGTCAGACATGAGGAATTGCTGGCGGGGCGTCAGGTACGAGCGAAATGATCGCACAGCACTTGGCGAGATATTAAGGCTGCCAAGTTTGGCAAGTAAAAGCCAACAGAGTCAAAGGCTTTGCTTGAGTCTAAGAACCAAATTGTAGTCACCTCTAGCGCCTTATGGCTGGTTCCAGGTCATCTGTTGCCCTCGTTGAGGCAGACGTCGTGCTGCGACGAAGACCGAAACGTGACTGCTATTCGTCTAGTGGGTTGTTTGCGGTTACGTAGCTTGTTAATTAGTCGTGGATTATGTGTTTCCTAAGCTCTTGTACAGTGCAGGACGAATGCAAATGTGTCGGTAAACAGTGGGTGGTATGGAAACGTCCTTTTTATGTAGAGGCTTAGCTATTTCCCATGACCAGGGCTCAGGGAAAACATTTGTGGTTAAGTAGTGATATATATATATATATATATATATATATATATATATATATATATATATATATATATATATATATATATAAAACTGACTACTGTTCGTACGATAGATAGGAAGAAGCTGAAGAAATGACATGTTTCAAGAAGACAGCATCCTCCTAAATTTCACACTGTAAGACTATTGTACAGAAAATTTGTATTAATGTAAACAGTTATGACTGTATCCTCATATGACAATTGGAGACTTGAAACAGTACTTTCGAAGCAGTCAAACCTGCTTACTTTAGGTTTGTAGAGGACCCACATCAGGCACTTGCTGTTATGATTCAAAATGTTTCAAATGGCTCTGAGCACTATAGGAGGTCATCAGTCCCCTAGAACTTAGAATCACTTAAACTTAACTAACATAAGGAAATCACACTCATCGATGCCTGAGGCAGCATTCGACTCTGCGACGGTAGCGGTCACGCGGTTCCAGACAGAGGCACCCAGAACCGCTAGACCACAGCGGCCGGCTGCTGTTACGACATTTGGTAACTCGAAGATACTTTCCACTTGTTTATCTTCATTGTTGTTGGGCGTGCGTAGCACAGCAGGTGATAGGGCAGTGTGTAGCTATGTACCCATTCATCTCCCTCGTCTGTTACGTCCGTCATGTCTTATAATGATGAACTGCTTAAACTTAACTAACCAAAGGAAATCACACTGATCCATGCCCGAGGCAGCATTCGAACCTGCGACGGTAGCGGTCACGCGGTTCCAGACTGAAGCACCTAGAACCGCTCGACCACAGCGGCCGGCTGCTGTTACGGCATTTGGTAACTCGAAGATACTTTCCACTTGTTTATCTTCTAGATTTGCTCAACTTATCGGAGTACTTGATTTGAGACAGGTTACTGACACGTGTATTACATTGATGTTCGTGTCTTAAAATGTACGTCGGAACTCGTCGAGAAGAAGTGACACGGACTGGATATTTGTGTATACAATGTGGTGCTTAGTACGTTGAGGTGAAAAGCTCGCGAGGATGCCGCACCTGGACATAGCATCTCTGGTTCAGCAGTTGTGTGGGAATAAAGTATAGTGAAGCGCACCGAGGTAGGGGAGTGGAAGCGAAAGGAGCAGGCATCTTCAGGGAGGTTTTGTGGCCAAGGTGTGTGGGCGTTGCAGCAGTCGTGAAACAGGCGACTGGTGACTGGAAAATAAACTTGTTAAACATAGCTATAATAATCTGTGTGCAAGAGCAGTGAAAGCAAGAGAAACGGAATTACATGAGAGTGTACTCTTAATGGCGCTAATGATGAGCAACAACAATAATTTGATACTAAATTGCTAAATACAAATGAAAGTAAGACTACGTCGCCACAGTTATTGACAAAGTAAATAAGAAACAATTAGAACAGGAACTAGTAATGAAGTAATAGAAAACATAAGCTAACTTAAGGTTAACTATAACCTACAGTAACAATATAAGCTCACAAACTAGAGGCAGCAAGATTTGACATGTCGTTAACTCCTGAAGGTCAGACTTTCGAAATCATTTACATTGCAAAGTGACCTTTTTCCACCTTCGGTCTTCAATAATCTTCACCTCTTGTATTATCAGACTTTACTTCATAAGTTTCTTCTTCTCTCTGGAAATTTCAAATATTTACCCGTACTATACGAACTTCACTAATTCTGGTCTATGTTTCTTTAATCAAGGCGTCCTACGCGACTCCTGTCAGTGTCCTGAATATTCACTTGCAGGCCTCGCTTCTAGGTTCATCTGTAACTCGTCAGTACTCTCTCCGCAATATACTGGACTCCCTAACAGTCTGAGATTATTGCGTCTCTGATATTGTCAAAATTCGTCTAGCATTTAGATCAGTTCCTGTTCCAACAATCGTGCCCTACCTTTAGCATATTGTACGATCTTTTCAAAACCCGGATCTTCCTCACATTTGCCTCCAGAGATTGCTGTATTTTGTCCGTCGTTGCTGTAGTGACAGCATCAGTGATGGCCTGGACAGCAAGCCCAAGCGTGTCCTGTGCTTGTAGAGCAGCAGGCACTAACCTCAGCTCTCACGAGTACGGTGATGTCAACGATGCCTGGCGAAGCGGCCGCGACTCCTAATGTCAGCTCAACAACAGCATTGTCGGCAGCCTGGCCTTCGGTGGTGTTGTACGTTATTCGACGGTTTTCTATTTCGAGAGCGGATGCACGTAACATCTACTCAAAATGAATTGCTATATTAACACTAGGTACAGGCCACAAGAACCTTGCACACATAGAACAAGCTAACTGCGTAATAACGCTTCTAAATTTCAGGTAAACTTGTGAGTTGAACTAGAGCACATCACTCAGTCGCCACTATCTTATCCATAACCTATATATGCTATTTAGCACATCTAATAAGCATGTTATAAAAATGCGTGTCTTATTATTGATAACTACATGCTGCACATAAACGTCGAGCTGTAATTGAAAACTAAAATTCTTAATAACCTATCTTTTATAAAAGATTTTTAATCAAAACTGTATATTTTTTTCTGTCTTTTTGTACATTACGCTTGGCATGTAAATGCTCGTGGATCATGCACTTTCGTTTAAAAATTTCAATCTTTATTGTTTAAAAATTTGAATTCATATGGAATCGAACCCAAGATCCCCATGCAACGAACAAGTAAGTTATCACAGACCCACGCGTCTTGTAGAAAATCATCTACCTTATTTTTAGCATGTTTAACGTGGTCAGAAAACTTAGAAGTTGATTTTCACGAAAATGTCAGAGTCGTAGCGAAGTACCTAGTGGAAGATGTATTTGAGTTTGAACTTCGCATACCATGTACTGTTTGTCCCACCTGTTACCTCATACATTTTCTAAGTGTGGAAAATAGAGTTGTCGAGGGTGACTCTAAGTCAGGGGCTCACTCAGTGGGCAGGAATGCACAATCGCTACAAGTAAACAAACATCACATTCAGCCTAAAGTTATGTTTTCTTTTTAAGTGTCACAGAGATGATTTTTCTACCGAAATGAAAACTAGAGATATGATTAGTGATCGCAGGCATGATTTCACTTCTCTAAACCTTATACTTTCTGGAATACTTAGAATTTAAATAATGGAAACGGAGTCACAGCTTCTGTTGTGATGCTGTAATGCCGTAGTGGGGATTGCCTTCAATGTCCTGAAGCGTGCTGTAGGCAAACATTGCTTTGCTTATTATGACAGAAATTGTAATGTCATTTACATGCTTTAGAAGCTACGTGTTTCAGAAGCTATGAGATTTGTAACAGTGAGAAGCAGGCTGTCATCACTAATTGTTCCTCCAGTCTTCATTTCTGTAGAACTAACATAGAAGTGCCATTAAAAAAGAAAAGAAGAAAACGACGAATATTTGGGATGAAAATTATGTATGTTCACATTTATGGGTTTTGCATTCCTGCCCATTGTGTGAGCCCCTGACATAAGTGCACCTCTGTTCATTTTCATTTTTCACGTTATGTTTCGTTTCGAAAAGACATGAGATGGCGGAGTTAAGTGTGACACCCTGTTTATAGAAAATTGCAGAAATATTATTGTCGCGTGGTCCTCTTGTCAGAGAAAAGTAGGCAACGTGGTCACATGTGAGGCACAATTTAATTCTGCTTCTGGTAAGTAAAATTCGTAAATTAATAAAATATCTCGTTCATCTCAAGTATAGGGTACGATTGTCTTGAGTCTCTCTCAGTACACAAAACGCACCGCAGTCCTAGTACCATAAGCTTACAAAACCCTGGTCATCCAGTAACAGCTGGGCGCAAGCCACGGTCAAATTTAACGACGGTCAAAGCCATCGTTTTACTTTGGTTGAGGCCGGGGCACCGGAATTTAGCGTTGAAAAGAGTTTAGTGCCGACTTCGCCACGATGAAGTTCTACATCACGGTTAAGTTTTCGCTCCGCCATGAAATACAGGGTGATTATAATTAAAAGTTAAACTTTCAGGCAGCTGTAGAAATAACACCACTGGTCAGAATGACGTCAAATTGCAACTGAATATTATTGGAAAAGGGGGATAATGTATGTTAGAGGAAAAATAAATAGTTACAAAATGTAGCAACAGATGGCACTGTAAGCATCGTAATTTAATAGTGGTCGACTACAAATGGCAAATGAATCATACAACAATGCGTAAGTGTACGTTTGACGTTAAACAAACTCTACTACTCAGTATGCACGGGTGTACAGGTGTGATACTGTTATGTACGTAAGTCCATCCACCATGGTTAGGGCATCTCACATCGGATGGGAAAAACCGGTTTTTAATTATCGTGAAGCCAAAAACCGCATGAAAAACATGACTCACGTCGGTTTTTAATGTTCTGACGCCAAAAACCGCATAAAAGCGTCAATCACATCGGTTTCTAATTGTAGTGAGACCAAACAGTGCATAAAAGGGATCAATCAAATTCAAATCGGATTATTAAATTCAGTGTGACTGGCGCAAAACATGTTCAATATGCTGGCCATCGTTTTCTGAAACAACCTGAAATCGAGAAACAGGATTTTCCACAACAGATCGAGTGTTTCCGGGTTCACATTCAGAATGTGTTGCGCAATGCGTGCCTTCTATGCAGCTGAGTTTGCAATCGGAACACTGAACGCAACACCTTTCAGATAGCCCCACAGCCAGAAATCACACGGATTAAGATCAGGTGATCGGGACGGCCAGGCTGGTATAAGGAAATGGCAGCTGATAATTCTAGCATTTTCGAAATTGCGTTTCAGCTGCTGCTTAACTGGATTTGCAATGTTGGGAGGAGCGCCATATTGTATAAAAATGATAAAGTCCACACATCCACGCTGTTGCAGAGCTGGAATGACGTGGTTGCGCAAAAGACACTCATAGCGCTCGCCAGTGACGGTACAGGTAACAGTGCCGGAAGCACCTGTTTTTTCGAAACAGTATGGCCCTATGATAAATGACGCACCGCAAAGTGATCTTTTCATGATGAAGTGGTACCGGTTGATTTGTGTGTGGATTTTACGTTGCCCATATTCGACAGGTGTCAGGTGTCAGGTGGAAATGGGCTTCGTCCGTCCACAAAATCTTCCACGGCCAATCATTGTCCACATCCATGCGAGCAAGGTATTCTAAAGCAAAGGTTTCTCTTCTTGGCAGGTCAACAGGAAGCAACTCTTACACATAGGCAATTCTGAATAAATAGCAAAGAAGGATGCTTCGCAGGATTTTACACACTGTGCTCACACGTATAGCTAATTCTCGGGCAGCTCTCTGTGCACTACACGTTTCACACCACCACTAGTCTCCTCCTCCATTCGTGTTGCCACTGCTTCCACTGACGTCGAATCATTTCGTTTCCTCCCTCAACCAAGCTGCACATCAAAAGAACCTGTCTTATCGAATTTCCGAAGGAGTTTCTCCAGACCCATGACAGTAAATGGACCAACGATTTTATTCAAACACTTCATTGTCCAGAACTTCTACAGAGCGACATACGCACAGTCATCATTCTTGTAATACAGCTTTACAAGCAGAGAGCTATCGTGCATTGAGACAGTCATGACGAACGTCGCAGACGAATGCTGGAAAAAACGTGTACCCGACGTGTTTATACGAACTTCAATGGGTTGTGCGTATGACAGGTGTTTTCATTTACATATTCTGACGCATACAGCGCCATCTGTTGATCAATTTTCACACTATTTTTTTTTCTGCCATACGTTTTCCCCTTTCTCCGGTAATGTTCCGTTACAATTTGACGTCACTCTGACTAGTGGTGTTATTTCTACAGCGTTTTGAAAGTTTCACTTTAATTATAAGCAGCTTGTTTGGCAATAATTTATGTAATGTGTTGAAAGATAACAACATGTAATTGTGTTTTTGTATACAGTAATTCTAATAAATATACAGAAATTCTACCTAGCGGCACCCTAAAGACCACATTATCAAGATTTCTGAAACGTAACGAGACACTCGAATGAACATGATGGAGTAACGTCCATTGGATGCGAAGAGGAAAAAAATGATTTTATGTACCGCAGTCTATTTTCATTTGACTGGTAACAGTCACTAGATGTTAGAAGATCGGTTTTGGTTCACTTAGTAAGTAGGCCCACAATTATTGAAGCTGAAGCCCCTGTTATTTAACGTCGTCATAAGGAAAACTCTGTCAGTTCTAAAGAATTGTCCGTGTCAACTTCAGGAGCGCACAGTGAATTATTCTTAAGTAAAAGATCAATCACTCTGTAGCATATTACCATAAGCGAAGGCGCTACTGACACTTTAAGGACACCCAGTGAAGACTGTCACGTGATGAACCGTGTAGCGCTGCACTGGTGTCGTTGGATTGTGCAGTAGCGAGAGATCACATGGCAGATTTACCTATGAGAGAGTCGTCAGGTAGCTGTAGTCCATGTCATGATTAGGTGATTCGTGGCAGCTAGGTTACGAGCCGGGCCCAAAAGCTGGGAACAGATTCCCGTTGGAATATTTGCAGCCCCACGGTCGACAGAGATTTGATTCAGGCGGCACATGTAGAAAGCCGAGAATAAGGGACGTTGTTTCTTGTTTCATTATAATAACGAGAACAATGAGAGTGATATATGCAAAAAGTAAGATCACTTACGGAATTAAAATACTATGCCTCTACCATCAGTCGAATTGTATTCGAAGTAGTAATGTTTAAGGATGACTGATTTACGCAGTGTGAGAGGAAGTTAACAGCACACTAACGAAGACAACTAGAAATCCTACAGCGTTAATTACAGGAATTAAAGGCTCGTCTGGTTAGAATTTCCTGGATTTTTGATGGAATTCATTAACCAAATTTTAAAAATTCCTTTGCGGTTAAGTGATCACATGCCAAACACGATTAATATGAGATTTTATTGTTTGTTATAATAATATGGTAAAATCAATTTTAAAAATCTCCAATAAATTTTTTATATCGGAATTGGCTCGGCATGTAATACTTATTAGGGTAGCAATCTGTGTTACAACGTGCACGTTTAGATAAGTTTAACTATTCTGATGTAGGTGAACTATAAATATTGTTGTAAATTGGGTCTTTGATCTAGAGCTAGGAGAATTATTCTGGTGTTTGGCGGAAATAATGGTTGTTAAGTGTATGATGGAAGCGTGTAAAAGGAGCTAGTTTTTGCAGTAATCAGACGTGAAACCTATGACAATTTTGGGCAGAAAGTTTACAGTAAATAAAATGAACCTGAAGACTTTTTCTGTCAGGAGTCACGGGCATTTGTACTTTGCCATGTGTTTTCGACTTAAACTATTGTCATATATACAGTACTTATTGCTTAGACTTTTTGAGCGTGTGTGATAGCGAATATTAATACTTCCTAACGGCGCTGGATCAACAGCTGCTTTGAACTTGTTGAAATTGTTTTGTCCAACGACTGTCTAGTACATTACCAAAGGCCGGCAGCTGAATAACTGGGTGACAGAAGCTGATCTGCATGTGAATGAACATAAAGCATTCAGCAGTCGGGCTGTCATTTTGTTAGCGCCAGATTTCAGGTACGTCTCATACAGTCGGTTTCTTTGGTGCGGATGACAGTAATATTCACTCCACTCACAGTGAGGTCCTAAGATGTAGATACCATGTTCGATGGTCGTTTTTTCCTGGAATGCCATGTAGATGGCTAACTTCACTGTAGAAAAGATGTCCTGATAGTGGCCGACCATCATTTTGAAAATGATGCCGATGTTTTTCAAATATCTGCTAGGTTCCTGGTAATTTCAGCCAGAGCCCAGCAAGATTGTGGTCAGAGATCTAAGTCTCTGCGGCATTGGTTGTGAGGTGGCATATGCGTTTTTCTTGGTTCCTGCACTCGTTGGGTAGGTGTTGTGGCTTACGTAGTAGGTGTCGTTATGAGTGGCAAACTACATGCTGATGAGCAGTTGTTTTGAGGTACAGACTGTTGAGCTGTCGGATAATGCGCAGACAAAGATGCTACAAGAACTGTGGATTACATTACTCCCTTCCGAATTGCGGCAGCCGGTTTGTAGAGAAGTTATCGGCCTCTCCTCAATGTCGGATTGTCCTCTATTGACAGGTGCGACAGATCTGTCTGTGTCCTTCTTAGTGCATTCACTGCTGTTGCGTCCTTCAATGCACTTGACACACCCAATGGGCATGCGTCAGTATTTTTCCACATTACTGAAGACCTAATGAGTGAAGCGTTGTGGTTAGCTACCATTTCCTGGAACACAGTTTATGAGGAATATCATCTGGAAGAACTATAGGGGCTTCAATGTGTAACATTATCCTCCCACACTTCACTATTAAAATTCTCTGTCTGCACAAGTGTTGAATGCTTCGTGAGACGTAAGATATACAAAAGAGAAACGTTTACTTCACATCCTCTCGTAGGCTCCAGTTCTTGCGTCTAGGTGTAGATTCTTGAGGCTGAAATTTCGATTCAACGTTGTGGGTTCCTGATAACTAAATAACTGATAAATAACAATCTGTTATCATGATTTTCTTTTATTTTATCCAATTCTTCCATATCAAACTGACTTCACAATCTGCAGTTTCATACAACCATCAATTACATTGATGTAGACTAAACTGAAGATCACTCACTACTACTCACATTCTGCCGTACTCATAATATTCCAAAGAGTTTACAAAGCAAATGTTTCAGAGCAAGACACATCGAATGGATTTCACTCACTACTCGGAGTGAGGCGTGACCTATCCCGTACTTTGGGAACAAAAGAATATGACTTGCTATCGGCGGTTCTCGCTGAACGAGCTCAGCCTTAACTAAGTAAAGCAAGAGATCCGCACGATCTTACAGGAAACTGCCTACGTAATTCCTTTGATTGTCTACTAAATTTACCAACAAAAAAAATTTTTCTACTGGGGGCTTTTCGAGTTATTCTTATGTGGGAGTTTGGTGTGATTTTTAATGAAACAAGGAAAGCAGATCGAAAGTATCATTACGTTTTTATTACAAAAAAGGCAGAGAAAATGAGCCCTTTACAAATACAAAGAAGATACCTCATATATTGATACAAACAGCCTCAGCAGTCTACCATCTCAACAATGACGAGGAATATGGGATGGTTGGAAAAGAACGTGGAAACTGATCGCTGTCGCAAAAGGCTAGATTACCCCTTAGCAAGAGAGTGGGATTACCAACATGCAGTAGCTACTACTGTAAAATAGACGGAACAAGTCATGAAAGCTTGAAAAGAAAATGCCGAAATTGCCTCCCGTCTGAAAATCAAGTAACTGTCATTAATTCCTGTGATCATTATTTTCGTCGAAATCAACGAGATCGATTTATTGCGAAACTATGGCTATGAAAGCATCATACTGTGAGACCAACAGCTCGCCACGTGGTCGCGTGGCCCAACACAACGGATCCTAAGTCCACTCCACGAAAGTGACAAGTTCATAAATATTAACTGCGCACACATGTTACGATAAAACAAGAACAATGGCACCGAAGGTTAAAGCATGACTCCACAAGTGGTAGCTCTTACCCTAATATCAGCAATGACCGACTTCGCGATCCTAACGGACAAAAGACGGACACACCCTAAGTCCAACATGGCAAAGATATCTTTACTTTTAAGGGATAAAAAATTTGTACAAAAACAAAGCTATTAATTCGTTCTAAATGGCGGAGTTCGTAACGTCGTTGCTACCTTGCATGCAGTGAAGTAGTTGCTCACAGAGAACACATAGGCTTACCTACAGCAGGAACTCAGCACCAAGCTACCCGCTACGGATGGCAGCAGACTAGAGACGACCAAGATACCTCGCCTCCCGAAGAGAACCGTGAACGATAAGCAGCGAAACGGGCGCGCTCTTAAAATAGCCAATCAGAGGGCCTGAAATTGGCGCCGAGCTGACAGGGAGGCTACTTCGCGCAATTCTGATAAACAGCTAAACAGATGGTATAATGTTTAGCTATACAAGAATCGATGGTATACATGGTATCGGTAATTTCTATGTAAGACAAGATTATGTTAGAAAAGGCTGTCCCATTACAACCATTTTTATACCATATCCTTCTGAGTCCAGGCACTTCTTGACTTATTTAATGTGTTTAAGTTACGCAGTCCTCTGATACCCCTTTGAGAACTTTTTCTCGTACGATCTGTGAATATTATGGGTATCAATTGCTGTCGATGAACTGCACTGCTGAATTGTAATGAGTGACTGTTTGCAGGTCGTCCCATCACAAGACCATTGTGTGTGGAGCAGTAACGGCACCCTTCTCCGAATGCTGGAGCTTGATACGGTCGCCAGAGAATTTGACGAATACGGCAAGTGGCTGTTGCTGTGCAGCTGTGTTAGAGACCGTAGAAAAATGCCTAACAACGTTTTATAGTTATACGATCATCATTGGCGATACTTTAGCGAAAACTTACTCTGTGCGGTGTTGATTAGATTTGCAATGATATTCGCGTCTGATCACGACAAGATTAATAAGGTGATTTTCCACAACAATTGGCTGTTGTCATCACAATCGAGACCGATTTCTTTGTCCATTGGCCCGACATTCTAATCAATATACAAATTACATTCTTTCAGAACAATATCCAGTTTACAAGCTGCGGATAACCACACACGATCGGCGACAGTAGCTGCTCCACTATTATCTCAATCGGCTCTATTTCCTATGACCATTAACACAACTGGCGAGAGACACCACCGATACTGCTGCTCAGTGTGGCCCCCGCTACCAGAACTCGCGTCTCGAGCGTTTACGCGAATCACCGCAAAGGAAATTTTTGTGCTACATTTATATAGCGGAACCTTGCTTAGCCAAAATAAAGCGAATGACATGACAATTAAATCAAAACCCTACGCTTCCGACAGGCAATGATATACACTCTTGGATATTGAAATAAGAACACCGTGCATTCATTGTCCCAGGAAGGGGAAACTTTATTGACACATTCCTGGGGTCAGATACATCACATGATCACACTGACAGAACCACAGGCACATAGACACAGGCAACAGAGCATGCACAATGTCGGCACTAGTACAGTGTATATCCACCTTTCGCAGCAATGCAGGCTGCTATTCTCCCATGGAGACGATCGTAGAGATGCTGGATGTAGTCATGTGGAACGGCTTGCCATGCCATTTCCACCTGGCGCCTCAGTTGGACCAGCGTTCGTGCTGGACGTGCAGACCGCGTGAGACGACGCTTCATCCAGTCCCAAACATGCTCAATGGGGGACAGATCCGGAGATCTTGCTGGCCAGGGTAGTTGACTTACACCTTCTAGAGCACGTTGGGTGGCACGGGATACATGCGGACGTGCGTTGTCCTGTTGGAACAGCAAGTTCCCTTGCCGGTCTAGGAATGGTAGAACGATGGGTTCGATGACGGTTTGGATGTACCGTGCACTATTCAGTGTCCCCTCGACGATCACCAGTGGTGTACGGCCAGTGTAGGAGATCGCTCCCCACACCATGATGCCGGGTGTTGGCCCTGTGTGCCTCGGTCGTATGCAGTCCTGATTGTGGCGCTCACCTGCTCGGCGCCAAACACGCATACGACCATCATTGGCACCAAGGCAGAAGCGACTCTCATCGCTGAAGACGACACGTCTCCATTCGTCCCTCCATTCACGCCTGTCGCGACACCACTGGAGGCGGGCTGCGCGATGTTGGGGCGTGAGCGGAAGACGGCCTAACGGTGTGCGGGACCGTAGCCCAGCTTCATGGAGACGGTTGCGAATGGTCCTCGCCGATACCCCAGGAGCAACAGTGTCCCTAATTTGCTGGGAAGTGGCGGTGCGGTCCCCTAAGGCACTGCGTAGGATCCTACGGTCTTGGCGTGCATCCGTGCGTCGCTGCGGTCCGGTCCCAGGTCGACGGGCACGTGCACCTTCCGCCGACCACTGGCGACAACATCGATGTACTGTGGAGACCTCACGCCCCACGTGTTGAGCAATTCGGCGGTACGTCCACCCGGCCTCCCGCATGCCCACTATACGCCCTCGCTCAAAGTCCGTCAACAGCACATACGGTTCACGTCCACGCTGTCGCGGCATGCTACCAGTGTTAAAGACTGCGATGGAGCTCCGTATGCCACGGCAAACTGGCTGACACTGACGGCGGCGGTGCACAAATGCTGCGCAGCTAGCGCCATTCGACGGCCAACACCGCGGTTCCTGGTGTGTCCGCTGCGCCGTGCGTGTGATCATTGCTTGTACAGCCCTCTCGCAGTGTCCGGAGCAAGTATGGTGGGTCTGACACACCGGTGTCAATGTGTTCTTTTTTCCATTTCCAGGAGTGTACATCAACGGGGATGTTGAAAATGTGTGCCCAAAACCGGGACTCGAACCCGAAATATCGTGCTTACATGGCAGACGCCTATCCTTCTGAGCCACCGAGGGCACAGAGGATAGTGCGACTGCAGGGACTTATCCCATGCAGGCTCCCCGTGAGACCCACATTCCCAACATAATGTCCACACATTACATTCGTAGTGCCCATGCACATTACACTCATTACTCGCGACAGAAAATCTTAACGAGTCGCGTATGAGTTCGGCCAATATGTGTGCATCCGCACAGAAGAAGAAGGTCAATCGCCAGGACGTTGATGCCACGTGGGTGACGTCGAGCCAAGTCAGCAAAATGCTATGCTTGAATTGTCACATATCCTTCTTCTCAGACTGTAGGCTCGTTACATATTGCATCATATTATGAATATTCAATAGTCATTTAAACGTAAGTGTTAAACACATCCGATCTTAATTTTTAATTCACAGCTGAAAATTCTCACAGACAATATTTATGAAATTAGTGAACCAGCAACTTCACTGTCTAATATCTTGATCGAAAGCATGATAAGCTTCCTCATCTTGAATCCCATTACTACATACAATTATTTGGTTGCTTACTCTAACATTTTTGTTAGTATTTTTATAAATAAATAATTATAATTATTCTATCATTTTTACTACAAGGCTATCCTTGTCATTTCTCTACAGATTGACTTCCATTTTGTATAAAATATCGCACATGTTTCGACATTAAACACAGATTGCAATAAATATTCCACTTTGAGGTAGACATCTCTTCACCTATTGTATGTTACTAGTTTCTCTAGGAGTCATCTGGAGTGACTTTCCAGTTGTGGATTATTTGGTAGTAATAGTGGTACTCGTCACTTTTAGCCAGTTTATCGGTATTCTCACCAGACGCCGTTACATGGGTCACTTAACAATTTATCGTGGAACGGAAGTCATTATTATTGATTTCTTCAAGTGATATTACACTAAACCTGAATAGAAGTGTAATATTGATCAGTCATCCATTTCTCTTATTGGTGTCGTAATTCACGCTTCCTCCATCCCTGCCCCATGTTTTATTACTACGAATGTCGCGGGAAAACTGTTCCCTTTCATTAAAAGTGACTGAATTCGCTGAGAGCAAAGAATGCTGATTCACTGGAGGCGTTCGAGGTAAGGTTAGTTAGGAGAATCATCGGTGCAGTATGCGAAAGCAAAAGATGGAGGAGGAGACACAACGATGAGTAGTGCGCCAATTACAAAGACCAGCCTTTTGGAAAAATTGTGAAGTCTTTTTTGGCTGAGGTGGGAATGATACAGAAATACCATAAAAGGTTTTACAAGGAAAGTCAAGACGACGGAGGGAATGTGGTCGACCGGAAGACAGGTGGGAAGACGGAGTTACAGAAGACTTTCGGAAGATGGGCTACAGGAAATGGAAAATGCTACCAAGGGACCGAGATAGTTGAAGAGGGCAAGACTCATCATTAGTTATAGAGCCGCAGAAGAAGAAGATAAGCATGGCGTCAATTGTTACTCGTATGGACTTTTTGTTGTACACCTTTTAGTCATTATTCTTACAAGCTTACTTTAATTGTTGGGAGAATTACTCATCACTTATTAAACTTCTCTTTCTGTCAGTACCGTTAATTTAGGCGTTACATACCCTCTACTGAATAACCTCTACATTCTCCTTCTGGTGGCGAAATATTCGTTACTGAGTGAACAACCTTAATATTAATTATCTAATTAATGCAGCAAACTGATCGTTGCTTGCTTCCTTGACTAACTCTTAATAATTCGAACTCTTTCCTCACACTCGTTACATCTACGATTCAGTAACACACCCTACACCTTCATTCAGAAATCGCTTCCCTCATATTCTAATCCATTTTCTCATGCTAATGAATTCTGTCTGAAAAAAGTGTTTGTATACGCTTGTCTACCTATCGTATGTCTGTATCTGTACACCTGTGGCTATTTATCTGTATACCTATCAACGTTTAGTCTAATGTGTTACTGTTTTGTCAGCCTCATGTCAAGTCATGTGTTTACCATCTGTTACCCTTCTCACACTGTCTATAAATTGCTCTTAGCTCTTCGTCCAGTTATCTTGATGCTACATCCATTACTCGTTGTCTTTAAAATCTTTTTGTGTTATCTTTTATTTTCTATGTCTTGTTCGGTACTCACAGTGCTCCCTAGAGTGTTTCTTTTTCATAGTTTATTCTGAAAAGAGATAAGCAGATTTTATGCTTTAATCATTATTATCAATGTAGAAGATTGCTTGCTCATACATGAAACGAAATACAAGAAATATATATTAACAACGTGGGTCCCTTGTGGTCGTTATCCACACATCTTACAAAGTTATAAGCCGTATGAGGTATTATTGTAGGCTACTGTAGTACTCTTTCAAGTCTACGCTGTTGTATTCATCATGTTCACCTTTGCTCTGATCTTCAACGGCTAAATTAATCACATCTGGATTCACAAGGTATACGTCGTAATCATCACGTTTTTATAGAAAAAACACCTGACATGTCAGTCCTAATATAACTTTCTCGTCTAGATGCAACCTGACTCTATGGATCACAACGAAGAATGAGTCCATGATTATCGCATCATATTCCTGACTAACCTTCTGTTCCCTACGTTCTCTTTCTTTCTTTTCTGACCTTTCATTTACCTACTTTGACAATTAATAGTTTCTTCTGTGTTAACGTTTAATGACTCATTATGGATCAACACATGCTATACTTATGCGACTGAATTCTTTAAGGTCCACCTACATTGTTGTGTGCAACGTTACTCCTGTTATGTTCTCAATTGTGACTCATGATTTCTGGCTTTATGAATTCCATTCAATTACTTATTCTCTCTTCCTCCTTTTCTGATTTAACGTCATTTTTATGGTTATATCAACAATTTTTATCTTTTAAGTTCTCTACTTCTTCCATTTTTCTAGCAAATTCTACTTTCTTAGGCGACCATCATCTTATTCCTTCCGCTAGACGTGACCGATTTTTTTAGTGGTCCCTCACTCACTGTCGTTCGTAACTGGGCGCTATCTGAACATGTTATAAGCTCTCCTAAGGTGAAACCTCTTGCTGATAATTTCGAAGATCGTATTCAATATATTTTCTAGATTCCCCTATGTAGTTACCCCTTTTTCTGTTAAATAGCCTTGAAAGACATCTTTGTAACTCTTAGATCCACTATGCTTTCACATAGGTCCCTCCTTATGCAGCTTATGGATTTTGGTACACTACTCGAGAAATATTTATTGGCAAATGTTTTTATGAAAGGATGGCACGTGTTGCACTGCGTTACAGCTCGTATTCCCCAAGACAATGCTTCTCCTACCCTATACTTATGCAAGCGATCTACATATCATCCCACTATTCCACAAACAGACCCCTAACTGTTTCTTGAACGCTATCGGAACAATTATCACTCTGGAAGAAGGACAATGAGACTTATAGACTCAAAAGTATTGACAGACATTACACATTCCTTTTATCTGCCCTTTTAATTCTTGTCGTACCACACATACGTTTTCGCTTTATTTCAAATACAACCTGAGGAGCACAGCGAGTCATTGACATTAATTAAGGTCTGTTGTAAATATGTTCAAGAATTACTTTGAGCTCTGAACGTAGCACGCCTGCATTGAAGCATATGCCTCTTAACTGTCCGTTTTCTCTTCCACGCATCAGAATGAAACTTTGCTATAGTACTATCCTTCTGGTTAAGAGTTATCTCATGAATCTCATTAATTTCTTTTAAGTCATTCACTAATTGCATTGAATTCCTTTCGAACCAAGTTTCCAACAGTTCCTTACAGTTAAATACTGCTGCTTTCTGCATCTGTTGAAACCCTCTAAGTAAGAGTGAGTTCTCAAAGTGAATCCCATCTTTCATTTTCTCCACTTTAAGATTTATTTGTTTACTATCAATTTAAACGACTTTTAAAGTGTTTTGAGGTTTTCTTTCCTATTTCCGCAAGATATCATCCCTATCATTAGCACTGACTAAAATATTTCCATTAGATAGTTCACCATCACTATCAACAGCTGCAGTGTTTACCAAAATAGTGTGGTGATTTTCATTCAGTACAAATACGTCTTATGTCTGCTCATCTGAAAGCACTCGTACAGTGTGCAATTGAGCAGTGTCTTCATTAACGTTTGGCATCTTCCATTTGTGAGGCCTGAAATTATCAGGAAAGGAGACAGCGCTCTTAACGAAATTTATTCCAATTAAAAAAAAGGTTTTATATAAAAAACTTTTACTGTTTGGACCGCTATCTACATCACACGGTTAAAACACCATGACTAGTTTCGGGGTCCCGACGGAGGTTCGAGTCCTCCCTGGGGCATGGGTGTGTGTGTTTGTCCTTAGGATAATTTAGGTTAAGTAGTGTGTAAGCTTAGGGACTGATGACTTTAGCATTTAAGTCCCATAAGATTTCACACACATCTGAACTTTTTTGTACTAGTTTCGGTTAAGTATAACAATCATACTCAGATGTATAAACAAGCAGAAAAAGAAATCGCCCCAGAAAAAGTACTAATAAAATAATATACAGTTAAGAAACGTTAAAACTGACGCAGCGTACAGTGTTTTCCTGGGTAGGTTGTATTGAGAAGCAACTGTTAAGAAAAAAATTCGATACGTTGCACCGTTTCAGAGTTAATTAGCATTGAACTTAGTTAATCTGGTCGTTACAGATGAACTTCTCAAGCAAGCTAAAATTATCTCCTGGGACGAGTTTACAATGACAGATAAGGTATCATTCGAAGCCATGGACAAAAGCTTCCAGTTATCCCAAAGTCAACACCAGCAGACAAGATCAATGCATGCTTTAAAAAATCACATCTCTGGTCACACATGCAAATCCTGCGAGTAACAAAAGAATTAGAATCGAGTTATCGAAAGAGGAAACAACAACACATTTTGCTAAACAACATTTACTAATAGGCGAACGTACATATCCTACTGACCAGACGATTGGCCTCCCTAAACTCAATGTAGCCACCACTGAAAACGAACTTCCCTACCAAATTAGCACAAACATTGTTCGCAACTATTTCAACCCCGACTGGCTATTCGGAAGGGCGGTTTTTGCACCCAAAAGTAATATTGTCGATGTTATCAACTGTAATATTCAAAAGGAACTTCCCGGTGAAAAGAGAATATACAAATCGATCGACACAGTGGTAAACGTTGAAGTAAGTTTGAACTTCCTTCAGAATTTCTAAACTCTTAGCAAGTACCAAAAATGCTATTACACTACTTCCACTTGAAACTTGATCTTTGATCATAGCATTCAGAAATCTCAACTCCCCAAAGCTATGTAGTGGAACAAGGAAGATCATCGAACAGCTATCAACTTAATCGAAGCCGAACTTATGGCTAGATAATACAAAGGACACGCTCTATATATTCCCATAATATCGTTGAACTTTGCTAAACTGCTATTACAAATTAAAAGACTCATTTACAGTTTTACAATTAAGAAAGCGCAAAGACGAACTTTAAAATATTGTCTTACTAGACTGTTCTAAAAGCCGGAGGCGGTCTAGAAACTGTGTGAGGATGTATAAAGGCCCACGCAACCTACACAACATTTTTGTTCTACGTGATTATTGTCCCGTCTGTCAAGGAATAAACAGTATTTATAGAAAAACTGTGTCATTTTTTATTCATATTTTACTCAAAAATTGTTGACTTGTAGCGTGAGACGGAGTAGGTATGTTGTGATGAAAATAAAGACAACAATAAAGATTTATCATATAGCACTAGAAGACACAATTTCCTCTACAGAAAAGGAAAATTGAAATACAGCAAAACTAAAATACATCAAATATCATTTCAATACTTCGTCGAACCTGTATAAAACGCGTCTATTACTCATAAAACACTAACATTTACCAATAATAACCAAAAAAATCGCCTTTCATCATAAGAGGAGTGTTCTATTGAGTATAAAATAACAATGATAAAGGCATGTATTTTTCCTGTTTGTGCATGTGAACTCCACTTGCATCGAAAGTTAATGATATGATTAAAAAAAGCGCAGAAGTTAGGCTATCAACTATTTTCTATTTCTTATAAAATGTAATTTATGTTACGTAAGGATGTTAAATACACAATGGTCGAACACTGAAAGATGTGCGGTTCTGTTTATGTGCAAAACAACCAACCACGGTCATTTATGTTTCTTTCCGCATCAATTGCACCAGTATTACCGGTAATCCTAACACTTACTTCGCCATTTATGTATTGTACCAAAACTACTTGTCACTAGTTTTGGTAGAGAACAACTCTAGTTACGACCATTGGTGACGTGGGTTTCGTGATCAGAAGTGCCGCCAAGCAGTGGTCTCTCCACAGGGAGAAACCCAAGCTCTTCTTTCACGCAGTTTGCCAACGTACTTTCAACAATCTTTCGCTTTAGTCCGCACTTACCATCCACTGTCAGGCCATCCGCGCCAGACTCTTCAGACTTTCCATGATCCTCTCATCCTGTCGTACACCGGTCTTCTTATTCAAGACATTGGTGATTTTATCAAAATAAACAGGAGCTCCCACGTGTCACTCAGCTGCAGTGGTCCCTCCCGCTGCAGTACTATATGCTCCAAGGTGGACGGAACGCAACAGGACGGGGTGTTATGCCATGACATACCACAATCAGACTCAAATGGCGACATTCACAATGAATGCTAACGGTTGTTCAATATTTAACGATTAGGTTTCAGTGTTTGGAACGAGTTCGAGACCATTTTGGGACACAGTTAACACTGACAATACAGAACGCAGCACGTTTGTGTGCGGAGATGGGGAGAAGTCGAGGGTGGATGGGGGATGAGTCCAAAGTCTAGATGAAACGTCTAATGTTATATATCGGAAGTCAGCAGACAGAACCATATCTGTCATCCAGTCTCGATTTGCTTCAGGAGGCAGCTCTGTGGACCACATTTGGCACCCTGTATAAGCCATACCTCCTAAAAATTTAATGGTGAATCCTTAAAACTATACTATACAAAAAATTTCGCCATTTGCTGTCCTTCTATGTGTTGCTGTTGAAACGGCCAGCAGTGTGTTTTTAAGCACGTGCTGTAAACCATGCTCATCTTCGAGCGACGAAACTATAATCTGCTTAGGATGTAAGCTGATATTCCTTAATAATATCCAATTCGCCGACTGTACGTCTGTTTAGGAAAGAAAATGGTGCAAACTCAAATAGATGATAGAGTGTGATACGTGTCAATGTGTTTTTTATTCCTTAACTCTTCCTCTGTCTTCGGCCATTTCATTACAAAAAGTGACTGTGGTAGAATCCCGCTGAGATAAATGTCCACTAAAGTGGAGAGCACTCCAATGTCAAGAGCGTGTAGACACATTTGGCAGGGACTCTTATATCTGGCGAGTGTTGAGAGGGGGGGGGGGGGAGGGTGGACGAAAGTACCAGCAGCCCTCTCTTTCGCACCCTCTCGCTCTCTGTTTTCTCTCTCTCCCTTTCTCGGTGGAAACTACAAATTTCGGGGAAGTACAGGCAGGCGGAGTATCGAAATATGTGGAGGAGGGTGGCGCTATAAAACACTGCACGGCTTGAAATCAAGGAAGTGCGGTTTTCAGCCTTTCTCTGGGCGGCGCTGACAAACGACCGGAAGTGAATCGTGGAGTGCGGACGCGAGTGAGATGCGGTCTGGCCAGCTTCCAGGGGAGGAGGCATATCTCTGGCGGCCCTCACGTGTCGACGATGCGGGCGGCTGGGTAGCGCCGGAGCCAGGGGACCAGGGGGTCACTGGAGGCGCATCTGCAAGCGGCGCCCGGGCGGCGCCGGCAAACGCCGCGCGTCCCGCTGGCTCCCCTACACCACTCGGAACTCTCAACACCCTCTCGGTTTCGGTAGCCTCTAATCATTCTCCAGTTACAAGAAATTACACACTACAGTTTGCAGGCAGCTTAAATGATGATGCCTTTCCTACAAAGGGACCTCAGTGACTCTGAGATATGGTCTCTTTATTTACGTCCACGGACTACAGTATCAGAAGGGACGATTCCACTTTTATTAAATGCATTTATTTACTTCCCATCGCAGTTAAGTTTATTATGCCATTCTCTAGTACGAGGGTCATCCAACAAGTAATGCAACACATTTTTTTTCTCGGCCAATGTCGGTTGAGTAAAGGCAGAATTCATTGTGAGATATTGTGGAATATTTCGGCTTCAGCGAGTATAGTTTCATGATATTCCGATAGGGGGCGGTGCTAAACGTAGCCTTCAAAACGAGGTGCGTTCCAAGCAGAGAGCTGTCATTGACTTTCCTACGGCGGAAAACCAGAGCATCGCAGACACTCATAGGTGCTTACAGTCTGTGTACGGAAACCTGGCAGTGAACAAAAGCACGGTGAGTCGTCATCCGAAGCGCCTGTCATCATCGCAAGAAGGTCGCGCAAACACGTCCGATCTCCCTCATGCCGGCCGGATGCACACATGCGGTGTTGGAACGTAGCAACCCTCTTGTTTGAGGTGATCGAGGGATCGCAGCCAACACTTCACTGCATAACTAGACATGTGTGTTGATGGCTTGACACAGTCATCCACCAGTTGGGCGCTCGAAAGTCTTCCTCGTTGCCAAACAGAAGACCATAAAGAACAACGAAGGACTACCTGTGTGGAATTGTTAGCTCTTTAAGAAGCAAATCATGACAATTTTTGGTGGTTCATCGTCACAGGCGACGATGCGTTGTTTCATCACATGTGCATCCTCAGCCGGAAGAGTCGTGGCAGCGGTCATCTAAGATTCTAAAGGGGCTATACTGTTTGATGTTTTCCGTCATGGTGCAAAAAACAACTGTAAAGTGTGCTGTGCAACCTTCACGTAAATGAAGAAACAGCTTCCGCATGTTCGTCGCCTCAAAAATTGAAACGAACTTCTCCATCTCTATGACAGCGCAAGGCTTCCACATGTCTGGATATCCGAGAGAAGGTCACAAAACTTCATTCGACTGATCTTCGTCATCCATCCAACACCTCGGATCTCTCACCTTCCGCTTCTTCTGGCCCAACAAAGGCTGCACTCCGCGGGGAAGCATACACGGGTGATGGAGAGGTTGCTGATGCACAAAAACGTAGGCGCCTACACCGAGCCGTTGTGTGGTACTGTGCGGGCATGTCAACCCTCAAAGTAAGGTGGCTTAAGACCGTAGCATAGGACGGAGATTAGGTTGAGAAATACGGTTTTGTAGCCAAAAGAGAGGGAATAACATTGTGTATAGGAATCTTGAATAAAATGAAACTCCTTCCAGAAGAAAAGGTGCTACATTAATTATTGGACGCAAGTCGTGGGACGACTTTCCTGCGAAGTGACCACAGTGACACCGAGATAATCTGTTATCTTTAAGTCCACAGTCCTTCAGTATCATAGAAGTGACAATTCAAACGTTACTAAATGCATTTATTGACTTCCGATCGCAATTTCTTTATTGTGGCGTTCTCTAGTAGCTGCTGTAACAGCAAAACTGGCTCCAAAATAATCTTCTCATCTTTGATGAGGTAAATTTGAGAAACGGGGATAAGTGGAAATTAGCGATTTGAAACATAATATTCAGAAACAGCAACAGTTTCTTTGTGTTTTTTACTATTCATACAGACGGCTGTGAAGCAATCTACTTCGTTAACAAACATAATCCTTAAGAAGCAGAAAATTTAAAATATACACACATGTTATGGAAGATGAGGGGTTTACCGAGCAGTTTTATGAGCAACGAAATCTTAGGAAAGCTAAGGCCCTAAAGCGCACAAAATAGGTAAAAGCAGTAATGGCTCGATTTCGGGCGACCTCGCAGACAGCTGCTCAACTACTACTAAAATATACACACAGAGTAGAAATTTACTCAGCAATCATATGGAACAGATACATGAGGCCATGCTAGTATCTAAAAGAAGATAAGTATTCAGAGGCACTTAAATACAGTACGCAACCAACAAACTAATTTTAGTTTAAAAAAAGACCTGTACACTTTTCGAAGTAACATTCCCTTGTAACTAAACGAATATTTGCCTTTTTAAGCAGGATTTTTTTTCGTAGGCTGCTGATGCGCACAAAGGCATCTGCCAAACACGGCCGGTAGAACGAGTCGAGTCAGTGTAATGCCAGAATAACCAACGACATTGAAGTGACTGCACAGGGAGAGGTGCTGTCTCCCGAACTGTGAACAACTCTGAAGGAAAAAATAAAGTTGCCCACCGTCGTTCCTGTATCAGGTCGAAGCAAATCACGATCAATGTGTCAGGCTACGTCCACCAGTCATGGAAGCAGGATCCGGCCAAATTCCAACTCGAGAATATGGAGCGTCACTGGGCAGGAGGATTAAGTTGCAGCTTCCCAGTATGAGACGGTTCACAGAAGCAGCCATACTGCAGACTATCATGACTGTACTGCGCACGTGCTTAGATCCTTAGAGGAGCCGCCAGGACTCCAAGAAAGCAGTCACTAGGCACGGCTAGGCTCACTTAGTTATTGAAGAAAAGAGCCACCCCTGGCAGATGGCACTGTGCGTGGAAGGTTGATAGATACTAATTGTGACATCCAGGTCCAGCAGAACACATTACAGAAGCAGACAACCACCACGCCTGATATCAGACTGTGCAACTCAAGGTCAAGGAATCCCGAAGTATCATAAAGAGGGCGATTTCTGGCAGTCGGAGAACGAGTGGTGCCGCTTTAACACTATTAGATAATTTATATTTGTGGCTCTGCAAGGGATGTTGTCTTCCAGAAGCCCGGTCCGGAACTTGCAGGAACTGGGAGCTCGCGTAAGAGCAGAAGACGCACAGTTAGTGAGGACATGCTGGACCTGATTTGGGATGAACTGAAATACTGCTTTGATACCTTGTGTGCTACAGATGTCACGAGCGCTGTAGTCTGTTAAACGGCTACTAAGACTTCTGGTGTGTGTGCACATTGTGCCGCAAATAGCAACTTTCTACCTATCATTATTTAAGAAATACATGTCATCAAAGTTATTCAAGTACGTTTTGGAAACCGTGTATTTACTGTTCAGTTTTAGCAAAATAATTTTTCTGGCAAAAATTTGTAAATGCCATTGTAAAAGTTGTATAAAATCCTACTTCACTATAAAGTGCCTCAATGGATCCCCAGTACTCTTATGAAGACTTTGTCCCCGTGTCAACTGTACTTATTTATTTCATATGGGTAAGAGTAGTCGCAGCAAATCTAAGGGAATCGAGGAATGAAGCACACGCCATTTACGACTCCCTGGGTTCCAATGGTTGTACGGCTGGTTTACTGGAGCGTAATAAATGTGGAAATTTGTAACAATCATAGAAACTACTCCGATACAATTTCAAGTGATTAGGAAGATTTACACAAGACGAAATTCCTGGAAAAATCCGTGCCAGACTTAGGAGGAATCCCTGCAACGATATAGACCTGAAAAAGGTTGTCGTAGCAATGCAAGACGAATGGTGACTCAGACGCCTATATTAGAGACAGCGTTGTGAGCACCTGCAAAAACTTTAAAGTGGTCTCATTGTTGGTCCCCTTTTGAACAGTTGATCAAATCGTGGGGTATCCAAATTTTGGGGGAATCTGAAGTTGTTCTGCATGAGAGTGAAAGGGGCTCCATACTCATCGTTAAAGTTCCAGTCAACTGCGTCTGACCATCACATAGAGGTAGTGTCGTATTGTGCACTAGGTATATCATAATCCCCCGACATCTGCAACAGGTAATACTCTTCCTGCAAGATTAGGGTCATCTTACACCACTGTAGGAGACTAAGGGCAGCCATACTAGGGAACTACAGCGCAGCGTGTAAGGCGTTTCGAGTTGTTCCTTGACTGGAAAGCATTGGCTGCTGTTGAACGGCGACCTTTTGCGTTCAGGTGACGAGCGATAATCCTCAGGTCTGCATTGCGGAGTACAACAATCTCTGACGAGTATGACGCTGACGTGGGGAAAGCACTCATTCTTGCAATGTTTTGGAGAGGCCCAGCTGTGTTATTCCTGGCACCATCGTGTATAATTTTGCGTCCTGAGAGAGCATCTGTCACAAGGAAAACCATTCCACGACGTGATTGTAGCACAGAAACGTATATTTTGGCTTTAACCGTCAAAAGGTAGGAGGGATGCCATGTTTTGGTGTCTTCGGTGGGTACATGTCTCTATTTCATTCATGATAATTCAAGTTACGCGTATAATACAAGGAAATTGATGTCTCAGCAACTGTTCCCGTAGAGTCCCTGTGTTCTGACTGCAACCCTTTGCTCATGTATAAAGCTAATATCTGACTGAGATTTGAAGTGGCCGTGCGGTTAAAGGCGCTGCAGTCTGGAACCGCGGGACCGCTACGGTCGCAGGTTCGAATCCTACCTCGGGCATGGATGTTTGTGAAGTCCTTAGGTTAGTTAGGTTTAACTAGTTCTAAGTTCTAGGGGACTAATGACCTCAGCAGTTGAGTCCCATAGTGCTCAGAGCCATTTGACTGAGATTTCCTGCTCCCACCTCCCTCCTAGACCACACGGTTTATGGGGGAGGAGGTGGGGTTGGAGGGGATGGAGAGGTTGTGACGGTACCAGCCATTTGAAAATTCGGCGGCCACCGGTTGTATCTGTCGGAAGATTTTGCAGCTGGAGCCATCACGTGGGTTGCCGAAACGACTGGGAGCCAAGCGGCGCTTGAGGGGCGTTCTCGATGCGACAACCCTGAGGCTGTTGATGTGCAGCAGCAAATGAGACAATATCGCCGGCGAAGAGACAGAGGCCTCAAGAGGTAACGTGATGGGCAGCAAGAATGTGTGACGTAATCATCTGTGCTGATGGCCGCCAATAATTGTTCTCTTGGGGTTGGTACCGATTTGGGTAAGGAAGCGTTATAGACACGTGTATTTGTGAATCTTTTGACCTCAAGCAATACTGAGTGTTGGTTCGGTGCCGTGTGTGACCTCCTACATCTCATGTTTTATCGTCGAGTGGTTAATCAATGACTTCTCCAACAACCTGCGGATTTTGTCTAGGGAAGACACGCTTTTAGCTAATGTCGCGTGGGGGGCAAATTTTTGTGATCGTGGCTGGCAAGATAGGTAACTTATGGAATGTGTACAGGCTGGCAGCCACTATCGGGCATCAAGTCTACGCCTTCCGAGTCTTTCGTCTTGTGGCTGACGAGCACTGTTGACTCATAAACTGCCTGTTGTATTTGAAAACCGAGCTTACCTTGTTTACGCATGACGAGCTTATCAACCCCCCCCCCCCCCCTCAATTTTTGTTGCATGTTAGTAACCGACCAAATGTGTGTTTTATACTGGTGTGGCTGAATCTCTATCGTGTATCTTATCACTGCATTCTCCCCGTCCGCTTAACCATGTCTGTTTATTCCCGAAACACGGGAGTGAGTGCCAGTGGCGTGAAATGCTGATTGGTAGTGGTATAAGACTAGGGTGTTTTTAAGGTAGTAAATAAAGTCCGTGCAGTTGCGCAAGGCCACTGTGCCGTGGTGGTGCAGTTGTTAGCGCATCTGGCTAGAGAGCAGGAAACCTCTGTTCAAACAACAGGCATGGTACAAATTTTCAGTCACCGCTTCTGTCTGCATATAGACATCGTAAAGGCACTGTTTTGTATGAATGACTCTTTCAGGTTTGCTTAATTGTCTTGTTTTATATGCTAATGAGAGCAAATCTGAATATTTAAGTACGGTTATGTAAATGTAAACACGCAAATATCTGGAGGGGAGTTGCGAGATTTTTTGAATGAGTAAACCACCATTTCATTTTGTAGTATTATATTTATCTTTTGTACTATCCAGATTTCGGCTTTTGCGCCATTATCAAGTATAATGCTAAAAGTGGTTAGACCGCTTTAAGCCGTATTTGTTACGGCAGTACAAAGCAGGTAAACAGAGCTAACACATGTCTACCTGCTTTGGATTGCCTTGACGAATATGACTTAATAACGGTCCAATAACTTTTAGCATTGTACTTGATAATGGCACAAAAGCCGAAATATGGGTATCACAAAAGATAAATATAATAATACACAGGCCAATGGTGGTTACTCTTTTAAAAAGTATGGCATGACTGTGCCTGGACACCATAGAAAACCTTTTATGGAACTGTTATTGCATACTGGTTATATTAACGGTGTAGTGGATGACGCTAGAGACTCCGTGCAACTATTCAAGGACGATGCGTAGTAAGATTCCAGACCCGGAAAACTGTAACAGGATGGACGACGAGCTGCAGAATTTCGACAATTAGTGGCTGTGCTAGCAGCGAACTCAACAAGCAAACAAATGGAACATATAGTGCATAAATATTTGAAGAAATCAGTTACTTTTTAGTTACACTATTGGTGACAAATCGCTGAAGCAATAAATACGTCCTACTTTAACATAGTTAGGAATAATCTTCTGGAGGTAGCTAAAGTGGAATTATCACACAAAACAAATAACGGAAAACGGAGGGAATCATTGAGCGAAACGAAAGGAAATGTAATTCACTCTCGAATGAAGGACGTTACAAAACATTTCTTAGACCGATTTCTGAGTATTTTACATCAGTCCGGATATTTACCAATTTGGTTCGGTAGAAGAGGTAGAGGAGATCCAACGAAAAGCGGATGCTTCCTCTCATTGTCGTTCAGTCGGCACGAGATTGTTATATCGATTCTGAAGAATGCAAGGTGTCAGACTATGCAAGACAGACGAAGTGCATTACTGTCAAAATTTCGAAGGTTCGCAGAGGAGTCGCACAAGAGGACAAGAAAATGTACCAAAATATGGAAAAGCAACTAGATTGAAAACACGTCTAGAACTCAAATCAATTTCCTGATATACTGTCTAGGCAAATGATCACTGCCGCGTGTGTTAGCCGCGCGGTCTAGGACGCCTTGTCACGGTCCGTGCGGCTCCCCACGTCGGAGTTCGAGTCCTCCCTCGGGCATGGGTGTGTCTGTTGTCTATAGCGTAACTTATTTTAAGTTATATTAAGTAGTGTGTAGACTTAGAGACCGATTACCTCATTAGATTGGTCCCATAACACCTTACTACAAATTTCCCAATTTTCCAACTGACCCCTAAAGTAATTGAAGTTGGTTGGTTGGTTGGTTGGTTGGTTGTTGTTTGTGGAAGGAGACCAGACTGCATGGTCATCGGTCTCATCGGTTTAGGGAAGGATGGGGAAGGAAGTCGGCCGTGCCCTTTCAGAGGAATCATCCCGGCATTTGCCTGGACTGATTTAGGGAAATCACGGAAAACCTAAATCAGGATGGCTGGACGCGGGATTGAACCGTCGTCCTCCCGAATGCGAGTCCAGTGTCTAACCACTGCGCCACCTCGCTCGGTAAAGTAATTGAAGTATTAAGACAAAAAATGACATGTGAAGTGTGGAGAGTAAATAAGTGTTCTTTATTGACATTGTATTATTAATTACTGTATATAATATTCCTATGTTTCTTACATGTCTTTGCATGTAGTGTTGTAGTAACAATTCTCTGAAATGCTCTACGCTAATCTTATTATGTGTTTCCCATGATAATGTGTTCCATTAAAGTGTTCTATGCACATACTTACAGACCATTAAAAGCAGTCAAAGACAAATGGACAATTTCTGCCAGTTATCTCTCTTGGAAATGTCCGAAGTTTCACCAGAATAGGTAGAAACCATTCATTAACAATAATTTCTCAGTACTGCTGCCAAGAACCTAAATATTACCTAGGTAAGCTACTAATTTCATTTGCTGCTAACATCCTTGTGACCTTTTATTTTGTACTTATATAAAAAATGGCAGTTATAATGCAGTTTAATGCAGACGACAACGGCTAGTAGCCTCCAACTAGTTGCAAATTTTTGATTCAAAGTTTACTAGAGAATCATCGTAAGGTGTCAAACATGTGAAGTTGACTGGACCATTCGTCGTTGTAAATCGTGTGGATAATGACAATGTTAGGAATGAAAACTTTACGTAGCACTGTCATTGCTTTCGTTCATGCGTTTAATTTCAGTGTGAAAGATATTTCGCTTTGGATCGCTGTGAATTTAATGAAAGTTTCTCTGGAATTCCAATAGCTACTTTAGTTACAAAGCATACCACTGCCGCTCTCTACAAAACTTTAACATATTCGCACAACCGCTTTCAGTGGACTATGTTCCCCATAAAAGAACATCCAAAACACTAAAGCACAGGTGCGTATATGTGTGCCAGCAGAAATAACAATCCGTCAACTTGGTTGCGGAATAAATTATTAGAACTATATTGTGTCTGTTACACGCCACGCCGTAGATTTGTTTACCTCCAGAGTTGGTACTGTATTTAGCCATCTAAAAAACACGTATCGATTGCATACAGTTTACAAAAAATGGACAGTAAGGCATAACCAAGAGCTAGTGCAGACTCGGATCCAAATTTAGTCATAATGTAGTGTAGACTGAATTTTAAGGGACCAGCCCAGAAGTATCAATGTGCAGAAGTGTGGCAATCTGATGTTCTGGGGAATGATAAGATGTGTTTCAAGTTATGTGAGGCTACAGTTACTGCAATACTGAATACCACAGTAGGCAATGCAGTGGAAGAGGAATGGACTTCTCTAAAAAGTGCAATCACAGAAAGTGGGCAAACATATGTACACGGGAGATAAATGCGAAGATTCAATCAGTAACAGAGTAACACTTCAACAGATTACAGGAGGAAGAAAGTAAAGAAATGTTCGGTGATATTAAGGAATACAGAAATATAAGTCATGGTCTTTGGAAGCACCGATTAGATATTTATGTAGAAAAGTCAAAATAAGTTTGGGTGAAATTAAAGACAAGGGCTGCAACATTATGAGTCCAGTGGGAATTCCGCTGTTAAACGCAGATCAGAGAGCGAATATTCGGAAAGAGTACACTGACAGCCTCTGTGAGGGAGGGGAATTGTGTGTCGATGTGATAGACGAAGAAATTGGAATATGTATAGAAGAGGTAGAAGATCCAGTATTAGAGACAGTTTACTAGAACTTTGAAAGACGTGCCATCACATCAGGCTAAAGATATAGAAAACATTATTTCGGACTTTTGAAAATCGTTGGAGAAGGTGGGGTACAGAATCTACGAGTCTGGAGACATATCATCACACTTACGGAAAAATACCATTCACGCAATCCCAAATGTAGATAATGCATACAACTGCGAGAACTTTCGTACACTCGTTTTAATGGCTCATGCATCCAAGTTTCTGACAAGGATAATATACAGAAAATACTGGTCATGTGCGCGTAGGTCTCGCTTCCTTATGGTGCTGTACAAAATTACGCACATAAACAGTTGTGCCATTTCGGGGATAGACGACATTGACGATTTTTAACTGCTACTGCCATTAACACTGGAAAGATGTTGGTCCCAGCAATTCCAAGTCTTTCGAGAATGGTTCAAAAGGCTCTGAGCACTATGGGACTTAACTGCTGTGGTCATTAGTCCCCTAGAACTTAGAACTACTTAAACCTAACTAACCTAAGGACATCACACACATCCATGCCCGAGGCAGGATTCGAACCTGCGACCGTAGCGGTCGCGCGGTTCCTGACTGTAGCGCCTAGAACCGCTCGGCCACTCCGGCCGGCCTTTCGAGAATGTTATAAGTCTGAAGTTGGATAACAAACGCCAAATTTTTTTTCTATATAATTAAAAATTAACTTCACTTATTTCTTACTTTGCTTGTTCTGAGAATTCTTTTTCTGGCCAAATTTCATGATTCTAGACCAACAGGAAGCACACTGTAAGTTTTGATGAGTGAGTTAGTGAGTACCAAAAATTGTGACACAAGTAGCCGTAAATTTTGATTGGACTGGCTTGGAAGCTTGATATCTTCACACCACCAAAGGACTACAAACTTCAATATGTGACACAAATTCCAACATCTATCTGTTCCTGAGGAAAAAGAGAGTCTCAACAGACGGGCTGACAGACAAGTAGTCTGATAACAAATGACAAAAAAATGTTTTCCGTATGATATAATTACAAACTGACAACGTTAGGATTTTTTCCCATTTTGGTTGAACTATGACAGCTTGCAACTTGTCAGATTTCATGATTCTAAACCAACGGGAAGTATCCAGTAGGTATTAGTGAGTGGGTTTGCGAGTACCAAAATATGTTACATAAACGGACGTATCCTTTGACTCCATTGACTTAGAAGTTTCAACTTTTACGCTGCTAAGGGACCGTAGGCATTAGCTTGTGACATATTTCAACTGGATACGTCCACCCGTTCTTGAGAAAAGAGATTTTGAGCAGTCGGACAGACAGACGGACAGACGGACGGAGATCAAAGTGATTCATTAAGGTTCTAATTTTTACCGATGGTAGTATGGAAACCTAAAAATAAAAAGGAAACTAAGGATCAGCTAGTTGATGACAGTCCGGAATTTAGAGTTGCTAATGGAGCCGAGACAAGTTCATAGGATTTGTGGACCTGGAAAAGCGTTCGACAATGTAAAATCATCCAAGATGTTCAAAATTCTGAGAATAATGGGGATAAGCAAAAGGGAAATACAGAAAATATACGTATAATAAGTGCAAGAACCAGGAGGGAATAGTTAGGATGGAAGGCAAAATACGAAGTAATCGAACTAAAAATGTTATGAGATAGGGATACAGTGTTTTGCAAATACTTTCCAATCTATACAACGAAGAAGGAATGACGGAAATCAAGAATGGAGATTGGGATTAAAATTCAGTGTGAAAGGATAGCTATCGTAAGATTCAATAATGAAATTGCTATTCTCGGTGCAAGTGAAGACGAGCTACAGGACGGGATGCATGAAATGGAAGTCTAATGAGTACAGAATATGCACTGAGAACATACCGAAGATGGAGGAATGTAATGAAGAGAAGCAGAAGTGAGACCAGCAGTAAACCTAACGTATAAATAGATGACCACGAAGTAGAGGACGTGACGGACGATGCACCGAAGACTTTAACAGGAGATTTGCCCAGGAAAAGAGAATTCCTGGCCAAGAGAAATCGGTTAACACAAAATATCCGCTAGTATAAAATATCTGCTAGTATCAAACACAGGAAATGTTTGGGTAGAACATGGAAAACTCTGATAAGAGGTACGAGCATACGATAGGACATAGACTAAGACATCAGGGAATATCTTCTATGGTATTGGTTGGAGCTTTAAAGTATCAAACTGCAGAGGTATTCAGAGATTGTAACATATCCTACAAATTATTGTATACGTAGTGTGGGAGAGGGATGATGAGATGCCCACAAACGCGGAATTTGTGGTGGACCACCTCGAACCAGTCGGGAGATTAATCACTTCACAAAAAGAAAATTTTATACTACGGAGAAAACTTATACATAAATACATATTGAGAGGTTTAAAAGCCACAAATTTTTCCACAGTAAATATCTAGCAAATGCTATTAGAAGTTAGTCACTTTTGTATTATAAGTTCAACTATTTCTTAAATTTAATCAAAAGCCACACATAAAAACTACACGCACCTGGCAATTTTCAGGAGGTACACCTGCCACAGCATTCTTCGGTTTCCCGAGATCTACGAAATACCATTGCTTCTTATGTTTATGCATCTAGTTAATCAGTCTACTGTTGCACTGGAGAAGAAGCTCTCAGTTGATCTCTAACTAATCTAGCAACCATGTATGAACCTACAATATCTCCTACCGACATACCGTCAACATATGGGGAAGTTCCTAATATAAACTGAAAATTAGCTATTGGCTGCGCAAGGATTTATTTTATGTACTTTGTTTAGTTACCGAAGACGCATCAGATTTTAATATTCTGTGAGTAACCAATTTAACATTGTCTTAGCGTAAGGCTTCTTTTTTAAACGATATGAACTGTTCAGTGTGCACGTTTCCAAAAACTAAGTCGTAACGATTACCGTTGCACTAATAGAGGATTTTTTTGTCGTTATGTACATTCATCTCAGAAATTGTGGTGCATGAATAACATTTCCGCCATTGATTGCGTTTAAACAGAATTTTTTTCATACTGAATTTAAACGTCTCTATTTTTCTTGTATTCATTTCTTTGCGGCATTTGTAGGAGAATTTCTACCTCGATCTGGAATTTTTTTTTAAATCCTGTATTTAAGTCAATTTTCATTCACTTTCTTAAATATTCGTATTTAATTTTCATAATCTTCAGTAAAACTGTTTACGTAAGAAACATTATCATATCTGAAGTAAAAACAATGTTAAATTATGATCGTTTACTATGTTGCTGCTGATAGCCAAACACTGCACAGTAGTATTTGAACGCATCCTACTCTTGATGTCGAAGAGTGAATACAATGCAATTCCGAAAGTTCTGAATACCAGATACAACCACCACTACATATTCGAGGAAACTATCTGTAAAGCATCGACGACTATCACATCTGTTGCTCTCGTCGTTTGTTTTATAAAATCGAAAATAAATTCTTCTGAAATTATTTATCAGCTCATTCGCAGCACTGTATTTTTGAACAAAAGTAATCTATTTTCTATCCTATTTTGTAGCCTATTTTGTCTGCTAAACAGGCATACATATGGTCAATTTTGTATGCTTCCGGAATAAGAGGGCTAAGATAAACTTTGGTCTGCTTACACAAAGTTTGAAGATGCGGCACAATCTGAATAACAACAGAACTGAGATCTTCCAAGTGGGAGACGCGACCATATCGTTTCTTTTTCCAAGATGCTTATTTGTGAAGAGTCGGAAAGAAATATGTCTGCTCAAAATACAATATGTAACACGGAAAGCATATTAATTGCATCTGCTATCTGTTGAGTCATCATAAAGTACCAGTGTTACTCCAGGGAACATACTTTCGCAAAATGTATCATGTCGGTAATTTAATCCAAAAGTCATGAAAACTGGGAAACAGATTTCTGAGACTAGTTAAAGAAAATCTTTAGTTTTATCCATATTTCGCAGCTCCAAACGTGACTGTATTTAGTACACTGGAAGTAGGAATTAAAAAACGCCTTCAGTTACAACTTTTCATTTTGGACCATGTGGATCCATCATCAGCTGTAATTTGTCTTAATAAATGCTTTACTTTTTTCCCTTGAATGAGGCGAAATGCATATTCCTGTCACTAAATGGTTTGATTATAATTAATCATCATAATAATCACATCTTAGCACTATGAATAAATTCTTTTTCGACCACACCATGTAAAAAAAACATCTGTGAAGTGTTTACAAACATGTGTATGCGAATGTGTGTCTTGAATGAAGTGATATGTACGAAAACTAAGGAGAAAAGTAAGTATGCTGGTGCTAAAACGTGGAAAACGCATTTTTTGGATTATGTTGTAAGATTACACTGTTCATCTTTTACACTGTTTCGCACAATTTACCGCATTTGACTTACGAAATTCATAATCTGACATCAAACCTTTTCGTGACAGGAATATGAATTTCACCTCATTTAAGAGAAAAAATTAAGCATTTATTAATACAAACTACAACTGATGATAGACCCGCAGGATCCGAAATGCATCGTGTAATTAATAAAACACGAAACGTTGTGACTGAAGGCGTTTTTCAGTTCATACTTTCAGTGTAAAGAAACTCCTATTCAGGAACCCATTCACTGGTTCTACAGTCAAGCAGCAATGAGTCAGTAAGTTTTTTTTTCTTTTCTTTTACTTTTCTAACCGGTTGATTGCTCCAGAATCGAGGATGATTAGCATTTCATGTGATCCCTCGCACTGGATTTTCCACGGATGACTGCTGCCAATCTGCTATGTCACCTGTGGCTTAGCCGTGATGCTAATCGCATTGTTACCCACTGCCCTGTGCTGTTGTGTGTGGAGGTGGGCCCCTTGCTGACCAAACATGGCGCACCGCCTCTTGCGGTGGCAGCGGCAGCTATTGTCTTGTAGCGGCAGAGGTCATCAATAACCCTCACGTCGTGGCGTGGTCCCCTCCCCTCATATTATGGTGCTTCCCTGACGCCTGCTGGGACTGCCGTTGTGTGTTGGATAGCAGCGTCGAAGACAACGTAATGTGTCCCGGAAATTAGCAGCTGACCACCATCAAGATAATGTACAGCTCGTCGTCTTTGTAAGCAGACCGTGGCTCATAGAAGTTGCTAGCATGTAAAAGATGGACGATACATCAGATAGGAAATATTTAGGAACAGGAACCTGTATCTGGTAAAAATCTAACCGAGCTTTATCCTGTTGGTATACTTTCTCCATGCATTTCAAAGTCTTTTTCACCATACTCACCAACTCATGTTGGTTAGAAAATTATCTTCCAAATGTTGGCTGATAGAGTTCATTCAGTTACAGGTGTTCATAGTTTACACCTGCTAGTGTAGTGTTAGCAGAGCAAATTTATTGTAACACAATAGCTCTATCTATTCTCTAGAAATTATTTCTACACGGGTAGCTGAAATGGCTTTACATTTTCAGTAGTTTCTTCACAGCCGCTTCTCAGAGGCTCCAGGAAAACTGAAAAGTAACACACTTTAAGTTTCCTGTAGATAACCACACTTAACTTTCCATCGGTAACGAATGTGATACACAAGTCCGAAATATATCAATTTTTATTGTTACTGAAGTAACTGAGTATGGCTGTTCCGAAATAACTAATACATAACAATGTCATGGCAGTGAAATATTCACAGACTTGCTATTTCTTTAAAAACTCTTACGCTGACTCTGGCCTACGGTATACATTGTGTTCAGCAGCAGTCTTAAAAGCTTCTAAGGGTGTGACAGGGGAGGTTATGCTGCAAAATAACTATCGAGGGAAAAATCTGATAGACTGCACAGTTTCCGAGTTACTTAACATTGACGTCAGTCAAATTTATTGCTCGCGCAAATTCGAACCCTTCTACGCGCTAAAATGCGGTAATGTGCAGGCGTCTGTGGGTCCGTGAGTAACGACTTGTTGAAATGCTTGTTACTAGCTGAAACGAATTTTAAGATGTGTAAATTTAAGTTAAATGCGAACATTTTTAGGTTAGGCTTTACCGTGACTGTTACTGACATTAAATGAAACAACAAGTTCACTGTTACCCTTCACCGTTTTATTTATTTCCACGACGCGTTTCGAAGGTTTAAACCTCCATCATCAGGTGGATTTACATTAGTAAGTATTACATTTGTGTGTCTGTTGTATTACGATTTTTGGAGGAACTTGTGGCACTGCCTAGTGGAGAAACGAGACGCTATTTCAGAATATGGTTTAGGATTACTTTTGACGAAAAATTATACTGATATCTAATGGTAAACATTAAATAAGTAAACTACAGTACCTTCAGTGATCACAGGTTCCTTTTGCTGTCGTAACACATCACATGTATACTGCCACATTTGTAAACAAATATGGCGTCTGGAATCAGCTGGGTGCCAGGTTCGTATAGCAGAAGTGAAGACATAATCGCAAAGTGCAAAGAATATACATCATAACAATATTATTACAGAATAATTGCTTTAAGCATTTAGCGGTGTTTGTTTTGAGGTGTCAAATATATGTTTGTGTACTTCAGGTGGTATATAAATCCAATTCTGACAAGTTAAAACAGCAAACATTCGTACTCGTTTATACAATCAGGTGAAATGTTAAAATGGCTTGAACTTCATACTTATTGACAACAATTAGGTGAAATGTTACAGACTATAATTACAATGATCATATTGGCTACAACAGTAAAATCATACATACATTACACTCTTTGATTGGGCTTAATAAACAGATGTGAAGTGAGGGGCTGGAAGCAGAAGGAGAGGTAGAGAGAGAGAAAAAGTGTGTGTGTGTGTGTGTGTGTGTGTGTGTGTGTGTGTGAGTGAAAGGGAGAGGAAGAGAGAGAAAGAGGGGGAGGGAGAGAGAGAGAGAGAGAGAGAGAGAGAGAGAGAGGGGGGAGAGAAAAGAGTGTTATATGAGAGGAAACATTTACATGGGAAGGAGTCTTAAGATTGCATGTTGCATATATTAGCTGCCTAAAGGTTGGGGTAATACATTGGTTAATGCTATAAAATATGCAGATAGATGTACTTTTGTGCCAGTAGTTGATGTACATACAGTTTTAAGCTAACAAGGGTACAAGCTGTTGGTGTGATGAATTATCTGTGAATGAGGTCAATCTCTTGTAGTCTTGGCAGCTGTCAATATTTATGGTAAATATTAGGTGTGTGTGTGTGTGTGTGTGTGTGTGTGTGTGTGTGTGTGTGCATTTTTATGAGTGTAGGCAGTTGCTGAAAACGGAGATGATACTATTGTAAATATTGTCATTTTTGTCATTTAAGATACAATTCTGATTGTTTCATTTGATGTTTGTATATTTGGAGTGTTTCAAGGATGTCTAGTTTTCTGCCTTTTGGTTGGATGTGTAAGATGCTAGTACTTCTAACCTATAACAGACTAAGGTATCACGTAATAAAATATCGGCGTGAGCTCATAGAATACTCAGTTTGATTGCCTGCTTGTAGGCCTTACAACTCAACAGTATCAGCTTAAGCAAACCCGCCAATACAAATTCGAAATATGACAGGAATAATGATTGAAGCCACTGACAATGCTAGGCTACCACAGAGAGGAGACAATAGTAACTTACAGCGGCACACAACCGACCTTATAACTCCAATTTAGTATAATCAGAATAAACAATTTCGTGTGTAAGAATTACATACAGTACCATGACAACCTCCGAAAAACTCTTATTACCCAATGTAGGTGCTGGTATTGAAAGGCACCTTTAGTAATACAGAGTTCGAGTGTATTCACTTATTGGAAGGGTTTCAACTTTACATCCCTTTCCAGATAGCTCTCTGTTTACACACTTCTATAACTTCTGCATCTAAAAAAGGACATATAAATGCACATATAACTGACTCAGATTTAAGCAGAACGAAACAGTACCTTAGTATGGCGCCAATGGCTTCATTTGCTTTACACGTGGGATATCTTCACCATTATTAATTCCGAAATATGTTCAACAACGCGTGGGAGCAAGACGTCGCCGTGGTATCAGCTATTTACTTCACATAATCTCCTGCACAGACACAAGGCAGACGAAGAGTTTTCACATGCAACAGCCGCGAGAATCACACATTTCCTCCGTCACGGCATAGACACATCTCAATTTCAGCGCCCAGTAAGAAGAACCTATAAATGCCTTCGCAGCGGAAAAGCCCCGAAACACAACAGTGCACCACCACGAAGCCAAACCCGAGGTCCCATCAAGTCACTGCCGGGATTTCTCGCTGATGCTGCCCATAGCGTACAGGCGTCGTACCACAGGCCTCACGGTGAACATCAACAAGCCACCTCCGACCCTGCGAATATCCACTCCGCTGTGTCTTTACTCTCTCCGTTAACCACCCGACCACCGGCCTGAATCGCGGAAGGCAAAGATGTTAACCGTATAATCGATGGCAGCGATGCCATTCTAAGTGCGAGAAGACTAGCGCCAACAGCGCCACGGCTCACATACTTTAACTTGTGATATTACAACCTCAGCCATTGCAATGTGTTACCTTGACTACATTGGTCTTTAAGTTTGATTTCAAAGACCACAGGTGACTATAAGTTTACCTCCTAACAACAATAGCTTAAACTTTTAAGCCTTCCACTTGTCTACTTGATCTGCCAAATTAAACCTGCCCTCTGACAGTGGTAGATGCTGCAAAGTAAAATTGGATGCTAAAAAATTAATAATGTGGTCACCAGGTCGTTATTGTACTCTGCTAGTGATGGGTGATTAATATGCCAACATGGGTTTAATTTTTTTTTAATGAAAAGATTATTAGTCGTAAACTAGAACAAACAAGACAAATTCAGCGAGACGACGAATCATGAAATGTTGACAACACGAACAGAACCAAGAAATAAGTAGCACTTCACTGGGTGGCGGCTGGTTGGCGAAGACTAAAGTTTATCTGTGTAATCTATTTACCCTTACTGAAAATATGGGTAACGCAATCTCAAATCATTTAAAGCTGAAGAGACTTCGATGCATTTATTTTACATAGAAGTCACACTACCATGGCAGCTGCTGAGAACAAGCGGCGAGACTGTGATTCTTTTTGTCCTAACAAGCCAGAGTAGCAGTATTATACCTCCTTCTCGATGCTTAGCGCTGACTCAGTTGACGGTCATGGTGTCAACATCGACAGAGTTCCGAGATGCGGCGCCTGTAAATACGCAGAATAACGGACAGGTTATCTGTCAGACGCATCACAATTACTCTCTAACGGAGCACTGAAGACTCGGCAGATTCCAGTGTGTGACACTCCCATTCACCGGTGATACCACGGACGAGTTTGATTCTCTTCCATTGCAGTGTACAACAGGAGATGAAACGTCAAGGGGGTAGACTTGATATGAATAAGGTTATCTTTTGTACTGCGAGTTGTCCAAGATCGTTGAGGGGCAGACTGTTGGTGCAGCTAGGATTTGACCACCAGCCCCATAGTCAAAACCAGTGCCAGTGCAGAGGTACACTCAGGATGAGAGTCCCAAGTGCAAGCCACTTATAACAAGCGTCAAGACCAGAATTGCCTATACAAACCAGAGTATGAATCCGAAGACCATTTCTCTCATCACCTTCCAATGAAAAATCGGTAAACTCGAAAAGTGCAACAACATAACTGCCCCCACAAAGATTTCGTGCCAATCACAATACTTTATGAACACCACTTCTCCCCTCTAGTTCGTTTGCTCAACCTCTCGACCAATCGTAACCAAACTTAATAATATTCTTTTCTTTGATGGAGAAGCAGCCAATCCCTTATTCGTAAATTTCCGCATAGTGAGGAGAAGATGTTACGCTCCCATTACTACTTTAGGCAGCATGTTTTCAAAGTTTTCATTTACGCCAAAAGTAATCAACACATTTATCACAAGGATCATTGTCTTGATAGGCTGAATGTTACAGAATATCCGACCATTGGCTTCGGCTAATCTAAGAGGGGTGCTTTTGTGTCCCAATATAGAGCTGCCGTAAATGTTGTGTTCCATCATAAAATTCTTCTGAAGCCCGAGGCTTCCCAAAAACTCAGCAAGCAGAGGGACGACAACACCTAATGGTTCTGTCTGTAGCATCTCTTCAAAGGCGCACAGGGAAACTCGCAGACGCCAGCTCCATACACAATGGCCGTTTACGAAAATGTCAAAACGCGTCAGCCGGGCGACCTACTTTCTTTCCTGTGCAATTCTCCCTACTGTGGCCAGAAACGCGTAACAGGTAGGCCCTGGTAGGCTGTCTTTCGCCTCTTCGGCCGAAAGAATTATCTGCACAGAGGAGGAGAAATTCATGGGATCAGCATTCCTTCCCCGGTAAGTGTTTTGAGACGTTCCTGTCCCTAGTACCTGCAAGTGGCTACCAAGACACGAATGTCCACTACAAGATTTACAGTTAAATAACCGAAACGCCTGCTTGTTCCCTGCTCCAGAAAATACTGTTCGAAGGAGACCTACAGCAAAGATGCCGCATGCGTTAACAGCGTTAACAATGTATACACTCGCATCAACGCCTGCTCATGTTGATAACCTCACGTCGTCTCACAGAAAATATCTTGGGTGTAACAACAGTAAAGAATAGCCTTGAATATGAAAACAAGTGAGAGAGTGCCTTGTCCTCTCTCAACGAAAACAAATGTATTCCTGACATTTCAAGACTTTACGTTGATTGTTTCTAAGTGCTGCGAAATTTTCTTTCCGTCCGTGAATTCCAATGTTCGATCCAGCTATCTTTTTAATGAAACATATTGGCAGTTGCGAATATGGACACAAAAAATGGTTCAAATGGCCCTGAGTACTATGACTTAACTTCTGAGGTCATCAGTCTCCTCGAACTTAGAACTACTTAAAACTAACTAACCTAAGGACATAACACACATCCATGCCCGAAGTAGGATTCGAACCTGCGACCGTAGCGGTCACGCGGTTCCAGACTGTAGCGCCTAGAGCCGCTCGGCCATTCCGGCCGGCTGAATATGTACACACACCAGCGGTATAATGGGAAGACGACAGTGAAAATTTGCGCCCAACCGGGACTGGAACCAATATTTCCCGCTTATCACAAACGGTCGCTTTACCTTTTGGCTATCCGCTTGGACTCACGACCAGTACCAAACTTCCACATGTCATCAATCACGCGTCTACTACGTGTACTCGTACATCCCCTATGTATATTCCTGTACACTGGAGACATTTCAATTGAAAGCAGCTTGCCTGGTGTTGGTGGATAAATAGGCTATTTCTAAAGTGTCTCCCTTGTACGGGAATATACATAACTGATGTACAGGTACAGGTTTCGGCCACGTGGGTGACGTCATATGAAAGTTTGGGTGTGGCTCTGAGTTGTACTTGGATAGCCAAGTGGTAAGGCGACTGCTCGCGGAAAGCGGGAAATCTGGGTTCGAGTCCCTGTTCAATAGAAACTTACATTAGCATCTTTCCACTAAACAGCTAATGGGCATCCATATTCGCAAATGCGAATGCATTTCATGTATTTCATTACGACTGTAGTTGCCGTAATGCCTATTCACTGGTACTTGCGTGCATGTCCGAATGAAAATGGCATCGTAATTCGGAATAACGCACGCACTACAGTAACGTATCTACTTCACGTGCTCTCTGGAGTCCAGGTAGCGACTACACGTAACAGCAAAGTTCTCAGAACTTGAAGAAAACGGCTGTGTCAATAGTCGAAATATTTTGCATACTATGAAGGAAAAGTTAGGTAGAATAGCAAGAATCACGATATTAATATGCAATGAACGTAATATCAAAATTTACAGACACGAAGAGGACCATGTGAAAAATTTTCATACCTTGAGAGAAAAATTACATATTTCGCCCAAAAAAGATAGAAGATACGTTATGTTATTAAAAGTATCCGAACATCCCCAAAAAGACACGTTTTTCACATTAGGGGCATTGTGCTGCCATCTACTTCCAGAACCTCCATATCAGCGACCTCAGTAGTCATTAGGCATCGTCAGAGAGCAGAATGGGCGCTATGGGGAACTTACGGACTTCGAACATGGTCAGATGATTGTTTACCACTCGCGTCATACTCCTGTACACGATATTTCCACACTCCTAAACATCCATAGGTCCTCTCTTTCCGATGTGATGGTGAAGTGGAAACGTGAAGGGTCACGTACATCACTAAAGCGTACAGGCCGACCTTGTCTGCTGACTGCAGAGACCACTGCCAGTTGAAGAGGGTCGTAATGTGTAATAGGCAGACGTCCATCCTGACCATCACACAGGAATTCCAAACTGCATCAGGATCCACTGCAAGTACTATCACAGTGAGGGGGGAGGTGAGAAAACATGGATATCATGGTCGAGCGGCTGCTCGTAAGCCAAACATCACGCCGGTAAACGTCAAACGACGCCTCGCGTAGTGCAAGGAGAGTAAACACTGGAAACTGGGAAAACGTTGGGTGGAGTGACGAATCACGGTACGCAATGTGGCGATACGATGGCAGGGTGTCTGTATGACGAATGCCCGGTGAACGTCATCTGACAGCATATGTAGTACCAACAGTGAAAATCGGAGGCGGTGGTGTTATGGGGTGGTCATCTTTTACATATTTCATTTTTCATGTTGTTTTTCGTGGCACTATCACAGCACCGGCGTCCATTGATGTTTTAAGCACATTCTTACGTCCCACTGTTGAAGACCAATTCGGGGATGGCGAGGACCTGTTCATAATGCACGGCCTCAGGCGGAGTGGTCACATGACAATAACATCCCACTAATGGACTGGCCTGCACAGTGTCCTGACCTGAATCCTACAGAACGCCTCACCGCCCGACATCGATACCTCTCCTCAGTGCATCACTGCGTGTGGAATGTGCTACCATTCCCCAATAAACCTACCAGCACCTGATTTAACGTAGGTCTGCGAGAGTGGAAGCTGTCATCAAGGCTAAGTGTGGGCCTATACCATACTGAATTCTAGCATTACCGATCGGGGGCGCCACGAACTTGTAAGTCATTTTCAATCAGGTGTCCGGATACTTTCGATCAGATATTGTGTGTAGCAAGTAGCCCGACACAACCATAGAGGGCATTGCTCTTTACAAGAAATACATTTACATGAAATTGCATTGAAGACAAAATTTCCAGAATGTACGTTTCGAGTACATTTATAGGTGAATGTAAATCATGGAAGTAGGGAAAACCGGGAGATAAGATGATTGGAGTGCTTTGAAATCTGTTGCTGTTGAAAGATAATGAATAATAAGTGCACTAATATCATAGGAAGTGAAGATACTCTCCGCAGAATTGGTGAGGAAAACATAATTGAAGACGCACTGGAGGGATAGAATGATAAGCCACGTGTTGACACATTTGGGAATACTTTCTGTATTACCAGTGGGAGCTTTTCACCGTAAAAGCTGCAGCGGCAGGGTAGAGACAGAAATAAGACCCACAAATCATACGGACATGTTGTGCAAGTGCTACTCTGAGACGAAGGGATCGGCACAGGAGAGGAAGACGTAGTGGATCGTTTCAGACCAATCAGACGGCTAAGGGTCCCAATAAAATATTAACATTAATGATCTCTAATAGATTTCAGATAATATTAGACGCCAGTTTCACGCGAATGGGCTGACTATGGACGATTGTTTTATCGAGCAGCTACAGGGGTTGAAGAGAAGAACCTGAGGGCTCGTGGAAATCGGAAGAATCTTTGTTTGTAGGCTGTGTGTCTCCCTGTTGCATGAACGACAGCTTTTACATGACGTCGAATGGTGAAATACTTGTAACGCGCATCACACAGGCGAATAAACATCCAGAAACGGCATCTCTAATTCAGTAAGTGTTCTTGAAGGACAAAACGAATCACGTCTTCTCTGTAAGAAATTTACCGACAGGTCAGGGACTTACGAGCCCACACAAGGTATTGTGCTGCGTCATCGTGTTCACGAAACGGGTCTCGCACAACTTTACGGCTGTAAATGGGTGCATTATCGTCTTCTAACGCAGATAATTCACAACGGAAACGCTGCGCTGGGTGAAGCTAGTCACTATGGTCACTTAGAACACGAACGTAAAACTGATCAGTAGCTCTATCATATACGTCAAGAAATGGACCAGTACGACGTTTAGACATCACGTCCCACCGCAACACTTCCGATACGGACGCAGACAGTCAACTGTATATATCAGTGATACATCTTCTGACGGACACGTCCGAGTTCGTGACATTGTTAGTAATGCCAGAGGCAAGGGTTGAAAATTTTTGCCGGACCTTGACTCGAAACCGGATTTACCGCTTCTTATGAGTGGTTGTCTCAACCGCATCCACCATCAGGAATTGGTCTCTGACGGACTCAAATTTCCTACTTTTCGCACGCTGCAATACAGCGTCCCTCATGCTTTTCGTGCCGGGTAGCGTTAGCTGAAAGAAGTTTTATGGAGATTTGTCCTCTGCTATCTTGCTTCAAAGACACTCTGCCAAAGCCACTCTGCCACTGTTTCCTCCAGTCGATAGTCGATGACATTACAATCGACTTGATACTTCTCATGTCACCAATACCGGTGGGCGTTATCTAACAAGTCAGCTCCTTCAACTACACCTAGTATCTTTTTATTGAAATCGTAGGGACCATTCATTGAGAAAATTTGACACCGTGGTATATTTTGCGTCCGATGGCTGTCACAGATAGTTACATACTTTATCAGTAGGGAGTAGGCGGGTACAGAAGATCTGTGTTGTGTGTGTTGTGTTGTTTGGGGAAAGAGACCAGATGGCGAGGTCATCGGTCTCCCCGGATTAGGGAAGGAACCAACCCGGCATTTGCCTGGAGCGATTTAGGGAAATCACGGAAAACCTAAATGAGGATGGCCGGACGCGGGATTGAACAGAAGATCTCCTTTGAGAGCTTGTAATATACAGACATTTGCATAATTTTGAGCAATTCCAGTATTCCCAATGTAAACTTTAATGTAGTGGGAGAAACAAAGAGAGAATAAAGTGTTTTAGGGATGTATAAGTTTTTACATGTCGAATGCCTCAGTCAATAAATTTATTTAAAGACAGTTCCATCTTCGAACTTGGTTGTACTACTATCACTTATTTCACGCGATTGGCGGACACACGCCAATTAAAGCACTCCGTCTTCAGGCCACAAGTGGCCCACCGGGACCATCCGACCGCCGTATCATCCTCAGGTGAGGATGCGGATAGGAGGGGCGCGTGTTCAGCACACCGCTCTCCCGGTCGTTGTGATGGTTTTCTTTGACCGGAGCCGCTACTATTCGGTCGAGTAGCTCCTCAATTGGCATCACGAGGCTGAGTGCACCCCGAAAAATGGCAACAGCGCATGGCGGCAGGATGGTCACCCATCCAAGCGCCGGCCACGCCCGACAGTGTTTAACTTCGGTGATCTCACGGGAACCGGTGTATCCACTGCGGCACGGCCGTTGCCTTTACGCCAATTAAACCGTGGAGAATAGTGTTCTATGTGATATAACATGAGATTTTATGTTTCCGTACATATGCCACTACGCCAGCAGTGCTCTTCAGAAACTTGTTGAATTTGGAAGCTGTTCTTGCTCGAGTCTACTGCGACAGCAGTTACAGGCACTGCTTAACAAACGTGAAGCACCCGGAAGACACGGTCGGATGTCAGTGTTTCAGACAAAGCTATCAGTACCTACATTACTTAGAAAATGGCCTCATTGTACGTACCCGTTCCGCCAGATGGTCGAAGCATTCAATATCGAGGTCTGTGACTCACAGAGACGTGACGGGCGATGTTGAACTTCATTGGAATCTGAGGTCTGGCATACTCGTCCTCAGCCTTCCGGTCACTCACATCTGGCCACCACAGGGGAGAAGCTATGTATTGTGCTACATGCTCATTGTAACCTCTTCAAGTCTGCCCTTGCCATGCGAGAATAACTTATGGACTCTAAGTAGCATTCACTGTCGTTCAGCAACGTAAGTTGAAGACAAGGAGCAACTGAACTAGGCAGTGGTCAGATGCGAAGGATGCCCTTAACACCACGGCTGCCTTTGGAGTGGGATCGTGACTAGAAGGTACGGATTGGTGATGAACGGCATCGCACTGTGTGCAGCGGTGAATCGCGGTTCTGCACTACCCCGGATGACATCGTGGCCCAGGATGGAGACGGCGTTGGAAGAGGTTCTAGTCTTCGGTTCCTGTGGAGAGACATATCGGTGTTACTGCTGGCGTCATAGTGCTGGCAGCCATAGGGTATACATCGAGTTTAAGTGATGGCTGGCAGTGACTGGCGGAACTCTGGTGGCATAATGCTGCGTCACGGGCAACGTCATCGCGTGTTACCTCTCACACGCCAACACTGTAGCGCCATGGTCGTCCACGAGTAATACATATCTACATGAACTGTCTGTGCGTTCTTATGGTACCCCAGTAGCCAGCAAGATCCGTGGATGTGTCTCCGAAATAACATACGCGGGGTCACTTAGGATATTAACTCCATCCTAGTGGTGGATGTTACAAAAGTTACGTAAGTTATGGACAATTTTTCCTCATGAAAGGATGCAAAAGCTTCCTGACAGCCTTTCCAACAGAAAAAGTGCATGTCTTCAGGCCACAAGGGAAGCAACATCAGACTGATAAATGTCATCTTACTGCCATGATATTTGTAAATGGGACACGGTTATGTAATCACTGAATTAATATCACATATCTTCTCAAAAAATTTCCTCCGCCCCTTCGGGGGGCAACACTTTCTTATCAGGTTGTGTACTAAAATGACAGACGTACAGTCGTGAACAAAAAGAGCGAGACCCATCGCCTTTTCGTAATGGTGGTCCGCACGGCTTTAAAGTCTGCTACACAGCATAAAAGGCAAGGCGACGAAAATCTACCAACATACTATGCACAGGCGTGAAATTGACAAACCATCTGAACTTTTTTAGGCTGTTTTCAATGACTTGTAGGACTATATTAATACTGATTAGTGTGTTAAATACAACACGTAAATATAAGACAGAACTGAAAGAGGAAACGCTAATTGGTATGAACTGTACCAAAAAAAAATGAATTTCAACTTATCGAGATAACATAACTGTTTTAGTAAGACAAAGAACCCCAGATCGTTACGAATTAGCAAAATATTATCCGCATTCGGCCGCGAAACGGTCTGCGTCAAGGTTCAGACCAGTCACACTGGATTATCGTTGCTGACCTACCATGAAAGTGTGCGAATTTAGCAATGCCTGAAGATTCATAACGAAATTCAGTTAAAAATCATTCAGTGCCACACTTAAGTCAATTCCATTATTGACGGAAGCGGAAAAAGTAGGCAGTAACATGTATGAAATTCTACAAGAGTGTCATATTGACATCCACAGGGCGCCAGTACAGAATAATGGTAGCGATAAAACGCATTGGGGGCGCGAGAATTTCTTAAAATTGCTCTACTGATATTCTACCTGCCTCCATCGAGATTAGAACCGAAATCAAACCAGACCTTCCTTTCACTACGCTAGCAGACAGGCCAGGCAAACAGCCCTCTATTATTACCCCATACATGAATAAGCAAATTGATCTGCAGTTTCTGTCGCATAGAGCTTTCTGGACTCAAAAACATGAATTCTCTACCTTTATGTCACCGCTTATGTGACAATCATTCGGGATGTTTATCGAAATAACAAAATACTGTTATTAGGAAGTAAATTTAGTAGGATAATTCTGCACCACCACAGGAAATAAACGGCTACATAGCAGCCAAACGTATTCTACACTGTTTCGAATTCTCCACTAGACTCGCCACAGCCAGAAAACGTTCATTAGCCGAAGTGTTTCTTAAGCTAGCTAGCAATGGGAATGTTCGCACTTCTAAAAAGTGGTGGCATTAATACTGGGATTTGAATTACCGCGTGTATAGGCAAATGGATTCTATATGCATTCCTGTAAACGTGATTTGGATCGAAAGCGTAGCTACGATTAATATGCTGATGTATTGACTGCAACTAGAATATTTCGAATAAAGAGTAGGGGGTGTTATTTATGTTGCCCTCATCTTCAGTAGCTGTCGTAGCTGTTTTCGTTGTTAGGATTTCGTCACCTAAACCGGTAAAAACGGAACCCTACTAGTCTCACTTTCTTGACCGTCTATCGGTGTACCCAACCCTTAAAACCCGTTTACCTCCAGAACGGGTGGGCATAATAAGCGGAAATGTATCGCACTTCTTGCGGTAACCGGTCCCTTGGTGGTGTAAAAAAGTGAGCTTCTATGTCAACGCAATCTAAAGATACGGCCGTTTATGTAAAGAAAACTTACGCGAAAGGTCAAAAAATGGCTTCAAGAACTATGCGACCAATCTGCTTAGGTCATCAGCCCATAGACCTAGAACTACTTAAACCTAGGTAGCCTAAGGACATCACAGACATCTATGCCCGAGGTAGGATTCCAACCTGTGACTGAAGCAGCCGTGCGGTTCGTGACTGAAGCGCCTGGAACCGCTCGGCCACCGCATCCGGCGAAACCCTATTCATCTAATGTATAATAATAATATATACTGTCTACTGAGGATAAACTGTATTCGCCAGCAACTCAGATCGTTTGTTCACGGAACTTTTACGAAGCTACATTCAATCTTTGTTCGAAGTCGTCTGCAATATCCATTAATAAACACCCTAGGGACGTCGTATGCGATATCCACTTCTGAAGACGCTGGCGGATACTGCAGTACCATAACAAGTAGGTAAGAATTTATTGCTATTGGTCCATGCATGACACTTTATTTCAATATCAATTTAACGCGCCTAGGTGTTCGTAGATGGCTGAAACTAATTAACAAAAAGTAAATAAAAAGCAAACAACTTCGATGTTCAAATCAAATGAAAGTCACATGTCGCAATTACAAGATAATTTCATTGTTACATCTACATGACTACATCAACAGGATTTCTTTGCAATCCAGTCTTACGTGCCTGGCAGAAGGTTCGGACTACTTCTCTAGTCCCACTCATTAACAGTGTGTGGGAAAAAGGAGCACTTAAATCTTTTCTTGCGAGCCTTGAATTACATTATTACTATGGTTTCTCCCTGTGTAAGTTCCCGAGGAAATAAAGTTTTGGCATTCAGAACAGATGTTGGTGATTGAAATTTCGTGAAAAGATCTCGCGGCAACGAAACACGCTTTTGTTTTCGTGAATGTTATTCCAACTCAATTATCAAATCTGGGACCCTCTCTCCCCTATTTCGTGACATTACAAATTGTGCTACCGTTCCTTGGACGTTTTTGCGTGCACAGTCAATCACGTCTGTCAAGGATATTATAGCAGTGGACGGACAAACGTAGTGGAGGCAGTGTTTTCAGTTGGCCTGTTGCGTATTCTTAGTGTGCGGCCAATAAAACGCAGTCATTCGTTTGCCTTCCCCACAAAAGTATGTTTTCGATCGTTCCAGTTTATGTTTTACTGGGTACTGAGATGAACTGACAGTGCTTCGACTTGTGTTTTGTCATGTAACCGAAAGTTAATTATTGTTACTGGACGCAGCTTTCGTGTTTAATGTTTTCCTCATTCAACAGAGTACACTCCTCGTACACCACATATAGCCGTTTCAAAGTATTGAACTGTTACTGATGTTACCAAGTTGCAGTGGTCATCTTAACTTGCCGTTTGAAACAAAGGAAAATATTATAGCGAAATATAGCAACTAAGAAGCGGAGTATCCACATAAACAAACATTTCCGGTTTACGTAGTTGCAGTAGGTCTACTACACAGTAACGTAAATTAGGAGCAAAGTCCATTAGTAGATCGTTATCAGGAAAACCGGTGCTCATAATGGCTCTGAGCACTATGGGACTTAACATCTATGGTCATCCGTCCCCTAGAACTTAGAACTACTTAAACCTAACTAACCTATAGACATCACACAACACCCAGTCATCACGAGGCAGAGAAAATCCCTGACCCCGCCGGGAATCGAACCAGGGCGTGGGAAGCGAGAACGCTACCGCACGACCACGAGCTGCGGACTCTCGTAATGCAAAGTACCACAACAAGAAAGAAAGTTTCCAAACATGTCTGAGTAGTCGAGGAAAGTGGACGCATTCTGTCTACTGAATCCCGACGCACGCCCCTTACGAGGGGACACGCCAAGTGTCATTTCCCATTCTTGCTGAAACTTCGCTCAGTAAAAGAGGGGACAAAATAAGCTGGTAAGGATTCAACTCAAGCGGTGGCTCGGCGGGTACCATAGCGACTTCTGAACTTTGCGCTGCGAGTTCGAAACCCGGTTTTTCCTTTTTTCCCCCCTCACTCTCTGAATTATCTACGAATGCTTATTCCAATTTATGTTGAAACACTGTTGTCGTTATTCGTCAGTTAATTTACTGTGTAAAGAAATAAGTTAAAAAGGGAACGCATAGTGCGTAGTGGGCCGATCACTCTGTTTTAGAATTAATTCAGAAGCTAAGATCACTTACATACTGTTTACTGGAAAACCGGTTTCAACACACTAAGGGTGCCATCATCGGATCTGAATGTAGATTAACATTTATAAACCATTTGGGTATAACGATACATGAGGCAGACCAGATGAGTTTAGATCAGCTGGTCTCATTCGTTTATTATTTTTTTCATTCATTAATTACACATATAGTTAATTGGCGAATAATGACAACATTATTTCAACATAAACTGTAAAAAACGTTCGTAGATAATTCTGATAGAGAGGCAGGAAAAAATAATAATAAAAAAAACGAATATGGTGTCGAACACGGGAATCAAAGTTAAGAAGGAACGACGGTAGCCACTGAGCCACCGCTTCGACTGCGTTCTCGGCTGCTGAAGGTATCTACACTACAGCAACAGCGCTGTGATAACTTTGACCGTCGGTTTCTCGGAAACGGTCGAGTGTCTGCAGGTAAGTCGAATCACATGTCCGCTTATTTTGTCCTCTCCTTCACTGAGCAAAGTTTCCGGACAGTCAGCCTATGACACCTGGCGGGTTCCCCTCGTTATTCGAGTCGCTTCTTACGCCCGGCGAAAATTATGTATGCCTCACAGTAAACTGCGCCACTTGGAAACACGGCGAGCGGGGATAAACACGTTTTCCTTCTTATAAGGCAACCTTCTACAGCTAAAATTCACGAAGTGTTCTTCAGGTTGCCTCAGATATTTCAGATATGTTTCTTTCGTTAGGCCTGCAGCATATGCAAAACGTAAACATTTCATTTCATGTAATATTTATCAGGATAAGACATGACAAGAGTGGACCAGTCCCTTCTGAGGAAAATTACAGATTCTGCTCCACTATGTAATGACACGGGTACGGGCTAGCGATCTCTCGTTTATGCCATCGATTTCCGTGTTCCACATACTTTGCCCCTGCGTTGTGGCTGCCATCGTGGAGGAGGCAGTTAGTTTCCTGCTAGTGCTGTTTCCGCAGCAGATATTAACCGCGACGAATCATTCAGTCAACGGTAAATGGCCCATCTGGCTGAGGCAGACAATAGCGCTATAATAGCACTCCATGCAGAGGGATCTTCAAATGGCTATATAGCAAGAACTATGGGTCTTCACAAGTCGACGGTAGCCAAGTGGATCAGACGAAAGGAAGAGTGTGGTAACCTGAATAGGAGGCCTCATGGCCGTCGCCGCAAAACAACAGCAGCTCAGGATCAGCAGATACGCTGTTTCAGTGATAACCACCCATTTGTCAACGCACGACAAATTTAGCAAACTTTGGGTCTCAATGTTAGCAGTAAGACCGTCACTCGTCGTCCAAGGGAAGGTGGACTGAGAGCTAGAAGCACTGCTGTGAAAGAGACATTGATTGTATCCCACAGAGGAGCTCGCCTTGGTTTTGTTGCTGAAAATGTCAACAAACCTCTCCAGTTTTGGAGGAGAGTGATTTTCACGGACGAAAAAGTTTTCTCTACGGCATCAACCGGAAAAGTACTTGTTTACCGGCCTAAAGGTGCTAGGTATAATCGAAAATATATTTACAGTTGCCGGAGGAGAGGCAGATAGTCGGTAACGGTATGGGCATGGATATCGGCTGAAGGCTGTGGGCTCCTGTGGGAAGTGGAAGAAAGATTCGATGGGCGCAATTACATATAAATTCTGGAGAACGTGACGTTTCCTTCTGTGACAACAAGATTTGGCGATGATCAGATCATCTTCCAACAAGATCGCTCGCCTATTCATATGGCACGTGTGGTTAAGAGGTGGTTCGACGACCATAGTAATACACTCCTAGAAATTGAAATAAGAACACCGTGAATTCATTGTCCCAGGAAGGGGAAACTTTATTGACACATTCTTGGGGTCAGATACATCACATGATCACACTGACAGAACCACAGGCACATAGACACAGGCAACAGAGCATGCACAATGTCGGCACTAGTGTAGTGTATATCCACCTTTCGCAGCAATGCAGGCTGCTATTCTCCCATGGAGACGATCGTAGAGATGCTGGATGTAGTCCTGTGGAACGGCTTGCCATGCCATTTCCACCTGGCGCCTCAGTTGGACCAGCGTTCGTGCTGGACGTGCAGACCGCGTGAGACGACGCTTCATCCAGTCCCAAACATGCTCAATGGGGGACAGATCCGGAGATCTTGCTGGCCAGGGTAGTTGACTTACACCTTCTAGAGCACGTTGGGTGGCACGGGATACATGCGGACGTGCATTGTCCTGTTGGAACAGCAAGTTCCCTTGCCGGTCTAGGAATGGTAGAACGATGGGTTCGATGACGGTTTGGATGTACCGTGCACTATTCAGTGTCCCCTCGACGATCACCAGTGGTGTACGGCCAGTGTAGGAGATCGCTCCCCACACCATGATGCCGGGTGTTGGCCCTGTGTGCCTCGGTCGTATGCAGTCCTGATTGTGGCGCTCACCTGCACGGCGCCAAACACGCACACGACCATCATTGGCACCAAGGCAGAATTGACTCTCAACCCTGAAGACGACACGTCTCCATTCGTCCCTCCATTCACGCCTGTCGCGACACCACTGGAGGCGGGCTGCACGATGTTGGGGCGTGAGCGGAAGACGGCCTAACGGTGTGCGGGACCGTAGGCCAGCTGCATGGAGACGGTTGCGAATGGTCCTCGCCGATACCCCAGGAGCAACAGTGTCCCTAATTTGCTGGGAAGTGGCGGTGCGGTCCCCTACGGCACTGCGTAGGATCCTACGGTCTTGGCGTGCATCCGTGCGTCGCTGCGGTCCGGTCCCAGGTCGACGGGCACGTGCACCTTCCGCCGACCACTGGCGACAACTTCGATGTACTGTGGAGACCTCACGCCCCACGTGTTGAGCAATTCGGCGGTACGTCCACCCGGCCTCCCGCATGCCCACTATACGCCCTCACCCAAAGTCCGTCAACTGCACATACGGTTCACGTCCACGCTGTCGCGGCATGCTACCAGTGTTAAAGACTGCGATGGAGCTCCGTATGCCACGGTAAACTGGCTGACACTGACGGCGGCGGTGCACAAATGCTGCGCAGCTAGCGCCATTCGACGGCCAACACCGCGGTTCCTGGTGTGTCCGCTGTGCCGTGCGTGTGATCATTGCTTGTACAGCCCTCTCGCAGTGTCCGGAGCAAGTATGGTGGGTCTGACACACCGGTGTCAATGTGTTTTTTTTCCATTTCCGGGAGTGTATTACTGTAATGGAATGGCCACCTAAAGGAGCTGACATGAATCCCATTGAGAATATTTGGCTATAAATGGTCAGAGTAATAAGAGAAAAGGTGCACTCACCGTCGACTCGCCGACAGCTTTCTGATGTTATTCATGATGCTTGGAATGAGGTACTTGAATCTCCTAGTTATGTGGCTCGAGTTGTGGGCTCAATGCCCAACAGACTTCGAGCTGTTGTGGAAGCCGAAGGAGGTTATACGCGATACTAAGCAGCATCAGCATAGGAGTTTTTTTTTTCAGTCATTCACCAACCTGCTGTTTCAAGTTTTATTTATTTATTTATTTATTTTTTTACAAACGTATATTTTATATAATTTCAAGGTAACTTAGTAAGTGGAATGTGGACAAAAAATGGGTTCAAATGGCTCTGAGCACAATGCGAGTTAACTGCTGAGGTTATCAGTCGCCTAGAACGTAGAATTAATTAAACCTAACTAACCTAAGGACATCACACACATCCATGCCCGAGGCAGGATTCAAACCTGCGACCGTAGCGGTCACGCGGTTCCAGACTGAAGCGCCTTTAACCGCACGGCCACACCGGCCGGCTGAATGTGGACAAACAAATTAATTCACATCAAGATATGTAATATTTAATATGATAAGAGAAGAAATACTCACATTATATTTTCATGCAGTCTATAAAAAATACTTGATACGCGTGTATATGCAAGAAGGGTACAAAACAATCCAGTACAAATGAAAAATATTAAGGACGAGCTCGCCGATGAAGGCGTAATTGGAGAATAAAGGTTGGACTAGAAGCAGAGGTAAGGAGGCCCGAAAAAGCAGAGAAAATTCAAATACCCAATAGACTTTGAGCCGTTGTCGCAGCAGAGGGCGGTTGGTATATGCGATTCGGGGCAACAGTAGAATAATAGTTTTATTTACTGATTTTTGAGTCTTTATTTTGTGACGGCTAAACAGTGCTCTGACATTCTAATCTATGATTTCATTTTATTACAAAGTATCTTTCCTTCAGTGAAAGTCAACGGTAGTAAGTTTCAAGATGTGAAGAGTAACTGGAAGTTTTTAATTTGTGGAATAGCGTATTTATCAGTTAATATTTTCAACAAATCTGTAGTTATAGGACATATTAAGAAGCAAGTCAAAAATGGCATTGTGGAAAGGTCAGGTTGGTCTCTAAAGGGTAACGACGGTAAAATAGCAAATTCGAAACTATGGGTAACAACTATTGTTGATGGTGAGGAGCCATAATCGATATGCCACTATTCTGTAATTGTATTTCTGAAGTTTATCGTCAATCCTAGGGCTGAAACCGATACTCTGTTTTACGTAAAGAATATAAACTTCAAAATTTATTTAGCAGCGCAGAATATTAAATCATAGTTTATCGATCAGGAACCTAATCCAACTGCCTTTAATTTTATTCTCACGGATGACATTGAGACAGTAAATAACAAGAGAAATAACAAAACTCTCAGAATCAATATAGAGAATTCAAGTGTCCAGTGGATTCAAAAGTTAGCTGTAATAGCGAATAATTGCCCTTTACTGACTCCTTCATGCCTACGTTTTCTGTGAGACAATGTTTGAAACTAGAACTAACAAGGTAAAAAATTTTTCCACAAATTGTTAAATTGGAAGTCAGAGAGCCAGTTACATAAATTACGATGACAACAAACGTTTCTCAAGTAAACTGATCACAGGAGGCATCCAACACATTTATTGTGTGTTACATGCACAGTATGTAAACTGGCAACGCCACCAACACACAATACCACTAACAAGGGAACTTCCCCCTCGCACCCCCTCAGATTTAGTTATAAGTTGGCACAGTGGACAGGCCTTGAAAAACTGAACACAGATCAATCGAGAAAACAGGAAGAAGTTGTGTGGAACTATGAAAAACATAAGCCAAATATATAAACTGAGTAGTCCATGCGCAAGATAGGCAACATCAAGGAGAGGGTGAGCTCAGGAACGCCGAGATCCCGTGGTTAGCGTGAGAAACTGCGGAACGAGAGGTCCTTGGTTCAAGTCTTCCCTCGAGCGAGTAGTTTAATTTTTTATTTTCAGACGATTATTATCTGTCCATCCGTCCGTCCGATGCGAGGTAACTGCGCCGTAGTATGATGACGCTACACCTAAACAAACATTGCGACTACAGCGCACGGAAGAGAGAGTTTTCTTGCTAACGAGGCTTCCTGGCTGGCAGTTGACTGTTCGCTACTTTGGACGAGAGTGCATTAAATACGTGAGATGCATTCCGTTCCCAATATTAATCCAGCAAATATAGCTCGCGAATTCAATAACAATGTCAATTATTATTTTCGGAACTGTAAGGCATGGGAAAGTTCCTTCAGGGATCGAACGATTATAGAACATTTGTATGATTATTTCCTACATTTGTTGATAAACAGTGCGTGTGGTGATGACTGTCTGAAAACAAAAAATTAAACTACTAACTCGAGGGAAGACTTGAACCAAGGACCTCTCGTTTCGCAGCTGCTCACGCTACCCACGCGACCACGGCGCTCCCGAGCTCACACTCTCCATGATGTTGCTTATCTTGCGCATGGACTACTCAGTTTGTATATTTTGCTTATTTTTTTATAGTTCCACACAACTTCTTCCTGTTTTCTTGATTGATCTGTGTTCAGTTTTTAAAGGCCTATCCACTGTGCCAACTTATAACTAAATCTGAGGAGGGTGCGATGGGGAGGTTCCCTTGTTAACTATGAAACAACTGTAGCAAAACGGAGCATCCTCGTTATCCATGTGATGGATACGACGACTAATTCGCAACATAAATGTCAATGTAAGCATCAATTTCTCTTGGAACGCGCTTCCTGGACCAAATAACATACATTTCCTACGTCTTCAATGCGAATCCTGTAGCAAATGTAATTTAAAGGACATAAAAATATCGAGCGAATTTACTAACATAATTATGAACCACTCACGAACATAAGTCGATGGTCACATACTTGTCAAAAGTATTCTACAGTATTGCCATTGTCCATTAGACTAGAAGCAGGAAGAAAACGTTCGCTCAGCTGTGCTGAGATATCTTGCACCGACGAAGCTCGCGCTTAGAAGACGACACAGCATCGTCTGCCACCATTTCATGGGAAACGAAATATCTCAAGTATACAGTCTTAGACATAAAAACTGACCGCTGGCCGGCCGTCACAGAGACTAAGTCCGAGTCGTTCACTTAACGTGGCCAATAAAACTGACCGCCCCTGACAACTCTAAGTCAGCCATCACCACAATCTGGCAACACTGTTAGATGCGGAAGTGTTACGAGGAAGTGTTGTCTACTTTCGAGATGTTCTCGGATTGCGTGAGCCCGTGTTCTAGTGGAGCCGGCCGATGTGGCCGAGCGGTTCTAAAGGCTACAGACTGGAACCGCGGTACCGCTACGGTCGCAGGTTCGAATCCTGCCGCGGGCATGGATGTGTGTGACGTCCTTAGGTTAGTTCGGTTTAAGTAGTTATACGTTCGGTCAGAGGGATTAGCTACCCTCTGCAATAAAAAACTGAGTGAACGGATCAACGATCAACCTGAAGAAGTGTCCTACGACGTTCGCCACGAACAAAATCAACGAACAATATAGAACAAAATGAGATTAAAAAATTGGTAATCTTCGTGCATTCTAAACTTATGGTCGTCTGTTCGCGTCCAAATTATTTTTTAATTTTTTTTTTAGCACATTTCGTTCTAAAGTTATGAGTCTGATTGAGCATCGAAGATAATTCGCTTAACATTCTACCCACCAACAATAACAAGTGTTCCAGAAACAACTCCGCAGGACAGCTCGCGATGCGTCGCGATCATTAACAGCTTACGCTCGAGCGTTTCCTCGCGCAGCAGCGGCTACCGGCCACCGGCCAGACGGCACCCGCCGCCTGAAATCCGGCGCTACCCATGTGAACGCGGCGCCACGCTGTCAGTGTATGTACCAACTGTCATTTTCGAATTTGAAGTTCTAGTTATCATCTTGCCGTCAAGCATTGGATTTTGCACACTTGAAAATCATGAAGTACAGTTAAGCATTGTGAAATTGAGTCGCAAGTGGAAAAAGGTGTAACATCTGCAACACAACGTTTGCTTTTGGTATAACAGAGGGATGACTGCAGAGGAGGCAGCTAGAAAGATTTGAACTGTGTTTGGAGCAAGTGCTTTTTGGAAAAATACGCCAGAAAAATATATTTGTGTTTCAACGAAGATCGTTCTGGGATGAATGATTTTCTACATTAAGGAAGTCTCGACTACTGATATATGTGATGGATTACCATTTTACCAACATACGACATTGGCATTCAACAGGCAAAGTTCAGAAGTCTGGTGTAGGAGTACTGCATGCTCTAATTCGAAACAACAAAATTCAACGGAGTGACTGTTATTGAACGTCATCAGGTCACTCATCGAGCATTCCTATTCAGTACTGTTGCAGGTGACGTGTTATGATGCCTTTTTCGTTAACTTCCTAAGAAGAAATGAAATGCTGAGCCATACCAAAAGACGCAAACTAGAGGAAAGAGTAGTGTCAACATAATATTTTACATCTGATAAATACGAAAGTGTGTTTTGGGCTACGAACTGTGCCCCCATGGTGTGCGCAACATAGCTGGAATTTGTTGCCAACAACTGAGACACCTTTCGGTCGCAGTGTAAGAAAATCTAGCAACAAAACTACATCACCTGTGCTACTGCATGATAACTCACTCTGTAGATTTGAGAAGCAAAACTATCCAAGAGATTGATAGGAAAGTCGTCTCTGGCTCAAATGGCACTGAGCACTATTGGACTTAACTTCTAAGGTCATCAGTCCCCTAGAACTTAGAACTACTTAAACCTAACTAACCTAAGGACATCAGATACATCCATGCCCGAGGCAGGATTCGAACCTGCGACCGTGGCAGTCGCGCGGTTCCGGACTGAGCGCCTAGAACCGCATGACCACCGCGGCGGGCAAAGTCGTATCTCAGGCACTTGTATTCATAGGGAAGTCTTCTCTCAAGCACTTGTCCCTCCCGTCATATATTTGTAAAATTTTACCCTTCGCGCTCTTGATCGATCAACCGTCCAGGCAATTCACTTCTAGACGAAAATAGTCTTAAAACTACTCTGGTTTAATGACGTCGTTAGAACCAGTAGGTTTCTACAGGCGTAGAATTTGTAAACAACTTTAGCATTGTCAGATCGTTTTAGATATCGTGAAAGAAAATTCTGCTGCTGATTAATTTCTCTTTGATAATTACTGTTGCGTTTAGTAAACTAATCGAAAATGCAATTAAAATATTCACTGTACTAATACAAATTAAATTCAGCTTACTGCAGAAACATCACGATGGCAGTCTATCTTAATAAAGCATTAAGGGTCTCTCTGAGACAATTGAGTCTATCTTAACACGAATTAGTAGTATATTACCGACTTTTGACTTCGAAAAGATCTGTATTTATTTCATTTCCTTTACCATTCGTAAATATTATGGAAATGTGACATTTCATAGATAAAATTTTGTATTCACATCAACAAAAAATATGTCGGCAGAAAACAAAAGTGGCATTATGAATTTGGCAGTACCGTAAGGTTTTCGCTCTGACACTAAGAGTTACTGAAAGTACGAATTTTGCTCGATCGTTGTCTTACGATTCCCTTATTGAGTTTTTATCTGCCTGCTTGTAGCTGTGATACAAAAGAATTAGAAATCTAGCTTTCAGCAAGTCTCGAAAGGCGAACGAAAGCAGCTTGCACTTGGTAGCTAAGCATGTTACCTAAAAATGGCTCTGAGCACTATGGGACGCAACATCTTAGGTCATAAGTCCCCTAGAACTTAGAACTACTTAAACCTAACTAACCGAAAGACATCACACACACCCATGCCCGAGGCAGGATTCGAACCTGCGACCGTAGCTAAGCATGTTACCTGGGAACTGTTTTTTTCCTAAAGTGGGAAGACATCCTTTTGTGGTTGAATTGTTGGCAAATGTCAGTCAGGCGTGAGCCATTGGTCTAAGCGTTTCGGTGTGTTGAATTTGTACTAATGGTTTGTCTACAGGCTTTTTCTGTCCCAAATAGCATGTTGAAGTCTCCCATTAGTATTTTCATGTCATCTTGGTGAATTTCGCTCGCAGTATTTTCGAGTGTGTTCCAGAATTTTTCGGTGTTTTCATTGATGAGTATATATTATTTTTCTGGGTCGCTTGTTGTTGGGCCGGATGTTTTGGCCGAGCGGTTCTAGGCGCTTCAGTCCGGAACCGCGTGACTGCTACGGTCGCAGGTTCGAATCCAACGTCGGGCATGGATGTGTGTGAAGTCCTTAGGTTAGTTAGGTTTAAGTAGTTCTAAGTTCTAGGGGTCTGATGACCTCCCATAGTGCTCAGAGCCATTTGAACCTTTTGATTTTTGATGGGTGTGATTTCTTTGACAGAGTTGATGATAGATCTGTGTTCGAGAAATGCATTGCCGAAGATTGGTACGCCTTTCGCTACCTTTTCTTGTATTTTGCTCTTGAAAATGCAATGGATTCCCTAATGCAAGGTTTCATTGTCAGTTTGTCGTGGTTCTTGAAGAGCAAGGATGAGAATTTTTTTACAGTCTATTTATTTTGTGAGATTATTTAGTTTTCGTGTTTGGATCAATGTATCGATGTTTACTTTTAAATGCATGTTTTTTGCTTGTAGGGAAATTTACCAGATATCTCCGATATTCTCTGCCGTGCTAACCTGGACTCCCCAGAATCCAACTGCCGCCTGTCGACAGCCGGGTTGTGTACTACCTGGGGTAAAGTTGACTTTGCTTGCATAGTTCATGTTTGCTTGTGTTTCATTGGTTTGGCTTGTGTGATTTCAGGACCGGACAGGACCAGAGGGTCTTGAAGCCTTTGAAAGCAAATAATTTCAGCCAAGCTCATTGAGCTAACAGACGGTCACCAGAGTAGCGGTGATTTTCACTCAGACGTGTCTGGATTTTGGGTTCAACGGATTGAGTAGCCGTTCAGGATTGTGTTAGTATTTGGTTCACCCCTAGTATTTGATTTCCTCGGTACCACCCATATGGGGGAAGGTTTCCCCTATTCGCCACACGCGATTATTATTATTATTATTATTATTCTTTACTTTCTGAGACGTTAAGTCTGGTTAAAAATGAAAAGTGACGCGGACCTTGATCAGGCGTCACTTCCTTTTAACTGTATGGTATGTGTTATATTGCATTTAGGAACTTTCGGGTAATTGAACATGTATCAATAATTACTGATTTCTGTAGTTGTATATATACGTTTGGATGTAGCTCTATTGCATTGATGTACTGGTGGATATTGTGTGGTATGACTCCTGTAGTTGATAGTATAATTGGTATGATGTCAACTTTATCCTGATGCCACATGTCTTTGACTTCCTCAGCCAGTTGGATGTATTTTTCAATTTTTTCTCCTGTTTTCTTTTGTATATTTGTTGTATTGTGTATGGATATTTCGATTAGTTGTGTTAATTTCTTCTTTTTATTGGTGAGTATGATGTCAGGTTTGTTATGTGGCGTTGTTTTATCTGTTATAATGGTTCTGTTCCAGTATAATTTGTATTCATCATTCTCCAGTACATTTTGTGGTGCATACTTGTATGTAGGAACTTGTTGTTTTAAAAGTTTATGTTGTAAGGCAAGCTGTTGATGTATTATTTTTGCGACATTGTCATGTCTTCTGGGGTATTCTGTATTTGCTAGTATTGTACATCCGCTTGTGATGTGATCTACTGTTTCTATTTGTTGTTTACAAAGTCTGCATTTATCTGTTGTGGTATTGGGATCTTTAATAATATGCTTGCTGTAATACCTGGTGTTATTATTATTATTATTATTATTATTATTATTGTCATTATTATTATTATTGTCATTATGTCATCAGCAAACCCGATATGGTGTATCTTCCCACCGCTGCAATAGATGTGTATTGTTCGATTCAGTATTTCCATCACATAAATGTGGGTTATAATTACGTCACATTGCTGCTAGTAGACATACTTCTCACTTTTTCTTACACAGTTGCTACCTGTTACTCCATCATAGGAATTTATGTTTGCGGCATTGTTGCAATACAGACGTTAAAATTATCCAATTTCTTTAATTTCATTTCGATACCAGATCGTTCTAATCGGATTCAGTCAGGCTGTCTTAATGTGGATATCCGACCACGACTCTCATTATATGATCGACTGGGTAAACTACATTCTTAATCGGACTGTGGAATATAGACCACTTATCTATGACAGGGCCTGAATTCTTAAACACTGTGGAAAATAATAATCCAATTTGCTAATTACAAATACGTTTTTTAAATATAAATATATGAACTAACGAAATAACAGTTTATTTACAGGAGCAGATCCCCATCCATCATAGCAGAGCAGTGCGAGATTGGTTTCGGGGCCAAGAGAGGATAAAGCTGTTGCCGTTTGTTCCACGATCTCCAAACATCAAACAGATAGAGAATATGTGGGCAGAGGTAACACGGCCATTGCCACGTGAATCTATAAATGGAAGCGACCTTTGGGCAAATACAGAAAACATATGTTGGGAAGTAAACCATCACGCTACACTGTCGACGACTTAACGAAATCAATTCCCCTACGTCTTCGAGAAATCTTACGTAATGATCGTGGGTGGGTTGGTTACTAAAAGTATAAAAAAAACGTTGAAATGTGTGTGAAATCTTATGGGACTTAACTGCTAAGGTCATCAGTACCTAAGCTTACACATCACTTAACCCAAATTATCCTAAGGACAAACACACACACCCATGCCCGAAGGATGACTCGAACCGCCGCCTGGATCAGCCACGCAGCCCATGACTGCAGCGCCCCAGATCGCTCGGTTAATCCAGCGCGGCTACTAAAAGTATACTCGTCCGCAAATCCCATGTGGACAATTATCTGATAATCGGTCAAGCTTTGCTTTGTCGCAGCTCTTTAGCATACAAGTCCATTAACTTTCAGGCTCCTCCTTAGAATTCTTGCAATGAAAGGTAATTGATAAAACTCATCCACTCGACGCCAACTGAGGAACAGACTGGTGCAACACACAGTAGTTGTCACCCGCACTGGAATCAATGACTTTGTGCGTGTGCGCGGGCGCGTGCACGGTCGCGTGCCTAGATTACGGCCGAAAGTACTATGGTGATTGGAGCTGTATAGGACTTGCACCGGCATAAACCAACACTAGAAGCGTCTATGATTATATTACCAGATATCTTCTATACAAATCAACTCCGGTAAATTAACCTACAAAAAACTGGAGGAACGTCTGAAAAAACATCAACAGTATATTTATACCAACTAGAGTCAGTGCCATATGGTGTGACGTTGTAAACGAAACCATACCCACAGCGGAACGATTATGAAAAATCAAATTGAGAGCATCTTCATACTGCGACAAATGTGGGCTTGTAGAAACTGCAGCTCACACCTTCTTATGTGAAAATAGAATCAGAATTTGGAACTGGACTAGGAAGAAATTAGCACTATCAACAGAACCGCAGAGAGTCATATACCGATAACTGGAAATGTTACCCGTCCGCAAAGAATAACAGTTACTCGTGGCTTCTGGGACAATTACGGTGCAATAAACAAAACTTATAACTTAGAAGAGTGCATGTTTTATATTGCAGAAGAACAGTTTAAGCTGAAGAAGAATAACAAATATAAGGAATGGTTTAAATTTTTTTATCTATTACTTTATGTGGGCTACAAAGAGGTGGATAGTTTTATTGATTAGAAGAAGAATACTATTCTTTCACTTTGTTTTATTCCTGGAATATTCTTTTACGTTGGTTCTAAAATCAGAACTGTTCTAATTTGGCAAAACCCCTCCGGCTCCGAAACTTCTTCCGGTTGGTTGAAAAATATATGGCTTCCTTACATACCTCGTATGGATCCAGTGCATAATAACTTAAATTGTGAATATATTTCTGAATGAATGTTTGTTATTTATTTTTCCGTCATCCTGTTCACTGTTATAAGTTATGTTCCACAAGGAACGCACGCCATTGGAGGCGACAATCTGTAATTTATTTTACCTTAATTAATACTTCAATTTTGTTCTACAATTTAAAGGAATATATGAGTGCAAACATGGAATACATGTGAATAATGCAGCTGCTCAGTGACAGGTATGGGGGAGGCATTGGGGCCAGACCTTGGATTTTCGACCCCTGCCTCTTTGCCTCCGCCTACCTGGTGCTGAAAGTCTTCTCAAACTTTTAAAAAAATAATAGTGCAGTGGCCAGTTCGTCTGTCTAGTAAGCAGGAAGTCTAGGTTCGAAGCTCAGTCGGTCACAAATTTTCATCTGCCGTCGTTGCTGTATTTCAAAGCGCTGTGACAGTGTGGACGTCGGTCCTTCGATATTTAAGATGCAATTTTCTTTTGAGACAATAGAGGTGATTTGCGAACATTTGTCTTGCTATCAAAATAACGGGACTACAACGGGATCCAATCCTTAGTCATACCTTTGTGCCGACGCTAACCCATTTCATATACATGCGAATGAGATTGTAGATCACATTTAGTCAAATAACGAATGGTCAGTACACAAGTATGCCGGCCAGGGTGGCCGAGCGGTTCGAGGCGCTACAGTCGGGAACCGCGCGACAGCTACGGTCTCAGGTTCGACTCCAGTCTCGGGCATGGATGTGTCTGATGTCCTTAGGTTAGTTAGATTTAAGTAGTTCTAAGTTCTAGCGGACTGATGACCTCAGACGTTAAGTCCCATAGCGCTCAGAGCCATTTGAACCATTTTTGAAGTATACAAGTATTTAAAAACAGTAGAAGCAGGATTGCAGCGAACTGATCACTTATCCAAGTGCAACACAGAGTACCTGTGTAATGAGTCATTCCAGCTGCATAGCTGAGGGTAATATTTTTTAAGCAATTCATTGCAGAATTAATGTAATACCCGCACGATGATCTCTGTAGTCATACTGCATCATTAGCAGCCCGCGAATGTAGTACTATGTTCGTTAAATCAGATTACTGAAGCTGAGGCCAAATAAAGACAAGCAACGACGCCACAACACTATCTTTACTTAAGTAGGTAGTCAGCGCTAACTTATGTGAGCCACCATTAACGTTGCTGTAAGCAGTTTGACAGCATAACACCACCACAACTACTGACAGCCTGAACCATTATCATCACGCAGTTGTAACTCGCAGTGATTACAAGTTACTCATGTTTGTCAAGAATAGCGGAAAGCACCTCTGAGATTCCATTTCCATTACGCCTAGAACGGAGAGAATCAGAAATATCAGTAATGTGTCACCTAGCGAAGAGAAGAGTCCACGTATTGTCTCAAGTTCTTGCAGTTTGATGTTAACGCAATTCCAGATGGTTTCACGCTAACGGGTTCTTTTGGCTATCGGAATACTCATATGGGAATTATAGAAGTGTAATTGCTAGAACGTTCAACTACCTTAATAACACCTCATTCTGGATTGAATACGACTCGGAAAGCAACGTTAATTTGACGTTTCCTACCATCTCCGGACGTCTTACTGAATGAAGTCTGAAGTGCACGCACAGTTGTGTTGCCTGCCGCAAGGATTCTGTGAAGTGTTGTGGCAGCTGGCAGTCATTGCCGAATACAGACATGTGCAAATATCCTCACTGCTCTAGGGGAACTCGTCTTTGTTGAATTTTTTCCACACCGTAATTAGCACAATAACATAAGGCTTGTTCTGCTGAAGAACTTGATGCCCTCAAGTCCTTAAAAAGAATCTCCTAGCGAGAGTAATGCGTGAAAGGAAACAGACTTTTGGACAAAAGAATGGATAGCTCCCTGCATTTTGTGTTTCCGATAGCGCCTACGATAAGAATCTGGTGTCATATTATGTTTCAGAACCCTAAACTGTTTATTTTTTTACCTCATACTAAAACAAAAGTTATGATATGAGAAGAGGAAATGACTTATATGCTTCTCAGGAACGTAAGTTTTTTGTGTTTATTTTCTCACTTCATTCTAAAACAACGGCGTTAATATGAGAAGTGGAAATTAAATATACGCTTCCAAGACATAATATTTCCTTGTGTGCTACTGCTGCATACATGAAAGCCCTGCAGTTAATTTTTGTATGTTGGAGAAATTTTGATATCACCTCTCATTCCTTTGTGAGAAGGTTCCTATTTTCTTGGGATTCAAATGGAGTGGACATTTCATCACTGGTTAATATTCTGATGACTAGTGACATTATACCCGTTGCAATTGCCCCATGGCACCTGTGAGTAGCGTCCCACGTTGGTTACTATAAGAACACGCAGACAGTGATATCCGCTCACTGCAGTCAGAGCCACGCTGATTTATTTCTGTTTATGGCGAAGCGTCTGCTGCAGTGTCCACGCTCAGCCAACTAACAAATCGCGGCGGCATTGGGCACTGCTGATCGCTGCGCTTGTCGCGAGCCTAGACAACAAGACCGCACTGTCTCTGCTAACGATACTATGGAATTAATACATCTTACTTAACGTAATATGCAGGACGTGTGTTGGGTGAACATTCAATTTGTAACTTCCCATCGCATTAAAATACTTTACAGTCATACTTGATGCAATATTTACTGTTGGTTGTCTTTCTAATGTTAATAGTATTGATTCACATGGTGCATGAACACACCCACACCCACACCTACTTCCACACCCACACACTGTCATTGATTCCAGCGAGGGTGGCAACTACTATGCGTTGAACAACACTTGCACCAGTCTGTTCCTCAGTTGGCGTCGAGTGGATGAGTTTTATCAATTACCTTGCATTACAAGAATTGTAAGGAGGAGCCTGAAAGCAAATGGACTTGTATGCTAAAGAGCTGCGACAAAGCAAAGCTTGACCGATTATCAGATAATTGTCCACATGGGATTTGCGGACGAGTATACTTTTAGTAGCCGCGCTGGATTAACCGAGCGATCTGGGGCGCTGCAGTCATGGGCTGCGTGGCTGATCCCGGCGGCGGTTAGAGTCATCCCTCGGGCATGGGTGTGTGTGCTTGTCCTTAGGATAATTTGGGTTAAGTAGTGTGTAAGCTTAGGTACTGATGACCTTAGCAGTTAAGTCCCATAAGATTTCACACACATTTCAACAATTTTTTATACTTTTAGTAGCCAACCCACCCACGATCATTACGTAAGATTTCTCGAAGGCGTAGGGGAATTGGTTTCGTTAAGTCGTCGACAGTGTAGCGTGATGGTTTACTTCCCAATATATGTTTTCTATATTTGTCCAAAGGTCGCTTGCCTTTGTAGTCCGCGTGGCAATGGCCTTGTTACCTCTGCCCACATATTCTCTATCTGTTTGATGTTTGGTGATCGTGGAACAAACGACAACAGCTTTATCCTCTCTTGGCCCCGAAACCAATCTCGCACTGCTCTGCTATGATGGATGGGGCTATGCTCCTGTAAATAAACTGTTATTTCGTCAGTTCATATATTTATATTTAAAAAACGTATTTGTAATTAGCAAATTGGATTATTATTTTCCACAGTGTTTAAGAATTCAGGCCCTGTCATAGATAAGTGGTCTATATTCCACAGTCCGATTAAGAATGTGGTTTAACCAGTCGATCATATGATGAGAGTCGTGGTCGGATATCCACATAAAGACTGCCTGGCTGAATCCGAATAGAACGATCTGGTATCGAAATGAAATTACAGAAATTGGATAATTTTAACGTCTGTATTGCAACAATGCCGCAAACATAAATCCCTATGATGGGGTAACAGGTAGCAACTGTGTAAGAAAAAGTGAGAAGTATGTCTACTAGCAGCAATGTGACGTAATTATAACCCACATTTATGTGATGGAAATACTGAATCGAACAATACACATCTATTGCAGCGGTGGGAAGATACACCATATCGGATTTGCTGATGACATAATAACAATAATAATAATAATAATAATAATAATCGCGTGTGGCGGATAGGGGAAACCTTCCCCCATATGGGTGGTACCGAGGAAATCAAATACTAGGGGTGAACCAAATACTAACACAATCCTGAACGGCTACTCAATCCGTTGAACCCAAAATCCAGACACGTCTGAGTGAAAATCACCGCTACTCTGGTGACCGTCTGTTAGCTCAATGAGCTTGGCTGAAATTATTTGCTTTCAAAGGCTTCAAGACCCTCTGGTCCTGTCCGGTCCTGGTATCACACAAGCCAAACCAATGAAACACAAGCAAACATGAACTATGCAAGCAAAGTCAACTTTACCCCTGGTAGTACACAACCCGGCTGTCGACAGGCGGCAGTTGGATTCTGGGGAGTCCAGGTTAGCACGGCAGAGAATATCGGAGATTTCTGGTAAATTTCCCTACAAGCAAAAAACATGCATTTAAAAGTAAACATCGATACATTGATCCAATCACGAAAACTAAATAATCTCACAAAATAAATAGACTGTAAAAAAATTCTCATCCTTGCTCTTCAAGAACCACGACATCCTGACAATGAAACCTTGCATTAGGGAATCCATTGCATCTTCAAAGGCAAAATACAAGAAAAGGTAGTGAAAGCCGTACCAATCTTCGGCATTGCATTTCTCGAACACAGATCTATCATCAACTCTGTCAAAGAAATCACACCCATCAACAATCAAAAGGTTCAAATGGCTCTGAGCACTATGGGAGGTCATCAGACCCCTAGAACTTAGAACTACTTAAAACTAACTAACCTAAGGACATCACACACATCCAGGCCCGAGGTTGGATTCGAACCTGCGACCGTAGCAGTCACGCGGTTCCGGACTGAAGCGCCTAGAACCGCTCGGCCAAAACATCCGGCCCAACAACAAGCGACTTATGACTTTGCTCATTCAGAGACCCAGAAAAATAATATATACTCATCAATGAAAAAACCGAAAAATTCTGGAACACACTCGAAAATACTACGAGCGAAATTCACCAAGATGACATGAAAATACTAAAGCCGGCCGAAGTGGCCGTGCGGTTAAAGGCGCTGCAGTCTGGAACCGCAAGACCGCTACGGTTGCAGGTTCGAATACTGCTTCGGGCATGGATGTTTGTGATGTCCCTAGGTTAGTTAGGTTTAACTAGTTCTAAGTTCTAGGGGACTAATGACCTCAGCAGTTGAGTCCCATAGTGCTCAGAGCCATTTGAACCATTTTGAAAATACTAATGGGAGACTTCAACTTGATATTTGGGACAGAAAAAGCCTGTAGAAAAATCATTGGTACAAATTCAACACATCGAAACGCTTAGACCAACGGCTCACGCCTGACTGACATTTGCCAACAATTCAACCACAAAAGGATGTCTTCCCACTTTAGGAAAAAAACTGTTCCCAGGTAACACGCTTAGCTATAAAGTGCAAGCTGCTTTCGTTCGCCTTTCGAGACTTGCTGAAAGCCAGATTTCTAATTCTTTTGTATCACAGCTACAAGCAGGCAGATAAAAACTCAATAAGGGAATCGTAAGACAACGATCGAGCAAAATTCGTACTTTCAGTAACTCTTAGTGTCAGAGCGAAAACCTTACGGCACTGCCAAATTCATAATGCCACTTTTGTTTTCTGCCGACATATTTTTTGTTGATGTGAATACAAAATTTTATCTATGAAATGTCACATTTCCATAATATTTACGAATGGTAAAGGAAATGAAATAAATACAGATCTTTTCGAAGTCAAAAGTCGGTAATATACTACTAATTCGTGTTAAAATAGACTCAATTGTCTCAGAGAGACCCTTAATGCTTTATTAAGATAGACTGCCGTCGTGATGTTTCTGCAGTAAGCTGAATTTAATTTGTATTAGTACAGTGAATATTTTAATTGCATTTTCGATTAGTTTACTAAACGCAACAGTAATTATCAAAGAGAAGTTAATCAGCAGCAGAATTTTCTTTCACGATATCTAAAACGATCTGACATTGCTAAAGTTGTTTACAAATTCTACGCCTGTAGAAACCTACTGGTTCTAACGACGTCATTAAACCAGAGTAGTTTTAAGACTATTTTCGTCTAGAAGTGAATTGCCTGGACGGTTGATCGATCAAGAGCGCGAAGGGTAAAATTTTACAAATATATGACGGGAGGGACAAGTGCTTGAGAGAAGACTTCCCTATGAATACAAGTGCCTGAGATACGACTTTGCCCGCCGCGATGGTCATGCGGTTCTAGGCGCTCAGTCCGGAACCGCGCGACTGCCACGGTCGCAGGTTCGAATCCTGCCTCGGGCATGGATGTATCTGATGTCCTTAGGTTAGTTAGGTTTAAGTAGTTCTAAGTTCTAGGGGACTGATGACCTTAGAAGTTAAGTCCAATAGTGCTCAGTGCCATTTGAGCCAGAGACGACTTTCCTATCAATCTCTTGGATAGTTTTGTTTCTCAAATCTACAGAGTGAGTTATCATGCAGTAGCACAGGTGATGTAGTTTTGTTGCTAGATTTTCTTACACTGCGACCGAAAGGTGTCTCAGTTGTTGGCAACAAATTCCAGCTATGTTGCGCACACCATGGGGGCACGGTTCGTAGCCCAAAACACACTTTCGTATTTATCAGATGTAAAATATTATGTTGACACTACTCTTTCCTCTAGTTTGCGTCTTTTGGTATGGCTCAGCATTTCATTTCTTCTTAAGAAGTTAACGAAAAAGGCATCATAACACGTCACCTGCAACAGTACTGAATAGGAATGCTCGATGAGTGACCTGATGACGTTCAATAACAGTCACTCCGTTGATTTTTGCTGTTTCGAATTAGAGCATGCAGTACTCCTACACCAGACTTCTGAACTTTGCCTGTTGAATGCCAATGTCGCATGTTGGTAAAATGGTAATCCATCACATATATCAGTAGTCGAGAGTTCCTTAATGTGGAAAATCATTCATGCCAGAACGATTTTTGTTTAAACACAAATATCTTTTTCTGGCGTATTTTTCCAAAAAGCACTCGCTCCAAACAGTTCAAATTTTTCTAGCTGCCTCCTCTGCATTCATCCCTCTATTATACCAAAAGCAAACGTTGTGTTGCAGATGTTACACCTTTTTCCACTTGCGAATCAATTTTACAGTGCTTCACTGTACTTCATGATTTTCAAGTATGCAAAATCCAATGCTTAACTGCAAGATGGTAACTAGAACTTCAAATTCGAAAATGACAGTTGATACATACACTGACAGCGTGGCGCCGCGTTCACATGCGCAGCGCCGGATTTCAGGCGGCGGGTGGCGTCTGGCCGGTGGTCGGTAGCCGCTGCAGCGCGAGGAAACGCTCGAGCGTAAGCTGTTATGATCGCGACACATCCACGAGCTGTCCTGCGGAGTTGTTTCTGGAACACTTGTTATTGTTGGTGGGTAGAATGTTAAGCGAATTATCTTCGGTGCTCAATCAGACTCATAACTTTAGACCGAAATGTGGTAGGAAAAAAAAAAAAAAAAGACGGTTGGGCGCTTACAGGCGACCATAAGTTTATAATGCACATGTGAACAAATAGTGGGTCTCATGATGCAGCATTGTTTAGCCGTCACAAAATAAAGCCTCACAAATCAGTAAATAAAACTATTCTTCTACTGTTGCTCCGAATCGCATATACCAACCGCCCTCTGCTGCGACAACGGCTCAAAGTCTATTGGGTATTTGATTTTTCTCTGCTTTTTCGGGCCTCCTTACCTCTCCTTCTAGCCCAAGCTTTGTTCTCCAATTACGCCTTCATCGGCGAGCTCCTCCTTAATATTTTTCATTTGTGCTGCATTGTTTTGTACCCTGATTCCATGTACACGTGCGTCATGTATTTTTTATAGACGGCATGAAAATATAAGGTGAGTATTTCTTCTCTTATATTAAATATTACATTTCTTGATGTGAATTAATTTGTTTGTCCACATTCCACCTACTGCGTTTCCTTGACATTATTTAAAATATACGTTTGTAAAAAAAATAAAAATTAAATAAATAAAAAAACTTGAAACAGCTGTTGCAGCTGATTGGTGAATGGCTCAAAAAAAAACAAACACCTGTGTTGATGCTGCTTAGTATGGCGTATAGCCTCCTTCGGCTTCCACAACAGCTCGAAGTCTGTTGGGCATTGAGCCAACAACTCGAGCCACATAACTAGGAGATTCCAGCGTCATGAATCACATCAGACAGCAGTCGGCGAGTCGACGGTGCCTGCCCCTTTTGTCGTATTGCTCTGACCATTTCTGCCCAAATATTTGTTCACATGGCTCTGAGCACTATGCGACTTAACTTCTGAGGTCATCAGTCGCCTAGAACTTAGTACTGAGGTCATCAGTCGCCTAGAACTGCGCGCATTGAATCTTCCTTGCACTTCCCACACGAGCCCACACCCTTCAGCCGATATCCATGCCCATACCGTTACCGACTATCTGCCTCTCCTCCGGCAACTGTAAATATATTTTCGATTATACCTAGCAACTTCAGGCCGGTAAACAAGTACTTTTCCGGCGATGCCGTAGAGAAAAGTTTTTCGTCCGTGAAAAATCACTCGCCTCCTAAACTGGAGAGGTTTGTCGACATTTTCAGCAGCAAAACCAAGGCGAGCTTCTCTGTGGGAAGCAGTCAATGTCTCTTTCACAACAGTGCTTCTTGCTCTCAGTCCAACTTCCTTTAGACAACGAATGACGGTCTTACTGCTAACATTGAGACCCAAAGTTTGCTAAATTTGTCGTGCGTTGACAAATGGGTGGTTGTCACAGCGTATCTGCTGATCCTGAACTGCTGTTGTTTGGCGGCGACGACCATGAGGCCTCCCACTCAGGTTACCCCACTCTTCCTTTCGTCTGATCCATTTGGCTACCGTCGACTTGTGAAGACCCATAATTCTTGCTATATAGCCATTTGAAGATCCCTCTGCATGGAGTGCTATTATAGCGACCTTGTCTGCCTCAGCCAGATGGGCCATTTAGCGCTGACTGAATGATTCGTCGCCGTTAATATCTGCTGCGGAAACAGCACTAGCAGGAAACTAACTGCCTCCTCCACGATGGCAGCCACAACGCAGGGGCAAAGTATGTGGAACACGGAAATCGATGGCATAAACGAGAGATCGCTAGCCCGTACCCGTGTCATTACATAGTGGAGCAGAATCTGTAATTTTCCTCAGAAGGGACTGGTCCACTCTTGTCATGTCTTATCCTGATAAATATTACATGAAATGAAATGTTTAGGTTTTGCATATGCCGCAGTCCTAACGCAAGAAACATATCTGAAACAACTGAGGCAACCTGAAGAACACTTCGTGAATTTTAGCTGTAGAAGGTTGCTTTATAAGAAGGAAAACGTGTTTATCCCCGCTCGCCGTGTTTCCATGTGGCGCAGTTTACTCTGAGGCATACATAATTCTCGCCGGGCGTAAGAAGCGACTCGACTAACGAGGGGAACCCGCCAGGTGTCATAGGCTGATTGTCCGGAAACTTTGCTCAGTGAAGGAGAGGACAAAAAAGCGGACATGTGATTCGACTTATCTGCAGACACTCGACCGTTTCCGAGAAACCGACGGTCAAAGTTATCAACGCTCTGTTGCTGTAGTGTAGATACCTTCTGCAGCCGAGAACGCAGTCGAAGCGGTGGCTCACAAGGGGAGGCCGCCAATTGTGAAATTCAGATTCGATTCATACTGCGCATAATAAAAGCTCATGGCCAGAAGTGTAATGTGGCAAAGCACCAAGATGCACTTCTCAGCCGTTGTCGAGAAAATTGACAGTTAAAAGAAACCGTTGCGGTGAAATACTATCGACGATTAGTAATTTTCTATAGAGTCGTGGCGCAGCGGTAAGCGGGGTTTGTAATCCGAAGGTCGCCGGATCGAATCTCGCGCCATGCAATTTTTTTATTATTAGTATATATATATATATATATATATATATATATATTAATAAATTGCTTATATATATTAATGAATTGCTTATGCATGTTGGTGAAGGCGGATCGCTCTCCAATTGTACCGCCTCCATTTTTCCGTTTTCTTTTTAACAGGGTGTACCAAAGCCCTCCCGTCCGCACAGATTTTCGACAATGTTATAAGTTGCGTTAGGGACCGCATCTGCCTTCTTTCAAAGTTAGCAGGCAACTACGCTGTTATGTGGCGGCTCGTTTCGGCCCATTCAACATCTGTCATTCAAGTGTAACGAGCGAGTAACGAAGTTTATATTTCATACCTGCCACAGCAAATTTGTGTTCGTGTGGTCTCTATTCTAATTCGAACGTTTGACTTACGCTATACGTATTCGTTTCGGAATATCGTTTCTACGTCTTCCGTTAATAATGCGTGGTTAACATTATGAAGACAATTCATAACATTTGTGATTTACAACTTTGTTTGCGGAAAACATAATGATGTTCGAAGTCGCCAGTTTTTCCACGACAAACGACTTTCAACAACTTATTATATGCATAATTGTTGCAACTGATTGCCGGGAATTTTATATATATATATATATATATATATATATATATATATATATATATAAAATAAAAAACAAATACTAAAAAAAGGTTGCATAGCGCGAGATTCGATCCGGCGACCTTCGGATTACGAACCAGAGCGCTTACCGCTGCGCCACGACGCTGTAGAGAATTATTAATCGTAGAGAGTATTTCCCTGCAACGTCGAATTTCTCGACAACGGCTGAGAAGTGCATCTTGGTGCTTTGCCACATTACACCTCTGGCCATGAGCTTTTATTATGCGCAGTATGAATCGAATCTGAATTTCGCAATTGGCGGCCTCCCCTTGTCAGTGGCTACCGTCGTTCCTTCTTAACTTTGATTCCCGTGTTCGAGACCATATTGGGTTTTTTTATTATTATTTTTTCCTGCCTCTCTATCAGAATTATCTACGAACGTTTTTTACAATTTATGTTGACATAATGTTGTCATTATTCGCCAATTAACTTTATGTGTAATTAATGAATTAAAAAAATAATAAACGAATGAGACAAGCTGATCTAAACTCATCTGGTCTGCCTCATGTATTGTTATACCCAAATGGTTTATAAATGTTAATCTACATTTAGATCCGATGATGGCACCCTTAGTGTGTTGAAACCGGTTTTCCAGTAAACAGTATTTAAGCGATCTTAGCTTCTGAATTATTTCTACAATGGAGTGATCGGCCCACTACGCACTATGCGTTCCCTTATTAACTTATTTCTTTACACAGTAAATTAACTGACGAATAACGACAACAGTGTTTCAACATAAATTGGAATAAGCATTCGTAGATAATTCAGAGAGTGAGGGGGGGAAAAAGGAAAAACCGGGTTTCGAACTCGCAGCGCAAAGTTCCGAAGTCGCTATGGTACCCGCAGAGCCACCGCTTCAGTTGAATCCTTACCCGCTTATTTTGTTCCCTCTTTCACTGAGCGAAGTTTCAGCAAGATCAGGGTATGACACTTGGCGTGTCCCCTCGTAAGGGGCGTGCGTCGGGATTCAGTAGACAGAATGCGTCCACTTTCCTCGACTACTCATTGACATGTTTGGAAACTTCCTTTCTTGTAGTGGTACTTTGCATTACGAGAGTCTGCAGCTCGTAGTCGTGCGGTAGCGTTCTCGCTTCCCACACCCGGGTTCGACTCCCGGCGGGATCAGGGATTTTCTCTGCCTCGTGATGACTGGGTGTTGTGAGATGTCCTTAGGTTAGTTACGTTTAAGTAGTTCTAAGTTCTAGGGGATGGATGACCAAAGATGTTAAGTCCCACAGTGCTCAGAGCCATTATGAGAGCTAGTTTTCCTGATAACGATCTACTAATGAACTTTGCTCCTAATTTACGTTACTGTGTAGTAGACCTACTGCAACTACGTAAACCGGAAATGTTTGTTTATTTGGATACTCCGCTTCTTAGTTGCATCATTTCGCTATAATACACTCCTGGAAATGGAAAAAAGAACACATTGACACCGGTGTGTCAGACCCAAAATACTTGCTCCGGACACTGCGAGAGGGCTGTACAAGCAATGATCACACGCACGACACAGCGGACACACCAGGAACCGCGGTGTTGGCCGTCGAATGGCGCTAGCTGCGCAGCATTTGTGCACCGCCGCCGTCAGTGTCAGCCAGTTTGCCGTGGCATACGGAGCTCCATCGCAGTCTTTAACACTGGTAGCATGCCGCGACAGCGTGGACGTGAACCGTTAGGCCGTCTTCCGCTCACGCCCCAACATCGTGCAGCCCGCCTCCAGTGGTGTCGCGACAGGCGTGAATGGAGGGACGAATGGAGACGTGTCGTCTTCAGCGATGAGAGTCGCTTCTGCCTTGGTGCCAATGATGGTCGTATGCGTGTTTGGCGCCGTGCAGGTGAGCGCCACAATCAGGACTGCATACGACCGAGGCACACAGGGCCAACACCCGGCATCATGGTGTGGGGAGCGATCTCCTACACTGGCCGTACACCACTGGTGATCGTCGAGGGGACACTGAATAGTGCACGGTACATCCAAACCGTCATCGAACCCATCGTTCTACCATTCCTAGACCGGCAAGGGAACTTGCTGTTCCAACAGAACAATGCACGTCCGCATGTATCCCGTGCCACCCAACGTGCTCTAGAAGGTGTAAGTCAACTACCCTGGCCAGCAAGATCTCCGGATCTGTCCCCCATTAAGCATGTTTGGGACTGGATGAAGCGTCGTCTCAAGCGGTCTGCTTGTCCAGCACGAACGCTGGTCCAACTGAGGCGCCAGGTGGAAATGGCATGGCAAGCCGTTCCACAGGACTACATCCAGCATCTCTACGATCGTCTCCATGGGAGAATAGCAGCCTGCATTGCTGCGAAAGGTGGATATACACTGTACTAGTGCCGACATTGTGCATGCTCTGTTGCCTGTGTCTATGTGCCTGTGGTTCTGTCAGTGTGATCATGTGATGTATCTGACCCCAGGAATGTGTCAATAATGTTTCCCCTTCCTGGGACAATGAATTCACGGTGTTCTTATTTCAATTTCCAGGAGTGTATTTTCCTTTGTTTCATACGGCAAGTTAAGGTGACCACTGCAACTTGGTAACATCAGTAACAGTTTAATACTTTGAAACGGGTATATGTGGTGTACGAGGAGTGTACTCTGTTGAATGAGGAAAACGTTAAACACGATAGCTGCGTCCAGTAACAATAATTAACTTTCGGTTACATGAGAAAACACAAGTCGAAGCACTGTCAGTTCATCTCAGTACCCAGTAAAACTTAAACTGGAACGATCGAAAACATACTTTTGTGGGGAAGGCAAACGAATGACTGCGTTTTATTGGCCGCACACTAAGAATACGCAACAGGCCAACTGAAAACACTGCCTCCACTACGTTTGTCCGTCCACTGCTATAATATCGTGGCAGACGTGATTGACTGTGCATGCAAAAACGTCCAAGGAACGGTAGCACGATTTGTAATGTCACGAAATAGGGGAGAGAGGGTCCCAGATTTGATAATCGCGTTGGAATAACATTCATGAAAACAAAAGCGTGTTTCGTTGCCGCGAGATCTTTTCACGAAATTTCAATCACCAACATCTGTTCTGAATGCCAAAACATTATTTCCTCGGGAACTTACACAGGAAGAAACCATAGTAATAATGTAATTCAAGGCTCGCAAGAAAAGATTTAAGTGCTCCTTTTTCCCGCACACTGTTAATGAGTGGGACTAGAGAAGTAGTCCGAACCTTCTGCCAGGCACGTAAGACTGGATTGCAAAGAAATCCTGTTGATGTAGTCATGTAGATGTAACACCGAAATTATGTTGTAATTGCGACATGTGACTTTCATTTGATTTGAACATCGAAGTTGTTTGCTATTTACTTTTTGTTAATTAGTTTCAGACATCTACGAACACCTAGGCACATTAAATTGATATTGAAATAAAGTGTCATGCATGGAACAATAACAATAAATTCTTACCTACTTGTTATGGTACTGCAGTATCCGCCAGCGTCTTCAGAAGTGGATATCGCATACGACGTTCCTAGGGTGTTTATTAATGGATATTGCAGACGACTTCGAACAAAGTTTGAATGTAGCTTCGTAAAAGTTCCGTTATCAAACGATCTGAGTTGCTGGCGAATACAGTTTATCCTCAGTAGACAGTATATATTATCATTATACATTAGATGAATAGGGTTTCGCCGGATGCGGTGGCCGAGCGGTTCCAGGCGATTCAGTCACGAACCGCACGGCTGCTTCAGTCACAGGTTGGAATCCTACCTCGGGCATAGATGTATGTGATGTCCTCAGGCTACCTAGGTTTAAGTAGTTCTAGGTCTAGGGGCTGATGACCTAAGCAGTTTGGTCGCATAGTTCTTAAAGCCATTTTTTGACCTTTCGCGTAAATTTTCTTTACATAAAAGGCCGTATCTTTAGATTGCGTTGACATAGAAGCTCACTTTTTTACACCACCAAGGGACCGGTTACCGCAAGAAGTGCGATACATTTCCGCTTATTATGCCCACCCGTTCTGGAGGTAAACGGGTTTTAAGGGTTGGGTACACCGATAGACGGTCAAGAAAGTGAGACTAGTAGGGTTCCGTTTTTACCGGTTTAGGTGACGAAATCCTAACAACGAAAACAGCTACGACAGCTACTGAAGATGAGGGCAACATAAATAACACCCCCTACTCTTTATTCGAAATATTCTAGTTGCAGTCAATATATCAGCATATTAATCGTAGCTACGCTTTCGGTCCAAATCACGTTTACAGGAATGCATATAGAATCCATTTGCCTATACACGCGGTAATTCAAATCCTAGTATTAATGACACCACGTTTTAGAAGTGCGAACATTCCCATTACTAGCTAGCTTAAGAAACACTTCGGCTAATGAACGTTTTCTGGCTGTGGCGAGTCTAGTGGAGAATTCGAAACAGTGTAGAATACGTTTGGCTGCTATGTAGCCGTTTATTTGCTGGGGTGGTGCAGAATTATCCTACTAAATTTACTCCCTAATAACAGTATTTGGTTATTTCGATAAACATCCCGAATGATTGTCACATAAGCGGTGACATAAAGGTAGAGAATTCATGTTTTTGAGTCCAGAAAGCTCTATGCGACAGAAACTGCAGATAAATTTGCTTATTCATGTATGGGGTAATAATAGAGGGCTGTTTGCCTGGCCTGTCTGCTAGCGTAGTGAAAGGAAGGTCTGGTTTGTTTTCGGTTCTAATCTCGATGGAGGCAGGTAGAATATCAGTCAAGCATTTTTAAGAAATTGTCGCGCCCCCAATGCGTTTTATCGCTACCATTATTCTGTACTGGCGCCCTGTGGATGTCAATATGACACTTGTAGAATTTCATACATGTTACTGCCTACTTTTTCCGCTTCCGTCAATAATGGAATTGACTTAAGTGTGGCACTGAATGACTTTTTAACTGAATTTCGCTCTGAATCTTCAGGCATTGCTAATTTGCACACTTTCATGGTAGGTCAGCAACGATAATGCAGTGTGACTGGTCTGAACCTTGACGCAGACCGTTTCGCGGCCGAATGCGGATAATATTTTGCTAATTCGTAACGATCTGGGGTTCTTTGTCTTACTAAAACAGTTATGTTATCTCGATAAGTTGAAATTCATTTTTTTTGGTACAGTTCATACCAATTAGCGTTTCTTATTTCAGTTCTGTCTTATACTTTCGTGTCGTATTTAACACACTAATCAGCATTTATATAGTCATACAAATTATTGAAAACAGCCTAAAAAGTTCAGATGGTTTGTCAATTTCACGCCTGTGCATAGTATGTTGGTAGATTTTCGTCGCCTTGCCTGTTATGCTGTGTAGCAGACTTTAAAGCCGTGCGGATCAGCGTAACGAAGTGGAGAGGGGTCTCGCTCGTTTTGTCCACGACTGTACATGTCAGGAGGTAGCACTTAGAAGTAGCACGTTGCCGAAATCAGTTGATCGTGTGCTGTATATGACTGTGACCGTAATACGTCCAAATCGGATAATGGAACTGATTTGAGAAAATTAATATCCAATTGGGTACATGCTAACAACCGACAATGGAAGATGTATGGCGGCAAAAACTATACATGAAGATAGTACAAAGTCCGTTGCACAAAGTATATCACGTTGAAAGCGTCAAAAATTAACACGTTGAAAATGGTGCTGTTAAAATGATTACCAATTTCTCTTCACCGTCGGTGGAGGATAATTAATTACTGATATTCCTAGCTAAATTGTTAAAAACCACACATTAAACGTTCTGCATCAGACTTGGGGGAATAATTTTTTTTCCGCTACGTTTTTCTTTTATCTCTCCGAGCAGAGACCAGATCGGTATAATTCGTATCAGCGCAGACCAGGCAATTGATCACTGCTTAACGTTGTCGGCCTTTTCAATTTTTCATTTTTTCTGCTTCGCGCTGGCTTATTTTTCATCCGAAATGTATGTAGTGTCGCGTGTAGTAATACGTTTAAAATCCCCCCCCGCGTAATAAATTACGGAACGCGTCACCCGGAGAGGGGATCCAATAATAAACACCGAGGCACCGGGTCGCCGCGCAGCGCTGGCGCAGCGTGGGACGGCGCCTCGCGAACACCGTGTTTCTCCCCGGCCGTAATTGGCGTGGCCAGCCGCTTGTAATCGTTTTGCCAGGCACACAGACGCGAACACTCAGCACGTACACACCCCAGTCCTACGCTACACCACTGGTGACCCAGATGAACCGTCCGGCGTATGGGAGAGCGAGTCCCCAATTACGGTCGAGGGCAGTGGTCGCAGCTGGGGGGGGGGGGGGGAGAATAATACCGCACCGCAGCGGCAGATTCCCAAATGGAACAAAGTTTTACAAGCTTTGCCGACAACTGACGAGAAGCAATCAGTCATTCAGGGATACGTTTCCAACTCCCTTTTAATGACTGCTAGGCAAATCGTAGTGAACTGTATTACTAGGGATACTGTTCATTGTTTCGTACTGCAAAATTACCACAATGGTATCTGCAACTGCTAGATTCATCATCTCCACATCAGCTTCTACCATCGGTCAACCATACGTGAGTAGTTGTGCACGGGCGGCATCTGCGCACATTGCGAGTTGATACATCAGGGGCAAGCATACAGTCATGGAAATAAGTATTCATACAGTAGATGATGACAAACTACGATGGTGTGTTGGGATAGTAAATCACCCACAGCGCTGATGCGAATAAGTACGATAATGTAGCGTCAGATAAACATATTCTTGGTAATGAAGCTTCCCGTATGCCACAAATCTATTCTGGGAAAATAAAGTATGTTACACTCCGCACGGTGTACGACAGGGCAAAATGTATTAATACAGCGGACTACTTTCAACCAAACAAACGGCTGACGCAGCCCCGGAGTGCACGGTATACTTGTGTAGTCGTGTGGCGGCCGTGAAGCAACAGCACGTCGGAAGTGGGTACCGTGTAACAGCAGAACGGCCCCAAAGGGAAATAAACGACCATTGAAGAACGAAACATCGTTGTCGCCCAATATCTTCAACAAAAGTCGTATGCCGAAACTGCGATCATCATAGGACAATGCCGAGCGACTGTGCAATCTATCATTAAGCGATATAAGGACAGACATGTAATAATAAACAGTGAACGACACGGTCGTTCACAGAAGCTTACAACAAGAGAGACCAGAATGCTAATAAGAACCATCCACAAAAACCCGAAAACGACACCGTCGGGACTATCCGCATGTGTACATGACCACTTCCGAAAGGACATCATTCCAAGGGCAGTTCATACCACTCGGCTACAGAGCCAGGGTCCCGAGACCAAAGCCCTCCATCAGCAAAAAGAACAGGAAGTGGCGGATGGAATTCGCGAAACAGCATGTATCCAACACAGCTGACTTCTGGGATACTGTATTGTTTAGTGATAAAAGCAAATTTAATATCATGCACAATGATAGTAGGATCTTGGTCTGGAGAAGACCGAATACACACCTCGACCGAAACAACATTCAACCAACGATGGAGCACGGATGTGGTGGATTGGTGGTGTGGGGCTGTATGTCAGCCTCCGGTGTCGGAAAATTAGTGTTTGAGGAAGTTACCATGGACAGATTTGTGTATATGAACATTCTCAAACTGAACTTACAACAGAGTGTTGATGTCTTGGGTCTTCCTAGAAATTATTAGTTCCAACAGGACAATGATTCAAACATACGGCGCTAATTGTCCGGCTGTGGTTGCTGTGCAACACTCCACACACTCTTAAAACACCAGCTCAGAGTCCGGACCTGAATCCCAATTATAAACTAATTTCTTCTCACTATTTTTTGGGAGGTATCTGTGGTACCACCCAGAGGTCGCGTTGTCACGACAAAGTCGTAAACACATATTGATAACAAATACGTTAGCGAGGCCTCGCTGCAATCCGCAATGACGCACGGGAAGCGCTCTTGAAGGCCACGCTTCCTCTGTCAGCGCAGCAGCACCCTCAGACAACAGGTCAACACAGATACAAGCATGGAAGACTCCGCCCCCTTTATGATATCTACAGCAGTCGACACCATTGCGTAGGACCAACAGTTGTTAATGTTTCTGTACTTTCAGAAATGGTGCATTTCGCGATGCAAAAATCAGTATGCTAATCTGTGCATCAGGTGATGCTTTCATAGTCAATGATATTTGTATATTACCAAACGCTCCTGTTGCAAAGAAATGTGTGAAAGTTAAGTATATCTTTCATTCATTTACATAGAAATGTGAAGCAATATCGCGTATGTTCTAGTTTTATATGCAATCAAATAACAGTTATGGTGGGCGAAAACAGTATCATCTGATCACAACTGTTGCAGGAAAAAAACTCCTGAACTGATTTAAAGTTACGTGTAAAGTGTGTTTAAAGTTACTAAATGCTCTCATTCTCAAACTGCGGATCAGTACAGTTTGGATAATTTGCAAGCTTTGAGTGTGATGTTACCACAAGATATAAACTCAGTTTCCGTGTTTAACATTTGAGGTAATGTGTTAAACCTTTAATGTATGTTAGAACATCTTAGCGGGTAGAGCATATAGAATTTTAAATTTGCTCACCACGTATATGAAGTACAGGAAACCAAACTTTTTTTGGCCCAGGAATCCACTGGATAGGCAGCCTGTACTAGAGCCAGAGGATGGTTTCACTTGAAACTTCCTGGCAGATTAAAACTGTGTGCCGGACCGAGACTCGAACTCTGGATCTTTGCCTTTCGCGGGCAAGTGCTCCACCATCAGAGCTTCCCAAGCACGACTCAAGCTTGTGTCGTGCTTGGGTAGCTCTGATGGTAGAGCACTTGCCTGCGGAAGGCAAAGATCCCGAGTACGAGTCTCGGTCCGGCACACAGTTTTAATCTGTCAGGAAGTCTCATGTCAGCGCATACTCCGCTGCAGAGTGAAAATCTCATTATGGTTTTACTTGTTTGATAATGTAGATTACGATATACACTGTAAAGGATTTATTACCAACAATAATTAACACATAAAAATTCTGTTGTTTGTTTTTAGAGTGTACATTCTCAAAAACCCAATCCGAGTTACACTTTTATTGAGAAAATTTACGCACAGCCAAGTTCATAATGAATTTATGCACACAGGAAAATCATCGTGCTCGAACAGTTAAACGTAACATAATATCGAGATGAGCGCAATTTCATTTTGGTTGTACCGAAACCCTCGTGTCAAGGCACCTGCATCCCAATAGCGCTGCCTACCAACTGGAGATGATTTAAATATTACGCGCAGCACGTGCACCACATGAACAACAAAGATAATACAAAATCTACGTCAGCAGATAAAGATTATAGTTGCTAACTATACAAAGCTGAAGTAGTCAGTCCTCCACGATTATCAATAGTTGATATGCAGACAAAGTAACAAATATGCTTAAAAATGTCATGAAAGTAGTAAATAACAAGATGTGTGAGCATGTAGGATCTTAAAAACATGCGAGGTATTTCCTGCCGTTTTATTCACGTACGTTGTACATATTCCCTTGTGGGAACGAAATACAGGATGAGAAGGAACACTAGCAATCTCACCCCCCCCCCCCCCCCCACACCAACCGTAACTTCAAATATTCGGTATGAAATATTACTAGAATCTCTGTGCCAAATGTTAGCAGACCAACTTTATTTGACGGATGAAAGACATTTTTCAAAAGCCCTCGGTTTTAATTTCCTTACTTATAGGTCCACAATCAAAGGAAATATTTAGACAGGTAAAATCATTTCGTCACATTCAACTCCGTAATTTCGTTTTAATGCATGTGCTTCGTTTCATTATTCACCTGTGGACTGTCCATTGATTGCACCACATGGCAATTACCGTCTGTCAAAAATTAAAAACTCATTCTGCACTCCAGTCGCTGGAATGACATGAAAGTGTAAACAACCGCCGCGCCCGTTTTCTCGATATTTTCGCTGTAACTGCCCTGTGAGGCATTGAACTAAAAGAGGCTCATTGCCAGACTGATACTGGGTTGCGTCGAAACTGGACCCTTGCCATCCGCTTCCAAATATTTTATCGACTCTGTGTATTTATATACATTTTCTTTAATTCTATCTCTTTCTCCCCCATATACCCCCCATAGTACTCCACGTAAGTTGCCTTCGTCGGATTTAATGAGGCGGAGTATTGACAGGGTGCTGCTACCTGCCAGCTGGGTCGTTACATTCAGAACAACGTCCACTTGTGCTGTTTGTGTGATTCTCTCTAATATATGGAGTGAACAAACCAGTGATTACAACGAGAAGTAATTGCAGAGGATCAAAGTGTGCATTACCCCCTAAGAAAATCCTCCTATTTCAATGTAGGTGGATATCCTTGACAAAGTCCACACTTAACAATCATATGCAACCCTTCGCTCGACGAAAGATGTGTACCCTGGGAGTGGAAACTCACACCAATGCTCAAGTGGAGTGTGTGAGTAATCCACTAAATTACAGGCCCATATCATTAACGTCTACATGCAGCAGGATTCTGGAACATATATTGTGTTCTAACATTACGATTTATCTCGAAGATAACGGTGCATTGAAGTACAGTCAACACGAATTTAGAAAACATCGTTCTAGTGAAACACAACTAGCTCTTTACACACAGGTAGTTTTGAGTGCTGTTGACAAGGGATTTCAAATTTACTCTCTATTTCTAGATTTCCAGAAGGCGTCTCACACTGTACCATTGCGTGCTTATGGAATATTCTCTCATTTATATTAGTAGATTCGTAATTTCTTGTCGGAGACGTTACGGTTCTTAGTAATTGATGGAAAGTTATAGAGTAAGAAGTGAAGTAATCTCTGGTCGTTCCCCATGGCAGTGTTATACGCCCTCTGCTGTTTCTTATCTACATAAACCATTTCGGAGAAAACCTTGAGCATCCGTCATAGATTATTTGCAGATTATGTTGTTGTTTATCGTCTCGTAAATTCATCAGAACATCAAAAAATAATTGCAAAATGATTTAGAAAATATGTCTGTATGGTGCGAAAAATTGGCAATTGATCCTAAACAACAAAAATTGTGAGGTCATCCAGATGAGTGACAAAAGGAGCCTGTTAAACTTCGGCTACACATCAAATCAGTCAAATATAAAGGCCGTAAATTCAACGGTAGCTGAGTGGTCAGCGCGACAGAATGTTAAACCTAAGGGCCCGGGTTCGATTCCCGGCTGGTTCCGAGATTGTCTCCGCTCGGGGACTGGGTGTTGTGTTGTCCTAATCATCATCATTTCATCCCCATCGAATCGCAACTCGCCGAAGTGACGTCATATCGAAAGACTTGCACCATGCCAACGGTCTACCGGACGGGAGGCCCTCGTCATACGATATTGTTGTTAACTAAATACCCAGGAATTGCAATTACGAACAACTTAAATTGCAAGGAACACACAGAATTTGTCGCTGGGAATTGCTACCAAATACTGCGTGTATAGACGGGACACTTAGAAAATGTAACACATCTACTAAAGAGACTGCCTACGCTACGCTTGTCCTTCGTATTTTATAGTACTGCTGCGCGGTGTGGATTCCTTACCAGATGGGACAGACAGAGGACATCGAGAAAGTTCAAAGAAAGGCAGCACGTTTTGTATTATCGCGAAATAGGGGAGAGAGTTCACTGAAACGATACAGGAGTTGAGGTGGAAATCATTAAAACAAAGGCGTTTTCCGTTGGGGCGTTACGTTCTCGCGAATTTTCGCTCATCTGCTTTCTGATCCGTACGTATTTCCTTGACGCCGGCCTACATAAGGAGGAACGATATAATAAAATAAGGGAAATCAGCGCTCGCACGGAAAGATGTAGGTGTTCGTTTCACACGTAACCGGAGGAATGAACGTAGCTTACTCTGTCAGGATCTTTGATTAACCTTTAACACCCACTACAAAAGTTTCAGCGTGGGTGAAAGAATCGCAAACAATACAATCCAAAATAAATGTTCTCCTCAAAAAGAAAGTCCTCACTAAAAACTTCTAGCGCCACTGAAAGCAGTTTCTGTCCATTTATTCAATTTACGTTATCTCGTTCTTTGAAGTAAGGATCTCTCTTTATGAAAAAGTAAAAACAGGAAAAAAACAGCTTAAGACACGAAGTTAATAATGTTTATCAGAGCTCGACTTCTTTAATTGATTTCAGATTGTTATGCACATTGGTAGTGATGATACGTTTCATCATCAACGTTTAGTGGACATATTTCTTCGTCTGTCACATTGTCATTGTCTGATGTTGTTGACAGGGAAATCCCAGCTGCTCTTCCACTGATAACAGGAACATCCACACTTGATGTCTGTGTTTAAGGAAAATGGGCACACAGAATAACACATTTATTGGGTTGTGGAGACTGGACAATCACTGGCGGTGCATGAAGAGGAACAATGATACGTGCCCTGTATTCCCCATACGAGTGGCATATCCCTTATGGCTGGAAGAATTTCTATGGGATTTGACATAACGAATTCCGTCGCCTGCCAAGTTTTTTGGTAGTTACTCGATCCTGTGAAGGGTGACGTGAGACGTAGGAAGCTTAGCGTATATTAAATTCCATTTCAGAGTGGTAAGGCTGACATCGGCGCTTCGATTCCCACACACACGACTCGAATGCAGTTTGAAGAATCGGCGGCAGTAGAACATTTCTTAAAAGAGGGAATGTAGAACACGAAATGAAATTTGACGAGGCCCAGATTCTTGCCCGTATGTTCGCTTTTGGGAACAATGTTTATAAGTAGACAAATGAAATATGGTTAACGGAAACCTTGATGAACAGAGACAAGAATTTTCCTCCTAGTAGCACGTAAAAGCCTAAATTATGTCGCGTCAAAACATGTCACTCATTCGCGCTGCCGGTATGAGCTATTAACGGCAGTAATTGAGCGACATATGTCATTGGCGTCAGGGTTCTACTACGGGTAGCGCCACAAGCCCAGTCTCGGGGCAGTACTTGTGGTGAGCGGCGCATGTGCAGTGTGTGATACGGGAACCTATATAGGAGGTCGGTTTGAAGTCTTAGCACCAGGTTTCAGTGGGACTCTGCTACAGCAGCGCCTCTCCTGCAGAAGGTTGACGGCTATATAGCCGAAATACTAGGACATGTACATTTTAGGATTCGGCAGGAAACCCGCAAGAATTACCAACATAAAATATTCGCTTGATGATAGACTCACGAACGAATGTAAGTATTTCATAAGAGCGGTTACGATACCTTGAGAGTTGATTTATGGGTTACCGAGTCGAAGGCACCCTTTGTGGGCTGGGAACGCTGTGATGGCAAACAGGACTATCAAAACAATAATACCCCATATGAAACATGATGTATAATCCAGTATATGTACTCATGGCGCGATGTATTGGTAGACCACTTGCGATGCGGTGTGTTTAACTTAAAATGTAACTATTCATAAAGGCAAATATTTAAATTAGTCGACATCTTTTTTTTTTGCGCTTAGCACTGCTACGTGCGCTAAACGTTTATTTCGTCGTATAAGATACGGTAGGTCCGGTGAGCCTACCGGCGTACCGTTACGTACGTTCCAAGGTGTCTGCCAGTGGTATCTTCGGGAAAGCCACCGTTACAGACTGCTCGTAGATTTCGTCATACACTGAAGAGCCAAAGACATTGGTACACCTGCCTATTATCGTGTAGAGCCCCCACGAGCACACAGAAGTCTCGCAACACGACGTAGAATGGACTCGACTAATATCTGAAGTAGAGCTGGGGGAAGTTGGCTCCTCGAATCCTGCAGAACTTGCTATCAATCATAACAGTACGAAGGGGTGGATAACAGCACGTTGCAAGGCATCCCAGAGATGTTCAATAATGTCCATGTAGGGGGAGTCTGCTGGTCAATGGAAGTGTTTAAACTCAGAAAAGTGTTCCTGGAGCCATTCTCTAGCAATGCTGGCCGTGTAGGGTGTCGCATTGTCCTGCTGGAATTGCCCAAGTCCGTCGGAATGCACAATGGACATGAATGCATACAGCTGATCAGACAGGATGCTTACGTACGCATCACCTATCAGATTCGTAGCTAGACGTATCAGTGGTTCCTTGTCACTCGAATTACACACGTCCAACACCATCACAGAGCCTCCACCATCTTGAACAGTCCCCTGCTGATACTGAGTCCATGGATTCGTGAGATTGTCTCCATACCCGTACACGTCCATTCGGTCGATACCATTTGAAACGAGACTGGTACGACCAGGCAACATTTTTCCAGTCATCGACAGTCCAATGTTGATGTTTACAGGCTATCATTAAGGGTACACAAGTGAGCATTGAAATATGCAGAAATGTGTGGAAATTTTGCACTTATGTCACGTTGAACTACACTCCTGGAAATGGAAAAAAGAACACATTGACACCGGTGTGTCAGACCCACCATACTTGCTCCGGACACTGCGAGAGGGCTGTACAAGCAATGATCACACGCACGGCACAGCGGACACACCAGGAACCGCGGTGTTGGCCGTCGAATGGCGCTAGCTGCGCAGCATTTGTGCACCGCCGCCGTCAGTGTCAGCCAGTTTGCCGTGGCATACGGAGCTCCACCGCAGTCTTTAACACTGGTAGCATGCCGCGACAGCGTGGACGTGAACCGTATGTGCAGTTGACGGACTTTGAGCGAGGGCGTATAGTGGGCATGCGGGAGGCCGGGTGGACGTACCGCCGAATTGCTCAACACGTGGGGCGTGAGGTCTCCACAGTACATCGATGTTGTCGCCAGTGGTCGGCGGAAGGTGCACGTGCCCGTCGACCTGGGACCGGACCGCAGCGACGCACGGATGCACGCCAAGACCGTAGGATCCTACGCAGTGCCGTAGGGGACCGCACCGCCACTTCCCAGCAAATTAGGGACACTGTTGCTCCTGGGGTATCGGCGAGGACCATTCGCAACCGTCTCCATGAAGCTGGGCTACGGTCCCGCACACCGTTAGGCCGTCTTCTGCTCACGCCCCAACATCGTGCAGCCCGCCTGCAGTGGTGTCGCGACAGGCGTGAATGGAGGGACGAATGGAGACGTGTCGTCTTCAGCGATGAGAGTCGCTTCTGCCTTGGTGCCAATGATGGTCGTATGCGTGTTTGGCGCCGTGCAGGTGAGCGCCACAATCAGGACTGCATACGACCGAGGCACACAGGGCCAACACCCGACATCATGGTGTGGGGAGCGATCTCCTACACTGGCCGTACACCACTGGTGATCGTCGAGGGGACACTGAATAGTGCACGGTACATCCAAACCGTCATCGAACCCATCGTTCTACCATTCCTAGACCGGCAAGGGAACTTGCTGTTCCAACAGGACAATGCACGTCCGCATGTATCCCGTGCCACCCAACGTGCTCTAGAAGGTGTAAGTCAACTACCCTGGCCAGCAAGATCTCCGGATCTGTCCCCCATTGAGCATGTTTGGGACTGGATGAAGCGTCGTCTCACGCGGTCTGCACGTCCAGCACGAACGCTGGTCCAACTGAGGCGCCAGGTGGAAATGGCATGGCAAGCCGTTCCACAGGACTACATCCAGCATCTCTACGATCGTCTCCATGGGAGAATAGCAGCCTGCATTGCTGCGAAAGGTGGATATACACTGTACTAGTGCCGACATTGTACAGCTCTGTTGCCTGTGTCTATGTGCCTGTGGTTCTGTCAGTGTGATCATGTGATGTATCTGACCCCAGGAATGTGTCAATAAAGTTTCCCCTTCCTGGGACAATGAATTCACGGTGTTCTTATTTCAATTTCCAGGAGTGTATTCTCTACAGTCGTCGTTGGTCCAGTTCGTGCAGGGTCTTTCTCCGGCCGCAGCGACGTCGGAGATTTGATCTTTTCCCGAATTCCGGATATTCGCGGTACACTCATGAAATGATCGTGCGGGAAAATACTCGCTTTATAGCTATTTCGGAGATGCGCCGACTATAACCCACGTTCAATCTCAGTTAAATCTTTATAATCTGCGATTGTAGCAGCAGTAACCGACCTAACAAAGACGCCAGACACTTGTCTTATATAGGCGTTGTCGACCGCAGCGCCGTATTCTGGCTGTTAACGTATCTACGTATTTGAATACGCCAATTTCCCTTCAGTGTATGTGTATAACATCAGTTTTAAGGGCCTCCTCCGCAGTGCTGTTGATATTTTATCAAAATTTATTCCATTGTTGGAAATGGGCGTTTGTCTTATCTCTGAGTGCAAGAGAGGATTTCCGAAGTTACGATACTGTATCGGCCACATGCGATAATAAATACAATTTCGCACAAGGCTATCAGTGTATCAATGAGCTTGCGTGAGACAAGTGGATAAGCAAAGAATTTATATCTCAGTGAATCTGCATTGGGTATTGACGTCATTAGCATAGATTTTAAGCACAACTGTAACTTTCATTACCGCGTGTGCTCAAGAAGACATGATAGCGCGTGGGAGAATCTCTTGTTAAACATCCCAGGAATTGAATTCCTCTCCATTTCTGGCAGTCATCACGTTAAGGTAACGGGCTGTTTGCAGGGAGGAGCACAGATGGCTGTATATGATTCATTAGTAAAATATAGTAGTTCAGTAGTCACGATAATGGACGGTTATTAATTTTAACGACAAAGTATGGACATTGATTTTTTTTCTTTAAAATCATGCAGGCAGCCAGTCCAGAAGGATTCAGAGGCAAACCAGCCACACACTCGGTGTATCTTGCAGTGCAGATGTGTCAATAAAGAACTTGACTTGCAGCAGCCTTTCTTTGGTGCTTCCTGGGTTCCCACGTCACCTTTACCACCCACGCACACCATACTAGCTCTGAGCCGTCCCACCCTGCGGTGGGGGATGCTATAGAATGGTTACAGATTCATGAGTGGGATGTATGGATAGAGGAATTTTATTTCGTCTGTCTCTTAGAGCTGTAACAAAGTCCACGAGATATAACCAGTAATAATAGAAAGATGAAGCTGGTTGTTGCATAGATATTGTCACCGAAGAGAAGGAAACTAGGTAGTCGGAATATGAGGTCGCTAGATGACAAAGTTATCTACATTACTGTTCAAAATTATTGCACACCCTTGATTGCAGTGAAGTTCTTCTGTTAGTTACACATCTTCACACATAAATGTGTATGTACTTACTTGTCTTTCGTGCTTGTGGCAATGCCTAGTAACAAAGTTTCTCATACTGACGATCAGGGGCGGTGGCAAAGGGTGTGGGGGGGGGGGGGGAGGTATGGGGGCTATATACAATGCAAATTTAGAAAAGATTATAAACCTATCGAGACGCTCAAGATAGAAAACTAGACGAAGTGGCAACACGCTTTTTGTCAAAAACAGTGTGTTGAAACATTTCCGCAGTTGCATGCTTCAGGAACTTTGGAATAATCCTTTGTGTGCGAAATCGACGACGTGCTGTGAACGATATATCCGCAGAAGAGGAAATACGTGAAACGTTACTAAGGGGTACGAAAGGAATTTCATCAGTACGATTAAGAGTTGAATTTTAACTCAGTTATTGGGATGTATAGAAAGAAATGATAATTAATATCTTCAGCGAAGCTTGGAACGTCCAACAGCTTTGTATAATCTTCACGAGGGGCTGATGTGGTTGGTACCCAGTAAATACCGTAGAACCAACATCGAATCCCTTAGGTAGATAATCTTGATGAACAGAGACTACAAAATTTGTGTGATGCCTGGGTGTTTCATGATCTACACCAAGTGTGACTACCGTGACGCGATAGCCATTCCAGATATCTGTAAAAGAATGGGCTCTGCAATGTCTAATGATATTTTGAAAACTTTTGGCCATTGTACTCATAGCGTTATCTTAAAAACAATACAAAAATTAGGAAATGCCATCAAATTCTCCCAAAGTGTCAGTGTAACTTTGCTCTAACCCCAACAATAACATACGATTAATTGACAACTAACTGATCTACTGGAAATAAAGCGGTCAGTCTGTCACAGTTGCCCATAATCGATGGCTGTTTGTGCAACTGGAATCGAACCACTCATCAGGATATTTTACAGTTCGCTTCCAGGTAACACACGTAAAACGCTTACGAAACAGCTTCTGTGAATCAACGGTGTTTACAATCAGCTGCAACAAATCTACAATAATGAACTTAGGGGAAGGCATACAACGGGATGATCAATGATGTTCAACCTCAATGGTTGACTTCCAGTGCTACCTCTGGCGTCCTACGCACCATGTTGCCAGGTGTCAACTGGCGCTCGATACTGAAAAAATTAGGGCCATCATGCAACAACATTCCAAGCGAATTCTCGGTTTTATCGAGGAAGTATAACTAGTGGATGATATTATCTCACGGAAAGTTCGTTTCGTAGCGTCCAGTTTGCAAGTACCAGCGCCCATAGACAACAGTCTACTGAAATGTAAGCTCCCGACGGGTAGAGCGGTCGCCTGGTGGAAGTCTTGTTAGCTCACGTCACTACGGCGACTTTCATGTCTATCTGGATGATACGATGATGAAGGCAACACAACATTCAGTCGCCGATCGGAGAAAATCTCAGATACAGCCAGGAATCGAACTCTCACCTCTCGCACGAAATGCTGTCGCGTAGATGACTCAGTCATGGAGGTGGACCAAGTGTCTACCACCAGTTTACTGGCTACTACTTCGTACACCGTGTAAACATCTTCAAAGTAAAATCCATCACACTAAAATTACTCATTGGTGAAAATGGGATCGGATTAACAGAAAAGAATGCAAAACACAAGCCATCACTAGTACATAAGGTTTTTGAAATATAATTTTCACCCGTACGAACGTGCCGAGTGTACTTATATAAGCAGTTAAACCAAAAAGACATGCCCCAACCATCAACTTTGGAAATGTACATTCAGATCTCAGTTTTCTGAGAATTTCTATAGTCGAGAGATTCTATGCAAAACATGACGGCACTGTGTGAAACGGAAATAAGTTTCGTCACCAGATTTAAAAAAGTCAGATCCGAGCAGAATTGAACCTGAATACGCTCATGACACTCGGCCTGAGGCGTATAAGAAAATCCACAATACGCAAGCTTACATTAGCTCTTACGACAACATGATATTAACTTGTGGATGAAACGATTCAAGTGCATCCACTTTCATCGTTACCAAGGACGGCAGCACTGTATGTCTACGTCCAGGAGGTGTTGATACATGACAAGTAGCGATACCTTGGCCAGGAAAAAACTATAGTAATCTGGCTATTAGACCAATTCGTGTACTAGGTGATCAAATCAGAAAGACTAACACAATGCTTACTTTGTAAAACATTACCTTAAGAAGCGCCCATGCCAACGTCCCTCTCCTCTACCTCTCATAGCCATAAAAAATTACAAGTTTCGATTTTTAAAAATTGTGATGAAACTTACAATGAGAAATCTTTTCTTTTTGTCAAAATATTGCTCTGAAACTGAGGTTTTTAAAATATAATGTCTTATAACCAAAAAATTAGTACCACAAGACTTAATATAGACTAAACAACAGATGCTACCATCCATCATCGTAACAGCGCCACTTTGCTCCCTAATTCTGCTTGATACATATCGGCACGCGGTAAACATGTGTCCAGTACTAATTAATGAAGCAGTTAACGATGAATGACGATAGGTATACTCCTGGCCCGTTGTGGTCGTAAACAATTCCGGCTTCCCGAAGAGTTATGAAAAACAAAATAGATGTATAATGAGACATGTATTTAGAAGTTTAGAAAAAGTTTTGAATTTTAGTTGTCTTCTATTACATCTGGCTTGGTTTAAGTTCACATTCATCACTACAAAGAAGCACGGACTTGAACACAAACGGCGCTAAAATACGTCTTCACGAAACGTTAATCCCCTGTGCCATTTGTACGACAGCTTCTCTATGATGCACCGAAGGGCTAACTTCAAAAATTTTTCAATTTCAATAATCCTCCGACACTTAGGTTATTAATTTTTCATTGACACACTCTATTGGAACCGTAGCCATGCTAGTAGACAGCTGACGTTGTTGACAGTCGTAAACAAAAGGCGACATGGATCAACGAAGTTCAACTTATCATGTGTATACTGCACACACACACACACACACACACACACACACACACACACACACACACACACACATTACGTCGCCTAACTCCCGTCTGCTTCGCATCATATTGGTCATCAATTGTCACTTACATATGTGTCGACGCAAGAATAAATTATAGTTACTCTGGAAGTGTATTCCCAGTTGCGAATATGAACGACCATCAGCTTTATAATGGAAAGACGACAGTGAAAATTTGTGCCAGACTGGGACTCCAATTGGAACTTCCCGCTTTACGCGAGGAGTCCGATGAACCGATTTGGCTACCCGAGCACGATCCACGACCAAACTTCCGTGTGTTGTCATTCCTGGTTGTATGTCCGAAGAAACGATCCATGCCGGCTGGAGTGGCCGAGCGGTTCTAGGCGCTTCAGTCCGGAACCACGCTGCTGCTACGGTCGCAGGTTCGAATCCTGCCTCGGGCATGGATGTGTGTGATGTCCTTACGTTAGTTAGGTTTAAGTAGTTCTAAGTTCTAGGGGACTGATGACCTCAGATGTTGAGTTTCAAAGTGCTCAGAGCCATTTGAACCATTTGAACGATCCATGGTTTTTATTAACAACACGAGGACTGCAATATCAAATTCGGACAACAATGCAAATGGAGTACATGAAACGATTACATTTATATATCAATAGCCCAATAGGTTCAGAGGTACCAGGTATCGACCCATGCTGAAACACCCATAATAGTACTTAGTGTATATTGCTGCTTTTCGCGGGTGATGCTGTAGTATACAGAGAAGTTGCAGCTTTAGAAAATTGCAGCGAAATGCAGGAAGATCTGCAGATGGGCACTTGGTGCAGGGAGTGGCAACTGACCCTTAACATAGACAAATGTAATGTATTGCGAATACATAGAAATAAGGATCCTTTACTGTATGATAGCGGAACAAACACTGCTATCAGTTACTTCTGTAAGATTTGAAGTGGAATGATCATATAAAATTAATTGTTGGTAAGGTAGGTGCCAGGTTGAGATTCATTAGGAGAGGCCTTAGAAAATGTAGTCCATGAACAAAGGACGTGGCTTACAAAACTGTCGTTCGACCTATACTTGACTTGCTCATTAGTGTGGGATCCGTACCAGCTCGGGTTGACAGTGGAGATAGAGAAGATCCAAAGAAGAGCGGCGCGTTTCGTCACCGGGTTATATGGTAAGCGTGATAGCGTTACGGAGATGTTCAGCAAACTCAAGTGGCAGACTCTGCAAGAGAGGCGCTCTGCGTCGCGGTGAAGTTTGCAGGTTTCGAGAGGGTGCGTTTCTGGATGAGGTGTCTAATGTATTGCTTCCCCCTACTTATACCTCCCGAGGAGATCACGATCGTAAAATTAGAGAGATTAGAGCCCACACGGAGGCTTTCCGGCAGTCGTTCTTCCCGCGAACCATACGCGGCTGGAAAAGGAATGGGAGGTAATGACAGTGGCACGTTAAGTGCCCTACGCCACACACTGTTGGGTGGCTTGCGGAGCATAAATGTAGATGTAGATGTAGTATAGTCTGCAAGGGCGGCGCAACGACTCCGGCATCCAGGCGATCGTACATGTGGCGAACAGTCTCGTGGGATATGTTTTGCTACGCCCTTTCGACCTGTTCACCTAGTTCTGTGAGAGTTCTTGGTTTACGACTCGCACGAGTAACTTCTCATCCAACAATATCTCACAGGTGGAGGCAAGTCTGTAGATCGTGGACGTTGCTGCACTTTCTTGCAGAGCTCGCTGAGTTTCACAGGCTGTGTGTTGGCAGGCACTATCCGGTTGGAGCAACACATCAACTTTCTGTTGCAAGGACCGCAAAGGAACGAGTCTAACAATATGCTGCACGTTCCTAGCACTGGTTAGCGCCCCGACCAGAAACACCAAAGGTTAAAGAGAATGGTAGCTTATAGAACACCAGTCTGGAATGTGGCCAGTGTGTCTTGGACAAGTGTACGCTACAAGACAGGCGTTCACCAGGTCTAGGTCGAATGCGCTAGCGACCATCACTTGCATGTAGCGAGAATCCCCTTTCATCACCGAAGGCCGCGGAGTACTATTCCACTTCCAAGTGATCATCTGACGGCAAAGGATGTGTACGTTGGCGTTGGGGCGTGAGTGGAAGACTGGCTATAGGTGTGCGCGTCCTTAACTCCGCTACTAATAACCTGTTTGCGACAGTTCGTAGTGCCACGTCCGGGCTGAAAAGCCCTCTATGCTATGGTATGCTATGCTATGTGTTGTGGTAACTGTACAATCTGCCACAGCTGCCCTTATAACACGACGAACCTGGCGAGTGTCTGTGCTGTGTGAACGTCCGGATCCTTGTCTACGAGTGTGAGAATGATGTTCATGTGGCGGCTGATATCAGCCTCGTTGCACACGTGATGCAGCACATCCAAATTGTGTAGCAGTTCTCCGGAGCGACCATCCCATTACTCGGAGGGCAAGAACCTGACACCTTTCAAACTCGCCCAGTTTGATGTAGGAAGCAGGAGTGCGTCTCTGTGTCATGGTTGACTGCTCGCTTCATACGTTTGCACCGTATTGAGCCTTCTGGCTCTCAGCATTACCTATTAAAGGGCAGACACAGGTGAGGCTCTGGTAATTATTCCATTATCTGTCTGTTTTCGGACGACGTTGAAACCATATTCAGCATATCTACTATCTCCCAGGTAGCTTATGCTGTCATCGGATCAAATGCGACGACACCTTTCAGGAAGTATTAATGTTTTTTCCGGCAGTGCATTTGTCCGCCGATTCCGTGCACCGACTTTTAATTACTATGTCCTAACCTGAACGGGAATTACATAGTGTGTGTACAAGTACAGTTGGCGATGCAGGAACGACAACGTGAGGAATCTTAGATCCGGCCATGAGTCGTGCACGGTTAGTGAAAACGGTTAATGAGATGCTCGGGCAATGCGGAAATCCTGGTTCGAATCCCGGTTCGGCACCAATTTTCACTGTCGTCATTCCTTTATGCAGCTGATGCTTGTTCATATTCGCAACTGGGATTACATTTTATGTATTTAGTAAATGCTGTAGTGGCCGCAGTGCCTGTTCCAAACTAACATTGCATACGGCTTTTTAACAATTGTTCCAATGGGTGAAAAAAATTGTTTCCTAGGAGGTGTTTGAACGTCGTTCCGACGCGTTCCTACCGAAATTGAGCCACGGGATTAAAACGATACACTGTGAACAGCAACGGCATCGGAATCTTGATAGATTGTAAATATGGATGATATAAAACAAGGTCTCGCGTAACATTTTCAGATTACAGAAGCTTAAGATACCATACTTTCAGCCATGAATGTACATTTTTTCGGGTATGTATTATTTGATTTGTGGTGTAGGGCCGATTGTACCAAGTGTAGTTCAAGAGGAGGCCGAGCGGATACTGCAACAGGCAATCTGATTGTAAGTAGGCTGTTTAGGTTTTTTTATTGGTAACGCCACCTCTGTATGAAAATCACTGGCTGTGCTGTGTGCAGTCGGTGGCTCCTTTGCATTGTTGTAATACTCGCCATTGTAGTGTTAGGCAGCTGGCTGTGAACAGCGCGTAGCGTTGCTCAGTTGGAGGTGAGCCGCCAGCAGTGGTGGATGGGGGGAGAGAGATGGCGGAGTTTTGTAATTTGTCATGAACTGCTATATACATTATGACTATTAAGGTACATACATTGTTTGTTCTCTATTAATATCTTTCATTTGCTAACTATCCCTATCAGTAGTTAGTGCCTTCCATTGTTTGAATCTTTTATTTAGCTGGCAGTTGTGGCGCTCGCTGTATTGCAGTAGCTTGAGTAGCGAAGATTTTTGTGAGGTAAGTGATTTGTGAAAAGTACAGGTTAATGTTAGTCAGGGCCATTCTCTTGCAGACATTATTTAAAGTCAGATTGCGTTGCGCTAAAAATATTGTGTGTCAGGTTAAGCACAGTCGTATATAATTGTTCAAAGGGGACGTTTCATATGTCGACCCTTAGCCTAGGATACCTCACTGGAATCTTCAGATTTTTTTCTTGTAGTTTGTGTAATTAGTGTAACTATTGTTTATTGCTAGCGCGTAATTGTAGAGAGAATCTCCTTTGTAGTTGCAGTCTTTCATTGCAGTACAGTAAAACAGTTGTGGCATGCATGTAGATTTGCACCAAGTATTTCGCAGCTGCAATTAACTACATATTATTTTCAGTGCTATGTTAATGTGTTCTCTTATTTTTGCTCTTCAAATTGTGCTTTTCTGTGTTATCGTGTGAAATATTGTGACAATACTGGCGTGTGAAAAACGTAATACTAGGCTCCAAAGTAAACTGAGAAATGACAGTGAAGACGAAAGCAGTGTGTTAGCGCCGCAGAGTAATGAATTAACTAACGTTCAAAGTAGTAATTTGGTAATTGTGCATAGGGAAATGGAGCGGGCGGCAAACAATGGCGTGGACAGTGAAACAATTAGTGAAGAGGGAAGCATTATCGATCGATCGGTCGGCAACAGCTCGCCTCAGGAATCGGGAATGACAGAGCACAATATTGCAAATACTGTAGACTCAGGTTTTGGGTTCTCACCGTTTTCTCAAATGAGTCAAGACACATTTTCTGCTTGTCATAATGTGAATGTTGCCAGTGCAACTTCACTGCCTAAAAGAACTGAGGAACATGTTTCAGACACCAGTGCATTGTTATTACAATTAATGCAACAAATGGGACAAAGGCTACAACAGTTAGACACAATGGAGCAAAATCTTCAAAAGTTAGACACAATGGAACAAAATCTTCAAAAGTTGGACACAATGGAACAACACCAGAGACAAACACAGCAACAGTTAGACGCAATGGAACAAAATCTTCACACCACGCTTGAACAAACACGTGAAGATTTAACTACTGAGTTACATAACATCGAATCGAAAAGTCAAAAAGTCTGTAATGACGTAAAAATACAAATTTGTGAGCATTTTCAACCTATTTTTTCGCGGCACGAAAATGCATTACAGAATCACGAAGCAGCCATAAAAGAACTGCAAACGATTGTTCATGAAAATCATGAGACCTTGTCGGCTAAAATTGACTCAGTTGCATCTACCGATTCGGTTACGCTACTTGCAAAAACTCAAGAAAACTTAAAGGACACAGTAGATTCGATTTCAACACAAATGGACACTCTGAAACTTGGTTCAGAAAAACACACTGAGGAAATGTGTTCACTATCGGAGAAAGTAGCCGAACTTTCGGATCAGTTCACTAACTTATCTACGAAGGTAGATGATAATCTGAACGACACAAAACCGGTAGTCTTTAATGACGCAGAAGAGTGCGAACAAATTAGGAAACTGAAAAAAAATCTGAATCAAATTAATACGCAACACCAAAGAGAAATCCGGGAAGTACAAGATCAGCTGACACAGGTAATGCAAGAATTACATATTTCAGAGGACACTCGCGCCCCAATACGTGAAGAGGGACTTAGAAATACGGAAAAGCCGCAAAATAATAACACAGGGCATTACGGAAGTTATGAAAGAAACTGGCAATGTACACCGAATTTTGAGATGGAACGGCCGACACGACCTAACAATGACCGATATGCGACTCGCCGACACGATGATTTTGACTATAAGCTGTTCATTACTACACGTAAATTCAAAACGTTTAAGAATTCTGGCAACGACATTCATCCACAAGCGTGGCTCCATCAATTCTCTCATTGTTTTCCTCCCAACTGGTCGTTAGAACACAGATTAGAATTTATGTGTGGCTACTTAGAGAATGAACCAGCTGTAAGAATACGATCGGTCATTCACGATTGCCACAGTGAAGGAGAATTTTACCATGCCTTCCTCTCAGCATATTGGTCTCAAGCCACACAAGACCGAGTAAACATGGCATCATAATGATGAAACATTTCGAACAATCTGAATTCTCCAGTCTTGTGAAATATTTTGAAGACATGTTGCACAAGAATCAGTACCTGTCAAACCCATACAGCCCCTCAGAACTCATCCGCATTTGCTTAATCAAATTACCTGAACATTTACGACATATTATTTTGGCAGGACGTTGCAAAGAAGACATTGAGGCTTTTCAGGGACTGTTACAAGAACTGGAAATTGACACTGACAATCGCGGAACGCACGAGCACAACAATTACAGAACACATCCGTCGCAATTCCGCGATGAAAGAAATAATAACTGGATGCGACACGGCTATTCTCACAACACATATCGTGACCAAAACAGACACCACCCGTATGACAACCGTTGGTAGAGTAGTAATAATTACAGGGAAAGATCACCTCTCCATGGTAATGACTATCACAGAGACAATCAGAGAAACAGACAATATGGGAACCAAAATAAATATTATCAGGGGAATAACTTGAGACGCAATGGTCCAGCGCGCAGTTTCGATTCAGGGAGAAATTCTCCACCACGTGACAGACAAGAAAGAAACTATGGCATCTACCGATATGACGACAGACGATATGATCGTAACGAAAGACCTGAATTGCATCAGAACTGGCGGGATTCAAACAGAGCTGGGCCCTCTCGGCAAGGCGAATTTGTAGAAGTTCGGTCTCCTAATCACAATAACGACGCGCGCCAACAAAGAAACAGACAATGACTCACACAGCAGGCAGCCGCGTGCGCCGGCTGGCTGGGAGAAAAATAACATAGACGCTAACCTTGAGAAAAATTCCAGTATTCTTTACCGACTTATATCGCATTCTGCACCACATTTCACATGTAAAACCGTTTATTGAGAGATAATGTGCTTTTTTAACTTGAGATTTTAATGCAACATTTTGGTTTATTTGAAAATATATTCTGAAATTAAAGTGTTTTCTGAGAGATACCAGATGACACAGAGGTTAGTTTATGTGACAGGTACACGACTATATCACGACGCTACTAATGTGTGACACAATTTACATTGTTGCTTTTGCGGTGTATCTGTTTTATATCTGCGCAATTTTTCTGAATTCTTCTGGAAAGTAAAACATCTTTTAGTAGTAACTTTTGTGGTATAGCTACAAGGAGACAGCCTTTTCTGTAGCACAACAATACGTTACAGCACAGTACTTTCTTCATCACGGTAATAAGCGTAATAACTAAGATATCTATACACAAAGCATTTCACTTTTGTTTATCATGAGGTAAGTACATTGACTTCTGCAGAACTTAGCTTTCGGAGGACGATATCTACGAGACTTTCACAGAGGTTATCTTACAACATGACGCACAGTTTAGCGCTACAGTACACGTATTTGAGTGATTAATTTCGCACTTAAAACATTTTTTTTAAGATATTTGAAGTACAATGATACAAGGGTTTTCCGTGATATATTTCATTCCATTGCTGTAATCTGTAACACCTGAGGGTATAATTACATTAATCCTCTGGGGGGTACACGCTTACTTTGTGTACCATGTGTTTGGCGAGCACAAGGAGCCCTAGCTAATATGGTATTTGCTTATACAACTTTACACATCGGTACCATATTTCTCTAACACAGAATTACACAGCTATCTGATCATTTAACTGAAAGAGACAAATATTTATTTTACTACATCAGTGACAGATGTTTACGTAATTACACAGTTGGATAATTTCACACTTATGAAATTGTATTTTGTCTGTACTTTGTGAACTGTTCATATTTTTTCAGAACCACTGTGATACTATGACAGCTTTGAATGATGTATTTGGTATGGGATCATGATTTTTAAAGTACATTTGAGGTAGATGACACTACTGAAATGAGCAGAGAATTTTCTTTAGGTTTTGAAATTATTGTAGAAAGCTACGACGTTTTTGAGATTTGACTGAGGTGTTATGATGTTATTATTACGACGACGATGTGTATTATGCTGTTGAGGTATGTTTATGATCAATAAGCTGGTGCTATATAAGGAATGTGATTACGTGTTTATATGTATATGAATAATGAATAGAAGTTAGGGACTATGGTTTGTGAAAAAGGTTGTTGGAAACCAAGAATCGTACTTTAAGAGTTATGAAACGTGTGTATATGCGTGAATGTATCACAATGCTGGCGAAAATTTTTTAGACGCTGTTATATTTATAGGATTTTGTTTCTACAGATTTGTAACCTTAATTCTTGACCTGTGAAATATATTTATATGAGACTGTCACTGTAGCGGAAACTGGTGTCATAAATATTTCGGTAAGAATGTTCAGTGACCACCTGCACGTAATGCGTCGTGGGCACCCAGCTGAGCGGCCAGGTGTGTCAGACGCCTGGAAAAAAAAGCCATTATTGCGAGCCCTTTTCAGCGGCACAGGTAGGAAAAAAAAAGGGAGGCCATTATCCTCGCTATTGACGTTCCTTTGTAGAGAGCATCGCAAAAACGACACGGTCGAACTTGAAAACATATGTTGACACTGTGGAGCTCTTAATTTATGATATTTACAGAAATGCCTAATGAAATGAAGAGAAATATTTTTACATCTGCACACCTGATTATGACAAGCGTCTTTCTATGAGAGTTGAGAGATTTTCTGTACTACCTTATGAAATGCCCTATGGCTAATGAATGATGTTTCATGCCTTCCTATGTGCATATTTACTCATTTTGTTTAATATCTAGTTTCTAGCTGCATTGCAGCATTGGTTAAAACAAAATTTTATAGATGTACTAATATAAATATTTTCTGTCTACAGATCGAGTAAATAATAATTTTTTCAAAAAAAAATGCGGGAGCACAAAAAGACATTTACCTTCACAGGAACTGCAATCATAGTTTTCTTTTCAAGTACTTGTTAATTTCTTTTGTAGAATTAATTGTGATGCATCACTCTAGTGTTTAGATGTGACATAGGTATTAGACATGGCCATTTTTAGTGTAATACTTTTTCTGCTTGAACTTTGTCATGTTTAGGTATAAGTTATGCTGTTTGCCAGGCATAGTGCTACCGAATTATAATTTGTGTTACTCTGCTAAGCCAGATTTATTTTTCTTGTTTGCTGCTCATTGCCTTATATTAGTTGTAATATTGCATTTGCTTTGCTAATTTATGCTGCTTGCTTTGCCTTTTCTATTTTTTATCATTGTTGTTTGTGTTAATTGTTTTATGCTGTTGCATTGCCTCATCCCTTAGTTTAATATCTGAGCTCAGTAGATTTAAGTTAGCTTAAGAGGGGGTAGACTATATAAGAAACTAGTTGTGATGAATGGAAAGAAATGCATTGAAGGTATATGAAAACGTTTTGGGCCAAAATGAGTATTGTACAATGATCCGTAATTATTTTGAAAGAAATATGAACAGAGTAGAGAAAGCAGGTATTGATAGGACTTTTTGGAAATAATGAGGAATGAAGTGAGATCTCCGAGAAGTAAAGAAAGTTTTGTTTGTGTACCCATGTGTATTTGTTTTCTTCCTGTCTCTGTGTACTGTTTCATAGAATTTTTTTTTCTCTTCTAATACTAAGCTACATTCACTATGATGAGGAATTCTGTTATCCTCAAATATAATTTGCATTAATAATATGTTATTTTCTTTGTAAAGATGATTAGATATTATTTATTCTGTTTCGTTTTAATGCTCATGTGTGAAGTTGATGTTTTAAAATTTATTCTGATCTTTATGTATGTACTTATGTCATTATTTTTGTAACACTGATGTATATGTTATTTCTTCTTTTGTAAAGCCCATATTACTACAAATGTTATCTGTATTATTATGTTTTTAATGACGTATTTTGTAACTTTGTAATAGTATTCTCATGTTATAAAATTGTAATTGACACTAGTTTATCAAACTAAGTAACTTGTAAGCATTCATTTCACTGCACACATTTCTGTTGGTCATAGTATATGGACAATATGTGAGAAGTAGGGACTGTTAGTGTTTGCACGTGTGTTAATAATTCAGCAAGGGACTGGATAACAGCATTGCTGGTTCTAAGGACAATTCCAAAAACTTTGTGAGTGCACAAGTGGTGGTTTATGGACTTGCTATATTGTCCGCAAGACGCTTCAATGGTGATTGTGCACCTGCATAGTCACAACAGATGGCTGCTGGCCATCTCTACAAGGACTACAGTGGGTCTACATCTGATGATCCATCAATACCATTATTTCTACAAGGACTACAGTGGGATTGCTCTGTGATGACCTACCCACCAATACTCTTCAAAACTTCGACTGACTCCGCTGTGGGTTTGCTCTGTTGTGGCCCATGACCTGTCTGCATGTCGAGAGTCAGCACTGTCTTTCCGTTGGAAGGACAACGATACTTCTTCAAGACTGCATGGAAATCCACTACTTCCGTGTGCATTTTCTTTTACTGCGCAGACTTTGAGAAAAACACTGCAATGTGATGAATGATCAGGACTGTCTTTATGGACTGTGAGAAAATTTTAGCTTTTGACCAACATTGTGTCAATAAGTGTGCGCATTTGATTTCTTTGTTATTGTAATTACGATTATGAAAAATTTTAACAAATATGTATTGGCCACTGCCCACACCAATTTGTAAAATTTTTTGTGGGGAGTATGGGGGCTATGTAAGTAGGCTGTTTAGGTTTTTTTATTGGCAACGCCACCTCTGTATGAAAATCACTGGCTGTGCTGTGTGCAGTCGGTGGCTGCTTTGCATTGTTGTAATACTCGCCATTGTAGTGTTAGGCAGCTGGCTGTGAACAGCGCGTAGCGTTGCTCAGTTGGAGGTGAGCCGCCAGCAGTGGTGGATGTGGGGAGATGGCGGAGTTTTGTAATTTGTCATGAACTGCTATATACATTATGACTATTAAGGTAAATACATTGTTTGTTCTCTATTAATATCTTTCATTTGCTAACTATCCCTATCAGTAGTTAGTGCCTTCCACAGTTTGAATCTTTTATTTAGCTGGCAGTTGTGGCGCTCGCTGTATTGCAGTAGCTTGAGTAGCGAAGATTTTTGTGAGGTAAGTGATTTGTGAAAACTACAGGTTAATGTTAGTCAGGGCCATTCTCTTGTAGAGATAATTTAAAGTCAGATTGCGTTGCGCTAAAAATATTGTGTGTCAGGTTAAGCACAGTCGTATATAATTGTTCAAAGGGGACGTTTCATGATTATTGTTTGTTTATAATAATACTTGAACAGTAAATACTTAACTTCGAAAGAAAGTAGGGAAAGAAAGTAGGGAAAGAAAGTAGGGAAAGAAAGTACTGTTCACAAAGATGACATGAATTTGGTGCTGTCACTGACATTTATATTTAGCACTTCATTACAGAATAATAGTTCCTCATCAGAAACTAAGTATCTCTAACAATGCATAGTGACCAGGATAACTGTTCTAATCGCACATAACTGAATCTGTAGTACCGTGATACTGTCGTCGGAAGCGATGCTTACAATTGGTCGCTGAATACATGAGTGGCAATGAGCTCGGACATAAATTACTTTCCGGCTGCGGGGGCCTAAGGAAAATCACTGGCGCCTCTACATTCATGACTGCGATTAGTTTCTGCGTTCGGCAGTCATTTGAGGTACCAAATATTGAATGATACTTCGTTCTGCGCACGACACCAAATGATATAAGGTTTCGTGTATTTACAGAGTGTTTAGAGTATGGTGAAGTTCTGCGGTGCCCACAATTAGTCGAGCACGTATCATTCTTTTTACACATCATCGGGCTGTTCTACGAATATTAGTCTTACTATAAATGTTACAATGTAATACAAAATACAACTTTGTTCTCATCTCTATTTTACACATTCAAAACAACGTATCTTATGAGGAATGTCATTTTTATTTGTTTATCTTCACACCGTATATCATGAGGATTTTATGACCAGCTTAATATCTGTATTATCTTGTCACTTTCGTAAACATATTTTACTTCCGTAAGATTTCCAAAATATTTTAAAAGGTTAACTAATTTGGATTGTAAGATAGTAAAAGTGAAGAGCATTAATTTCAGACAGAGAAACTCCTGAATGTTTCGGGAAAACTATTTGCGTGATATACACCGTAAATTGATGCCACAACTACTACTGGTATTTCGAGCTGGTTCAAGTGTACTTGACATGACTCTTTGTTATCAAAACTTAGTTAACGTATTATTTTCCGTGTTTTACGTAATTTACCATTTCGAAACAGCGACCGTTATGGGACAGTTCACTACCGACAGAATATGGAAGTCGCATCAGTCTATAAGTACTTGACAATGGCAAAAAATGTCAAAACAGCCAGTCGTGAATAAAGCTTAGTTTCTACAAGCAGCTAGTCTGGTGCATCTTTATAATAACCATATTGGAATCCAACGTATATTTTGCTGCTGGCACTAACGAAGAAAACAAGAGCAAAGTTTTGTTACACTACATAATGTGTGTCTACTGAATTGGATGAAGTGCAAATAAAAAGTGAATGTATCAGAAGTAATGAGTTATACTTCAGCCTTGACAAAGAAAACCATGCATCCACAACTAAGAACTGGGATAAAGCTGGAAATGGCACACTTCTTATATCAAATTGGTGTGATAATTAATTAAATGGGACAATGAAATGATTCCCTCAATAGTTACCTTAACCTCTTGTTCTACTAAGTGGTCTACGGCCTCCTGTGGATAATTCATCCTTCTGAGACACCACACCAACCCACCACCTCCCCTACCTCTTCCCCAGCACCTCTGGGAAAAGGGGCACTTTTTTTGTCATCCCCTGCCCAGTTCTGATCCTCTTCTTCACCTCATGGGAAATCTCCTGGCCCCCTTCCGCACATCTCTCCTCACCATGTCTGGAAATTCCAGGAAAATAGTGTCAGTCTGTGCTTTACAGGAAGGATCTTACGCTAGAAAATTCGAATCAATGTCAAAAATACGTTGTTGAGTTCAGTTAGCATATTCTTTATTTAATTATTTTGTGGGGGACAGGACTCCCCAATTGCATATTGCTTCCCTCTGCACTTAGTCCCCCACTTCCCATGACATAATAACTATAAGCCTAGAAGAACTGAATAAAGTGTGGTACATTAGTTGCCATTTTGGGTCACCTGCTCTTTTGTCAGCCAGCCAGGCCGCAGAGCATCAAGCATGTGCGTCTGCATGCCGTGAAGGTCATTCGAATACTGAGTGAGACTCCAGTTCCATGCACTGCCAACTGAACTGCGTTACCAGCCCACATCTTAATCCCCAGAAAAATGTGTAATTCCAGATGTCAGCCTCCTTTTACCTCGTGATCATGAGCAATACATTGGATGGTAGGACCCCTTGGGCGTTTGGTATCTGGGGCATTTATCTTTGTGCGTGGTCTCAGAACACGAGCAATACGTCAGGTGCGTAATTTTTGTTTGACAAAGCAGAGGATGGCGTAATCCGTTGACATTCGATACCTGGGAAATTCCCACAAAACCACCTCCGCCCCCTTTCAAGTATTACTTCCTATTATTGTAACACTTGCACTTAAAACCTGTCGGCTTAGGTGTCCTCCCTGAACATTGTTTTCTTATTGGCTAATGGTGTGGCTGCTGTGGCTTCCTGCACAACAACAAGTGGTGTCTTAAATGGTGTAGCAAGCTATGCAGGACCTCACCTAAAGGGTGTTTTCTTGACTACCCTCGGTACTCGACCCATGGTGTATCGTGGTAAACCACCTGCTGGTAGAAGGAGAATCACAAAAAAAAAAAAACTAAGTACAACGTTGTAGACATACCTTACTCCTGCTGCTGCAAGTACATCGTTATAAGCACTGATTATATGCAAGCACCGTGCATGTGTATATAAATTACCTATATCGCACTGGCTCTGTGACACATCCCTAAGGTCACTGTGAATCATCTTCAGCATCTTCTCACGCTGACGCAGTTGCCCCTCCATCTCCTCCCCCCATTCCATCACATCGTCATTGTTGCCTGAACGACCATGGATCCATCAATCCGGCTGCCCTGTATGGCCTACAACATATTGAACTTATAAAAACGCATACACGCAAAACCAAGATATTTTTGTGTTTGGACTAAAGACTTACAGGATAGTTGTTAGAAGGGAACGTATCGCGACCTCTACCACTCCCTGCTCCTCGAAAACCCGATGTATTAATGAGAACAAAGAATGTTGTTAGAGACAGTTGCAAAACTAGGACAACTGGAGATGGTGTAGGCTTATACACATTAACTCACTCAACATTAGGCGCTATTAATGCAGAATTCGGGGAGAACACCTCAGTCTACATTTTTGAGGTGCAGTTTTTACAACAACACGAAGTAACCACTTGGGAAACAGAGAGAGGAGGTAATCTGGTGGGACTTTCCCAGGTATCGAATATCAAAGGGTGCCCCCATCCGCTGCTTAGTCCAACAGGAAGTAACCACTTGAGATAGTGCATGTGTTCCAAGACCACATTCAAACATGAATGTCCCAGTTATGAAAGCCCCAAGGGGTGCCATCATCTATTTGGGGCTGTGAGAGCAAAGAATACCGGCATCTGTTATCAAGCATTCGTCGGGGGCAGGGGGGAATAAGATGCGGGCAGGCCGCGTGGTCCGGGCGGCGGCACGTGGAACTACCTCCACGGCGAGCAGGTGGGCACACTCGGTGTTTCGTGACCCGGCCGGCTCTCATATGAGAGGTTGGCAGACTGACCTTCAGCCCACTTCTTAGTGCTTACAGTTATTACTTCATGGGCAGTGGGGAATGGTGGGTGGAGAGATCCGCACTACACAAGAGTGAAGCCATGTCTCCCACAAACTGATGAAATAACGAATACGCAAATAAAAGTGAACTATATTACTGACACTGATTTGAATTTTGTGTGTTGAGATCGTTGCTCTCCAGTACAGACTAAGTCTTTCCCCGTCATTTTCCAGACAAGGACAGGCAGGAGAAAGTAAAGGGACTTTGGGATTTCTCATTAGGGGTAAAGAGGGTCAGAACTAGGGATGGGATGATAAAATATGTGTCTGTTTCCCCAAAAGGATGGAGGAGGGGGAAGGGTGGCTTTAATTTATCAGTTTAATTAATTAGAATATCAATTTTATATCAAAGGTGCGCCAGGGCTCGGTTTATCCTAATACTCACCTACCTTTCACGAAGATTTTCTACTGGCCGCGGGGGATTAGCCGAGTGGTCTAGGGGCTTCAGTCATTGACTGTGCGGCTTGTCCCGGCGGAGGTCCTCCCTCGGGCATAGGTTTGCGTGTTTGCCCTTAGGATAATTTAGGTTAAGTAGTGTGTAAGCTTAGGGACTGACGACCTTAGCTGTTAAGGCCCATAAGATTTCACACACATTTGTACATTTATTGTCGCAAATGTGTAGCGGACTGCTTACGGCATGATAGCTAAGAAACGTGTTAACTGAACACTGCAGGAGAAATTCTACATCTGGAGCACTAGCTAATTGTATACTGATCTAAATGGTCCTCGGAAATGGAGTACTCTGTCGAAGTACATGCGGCATTACATGAGAAGAGTCAAATTGGATAAAGTTCTGAAAAGTTATACATCTACATCTACATGAAGCCACTTTACTGTGTGTGGCGGAGTATATTTTCTGTACCATTGTCACTTTTTTACTGTACCAGTCGCGAACCATTGGCTGGAAGAACTATTGTTAGTAAGCATTCTTGTGAGCTCGTGCTGCCTAATAGAACATTCAAGTCTCTTCGCGAGATATACGTACGAGTAGCAAGAATCAGTGTATAAGCTGACTCTTCTAGGAATGTGCACACCTCTCTTGCTGCGTCGGCCACTGGAGTAGGATGAACATATCCTTCGAGCTCATTAAATGAACCTGTAACGACACGCACGGCTTTTTTTTTTTTTTGGCACCTTTGTATCTCCTCTATTAATCCTATCTGGTATGAATCCCAGACTTATGAGCACTATTTAAAAACTGATAGAACAAAGATTTTTGAAAGCTAGCACCTCTTTGTGTGGACTGCACTTCCAGAAGACCATTCCGTCCAATCTGAGTGTGGACTTTGAGTTCACCCGTGCTCTAGGTGTAGCGTCTCTAACTCGTAAATAACAACGTCCACGGTACCGCGTCTCAACGTCGACAGTGATTGCATTCTGGATAAAAATCTTCAGCAACAGCGCCCACAAACTTCTGGTTTAAAACGTCACCCTCCTTTCGCCTACAGCCCTGTCAACGTGCGCGGAGGAGCGTACTTAGGTACAATACGCTCTCTTGCCCTTGATGGGTAGGAAACTGCCTCTAACAGGCGAAATTATCACCAATGATCAACAGCATGAGGATGCAGATGAATATAGAATTTGTATCCACATGACACGTGAACTGCAACAGAAGAAGTCTCTCCACTGACAGAAAATTTCGACCAGTGTCCCATTCGGATCTCTGGGAGGGGACTGCTGCGTAGGAGGTGAGCATGTGAAACACGTAGATTAACCAACGAAACGGTAACGTTCTACGAGTCGGGGCGTGGATGCCAGACCTCGAACGTGGTAGGTAAGGGAAACAGACTTAGTCTAGAAATACTGGGGATCAGTGAAGTGAAATGGCAAGAATACACGGATTTCTTCTTAGATGAGCGTAGGGTAGTATCAACAGCAGCATAAAAGGAAATAACATGATAATCATTCGTTATGAATGGCAAGGTGGAGCAGAGAGTGAGTTGCTGTTAACAGTTGAGTGACAGGGTTATTACCGTCAGAATCGACACTAACAGCGACAGCAATAGCTCACATGCACATGCCGACTTCGCAAGCAGAAGATGAAGATACTGAGAAATTATGTGATGATACTGAACGAGTAATTCAGAACGTAAGGAAAGGTGAAAATTTAACAGTCATGGGATGCAGTAATACACTTATAGGGGAAGAGTGGGAGAGAGGGTTACGGGAGAATGTGGGCTTAGTAACAGGAATGAGAGAGGAGAAAGATTAACTGATGTCTGTAATAAATTTTACCTAGTGATGTCGAATACTCTGTTCATCGACCACTTAGATAAGGGTGAGAGATAGGGAAAGATCGCAATTAGATTACGTCACGGTCAAGCAGAAATTCATGAATCAGATATTGGTTTGTAAGGGTTGTCCGCCAGCAGATTGAGACGGAGGTAATTTTGTAATGATAGAGACTACGCTGAAGTTTTAGACACTAGCCAGGAAGAATCAGTGCGCAATGAAGTGGGATATGGAAGTACTAAGGAATCAAGAGATGCGCTTTACGTTCCCTTGCGATATACATACTGCAATAATGAATAGCTCAATAGGCAACTCATTTGAAGAGGAAAAGTAAACCTAAAATGGGCGACCACAGAAGTTTAAAACAAAGGTACAAGTAAAGTAACTGCGAAGAAACCATGGGAAACAGAAGAGACACTTCATGTAATCAACGAAAGAAGAGAGCACAAAAATATTCAGGGATATTAAGGAATACAAAAATATAAGCCACTTAAGAAATAAGTGAATAGGAAGTGTAGGGAAGCTATGGCAAATTGGCTGTTTGAAAAATGTGAATAAATCGAAGTAGAAATTATTGACAGAAGGACTTACTCAGCGTACAGAAAAGTAGTTGAAATGAAAAGCAAGGGTGGTAATATTGAGAGTGGAATGGGAATTCTTTTCCCAAATGCAGAGGAGAGAGCGAATAGAGGCCAATAATACACCGAGATCCACTGCGAGGGGGAGGAATTATCTGATTATAGACGAAGAATCTGGAACCGAAAGAGTAGGGGTAAGGGATCCAGTATTACAACCAGGATAAGCAGAAGGGGTAGGTAGCATTTCTAAAATCACTGGGATGTCGCAATAAAGCGACTACTGAAGTTGGTGCGTAGAATGTGTGAGACTAGCGATAAGCCATTACACTCGGTAAAACGTCATCCACACAATTCCGAAGATAGAAAGAGCCGATGAGAGAGAGAATTACGGCACAATCCAATCAGCTTAGCAGCACATGTATCCAGGTTGCTGACCAAGAATAATAAAGAGAAAAACTGGAAAGAAAATTGAGGATCTGTTAGATGGCGATCGGTTTGCATTTAGAAAGGGTAAAGACTACAGAGAGGCCGTTCCGACGTTGCGATTGATAATGGAAACAAGTCTGAAGCAAAATCAATACGTTCGTCTGACTTATCGACTTGGAAAATGCGTTCGCCATGGCAGAATTGTACAGGATATTAGAGATTCGGTGAAAAATAGGTTAGACAGTATTCAGAGTAATATACAATATATACAAGAACCAGAAGAGAACAATAGAACTATAAGATCAAGAATGAAGTGCTCTGATTAAAAAGGGTGTAAGACAGGGATGTAATCTTTCACAGCTGCTGTTCAAGCTATACATACAAAAAGCGATGACTGAATTCAAAGAAAGTTGCAAAATTCAGTATAAATGGATATCAATGACAAGATTCTATTATGACATTGATACGCCCGCTAAGCACGCTGGGCACAACATGTAATAGGATTGTGGGAAGGGCCAAGGGCTGAGGTCACTTTCTGCTTCTACTTGTCATTTATTGTACTGTAGGAACGGCTGAAGGCCTCTAACAAGAAATCTTATCAAGATAAAAATCCAATTAATAAAGCAATAAAATAATTCAAGGAAACATATGCAAAGTGAAATACAAATGGCTGAGGGCCATAATTAATTTCCAAAATTTTAGAATATATTACCCTAGACCCTTAAGGCCGAAGGCAAACAAGAAATCTGAAAAAAATCAAAAATTCAATTAAGATAGCAATAGAATAACTTAAAGAAACAACATATGCAATGTGCAATAGCAATGGCTGAGGACCACAATCAAACTTAGAAATTTCAAAATATATTACCATAATATTTAAAGGCAGAAGGTGCAGTGTTTAAGCTTGAAAGATAAATTTAAAAATTAATTTGCATAATTTTAAGTAACAGAAAATAACCATAAGCCTAAAAGTTAAAATAGCTGACAATAAATAATTAAACACCGGTTGCACTCATAAGGCCTCCACGGAGGTTGGTCAGCCCTCATTCACTTAGGTGAGACAGGTTGTGAGCCCAACTATACTTGATCCATTGGAACCCAACCAGGGGGCAGCCATGGACCGACCGGCACAACAAGTTGCTTCCCGTCAATCAGTACATGAGAACCTCAACCGCCAATGTTACAAACGTGATAACCTACAACGGAGTACGTATTAGATTTCAAAATTACACAGCATGTTGAACAGCGACAACAGGTGAGGAAATTACGTTAGTGTCCAAGGCAGGTAACCGGAACACTAATGGCCAATAGGCAGAAAATTCCACTGACACACTTTAATTTGAAACACGCACATAGTTAACTCGCTCAAAAGAACACTGCCTGAATTTACGTCAGTGCCCAGGGCAGGTAACAAGAACGCCAATGGTCACAAGACAGAAAATTCCACTGATACACTCAAAACGTAGTCGACCAAAATAGTTAATTGCACCGCATGGCGGCTAAATCTCAGCAATAGAACCACTCTGTGTTGCTCACCAGAAAACCTTCCAAACAGCAAACCACCGAAGCGAACCACCACAACATGAGTAGACGTGGCTTGGTTAGTTGAAGCCACTACTCAAATTTTACGTCCTGATTCGGCGAACCAGGAAGCTCGTAGCGATCGGACAGCTCGACACACGCTCCGACACTGGGCAGGGACTGCCAGCGGCCCCAGCCGACTGCAACGCGTGGAGAACTTCCCTCGTCCGTAACAACCAACCGACTCCACGCAGAATGCCGACATCTAAAATCGTAGTCAGTGTTGTGGATTGGCAGGAGCCAACCCACGGAGTTTGGAGGAAGCCGAAAGGCACGCGTTTAGGTTCACGCCGGCTGGCGTGAGGTCTGGAACAGGACAAGGAAATTAGACTTCAGAAAAAAGGTGGTACTTGGTGGAATACTTAACTTTAATCCATTAATGTTGAACGTAGCTCTTGTCTGTACATTCTTTACAATATCAATAGCAACTGATAATGGCGCCTTGCTAGGTCGTAGCAAATGACGTAGCTGAAGGCTATGCTAACTATCGTCTCGGCAAATGAGAGCGTATTTTGTCAGTGAACCATCGCTAGCAAAGTCGGTTGCACAACTGGGGCGAGTGCTTGGAAGTCTCTCTAGATTTGCCGTGTGGCGGCGCTCGGTCTGCAATCTCTGATAGTGGCGACACGCGAGTCCGACTTATACTACAGGACCGCGGCCGATTTAAAGGCTACCACCTAGCAAGTGTGGTGTCTGGCCGTGACACCACAGCCAGTATACATAAAACGCCTACTACTCACGCAACCTGACAAACACTTACACGAAGAGCTGAACGATACACATCCGTAACTAAGCACGCACGGGAGTCGATGCGTAATGCGTAGACACACACACACACACACACACACACACACACACACACACACACACACACACGCACACAGCCGACTCATGAACGATCGACGAGACAAAACGCGTCGTCCAGATGGACGACCGACCGACGATCCACCAAGACCGTGGCCCGACTCAAGTGATGCGTGGCGGCAATGGTTGGGTGAGCGATGTCGATGCAGACCTCACAGCTCCAACCAAGCTGCGCTAGTGCTGCATTGCAACTCCCCGACTGGCAGGTCCGGACTGCGCTCCCGACGCGTCCTCAACCGACTGGCAGCCCGGACTCGCAACACGGACTCGCGACGTCAACTAGAATTCGCTTACGTCAGACAGCGACCGGGCAGTAATAGCCCTGAAGCAAAGATGCTACGAGAGGGGATATATCGATACAGGCTGCTAACGCCTCTCACGGTCAGGCAAAGCAGCAACTCAGTGAAAGTAGTAATTTAAATTAACGTAGTGAGGTGGAAGTACGTTAAAAACAGGGTGTGAAATACATGATGGCGGGAACACGTGCCACGCACGGCTCAGACATTATTATCCTCAGTGATTCTTACATTAGTAAGAGGTATTCTGACTTCAGTAAGATGCTGAAGGGAATGAACATTGTAATGCAGACTCATCGAAGAACTGCGCCCGGCGGGCGCGCCAGCGCCCCGCGGGTGCAAGGCAGTGTAGTTCAGCGCCCCGTCCGCGAACGTGTGTCGCTAGAGTCGGCAGAGGAGCTGCGGAGAGAGAGAGACCGCACAACAGTGCGCTGCGCTGCGCTGATCTGTCCCGCAGTCAGATCCAACGTAAACAAAGTAACAGAGGAACCGCACTTCTGTAAAAGAGGTCGATGAGCGGAAAACCAAGCAAACCATTTACTACTTAGGTAACAACTAGTGTTCGTGTGGCAGAATTACTACGCAAACCTTCAGAAAACAATATCCAAAACAAGAATCGAAAAACATCTTAGTTGTTTCCTCACCCACAGGTTCATTCTATTAGTACTGCACATTCACACTCGTCATTATGTACAATAGGCGTCTTCTGAAAAATACAGGCTGTCCCAGCTACCTTGTCCACCCAAAATATCTCTGTAACAATAACAGCTATTGGAAAACGACTTTCACCAGTATCAATGTAGGGCTGGGGCCCATGCATGTACGTATTTGGAAACATTCTAAAACGAAAGCATATGTGTTTTTAACACAAACTTATGTTTTTTTTTAAATGGACCTCCTATATTTTCTCTTCAGCAATCCATAGCATGACAAAGCACATACACAGTGGCGTTGATTGCATCGCAATATTCCCATTACATCCCGAGATATTGAGACGCGAAGTTGACGCTTGAAACACCCGACATGCGCTGCTAGCGCACGCCCTGAGGCTCAGGCGTGAACCCCATGCTGCCTGTAATCGCGATGTGATTGACAAGTAAGTGTCCCTCTTGATAAGTATGGAGGTGTGATTACACATGTCAATCACATCGCGATTACGGGCAGCATAGGGTTCACGCCTGAGCCTCAGGACGTGCGCTAGCTGTGCATGTCGGGTATTTCAAGCGTCAACTTCGCGTCTCAATATCTCGGGATGTAATGGGAATATTGCGATGCAATGAACGCCACTGTGTATGTGCTTTGTCATGCTATGGATTGCTGAAGAGAAAATATAGGAGGTCCATTTAAAAAAAACATAAGTTTGCGTTAAAAAACACATGTGCTTTCCTTTTACAATGTTTCCAAATATGTACATTCATAGGCCCCAGCCCTACATTGATACCGGTGGAAGTCGTTTTCCAATAGCTGTTATTGTTCCAGACATATTTTGGGTGGACAAGATAGCTGGGACACCCTGTATATCAGTTTCTTAAAGGAACTAGAGTCATAAGTATTCCATTTTAGAAACAATTTTATGTAAGTGATATAGTGTCTCATTCTTACTGTTAGCAGTTCAAGTCAATATTTTTTGTTATACTTTGGGCTATTTCTTTTTGTATCAACACTCCTGGAAATGGAAAAAAGAACACATTGACACCGGTGTGTCAGACCCACCATACTTGCTCCGGAAACTGCGAGAGGGCTGTACAAGCAATGATCACACGCACGGCACAGCGGACACACCAGGAACCGCGGTGTTGGCCGTCGAATGGCGCTAGCTGCGCAGCATTTGTACACCGCCGCCGTCAGTGTCAGCCAGTTTGCCGTGGCATACGGAGCTCCATCGCAGTCTTTAACACTGGTAGCATGCCGCGACAGCGTGGACGTGAACCGTATGTGCAGTTGACGGACTTTGGGCGAGGGCGCATAGTGGGCATGCGGGAGGCCGGGTGGACGTACCGCCGAATTGCTCGTGGGGCGTGAGGTCTCCACAGTACATCGATGTTGCCGCCAGTGGTCGGCGGAAGGTGCACGTGCCCGTCGACCTGGGACCGGACCGCAGCGACGCACGGATGCACGCCAAGACCGTAGGATCCTACGCAGTGCCGTAGGGGACCGCACCGCCACTTCCCAGCAAATTAGGGACACTGTTGCTCCTGGGGTATCGGCGAGGACCATTCGCAACCGTCTCCATGAAGCTGGGCTACGGTCCCGCACACCGTTAGGCCGTCTTCCGCTCACGCCCCAACATCGTGCAGCCCGCCTCCAGTGGTGTCGCGACAGGCGTGAATGGAGGGACGAATGGAGACGTGTCGTCTTCAGCGATGAGAGTCGCTTCTGCCTTGGTGCCAATGATGGTCGTATGCGTGTTTGGCGCCGTGCAGGTGAGCGCCACAATCAGGACTGCATACGACCGAGGCACACAGGGCCAACACCCGGCATCATGGTGTGGGGAGCGATCTCCTACACTGGCCGTACACCACTGGTGATCGTCGAGGGGACACTGAATAGTGCACGGTACATCCAAACCGTCATCGAACCCATCGTTCTACCATTCCTAGACCGGCAAGGGAACTTGCTGTTCCAACAAGACAATGCACGTCCGCATGTATCCCGTGCCACCCAACGTGCTCTAGAAGGTGTAAGTCAACTACCCTGGCCAGCAAGATCTCCGGATCTGTCCCCCATTGAGCATGTTTGGGACTGGATGAAGCGTCGTCTCACGCAGTCTGCACGTCCAGCACGAACGCTGGTCCAACTGAGGCGCCAGGTGGAAATGGCATGGCAAGCCGTTCCACAGGACTACATCCAGCATCTCTACGATCGTCTCCATGGGAGAATAGCAGCCTGCATTGCTGCGAAAGGTGGATATACACTGTACTAGTGCCGACATTGTGCATGCTCTGTTGCCTGTGTCTATGTGCCTGTGGTTCTGTCAGTGTGATCATGTGATGTATCTGACCCCAGGAATGTGTCAATAAAGTTTCCCCTTCCTGGGACAATGAATTAACGGTGTTCTTATTTCAATTTCCAGGAGTGTATTTTCAGAGTTTAGAAATCGGATCCTTAGTTTGCTGTTTTGTACGTAATAATTTTAACCGACAAAGTTTGAATAATTAAATAGAATTACGGTTATTAAGCTCTTTAACTCTTACAGTCAACATTGTTAAAGAAGACAATTACATGCGAAGTGCGCGTACAGTGGCATGGCGAGGCTCGGCGGGCGGTCCGCACGGCCAGCTAAGCGGCGCGGCTCGGCCACTGCAGCAACATAGGAATTCGCCCGGGGCGATGGCCGCGGGCGATCGCGGGCGCTAGCGCCCCAGGGGCACAGTTTGGACGAGCGTGTTCTAATGGGTACGGAATATGAATGAATGTAAATCGAAGAAAGACGAAAGCGATGAGAAGTAGCGGAAATGAGAAAAGCCAGAATCTGAACACAAGAATTAGGGGTCACAAACCAGACGAAATTCAGGAATTCTGCTCCCTAGGAAGCAAAATAACTCATAGCGGACTGAACAGAGACGACATGAAAAGCAGACTACCACTGGCAAAAAGGGTGTTCGAGGCAGAGAGAAGTCTACTAGTATCAAACATGGCCTTTAATTTGAGGAAGAAATATCTGAGAATGTACGTTTGGAGCACAGTATTATACGATAGTGAAACATTGATTTTGATAAAACTTAACAGAAGAGAATAGAAGGATTTAGGATGTGGTGCTAGAGAAGGCCTTTGAAAATTTCGTGGACTCAAAAGGTAAGGAATGAGGAGGTTGTCCACAGAATCGGGGAGGACAGGAATGTATGGGAAGCACTGACAAGAAGAGGGGAAGAATGACAGGACCTCTGTTAAGACATCACGGAAAAACCTCCATGGTACTCAAGGATGCTGTAGAAGGTAAGAAGTCGAGAGGAAGGCCGAGACCGGGATACCTCCAACAAATAGTTCAAATAACAACAACATAAAGATGAGATATTTATTGTTATTTTTATTTATTTATTGAGATTTTCCTCTGTACAAAGGTTTTTCTCCACATACCAAATACCAAGAAAATATTATATCAGTTACCTAAGATCTTCATTTACCTCCTCTCCCTCCAAGTGTTTCGATCTTGTATAACTTCATCCTCTGCACCAAATCCTCTCATTGTTAATTTACATTTTGGACCCAGGTGATCATGGGTCGTCCTCTTCTCTTCCTGCCCTCCAGTTCCCGTCCCAGGATCATTTTCGGTATTCTGGTCTCGTCTATTCTTCTTACACGTTCAAATGGTTCAAATGGCTCTGAGCACTATGCGACTTAACTTCTGAGGTCATTAGTCGCCTAGAACTTAGAACTAATTAAACCTAACTAACCTAAGGACATCACACACATCCATGCCCGAGGCAGGATTCGAACCTGCGATCGTAGCGGTCACGCGGTTCCAGACTGAAGCGCCTTTAACCGCACGGCCACACCGGCCGGCTTCTTACATGTCTGTACCATTGTAAGTTGCTTATGTCCATCACGTCTTGTACTGTATCTCTTACTCCCATTCTCTTCATTATTTCGTCGTTTCTTATTTTCTCTTTTCTAGAAATTCTTGGTGATATACTTCAGAAATCACTTTCTACTTCCTGCAGTCTTCTTTCGTGTTTCGGACTAGTAGTCCAAGTCTTCATTTCATATATGATTATGCTACCTAGTACCGAAAATATGGTGCTTTTGGTTCGGTTTATTACATTTCCACTCCATAAGATTGATGTGAGCATCCTAATAACCTTCCTTCCTTTAATAATTCTGATTCCTACCTCTGATTTTCCCTCTATCTCTAAAAAGAATCATAAATAATTTTCTTTCCCTCTACGTACAGGGTGTTTATAATTAAAGTTAACCTTTCAAACCGGTGTAGAAATAACACCAGAATGACGTCAAATTGCAACAGAATACTACCGGAGAAGGGGGAAAACGTGTGGCAGAAGAAAATAAAGAGTTAAAATATGTAGCAATAGATGGCGCTGTAATCATCATAATTTAATAGTGGTCGACTACAAATGACAAATGAATCATACTAGAATGCCTAAGGTCACCGTTTGACATTAAACAAACTGTACTAGTCAGTGTACATGGGTGTGCATGTGTGATACTGTTAGCTGTGTAAGCCCATTCACCACGCAAGGTCATATCGCATCGGATGCGAAAAATCGGTTTTTAATTTTTATGAGGCGAAATACCGCATAAAAAGCATCACTCACGTCGGTTTTTAATTGTCCTGAGGCAAAAAACCCCATGAAGATAATCAATGAGAATGCAATCGAATTATTAATTTCCGTGTGACTGGCTCAAAACATGTTCGATACGTTGTCCACCGTTTTCTGCAACAAGTTCAAATCGGGAAACAGCATGTTCCACAACAGATCGAAGTGTTTCCGAGGTCACGTTCAGAATATGTTGCGCAATACGTGCATTCAATGCAGCTAAGTTTGCAGTCGGAACACTGAACGGAACATCTTTCGGATAGCTCCACAGCCAGAAGTCACATGGATTAAGATCTGCTGATCAGGACGGTCAGACTTTAGGGAAATTGCGGCTGATTTATTTATTTATATATTCATCGTATGGAAATATACATGCAAGTTACAGCTATATTTACAGAATAGAAAAGAAATATTTATACATAGAAGTGGAATGTACAAGAGCTATGGTCACTAATTATATCACATACTGATATCCAGAGAGTCTATCCAATCCAGTGCAGTTGGTGAGGCGTTGATTATGCCGTTCCACCCTGCACCGAAATATCTATTGGAACATTCCTCTACAATGTGTTCAACAGACTGTTCTGCTGCTACTCAGTCGCACATCGCGGAGACTGAGAGTCCTAATTGGCACCTGAAGGACTTAGTTCTTCCATATCCAAATCAGATTCTTCTTGGTAGTTGAAAGCCTGATATGTATGTGGGGTCTTCAAGGCCACGGCGAAGTATGCTGGTGTCGTTTTTCCATTTCTCCTTCCACACATCTTCAATCTTTAATGGTTCAGGTTCTCGAGCTGTCTAAAATGGTTTTCTTGATTTGATACGCGTGCATAGTGGATTTAGCAGTATTTCCTGGGAGGGTAGCCTTTGGGGAGCTTTTCGTTATTAATTCTAGCATTTCTGAAATGGCTCTTCTGCAGCTGCTTAACTGGATTTGCAATGTGCGAAGGTGCGACATCTAGCATGAACCTATCCACACATCCGCGCTGTTGGACAGTTGGAATGACGTGGTTGCGCAAAAGACACTCATAGCGCTTACCAGTGACGGTACAGGTAACAGTCCGGAAGCAGCTACCTCTTCGAAAAAAATGTGACCCTACGATAAATGATGCTGTAAAACCGTATCGCACAGAGACCTTTTCAGGGTGAAGTGGTACTGGTTGACTTGCGTGTGGATTTTCTGTGGCCCATATACGACAATTTTGTGTATTAACATATCCTGTCAGATGGAAGTGAGCTTCGTGTGTACACAAAATCTTCCACTGCCAATCATTGTCCACTTTCATGTGACCAAGAAATTCTAAAGCAAAGGTCCCTCTTGCAGAAAGGTCAATTCGTGCACATGGGTAATTTTGATTGGATAGAAAAGAAGGATGTTTCATAGGAAGTTGTGCACCCTGCTCAGGAGTTTGTTCGGACAATTTTCCGTACACTACAAGTTTGCACACCACCACTCGTCTCCTCTTGCATTGCTGTGGCCACTGCTTCCACTGACATCGACTCAATACGTTTCCTCCCTCTACCAGGTTGCACAGCAAAAGAACCCGTCTTTTCGAATTTCAGAATCACTTTCTCCAGACCTACGGTAATCATCGGACAAACGCGTTTCTTCAAACCTTCAGTGTCCGGAATTTCTGCAGAGCGATGTGTGCACAGTCGTCATTCTTGTAATACAGCTTTACAAGCAGAGCGCGATCCTGCATTGAGACAGTCACAGCGAACGCTGCAGACGGAAAGGAGGAAAAGCCGTGTACTCGGCGTGTTTATACCAACGTCAATGGGTCGTGGGCATGTCAAGTGTTTCCATTAATGTATTCTGACACACACAGCGCCATCTATTGATCAATTTTCACACTATTTTTTTTCTTCTGCCTTATAATTTCCCCCTTCTCCGATAACATTCCGTTGCTATTTGTCGTCATTATAATATTCTGTTGCAATTTGGCGTCATTCTGACCAGTGGTGTTACTTCTACAGCGTTTCAAAAGTTTAACTTTAATTATAGTGACCCTGTATGTGTTATCTGGATCATTAGTTAGTTATTTTGTTTTCTGGTAATTAATTTGCAGTCCCTAGTTATATTCTATTGATAACTGGCTACATATATAATTTGAATCCTCCCCACCTTGTGCTATAACTACTTGATCATCATCAAATAGTAGGTGATGCAAATAAACTCCATCCTTAATTTCTAACCGCATCCCATAGCATTTAAAAGACTATGTCTTAAGACTTATGATAAATTTATATTTATGAGATAAGGATTTTAAAAGATTTTGATTGGTTATTTATACTTATAAGAAACATGGGGCTCTTCATTTTAAAAATAAACCGTAGAAATAGAAGAATACATTTTAAAACACTGAATATGAAAAAGAAGCGCTTCACTGACACTAAAGCTAAAAGGAACTGCATGGGTATCCTATGCGGAAGGGGATAACTTTGGTGACGGAGGATGTTAGAGGAAGGTGGTGTGAGGATGGAGGACTAGTGAATGGATCGAAGGGGTAGAAGTGGCTGCTAAGAAACCTGAAAGAGGGCAGTAGCTTGAGTAATGCCATACATGTTTGGAGGCTTCCAAAAGTCGAGGGAAGCAAAAGCAGTTTATTTACAGGTATTGAACTGGTGTGATAGGAGATGGGTGATGTGCTGGAACTGGTCATCGGAACAATAGGTGGGGCGAAAGCCCCTCTGACTGATGGGAAGGAGGTGGTGTTATCCAAGCGTCGATGGATGTATCAAGAAAGGATGGATTCAAAGACCTTACGAAACAGTGAGGTGAGATAGATGCAGTAGTGGAAGGAAGCATCAGTAGGAGGTTCGTGCCGTTTAAAAAAAAAAGAATGATTTTAGATGTTTTCCACATTCTGGGGTAGCAACTTGTGCAAAATATTATGTCACAGATGATTGTAAGGCTGCCAATAAAGGAGACAGGGCATACTTTAAAGTACCGATACTTAGTTATCTAAGTACTGAATGTTTGGAGCCTGTGGTGGGACAGCAGTGTTTGTTCAGTCATGTATGGTAGGGAACAGGGAGAAATCAAAATGAGGGACATCAGGGATGGAGAAGATGTCACAGAGATGGGATGCAAAGTGGTCAGTCTTGCTCAGGTAATCAGGTAAGGAATGACAATCATGGAGGAAAGGTTACTGAGGGATGGAATTACTGACATAGTGTGGATGGAATCGTTTCCACTACCTGGAAGAGTAAATGGGGAGTGTAGCGTTGGGCCTGATGCATGTTTGATACTAGTGGCAGCGTTTATTTGCGGTTAATAAATTCCTGACGTATCTCTGTTTTTGTTGTTAAGTGTGGAGGCAAGTCGGCAAGAAAGAGTGGTACATGCGACGGGTTCTCGGAGAAGCAGTAGTGTTTATGTGGGAGTTTGGAATGATAAATATATATGGCCTTGGTAGCGATGCGGGCTGATACAGTGTTCGGAAAGTCTGCTATAGGAAATATCGTCGGGTTGCCTGAAGGTTCGTGGTTGGGTATGGGTATCTATGGATTGCACTTAGGAATTCCAGCAGGGATGGATAACTTGTGGGCGAAGATTGGGATGTGGTGCAAGGAGATTAAGTAGTATTAAGTAGTGTGTAGAAGTTGGTGAAGAGAACAGGTAGAAGGTCACTTCAAACTGGATTGAGGACTTCTACAGTGGGGAGTCGATCAAGGCTACGAGTTACTAGTACGACATCTAAGGTGGTGTAGGTTATGGATGGGTATTCTGTGGGTTGAGATGGTGATGCAAACAATACTATCTTTGAGGGAGTCGGTAAACTGATACCACCGCAGGAATACTGCAGGAGATCTATGTAGTCCGCTTATGAAGTAACATATTTAAGAAAAAATGAGACGACGTGCATGTTGTGAAATCCAGTCACACAAGGAAATGCGTGAACTAATGATTGTTTCAAATAGCTATATGCAGAAAAGTACTAAACACTAAGCCATTTGCCTTAAACTTCTGGCATTATGTTTTTGATCCAGCGCATTTTTCTCGAGATAGTACCGTTTTCTAACTCATTTGTGTTATCGCCATTTATCACGCAACGACAAAATTTGTACGTACAAAACTTACGTATTTTTTCCCATAGAATTCTAATATATGATAAAATGTGGATGTTGCTATTTAAAATTTCAAAGCTGCTCCCGCTCTACGATATTAGGTGTTGGAGTGGAGAGTCAAAATTGGTGTTTCCGGACAGAATTCTCAAAAATATTGAACCTGTTTTAGCGTTTTTAATCCGATACGTAGTTTTTTTGTGTATTCTGTTCTTTCAAAGCGAAAGGTGTAGTACACTGGAGTTACCTTTATGTCTGAAGAATTCTCTCCTTTCAAGAAGACGTGCTGTTATTTGCTTGATAGAAACTCCTCAGTCGTATTACACAGCCGTTCTGATTTTCCGTACATCGGTATTTCATTGACTCGGCGCCAGAGCGAAACTTGATCAAACGTATACCGGAAGTCAAGCAACACAGCAACAACATGAAAGCCGCTATCAAATGCTTTCTGGCCCTCGTGGGCGAATTTAGTGAGTTGGGTTTCTGGTGATCTTTGTTACTGTAACGCATACGTCGACAGAAGAGGTTTTTGATTCAAAGAAACGTTGCAACACGCGACAATAAAACATTTTGCAAAATTATTACATCTGTACATCGATCCTTCTTGAAAACAAGACTGACCTGCGCTTTTTTCGATCACTAGTAACTGAGACGCTGTAATTTGGAATATGTAAAATACGCCATATGTCTTTCTGGAGAAAGCAGACATAGCTTAATAGGTGTCCATGCATTCTTTGACATATTCTAAAAGGATTCTGATCTACAGCTGCCTGACATGGTCAGGAAAGAACAAAATGTAGTTGTCACAGTAGTGGTGTTTATTTCGTGGGGGACGGCATTGGTGCATTCGTTGAAATAAATTTCTTTGAACTGGCTACAGGTAAACCCCCACGCTAATCTATCTAATGGAATTCCTTTTCATTTCAGCGTAGCTACTGCATCACAGTTAGGTATGAAGTCATTTTATATTGTCTTTACAATTCCTGTTCCCCGTCCCACCACTTCCTTTCCATTACTAAATTAGCTAGTTCTTGATGCACCAAGGTGTGTCCTGTCTACCTTCCCTTTCTCAAATTTTTTGTCAAACATTTCTTTTCTCTTCGCTTTGGCTTAGTACCTCTCCTAATCCTCTGATATCCTCTGTAGCGCCACAATTCGAAAACGTACAGTCTCTTCTTGTCTACAGTTTTATTGCTCACTTTTCACTCCCTTAGGAGACTACACATTATACCTAAATATCAAAATTCGCTTACAACTCTCAGTGTCTCATTTTATAATCAAATTAACTCAGCATTAACTGGTTTAATCTGACTACATATGACTTCCCTTGGTTAGTTGACATTTATGTTTGAACGAAGTAGTGAGACACTACCAGCTCCGTTCAACTGACACTCCAATAACATTGTCGTGTGTGCTCAAATGGTTCAAATGGCTGTAAGCATTATGGGATTTAACATCTGAGGTCATCAGTTCCCTAGACTTAGAACTACTTGGATCTAACTGACCTAAGGACATCACACACATACTTGCCCGAGGCGGTATTCGGACCTGCGACCGTGGCAGCCGCGTGGTTCCGGACTGAAGCGCCTAGAACCCCTCGGCCACAACGGCCGGCCGTCGTGTGTGCCACTCCATTGCAAGTCCTAAGGATTTTATTACCATTGTTTCCTTATGGATTATTCCTTTTCGAGGTTTCTTCTAGTTTCATTTACTGGCCGCTGAAAGTGCAGAATGAATTAAGTTACATGGGGGATATGCTACAACACTGTCCCCTTCTCGCCTTAATTTATAACCTATTTCACCTCCTTCCACTTTTGTATCAGTAGTGATGCGTCTCTACAAGCTGTACATAAGTCTCCGCCACTGATATTTTACCCATGTATTCCAAAGCATGTTGTCAAGTGATCGTAGTCCAAACATTTTCTAAATATACAGTTGTTGCAAATATCACTTCGACTCTCTTCAGCAGCCACATGGCGACACAGACATCGATCGACAACTATTACATCACAAAAGTAAGTTAAGGCGTCTATTCAGCACACAGCTTGAGTAGCGCGATGTTACCTGACAAGGCTCCGACCCGACTGATTGCTTCAAACATTTGTCCATTTCTCCCCCATTATGGCGGCAGTAAACTGTGATCCTCAAGTCTGTGACGAAAGTCGTATTAGATCGTCGTCAGTCTGTGATATGGTCTCGTATTCCGTCTCTTACTGCGGAAGTCATTCTCAGGAGTTATAATGTCGTTATTTCTTAAATGCAAACTTGTCCATGTGTTGACAGTAAACAGCTTGAGAGTTACGGCCAGGTAAACTACGTTTCGTTTGAAATATATATGCATCTTTATAGCCTTTAACGACGTGCACCTTAGTATGATACGAAACGTGTCTTACGTCACGGCCGAATGCATATGAAACCAAAGTCTCGGGAATACATTTGACCATTTTCTGTTCCACAGCTGAATACAGATAATGTTAATATACAGTAAAACTCACTTTTAATTTTTTAGTAACCGTCTATAACTTAGTTTCTCCTGGAACACAAGGACTTGACGATCTATTATTTCCATGCAACGATGACGCAACTAATGTCCTTAATGTGTCTTAACATCTAATGGCCACACTTTCTGCATTATTATATTCTAGTAACCACCTGTTGATACACCATTGTGGCCTAACGTGGTTCGTAGAATCGCATGTAATCCTCCCACTATTTGAATTAAAGTACACCTTACCATAATCAGTTAACGTTAGCAAGTTTAGCCAAACTTGATATACAAGAAACAACTTGTTAGTAACAAATGACTGGATTCATCCTGTCTAGTACTTCGGCTGTTTTACACATGTAAGAACGATACATCCATTCTAATCATGTCTATTTTTTAGTGATGATCACGTACTATGATCAAAATTACAGTTTTGGACATATTATACACAACTGCTAGTGATCTACCTATTTATTAACGAGACCATTCAACCGACCCTATTGGGAAACTCATATATTCTACACACCAACGTGAATAGTCGTTTTGTTGCCACTTCCCCCAATGATTTTAGAAATTCTGATGGAATGTTATGTATCCCTTCTGCCTTATTTGACCGTAAGTCTTCCAAAGCTCTTTTAATAATTTTTTTTAGTAATCTCCGTTTTTTTATCTATCAGTCTCCATAATTTTGCGTAATAACAATCACTGCTTTATAAGAGTGGTGACGATACGACAGTCTGTAAACTACATTTATTGTTTAAAGTTTCTGCGAATTTTTTAAATAACTCAATTTAATCTTCCACACCTTACTCTCAACACTGTAATTTGCTTAAATGAAACCTTAAATTTACGCATTCATTGTGTAAGTAGTGAGGTAACTAATTTTGCATTTTATTTCTAAACTAAGCTTGTATCTACAAGTACTTATTGTTTCTTTTTTTTTTAATTGCCTTTGTGCTGAATGCCAAACAACCACCTCTAAGTGTTTTCGGAATTACAGTTTAGGGTTATATTTACTTTAAAAATTTATACTTAGATTTACAATCAATATACCATTTTGTTGGAGGATACTTGCCACGGTCGTTGGTCATGGCTGATAATATAACTATTACATTAAATCTGTTAATTATTTTCCATACGTCCGTATTTGAAAAAAAATATATACGATGTCTGTACTGTTATTGGAACACATTCAAAATATGCATTATGTCGAATACGTATAAGGTGAAAATCGGTGAGGACCGACACATAAGTAAATACTGAACATTTATTCGTCTTCATTACGTAGGAAAGGAGCTTTTAGGGGGAATATTTCTGTGTTTGTGCATAGTATTTACCTTTACTCGTCACTGATAATTGATATTCATCTTTCCATTGGCGTCTTCTTTGTCTATATAAAATATTCATCAGCTGCAAGACTTTTCTAAATGTTACATTTTGAGAGGCTGTCTCCACTAAGTAATAGCCTATTTCATTATACACACATCAAAAAAGGTTTACTATCATCTCGGTTCCAAGAGTTCCGGAACCTTCAGAGGTGGTAGTCCAGATTGCTGTACACACCGGTGCCCCTTATACCCAGTAGCACGTCCTATTGCATTGATGCAGGCATGTATTTGTCGTGGCATACTATTCACAAGTTCATCAATGTTCTTTTGGTCCAGATTTTCCCACTCCTCAAAGGCGATTCGGCGTACATCTTTCAGAGAGCTTAATGGGTCACGTCGACGAAAAACAGCCCTTTTCAAATCCATCCCAGGCATATTCGATAGGGTTCATGTCTCGAGAACATGATGGCCACTCTAGTCGATCGTTGTCGTTATCCTGAAGGAAGTCATTCACAGGATGTGCTCAATGGGGGCCCGAACTGTCGTCGATGAAGACGAATGCCCGCCAATATGCTGCCGATATGGTTGTACTATCGGTCGGAGGATGGCATTAACATATCATACTGCCGTTACGGCGCCTTGCTTGACCACCAGTGGCGTTCGTCGGCTCACATAATGCCACCCCAAAACAGCAGGGAACCTGCACCTTGCTGCACTCGCTGGACAGTGGGTCCAACAAGGAGAGGATGCCTACTCGTCACCGCTGAATTCGCCCAAATTTGTGGTACATGTAGGGCGTGGTGAGGCAAGAAAGTGCCCCAAGTGGAAACTCCAGGTGGCCAGGCGTTTGGGTAGTAAAAGGAATTTTGATACGGATACATCACCGTGTGCATCAACTGTCCCCCAGGAATGTGTTTAGAAAGCTGTATTTGTCTCATCGATAAGAGAGTGGTTTCTCAATGAGAGGGTCGCAACGGGGGAAACAGTTTTGTGCTCCTTGGCAATGCGTTCACTACTGACATCACAATTAACAACATCATATAGGTTATTTTGTTAATTTATATAAGTACAAAATGTATAGGCATGGGATGGAATGTGGAACTGCAAAATTTTTAAAAAGGACTGTAGTTAACTCGTACACGGGAACGTCGTGTATCTAAATCGGTGTTCCCCTGTACACGTAAACTACAATCCCTTTTTAAATGTTTGCAGTCCCGCATTTCATCCTATGCCTACACTTTTTGTTCTTATATTAATTAATAAAATAACCCATACGGTGCTGCGGTCAATGGTGATGTCAGTAGTGTACCAACGAGCACAGTCCAACCTGCGACCTTTTCTATGTGAATCCGATCCCTTACTGCTGAGCCAAACACCACTTCCTAAACATATTGTTACAGGGGCAATTGATAAGGTGCACATGGTGATAGATCCGTATCAAAATTCCTTTTATTTCCTAAACGCTTGGTCATCTGGAGTTTTTACTTGGGGCACTTTCTTGTCTCACCACGCCCACATGTACGATGAATTTGGACGAATTCGGCCATGACGAATAGGCATCTTCTGCTTGTAAGTCGTTCAGCATGACCGGGTTGCCTCCCAACATGTCTCCGAATATTGTCTGGTTGAAGGCGTACGCGACACTCATCGGTGAAGAGAACATGAAGCCAGTGATGAGTAGTCCATTCGACATGTTGTTGGGCCCATCTGTACCGCGCCACATGGTGTCGTGGTTGCTAAAATGGACCTCACCCTGGACGTCGGGAGTGATGTTGCGCATCCTGCATCCTATTGCGCACAGTTTTAGTCGTAACAAGACGTCCTGTGGCTGCACGAAAAGCATTATTCAACATGGTGGCTTTACTGCCAAGATTCGTCCGAGCCATAATCCGTAGGTAGTGATCACCGAATGCAGTAGTAGCCCTTGGGTGGCCTGAGCGAGGCTCTGTCTGGTCTCTCTCCCTGTATCTCCTCCGTGTCCGAACAACGTCGCATTGGTTCACAACGAGACGCCTCGATACTTCCGTTGTTGAGAGCCCTTCCAGGCCCAACGAAACAATGTGGACGCGATCGAACCGCGGTATTGACCGTCTTGGTATGGTTGAACTACAGACAATACGAGCCGTGGACCTGCTTCCTTGTGAAATGACTAAAACTGATCGGTTGTCGGACCCCCTCCATCTAGTAGGCGCTGCTCATGCATGGTTTATTACATCTTTGGCCCGGTTAAGTGATGTCTCTGAACAGTCCAATGGACTTCGTCAGCGATACAGTATCCACAGTCAACGTCTATCTTTGTTCTGGGAACCGAGGTGATGCAAAACGTTTTTTGATGTGTGTATTTAGATTGATCGTGCATACTGCTTCATCTTTACATCCATCCCGATATTTTTCATTTTTCTACGTGTGTTATAACGTGCATTATCATTGGATTAGATTTTTTGAGAAGGGCTGGTTCTACATATTTTGGAGCAGGTTTCATTGGGAAGCTAAATCAGTTTCCTGTGACCATTGCTTGGGAATAGGAACGCACAAGACACTCTGCCATTACCTGTGGCTTTAGAGGGTTATTTTATGTTTTGAAATACTCAGTTAAACTATCAACAATGTAGGTTATTACTAATTTCTCTGCTGCGCCGAATGTTTTTCTTGGAAAGTAGCGAATGTCGGCTGCTGAAGTTATTATGTTATACAGGTAATCGGAATTAGGGTGTGTTGGCATTCTTTCGAGACTAGGTAAATTTTCTCTTAAAGCTATGAAATTTGTTCATAATTCTGATTTTCGGGCAGTGATTATTGACTGACCATTCATGTGTCCTTGAGACAATCTGTCGAATTCCTGTATCAGGAGATGGCTAGTTGCAGGAAGAATTTTCAGGAGGCATATATTTGTCATTAATGTCCACTGTATGGCTTTCTATCCATTAGGTTTCTGTCGATCTCTACCGGTCATTATTTACGTCTGGATCGATGTTTTATCTTACAACAGATATATCCCACCCGACAGATGCCGAGTAGGACGTTTACACGTTTACTTCTTTCGTTGAGCGGCCCGGCCTGGATAATCCAGTATAGCGCAGCTTGTTTAAGGGGCTCCGGAACGCCCTATACTTGCAATGTTAAAATAACGCTTATAAATTACATCTTTCCTCACAAAGTATTTGAGGTAGGAAGTTGACGTTTTTACAGATTATTTATTGGAATATGGGCTACAACTTAACACAGGGATTTTACAAAATTTTAGTTCAGTTATTAAAGATGATTTTTATTCAATTGTAATGAAAATTCACAACATTTTATTGCAATTTTTTATTTATATATTTAAAAATATACAGTTTTTTGGAAAAAGGCTGTGTTAAATTATGCAGAAGGTACTGTGTAACATTTACTGAAAGTTTGAAACAAATATGTTTGGAAGATCCTTAGGAAAACATGTAATTAGTATGAGAAAATAAATGTTTTGGGAATCGAGCGACAAAGATTGGATTAACTTTTTAGTGGATTCCAGGTCCATAGGATGGATTATCTTCATCCTCTGCAAACTCCTCCTCCAGCTTCCTCTTGTTGCTCCTCCTGTTTACTCTTGCTTGTATTTCTAGACTCTTTACAGCCCTGTCTGCAGCCCGAAGGCGTTCCTTGTCTAAAGCAAGCATCGCTCGTACCATGTTAGAACCTATCTTCATTCCCATATATCTAAATACCTTGCACCATACAATGTTGCCATCATTGAAAGTTGCAACAGCATCATACACACCAAAGTGAAGTGTTTCTATTCCAACCAATACAGTCTTGGGGATTCTCGACCATATAACACTATTTACACTTTCATTGGGGTTTTGAGTTCTTCCGTGAATACACTTTTTCAACAGTTCAGGTGCTACTAAGTCTCTGAAAATAGGTTTTATCACCTACATTATTGCATGAGGCAGACTATGCTTATGAGTGTACACTTCACCAGTTAGCAATCCTGTGTTATATTTACACCAACTGTCTTCTTCTTTGGGACACAAGCTATGTTGGGGATTTTCATCGTCTTCATTGTTTACAGTAATAACACATACCTTTGGCTTTCCAACATTTCTCCTTTTCTTAAAGGCCTTCAGAGGATATCTAATAACTTTACTTTTACTCATTATTATACTTCAACAAAACAGAGACTCAAGAAACAGAATTAATTACGAATATTTTCGAGATAACGACAGAGTAAATAATCATGAAACAATCGACAATCACACCAGCGATATATATTGAACCATCACAGGTTAGCCACAACACATACTTTATCTCACATCACTAAAATGTACCTGATGAACACGGACGTTAATAATAACACCATTTGACAGCAGTTTAACAGCGCCACAGTGGGTCACGCCCATGTAGAACACATTGCAAAAAAAGATTAAAAATAGTTGTAGTCTTCGGAATTGAATAAATTATATATCTAATAAAAGGTAATAGTCTGCAGATTCATAAAACGCAAAAAAGTAAAAATTGAACTTTTCATGATTTTGAGCCTTTCCGGAGCCCCTTAAATGGTCCACACATTTATTGATAGCTGTACCTGTACCAAACGGTCGACGAAGTGTTTTAGTGTGCTCTGCATGATCTAGAACATGACTTTAGTGTTACGTTTGGTGATGAGACATTTCTTGCGTCATGATACCGGCTCACTTGTACTGCTCTTTGGGAGTCAGTGATGAAGACTGTTGGCGAATTTTCGGTGTTAGTACACGTACACTCGTGTTCAAAGTGAAAGGAGTAAAGCAACTTGCTCGTGACGCGCCACTGCCAGGTAACATAGCTCGATGAAACTTGGACCTTACGTAGAAAGAGCTGATAATGTATAGTACAGGAGATAATTGAAAGATATACGGAATGAGACAAACAGAAATGTAACTTTAATTAATATGCAGTAATTTTACTAAAACAGTGATACATGATACTGCTTTGACGCTACGAAAGGCAGGACATGTGTCTTAATAGGAAATGTGATCAGCATGAACATCAGCGCTTGTTCCGAAATGTGCTCCCTTGCGGGTCACACGACTAGGAAGGACTACTTGTAGTAATCCATTCCATTCTTTCACCAACTTGGGTGACAACTGGTGTACGGCTCATGGTGGCTGTGGACTGTTGTGTACGACTTTGTACACAATGGTAAGGAGACGTGGGCCACAGAATGGTATAGCACCTGTCATCGTAGGAGAGCTCGACAGCAACTGAACTGATTAGCGAACAAGTTAACACATCAAACAGAAGATTTACATAGCTTGTTTTTCTCCAAGCGAACGTCCGCCCCTGGTAGCAGAGTGGTCAGCGCGACGGAATGTCATGCCTAGCGGCCCGGTATCGATTACCGGCTGGGCCGTAGACTTTCTCTGCTCAGGGACTGGGTGTTGTGTTGTCCTTATCATCATCATTTCATCAACATCGACACGCAAGTCACCGAAGTGGCGTCAACTCGAAAGACTTGCACCAGACGAACGGCCCTAGCCATACGGCATTTCCATTTCCAAGCGAACGAAGGTTCATTACAAAAAAATGCAAGAAGAAACAGTGTCCAGCTTATATATTCGCAACTTGGATGAAGCTCACGGTGTTAAGCACGAATTTTGTTGTCGTAGAAAAGATGCTCCAAGAGCAAATGGGCACAGCGACTGCTGTCAATCATCCTATACTGCAGCGACAGAGGGCGCTCATGGTACAGAGCCACAGGAAGTGTGACCTGGCAATCTCACACTACTGGGTCTGCCACATCCCACGTGACTACTATCGGCGTCTAGCGGAAATTTGCAATTCCGTTACCTAATGTAGAACAGATGAAACCGTGGTCTAGGTGCCGGCACGGTAGCTCAGCGTGTTCGGTCAGAGGGTTAGCTGCCCTCTGTAATAAAAAAAACTGAGTTGATCGATCAACAACGAACTTAAACGGATGTCTTAAGACGTCCGCCCTGAGCAGATACAACGAACAAGAGCGAACAAAATTAGATTTGCCGGCACGGTAGCTCAGCGTGTTCGGTCAGAGGGTTAGCAGCCCTCTGTAATAAAAAAAACCTGAGCTAATCGATCAACAACGAACCTAAACGGCTGTCTTACGACGTCCGCCCCGAGCAAATGCAACGAACAAAAGGGAACAAAACGAGATTAAAAAAAGGGGTAGCGTCTTATGATTCATAATCAAAACGTCTTCGGTCCCGGGTTCGATCCCCGCCACTGCCTAAATTTTGATAAATAATCAGCGTTGGCGGCCGAAGACTTCCAGCATAAGAAGTCAGCCTCATTCTGCCAACGGCCTTGTCAAAGAGGGCGGAGGAGCGGATAGATGTTCAGGGCACTCTCTTGTCCTAGGGATGGGAAATTGCCCCTAAAGGCGGAAGAATCAGCAATGATCAACGACATGAGGATGCAGAAGGCAATGGAAACCACTGCATTAAAGACACGTAACGTGTATCCACAGGACATGTGGCCTGTAATTGAAGAAATGATGATCTCTCCATTGGCAAAAGATTCCGGAATAGTCCCCCATTCGGATCTCCGGGAGGGGACTGCCAAGGGGGAGGTTACCGTGAGAAAAAGATTGAATAATCAACGAAAGGATAACGTTCTACGAGTCGGGGCGTGGAATGTCAGAAGCTTGAACGTGGTAGGGAAACTAGAAAATCTGAAAAGGGAAATGCAAAGGCTCAATCTAGATATAGTAGGGGTCAGTGAAGTGAAGTGGAAGGAAGACAAGGATTTCTGGTCAGATGAGTATCGGGTAATATCAACAGCATCAGAAAATGGTATAACAGGTGTAGGATTCGTTATGAATATGAAGGTAGGGCAGAGGGTGTGTTACTGTGAACAGTTCAGTGACCGGGTTGTTCAAATCAGAATCGACAGCAGACCAACACCGACAACGATAGTTCAGGTATACATGCCAACGTCGCAAGCTGAAGATGAACAGATAGAGAAAGTGTATGAGGATATTGAATGGGTAATGCAGTATGTAAAGGGGGACGAAAATCTAATACTCATGGGCGACTTGAATGCAGTTGTAGGGGAAGGAGTAGAAGAAAATGTTACAGGAGAATATGGGCTTGGGAAGAGGAATGAAAGAGGAGAAACACTAATTGAGTTCTGTAACATGTTTCAGCTAGTAATAGCGAATTCCCTGTTCAAGAATCACAAGAGGAGGAGGTATACTTGGAAAAGGCCGGGAGATACGGGAAGATTTCAATTAGATTACATCATGGTCAGACAGAGATTCCGAAATCAGATACTGGATTGTAAGGCGTACCCAGAAGCAGATATAGACTCAGATCACAATATAGTAGTGATGAAGAGTAGGCTGAAGTTCAAGACATTAGTCAGGAAGAATCAATACGCAAAGAAGTGGGATACGGAAGTACTAAGGAATGACGAGATACGTTTGAAGTTCTCTAACGCTATAGATACAGCAATAAGGAATAGCGCAGTAGGCAGTACAGTTGAAGAGGAATGGACATCTCTAAAAAGGGCCATCACAGAAGTTGGGAAGGAAAACATAGGTACAAAGAAGGTAGCTGCGAAGAAACCATGGGTAACAGAAGAAATACTTCACTTGATTGATGAAAGGAGGAAGTACAAACATGTTCCGGGAAAATCAGTAATACAGAAATACAAGTCGCTGAGGAATGAAATAAACAGGAAGTGCAGGAAAGCTAAGACGAAATGGCTGCAGGAAAAATGTGAAGACATCGAAAAAGATATGATTGTCGGAAGGATAGACTCAGCATACAGGAAAGTCAAAACAACCTTTTGAGTTCTGTAACAAGTTTCAGCTAGTAATAGCGAATTCCCTGTTCAAGAATCACAAGAGGAGGAGGTATACTTGGAAAAGACCGGGAGATACGGGAAGATTTCAATTAGATTACATCATGGTCAGACAGAGATTCCGAAATCAGATACTGGATTGTAAGGCGTACCCAGAAGCAGATATAGACTCAGATCACAATATAGTAGTGATGAAGAGTAGGCTGAAGTTCAAGACATTAGTCAGGAAGAATCAATACGCAAAGAAGTGGGATACGGAAGTACTAAGGAATGACGATTTACGTTTGAAGTTCTCTAACGCTATAGATACAGCAATAAGGAATAGCGCAGTAGGCAGTACAGTTGAAGAGGAATGGGCATCTCTAAAAAGGGCCATCACAGAAGTTGGGAAGGAAAACATAGGTACAAAGAAGGTAGCTGCGAAGAAACCATGGGAAACAGAAGAAATACTTCACTTGATTGATGAAAGGAGGAAGTACAAACATGTTCCGGGAAAATCAGTAATACAGAAATACAAGTCGCTGAGGAATGAAATAAACAGGAAGTGCAGGAAAGCTAAGACGAAATGGCTGCAGGAAAAATGTGAAGACATCGAAAAAGATATGATTGTCGGAAGGATAGACTCAGCATACAGGAAAGTCAAAACAACCTTTGGTGACATTAAAAGCAAAGGTGGTAACATTAAGAGTGCAACGGGAATTCCACTGTTAAATGGAGAGGAGAGAGCAGATAGGTGGAAAGAATACATTGAAAGCCTCTATGAGGGTGAAGATTTGTTGATGTGATAGAAGAAGAAACAGGAGTCGATTTAGAAGAGATAGGGGATCCAGTATTAGAATAGGAATTTAAAAGAGCTTTGGAGGACTTACGGTCAAATAAGGCAGAAGGGATGGATAACATTCCATCAGAATTTCTAAAATCATTGGGGGAAGTGGCAACAAAACGACTATTCACGTTGGTGTGTAGAATATATGAGTCTGGCGATATACCATCTGACTTTCGGAAAAGCATCATCCACACAATTCCGAAGACGGCAAGAGCTGACAAGTGCGAGAATTATCGCACGATCAGCTTAACAGCTCGTGCATCGAAGCTGCTTACAAGAATAATATACAGAAGAATGGAAAAGAAAATTGAGAATGCGCTAGGTGACGATCAGTTTGGCTTTAGGAAAAGTAAAGGGACGAGAGAGGTAATTCTGACGTTACGGCTAATAATGGAAGCAAGGCTAAAGAAAAATCAAGACACTTTCATAGGATTTGTCGACCTGAAAAATGCGTTCGACAATATAAAATGGTGCCAGCTGTTCGAGATTCTGAAAAAAGTATGGGTAAGCTATAGGGAGAGGCGGGTCATATACGGTATGTACAACAACTAAGAGCGAATAATAAGAGTGGACGATCAAGAGGGAAGTGCTCGTATTAAGAAGGCTGTAGCCTTTCGCCCCTACTCTTCAATCTGTACATCGAGGAAGCAATGATGGAAATAAAAGAAAGGTTGAGGAGTGAATTTAAAATACAAGGTGAAAGGATATCAATGATACGATTCGCTGATGACATTGCTATCCTGAGTGAAAGTGAAGAAGAATTAAATGATCTGCTGAACGGAATGAGCAGTCTAATGAGTACACATTATTGTTTGAGAGTAAATCGGAGAAAGACGAAGGTAATGAGAAGTAGTAGAAATGAGAACAGCGAGAAACTTAACATCAGGATTGATGGTCACGAAGTCAATGAAGTTAAGGAATTCTGATACCTAGGCAGTAAAATAACCAATGACGGACGGAGCAAGGAGGACATCAAAAGCAGACTCGCTATGGGAAAAAAGGCATTTCTGGCCAAGAGAAGTCTACTAATATCAAATACCGGCCTTAATTTGAGGAATAAATTTCTGAGGATGTACGTGTGGAGTACAGCATTGTATGGTAGTGAAACATGGACTGTGGGAAAACCGGAACAGAAGAGAATCGAAGCATTTGAGATGTGGTGCTATAGACGAACGTTGAAAATTAGGTGGACATAAGGTATGGAATGAGGAGGTTCTACGCAGAATCGGATCAACAATCCTTTTGGGTTGCATATTGCCACCTCTCGCCATATGAGCGTATGCCCAGAATCACTACTCAGACTGAATTTGCTGTTATTTGCGAAGAGCGGATGACCGCACACATTGTTGGTCCAGACCCGGATCTCTTAGTACTGTTGGAAACCGTACCGCTGCTGTGACGGTGGCAACGGAACAAAGTGTAATGGTCGCACAACAAAGAGACCACCTCCATGCAGTCACCGTTCCACTGTGGAGAGAGCGAGTACGTGGTTTGCACTCCTGTTAAACGTAGTGGCAACTGCGCCTGCCGTTTGACGAAGGTCCCTACGGCACACTATAGCGGTATTCCACTGCTGCAGTTGATCGGCAACCTCCTCTTCTTTCAGTGGCACTGCGTGACGTTTGGGGCGCTCCCCATACATGTGAAACAATGCTTGAAGGAATACCAAACTCCTGGGCTATAATCACCACATTTCATCCTACATCCAGTTTCCCAGTCATTCTTCCCCGCTGGAAATCATCCAGTAACCTCCAAGACATGCTCTAAAGAAGTGTTCCGTGACTGTTCGTTGAATGACACAAACTGCTTTTTTACTGTTCGCCCAACTCCCCCGTATTGCAGGCCCAGCCACATTGACGCTATACTCACGCTGATCTCACACTGTGTCACGTTCCGTTTTCTGTTCGCGAATAGGAGGATTTCGATGAATGGATTCTGCACTTCCACTAATTTCCAGCGAGTAGTTAATATGCTATGTTACTTAATGTATCTCGTCTTTAAGTTCTGAGAGAAGACCGGGAGAGTAAGAAATCTTCAGAAAATTGGCACTCTTTATTGCCTATTGGCTAATAACTTTGTCTTTTGTGTGATATACAACATAAAACCAGTGAAGGCAAGAGGCAAGCAAGACAGTACACATTTCTTCAAACCTTACGTCCCAGCATTTATCTCTCTCTACTCTTGCCACAGATTTAGGCGGCATGCTTTCATTTCTGCGAAAGTATCTATTACCTCATCAAAGTTCATCAAAGGTTTAGCTACTTGAAAAATCAAAATGTCGTTGTCTAATGATGAAAAAGCTGTTAATACGAATAGTACCCTATACTAGTCTTGTTTCTCGGTTTGAATACGTCTATTTTGTCACTGTCTGCTAGATAAAACGAAATAGGCAGTTCCAATATTGCCGAAATTGTAGCATACGACAAATAAGCCAGACTGTTTTATTCCAAATGGTAATTTTTATAACACAGCAGAATGTAATACACGAGGTACCAACATGAAATGCCTATTGGGCGAACTACAAGCAAAAATTTTTATATTAATATATAGTTTTACTTTCCATTCATACGCTACAGTTCCTCAAGCAAGAAACAGAAAAGTTGTGATATGAAGTTCTTATATTATTTAGAATCGTCGTATTCTTGCTTACAATTTGTGTGAGATCCCCGGTTCTTCTTCTCCCTCATTCCGACAATCTTGTTGACACTAATTCTGTAACTATTGCTGCCATTGTCATAAACGCATTCTCTGGATAACTTTACTAACCATGCCCAATCACCAGTATAGTTACCCCACGTATATTCTCTGTGTTAAGCGTAATTACGTGTTGGTAGAACGCGTTTTACGCGCTATTCCGAGAACATAACATGAAAGGCTGCTAGCTAGGAACTGTACCACTGGCCCTAACTAGTATAGCGATTTGGCCAATATTTTCTGTCAACATTTAATTTTATTGCACAGAGAAGATAATATGTAATCTTTCTTGTTTGTTACTCCTGTTACTCATTTACACTGAAGCTCCCACGAAACTGGTATAGCCATGATTTTTCTATTACAGAGATACGTAAACAGGCAGAAAACAGCACTGTGTTCGGCAACGGCTATATAATACAAGCGTCTGGCGCACTTGTTAGATCGGTTACAAATCCTACATTGGCAGGTTATCAAGTTTTAAGTAAGTTTGAAAGAGGGGTTAAGGTCGGCGCACGAGCGATGGGACACAGCATCTCCGAGGTAGCGATGAAATGGCGATTTTCCCATATGATCATTTCACGAGTGTACCGCGAATGTCAGGATTCAGGTAAAACATCAATCCCTTATATCGCTGTGCCTGCGATCCTGCAAGAACGGGACCAATGACGACTGAAGAAACACTTTCAACGTGACACAAGTGCAACCTTTCAAAAAATAGATGCACATTTCAACATTGGACGATCAACAAGTCTGCGTGCGAACCATTCAAGGAAACAACATCGATATGGGCTTTTGAAGCCGCAGGCCCACTCGTGTACCCTTCATGGCTGCACAACACAAAGCTTTAGGGCTGACCTGCATTAGGGAGACTAAGTATGCTCTAACCCACTCTATACCGTTGCCAGATGAATCGAAGATGGCGATGATTATGTCATCCAAGATGGCGGACTGTAGACTTGGCAGCAGCACATGATGTAATCCAAGATGTCGGCCGTGACGTCATACAAGATGGCAGATTTTGGCTAGAAGATAGGTCAATTGGGCAATCTGCACCAACATAACACCCCTCCCTTTCCCCAGAAAATGGCAGGAAGTTCAAATTCCATCAGGGCAATGCAATGCACCACAGCTACCACTACTAACCTATGGAAATGGCTGGAAAATAGCTTATGCGGGCTACCTCGACTAACCTAAGTCATCTGACTACCACCTCTTCCTATAAAATGGTAGGAGGAAGACTTGGCCAGTGCTGGATATTTTATTTTGCATTCAGTCTTTATTTAAACAATTTGAGGCGCTACTGCGATCCAGTGTACTTGCCATGAGGTCCGGAGTCCAACTGACCTAATACAACCACCACCAGAGAGCACTGTCACCTGTTCCATGATGTAATCCAATATGGTGGTCTGGAGTGAGGGAAATGGCGGGAAACAGTGTGTTGACCATGAGATCCGCACCTAGTGCACAGTACCACCACCAGAGGGTGCTCTCATCCCTCCCATCTCTTCGACTGCTTTCTCGCAATCGTAACGGGACATGCATGACGCGTCTAGCTTGTGCGCATCCATACTTACATCACAGCGTGTAGCCCACATGTGCATACTGACATCTCAGATATATAGAAATCTCTTCAACCGCTTGTGATCCTAATGGTACATGCATGATGCGTCTAGACTTCGCGCATGCATACTAACGTTGCAGATCGTCCAATAGAAATCTCTTCGACTGCTCACAATTCTAATGGAACATGCGTGACGTGTAATTGACGCATCGCTACGAAAAGCGCGCATCTAACAAGGATCTCAATGTTATACTGATGTCACATGGCATGGTAAAATAGGAATCAAGTCAAACACTTGAAAGCTGTATTGTAAGAAATACTTAACATTCGCTTTGTTGATGTCTCAACTTGTCTATATAGAAAAATGTTTTCAACATGAGCTGTTTACCAAAATAATCCCGAATTTCATATTTTCTGCGGTACACCATTCCTAAATACTAACAGATTCTCCCTTTAATCAGCTCAGGACTTTCTAAATAATTTGCTTCAGCATTTACGAAGCTAAGCTAAATGTAAGAAACACTAATCTTAACACCAACAACCTAGTATTATCTGCGTATAATATTCACCTTCGAAAATCTCTAGTCCGCAGCTAGTGGTGGTGCAGTAGTGTTCTCGGTTCCCACACCTGGGTTCCCGGGTTCGATTCCCGGCGTGGTCAGGGATTTTCTCTACCTCGTGATGACTGGGTGTTGTGTGATGTCCTTAGATTAGTTAGGTTTAAGTAGTTGTAAGTTCTAGGGGACTGATCACCATAGATGTTAAGTCCCATAGTGCTCAGAGCCATTTGAAAAATTTTTTTGAAAATCACTAAGCTCACAGACTTCGAGCAAGATGTAATAAAAGTATATTAAGAATATATCTAGCGGCATTCCCCTCTGATGAGCTCATAATATACACATAATGACTTCAGATTCAGAAGCTGAATTCAACATCATCCAGTGCATATTACTAAAAGCATCTTCATTCATAGTATGAATTCTTTTGCTGTAAATCCATAAATTGTAAGAGACTCAGGTCTCCTCGAGGTACTGGAAGCAACTGGCTAGTTCAGATTTCAGTCACTAGGATTGCTAGTGAGCATACCCCTACTCACAATCCCCCCCCCCCAAAAAAAAAAAAATTCAGCACCCATTGGTTTACCCTGAGATCACATGATGCTGCATCATCACATCAACATAAGGAATCGCTCTCCAATAGCCTTTCTCACGCGTCTTTAGTTGATCTCAGCATTCGTTCGTTTGTGTGTGTGTCTCTGTGTTTACTAGTTCTTTTATCGCCACAAGATGAACTCCGGCAACACCTCAGAGTGTAGTGGGAAGATACTTACTTAGAGTTCAGGAGATAGGATTGTTAAGTGAGTAAATAATTCCCATTTTGAGTGCAAATTTTCGTGCTTATGTTAAATTCACCTTATTAATTCTGTCTCCTTGTTGTAGTAAAACTCGCGGATACTGTCATCGAGAGTAAGAAGGGGACTGGACCGCAACAGACTAGAAATCCGGCCTCGTGTGTTGAGCACAAAGTCGGAATTGCCTTGTAAGTATAATTTTCTTTGTAACTTGTTTTTCTTCTTCTAGATCACCAGAAGAAGATCCAAATTAAGTTGGAGGCAGAGCTGGGTACTGTTCCACGTAGCATTGCTGCAACTGTGGTAGATAATTGTTTCCAGCTCCCAGCTGTAGCTAACCAACAACAGCAACTTGGGACGTATAGAGAAAAAAATCCATGTGCGAGCTTTCAGTGTAACTTGACATTCAAAAAAAGTAAAATTATCTCTCTTCGTGTTACAGGAACAGCTCTACAGGACTTGGATTTGCTGGATAGGCAGCAGGAGGCTGTTCATCAGCAGATGCAGGAACAGCCTCCAACAGATAATAAGATGACCAAGCACAGTACTTGAAAGTTTACAAAAAGATTACCTGTCTCTACTAGTAGTGGTAGTAGTGATATAGAAAGTTATTTGTCTCTAATAAATTGTTATATATATATATATATATATATATATATACATATATATATATATATATATATATATAACATCGGCGAGTCAACTCAAGAATTCCATATCATGAGGGGTGTCAAGCAAGGCGATCCCATCTCCCCAAAACTGTTCTCTGCTGTATTGGAAATGGCTATGTCAAAGCTGAGCTGGGAAGGTAAGGGAATTAGAATTAATGGAAGCAGGCTTACCAACTTGAGATTTGCTGATGATATTGCCTTACTGGCCAAAGACTTCGCAGAGCTCCAAAACTTAGTTACAGATCTTGCATCGGAATGTCAGCTGGTTGGCTTGAACATGAACCTTTCCAAAACAAAAGTAATATCCAACAAATGGGTCCCAGCTGGAGATGTGAAAGTCAAGGACAGTCTACTAGAAGAGGTCAGTGAATATGTCTACCTTGGCCAGGTTATAAATATGAAGGGAGACATAAAGCCAGAAATCTATCGACGCATCAAGCTTGGCTGGCAAGCATTTGGGAAGAATTCAAAAGTATTCAGATCAAAAATGCCAGTAAATCTGAAGAAAGCAGTATTTGATCAATGCATTCTTCCTGTGATGACGTATGGCTGCGAGACATAGACACTGAACTCATTCACAAAACGGAAACTTAGGACAGCACAGAGAGCCATGGAGAGATCAATGCTGCGCTGTACAAGAAAGGACAGGAAAAGGGCAGATGACATCCGGACTGTGACGAAGGTTAATGACAGAGAGAGTAGGTTCCTTGAAATGGCAGTGGGCTGGTCACGTTGCAAGAAGAAACAACAGATGGACGAAGCTAGTACTGGAGTGGAGTCCGAGAGAGCACCGGAGGCCTAGAGGAAGACCACCAGACAGATGGGACAAAGACATCAAGAAGATCGCTGGTAACACCTGGCAGAGAACTGCCCAAGGCCGTCCCACTTGGAGAAGACTTCTGAAAGCCTACCTGAATCCACAACTCGAAGAGGCCACATCATCTAATGATTTAATTGGCTGATGATGATATATTTAGTTATTCTAGGCGAGAACCTACAAAGGCGCTCATATCTCTCTACTGCACAATAATTATGATGACATTTTTGAGGGAGTGGTGGAGTCACCTGATAAATTGCTTATGCCCGGGAGCCTGAGCCCTGCTTATAACCATTTGATTGTCAAAATTTATTTTTTCACCATGCCAGCAGCAGTAAACAATGTACATAACTATTAATTGTTTTCTTCCTCTTCCTCTTCTTCTTCTTCTTCTTCTTCTTCTTCTTCTACAGGGGTCGCCTCTCAACATGATGTGTCGTGCATACCGGTGGTGGCTAAACCGCCTCCCTCATAAAGGCAGCGTCCGGGAAGGCACGCTATTCACCACCGCTCCTGCCTTGGACACCGACCCTGTCCCAGTCGCCGCGGCTGCCACGTCATCGCTCTGCCGTCCATGGGCCGCCCTCTCACTGCAGCGCGATTAAGCAGTGTCTCCTCCTGCGCCTTCACGTGAGGTACAGCGGGCACCTTATGTCTACCTCGCCAGCTCCATCGACTGGTTCTAGTTATAGTAGTCTTTGGCTAGTGGCAGTTCCCTCCCCCATCCTTTTAGTGAAGGATATCGGGTCAGTGATACCATACTGCTGTTAGAGTACTCAGTGATTGCAGACGCGTTTGAGGAGCGAATCTCGTTCACCAGGATCGACAAACCGGCAGGAGGTACCGCGACCCTGTTGGGTTTCTAAGCACGTGCCTTTCTGTCGTGGAAATGGAGCTCCTCAAGTTAGTCAATGATCCGCGGTATCCCCCAATAAAATGCAGTGGGCTGCTTTGCACTGAATTAGCGAACCCCATCCAAAGTTGAATCTGGTGTTGAAGAAAAGTGTCTTGATTATCTTTGGTGGCAAAATGGCGTGATAACGCAGAGCGTATAAATCACCAAGTGGTTTCGTAATCCTATCTTGAATGCTGTATTGCGCTGGTTTTCTGACATTTGTGAGAAGGTCAGCTAAAGCACTCAGTAGAAATCTACACCTGGACATCCATACAAATGTCTTCGATCCAGTAAAAGGAGGGTCTAGTTGCATCAAGCTCCCTAAAGATATAGCTGATAAGCATGCATTCATTAATGTCGAAAATAGAAAGGATCAGGATTGTTTTGCATGGTCAGTCCTGGCTTGCGAAAGAAAGTACAATTACAGAGATCATCGCAAGCGTTCCAGTACGTAGGTGATAATATTCATTCATGTTATAATTTTTATGGTATTGAGTTCCCCGTCAAGATTCAGGACATTTCTAAATTTAAGGCGCAGAATACCGACATATCAGTTCATGTTTGTGGCCTGGAGACGAAAAGCATGTAAGATCAACAAGACAAGCATATCGTAGGTGGCCCCTTACATTTATCAAAATTTGCCAGTGAGTATGAGCTGCATGTAAAAATGCTGCTCTTCTTTGAAGGTGATATTTATCACAATGTTTGGACCAAAGACGAGTCCCAACTCCTTTCCTCCCAACTACCAAAATATTGTCATGTAAAATATATTTGCTTAAGGTGCCTCAATTATTTCTCATCAGACAAGTAGCGGCCTAAGTAGTAGAGTGTTCTTACAAGGATTTGGTACGTGTTATTATACCTACTGAGGGAAACAAATTCATAAAGCTCAAGAATGCTCACCACCAGGAGCCGACGTTGAATGCCTCTTCGCTCCTGTGACCCGCTATGAAGGTGACCTTACGGCCTCACATACCACCTTTACAGAATAAAACGTACCACATGCGGCAGTGTACCAAATTGTATCTTCATATGATTCCAGTCTTAACCGCTACAAATCTTACGTCAGGGACAGCCCTGTGGTTTGGATGCTCACTGAGCTCGAAACACTTTCATGGTGGCTTTACAGCGGTAACGACAACATGACCAAATCGAAGGATAATGAAGATTTGTATAATAACGTGATTGTTATATTTGTGCACTGCCATTACACAGAAAAATGGAAGCTCCTTGTGGGGACCACTGTCATCTTACGGGGAAATTCTGTGGTGCGGCTCACAACGAGTGCAATTTGAAGTACCAGCTACCTAGACATATACCCGATTTCTTTCATAGTTGAATTGGGTATGACGCTCATTTTCCAGTTGAGAAATTGGCTGGTTTCGGTTTGGAGAAAGATGAGCTCAGTGGCCTACCTGAAGGTGTCGAGAAACGCATTTCATTCTCCAAATGAATGACGCCAAGAATTCAACTCCGCTTCCTTGATACACTATGGTTTATCCAGGCACCACTCCAGAAACTTGTTGAAACTCTATCTCGGGGGAAATATGAGTATTACTCAAGCTTCATTTCCCGATAAGGAAAAGTTTCAACTTGGGACTAGGAAGAGGTTTTCCCCCATGAGTCTGTGGACAGCGTGGTTAAACTCAACGAACATAAGTGCACTATCGAGCAACATCACGGGGGATAACGGGTGCAGAGTATGAGCATGCCAAAATTGAAAGGTATGTGCTAAGGTCTGATCAGTGAAGATGCAGAAAATAAAGTTGGCGGTAGCCAACCGCAAGGTGGCATGAGAATATAAAGTCGGTAACTGCCAATCGCAAGGTGGAAAGAATATAATATCTTTGAGCAGGAGGATCTTTGATGATCAAGAGAGGCAGTCGCCCACAGGAAAAAACTCGGCATTCGCAGCTAGGTGCTCGGAGGAAGAGGACGGGTGGTGACAGCTTTAAGGTAGGATTCACGCTCGCTGTGCAGTTACACTGAACTTTGGCTTGTAAATGAGAAAAGATACATAATGTTTTCAAAAATTGTTTTCGTTTGATGATGTTTGGAGTTAGGATTTGTATGTCCAAGGTTTGACGCAGTAAGCGTTTTGTAAATTTTTTTGTAAGAGTGATTCGTGCTACAAAAATGTTGGAAATAGTAGGTTTTGTGTATGACTTAAAATTTCAACAATATGTATATATTGATATCAACACTGTGCTTAAATCTAACAGCCGGAATCATAATCCACATTCTTTGCTTGTCTTGAATATGAAAATGAATAGTAAAGTAAAGTTATCCACCATGAAAGAACGTAAATAAAAATGAGGCCTCTATGCAATATATAAGTGCAGTTCATGGTTTGAAATCGATTTCGGTATAACTAAAGTTATCACAGCAGAGCTATATCAAATAACTTATTTTATACCTTTGCATAACTTGTATTATTGAAGTCAAGATATAATTTCATTAAGTAAACATCAGGGCGAAGAGTTAATTTTTCAGTACCATCTTAATGCCATTGCACAAACGGCATTATTCTTTTGAACTTTATTGCTGAGTCAAATACAAGTTTCATTACTGGCAAAATGGAGGAGTGCAAGAAACAAGTTCGCAAACGCAGTCGAATGCAGGTTTGTTGAATAATTAATTTGGAACAATGTTATCATTGATACTTTCACTAATTAAAACGGAAACAATTTTGGTTAGATACTTTCATTTGGCGACATACTCTGTGCTGACGATCGTGGATATATTTTCCGTAACTGTGGACTTCTTTTTTGGAGCATTCCTTTCGTCACCACTGTTTCAGCTGTGCGCTGCATTGCTAGCTACGTAATACTGCGTTTGCTGCTACACCACTATTTCAGCCGTGTGCAGCATTACTAGTTGCATTATACTGCGTTTGCTGCTATGTTTGTGAATATTTTACTTTTAGCTGTGTTTCTGCTGATGCTGATTTTATGTGTCTATTCTAAATGTTTTACTTTTTGTGTACAAAATATCGTCTTGTGAATTACGGCCATTTTCAAATCTTTCCCGTCATATTGTCTCCCTCCAGATGTCGAAAACAAATCGACAGGGTGATAAAGTACAATTACATAGTTCTTCGAAATCACGTAAGCAACAACAACCGGGCAATGACCTAGTTTTGTCAGCTAACCATCCTACTTCACAAAGTCATCAGGAATTTGACAACAATGCTGCGGCAAGTAATGACGCCATAGAGTCACAAAATTCCGCATTGGTTCCTCTTCTGCCTTCGGATTCTGAGAACGTAGTAAGCCAATTAGAAACTGTTTCCCATGACTCGTTCATGGCAATTCAACTTTCACAAAGCCATGTGGTTGATTCCGACAACCAATTTCTCTTGCAATATCCTTCCACAGAGAGAGAAATTCCTTCATCTGAGAATTCTCAAACAGTTTTTAGCAACCTTCCCCAGCAATATGAGTTGCAACACCTAGATCCCGAGGTGACATCCCCAGTTGAAGATAGATTAGATTATGAGGGGACATGACGCAAAGCATGATGAACAATTTGCTCAATACCATGCAGACAACTCAGAATGTGACAAAAGATTACCAGGACGATTAAACGCTTTGTGTGCTGACAACGCAAAACGTGATTAATACCTTACCGGCAACATTCAGAAATTAACCAAAACTATCGACATATTTAAAGAAGTAACTCACAATAAATTTGTCACACTATTATTTTCTAAGGCATGACAGTTCCTCTTCTTGGCTGAGCTCAGCGTTTTGTCCATTCCTAATGCCTGTTCCTTAAGTGTCATAGTATTTTAATTCTACATTGATATAACATTATATTTTTATTTCCATGACAATTATGTTTTAGTTGTACCATGACTACCATTATTTTAGACTACAGTAATTGGTATCCTCTTTATTGTCTCTGTCCATCGTTTATTTAAGTAACTTTGTTTCCTCTTTTTCTCACAATTAATTTCCATGATTGACATTACTTCAACACTTGACAACAGATTATCATTGTGGTCTACACAAAAAACTAATGAGGTTGGTTGTTCTTTAACTGACACCATGTGGCCTTTGTGCCCCGTATCCTTGAGCTCTGTGGAACTCATTCTTCCTTTCTGAGTTCTCAGTCTACTCTTCTTTCGGTTCTAAATATATTTCTTATTTTTATAAGAAATCTGTGTAACTGTCCTCTGATAGGTAAACAACTTTTTTTAATAATTGTACTGGAAAGAAATAAGATATATACTGTGAAGTTAAAATACTAATTCAGACTTTATAAAAACCCTTATTTAAGACTGTCTTATAGAATTTGTTAAGGCATTACCTGTCAATACTTAATGTAAAGTTAACCCTTAAATGACTACTGCGATTGTACAGGTTACTGTGATCATACATATTATATACGACTATGAATCACTTGTGAATAGAGTCTTCATGATGATTTCAATACAGCATTGTTACTGTGTATGTGAAGTTCTATTCACCTTAAAGACATACTAACCTTTATTTTGTAACAAATGTCCGCTGCATAGTATTATTATGTTGGTATACTACCTTTAGTAGGAATTTTTTTGTACATAGACTCTATAAAACTAATTACTATTATTGCTACAGAGTATGTGCCGTTATTGATACCTTCAAGATGTATAAAAATTTTGCAGCAAATGTCCACTACACACCATTGTTGTATATTACTTTTTATATTAATTTCTTGCACAATAATAATATCAATGTAACCAAGATTACGTTTCTGTCACTATGACAAACGTCCTTTTGTAAAAGTTTTTAACCTAGCGTCAGACAAAGCTGTCACCTGACAGGACATACGTTCTCCATCTGCGGGAATCTCATGATTGTGTTTAAGAGTCAGAGTGGACTACCACATGACATAACGAGTAGCCTTAGTCTATGTAAATATAAGTGAATCTAAGACTGAACTGTCACCTGGCATAATAACCGGTCTGAGTCTACGAGAACATAATGAAAGTCAGTGTGAACTACCTTCTCACGTGAAAGGTGCACTATAACAAACTGAATATCACGACTTTAAGTGTATGTCAGTGTGCACTACCACCTGATGTAACATGTGTTCTATGACTGATAGAAAATCATAATTGTAACTGAATGTCAGTGTGTGTTGTCACCTGACTTGACATATATTTTACTATCGATACTACCAAGGCTCAGTATGTCCCATCGCCTGATGCCTATTCTTCTTCAGTCTTATTGTACCACTGATCACTATTAAAGTCAGTGTGTCCTATCACCTGATGTGACATCTATTTACAATCGACATTATTTGTGGCTCAGTGTGTTTTCTCACCTGAGGCCCTATATTTTCTACAGTTTAGAATTAGAATCTGTGTAAACTGTCACCTGACGTGGCATACATTATACAATCGACATTAGTTGTGGCTCAGTGTATTTCTTCACCTGACGCCCCACATTTTGCTGCACTTTACAATTAGACTCAGTGTCAACCATCACCTAACGTGACATGTCTTCTTAATTTACTTTTGTCAATGAAACTCCTCGTGTACTCTAGATCTACTACAAGATAATGATTGTAACTGAAAGTCAATATATGCTGTCACTTGATGTGACACACATTTTATATTTAATCCTACTATTACTTAAAGTATCTTATCACATTATTTCTCTGGTATTAAGAGTTCTTTATCAGACATTTATGCACATTTCCGGTTCTATGATTAACTTCTAGAGGATAGTTAATATATTTTATCTCACATTCTACATTTCTATTTGGTAAATTATGGTGTTATTTGAGCTGTTTTACCTCACATTCCTATACCTCTATTTTGTAACTTAAAATACTATTTGATACACTTCTCTTAATAATCTAAATGTCTGATGTCTTTGCCCTACATTTATCTGATTATGTTTTGTACATTTTGATGTTTTTTGACTCATTGCAATTTGGCAATGTAATGATATTATCTATATTACCTCACATTCTACGTTTCTATTGGTGAATTTTGTTGCTGTGTAATACCCTTTTAATTGGAATACTATGTATGTTTTGTATTATACCTAACATTGTATTTTTTTACGAATTTCGTGGGTGAAATCTATGATAACTCCACAGATCCTCCCACAAAATTCTGGTCCAGCAGACCAGGGGGCTATGAAAGGTATGTGCTAAGGCCTGATCGGGTAGATCCAGAGAATAAAGTCAGTAGTTGCCAACGCATGGTGGAATGAGTATAATATATTTGATAGGAGGATCTTTGATGGTTAAGAGAGCCGGGCATGCGCAGTAAAAAACTTGGCAGTCGCAGCTTGGTGTCTGGAGGAAGCAGTTGTGTGGTGACAGCTTGACGGTAGGACTCGTGCTCGCTGCACAGCTACACTGAACAAACTGTAGCATGTATATGAGAGAAGATATATAATGTTTTCAAAAATTGTTTTTGTTAGATAATGTTCGGAGTTAGGATTTGTATGTCCAAGGTTTGATGCAGTAAGCGTTTTGATATTTTGTAAGAGTGATTCGTGCTACAAAAATTTTGGGAATGGTAGGTTTCTTGTATGACTTAAAATTTTAACAATATATATATATATATATATATATATATATATATATATATATATATATTGAGATCAACGCTGTGTTTAAATGTAACAGCCAGAATCATAATCCACATCCTTTGCTTATTTTGAATACGAAAATGAGTAGTAAAATGAAGTTACCCACCAATTGAAGAACGTCAATAAAAATGAGGCCTCAATGCAATATTTATGTGCAGTTCATGGTTTGAAAGCGATTTTGGTATAACTAAAGTTACCAGGGTAAAGCTATTTCAAATAACTAATTTTATGCCTTTACACACCTGACATTATTCAAAACAAGATATAATTTCATGAAGTAAACATCAGGGCAAAGAGTTAACTTTTCAGTACCATCTTAATGCCATTGCACAAACAGTTTTATTCTCTTAAACTTTATTGCTGAGTCAAATACGTGTTTCGTTACAGGCAAATGGAGGAGTGCAAGAAACAAGTTCGCAAACGCAGTCAGATGCAGGTTTGTTGCATAATTAGTTAGGAACTGTCTTATCACTGATACTTTCACTAATTAAAAAGGAAACAGTTTTGGTTAGATACTTTTAATATGTCTGGCGGGAATTCAATATTTCCAATTTAGGAGAGTATGCACAGATTTACATGGACACAAACTTGCGCTTGCTTGAGGACGATTTCGAGAAATTCCAGAATCTATGTCGACTACATATTCTCTATATCCCACTTTTATTACACGGCACCTAGGTTGTCTTGGGATGCAATGCTCAAGAAAGCAAAGATGAAATTATGGACCGATACTGACATGCTTCTTTTCTTTGGGTGAGGGATACGTGGTGGACTTTGCCAATGTGTCCATAGGCATGCAAAGGCAAATAACCTGTGATGGGTGGCTGGTCCAACACATCCATTGATTAGAGTTATATAATGAAACTCGAAATGAATAACTTACACAGACATGCCATGCAAGTATCACTGCCGATTGGTGAGTTTCGATGGGTGTCCGAAGACGAATGCAACGGATTAGGTGGAAAAATCATGGGGGCATGGCAGCTGATTCTGATGTAGGGTATGTGGTAGCGGTAGAACTCAAATACCCTAATAGTTTGCATTATGCACATTCCGATTTGCCGCTGTCTCCAGAGCAACTAGTTTCGCGAGGAGGCTCACACCAAAACTACCGACAGTGATGGGGGATAAGCGGAGATACATTATCATAACCTCCAGCAGTGCCTCAACCTTGGTATGGGACTTGTTAGAATCACCCGGGCTATCTCCTTCAAGCAGTCCCCCTGGTTGAAGGTGTGTATTGATTTGAATACAATACAGAGAGCTTCTGCGACATGTGAATATGAGAAAGGTTTTTAGAAATTAATGAATAATTCAATTTTCGGTAAAACAATGGAGGATTTCAGGGGACGACATGAAATTTTGATTAGAACCGAATGGGATGGGCGTTATGGCGTAAGAAAATGCATTGCCAGACCAAATTTTAAGCGCTTCACCAAATTCAATAAGAACTTGTTTGCTGTGGAGATGGCGAAGACTGCAGTAGTGTTTACGAAACCTATTTATGTGGGGAAGTGCATACTAGACCTGTTTAAAACTCTACTTGTACCACTTACATTATGTGTTTGCGAAGAATCATTTTGCAGATCCTAAATTACTTTATATACATACAGATAGCATCATCTATTGGGTGAAGAACTTCGATCCATATGAAGTGATTAGGTGCGATGGTAATGAATTCGACACGTCCTCATACACGGCCGATAATCCTTACGCCATTATTTCACAGAACAAGAAGGTTATCGGTTTAATGAGTTGAATGGTTTGCCGATTGTGGAGTTTGTAGGTCTACACTCAAAGACGTATGCGTCTCGCACATTGGAAGGTACCACTCAGAGGTGGGTTAAGGGTGTGCATCAAATGACATCGAGAGCCCTCTCTATCGAAGACTATTTGTACTGCCTGAGCAGTGGTGTTCGCGGTGCTACACCGCAACCATCGCATATGGTAAGGCGGACCAGTATTCGATCTAGAGGAGATGAGGTGTACAATTTACCACACTCTACAATCAGCCTGTAGCCTCATGATGATAAAAGGGTCATTTGTGATGATCGGATTAAAACTCGCCCATACATTACTAAATTTTAGTGAGAGAGGGGGTGAGTGATAGTGAGTGAGAGACAGACAGAGAGAGAGAGAGAGAGAGAGAGTGAGGGGGGGGGGGGGAGAGAGAGAGAGAGAGAGAGAGAGAGAGAGGGAGACAGAGAGATTGAGAGTGTCTGCATGGAAGTAGCATGACCCTTCTATCATTGCGTAAGTAATTGTGTGTGTGTGTGTGTGTGTTTGTGATCTAAATATTTTTGTGTAGTATGTACATGTGTATCATAGATAGAGAAAGAGAGAGAATGCATGGAAAAGAAAGAAAAAGGAAGAACAAAATTTATACTTATATTTGCACACCATGTGTGTGGAAGAAAGGAAGAGAAGCATAAAGAAAAAATATTAAAAAAGAGAAAATAGAAAAAAAATTATTTATTTGTTTCTTCATATGCAACGTATGTGTAGCCTATATATATATATATATATATATATATATATATATATATATATATATATATATATATGTGTGTGTGTGTGTGTGTGTGTTGTAAATAGAATAGTTTTATAGCTTTCTTCACCTGCCACTAGCCATCCAAGTCAGAATAGTTTTTAAGTTTATATAGCTCACAGTTCATCAGAATTGTTATTGTAAAAACCTTTGGTATAGTAGACAGTTCAAATTAGATTCTAAGTGTGCGCAGTCCTTTAGAATTATTGTAAAATCTATGCTACTGGGGCTGTGGAATTTAATTGTAGTAGTAAATAATCTCTGCATTAGTTTTTAACCTAGATTTATAAAAAGAAATTTCCTACCAGTCTTACTGTTGTAGTGTCTAAGTTAGAAGCATTTCTGCATTGGAATAGCAAAGTAAATTTCTATCTCAGGAATACTACATTGTACCTCAAGTATACTATATTGTAATTCAAGAATCACATTATACCTCAATAATTATACTGTATTTGTGTGAACTGAATAAACAAAGACAAAAATGAGTCACCATACATCTTTCCTGTTATTTACAAAAAACCCTATCCCCTATAGCATTATGTATGTTTATCTATATAAAAATGCTGTTTGTGTTTCAAATGGCATTAATTTTGCTGAAGACGAGTGCTATTAAGGAGTTGAAGCTTAGGATGGGAGATAACAAAATATATAGAATGGTTACATGGAATTACGCTTATCATGCAGGATGAAATGTGTTATGGGAGCAGGAGCACGTGACTGCGTCCCCTTCCAAAGGTATAAAGCAGACATGCATAAAATTATATCTGCTGTGGTTGAAGAAAACCACAGACATAGCATGTGGCTAAAAAACTGTATACTGTCTCAGAGGGAACAGGGCTGAGAAAGAAAAATACAGAGGTTCTGAGTTATAACTTCATTTCTCATCCAACTTAAAGGTAATTTTACATTTTCATAAGCAGACACAGCAACACTTTTTTCATACATGTTCTTGAGTGGTTGGAGAGAAGGACACACGTAGAATTCTAGGTCTTGAATAGCAGTAAACTTAAAGATCCATGATATCTTCTCCTTATCCTTCATGTAGATGGTGGTATCTGGGCAACTGAATAACTTAAGTGCCATCACCGTGTCTTTATAGGGTATGCCAGGATCATCCCAGTGAATTCCATGGTAGAGATGTATTAACCACTTTGCATTCTTCTGTGTCATAACACATCTCACATACTTGAAAGACATTTATGATGCATTGTTTGCTGAGGGTGTGTCTGTTATTCCAGCATCTTGTGTGTGTGCTCCAAACACAAGATCGTTAAATACGAACTGTCTACACTCACCATCACAGAAACCCTGAGTGTCCACAATGATGTGCACACGTTGAGACATCATTTTAAAATGCTCTAGGTACAGTGCAGCACCTATTCACTTATGCAGCTCGTTGTGCAACACTGATGAATGGGCAGTAGTTGATCACATGGTCATGTAGAACTAGAGCATATGTGGCAGTGTGTACCGGGAAATTTGTCGATGATTCAAATTCAATTCATACACCTATCGGTAGACTCTCCTTGAACATATGCGGATTGAGAAGACACTCTCCTCCCTCTCCTTCAGCAATATCATAGTAAGAAGCATGAAGCCTTGCACACATGTCATAAGCCAGACAGTATACAATTTGATTACACTGCAGATGTAAATTGTCATTGCGCGGTTTGAGTCAAAAAATTTAAGAAACTCATAGTTTGTACGTGTTATCACTGTGCTGTGTGGTAGCGAAGCAACATGCTCTGAATAAGTGCACTTTTTTTATACCATACGCCTATCCTGCGTTAGGTGCAATCGTAGAATGATTTCCTCACCACGAATGTCAAGGATTTGATTATTCTGGTCCACAAGACGCAGCTCCAAATAATCCAATGTATGAGCTGTCACTGGAAGGTATATTGCATTGGCAGGGGTCAATTTTATACGACATTGCAACTGAGGGGAAGAATCTGTAAATAGCATGAATATGACTATCGTTGAGATAGGAGTTCGCTGCAATGCTACACTCGACTCGGATTGTGCTGAAGGGAAGTATGTCCACAGTCTGGATTCTTCTTCAAAACCTACCCTTTTGTGAAACCCAGCAGGCGTGCTATTGAAACTTACTGGTTAAAATAAATCGTTGCATTTACAGTCCTAATTTCGGATTTAAGTGTATTGATTGTTACACTTAGTTCAATAACTTCTCCAGACTGTTTTAAGACTTCGTTTAAATCGTTTCCACAAATCTTCTTCATCATTAATATCCAGATGCAGTTTGTTGTTAGTCTCAGTGATATGTAAGATGCTGTTGTATGTCTCCAGTCCAATCAATGGAATACCCCATTCACCAACACTCAAACCAATTGGTGGGAAGTAATTTGCATGCAGTACAGATGATCATCCTTTTAACATCAAAGTGTATGACATTGCATCTGAACCTCAACTGATGCAGGAACGTTTAAAACTCCTCGTTATATAGTATGCTTCTTCTTCTTCTTCTTTGTAAACGTCAGGAGAAACATGTTGCATGGATGTCCGAAGAGGTATGTATTAAAGTCCTGATAGCACTGATAATTATAAAACGCTCGTCTTCTTTGAGTGAAGTATCGTTGTAATTATTCTGGAGGTTACAGGTCACCAAATGAGTCGAAATAGTAGACAGTATCCGCATTTTTCATAACATATGATACCTAGTGGGTGTCGGGGTCTCCAGCAACATCTAAATTCACAATGCTGCATTCACCAGTTTTACACATAGTCTTCGGTAATGCATCCCGCATAAACACACAACGGAACCTTGGTATGTTGAATTTGTTTATAACAAACAAGAAGATCAGTATTTGTGAGTGGTCGATCTGGTAGGACCGATAATGGGCTTTTTTTATTTATGAACAGACCCAGCACATTCCTGTATCGTTTTAAGTATAGTCCTTTTCCGATTGCTGCGGCTTCCATCATGTGGTTATATCTTCTTGCCAAATCTAATTATGCTTGGGAGTTTTGTACGTTCGTGACCGTTCAAATGATAGATGCAGCACCACCAGTGCGGAACTGTAACACCAAGAGTGCAGATAGAGACGGGATGAGAAATGGAAGAAACCACCAGATTTGTTGGGTATTGGCAGAAATTGAGGTGCTGTAACCGATCCTCTTCTTCTTCCCACATCTTTCTGCTTCCGTGCGTTTTTAGCTGCATACACCGCTCTCAGGATACAGTTCTTGAAACAGCTCTCTTTCTGCCCTTGTCATTCTACTTGGTTAGTGCACAAAACGTGCAGCATTCATAAGTCGCTTGAAATTCATCAGTCCTAAAGCCTACATCATTTTTCCATGCATGGTTTTATCAACTGCAAATGCTGCGATGCATTGACCAATACCAATATCCTTTCTTCTCTGTATCGCCTTATGCTTATCAGCTAAAATCCTATCTACAATGTGACGATAGATCTTTATTTACAGGGTATGCAATATCATGTTCCATACATGCTTCATAGAGCAGATTAACCCCTTTATAACCTCTTGCCAATCATTTCTGAAGTTTTGTCCCAGGTCCGCCAGTATTTATACCCTGGGATGTGTAATTCCACTGGCAGTTTGTCTAGATTACCAACACCTCCCTCCTCTAATGCGCCTCCTAACATGCATGCTGAACTGTGGATGAAGCCTGACCAACAGGCATAACATGCATTGATCAAAAATGAGAATGGCTAGTTTCTATCTGAAATCTAAATGTGCCAATAAAATTTAAAAAGAATGACTGATAGCAGAAATCTATTATTTACTAGTAAATACACAAACATGTTCAAATTGGACGGCATCTACATGTGTTAGCAGCATCATGAGAACAGTAGTCTTCCCACAATTAGATGGACCTGCAATAATTGCTTGTAAGTTATCAGGAAGGAGAATTCCATTCTTCTTCTTCTTCTTCTTCTTCAGGTTTTCTTTTGCATCTTCACAGGAACAGTCACCAATAACAAAGTCGTCAATAACTGGTATAGCATAGAAAAAACATTTTAATAAGGGCAATACTTTGACTACACTGAAATTAAACACAAACACGATTTGTGGTTACATATACATAAATTATTTGTTTATTTAAATATCAGACATAGGGTGTAGTATTTCAGAAAAATCATCACACTCTTTATGTATCTTCTTCACATGTACACTATGCACACTTAGGAAATTTACAAAATCATTGTATGCAGAGTTTACGCTTGGCAACCAACGGTTCAGTCTCTCCAATGCAAGACATAGTGCTGTATCCAGATCATATTACTTCGTAACTGAGGCGTGACTTAGATAAACACACAGTTGTCACTCGATTTCACACATAGTGACAATCGTCATACACTGTTGTAATAAGAAACTTCCTGGCAGATTAAAACTGTGTGCCCGACCGAGACTCGAACTCGGGACCTTTGCCTTTCGCTGGCAAGTGCTCTACCATCTGAGCTACCGAAGCACGACTCACGCCCGGTACTCACAGCTTTAATTCTACCAGTACCTCGTCTCCTACCTTCCAAACATTACAGAAGCTCTCCTACGAACCTTGCAGAACTAGCACTCCTGAAAGAAAGGATATTGCGGAGACATGGCTTAGCCACAGCCTGGGGGATGTTTCCAGAATGAGATTTTCACTCTGCAGCGGAGTGTGCGCTGATATGAAACTGTTGTAATAGAAAGCGTAACACAAGTAAGGCCAATGCCTGGAGGTGAACGAGTTGGATAATACTCTGTAGGCATTGCTGATTGATGTGGAGCTCTGCAAAACATATTTCTTCCCAGTTGAACTTTGAAACAGGCACTTTAACACCCTTTGATACATTTTCAATTTCCATAATCGCATGTAAGCCCCAGACATGACACAAGTTACGCATTTCATTCCTCTGGGAGTTATTGTATGTGGAACTGATAAGCATGGGTAAACTTTATATTTTCTTATCCACAGCACCTGCACTATGTAGCTGCACTGTCACAGGTATGGTGTTCTACGACGGGTCATATGTTAGTGACCAGTACCGTTCTCCATCTTGATGTTGGACCACCATCACTTTTCGATGTGTTGGGGCAGATCGCATTTCGTCATCACAAAAAACGATGACTGGGACGCACAACAGCAGCTGCTTGTCCTGCTCCAGCAATTGGGCTATGTGCACTACAGATTGAGACATGATGGAGGTTGTTGCTGTCGTAGGTCTAGAGGTCGCTGCACGTCTTGACAAGATGGCAGCTGGGGTTGCTACAGGTCTGAGCACTGCATAGATTGGCATATTGGTACTCGACCCTGCTGGTTTGGATGCATCGAGGGCTACTGCTGAACAAATACAAGGAAACATTAGACATGGACCAATATGCGGAAACAATAATAAAAATAATAACAACAATAATAATATTAATGCTAACCACAGAGAAAGTGATATGTGATACTTACTTCTCCATTTCTTCCTGCGGTGCGGTGCTGCTTACTGACTGAGCAAGACTGAGGTCTCAGAGCTGCTGAGCTGGCCCTATATCCCCTCCAATGATGTTACCAGATACTGCCATCCTACTGACTGAACACATGACTGGATTAAGGGCTCTTATTGGTCCCTGTCATTTTTTCCCCCACCACAGACTGCCATCTTGGAATAGGTAATTGGAGGATTGAAAGCGCCCTCTGAGGGCAGTTCTGTGCACTTGGTCCAGACCTCACGGTGAACACAGTTTCCCACCACTTTCCCCCACCCCAGACTGCCATCTTGGATACATTATGGAACGGACGACAGCACTCTCTGGTAGTAGTCCAGTGTACTAGGCCTGGACCTCGTGGCAAACACACTGTTTCCCACCATTTTCCCCACCCCACACCGCCATATTGGATTGTGTCATGAAATGGACAACAGCACCGTCTAGTGTAGTACTGTGGACTAGGTCAATTGGACTCTGGACCTCATGGCGAACACACTGGATGGCGGTAGTGCCTGAAATTGTTTAAATAAAGACTGAATTCAAAATAAAGACTCATGTCCAGCACAGGCCGAGTCCTCTTCCTGCCATTTCCTACGAAAAGGAGGCAGTTGGATGACTTATGTTACTGGAGGTAGCAGAAGTTACCGATTTTCCCGCCATTTTCTTAGATTAGTAGAGGTAGCTGTTTTGTGTTGCATTGTCCTGTTGGAATCTGAACTTCCCAACATTTTCTGGGAGAGGGATTGGAAGACTGTTAGGTTAGCGGAGGTAGGCCAAGTAACCTATCTCAACACTAAAATCCACCATCTAGGATTTCACAGCCACCTTTTTGGATGATGTCATTTGCTGTTGCCAAGTCTACAGGCCACCATCTTGGATAATGTCACTGCCGCCATCTTCGATATATGTGGCAACAATGGAGAGTGGGGTACAAAATACGTAGTCCCCCTACTGCCTGGGCCCATCAAGACCCACATAGGATGTGATGACTGGAAACATGTTGTCTGGTCGGACGAGCCTCATTTCAAATTCTATAGAGTGGATGGAAGTGTACGGGTATGGAGACAACCTCATGAATCCAAGGACCTTGAGAGTCAGCAGGGGACTGTTTAAGCTGGTGGAGGATCTGTACTGGTGTGGGACGTGTGCAGTTTGAGTGGTATGGAACCTCTGATACATCTAGATACGACTCTGACAGATGACAAGTATGTAAGCATCCTGTTTGATCACCTGCATCCATTCATGTCCACTGTGCATTCCGACCGACTTAGGCAATTCCTGCAGAACAATGTGACACGTCATACGTTCACAATTGCTGCAGAGTAGCTCCAGGAACACTCTTGTGAGTTTACACACTTCTGCTGTTCACACTCCAAAGACATTAACATTATTGAGCATATCTGGGATGCCTGGCAACGTGCAGTTCAGAAGAGATGTCCACCTCGCCGTTCTCTTACGGATTTATGGACAGCTCTGCAGGATTAATGGTGTCAATTCCCTCCAGCACTATTTCAGATATTATTCTAGTCCATGACACTTCGTGTTACGACACATGTGCGTGTTCGTGGGGACGCTACACGTTATCAGGCATGTGTACCACTTTCTTTGGATCTTCATATATTTCCACTCTGGTAGTCTGACTGTGGATTTCGTTAGTAATTATAATAACATTGATCATTCGCACACACAGTCGAGCACATAGACATACAGCGATTGGCATTCAGCCGTTCGGCTTTATTTCGCTCTGCTCATATATCTCCGTCTCCTTTTGTCTGCAAGTAAATCTATTTTTAGATTGACAGGGATTCTGTGACAGAGAAATGGTTCAAATGGCTCTGAGTACTATGGGACATCTGAGGTCATCAGTCCCCTAAAACTTAGAACTACTTAAACCTAACTAACCTAATAACATCACACACATCCATGCCCGACCTTAGCGTCCGTTGCAGAGACATCACGTTCACTATACATACAGCCAAAAATCATCTCATCTCATAATTCATCCCAAAACTAACTTAGACTGTGTTGAAAAATGCGCAAAAAGCAACAAAGGTGCCTTTCGTAATCACATGAATAATCGATGGACCAATGTGTACTGGATGCTAGGCAGTTTTTGAAACAAGGTTTTATTTCTCAAGAATATGGATTTGTCACCCCCTGAAATAGCCGCGTGGGGCGGATTCCCCGATTTGTCCCCCTTAGATCCGGGCCTGACGTCGGTCATCTCGAAGGAGATTGCAAGAGTCATAGCTGTCTACACCCGCAGACGCACATGGGAGTTCAGAGAGGTTTGCGCGACCATGTTGGGATAGCAACAAACGCTTCGTCCAAAGAATCACCGCTATTTTGATCACACCAGGTTCCCATAGACTCTCTGCAAGAGCCTATGAAAATCTGCAATACTCTGGTTTTCCGGCTAAAGAAACTCAATGACAGCCGTCTGCTCGGAACACATCTCCGCTACAGACGTCAGACTGTAGAGGCTAAAGCGGGCATATTTCACGATGTCACAAAACAAATTCCTTATTTTTTCAACCTAAATAGGCCGTGAAATGGAAAATGTGTTCCATTACTTATTGTACGTCTCTTGATCAACATTTAAGAAATCACCTAGTATACAAATAATGGACGAGGAAGGCACGATTGTAGGATCTAAATATCCTTTCACTCTTGTACCGTGACGGACACTGAACGAACAAATGTGTGAGCTGTGCTTTACGTGATGTACCCCGCTTCTCTGCTTGTATCCGGGAAGACACCTCGGTCTAGACAACAGAGCCTGAGGACGCGCCTCCCTAGGGCGCTACTTGTGCGATGCGATCCGGACTGCCTGGGGCGGGCGGGGGCAGCGAGTTGCCAGATACGCCGTTTACGGTCGCGGCATAAATTGCTTTAGGGCCCGTTTTACGGCCGTTTAGCATACGGGGACGCCACGCGCTACGCTGCGCTGCGTTTGACCCCTGATAGCGGCGCGCTGACCTGGGAGCGAGGGGCCGCCTCCGCCGCCTCCCGGCATCGGAGGTCGCGGCCACACGACCGCCACAATAAACCGGCAAGGCGGCGCGCGAGGACGCAGCCGTTTCTGCGGATCTCTTGCGCTGAGCGGCGCTGCCAGCCGTAGGGACTCTGTTCTCACAGATAACGCCGCCGTAACGCCGAGACGTGGCAGTCCGGCTGAGAAGCACAGGCGCTAAACGTGCGTGATGCTCTCGTAACGTTTGGGCGGGAGTGAATGTACACCACCAACCAATAACTTACCTATATCTTGCTATAGACAATTGCTCGTTTACTGTTTACTTGCCATTTACATCTCCACAGTCGCTAGCGATTAGCAGCGATAATTATGCAGCTCTGTCCCCTTGCGCCGAAACGACAGTAACTTGCAGAAGTCCCGGGTGTCCACCCGGTCATATTGTAACCTCTGCGCGACATTTCGGTAAACAGACTCATTGCCATCTCCAGGTGGTTTCTGATGACTGCCGTTTCGCTCCTGTCGGCGTCGTATATCCTCTGGCCATTAACCACTCAATCACATCACTTCTATCACTGCCAGTGCAGCTGCCGCGGCGGGTGGTGGCGGTGGTGAAGGTGAATTCACACTTAAGTGCCTGGCTGGGGATTTCTTTCTATTTCAGTTTCGTTCAACTCTCGAAAAGCTCGTATCAAAAAGAACAGCTCTGTGTGAGCTCTGATTTCTCTTGTTATATTACAATGATCATTTCTTCCTAGGAAGGTGTGTCCCAAAATATTTTGGCATTCGGAAGAGAAAGTTGTCCATTGACGTTTAGTGATAAGATCTTACCGCAATGAAAAATGTATTTCTTATATAATCACATATCATATCTTTGACACTTTCCCTCTATTTCGCAGTAACAAAAAACGAGCTGCCATTCTTTGAATTTTTTTATGTCCTCCGTCAATTCTATCACGTAAGGATCTCATACCTCACAACAGTACTTCAGAAGAAAAAATGGTTCAAAAGGCTCTCAGCACTATGGGACTTAACATCTGAGGTCATCAGTCCCCTAGAACTTAGAACTACTTAAACCTAAGTAACCTAAGGACATCACACACACATACATGCCCGAGGCAGGATTCGAACCTGCAATCAGCGGTCCTCGGCTCCAGACTGAGGCGCCTAGAACTGCTCGGCAACATCGGCCGTCCTACTGCAGAACAGAAGGGACAGATGTACTGTAGGCAGTCTCTTTAATACACCTGTGGCATCTATTAAGTGTTCTACCAGTAAAACCTAGTCTTTGATTCGCCTTTCCAATCACGTCCAGTTTAAGTGGTTAGTAACTCATTCCTGGATATTTAGTTGAACTGCCAGCAATAGATTTGTGTGATATATCGTGTAACCGAAATTTAACAGATTCCTTTTACTGTTCCTGTCTATGACCTCAATATTTTCGTCATGTAGGGTAAATTGCCACTTATCACACAGTCTTGTCCAAATCATTCTTCCATTGATCTTGATCATCTGATGACTTTACCACATGGCAGATGGCAGCATCACCAGCAAATAATCCAAGATGGCTGCTCAGATTACATGATTTTTATACATTAGAAACAGCAGAGGGCCTATAACATTTACTTCGTGAACTCCAGATAGCCTTCTGTTTTACTCGAAAACTTGCCGTCAATTACAAAGAACTGTGGCGTTTCAGATAGGGAATCACGAATCCAGTCTTATAACTGAGACGACTGAGACGATGCTCCAAGGGTATGGAATCTGATTAAGAGCTGCTTGTGAGAAATGGTATCAAGATCTCTTTGGAAATTTAGAAATATCGAATCAGTTTCAGATTGCCTGTTGATAGCACTCATTACTTCATGACAAAAAGAACTGTTTGTGTTACACAAGGACGATATTTCCTGAATCTGTGCTGTGTGTCAACACATCGTTCCCTTCGAGATTTCATAACGTTCGAACACAGTATATTTTCAAAATATTATTGCAAACGAAGGTAGTGATATGGGTCTGTAATTTTGCGTATCTCGCCTACTTCCTTTCTTGAGTACTAGTGCGACTCTCCAGTCTTTAGGTACGGATCTTTCGCCAGTCGAGCGGTTGAATATGATTGTTAAGTAGGGACCTGTAATGTCAGCATACTCTAGAGAGAATCTGACTGCTACGCTGTCTGTGATTTAAGATGCTTCATTACGTCGATGGTATCTATCTCTAAGTCACACATGTTGACACAAGCTCCTGATTTGTAGTCTCGAATATTTACTTCATCTTATCTCGTGAAGGAATTTCGGAAAGCCGTGTTTAGCAATTCCATTTTAGTGGCACTTTCACCGGTAGCATTACCATTGCTGGCGTGCAGTTAAGATGCATCTCACTGGTGTATTTTACATACGAGAACAATCTCTGTGCACTTTCTGCCTCATTTCGAAATAGACTCTTGTCGTGAAAACTATTGAAAGCATTTCGCACTGAAGTACGTTTTAAATTTAGAGTTTCTGGAAACTTCACCAATCTATGGGAATTTCCGTTCTTTTAAATTTGGCTGGCCTTTTTCGTTGCTTTGCAACACTGTTTTTATCTGTTCAGTGTACCATGGTTCAGCAGTTGCGCCTCTTATAAATTTATCTGATATAAATTTCTCCGTTGATGTAAATGCCGTTTCTTTAAATTTAAGAGACATCTGTTCTGTCCTTATGCAGTTCGCTTGCGAGAAAAGGAGGATGTCCCTTAGAAAGCCGTCAAGCGAATTTTTATCTGCTTTGTTAAACAGCTATATTTTACCTTTATTTTTTATACGTTTGGATGTAACGCTATTTACTACCACTACAACGATCTTGGGGTAAGTAATCAATGTATCCGTCATGATGTTCCCTATTTCCTCAGGATTATTTGTTGCTAAGATGTGAAAGGACAACGTTCTACGAGTTGGGACTTCGAGTGTCAGAAGCTTGAACTTGGTAGGGAAGCTAGAAAATCTGGAAAGGGAAATGCAAAGGCTCAGTCTAAATATAGTAAGGATCTGCGAAGTGAAATGGAAAGAAGACAAGGATTTCTGGTCAGACGAGTCTGGGGTAACGTCAACAACAGCAGGAAAGATATAACGGGAGTGGGATTCGTTACGAATAGGACGGTAGGGCCGAAAGTGTGTTCTGTAAACAATTCAGTGACGGGGTTGTTCTTATCAGAAACAACCACAAAGCAACACCGACAACGGTAATTCAGGTGTTCATGCCGAAGACGTAGTCTGAAGATCAAGGGATAGCGAAAGTTGTAGGAGAAGGAGTAGAAGAAAATGTTACAGGAGAGTATGGGCTTGGGACAAGGAATGAGAGAGGAGAACGACTAATCGAGTTCTTTAATAAATTTCAACATGTAAGAGCGAATACTCTGTTCAAGAACCACAGGAGGAGGAGGTATACTTGGATAAGGCCGGGTGATAAGCGAAGATTTCAGTTAGATTACATCAAGGTCACACACAGATTCCGAAATCAGATACCAGATTGTAAGGCGTATCAAGGAGCAGATATAGATCAGATCACAGTTTAGTAATGATGAAGAGTAGGCTAGAGTCTAATAGGTTAGTGAGGAAGAGTCGATACGCAAAGAAGTGGTATACGGAAGTACTAAGGAATCGTGAGATACGTTTGAAGTTCTCTAAGGCTATAGATACAGTAATAAGGAATAGCTCAGCAGGAAGTACATTTGAAGAGGAATGGACATCTCAAAAAAGGCAATCACAGAACTTGGAAAGAAAAACATAGAAACAAAGAAAGTAACTGAGAAGAAACCATAGGTAACAGAAGAAATACTTCAGTTGATCGGTGAAAGAAGGAAATATAAAAATGGTAAGGTAAATTCAGGAATACAGAAATACAATTCGCTGAGGAGTGAAATAGATAGGAGGTGCAGGGAAGCTAAGATAAAATGACTGCATGAAAGATGTGAAGAAGTCGAAAAAGGAGTGATGCTCGGAAGGACTGACTCAAAATATACGAATGTCAACACAAACTTCGGTGAAATAAAAAACAAGCGTGGTAACGTTACGACTACAACGTGAATTCCTCTTTTAAATGCAGAACAGAGAGCGGATAGGTGGAAAGATTACACTGAAGGCGTTTATGAGGGGAAAGATTTTGTTTGATGTGATAGAAGAAGAAATAGGAGTCGATTTAGAAAAGATAGGGGATCAGCAATAGAATCAGAATATAAGAGCACTTTCTAAGGATCGAATAAGGCGATAGGCGTAGATAACATTCCATCAGTATTTCTAAAATCGTTAGGGAAATTGGCGAAAAAACGACTATTCACGTTATTGTGTAGAATTTATCAGTCTGGCAACGTGACATCTTACTTTCGGAAAAATATCACCCACACAACTCCGAAGTCTGCAAGAACTGACAAATGCGAGAATTATCGTACAATCAGCTTAACTGCTCATGCATCAAAGTTACGTACAAGAATAATACACAGAAGAACGGAAAAAAATGAGTATATCCTAAATGACGATCAGTTCAGACACAGGCATACAGGCACCAGAGAGGCAATTCTGACATTGCGGTTAATAATGGAAGCTAAACTGAAGAAAAATCGAGATACTTCCTTAGTATTTGTCGACCTTGGAAAAGCGTTCGACAATGTAATTGGTGCAAGATGTTTAAAATTCTGAGAAAAATAGGGATAAGCTACAGGGAGAGACGGGTAATATACAATACGTAAAAGATCCAAGAGGGAATAATAAGACTGTACGAGCAAGAACGAAGTGTAAGACAGGGATATAATCTTTCGTCTATACTGTTCAATCTGTACATCGAACAAGAAATGATGCAAATAAAAGAAAGGTTCAGGAGTGGAATTATAATTCTAGGTGAAAGGGCATCAATTATACGATTCACCGATGATATTGTTATCCTGAGAGACAGTGAAGAAGAATTACGCGATATGCTGAATGGAATGAATAATCTAATGAGTACAGAATAAGGATTGAGCAGCAGAATAACCAATAACGGACGGAGCAAGGTGGACATCAAAAGCAGACTAGCACTGGAAAAAAGAGCATTCCTGGACAAAATAAGTCTACTAGTATCAAACATAGGCCTCAATTTGAATAGGAAATTTCTGAGAATGTATGTTTGGTGCACAGCATTGTATGGTAGTGAAACGTGTACTATGGGACGACGGGAGCAGAAGGGAATCGAGGAATTTGAGATGTGGTGCTACAGACGACTTTTGAAAATTAGGTTCTCTGACAAGGTGAGGAATGAGGAGGTCCTGCGTATAATCGGAGAGGAAAGGAATATGTGGAAGAAACAGTGACAGGAGAAGGGACAGCATCACAGGACATCATTTAAGACATCAGGGCGTGACTTTCGTGGTACTAGAGGGGGCTTTAGAGGCCAAATCCTGTAGAGGACGACAGAGGGTGGAAAACATCCAGCAAATAATTGAGGACGTAGGTTGCAAGTGCTACTCTGATATTAAGAGGCTGGCACAGAAGAGGAAATCGTGGCGGGTCGCCTCAAACCAGACAGAAGACAGATTAAAAACAATAAGCAAACAGCTCTTAATTATTTCCTGCTGTCAAGTATAACCTCTACCTACACCAACTAACACGCTCTGTCTAGTTAAGTTTAATTGCCAGATAGATTACTTCTAACAGCAACTAATACGCCACCACTAACTGTGTTCAATCTATCCTTTGTGAGCACCGTTAGGTCGTCTGGAAAAATTTCGAGTAAACTCCGGCTTCAGCCAGCTTTCCATACTTATAACAGTTTGTGCTTCAGTGATTTCTATTAGCACTTTGAGGGCTGATTGTTTTCTGAAGACAACTTCGACAATTTATTACTGCAATACGTGTTGTTGGCGGGTCTACCTTTGGCGTGCGTTTGACCCGCACCTGCATTGCAGCATAGTCCATTGCATAAATACCCCACCGTCAACGTAGCCGCATCCCATGTGTGAGCGACATTTTAACTATCAAGCGGAACCCGAAATCTCAGCACCCTATGGCACAAGTGGAGGAATCTTGAGCAAAGACGGCCGATAAACCGTATCAGTGTCTGGTTCAGACCCTACACTCGGCTCTGTACCTAAGGTGCGCAGTCGGTCCGTCGACCATGCTGAAGATAGTGAACTCTGCCTTCATCTCGGGAGCAAGCACGTGTAAATATTTCACGTTATGCACGGCTACGTGCTGCATAATGTATTACAACCATCTGGATTATATTGCTAATTACTGAGGTACAGAAATTTTTAGTGAGTGAGTGCTATATATTTTTAAAACGATTTATACAGGGGGGGGGTCATAAACAGTGTGAAAAACATGCGAGGGTGTCGGAAGTTACGTTGTGCTGAGAGATAACAGTTAAGAAATAAAATATATACGTTGAGCGATTCCCGAGCTATATAACAATGAAGTTAGGTAATCAGCTCGTCGCATGCGCAAATTCAAGCAGCCTGCTACAGACGGTGTCACTAAACGTGTTCTTCGTTTGAGTTTCTCAAACAGAACAATCGTAGCTTTTGCTCAGCTAGCGCGAATTTATCGCTTCTGAAAAAGAAACGTTTTAGCTGGTAATGTGGGTTTCAATAGATTGTAACTCACGTACCCATGGATATCTGTGCATCAACGCATTATAGTGTGAGCAAACGCTTAAGCTGTGCACGTAACGACTTCAATGCCTAACTTCAGTGCTAAATAACTGAGAAACGGCGCAAACTGTTGAACGTTTTTGTTAACAACTATTTCTCAGTACAACCCCACCTCCCCCCTCAACATCCACAACAGACTTTCCAACTATTTTTACTACCCTATATAACATGTGGAATGTTAACACACACATTTTCCTGCATTATCTTGTACTTTGAAGCAGAACAAGGACTTTCAAAATTGTTCAAATGGCTCTGAGCACTATGGGACTTAACATCTGAGGTCATCAGTCCATTAGAACTTAAAACTACTTAAATCTAACTAACCTAAGGACATCACACACATCCATGACCGAGGCAGGATTCGAACCTGCGAGCATAGCGGTCGCTCGGCCATGCCGGCCGGCACAAGGTCTTTACTACAGAACATGAGACACTTGCAAATGAACAGAATTTCTTCAATGTCTAAATAATTTAGCCTAGTCATGAGAATAGAAACTGATTTTAGCTTATTACAGCTTCTATTTGAAAATGCGTTTAACATGTAACTGGTTGTTGATAATTTTGAAGGACCAGAGAAAAAAATGCCGTCATTTAAAAATAAAATACCCAAATATCTTAAACTTCTAATATAGAACTGGTTAGATACGATAATCTGCGAAGTATACAAGGTGCAACGCTCTACCTTATACTGTCTCTCTATTTATGAGAACTATTCGGCAAGTAAGGTCTGACAGATCGCGAAATGGAAACGATAGTCAAGATTCAATGAAACTTTCCACAGATTTTTGAGTAATTTCTCTAGTATGCTTCTTGATCGCGCCAAGTCACTCTTTTCGATTCTAAACACAAACCGAAGACATAAAGTTGCCTACAATAACAGTGTCTGCCGCCAAGTTTCGCTCCGCTCTGCAGTGTTTCGCCTGACTTCATGCAATCCCACAAAAAGTGTCTGTCGTGCATTTCTTTATTCATGACAATTCTCGGCAGCACACTGCAGGGGTAGAGAGGATGCCTCTGAAGCGTTCTCGATGGGAAGTGTTTGGACGTGGCTCCCTCAGATGTTCATCTCTGTTCACATGAACCGCTGGCGTTTGTAGACAACATTTTGGCACAGACAACGAACTGCAGACCAGGGAACAGAAGTAGTGGAAAGCACAGGTGGTTTGCCTTCAATGACGAGGGTATTGGAAAGTTGGTACAAAGTGTAAGACGTCGTGGTCTCCTGACATTCATTGCTTACATATTCCGCCATCACAATCACATTCCGCGCATCAAGACGCTTCTTTAGAATCCAAACTCGATACGATAAAGACAATGTTGTATGAATTCATGTAAACGATATGCAAATAACGAGTAAATCGCAAGTGCGCACCGAGGTTGAAATACTCAAAGCTGGCGTACACACACGCATTCAAGACACAACGGTCACAAAAGCTTTTAGTTCTGGAGAGTCAAACCACACGCCAGGAGGCCGGTCCCTTCAAAGGACGAGTCAACCTGTCTATGTCGGCCGGCGACTGCCCGTAAAGCAGACAGTGTTTGCCCGAGTGAAAGGGAAAACGACACCGTGTTTGGCTTAAAAGCAAATTCCGCTACATTGTGTGGGAGCACCCAGCCTAGACATTCTTTACAAACATAACACGCAGTTTTAGAGGTTTTCACAGGGAGACAGCTAACGCCAAACGCCGATGCTACAGATTTCCGGATGGGTCGCCTTAAACGAAACGTCATTCTCCCGTTTTAGAAGAGCAATGCTGATTGGCAGACGATATTCCTGACGCATTGAGCTGAAGGAGTAATGGAAGAGACCGAAAGATATACCCCTTCACATCTGGCTTGGAATGGGGCCGTTCCCTTGTCGCTCTTGAAGCGAGAACACATAACGAGAGCGTTTGCGCTCGTACGTTTGGTGAAAGAGCGAGTAACAAGTCTCACCTCAGTACTTCACTGGGAGAGCACCTCTGTTGAGAGCGAATTGGAGTGTGACTCTATATTGAGTCCTTACAATTAAGCGTTGTTCACTGTATTGGCCGCCACACTTATTGTGCGGTGCGAACTGACGGAGTTATAGCTAAGCACCTGGGAGCAAGTTTTTGAGTGGTATCGCGGTGGACTGGATATCTGACCAGTGTACCACGCCAGTAGTTAAACTAGGGGCGAATAGGAGTCCTTGACTTCATCAAGGCGTAGGGAGAGTTTGATTGGCGAAGGTCAATCAAGATAGAACGAGAGTTACCTTATTTGTCAGCAGCGAGCGGCGCAGACAGCAGTCACTACAGCTAACGGTATAGTGTGCTACAGCTCTTGCGAGCCCCATATCTCCTCCACAACAGTACACTTCACTGCATTTAACACGCAGCAGCCATGACCGTACCTAGCAAGATTGTAAAGGATAATTATTCAAGTTGAGTAGGCGCGGCTCTCAGCCATTCTGCCAAGTCAATAACAATCTTAAACTTTGTATACAAATTTCATTAGTGAATCCTATCCTTAAGAGGTACCTTCACATTCCGAAAAGAACCTGGAAATAACTTGTTCAGTTCATAACTGAAAGTGCCATTGTGATTCCTCAGAATTTTTGCAAAAAAATTATAATTTTCGTTAGTTTCATGTTTTTCTTACACTAATTAGCACTGCTCCAGTACCCAAGTACCCCACTAGTTACGTAAGAAATTTTGTGAATTTTTGTGTCATTTCCTTACAGCGGACGACTCCAGAAGATATTTATTGCTGAAAGTTTTTCAGGCATTTCTCTTTAGAACGTTAGCAGCGTCTCTCTGACTTCTGTAGTAGTGTGGGAGTGGAAATTGCATCTTGCAGGAGCCACAGGGTAAAGGGTTAATCTCAGATTAATCCGTTGCGCAGAATGACAGAATAGCATCCACACGGTCACAAAAGCTACGACAAATGCCGGAGCGTCGATTAGGTAGAAAAGTAGCTGGAACGTGTAGCAATGTATTGAAAATAAAACATTTTTGATCTTCACTGTGCTTTCGATGTAGTGACCTTCTGGGCCTTACTTCCCTAACAGTCATCGTATTCCTTGCCTCTTTGCCAGTGGATTTGGTAGATTCCCCTTTTTGCTGAGCTTTAGATCTTCCCTCGCTGAACCCAGTAGTGCTAGTTCTATGGAGATGGGCAAATTAAACTTTGACATTGTTTCTGGCGACTTATTCTGAACTATTGCGGACAAACAGGATCCCTTTCCTTCTGGTCTTCTTTATGTTCCTGCTTTTGTCTGGATGCAACGTGCCGAAATGCACGCTTTCCTTATTTGTTGCTTCCTTCTAAATGTTGTCTTCAGGTGCTTCATCTCAATACGTGGGCTGCCTGGGTAGCAGACGGATTGCGGGCTGTGAAAATATCTGGGTAAAAAAAGATATTTGGGCAACATTTCTCCTTCTGGTGTTGCGAGATGAAAGTGGCTATTGAAATTAGGGTCCAAACCGGTGCAATGAAGTAAGATAGCGACCTTCAACTGAGTCAGACGCGAAAACTGGCACTCAGTCGAGGAAGAACAGTGTTCCCTTATTGTCCGTTTCACGTTGGGCTGTGATGGTACGGCGACTGAGTAGCACAGTTCTTTAAAGGACGTTGCGACCCCCACCAACACCACCACTGACCGTTGCGGCTCCACATACAGCGGACCATCAGATTGGGTTACACATTCCCAACCTACCAGGGTGAAACAACGACCAAAGCAATGGGCAAAAACATTTTCGTTTGTCTTAGTTTAAGGTCGCTATTTATTTTGTCAAATGACTACATTAACACTAATTCAGTTGCTTTTCAAAGTACTTTTACAGCGTAACGTTCAGGGCCATAGCTTGTGATAATGGGAGGTTAGTCACACATGAATCCAATCCGCGCTGATGATCGACGACCTTAGCTGATGCACTATCCAGGCTAACTGTGGCTTTTATTTGGTTTTCACACTCATTTAGGCAAATACTTGTCTGGTACTTATTTTCCGCTTCAGGAAATACGAAACATAAACATGAATATTGTATCACACGCAGAACAACAGTTACGAAGATTCAGATAATTTTTCTGATGGCGGCCACATAAGGGCACTGAAATTAACCAATGATGCCAGTTGGAAATTGGTTCTAGACCACGACTCGAACCTGGATGCTCCACATTTATGGAGAGGGTCCTTAACCACCTCAGTCATACGGACACACTTTCCAGCCATCCCAAATTCTCAGCTCGTCATTTGCCATGTACCCCTCAGTTGCAGTGTAATCTGTATTCTCGGACATGTCCAACAGAAGATACAGCACACACACACACACACACACATATGTGTAACATTTCTAAAGGCTTGACAGCCAAACATGATTCCTTCAGTGGGGATGCATACCAAGTATCTTTCCCTCACATGGGAAGCAGTTCATGCAGCGAGCGAGAGGGACGCTACATTGGTGTATGACAAGTTGGTAATTTGGGTCTGCTGGAAATCATATCCTGATGGGTGAGGCAGTTAAGGTAACTGTTCTAGTTAACTAAGAGCATCCGTTTTCGAGTCCCAGTCCGTGATAAACTTTCAATTAACTTCGTTTATTAATTTCAATGCCATACATATGGCCTTTAAATTCATAAATGTCGTAGAGAAGTGGAGCACAATTCCTTTCTTCCCTAGGTAACTGACGACAATGGCGACATAAAAGGTATCGAACTGGAAAGTTAATTAAAATTAAGAAAACTGAATAAATTGCAGCCCATTAATGAACGGAACAGAGGCTGATGAAAAGAGGGAGAGGTAACTTCAATAGTTTAATGATATTCACACGTACTTAGCTAAGTGACTTTGATAACTTCATGCCAGAAAACAGCCTTGCGATTGTACTGGATAGTGAAAATACCAGCTGGTAGACAAAATAAATGGTGATTGGGGCTAAAGAAAATGTAAATTAATTCTCTCTTCCCTAGCGTTTCCGTGATTTGAGGAATATATTCATTTGAACGTTGTGGGACGATGCCTAGTCCAGTCGCCAGATAACCTAAGGTAAGGAAGCCCATATCTCAATCATGTACTCATTCTTTCTGTGTTATAATGTTTTAAATGCTTGTGCATCGTATTTTCTGTGGTGCAAACTGAGTATCAGCTCAGCATTTCTCGAATGGAAACCACAGCGAAAACCTGAATCGTTTTATTTGGAAGAGTCAGGTACACCTTCCACCTACTTCTCTACATAGCCGCCGCTCCAACTTCGAGTGCTGTCGTAGTGTTGAATCAACATTCCAATATCCTCGTCATAGAAAGCAGCCGCCTGTGCTTTCGGCCAGTTATCTGCACTGGTCTGCAGCTCACTGTCTGCGGAAAAATTTTGTCTTCATAACCGGCGGTTCTAGTGAGCAGAGATGAGACTCAAGGGGAGCCAATTACATAATGTATTGTGGGTGATCTCATCTGAAACGCTGGAGGAGCGTCTTTATTGCCCCTGCAGTGTGCGGCCGTGAACTGGCATGCTGAAGAAACCGGTGGACAGTTGTCTTACGCGGGCTGCATGGCTCTGGCAAAATCTCTAACCAGGCCCTCCTACTCGGTGGGAGACGCTATTCCCTACACATCTTTACGTGCTCACTCTAAACTGAAAAGAGCGACGAGACACGATCGATGGGCATACTAGAGACATTGCCCAACACATCTGGGCAAAGGTTTACAGGATTTTCCCAATGGTTTCCCTTTCACAACCGATCGGAACTTACTTTCTGAAGGACCTTCGTAACACACAGACTGGCTGCTGTATCAGACCTATGGTTGATAATCCAGCTACTGATTCGATCCGGTCTTCCTACCCTTCCTGTAACGCAAGGTAGCGCACTGTGCACTAATCTATACGTCTGGATCATATGAATAAAACATTTAGAATATGAAACACAATGATATGAGGATCAATTGAAGCTGAAAGTTAGATAAGGAGTCTTTGATTTATATAGGATCTTTATCTGGATGACCAATAAATATCTGTTTAATAGGGAAAAGGCCAAATTTGATATACTTGAGATAATTCTAGTAATTAGTTATATGGCTACCACTTCTTAGTTAACTAGCGTGTTACTCTTGTAAAGTCTAACTCCTGAAGATCCCTAAATGCTGACTTAGACTATGAAACTGCAGTTCATTAATGCCTGTTGTATATTATTGTTCAACATCCTCAAGTGAACCGAGGAAAACAGAATTAAAGAAACAGACATTCTTTGATAGCGCGTTATGTTTGTTGCACACACTGCTGGGGATGACGCAGAACCGAAAACATTAACAAGACAGCCACTGTAGGATTATGTATGCTCCACGCCACTTCGAAATCTTCTGCCCACCGCTAGGTCAGGATTTTTTGCAGCAGAATCAACAGCGACTCGGTTTTCAGCGACTGTTTGGCAGAAATCGCCTAATAAATGGGCCAAGTCTGAGAAACAATTTCGAATGCCTGTTAGTGGTAGATAATGTGAATTTTTTACGAATCTTTTCGGAGCCGAGCAGAATCCCTTTTGAAACTTCAAGGCTTATTGTTTCAAAACCAAAGTGAGTCTTACGGTGATTAGGTGTTACTACAGATTCACGAAATGTCTCTAGTACATGGACCAAGAATGAAACATGTTGATCCGATGTTGACGTACCAATTAGCAGATCACTGACCATAATGTGGCGTGACTTCATAGGGCACGCCAAAGCTAATAGTCTGACATAGAAATAAATATTCCTGAGTTTACATTTAGTCCAAATGCCAGGACTTTAAACTGATATCTATGTCCAGCAAACGAAAACGCTGTGTACTTCCTGCAAAATTGTCCGAGTCCTGCTTACCAGAATGAGGCTCTCAAATCTATAATGGAGACGTATCTAATGTCATTGATTTTTTGTTTTAGTTCTTATATACCCTTCTGATGCCATAATCCTGGAATTATGGTGTTGTTCATCACCTGGGCAAGGAGTAACAAGCGAATATTCCTGCTGGCTTTGCGCACCATGAGGAGTGGCCTGCAGTATGGAATACTGATGGGTTTGATGACTTCCCATTTATTCACACAATTTATCTTCTCTCCCACTACTTATGTTAGTTCCCAGGGGCCAAACAAAATCTCTGACAATATTCAAACGTGAATGAACATCAATATCACTCTTATGTCGTTGGTTTACTACTGGTTTCTCTTAAAAAGCAATGGAATAATCGGTTAGAAGTCTTTCTAACTCAGTCCACATATCAGACGTTAAATGCCGTGGTTTCTTTAGTTTCTCCATCATCTGGTTTGGTAGCTGTAGAACAAGATCCTCTTGATTTGAATAAATCGGATATTTATGACGGTTATCCATAATTAAAAATATAGGCACCCCTCAGCAGTACCTCTGGTGTTTACCCTCGCTGCTCAATGGGTCTACTTGGATCTCCTTTCCATCAATCCTTTTTGAGAAATCGAATCTACCGTCCTTCTCACATATTGTCTCCAAGCCTAAGATACAATCGACTATCAACTTATTAAATACTAAGAACTCACATGACAGAGCAGCTTCTCCTAGTTCATATTCAATATCGTTCTCATCCTTAATTATTGAGATTTATGTCGCTCAGCTACAGTTAATCTACAGTTATTAACTGGTAACACAGGCATTGGATCAATATTCGTTAGATCCATTGTTTTGATTACTACTGGCATCATTGTCACTATAGTTGTTTGATTGTGGATACTGCTGCTGGTTACCATACTGATCATTGTCAGCAGTATCATTGTGTGTACGCCCATTTGAGTTGCTGGAGCCTGGTGAACCTCCATTCCCTTGTGTATATTTCGCTTTACAATTCTGTTGGAGTAGGTCTATCGAATCTAAAGTCGACATAAGATCTTCAACATTAGTTTTATTCGTGTGAATGTGTTTTTCACTAGTTTCAAGTGGTAGTTAGAGTTTGAAAATTCGCGCAAGATATTTCTGTAGTAGCATGATTTATTAATGTAATTTACGAAGTATCGCCTTGAATTCCCACTCTTACAAGAAAGAGCTTGGGATTAAATACTTCATGAGCCTCTGCTGTACACCCCTTGACCAATACTTTGCAAGAAATACACATTCAAACTCTTTATACATTTAACATAATTGCATCACTGCGGTTGCCCATAACACAGTATCAGTTTGAAAATAAACTGTCACCTAACAAATAATTAGATACTCAGACCATGGTCGTGGCATCACTTCTCTAAATCTTCTTGTGAACAAAATTGGATTTAAAGATTTTTTTCCGGGAAGAACGGCCAGAACAGTCTGTTTCAACAGCCTTCCTTCTATTAATATAGCTGAGTATAAGTTTGTAGGCGACCACACACTATGTGCTGCATTCGTTCACTGTTGGGAGGACATCTGATAAGAGCGTCCATTGTTGTTGTTCGATGCAGTGCTACATGGCTGTAGCATGTCATCAGTGTTAATTACAGAATGAGAATTTTTCATTGCTAGTTGGATCTCTTCCATAACCTTAGAGACGGTTTTGACTGATTACGCTATTCGTTTGTGCCACCGCATAAAATCTGAGCTTATTTGTTCCTTTACCTGGTCTCATTCGTGTACTGTTCGTTTGAAGATAAGTCTGCAATCGTTAAATTAGACACAACTTCATCAACGGATTAGTGTACATATTTCGCAGCCAACTTTTCCTTCAACAGCGTACTCCTCTAGCTTGGATGAAAATTGAACTCGACGTTTACTTGAACAGTAAAGGACTCAAAATCTTCTTTGTCACCATATTCTCTACCTTTTGTCAGATAGCCGAGTCTAATTTCTGACTGGGATTGCTGGGTACAACCTTTCTTTGTTGATGAACCATATTGGATTGTTGTGAGGCAACACTTCCGACTTTCCTTGCCAACTAAGATTACTGACCGAGCGAGGTGGCGCAGTGTTTACACTAGACTAGGATTTGGGGGGACGTCGGTTCAAAATCCGGTCCGGTAATCCTGATTTAGGTTTTCCATGATTTCTCTAACTCGCTTCAGACAAATGCAGGGATGGTTCCATTGACAGGGCACGGGTGACTTCCTCCTTCATCCTCCCCTAATCCGATGGGACCGTTGACCTCGCTGTTTCGTTTGTTCCCTTCTCCCAAATCAACCAACCAACAAATCAGATTCCTGTCTTAACTGTTCAAACATCTCGGCTAGCGGATCCATGGTAGCTTGTGATACCCAAGCTGCCTCACCTTTCATAGAAATACTAGTAAGGATTCGGATTTTCATCTCTTGTCTGCTCTACATTTCGGACCAAAACATAATATCCACGCACTAATAGTTAATATCTTCTCTAATTGTTCACAGCGATTGTTACTAATAAGCATCTTTTCACCTTCCAAGCATCAAGGTACAGACACTTTATTTGGCACAGAGCACAGTAGATTAGATTAACTACCAGTGAATTGATAGATCTGTTGTGTATATTTATTAACCTTATCAGCATTTACTGGAATCACTGAGCTAGATTTGACAAGATTAATAGGCCAGCTACTAAATGCCGGTATGTATTTACCTAATTACCAGAATTATCTCAAGTGAATCAAAATTTCCTTTTCACTGTCAAATAGCTGCTTTAATGGCTGCCGCAATAGAGGACTACATAAAGAGGGGTTAGGATTGATTCTGTCTGGTATATATTTAAGCATTGTGTATTACTAGTGCAAGTGCCCTAATTAATTTATATTTGTGTTTTTTACTATGCAGCAATCGCCTAGTTGGAGGGATGGCGTAAAGCTGAGCAGCTGGTTGGTTACCCATGAGACCAGTCTACTGTTGAACTGAAGTTCAGACTAGAAACTTTTGTCATTCTCTCACTATATTCCGTCTGTACCAGCTTCTCCGTAACTCTTTTACATTTTTATGTAAAAGAGTTACGGAGAAGCTGGTACAGACGGAATATAGTGAGAGAATGACAAAAGTTTCTAGTCTGAACTTCAGTTCAACAGTAGACTGGTCTCATGGGTAACCAACCAGCTGCTCAGCTTTACGCCATCCCTCCAACTAGGCGATTGCTGCATAGTAAAAAACACAAATATAAATTAATTAGGGCACTTGCACTAGTAATACACAATGCTTAAATGTATACCAGACAGAATCAATCCTAACCCCTCTTTATGAAGTCCTCTATTGCGGCAGCCATTAAAGCAGCTATTTGACAGTGAAAAGGAAATTTTGATTCACTTGAGATAATTCTGGTAATTAGGTAAATACATACCGGCATTTAGTAGCTGGCCTATTAATTTTGTCAAATCTAGCTCAGTGATTCCAGTAAATGCTGATAAGGTTAATAAATTAGAATTCATTAAAGTCTGTTGTATAGATTTGTTGAAGTTTTTATAGTGAACGGGGGTAAAATGAATTAAAGAAAGATTTAATTTGATAGTTGTTTATTTGTGTTGGACACGCTGCTAGGTATCTCGTAGAGCAGAAAATGTTAACAAGACGTTCACCGTAGCATTCTGTATGCTGCACGACACTGGAGCTACAATTATTTGAGACGCTGGAACTGGAAAAAGGATTCAGCGGAGCACATAAGACAAACTGGAGTGTACCATACAATGCAATGTCTACTCCACGGAGTAATGATCACTGGATTGCGTAAGTAGAAAATTTATAGTTAATGTAGTGACTGAACAGAAGAAATACTTCCATATATACACATCAAAAAAAGTTTTGCATCACCTCGGGTCCCAGAGTTGCGGAACCTGTACACAAAAATTGTAATAGAAATCAACATATACATAATTTTCGACCTTTCTATTGCTCATGAAAACCACACAACGCATGTTGCACCACCATACAGCGAGACTTTCAGAGGTGGTGGTCCAGATTGCTGTAGACACCGGTACCTCTGATACCCACTAGCACGTCCTCTTACATTGAGGCATGCCTGTGTTCGTTATGACATACTATCCACAAGTTCATCAAGGTACTGTTGATCCAGATTGTCCCATTCCTCAACGGCGATTCACCTTAGATTCCTCAGAGTGATTGGTGGGTCACGTCGTCCATAAACAGCCCTTTTCGATCTATCCCAGACATATTCGATAGGGTTCACGTCTGGAGAACATGCTGGCCGCTCTGATCGAGCGATGCAATTATCCTGAAGGACGTCATTCACAATATGTGCACGATGAGGACGCGAACTGCCGTCCATGAAGACGAATGAGTCGCCAATACGCTGTCGATATTGTTGCACTATCGGTCGGAGGATGACGTTCACATATCGTACAGCTGTTACGGCGCCTTCCATGAGCACCAGCGGCGTACATCGGCCGCACATAATGCCACCCCAGAACAGCAGAGAACCTCCACCTTGCTGCACCCGATGGGCAGTGTGTCTAAAGCGTTCCAGCCTTATCGGGTTGACTCCAGACACGTATCCGACGATTGTCTGGTTGAAGGCATATGCGACACTCATCGGGAAAGAGAACATGATGCCAATCCTGAGCGGTCCGTTTGGTACGTTGCTGGGCCCATCTGCACGGCACTGCATGGTGTCGTGGTTGCAAAGACCGAGCTCACCATGGACGTCGGCAGTGAAGTTGCACATCATGCAGCCTATTGCGCCCAGTTTGAGTCGTAACACGACGCCCTGTGGCTGCTCGAAAAGCATTATTGAACACGGTGGCGTTGCTGTCAGGGTTCCTCCGAGCCATAATTCGTAGGTAGCGGACATCTACTGCAGTAGTAGCCCTTGGGCGGACTCAGCGAGGCATGTCATCGACAGTTCTTGTCTCTCTGTATCTCCTCCTTGTCCGAACAAAATCGCATTGGTTCACTCCGAGACGCCTGGACACTCCCCTTGTTGTTTACTTCTTTGGGCGGACTTAGCGACATCTCTGAACAGTAAAAAGGGCTGTGTGATATAATATCCACAGTCAACCTCTGTATTCAGGAGTTCTGGGAACCGGGGTGACGCAAAACTTTTTTTTGATGTGTGTATAAAGCCAGACCTCAAGCAGGCTCGAACTGACGATCAATGCTGACGCGTTATATCTCAGTAGGTTTCGTCAAAAATGAGCATTTTACTTAGCTCAATATCTTGCATTTACTCACAGAAAAACGTTTGCTAGCTATCCAAACAATTTTACACCTACAGAACGCCGTAGCCAAATCAAAAACAAACGTAAAAGCATAAGCAATTCTTCTGGTTACATACAAAGAATCGTAAACAAACTAGCATACCCGAGTAATGTGGCTCTCGTAAGAGCTTGAAAATATTGCTATTGCTGCTTGTGACTAAATCGCAGTTGGAAAAACGTATTTAGTTTCGTAGGTGGACGTGCTGTATTAATACTACTTGACGTCAACACACTTAAATTTAGACAAATTACTATGTACACATCGCGTTATGGTATTGGATCCATTATACCGAACGGAAATTCGAAAAATACGCAGAGCATTCCTGTTTCCAAAATGGGTTGTTAAACTGTTGTACATTAATACAGGGCGTATTCGCTATCGTCGCTTATTGGAGAACAATGTCACTCCTTTTCTGCTCATATCTTTTGACCTTTTGGAGAACAGCAATCTCCTTTTATAGAAACAGTCGTAGATTTCGTAAAATGAGATAGCAGATAACTCACCTAAAATGACATGTCCCTTGATTTATGGAAGTAATTTGATACGGTTCCACATATCAGCCTCAGTTAACGAAAAAGACAATTGCAGAGATTCTGACCATTTATGTGAATAATTCAGCGTGTACATCTAGCGGAGCTACGTTTATAGGTATGGTCGAATTCCCAAGTAACCCTTGTTAGCTTTATAGGACACTTATCGCTCTACATGGCAACAAATAATATGGAAAATAAATTTGGAACCTTCGTACTGCTGCTCAGTGTGATGCAGTTTAGTATGGGAAAGTCGCGCGGCAAAAATTTAGTGAAGTGCACGAAAAACTACGCATGTGCAACGCTTTGCACTGTAAGGGAGTCAAATGAAAACGAGACGACGGAAAAAAGTAAGTAAACAGTTAATTATTTCAAAAGCAATCGCCATAACAGTTAACACATCTATTCCATTGTGATGTACGACGGTCAATGCATTCAAGGAGAAACGCTTCCGGTTGCCTACGAAACCATGTTCGTACGTAGGTGTGCATGAAGCAAATCGACGGCCACGAATGTCGTTTCCTAGCGCTCCAAAAATCTTAAAATCAAATAGGGAAAGATCGGAACTGTTTGGAGGATATGTAACGGCGTCATAGAGAATCTTCTGCATGGTAGTCTCAACAGTTGTGGCAAAATGTGAGTCCGCCTGCACATCCTCCGAATATTCATAATCTCTCCTTACACGATTTCCATATTCTTGGAGCCCTGAAGGCAGACAATCGTGGTCGTAGATTTGCGTCGAACTAAGAGTGTGCCCCTGGGTACGAACATGATTCCGTAGTCAACTGCAAACGTTGCTCCATGAAGGCATTGTCCGTCTTGTCTCACAGTGGGATAAGTATATTAACAATTACAGCAATTACTTTTGAAGTAACAAACAGTTTCCTTATGTCTGTCTGTTTTTCATTTGACTTTCCCTCATAGGAATGGCTGTTGACCCTCAACGTAAAGAAACTAATACCCAGTACAGAAAAATATTACTGTTTTAGTACACTCTCGGCGATACGCTCCAAAAACAGCTCAACTTTAAAACATCTAGGAGTATTCATCTAGTGTAACCTAAAGTGGAAGGACTATTTTAAAATTGTTGTAGGAAAAGAAGATTCCAGGCTCTGATTAAATGAAAGAATATAAAATAAATGTAACTCCTCGAAAAAAATATAAAGGTTATGACAGCCATTCGAGTAGTTCTTCAGTACCGCTTCTCAGTCTGGAAACTTCACGAGATGGGACTGAAATGAACCAACACATAAGAGATCACCTGGTTTCCGTTGGAACAGCCAAGATTTTGTATTTCATATGGGAAGATTAAGAAAAATTTGGAAAGACAAGTTTGAACAGGAACTGGTTTAAACTTCGGGCGTTTAGTTTCGTGTACACGGCGTAAATGGACGTCTATCAAAGACGCTGGCCTTGGACTGCAGAAACGGTTGCCAAAGAGTGGCATGCTCTCCTCACCAAATGATGCGTGATTTCTACACGATCCTCGTAGGGACGGTAGGGGCCGTTAGAATTTTCAGCAAAGGGATGGAAATAAACCTTCCAAGTCTTGGGTTTCATTATTGGGACGATGGACAGGCAATTCGAATCGATGCTAATGCAGAGGAAAAGGTGACTTGCTTAGGTCGTTTTAGTTCAGTGTACCTAATTCCGTACAGGAGTCCAAATTCTATTGTTCGCCTTTGCATTGAGGAGCTTACGCTTTTGTGATATAGTGTCTTTAATTGTTCTTTCAGAGTAAATGAATTCTGCCAATTCCAGATATTGTTTTCCTCCTGTAAACCACATCGAATGAGTAGGTAAACTTTCAATTAATTTCATTAGGCACTTCGTAGCAGCTGAGGAGAGCTCCGCCTACCATCCTAAGGGAGCCTTGGGTCTGATGATGGTTATGTAAAAATAACCGAAACCGGTTACCTATGTCATTGAAACATAAATGGTGTGATCAAGACTGAACTTTAGTCAAAATATAATAATCTATTGATCACTGTATTCCAAAAATGTTCACCAAAACTGTAGAAAATAGATCGCTGAGAAATTTCGATAAATTCTCCTATCTGTCAGTGAATGTGACCTTATGCTCATCCACGTTTATTGATTGCTTTAAGATTTTTTAATCGTTTACTTGTGGGTCTAGCGTTCGCAATTGTTCTCAAATAACTGAAAATTAATTTGTGGAACCGTTCTGTCCTAAACGTATTCTATAACTGCAAAATATATTAATTTTACGTAAAGTATTCCCGGTGTCTGCTGCATTAATTCTTCTTGATAATCCGTTTATCAATCAACGAGAAGCTTATACTTTCCAAACCTGTCTACTTCATGCAATGGGAAAAGTTTGAAACTTACCTCATTTCGAGATATTGTTACTGGAGAATGGAACTGAGTTGGCCACGGCACATCCCAGTACAATGACTCTTTAATTTAGTTGGCAGGCTCTGGTACAAGATTTGCTATTACGAAGACTGCAGGCGAGTACACTGCCGAAACCAGTTCTACGTTTTTTTTTCTGTAATGGGCTACGTGTTCTAAAAGATGCGTCAACTTTTGTGGTACTCATTGACTTGTCCATGACCGTATGCGGATGCGTTCTTTCACACTGTCAGATGCGCACTTCTTCGTTCTTTTGTATAGATCAGATAGCTGTAACACTGATTTCTTTTGGGCTTAAAAATTTCACGCAGGTAGTTATTGATTTTCAATGTCCTTGTTACACGGTACATGTTAATAGTCAGATACCTGAAGTTCTGTTACGTAGCATTCATTGTGAGAAAACAGCATTTCAGTTTGAAGTGAGTGATTATTATCTATTACACAAGCAACAAAAGAAGAGGACATCATCTACCATTAATACAGGAGATACAGATCCACAGGACATGGGTATACTTCATCTTGTGATTATTTAGTAAAAGTGCAGGATTTACGGTATTTTTCATCGAACTCCAACAGCAGGATCAATACGGCTATCGCAATGCACCACTGAACTGTTTATTGCAAAAATTACGAGAAGGTGCGTTCCAAGAAGGGTGAGGCTCTCTGTGAATTCTGTTTACGTCCATCTCGTGAAATAAAAAAATAAAAAAAATATCATGTGGCACGGCGGCCTTCTTTTCTTTTTATTATACGAGATGGATGTACGTGGAATTAATACGCTACATGACTCTTCTTGGAATTTACCCTCTCGTAACTTGTGCAATAAACATCTCAGTGATGCATTACAATCGTCACCTTGAGTTTGCTGTTGGAGTTATATAAAAATCTCAGTAACGCTTGTGATAGCGACGGTAAAAATGAGAGAAATAAAAGTTCATACAGAGTCACACAGACATCATTCTTTCCACACACCTTTTGCTAATAGAGCAGTAGATGAGTCAAAAGAAAGAAATAATGGCAGTGGCCTCTGAAACACACCGGAAGGTGGCTTGCGGGCTGTAAATATAGAAATCTTCTCATTCAGGAATGTAAATGCAGTTTATTAACTACAGACAGAAATCATTCAGTGACATGAGCCTAGAAGAACTAAATTAAGAAAGAAAGCTATCGTCGTCAATTAATTTAGGAGAAAAAAAACTAGTTGGTGTAAATCGTGAATGTTGTTGTTCTCCATTCCGGAGAATGGTTTCATGCAGGTTTCCATGCTACTCTATCCTGTGCACGCTCTTCGTCTGCGAATAACTACAGCGACCTACACCTTTCTGAATGGGCTTACTTTATTCATCTCTAGTTCTCCCTCTACGAGTTTTACCTCCACACTTCCCTGCACTACTAAACTGGTGTTCTGTTTTTATCTCAAAATGTGTCCTCTCAACTGATCCCACCATTTGCTCAAGTTGACTCATAAATTTCTTCTTGTCTTCCCAATTCTATTCAGTACTTACGCAATAATTACGTGATCCCCCCATCTAATCTTCAGCATTCTTCTGTAGCACAACATGTCGAAAGCTACTATTCTCTTTTCATCTAAACTATTTATCGTGCATATATCAACTACATATATGCTACTGAAATAAATCGGTTAACATTACTGTGACAGCCAAAATATTGTATGCCAATATTATATACATAAGGTCAAATTCCGAAAGTTTTCAAGGGCATTACCCACTGCTTTACTGTGACATGCCTAACTGCAGTTCGCTAGGTCACATGGGGCGAAGTGCGAGACGGTCTCCACTCGTGCGATCGGTATGAATGAAACGCTTGCATGTTTTAAGGGGATATGAACAGCTGACAACAGCGACATACGCGGGTCGCCATGTGTGATGGCGCAAAAACGACGCCAGCGTGTGCCGTTGTTGACAACGTGTAGCGCTAATTGCATACGCAAACACGACGCGGTAAGCAGAACACGCAGCCTCCTGCGCTCGACGTTGGTGATACGGCAATAGTTCACCGGGAACAGAACTCTGGTCACCGAGGCAGAAAAACGTGTTCTGCACGCAAATAATGTTGGCAAACGCCCGTCATCATCGTAACCGCAGAGTCCGCGATTAATGCGTTCAAAACTCAAAACTGCACAAACGGGATATCACGTTTACACTGTCATTTCTGGAACGGTCTTAACCTTCATTGGACTTTTTTCTCGCAGTATTGCAGTATCAGCTTTTGTGAGCGGTACCACTTGTGGTGACTCAGGTATTTGTGCATTGAATTTCTCGGATCTCTACAAGTCACTAGACATATCTCTTTTTTCCAACGTATACCGATATACGTATATATTTATCGCGGGAAAGTTCTGTAGGCTTTTAAGCTGATATACACAGGGCCTCTCGTGAGGATTTGCGAAATATTCCAGATAACAAACGCGGTTCATAGGATCAGCTAGAAAGTAAAAGGTAGAATTTGTGTTATGTATTTTCCACATTTTGGATGAATGTACACTGAAGAGTGAAAGAAACTGGTACACCTTCTTAAGTCATTCAACGAAACATAAAACATGTTGCTCCCCCGCGAGCACGCTGAAATAACGCAACACGACGTGGCACAGACTCGACAAATGTCTGAAGTAGTGCTCGAGGGAAATGACACCATAATTTCTCTTCTGAACAGCTCGTAGCAAGGCGTCCCAGATGCTCAATAATGTTCATGTCTGGTCAGTTTGTGGACAGCGGAAGTGTTTAAAGTCGGAAGAGTGTTCCGGAGCCACTCTGTAGCAGTTCTAGACTTGTTGCTTGTCGCGTTGTCCTACTGGAATTGCCCAAGTCCGTCGGAAAGCACAATGGACATGAATGGATGGAGGTGACCAGACAGGATGATTACGTACGTGTCACTTGTCACAGTCATATCTAGACGTATCAGGAATTCCAAACCACTCCAACTGCACACGCCTCCACCAGCTTGAACAGTCCTCTGCTGACATGCCGGGTCCATGGGTTAATGACGTTGTCTTCAAACCCATACACGTCCATCCCATACAGTTTGAAACGATACTCGTTTGGCCAGGCAACACGTTTCCAGTCATCAATGTCGGCGTTGACGGGCCCAAGCGAGACGTAAAGCTTTGTGTCATGCAGTCATCAAAGGTGCACGAGTGGGCCTTCGGCTTAGAAAGCCCATATCAATTATGTTTCGTTGAATGTTTCGCATTCGGACACTTGCGGATGGCCCAGTATAGAAATCTGTAGTAATTTGTGGAGGGGTTGCACTTATGTCACTTTGAACTATTCTCTTCAGTCGTCGTTGTTCCCGTTTTTGCAGGATCTTTTTTCCGCCTCAGCGATGTGAGAGATTTGATGTTTTACCGGATTCCCGACATTCACGATACACTCTTGAAATGGTCGTACGGGAATATCACCACTTCACGCTATCTCGGAGATGGTGTTTCCCATCACACGTGCGCCGACTATAACACCACTTTCAAAGTCACTTACATTCTGATAACCTGCCATTGTAGCAGCGGTAATTGATCTAACAAATGCGCCAGACACTTGTCTTATGTAGGCTTTGTCGGCCGCGCGGAGTTTGAGGCGCCCTGTCACTGATTGCGCGGCCCCTCCCTTCGGAGGTTCGACTCCTCCCTCGGGTATGGGAGTGTGAGTGTTGTTCCTAGCATAGGTTAGTTTAAGTAGTGTGTTAGTCTAGGGACCGATGACCTCAGCAGTTTGGTCCCTTAGAAATTCACACACATTTGAACATTTAGGCTTTGCCCACCGCAACGCCACATCCTGCCTGTTTATATATCTCTGTATTTGAATACGCATGCCTATACCAGTTTCTTTTGCCCTTCAGTGTACAATATTTTCACATAAAAGAAGACAGCAAAGATTGCTAAACCTTATATCACTGTACTTGTCTCCCCAAAGCTCTTCGAAGTAACCAATGCAGTATTTTGTCGAAAGCGAAAGTATCTAATCATGCCGGTATCTTTTACTAGAATACTTTGAACAGTTTCCGACTGACACCAAACTTCATGAAAGTGAGGGGTGAGCAGTTCTAAGTATCAGATCATACAGGAACCGCCACAGACAATGCATTGTATTTCAACGGGGTGACAGTTGGATTTTTCATGTGTTGTCTGTGTGGTGCTAAGATCATTTTGATAATCTATGACAAGCAGGAAATGTCCAAATATTTTAAGAAAAATAAATCCATGTAAAACGCGTTTGAAAAGCGATGAGATGCTGAAAGCTGGTTTTCCTTCCTTACACGAGAATCACGTTACTGTGGTAACACACAGGCGCACAGGGTCACTATTACTATCAGGACACCACTACATTCTTCTTTCCTATGACTGATTTTGAGATCTGCATGCGCTCTGTAATTACATGATGGTTGTGATTGTTTTCCGAGTAGGTGGTCTCTAACTCTGTTCAGTACAGTTATGTTACTCCTATGATCCCTCTTTCTCTAATTTTAGATAAATGTACTTGTTTGTCATGGCAGAACATATTTCAGTAAATGTCACATACAGTTATTTCATTCAGAGTTTTCATGTTTTGCGGTTAAATCATGCAGAAGCAGTATCAAAATCTTGTGTTATACACGTTTACCTTTCTATAGTAAATTAGGATACAGACAACGAAAACTAGTAGTGTTTCAGATGTGCCACGGAAATCGTGCAAATTTTAATCTGACTCTTGAACGTTTCTTTTATTTCCGTAACCTCCTCTGTAAGATATAGATTGGACAACAGTGGTGAAATATTACGTCCTGTACTGCAGCCACTTTAATACGAACACTTCCTTCTTATTGCCCCATCTTTGGTTCGGTACGTAAGGTACAGGTTGTTACCCGTCTTTCCCTAAAGATTCCTCGTAATTTCGATAGAATTTCGAACATCTTGCGCATTTTACATTGTCAAAGGCGTTTTCTAAGACCTGGAATCCGAAGAACGTGTCGTGGTTTTTCTTAAGACTTTGTTACGTGACCTGTCGCAATGTCAGAACTGCATTTCTTGTACGTTTATCTTTCCTACGACCAAACTGATCATCATATAACATATCATCAATTTTCTTTTCCATTATTCTTTGTCAGCAGCATGGATGCAAGAGCTGTTATGAAAATTATACGATATTTTCGCACTATCATCTCATGACATGTGTGGATGGTACGAATATATCTCCCGTCTCAGATACTCGACAAATTAACTTGAATAGACACTAGATTGCTAATGCTCCCAATGATTTTGGTAATTAGGAAGGAATATTATCGATTTCCTCTGCCTTACGCAATCTCAAATCTTCGAAATTTTTGCAACTGTATACTAATTCCACCTATCTGCTCTTCCTCTGGTTAATGGACTGGAGCTCTTAATGTTAACTACTATGGTTTTCTTTTTCACCGGGGACTCTTTTGCTCTTCTATATGCTAGAACTGTCCATCCGCTAACCTTTTCAATTTCCTCTCGTTTATCCTATCAGCATTTCACTTTCACTTCCCCACACTTAATATTTATTTCATCGGCAAGTGCGATCCATAGCTGTATGCCTGTCTTCAATCGAAGTCTCCTTTCTGTTACCCAACGTGTCTTCGCAGTTACCTTCTTCCGACCTATGCTTGTCTGTCCGACTTTTGTGACTAGCCTTTTTAGATACGTCTTCTCTCTGCTACTCAACTGCCTATTGTGGTGCTCATTACCGCTGTACCTACAGCCTTAGAGAACTTTTAAACATATCTCATCATTTCCAGTACTTCAGTACCACACTTCCTTCCAAAATAATTTTTCAGGACGATTTTCTTCAGATCAGGTTTCATCATAACTAAACTGTGATCTGATGCTATATTTGCTCTTGTGTTCAACCCATTATCCGACTTTGGAATCTCTGTCTCACCGTGAAGTAATCCTGCTGGAATCTTCTTGTATCTCTAAACCGTTCGAAAGTATACCTCCCCCACTTGTGCCGTTTGAACTACTTAGTCTGTTATTGCTAGTTAAAATTTATTTCAAAACATTATTTGTCTTACTCGTCTCACCTTCCAACTACCGCGCCCATATTCGTCTACATCTTTCATCTCTTCCTTCCCATACCACCGCATTCCAGTCCCCATCGTTTTCATTTTGTCATCGTCTTTGCATGCTGTATTATTGTTCAATATTATCATATAATTTCTCTATCTCTTCGTGTTCCGCTTTTGACGTCCACTGGTAAATCTGAACTACTGTCACTAGTGCTAGTTTGATGTTGATTTTGCTGTTAAGAGGAACTCACCCTCTGACCTACCTTGCTACTCTTAACGAAAGCTACTCCTATTTTTGATTTTATAATCGTCTGGCTACAGAAACTTACCTCCATTCCATTTCACACATTACATATTTAAGGAGCCTTTGTACTTCCCTTTTCAGGATTCCTACCTCCTCCACCACATTCAGACTTCTAACTTCCTACACCCCGGTTAGTAGAATGTTACTCCCTCGTTGATTATGTAGTGTTGTTGACAGTCCTCTGACGGATTTTCGAATGGCACACTAATCCTGAATCTTTTGCCAATGGCGAGATCATCATCACACTTTTATCAATAATGGGCCGTAAGCCTTGTGGATACACATAATTTGTCTTTAGTGCAGCAGTTTCCATTGCCATCTGCATCCTCATGCTTCAGATAATTGATTGTTCCTACTATTGAGGGCTGTTTCCCGCTCCAGGGGCAATAAGGTTCACCGATGCTGTGTCCACTTCTTCACCCTCTTTTATCAGGACGCTGACATAAACGGAAGTCTCCGGCCGCCATTGTAAGTATTTTTATTCAAAATTAAGCAGTGCCTGATTTCGAATACGTGACCCAGGAAGTTTGGGTGACTACCCATAATGTTACTCCCAGATCAGGTGCCACGGCCTCATGGTCTTGTGATCTTAAACTATAACTCATCAAGCCTTAGCTGCTTCTTGATGACACGTTCGTCATCTGCCGCTCGGACGTGCAGTACACGACTAGTTCCAGGAATATGTGAGCTGCATAAGTAGCCATATCCTTTTCAATGTGAAAGTCTTCGTCCGCCCAAGGCGTAATGGATCCCTTGAGCACAGCGTGTGTCAAATATCGACAAACAGAAATCTGTCCTTGCACGCCACAGCCGGAATCACCTGTCTCAAAAGTGCTTTGTTACATAAATTAGGGTTCATCGTGCCAGGTCCATATCGGAAGCAATTTACCTGCCACATGAGCTGAGATACTTACGCAAGGTCTTTATAAACAACAATTATGTCGATCGACAAACATATCTAGACATTTCAAGTAAGAAATACAGAACACAGATGAAGATCTGTCATTCTATGTCTCCGTGTTGAGGAAGGCTATGTCCGTTCAGAAGAGTCACAAATTAGATCGGTCATCCAGTCTTCGCCGGAAGTCCGTGTGTATGTGTGTGTGCGTATGGTTGCTTGCGTGCCTGCGGTTTATGGACGCTGAACTGCGATGTTATCAGAGGACGTTCGGACTTTACTACGAACGAATGTGGCAAAAGTGTGTTAGTTTGATAAAACAAGTAACAGTCAATCTGGCAAGATAAGCCTTACTCACTGCCTACATCACTCAAGGTTAACCGCACACTCATAATACCTCACATATTTTAAGCAGCTCAATGTTAGTGAATTGTTCTAAGACTGGCAATTAAAACACGAGAAGTACAAGAGAAAAACTAAAATATTGGAATGTGGAAATGTAACTTCAAAAAACAAAAAACATTAATGCGCCAGCCGTCTTGATAATGCATTGACAATTTCTCCGTCAAATATTGAAGAACAAAATGCACATTTTGAAAAACGATAAAATACGTGTCACATACGTCTGATTGTCAGTTGAAAATAGAGTGCAAATCTGTCGGTACATCTGCCTCTTATCTTAATAAAAGACACATCCGACTAAAATGTGGTGCTCTACGATCCACACACCTGAACCACCATACACAAGAAGATCCTCTGGAGCAAGAAGCCATACGTCAAAGGGCTGCATCCTATGCCAAGACGAGTGAGAGGAATCTCATTCCGCTTGCGTGGCTGGAAGGAGGTACCCGATGGCCGCTGTGTTGACCGTACATGGAACAGTTTCCTGTCCGTCTCTTTCAAAATTGGCTCTGAGCACTATGGGACTTAACATCTGTGGTCATCAGTCCCCTAGAACTTAGAACTACTTAAACCTAACTAACCTAAGGACATCACACACATCCATGCCCGAGGCAGGATTCGAACCTGCGACCGTAGCAGTCCCGCGGTTCCGGACTGAGCGCCTAGAACCGCCAGACCACAGCGGCCGGCCCGTCTCTTTCAGACACATTTCTCCCCATCTACTCATAACTCTGTACTTGATCACTGAGATGATAGATGTAGGTGAATGGTACAATGAACTTTCTGATTACCATGGCATGCCTTTATGGTTGCTGCATCTGCCAATTCGTTTCCGTTGATACAGTTAAGGACACACAGCGATTCGGAATAGACGAGGAATTTAGCAGTCGCAATGTATCGCACCTGCTTTAGTGTCTCAGGTTCGCCTTTAATCTAGGATCGAGCCCAGTGAGTTCTTGATGTAACCATATCTTGAGTACACAGTCAAAGAAAACAACACAGCAGGCAACAAAGTCCCGCTGTATATACATCCATGTGTGAACACAGCTATATAGATGTGATACTCATTTAAAATATCTTATTAAAATCATTTGTGTGAGTGCAACCTGTCCTGTACTGCAATAAATCTAACATTACTCTGTGCCCCTGTAGTAACCAGCGTGGCATGCAGCTCCAATTCAGAATTTCGATTTGAACTTGCCTCACACAAAGTGGCTCCAGTGCACGCCTCATGAAGATACCAAATGACTCTGCTTCTCATGGACGACTGGAGAAAATATGTTCCGTAGCTGGAAGAGGCACGACTTGGTATTCTGGTGAATTTTCATGGTGTGTTACTCTTCCTCAGTACCATCGATCTGTGACTGATTTGTTTTAACTATATCCCATTTCGAGACATACTTGTTTACAAATAATACTGAATTGTGGTTGTACTGGCTTAATGTCTTAATACGGAATAAAAATAATCTGGAAGACCCCACAGTTCGAGACATTTGTTTACAGATGATAATGAACAATGTAGTAATGGCACAAATGACTTAAGTGGGAACAATACGAAAAAAACATACACTATTTAAAAGTTGCGCTAACTCCACAATTTTGTAGATACGGAATGAAATTTTGTACCATGATTTAAATTAAATTAACAAATTTACAGTTAATTCTCTCGTATTATATGCGTTTAACTTTTTATGGAACTTAAAACTTTCATTTTCAAAAAATAATATATGTACCTTTATCCTCAGAGACTATTCAAGCATTTTCTGCAAAATATTCTCTATTCAATCGCTTTGCATATAATAAGCTTCACTCATCAAGTTTTTGACTATTTCTAAAAAGAGAATTTTAATTATAATTTTGTAAGAACAATATCCGCCCCCCCCCCCCCCCCCTCATGAATCATGGATCTTGCCCTTTGCTGGGGAGGCTTGCGCCCCTCAGCGATACAAGTAGCCGTACAGTAAGAGCAACTACAACGGAGGGGTATCTGTTGGATGGTTCCAGCAGAGGGGCATCAGCATTTTCAGTAGTTGCAGGAGAAACAGTTTCGATGATTGCCTGTCTGGCCCTGTAACACAAACCAAAAGAGTCTTGCTGTGCTCGTACTGCGAATGGCTGAAAGCAAGGGGAACTACAGCCGTATATTTTCCCAAGGGCATGCTGCTTTACTGTATGGTTAAATGATGATGGCATCCTCTTGAGTAAAATATTCCGGAGGTAAAATAGTCCCACACTCGGACATCCGGGCGGGGACTACCCAGGAGGACGTCGATACCAGGAGAAACAAAACTGGAGTTCTACGGTTCGGAGCGTTGAATGTCAGATCCCTTAATTGGGCCGGTAGGTTAGAAAGTTTAAAAAGGGGAATGGATAGGTTAAAGTGATGTATAATGGAAATTAGTGAAGTTAGGCGGAGGAGGAACAAGACTTCTGGTCAGAGGAATACAGGATTAGGTCGTGAGTCTGGAAGACCAAAAATCTTGAAACTGCCTGGAGATGATGTGGTCGTTACCGCAGGTTTCTCGAATCTAATATTTCACCTGCCATTTGACGTGTTGTGTGACCCAATTTTTCACTAAAATTGCGGGAACAGTTGCGTTCTTGCAAAGCTGGAATCACATGTTGTACAAGGAGCTCCTCATAACATATAGATGTACATGTAACAGGCTCGCGAGATGCCATCTCCTCGAAGAGAAACAGAGCGAGAATAAAGGAACTTGTGAAACCATACATTTAGATAAGCTGGGTGCAGAACATGTTGTGGAGTGAAATTCTATATCTGACAGTTCTGTGCATTCACGGCACTATGCAGAGCATAACATGACTCGCGCGTGCAGAGAATATTCCCCGGCCACTTGTCATCCATTTTCATTAGTTGTAAGAAATTAAATGCAAAGTAACGGAGTTTTAGCCTAACTTTGGGTTTCGTTTGGTGTACGTTTTGTGTCTTTTAGGGATTGCAGTGTAAAAAGCGCAGAAAAATCTTTTGAACTGTTGAGCAGGGGATGGATATTTCCCGTTGAGCACAGCCTGCAGAATTTCAGGCATGGGCTGCACAGTCAGCTATAGATACAGCAACTTCATCAGTGACTACCATGAGAACTTACGCCACCCTCTCCCTGCTGCACCACGTAGTTTACCTGTTTCTTTAGATATATAGATGTTTAGTGGCATCGATCCTCTTCGCAGCTGTTTCCGACAGCGACACTCCGCAATGCAGCGCTGTCATTGCTGCCGTTATTGATAAAATAACGTTACCAGCAGAGCACGACTTTTCTTATCATTATCCGTTGTTTTTCGTTCATAAATCTTCAACCTCCTTAACCTATTGCACTAGCAGTCAGTTCACAAAAGAAATCAACGCATGTTGCCATGTGACAAACAGCATACTGGCCTCAAAATAGGAAACATTTCACATTCTGAGTGCTTACAGCGCCATATTTTCAGCTGGTGGCAGAAAGTGGAAATTTTTTTTTCAGCATACCCCACGACCACACTGATTTATGAACATAACTACGATGTTTCATAGTCCTCCGATGTGTACAGCCCACTCTTCAGCACTCGGAACACTGTTAGTTTAATTATAACGACCCAGTATGTCGATGTCTATACTGAACAACTCAACCAAAGCGTCTGGCATGCGGTACTTGTGGAACCACCATCAATGTCCCCCTTTCACCAGTACGTGTTAATCACATGTATCTTTAGGTTTCAGAAGAAGACTGCAAGACCTGCAGAAAATAAACACCTATCAGAGTACAGAGGATATCTCTAATTATTTAACTCACATCAAGGATGCTCAATACAGGCACTGGTTTCTAATCAGCAGACGACATAAGTGCGTGTAATTCATTGAATTGACTGCCACCAGCCGGCTGTTATGGCCGAGCGGTTCTAGGCGCTTCAGTCCGGAGCCGCACTGCTGCTACGGTCGCAGGTTAGAATCCTGCCTCGGGCATGGATGTGTGTGATGTCCTTAGGTTAGCTAGGTTAAAGTAGTTCTAGGTCTAGGCGACTGATGACCTCAGATGTTACGTCCCATAGTGCTCGGAGACATTTGAACAATTTAGACTGCCACGAATCACCCGGCAAGGCGCTACAGCGCTTCAATTCGGAAATTTATTCATTACGTTGCTGTCTGCCGGCGCGAACTATTTCGACGCGACAGTAGGAAAAAGATGATACACTACTGGCCATTAAAATTGCCACACCAAGAAGAAATGCAGATGATAAACGGATATTCATTGGACAAATAGATTATTCTAGAACTGACATGTGATTATATTTTCACGAAATTTGGGTGCTTAGATCCTAGGAAATCAGTACCCAGAACAACCACTTCCGGCCGTAATAACGGCCTTGATATGCCTGAGCATTTAGTCAAACGGAGCTTGGATGGCGTGTGCAGATACAGCAGCCCATGCAGCTTCAACACGATACCACAGTTCATCAACAGCAGTGACTGGCGTATTGTGACGAGCCAGTTGCTCGGCCTCCATTGACCAGACGTTTTCAATTGGTGAGAGATCTGGCGAATGTCCAGGGCTGCAGTCGAACATTTTATATATCCAGAAAGGCCCGTACAGGACCTGCAACATGCGATCGTGCATGATCCTGCTGAAATGTAGGGTTTCGCAGGGATCTAATAAAAGGTAGAGCCACGGGTTGTATCTCATCTGAAATGTAACGTCCACTGTTCAAAGTGCCGTCATTGTGAACAAGAGGTGACCGAGGCGTGTAACCAATGGCACCCCATACCATTACGCCAGGTGATACGCCAGTACGGCGATGACGAATACATGCTGCCAATGTACGTTCACCGCGATGTCGCCAAACACGGATGCGACCATCATGATGCTGTATACATAGCCTGCATTCATCCGAAATAATGACGTTTCGCCATTCGTGCACCCAGGTTCGTCGTTTAGTACACCATCGCAGGCGCTCCTGTCTGTGATGCAGCGTCAAGGGTAACCGCAGCCATGGTCTCCGAGGTGATAGTCCATGCTGCTGCAAACTTCGTCGAACTGTTCGCGCAGATTGTTGTTGTCTTGAAAACGTCCCCATCTGTTGACTCAGGGATCGAGATGTGGCTGCACGATCCGTTACAGCCATGCGGATAAGATGCCTGTCGTCTCGACTGCTAGTGATACGAGGCCGTTGGGATCCAGCACGGCGTTCCGATACGATAAACCGAAATCGCGACGGGCTACAATCCGACCTTTATCAAAGTCGGAAACGTGATGGTACTGATTTCTCCTCCTTACACGCGGCATCACAACAACGTTTCACCAGGCAACGCCGGTCAACTGCTGTTTGAGTATGAGAAATCGGTTGGAAAAATTTGCTCACGTCAGCACGTTGTAGGTGTCGCCACTTGCTCTAACCCTGTGTGAATGCTCTGAAAAGCTTATCATTTGCACATCACAGCATCTTCTTCCTGTCGGTTAAATTTCGCGTCTGTAGCACGTCATCTTCGTGGTGTAGCAATTTTAATGGCCATTAGTGTATATCTGCATATTACGAAACACCTCGCGTCTGCTGCAGCTACGTCACAGCTCACACCACTAATATAAATTTGGAGAGGTGCTCTATCCGCTGATATGTGTCATGCTTGTGTAAATCTCATTGTTCTCGTGCAGTTGTCTCGTGAAGTACAGGAAGTACAGGTGAAACACCGTGCACGGTTATTGAGAGGGAGAACGCAGTCTCAGCTGATAATCTTCGCTGCTTTGCTCTGTCCTCGATCCCTTTACGCTGATTCACACTGACAATGCGCTTACATATTCAAAACAGCCGCAGCAGGACGCTGTCTACGTCATAAGGGCAAACGGGAAGGGGTGCGGGTGGTAACGGGATTTGGGCTGTGTGGGGGCGTGGCGCAGCTGTCAGCGTGGCGACCCGCCGGCTAAGCGCCGCCTAATCCCCGCAGGACGCTAATTACTGTCCGCGGGCCGCGGGTAAACCGGCGCAGCGCCGCGGCGTGCCTCTCTAATCCGGGGCCGGGTGTGCGCCAGGGCTGCGCCGCGACCCAAGCCTGTGTCCGCGGGCCGCCCTGTGCGTCCGCCTGCACAGCCGTGATTAGAAACCCCACAGTTCCCAGCGGCGCGCGGCGTCTTCCCCTTGCACGTACTTATTGTTGCGCTACACAAAGCACAGTAGCTGCTCTGCAGTAGTGAAGGAACTCGCTAAGTGACTCCTACGGCGTCATACGACGACTTTTTTGAACTGTACTGAATTTTCTAATGTTGAGCTATCACAAGGGGCGATCTCATTTACTTGGTAAAAACTTTGTAAAGTCGAGGTAGCATAGAAATTTCTTTATTTACTAACAACCAATTTCGAGAAGTACTCACAAATTTTTATTATGAAATTTGTTTAAATGAACACAATTTATAAGAAAAATTATTGATCACCTGAAGATATCAGAAAAGTTTGACGAAACATGTTGTTTCTAAATAAATAAATTTTCATGTGATCTTGGATTTTGAATTATAGCCGACGTAGCGCTGCCATCTTTGTTTCGTTCACGCACTCTGACGTTACCTTGGGCAGTCATAAACTTTTAATAATATCCTTAACACAATTAACCTGTCGCATTGTGGCTGGTGGTGACATTACCCCTTGTCCTTATACCCACGAACCGATGCGGGATTTTTCCAGCGATAGGTGACACTGCAAACCGTTGTTGTGGAAGTCATCAGTTTGCCTGCTCTAGACACGTTTCACCTTGAAAATCACCTCGTCGACACTGTGCAAGTGACTGCCACATACTGATTACCTTATCCAGCAAGATAGCAGAGGCGCCTCAAAATAAAAAAGAATTGCGAGGTTCCTTAAACAAGTATTAGACCACATTTCCTTCTCTTCCATTTTTGGTTGGGTGATCACCACGATAAAATAAGGGAAATCAGAGCTCGTACGGAAAGGCGTTCATTCTTTCCGCGCGCTATACCAGATTGGAGTAATAGAGAATTGTGAAGGTGGTTCGATGAACCCTCTGCCAGGCACTTAAACGTGATTTGCAGAGTATCCATGTAGATGTAGATGTAGATGAAGTTCCGGTACGTGGCGACGCTATACTTTGCCTTCCAAAGGGCGTCTGTAACAGAGGTGTGTTCTAAGTGGAGAGCTGTCATTGAACATATTTTGATGAAAAACCGGAGCATGGTAGATACTCATAGGCGATAGCAGAATATCTACTGGGACCTGGTAGCGAACAAAAACACTGTCGGTTGTTGGACGAGGCCTCTGTCTTTACCGTAACAAGGTCGAGCAAACGTGTCAGATTTCCTGCATGCTGGCCGGCCGCAAATAGCTCTGACTTCGGCAATGTTGCACACTTCATTAGACACCCTCATCCATCCTGCAGCCAAGGTCTACCACCTTCCGATCGAAGTCTGTCTGGCCCATTGAAGGATGCACTCCATGGGAAGCAGTACGTTGATGATGGGGAGGTCACTGAAGCAGCAAGAAGTCGGCTCTGACGTCGAGCAGTAGAGTGGTGCCATGCGGGCATACAGGACCCCGCTGTAAGATAGCGTAAGGCCATCGCATTGTACAGAGACTGTGTTGAGAAACAGTAATTTGTAGCCAAAGAGTGGGGAATGATATAGTATACTAGAAAGCTGAATGATTTCATTCTGTTTTCAGGATGTGTTACTTATTGATTGCTCCACGTATGTGTTGAAGATGAGAAAGAGCTTTCATAGCAGATTATGAGTCTCACTATATAACACCTGTCTTGTGCGAGAACGAAATTATTGAGACCTACACAGTTGTACAAAATACTGAATAATTACGTGTTCTCAGTACTCGGAAAGTAAAATCAAAATATTTTCGTACAGACAATTGTGTAGAAATATAGAAAGGTGGTGATCCGAAACAAATATTTGACATGCCACTACAGGAACAAGAAAAGTTGAGACTCAATCAGTAATTGCGTCATTAAACGGTAATATCTCCCCGAGGAATATCGAGTAGGATTATGGGGACCACTAAACTCTGCATTCGTTTCGTACTTAGTCAACAGCGCTATGAGTGTTTCAAGTATGATCGATTTCCTGATATCCTGAAAATTTCTTCGGTATTCAGCCGGGTAGCGGCGTCCTTGCGCGATACTTCGGCAGGCCGACCTCTTGCCATCTTCGGGCGTTCTTGTTGTCTGATTGATCTCTGATGGATGCCGACTTTATATAATCTCCATCCCTCTCCCTGAGCCTCCGTCTAGGCGCTTCCAAGCTGTCCGCAGCCGGTGGTGGGGGAGGGCGGCGCTGGGTGGTGGGGGAAGCGCGGCGCCCCGTGACAGATCATGGGGCGCAGCCCTTCCGCAGCTACGGCCGCATGCGGAACTCGGTCGTCGTGGTGACAATGCTTCCTCTTCTTCAGGTGTCCTGACAGGAGCGGATTTCTGTGTAGACGGTCGCTGTGCTTTAATCATACTCAGAGCTGGATCCCAAGCTTTGCTTAGCTAGAAACCGTTGTCTTTTTTTATTAGTTCACCATGCAGCCGGATCTCCACTGCCTCTTTGAGGCTACAGTCCCAGAAGGTGTTCGATTGCTCTAACACCTTTGTGCCACCGTAGTTCATGCTATGTCCATGTGAGCTGCAGTGCTCTGCCACGACGGAATTGCTCGGCTGTGCGTTGTCTGTGTGGCGTTTATGTTCACTACATCTTTCCTGTACTGTCCGGATGGTCTGGCCTATATACATTTTCCCGCACTGGCAACGTTGCTGTAAACTCCTGGTTCCCGTAGTCCTAAGTCGTCCTTAACTGGTCTAATAATGTTTTCTTTTTGGATGGAGGGTGTAACATTATACACTCCTGGAAATTGAAATAAGAACACCGTGAATTCGTTGTCCCAGGAAGGGGAAACTTTATTGACACATTCCTGGGGTCAGATACATCACATGATCACACTGACAGAACCACAGGCACATAGACACAGGCAACAGAGCATGCACAATGTCGGCACTAGTACAGTGTATATCCACCTTTCGCAGCAATGGAGGCTGCTATTCTCCCATGGAGACGATCGTAGAGATGCTGGATGTAGTCCTGTGGAACGGCTTGCCATGCCATTTCCACCTGGCGCCTCAGTTGGACCACCGTTCGTGCTGGACGTGCAGACCGCGTGAGACGACGCTTCATCCAGTCCCAAACATGCTCAATGGGGGACAGATCCGGAGATCTTGCTGGCCAGGGTAGTTGACTTACACCTTCTAGAGCAAGTTGGGTGGCACGGGATACATGCGGACGTGCATTGTCCTGTTGGAACAGCTAGTTCCCTTGCCGGTCTAGGAATGGTAGAACGATGGGTTCGATGACGGTTTGGATGTACCGTGCACTATTCAGTGTCCCCTCGACGATCACCAGTGGTGTACGGCCAGTGTAGGAGATCGCTACCCACACCATGATGCCGGGTGTTGGCCCTGTGTGCCTCGGTCGTATGTTGTCCTGATTGTGGCGCTCACCTGCACGGCGCCAAACACGCATACGACCATCATTGGCACCAAGGCAGAAGCGACTCTCATCGCTGAAGACGACACGTCTCCATTCGTCCCTCCATTCACGCCTGTCGCGACACCACTGGAGGCGGGCTGCACGATGTTGGGGCGTGAGCGGAAGACGGCCTAACGGTGTGCGGGACCGTAGCCCAGCTTCATGGAGACGGTTGCGAATGGTCCTCGCCGATACCCCAGGAGCAACAGTGTCCCTAATTTGCTGGGAAGTGGCGGTGCGGTCCCCTACGGCACTGCGTAGGATCCTACGGTCTTGGCGTGCATCCGTGCGTCGCTGCGGTCCGGTCCCAGGTCGACGGGCACGTGCACCTTCCGCCGACCACTGGCGACAACATCGATGTACTGTGGAGACCTCACGCCCCACGTGTTGAGCAATTCGGCGGTACATCCACCCGGCCTCCCGCATGCCCACTATACGCCCTCGCTCAAAGTCCGTCAACTGCACATACGGTTCACGGTTCACGTCCACGCTGTCGCGGCATGCTACCAGTGTTAAAGACTGCGATGGAGCTCCGTATGCCACGGCAAACTGGCTGACACTGACGGCGGCGGTGCACAAATGCTGCGCAGCTAGCGCCATTCGACGGCCAACACCGCGGTTCCTGGTGTGTCCGCTGTGCCGTGCGTGTGATCATTGCTTGTACAGCCCTCTCGCAGTGTCCGGAGCAAGTATGGTGGGTCTGACACACCGGTGTCAATGTGTTCTTTTTTCCATTTCCAGGAGTGTAGTTTATGAGTATTCTGCCGATCTTTGCCGATGTGTTCCCGACATATGGGATGATCGCTGTCACTCCGGTCAGGACACCAGAAGAAGAAGAAGCATTGTCACCAAGCCGTAGCCGCGGAAGGACTGCGGCCCATGATCTGTCGCGGGGCGCTGCGCTTCCCCCACCACCCAGCGACGCCGTTCCCCCACCACTGGCTGCGGACCACTCGAAAGCGCCCAGACGGTGGCTGCGGGAGAGGGGTAGAGATTATATAAAGTCGACTTCTATCAGAGATCAATCAGACACCATGAACGCCTGAAGATGGCAAAAAGTCGGCTTGCCGAAATATCGCGCCTTTTGGACGACGCTACCCGGCTGAATACCCGAGAAATTTTCAAGATTTCTGTACGCAGGGAAAACCTCAGATCACAGTTTCCTGATAGATAGAAATACTCGTTCATGAAATCACTTTATAAAGAGAGTGAAAGAGGCAATGTAGTCACCAGCAAATTCTTTGTTCCGATCATTATAAAAAAAAAATTCCAAGTTACAGTATTGTCAAGTGAGATTGTTCTGACTTCATAGTACACATAATATGGTGTCAGAATCTAAATTTGGCTTCAGGACAAAAGTAATAACTATCGCATAAGGACAGTAGAGTTTTTCCTCGATGTGATAAAAACATTTGATTTGGTGATTTTTTTTGTGACATTTTTGCATGAGTTGAAACACTACGGGATTAGAGAAAATGTTCAACAATCTTTCACTTGATACCTGGAATGTAGGGAGGAGAAGGTTGTCTTCCAGTATTATGTACAGGGAAGAGATTTGAATCTGTGATTATGAAAAAGGGGGAGGGGGAGAGCAGGCTGCAACAGCATTCTTCTCTGGGAGCGTTGCTTTTCCTTATATGCATCAGTGATTTGATACTAAACACGACGGATGACTAACAAAATTTTTCTTAGCCGATGAAAAAAGTGTAATTGTGAAAGACACGGAATGTAGTAAAAATTATGTACCAACTGGGTGGTGGTGGTAAGTTCCTATGGGACCAAACTGCTAAGGTCATCGGTTCATAGGCTTACACACAATTTAAGCTATCTTAAACTAACGTGTGCTAGGGACAATATACACACCTGAGCCCGAGGGAGGACGAGAACCTCCGACAGGGAGAGCCGAGGAGATACCCCTCACAGCCTACCGAAAAGGAAAGAGGTAACGTCAGCAAATGGCATTCGGAGGAAAGATGAATGAGTAACTGTAAGAAAACGCAATGCGTAAAATTTCTGACACAGAACTCTTTGCCGGACGTTGTGGCCGAGCGGTTCTAGTCCCTTCAGTCGGGAACGGCGCAACCGCTACGGTATTAGGTTCGAATCCGGCCTCGGGCATAGATGAGTGTGATGTCCTTAGGTTAGTTAGTTTTAAGTCGTTATATGTTCCACGGGAGTGATGACTTTAGATGTTAAGTCCCATAGCGCTCAGAGCCATTTGAACCATTTGAATAGAACTCTGTACCCAAGTGCAGTTTTCTTGACCGGAGGTGAAACAGGCAGTTAAGTCGATCATTTTCAGTTCTTAGGAATGAGGGTAGTTTCAGTGCAGTTCAGTGCAACGAATATCACGTTCAAGATTTTGTACAAGTATTGAATGCTGCTAGCTTCACTATGAGAATGGTCACCGCTCTCCCTGACACTGAAACACTAAGGCTTTTACATACTCACGTAATTTTCACTCTTTATTTAGTGTGGTGTTATATTTCGAAGCCACTCCCGGCACTCAGGGAGATGTTCTTAGCCCGGATCAGGCGGTCAGACGAACAACTGATGTCAGTTCAAAGACTAGATGTAAGCCGTTGTTTAGGCGTCTCACAATTCTAGCTCGGTCACCCTTGTGCATAGTTTCCGTCATGGAATTTATTGTTGCCACCTACAGAAGAAACGGTGAAGACTTATCTGAAAATAGGTATGCGCTTAGATAAGACATCCATAAAGATTATACAGAAAGGCATGCACTATTCAGCAGATTTCATTTTTAATATTCTTCTAGCACAATTAGAAAGAAAATTAAATTATAAGTCTCAGATATTTACATAGAAGCTGAAAATAAGCGTAGATCTGTAGTTAACCTGCCCAGATCGCATAAACGTTATACAGCAAGCGGAGAATGATTTTGTTGAACACAGAGTTTGTATGGCGCGTTTCGGAATGATTTCCGTCTTCGTAAATACAAGTGCAAAGGTAACACAAGGACGAGAGCGTTTACTTCAGTGTACGTAACATGAGACGACCTAGTTGAAAGGTTTCCTTGCGGCATATTCATTCTATTGTGTACAGGAGCCCCTCGCAGTAGTTGAGGAGTGTTTATCCGAACATTAACTTTTTTGTGTGTAGTTAAATTCTGGAATATTTGATTATAAATTTTCTAATCTGCAATATTTAAACTGCTTTTGGGTTCGTTATGTAAACAAATAATTCGAAAATAATGAATACGTTTATATAATAAAAATGGGTGTACGTTTATATGTATATATATATGCCACATCTCCTCCTAAACCAATCGACCGATTTCAACCAAATTTGGTACACTTATCACTTAGTGTCAGGAAGCAATGGCTGTGAGTGTAAGAAACACGTACCTATTTAATGGAAAGGGTTGCGGGTGAAAATGTAGTGTAGCTCACGACTTTATTCGTTGAGTATTTTAGAATGAGAGCATGTGGTGACTTGCAACAAACTTAACACATAATTCAAACCTTTCCCGAAAAAGTTTTTCATGTCAACCTCCATAAAATGATGAAAGACAAAACCTCTATCGCTTACTACATTTTCGCTGTTTACTAGTAGATCTTTTGCATCATTGACGAAGTTTTAATATATAACTTCTTTACTATTAAATGTATGGATGAGATATTTTGCAGACGGTGTTCGCATATACCATTGAATGTACGTGGAAAATGTATATCATATTTGATAGCTCACGATTTATGACGTCGTAAAAGTAGAAATACGTGAAAAACTGCCGCATCGTGGATGACGTTTACATTTACTACTTCTCTGCTACTACCTCTATTCGCAACAAATGGTGCAAACATCATCCACTTGCACTACTGTATGCACTTACAAATTCATATCGTTGTATGCCCCGTAGTTCAAGAGATACAACGTCATAAATAGCGAGATGCGTGTAAAAGTGCCACATCATGCATAAAATATTAATCTGTTGCTTCTTTAAGTTCAAATCTATTCGCAACACATTTCGCAGAAAAATGGCTCTGAGCACTGTGGGACTTAATATTTATGGTCAAAAGTCCACTAGAACTTAGAACTACTTAACTAACCTAAGGACATCACATCACACCCAGTCATCACGAGGCAGAGGAAATCGAACCCGGGAACCCGGGCGCCTGAAGCGAGAACGCTAACCGCACGACCACGAGCTGCGGACACATTTCGCAGACACTATAGAAATACACCACTAAACGTAGTGCAAAATCATATCTTTTGGACATGTTGTTCAGGAGGTACGTTGTCAGAGAGTTTGAGCTGCTAGGAATCGAAACTGCCAGACGAAATTTGCTAGACATACAGGTGAAATATGTATACAAGTATCTGCTAAATATGTTTATGTGTCATGTGCGTACACTGGCAAAGCCTTGGGTTCAAAGCTTCACCTAAACCCCTGGATCGTTTTCAACCAAACTAGGATCTGGAAAATAGGAGTTTGGGGGTAATAACCAGTAACCACCATTTGAAGTGAGAATGATGACTTGGACACATGAGAGCAGTCAGCAAGAGACAGAGAGTGAAGAAGGACATTGATACAGATATGAGGGATGAGGAGAAAGACACACTGTGAAGGAAGGGGAAGTGGACAGATGAAGGAAAGAGGAAAAGATGGACAGAAAAAGAGGGGAGAGGAGGAGTAAGAGGAGATGGACTGAGAGAGGGTTGGAGGAGGAAATGGACAGAGAGATGAGGATGAGGAATACAAAGAGATAGAGGAGGTTGATAGAGGAAGAGGTTGAGTTGAACTCAGAGGGGAAGGAGGAGATGAACAGAAAGGGGATGGGGATGTTAAGCGACTGAGGAGCAGGTAGAGGGTCAGATGGGCTCAGTGGCGGGAGGAGGATATTGTAGATGGGGAACGAGGATATGGGCCGTGGCTGCAGGAGCAGGTGGACAGAGAGAGGCGGGGGAGCAGATGGGCAGAGAGAGAAGGGAGTTGCTGATGGACGGAGAGGTAGAGATAGGCATAGAGCTGAGGGTCGATGAAATGAAAGAGCGTGTGTGAGAAGATGTGGAGGGTGGAGAAGGTGGACTAAGAGAAGGGGAAGGAGAAGACGAGCTAATAGAATACATACGTACTGGGTAACGACGACGGGTACTCAGCTACTAAAGGAAAAAAATATATCAAAGGAAAAATTGCACTTTACAATGAACATTAAAGAACTACAGACATTCATCTTGATTAGTGTCTAGTTGTGTTACATATTCAACCATCAGTGTACATAAGGAATACTCGGACAACGTGCGTGGAAATATCGGGAATTGCAGCTGACTTCACTTTTTTCCACACTATGTGATCAAAAGTATCCGGTCACCCCCAAAACATACGTTTTACATATTAGATGCATTGTGATGCCACTGATTGTCAGGTACTCCATATCAGAGACCCCAATAGTCACTAGGCATCGTGAGAGAGCAGAATGAGGTGCTCCGCGGAACTCACGGACTTCGATCGTGGTCAGGTGACTGTGTGTCACTTGTGTCATACGTCTGTACGCGAGATTTCCACACTCGGAAACATCCCTAGGTCCACTGTTTCCGATGTGATAGTGAAGTGGAAACATGAAGCGACACGAACAGCACAAAAACGTACACAGCTCGCATCGTCCAGGACAGCTTTTGTGAGCGCAAGGGTACTAGCCACAACAGTCATCAGCTCACATTACTGTTGAGCCTTTGTCGTCCAGATTGGAGATCGGGGTGCATGACCGCTATTCACCTCCATTCCGGCACACGAACTTTCCACTTCCTTGCAGGAAACCATGCATGACCTGTATTTATCGATTCCGGTACGACTGGATGTGTATTGAACCCCGCGGTTTTCCTACACAGTATTAGGTATGGTGTGTCTTTATGTTTGTCCTCTTCCTATATAAAATCACTAAAATGTTATCGGTAAGTAATGCAACCAGCCCCAAATCCTTTTTAATTCCCGTATTTCAGTGTCGTAACCGTTCTGTGGCTACCATGCCCATCTTCGGATGATTAAAGTTTGTAATTAAATTGACGTTGTAATCATCTGCATGTCGTCTGCTTCTGCAATAAACAAGATTATCTGAAATTTTAGAGCCAGTTTACATGTTTCATTAATAAAAACATGCTAATTACCCAGCAGTAATTCAAATGATCAGAATGTGTGTGAAATCTTATGGGACTTAACTGCTAAGGTCATCAATCCCTAAGCTTACACACTACTTAACCTAAATTATCCTAAGGACAAACACACATACCCTCGCCCAAGGGAGGACTCGAACCTCCGCCGGGACCAGCCGCACAGTCCATGACTGCAGCCCCTTAGACCGCTCGGCTAATCCCGCGTGGCAGCAGTAATTCATACTACTATATAAAGACAAGTCATTGTTCAAGCTTTTTACCAGATTTCTGGAAAAATTTATGACCGACTTCAAATTTCAGCATGATATTCTAATAAACGTTGTGCCGCGCGGGATTAACCGAGCGGTCTGAGGCTCTGCAGTCATGGACTGTGCGGCTGGTCCCTGCGGAGTTTCGAGTCCTCCCTCTGGCATGGGTATTTGTATTTGTCATTAGGATAATTTAGGTTAAGTAGTGTGTAAGCTTAGGGACCGATGACCTTAGCAGCTAAGTCCCTTAAGATTTCACACACATTTGAGCTTTTGAATAAATGTCGTGAGGGAAGTTGGCTACATATTTTTCAACATATATCACATAGAGATGTATATCATACTATGTATAGGGGGAATGTTCTTAAAATAAATCTCGAAAAGTTCTACATTGATTGAATTTAAATATTTACACGACGCTAACCACACGTATTCTGAATTTATACAGAACTGCGATTCTTGTAGCAAATAAGCTAATTTTCAAGTGCATACCTAGATAGAGCATATTGCTTACGATATACAACCTAAAGATTACTTTGTATGGAACAAAAAACTTATATTGACTTGCTACGACCAATAATCTGGCGGAGCCCTTCAAGATTACATGTGATGGCGTCGCTTTAGAAACAACAAATAAGGTGGATTTTCGTTGTCCGTCAAAGTTGCCGATGTAGAGAAAATACCACTGCGAACTCTTTCTAGACGTGTACTCTTACCCGACCTTACCCTACAGGGTGGAGCAAATAAATGTCGCCAGGAGGACATGTGGGGGGCTGACGCTCTCTCTCACTATCCTTTAAACAATCTGTCCACTTACCTAGATAGGATTCATGTTGGCTGCCCCTTCGCTCTTCAGTGGCAGATACTGGTTTAGCTGATAAAAGCAACGTTGATGAAAATTCGGATTAATGCCTACCACCAAAGGCCACATAACTCAAGTCCATGGGCAGCATCTGGTACACTATCGATCAATTGGGAATCTTCCGTTATTCGTTTGAAGAAATGTTTAAAATTTCCTGTAAGTTGGTTCATTTTTTTAAAAGACAAGGAAAATGACTATCGAGTACGTATTTAATATCGCGACATCATTAATACAATATTACTGATTGTCTCTGTAATACTTTCATACCCAACAGCAGCCAGAAGATATTTAGGCTGACCCGATATATTAAACGTCCTAAACAGTCACTAATTCACTACTACTTGCAAATTAACACAGTCAGTTTTTCAGTAGTCTTCATGTACAGAAGTGATCACCACAACGCCTCGTAATTGGCACGAAACACGCCACACGGAGTTTATGTGCGACTTGAAATGTTGACACGCGAAATCTCCTAAAATAAATCACTCACAAAACTCAAACTTTCTCAAAATACTCGACACTGTAGTCACTTTTCATCAGCAACGTGAGAATCGGATAAATCGTTAGGATTTCTTCATTTTGGTACAAGTTTGATTAGCTTAATTAACGTTTACCAGAAGACAGCTCGCGAGTGACTCTAGACTCATGGATCTGAGGCACAATGTCCTGCTCAAACGCGCGGTAAATTCTGAGCTCCTATTGGCTAGTATGTTCAGCAACCAATACGATCATCTCCAGCACTTCTATAGTCCCGCTGTTTCTAATGTCAGCCAATCACATTAATTGTAATTTAGACTAGAAATTTAGTAATTCCGAAACTAAATAAAATTTAATGAAAACAAAATACGATTCCTTTTCACATAATACGTTACTAACAAATTTAATACACAACTCCCATTCTGGCAGCCCTTTAAAAAAATCAAGCTCACTCAGATATACGTCGCAAAGTCGCTTGTTACACAACTTTTATCACGCCTACATCTTCATAGCTTTAATAAAATATCACATTCTTACTTCACGTAAGTCCTCCATTCATTATCTCAGTCTTTCCAAACACTCATACAACCAAAACACCAGAAGTAATAATTTTTCAATGTACTGTTAATAACAGTCAGAAATCTGTGGCAATGAAACTAAACAAAATTCCAGAAAATTAGATTGTATGAACGTATCCTTTTGGTTGTAGTTTCAATTGATACTATAGATGATTACATTACAGTCCCTAATTCGTTTTCACAATGCCAGCACGATTATTATGTGTTTTAGGTAAAAATTCACTTCTCCAAAAGGGTTGAAGTTATTGGTTTGAATTTTTAACAGCATGGTTCTGTTAACTATAGAGTTTGGTACATTAACTATGAAAAAGATCGATTAATATTTAATAATACTTCTTCAGATTCATAGAGAATATGTTAACGTTTGCAGGTAGCATTAGTCAAATACACCGCTCGCTCACAACGTCAGCTGTGCGAGCTTAAGAACCAACACCTCCTCTCCTAGCGGCTGGAAGGCAAGTTACGTTCCAAAGCAAGGTGACAACTCTTAATAATTTACTCGGGTACTAACAAGGGAACCTCCCCATCGCACCCCCCTCATATTTGGTTATAAATTGACACAGTGGATAGGTCTTGAAAAACTGAACACAGATCAATCGAGAAAACAGGAATAAGTTGTGTGGAACTATGAAAAAATAAGCAAAATATACAAACTGAGTAGTCCATGTGGAAGATAGGCAACATAAAGGACAGTAATAGCTGATGAGCGCCGTGGTCTCGTGGTTAGAGTCAGCAACTGCGGAGCGAAAGGTCCTTGGTTCGAATCCTCCCTCGAGTAAAAATTTTACTTTCTTTATTTTCGCAAAGTTACGATCTGTCCGTTCATTCATTGACGTCTCTGTTCACTGTAATAAGTTTAGTGTCTGTGTTTTGCGACCGCACCGCAAAACCGTGCGATTAGTAGACGAAAGGACGTACCTCTCCAATAGGAACCGAGAACATTTGATCGCAAGGTCATAGGTCAACCGATTCCTCCACAGGAAAACACGTCTGATATATTCTTTACGACACTGGTGACGGCATGTGCGTCACATGACAGGAATATGTTGTCGACCCACCTAACTTGCACACTTGGCGAATGGGTAAAAAGATTCTTCTATCTTGCCCGATTTAGGTTTTCTTGTGGATGTGATAATCACTCCAAAAAAAGTGATGAAAACATAAGAGTTTGTCACATAAACTGCATCAAATGAACGCAACAGTTTCAGAGTCGCACAGTTTTCCCTGTGCTCTGTCAAAACATATGTTTTTTACATTTTCAAATGTTTCCGTGCGTAGACCGTCAAATTCTGTATATGTCCAAGCAAATCTGAACATGTCCTGGAATTTTGGAGAGCGAAGTTGATTATGTGTGAGTGCCTGAACTTCGATAATTATCTGAAAATAAAAAATTAAAACTTTCACGCGAAAGAAGATTTGAACCAAGGACCTCTCATTCCGCAGCTGCTCACGCTAATCACAGGACCACGGCGCTCGTCAGCTCACACTCTCCTTTATGTTGCCTATCTTGCGCATGGACTACTCAGTTTGTATATGTTGCTTATTTTTTTCATAGTTCCACATAACTTCCTCCTGTTTTCTCGATTGATCTGTGTTCAGTTTTTCAAGGCCTATCCCTGTGCCAACTTATAACTAAATCTGAGGGGGGTGCGATGGGGAGGTTCCCTTGTAAGAACCACAACAGGAGAGAGCAAATACAGTACTAACCTGACTACAGCAGATGTTGAAAGTGACCACCATTTATCTCACGACACTTTTGTCGCCCTGTACAACAAGTTGCTGAAAGCGGATCGTAGCTGGACTGCTGAAACAGCTGCAATCTCATCCGAAATTTACTGCTGCAGCTCTCGAAGAGTATGACGGCTCCCCACACAAAGTAACCGCACACTGAGAGGTCAGGTGACCTGGGTCGCTAGCTAGGGCCGCCACCAGACTGACCTCTGGCAACAACTGTTTGAGGTGTGAGGATGTGGTAAATGCGCGGCAAGGTTCGGCCACTTGTATGGGCAGTTGCTTCGTCCTCTTGGTAATAACTATTGTGGTTATATACACACATTCATGTGGAGTCGTATCCTCTCGTCCGGACAACTTTTATTTGCCCTGCCCTTTATGTACTACTTCCTCCCCAGTACCATCGAGCGGTAACACTACGCTTTTGAACCATAACAGTGATGCGAAGAACGCAAATTTTACTATCACCTCAACATTTTTGTTGAAGACGTGAGTGAGCTGTAAGTTTGTTCCTCAACTAACAGATCGCGGGGTCGTTCAAGTGAACAGCTAAATGCATGGCGCAAGTTGTTTTCCATTCTACTCCAATGATGGACAAATTTTCATTCGGTATAGGCGAAGTTGCGCACTGTAGGTTATACTTCTATGTCTTGACTCACCTTAGACGGGAAAAGAACTGATGTAAAGATTTAGCTTGATACTGACAAAAAAATGGTTCAAATGGCTCTGAGCACTATGGGACTCAACTGCTGAGGTTATTAGTCCCCTAGAACTTAGAAGTACTTAAACCTAACTAACCTATGGATATCACACACATCCAAGCCCGAGGCATGATTCGAACCTGCGGCCGTAGAGGTGGCACGGTTCCAGAGTGTAGCGCCTAGAACCGCTCGGCCACTCCTGCCGGCTTGATACTGACACTGCACTATGAATGTTTACCGGAGACTATTATTATGGTATGCCACCACATTTTTATTAAACACACCTGTGGCGAAGTCTTTGTTAAATATGGCTACCGTGTTATTAGCTGAGCGTATTTTACCAGTCTCACACAAAATTTAAAGATATAGTGTTAAGGCCACTATTGATACCATTCAGACACTTAAATGAAAGTTACTCCTGTTTCTAAGGATGTGAATCATCTGCAGGTACTGTACCTCGAATTTACATCTGAAACCAAGCGCGTCTGTCACCCGGTCCGCCATGTTAGTTGAGTGGTTAGCGCGCCGGAATGCCACGCCAAGGTGCCCACGTTCGATTCCCGGCTGGGACAGGAGATTTTCTCCGCTCAGGGACAGGGTGCTGTGTTGTCCTCATCACCATTTCATTCCCATCTCCGACGTGCAAGTTGCCCAATGTGGCGTCGAATGCAATAAGTACTTGCCAACGGTGGTGGAATTTCCCGAATGGAGGACTCCAGGCCGACAATGCCGTACGCTCGTTTCCATTTCTGTCACCCCATAGTTTCATTTTACGACTGTGTCGTAATGTGGCACCAGAGCTCTCTGTTCTCTACTAGGAGCGAACCAGGAGGCAGAATTTACCTCATCCCCATATAAAGAAATCTTTAAAGCATCCCACGGCACCCCGAAAACATATCGCCGTGTGATCTTTCAAGTGATCGTCCACGCTTCCAGTGCTTGATAATGATTCAGAATTCCCCCCGAAAGTTCCAAGTCATTGTTTTCCACGTAGATAATTCCACATTATATTATGATGCACTACTTTGCATGTTAGAGGGAAATGAAAATTAAAATATCGATTTTCCTCAACCAGCACTATCATTTACTGTTTTTTTTTATCACGTCAGTCTGTAGAAATGAATTCTACAATGTCTCTCCGATTACCACATTCACCCCTTTTTAAACAAAGAACCAACTTCAATCAAAGTGCATATTTTCCGGAATTTTCGTAAGATTACACCAGCTCACATTTTCTGACAAAATGAATCGATGACGAGACAGATACTTTAAACCACAGCTAAATTTATATGTCTCGATGTCAATTATCTCCACGACAAATGGGTGGATCTTTACACAGGAAAATAAACTGCCTTCGACCTGTATTTTTTTCTCATAATTATGGTGTGAAATTTGGTTTCGCGCCAGGGCGATAAAAGAAAAATGGAGAAACATACCAGCAAATATTTCCTTCCAGCTATCTTGGTCTCGTTAACGGCCCTTCGTAAAGACCTGCGCTTGACGTAAAACTATATACTACCCGATTTCACTTTTTTATGTCGTCCCATTTGAAAAATACCGTACTAGGACCGTTCTGCACGTCCGTCACTACCGGTAGTAAGGTCGTTGAAAAATAGGTCCAAATGCCCATTGAAGAAAAGTCCTTTGAATGGCATGTTACCTTTCAGAGGATTTCATGCTCTCAGTAGCTCTTGCACAAAATCTACATAGGCCACTGCCCTACGGTTGCCTAAGTAGTTGTTACAGATAACTCTGACATGCGGACATGCAGTAATTTTCAAGACCTCTCAACCAATCAAGGAAATGTTCATCAGACATTAATTCTCTAAGGTATAGTTCTACAAAATATATTCCATTTATTTGTTATTCAGTGAGCGTAGTAAACATCTGTTGTAATTATATGAAACCGCATGAGCGGTTGCGCAGGACTAAAACCCAATTTTTGTTAAGACCAAGCTTTATGTGCAGCGGAACTCGATATACGTTTTTGTAGTCAACCAGAAAAGGGTTGACAATCGATCCACTTTTCCTGAAGCTGGATATCTAAAATGGAGTTCGTGTGAGGTAAATGCATCTACACATTCCTATATTTTTTTTAAAATTAAATAAATACACCACTGTCCATTAAAATTGCTACACCACGAAGATGCTACAGAAGCGAAATTTAACCGACAGGAAGAAGATGCTGTGATATGCAAATGATTACCTTTTCAGAGCATTCATACAAGGTTGGCGCCGGTGGTGACACCTACAAAGTGCTGACATGAGGAATGTTTCCAACCGATTTCTCATACTCAAACAGCTGTTGACCGGCGTTGCCTGGTGAAACGTTGTCGTGGTGCCTCGTGTAAGGAGGAGAAATGCGTACCATCATGTTTCCGACTTTGATAAGGGTCGTATTGTAACGTATCGCGACATTGCTGCTCGCTGTGGTCGAGATCCAATGACTGTTACCAGAATATGCAATCGGTGGGTTCAGGAGGGTACTACGGAACGCCGTGCTGGATCCCAATGGCCTCATATCACTAGCAGTCGAGATGACAGGCCTCTCATCCGCATGGCTGTAACGGATCGTGCAGCGACGTCTCCATCCCTAAGTCAACAAAATATTCACACTGAGCACTATGCGACTTAACTTCTGAGGTCATCAGTCGCCTAGAACTTAGAACAAATTAAACCTGACCAACCTAAGAACATCACATACATTCATGCCCGAAGCAAGATTCGAACCAGCGACCGTAGCGGTCGCTCGGCTCCAGACGGCCGGCCCTGAGTCAGTAGATGGGGACGTTTGCAAGACAACAACCATCTGAACGAACAGTTCGACGACGTTTGCAGCAGCATGGGCTATCAGCTCAGAGACCATGGCTGCGGTTACCCTTGACGCTGCATCACAGACAGGAGCGCCTGCGATGGTGTACTCGACGACGGACCTGGGTGTACGAATGGCAAAACGTCATTCTTTTTAATGAATAAAGGTTCTGTTTACAGCATTATGATGGTCGCATCCGTGTTTGGCGAAATCGCGATGAACGCACGTTGGAAGCGAGTATTCGTCATCGCCATACTGGCGTATCACCCGGTGTGATGGAATGGAGTGCCATTGGTTACACGTCTCGGTCACCTCTTCTTCGTATTGACGGCACTTTGAACAGTGGACGTTGCATTTCAGAAGTTTTACGACCCGTGGCTCTACCCTTCATTCAATCCCTGCGTAACCCTACATTTCAGCAGGATAATGCACGACCGCATGTTGCAGGTCCTGTACGACCCTTTCTGGATACAGAAAATGTTCGACAGCTGCCCTGGCCAGCACATTCTCCAGATCTCTCACCAGCTGAAAACGTCTGGTCAATGGTGGCCGAGCAACTGGCTCGTCACAATACGCCAGTCACTGCTCTTGATTAACTGTGATATCGTGTTGAAGCTGCATGGGGCTGTACACGCCATCCAAGCTCTGTTTGACTCAATGCCCAGGCATATCAGCGCCGTTATTACGGCCAGAGGTGGTTACTCTGGGTACTGACTTCTCGGGATCTATGCACCCAAATTGCGTGAAAATGTAATCACATGTCAGTTCTAGTATAATATTTTTCTCCAATGAATACCCGTTTATCATCTGCATTTCTTCTTGATGTAGCAATTTCTATGGCCTGTAGTGTAGAATGTATAAACCTTGAGCGGTTGCGCCTTTGTAAAAAGTGAACCACCCACAAGTAACATTGATATTGCCATCCAGTATGTGTTCCTTTATCACAGCTTAAGGTAATTATGTAATACGTTGTGCTGTCGTACGGTGAAACAGGGTTGTAATCTATCCCCGATGTTACTCAATCAGCAAATTGAGACAGTAGTATTGGAAACAAAAGAAAATTTTCGAAAAGGAATTTAAATCCCTGGAGAAGGAATAAAAACTTTGAGGTTTGCCTACGACGTTGTAATTCTGTCAGAGACAGCAAAGGAACTCGAAGAGCATCCGAACGGAATAGACAGTGTCTAGAAAGGAGGATATAGCATGAACACCAACACAGACAAAACGAGGATAATAGAATGTGCTCGAATTAGATTAGGAAATGAGACAATTAAAGTAGTAAATGAGTTTTGCTATTTGTGGAGCAAAGTAACTGACGGTGGTCGCAGTATAGAGGATATAAAATGTAGACTGGCTATGGCAAGGGAAGCGTTTCTAATGAAGAGAAATTTTTAACATCGAGTATGGATTTGAGTGTCAGGAAGTCTTTTCTGAAAATACTTGTATTGAGAGTAGACATGTATGGAAGTGAAACATGGACAATAAATAATGCAGGCAAGATGTGAACAGAAACTTTCGAAATGTGGTGATACAGGAGAAAGCTGTAGAATAGATGGGTAGATCACATAACTAATGAGAAGGTACTGAGTAGAACTGGGGAGAAGAGGAATTTGTGGCACAGCTTGACTAGAAGAAGGGATGGGTTGGTAGGCCACCTTCAAGGGTATCATGGGATCATCAATTTAGTATTGGAGTGAAGCGTGGAGGGAAAAAATAGTTGAGGAAGACCAAGAGATGAATACAGCAAGCAGATTCAGAAGGATGTAGGTTGCAGTAGCTATTCGGGGATGAAGAGGCTTGCACAGGATAGAGTAGCACGGAGAGTTGCATCAAACCAGTCTCTGGACTGAAGGCCAGAACAACAACAACGTCTAAGAGAGCGGCAGCAATAATAACAGTGTGCTACGTGGAAAAAATTACGATCCGTGCCAGAAAATGACCCAAAGTCCGAGTTAGCAACTAGAGGTCAGTAAATTGTGGGTTTCGCTCGCTCTTACCACCTCGATCGCGCCGCGCTCGTTCAAATTGTGCGAAAGTGTGAAAGCTCGGAGCGGGCAGGCTGTGGTCAAATCAGGCGCCGTGGGGCGGGGAGGGTGGAAGCAGAAGGGTCTGGTGCGATCACTGCTATGCTGCTGCGAATGTAGTAGTATCTCGGTGTCTCTCTCATCAGCTGATAGAACTACTCAAACATCAGATTACTTACACTGTAGATGCAGCATGGTAGCTTCTAATCGCGAGATCATTAAGACCCATAAGAGACTTTAGACAGTAAAATTGTTTGGAAACACTTAAAAGTTTGAAAGAAAAAATAAGTGATTACCAACTGTTGTATTTACACGCATTCTCAGATTGGAAAAAATACACTGCAGTTTTTTCATAACATCATTTTCTTTATTGATTTAGAGCTACCTATGTGAATGTTAACATCTAAAAAGTCAGGAATCTAAAAGAAAAATTGTGTCCTAACCAATGTTTGTTAGAATATCATCCACTCGTTTCGGATCATGTCTGCTTCATTGTCCGAAATAGGTTCCCTGCAGCAGTGAAATGAACCAAGGACCTTGCCGTTGACGGGGGGGGCTTCCGTGCTTCAGCGATACAGATGGCCGTACCGTAGGTGCAACCACAACGGAGGGGGATCTGTTGAGAGGCCATACAAACGTGTGGTTCCTGAAGAGGGGCAGCATCCTTTTCAGTAGTTGCAAGGCAGGTTGGTTTGAAAATGTTATTCGATCTGTATATTGAGCAAGCAGTAAAGGAAACAAACGAAAAATTCGGAGTAGGAATTAAAATCCATTGAGAAGAAATAAAAACTTAGAGGTTTGCCGATAACATTGTAATTCTGTTAGACACAGCAAAGGACTTGGAAGAGCTGTTGAACGGAATGGACAGTGTCTCGAATGCAGGATATAAGATGAACATCAACAAAAGCGAAACGAGAATAATAGAATGTAGTCGAATTAAGTCGAGTGATGCTCAGGGAATTAAATTAGGAAATAAGACACTTAAAGTAGTAAAGGAGTTTTGCTATTTGGGGAGCAAAATAACTGATGATGGTCGAAGCATAGAGGATATAAAATGTAGACTGGCAATGGCAAGGAAAGCGTGTCTGAAGAAGAGAAATTTGTTAACATCGAGTATAGATTTAAGTGTCAGGGAGTCGCTTCTGAAAGTATTTGTATGGAGTGCAGCCATGTATGGAAGTAAAACATGGACAATAAATAGTTTGGACAAGAAGAGAATAGAAGATTTCGAAATGTGGTGCTACAGAAGAATGCTGAAGATAAGATGGGTAGATCACATAATTCATGAGGAGGTATTGAATAGAATTGGGAAGAAGAGAAGTTTGTGGCACAACTTGACAAGAAGAAGGGATCGATCGGTGGGTAGGACATGTTCTGAGGCATCAAGGGTTCACAAATTTAGCATTGTAGAGCAGCGTGGAGGGTAAAAATCGTAGAGGGAGACCAAGAGATGAATACATTAAGCAGATTCAGAAGGATGTAGGTTGCAGTAAGGACTGGGAGATGAAGAAGCTTGAACAGGATAGAGAGATGGATAGCAGCATTAAACCAGTCTCAGGACTGAAGACCACAACAACAACAACAGCTGCCTTTGAAGCCGGTACGTTTCCACCACTGAAGCGGATCGTCGTCATATACACTATTCATAAACATCAACGTAAGAATGTGCGCTGGGTGTCCAACAGTCCATCCAGTCCGAACAAACTGACTTAATTCTTTACCTGGAGAGCTAGGCTGACATTCTGTGCACGTCCATAAATCAATACATCGTAAACTGCACAAAAACGGGAGGAGCAGGATAAAATTTTACAATTCGGTAAATGTAAGAGTCGATCACCCATAATTAAAATAGCTAGAGGGCTTATGAACATTATATAGGTGTGCGCCCCGGAAGAAGGAAGAAACTTAGAAGACCTTGCAAAGTGCCCTTGTGTTCATAAATGAGAAAGACTATATTATCATATGACGAGATACTAATGGGCGAACAAGAAACCGGCCCAGGTAGGTCCCAGTCAGATAAATGGAGAATCAGCACTTAATCATAATAGATAAATAGATAAATTCACTGTAAATAGGAAATAACTTTCTCAAACATAGATATATTCATTAATTTACTTGAGCGTTCCACGGAAGTGGATCAGTAATAGATTATTTAATACCAAACAGCCAGCCCGAAAAATACCAAATGAAAAATTGTTCTGTAAAAATCTAGTGTCGGACGAAGAAGACATTGAGGAAGTATAAGAAATCAACTGATTAAACAAATTTAAAGAACTTCATGGGGCCTCACAGAGCTGTAAAATCCGAAGATCTCCTAGAACGGATAATGTAAGAAAAGAATTTTTAAATGTCTACCAAAACAAGCCAAATATAAGCTTTAGACTGTCTTCGTCAGTGCTGGATTCATATTTCAAAAGAGGGTCGGTAGCAGACTGTAAAAATTAGAGGTGTAAGTCTCTTAAATACGGTATATACAAACCATGATAAATTAGCAAAAGAGAATAAGGAACGTCCTGATCAGCATATTACTCGAAGAACAAACTACTTTTCAGAAAGGAAGGGCCTGCAACTATTTTCTCATTAAAACAAAACAGAGAAGAAAGAGAATGTATTATAATAACATCCATTGTCTTCACAGACAATAAGAAAGCATTTTGGAGTGTGCACAGAGTAAAATTAAGGAATATTATGAAAGAAGGATAACACCACTGCATCTGATCGAAGTTATAAATTTAAATCTTGAATCTGGAAATGCCGCCCAAGGAAATATTAACAAAGGGTACAGATTAGGGCGTATTTAACCGATACATTTTATGTTTAGACGATGGTGTGAGCAGAATAGATACAGAGCATTATGAAATTTTATATAGACGACAGCTTCAAAGGAAGAAGTTTCATGATAACTATGTGTTTGCTGACGACCAAATTCAAGCTGCCAATAAGGAAGATAACGAACAGAGAGTGTTATACACTGAAGCGTCGAGGGAACTGGTACAGGCGTGCGCATTCAAATACGTAAACAAGCAGAATACGGCGCGGTGGTCCGCAGCGCCTATATGAGACAATATGTGTCTGGCGTAGTTGTTAGATCGCTTACTTCTGCGACAATGGCAGGCTATCAAGTTTTAAGTGAGTTTGTCCGTGGTGTTATAGTCGGCGTACCAGCGATGGGACACAATATCTCCGAGGTAGAGGCGAAATGGGAATTTTTCCGTACGACTATTTCATGAGTGTACCTTGAATATCAGAATCCAGTGGAACATCAAATCTCTCATATAGCTCCGGCCGGAAGAAGATCCTGCAAGAACTTGACCGACGACGACTGAAGAGAATCATTCAACGTGACAGAAGTGCAACCCTTTCGCAAATTACTGCAGATTTCATTGTTGGGCCGTCACCAAGTGTCAGCGTGCGAACCAATCAACGAAAAATTGTCGATATGGGTTCTCGGAGCCAAAGGCCCACTCGTGTTCCCTTGATGACTGCTCGATTCAAAGCTTTATGCTTCGTCTGGGCCGTCAACACCGACATTGTACTTTTGATGACTGCAAACATGTTACTTGTTTGGAGTAGTCTCGTTTCAAATTGTATCCACTGGATGGACGTGTGCGGGCATGGAGGCAACCTCATGAATCCATGGACCCTGCATGTCTCTAATGATGTCGGATGTGTGCAGTTGGAGTGATATGGGACCCCTAATATGTCTAGATATGGCTCATACAGATGACACATATGTAAACATCCTGTCTGATCACCTGCATCCATTCATGTCCATTGTGCATTCCAACAGGCTTGGGCAATTCCAGTACGATAATGTGATACCTCACACGTCCAGAATTGCTAGAGAGTGTCTCCAGAAGCACTTTTCTGAGTTTAAACATTTCCGTTGACCACCAAACTCCTCAGACATGAACATTATTGGGCATATCTGTGATGCCTTGAAACGTGGTGTTTTGAAGAGACCTCCACCCACTCTTACGGGTTTTTGGACAGCCCTGTAGGATCGGCCCTTTTGCGTGCTCGTGGGGCCCCTACACACTATTAGGCAAGTGTACCAGAGAAACATAATTGAAGTATATCGATATGGAACCAAATATCTGGTATTCTTAGGATCACAACCTTTAAGATGCATATTCATTGTCGAAAACAGATCTACGAATAATCTAAGAACTTCAGAGTCTTCGGTTGCAATATATCATAACTCGGCCAAGAGGTTTTCAAAAAAGAGATTGAGAAATTCAATAAGATGTCACCATGGAAAAACTCTCAGGGGAAAAGTACGAATAAAGCAATGGTACAATTTTATAAAGTTATGGCAGTTCTCTGTGGACTATATGGGAGTGAAAACTGGACTATGGATCCTAGAGCACATAACAAATTCCATGCACCCGAGATGAGAAATTTGAGAACAGTCCAGGAGTCACAACAAGAGACAGACTTCTAAATGAGACCATGCAGATAATGTAGGAATTTTCTTCATAAATGGAAAGGTTATGGAACACAGAAAACATTGATATGAAGTATAGAAGGAACGGGCTTCGAACGTTTCCCAAACAACTGAACAGTACTACCCTAAATGAAGAAGGAACATTGGTACACATAAGGGAAGATGGACTGATCAAGAATGAGCAACGGGTCAACTGAGGGAGATTAAAAAGAAGACAAGAACAGAAGAGTATATCACTGTCAGATTAAACTTTTATTCTTGCTTACCTGGAACTGATATTTCACCAGAAATTTCGCCGGCCGATGTGGCCGTGCGGTTCAAGGCGCTTCAGTCTGGAACTGCGTGACCGCTACTGTCGCAGGTTCCAATCCTGCCTCGGGCATGGATGTGTGTGATGTCCTTAGGTTAGTTAGGTTTAATTAGTTCTAAGTTCTAGGCGACTGATGACCTCAGAAGTTAAGTCGCATAGTGCTCAGAGCCATTTGAACCATTCACCAGAAATTTCACGAACACCATTGAACGTCTTTTGTCAGCAATGGAAATCATTTGAGGTAGCTGGAATGGTGGCCACAGGAATGTTGCTATTCCGTGCAATGTCGGAATTTCTACTTTCTCCTCCGTGAGATGGAGACAGTGCTTTTCAGTGCCTATAGTGAATACAGTTAAAGAAATAATACTCCGACATTTGTACTCTACTGCCAAATACCAATGACATTGACACTGCTGTTCAGCAACTAAAGGAAAGATGATTTACAGTAACATAAAGAAACGTTCCTCTGTATCGTCTGCGTTTCAGTTACTTTTCGGTTTACGAATTCATAACAGAACAAACTGAGCAGAAGGATATGACTCACATTCTAACACTTCTGTAGCATCTTTGAATAACTCCAAAAATGTCATGAGTTATTTTGCAGTTTCGTTGTTGTAACCAGTAAGCTTTTCAGGGATACCCTTCTCGGCATGTTTCTTCATGGTTTTGTCGTAATGGCTAACTACAGACAGTAGCATTCTAAATCAATTTTTCCACAAAGTCTCCGTTTCCTTCTTCTATCTTGTCTGTAACGAATTCACGTCACCTGTTTCCTTCACGAGGCGGACAGAGCCTTTAGCAGCACGAATCGTGGAATAAACCACTACAATTACATTTTTCAAATAACCGTAATCGAAAACGTGTTTTAGGACCATTTTCAAAAGATACGCAATACATATATAATGGGGAAAGGGATGCAGTGCGTCTCTCGATGAGAAATGAAATCTTAGTAAAGTGTTTGTGATTTACTCCTAAACTAAATAAAGTTTCCTCAGTATGGTTGTCAATAAAATTTCAAGATTTTTTGCTTCTCAGAACAGTGAGCTGTTGCCAATATTGATCAACAGTGTGTGCAGTACTTTATAGATAACGCCTTTTGCGATATGGATCCAGTCCAAAAATCCACTGCACATTCACACACATTCACAGCAACGACCTGGACAGTCCGTGGCATTATGCTCGCCCGTATTTCATTCGCTTGTCGCTCAGCATTCCAAGCCATCGTCGTATGATGAGGTTGAATGTTGGAGTCATCCACCTTTCCAAATTCGGCTCTAGCATCTACAAGCTTCTGACATAATGAGCAAGTCTTCCCCCAGATATTAATGTAAATAGACGAAGGTCCCTAACACACATTTCTACGAATTTTTTAGTTATATAGTCTACCACTGAAGCTGGTAATGCTTCAGAACATCCACTTTGTCGCGTTTTGCAGACACGTGCCTTCAGGTGCGTCACATTGGATCTGTAAGAGAGGAGGGCAGAATACATGCCACAGTACACGTAACGGTCATGATTTCCATTATCAGTCGATAGTGAAAACCTCTCCCAAACATTGCTGTGACCCCCTACTTTCGCTCTGAGGACATAAGCTTCCCTCTCACACTCTCCATCGTGTCACGTGAACGATACATGATCGTGCACCTAGTGACTGAGTGGCGATCAGGTAAGCGTAGACGGTCAGGTCATACGAACATAGCACGCTCGAACGAGCGTGAAGAAAGTGGGATGCAGTTTCTCCACTCGTCGACAGTGGCTACATTGACATCTGTCAGACCTTCCTGTAACTACATGCACGAAGCAATTCGAACGAGCACAAACGCCAGACGCAGACCTGTACTAGAAGCGCAATCCTACAGTCAGGAAATCATCTACGAGATAATTAGCAGCCGAATAAGCAACTGGCTGAGATAAGATGCATCTGTGGTATCGAATGCTTTGAGTAGTTCATTACTGCGGGGTAATACGTGTACTTTGCAACCGAATAATGCAACGAAAGTTTATTTTGTTATTGTTTAGCTCGTACAATGTAAGTTTATTTTATCGTTGTTGAATTAACCTAAGGTAAAAATGTGATACTGCTCCTACATATTTTCCTTGGTAACATGTGTTGTATACAAAGCACGCCGCGATTATGCTAGTGTTATAAAAAAAAACGGCGTGCCTGCTTGAGGTTTAAGTAAAGCCACAGAAGAATAATCGTCATCCAGACTTTACGATGGTTTCGATTAAGTGAGGATAATGTGTAGTAATCCGATGAAGCCCGATAGACGGAAACCGATTCCACCGAAGACTTAGCAAGAACCACTACCGCCATCTTTTGCAACAAAAGTTTTGTTGAACATCTGGCTCAGATTTGCTGGTCAATCTTCAGGGTTGTATGGTCGTGGTCCATGAAACCTTAATGACCCCACGTTTCGTCCAGAAACGTGTTGGACATCCTGAGAGACATTCCTGGTTCCGTTGGACTGGCCAACGGACAGGTCAGTCGTAGGAGAGCGACACAAATGTCGTGGAACGCAGCGTGGTAGAAGTTTACATGTGATCGGCAGAATTAGTCACATATAAAATTTAACTACGCAACTGTCGTCTGTGGAAGACAAAACTTATCTATCAGCTCTGCAGTGCTGCTATTCATGTATCACTAAGTTCCACGATTTCTTCTCTTTTGCTAAAATTGTCCCCACCTTTTTCTATTTCGATATCTTCTCTATACATCCATGGATAATAGTACAATTCAGATTTTTGGCTCCTTTTTTCTGCTAAAATTGTTCTCAACTAAATATATAAATACCGGAATAATTTTAACACCGAGCGGTTCTAGGCGCTACAGTCTGGAGCGGCGCGACTGCTACGGTCGCAGGTTTGAATCCTGCCTCGGGCATGGATGTGTGTAATTTCCTTAGGTTAGTTAGGTTTAAGTAGCTCTAAGTTCTAGGAGACTGATGACCTCAGCAGTTAAGTCCCGTAGTGCTCAGAGCCATTTGAATCGTAATTTTAACAGAGAAAAAGAAGTTGTGAAACTTAGTGGTGCAATAACCTTGTAGAATCCAAAGATAATAATAAGTGTCCATGGAATAGAAAAGCAACTGGAATCACTCAACAGAGGAAAGTCCACTGGACCTGACGAGATACCAATTCGATTCTACACAGAGTACGCGAAAGAACTTGCTCCCCTTTTAACAGCCGTGTACCGCAAGTCTCTAGAGGAACGGAAGGTTCCAAATGATTGGAAGAGAGCACAGGTAGTCCCAGTCTTCAAGAAGGGTCGTCGAGCAGATTCGCAAAACTATAGACCTATATCTCTGACATCGATCTGTTGTAGAATTTTAGAACATGGTTTTTGCTCGTGTATCATGTCGTTTCTGGAAATCCAGAATCTACTCTGTAGGAATCAACATGGGTTCCGGAAACAGGGATGGTGTGAGAGCCAACTCGCTTTATTTGTTCATGAGACCCAGAAAATATTAGGTACAGGCTCCCAGTTAGATACCATTTTCCTTGACTTCCGGAAGGTGTTCGATACAGTTCCGCACTGTCGCCTGAAAAACAAAGTAAGAGCCTACGGAATATCAGACTAGCTGTGTGGAGGGATTGAAGAGTTTTTAGCAAACAGAACACAGCATGTTGTTCTCAATGGAGAGACGTTTGCAGACGTTAAAGTAACCTCTGGCGTGCCACGGGGGAGGGTTATGGGACCATTACATTTCACAATATATATAAATGACCTAGTGAATAGTGTCGGAAGTTCCATGCGGCTTTTAGCGGATGATGCTGTAGTATACCGAGAAGTTGCAGCATTAGAAAATTGTAGCGAATTGCAAGAAGATCTGCAGTGGATAGGCACTTGGTGCAGGGAGTGGCAACTGACTCTTAACATAGACAAATGTAATATATTGCGAATACATAGAAAGAAGGGTCCTTTATTGTATGATTATATGATAGCGGATCAAACACTGGTAGCAGTTACTTCTGTAAAATATCTGGGAGTATGCGTGCGGAACGATTTGAAGTGGAATGATCATATAAAATTAATTGTTGGTAAGGCGGGTATCAGGTTGAGATTCGTTGGGAGAGTCCTTAGAAAATGTAGTCCATCAACAAATTAGGTGGCTTACAAAACACTCGTTCGACCTATACATGAGTATTGCTCATCAGTGTGGGATCCGTACCAGATCGAGTTGACGGAGGAGATAGAAAAGATCCAAAGAAGAGCGGCGCGTTTCGTCACAGGGTTATTTGGTAACCGTGATAGCGTTACGGAGATGTTTAGCAGACTCAAGTGGCAGACTCTGCAAGAGAGGCGCTCTGCATCGCGGTGTAGCTTGCTCGCCAGGTTTCGAGAGGGTGCGTTTCTGGATAAGGTATCGAATATATTGCTTCCCCCTACTTATACCTCCCGAGGAGATCACGAATGTAAAATTAGAGAGATTCGAGCGCGCAACCAGGCTTTCAGACAGCCGTTCTTTCCGCGTACCACACGCGACTAGAACAGAGAAGGGAGGTAATGACAGTGGCACGTAAAGTGCCCTCCGCCACACTCCGTTTGGTGGCTTGCGGAGTATAAATGTAGTTACTCTTCCCTTTCACAAGGACTTTCTACCCCGATCGCGTGTAAACTTTTACCACTCTCCCATTTCATTGTATTTGGTGCTCTCAGACCCGTCATTGGTAAAGACTCAACGGTACCAGAGGCACATATGAAGTTGTCGAGAACAACTCAGACGAAATGTGAGGAACAATACAGTTGCATGGACTACGGTCACAGCGGCACAGGATTAGCCGAGCGGTCTTGGGCGCTGCAGTCATGGACTATGTGGCTGGTCCCGGCGGAGTTTCGAGTCCTCCCTCGGACATGTGTGTGTGTTTGTCCTCAGGATAATTTAGGTTAAGTAGTGTGTAATTTAGCGACTAATGACCTTAGCAGTTAAGTCCCATAAGATTTCACATACATTTTAACATTTTTGAACCACGATCATACATCCCCGAATTTTCATCAGCATGTAGGACAACCGGTCGTGAGAGCCTTCATTCTATGATCAGTGTAATCAGAACGTTTTCATCTCGATCTAATGTTTAATCAGAGTCCGAATTTCGTTAAGGGTACTCGATGTTGTTGGGTGACGTTCAGGGTTAATGGTCTGAGCAACGCTGAGTACCACTGCTCTTGCTCCAGCGACGGACTCCACCGTAGATGCCGGCGCCGGCCGCCAGGGGCGCTGACGGTGCGGCTGCGGTGGGCCGTGACGGATGGACCGTCCGGGCGGCCCTTCCTGCCATGGCGCCGGCCATTATTATTCACTCACCGGGGGTGATATATGCAGCGCCATTATCCCCCAGGCGCAGACGGTCTTCCAGAGCGCGAATCCCTCACAGTCCCCTTTCTTTTTACTGCTCTGCTACTCTCATTCATCCAGCTTTCCGTCCGTTTCCTCGTCAATTTGCCACTCGAGATCAATTTCCGTCATTAGGCAGCGGCTCCGGGCGAGGACGGGTGCTTCCTGGCAACGTGCGTACTGACACCAGTCTGCAACTTCGTTTCAGTTGGTAATGGGGAAATTATACAGGCTGATCTACCAACCGACAGTGAGAATCCACAGTTTTCGAGACTCTGAAATCTTATACAGGATGTTCGGGATTTCCCGTTAGAAACAAACTTCGAGGACTTAAAGAGGACAGTGTGTAAATAATACGTGAACAGGAATCCATGTCCGGAAACGTGTCGGTTCCGTTCTACGACGGTTTCAGTTCAGTTGCTTACCTCATTCACTTCTGCTTGATGAACTGAACAAGGCGTGATGAAGCACATTTATTAGGTATCCATTCGAAAGTAACATTACGAATCATCCATATATCACTTAAGCACATTTGTTTGTATTAAAGGGACCCAGAATACTGTACGTACAGAACAGTAATGGTGCATTACAACAGCGCTTCGATGCGGCGACCACTAGCGTTGTAATATACATTGTAACTACCAAGCATGTTCTCACACACACAACTCATCCAACATGATGTCCCTTCAGTTCCTAGTTTAGCCACCAGAACTCTTGCCAACAGATCTTACTCTGTCCCTGTAGGACTCTGGTGAAATCGCTGGGCTAGCAGCAGAGAGCGGATGAGGTTACATTTGTGGAAAGGGACGAATATATGTTATTGTCAGCTGCACTCAACATATCAACTTTATTGGTTAAAACACACAATCATACAAGCAAGAATCAAAAGTTTTAACGAAAGACCTCCCGTGATTTAATTTAGAGCGGCTGAAGGCCACATCTAAAATCCAAGCCCTACGCCAGGAATTGAGGTACAGGAGTTCTCCTGGAGGTTTCACTTCTTTAGAAAAGTATTTTTTATCTTCTATATAAATAGGCTGAAATCCTTAGCTTAAATTTTTCCCATAGAACTCAGCTGACGGCCACACATTAATCAAGGAATTGAGGTACAGGAGTTCTCCTGGAGGTTTCACTTCTTTAGAAAAGTATTTTTTATCTTCTATATAAATAGGCTGAAATCCTTAGCTTAAATTTTTCCCATAGAACTCAGCTGACGGCCACAAATTAATCAAGAACAGTGTTATGGCTTAAGGCCGAGATCAAGATTTTCAATGTTTAATCTAAATAGGTTGAAAACTCGGATGAAGGCCGCGTATCAACAAAACCTATTAACAGCTTAAGGCCTAGGAAGAAGAGTTTTCAATTTGAAAAGGCTGATGGCCTTACCTTAAAATATTTCGTGTAAAACTCGGCTGAAGGCCGCACACTAAAGAATAACTATGTTATGATTTAAGGGCAAGACAGGGATTTTGAATTTTTAATTTAAGAGAGATTAAAACTCGGCTGAAGGCCACACACCATGCAGAAAACAGTTTTACTGCTCAAGGCCTAAAGGGAGAAGGTTATAAAATTTCAAATAAAATAGGCTAAAGGCTTTATCCTAAAATGCTTCACATGAAACTCGGTTGAAGGCCACATACAAAGTGAAAACAATCTCATGGCTTGAAGCCCAAGCAAAGAAATTTCCAATTTTTAATTTAAGCTGAAAAACTTGGCTGAAGGCCACATAAAAACTACAAATGTTTCTCATGGCTTAAGGCCTAGACAAATTTTCTCAACTTTTGGTTTCGAAAGGCTGAAAACTCGACTGAAGGCCACACACCAACTTGAAAAAAATTTACTACTTAAGGCCTAGAAACAAGGAATTTTCTATTTTAATTTTGAAAGGCTGAAACTCGGCTGAAAGCCACATACCAAACAAGAAACAACTCTTTTTTAAGGCTTAAAGCCTGAGAAAAAAAGGCCTGAAGTTTTAATAAGCTACAACCCGGCCGAAGGCCACACAGAGTGCCGGCCGGGGTGGCCGAGCGGTTCTAGGTGCTACAGTCTGGAACCGCGCTGCTGCTACGGTCGCAGGTTCTAATCATGCGTCGGGCCTGGATGTGTGTGATGTCCTTAGGTTAGTTAGGTTTAAGTAGTTCTAAGTTCTAGGGGAGTGTTGACCTCAGAAATTAAGTCCCATAGTGCTCAGAGCCACACAGAGTACTTAAGACTAAAAAGGAAATCACTACGTAAAACACAAGGAGCGGCGCTCAGAAGGTTCCCAGGATCGGCCTTGGACGTAACACTAACGCACGTTTAGGTGAGACAGGCAGCCAGACAAGATCAAATCTGCTCCACCCAACCAGCAAAACGACAACAAGATGTCAACAGCACAACGTTCTGGATACTGGTTCCCAATCCAGTCAAGTCAGAATAAACACCCAAAACTACCAACACCTCAGCTGTCGAACTACACGCCGTACTAGACAGCGTCAACACGACGAGGAAAATACACTGCCGAAAACTACGTCAATGCCCAGGGCAGGTAACCGGAACGTTAATGTCCATAAGGCAGAACATACAGCTGATACACTTCATTAATGAAGGAATGAATTAAATTAAACACGCTGCAATTCTAGCCGACTTGAATGCACACACGTTGCTGCTCGTGGGATTCTTCCAGAAAGCGACAACCAGGATCAAACGAAGAGATGTGATAACAGTTGAGACTTTATAGTAGGTTAAGTGCCCAGGATCGGTGGGCGACGAACTTCGTAAACCTCGCAAGAAGCGCCTCACAACTGCAACCGTGAGTGCACGCAGCCAGCGGCTCCGGCCGGACTATGCGCCACGAAGACTTCCTCGCTGCTCTGCCCCACCTGACTGCCTAGGCCCGGAAACGGTCAAAGGGACAAATACACGTCGGCGGATGAGAAGACCGACCGAACGACCAGCCAACGGTCGTTCTCGTTCCAATCTCCTTCCGTCGGACAGTTAAAGTGTGTTGACAGCGGTCAGCGAGCATTGGCCTCACCGGCGCTCCGTCCCCGCCTTCACTGCATCTGCGTCCCGACTGAACTCCAGACACACGACGACCCGGAAATACTATTGGCGGCTCCAGAGACGGCACGACAGTGCACTTATCGATAGGCGCTGCTGCTGCCACTCACGGCAGGTAAGGCAGGAAGTTAGTGACGCCTGTAAATGGAATAAGAAAGCTAAGATGTTAACTTAAGTTTTAAAATTTTTGAAATCGTTCTATGTAAAGTATTTTGTCGTTGGACGTTAATATATCTCCGTCTTCAAAAAAGGCGTTTCTTCCAAATTTTTCCAACACGTGATTACCTACAATTTGAAGGACAAGCATCTTAGTATTTTGTACATCTGTAACCTCATCTTTTGCTACGGTGCTTGAAAAATTCTCACTTCGTGCTTTATCAGTCCTAGAAATTAGTTTCTTGCGACATCGCTGTTGGAATACGGTAAATCTAAAGCACTGCCACTACAGAAGTGTTCGTTTACCACTTACAATGATAGACTACAGCAATGATTAATCCAAAGTACTGGAACAGCTTATCTGTTTCAAACAGAAATTGAAATAAGTACTATAGGAACTGGTAGAAGTTGCCAGAATAAAATGGAAACAGTGGTTGTTAAAGTTGGGAACCGATATGTGTAAGTAAGCTCCAAGGAATACGATTTGCTTAGAGCATCAAGACAAGAATGAAAACACAGAAAGTGAATTCATGACCAGGAGAAAAGTGAAGTTTGTTACTGTAACTAGCGTATTTAATTCTTGAATTAACCATTTTTATCTATATTGAATATAAACTAGGAACAGTAGGATATACTTATAACTCATTAAAGACTTTTCTCTGTACGTTCTGTAATTTAAATCGGAAGTAACTGAACTTCTTGCTTCAGCCCTATAGTCACTTAGAAATACAAAGTACCTGCCAGAAAGAAACAGATTTCAGGTGAGATACCAGTCTTATTATATCCATTGCGCACTATATTGTCTTCACGCCAGTGAAACCCGCTTATAATATGTGGTGTCACCACATCGCCCAAGGGAATGAATTTTTGACATTTCTGAATTAAATGAAACATTTCCATAGATGTAATATATTTCTTAATATTACAACAGCTTATTGACCAACATTAGTTGTTTTATAGTGCTTAGTGTAATTTAAAATAAAAAAACTGTATTTCCCTTTAGAGCGTAAGCTTGTGAGCTACAGTAGTTACACCAGTTCCTAAATAAAATTCAATTTTTGGTAAAAATTGCTGTTTAAATACGGTGTACGTACAATACCTTCAGATTGTGTACAACTGGCTTCCGTGAAACAGTTCAAAATGTACTTTTTAGAGTGACTGATGATAAAAACGACAATTTCAGTTATCGAACGGCTAGTTACGGAGCTGTGAAAGAAGAACATAATTACAACGCGTTTGAGACCGCTATGTTAAGAAAAAATGTCATCATGAAAATCGTCAGTGAGCTGTTAATTACTCATTAATGACACCAGAAACGTTCAAATGGCTCTGAGCACTATGGGACTCAACTGCTGTGGATATCAGACACCAGAAAAGTACCCTCAGTCTTCTACACAATACGTTAAACAAAATTAGGAGACTAATGTCTAGCTAAGTGATCAAGCAAAGGAGGATTAACTGATTTAAACTGACGTTAAGAATCTGTAAACCTTGTTCTGCGAGAAGTTAACAATCATGTGATACCAAAATATTTTGTCATTTATCACGCTGAATCGATCACAGGGCACAAGAGGGCGACAATACAATAATCGGTGACATACAAAACATTGACTTGAGATTTCAATATTTATCAGAAAAATCAACATCATAAAATCGGACCGGGTGGTCGGACAAGGTCTGAAAATATAGGATAATGGAACAATGCACAAATGAATCCAAAGAACATTTACAGGTTGAAGCAGGCAATAAAACATCAAACTACAATACTGGCAATTAAAATTGCTACTCCAGGAAGATGTTGTGCTATAGACGCGAAATTTAACCGACAGGAAGAAGATGCTGTGCTATGCAAATGATTAGCTTTTCAGAGCATTCACACAAGGTTGGCGCCAGAGGCGACACCTACGACGAGCTGACATGAGGAAAGTTTCCAACCGATTTCTCATACACAAACATTAGTTCACCGGCGTAGCCAGGTGAAACGTTGTTGTGATGCCTCGTGTAAGGAGGAGAAATCCGTACCATCACGTTTCCGTAGCCTATCGCGATTGCGGTTTATCGTTTCACAACACTGCTGCTCGCGTTGGTCGAGATACAATGACTGTTAGCAGAATATGGAGTCGGTGGGTTCAGGAGGGTAATAATGAACGTCGCGCTGGATCCCAACGGCCTCGTATCACTAGCAGTCGAGATGACAGGCATCTTATCCGCATGGCTGTCGCGGATCGTGCAGCCACGTCTCGATGCCTGAGTCAACAGATGGGGACGTTTGTAAGACAACAACCATCTGCAGGAACAGTTCGACGACGTTTGCAACACCATGGACTATTAGCTTGGAGACCATGGCTGCGGTTGTCCTTGACGCTGCATCACAGTTAGGAGCGCCTGCGATGGTGTACTCAACGACGAACCTGGGTGTAAGAATCGCAAAAGGTCATTGTTTCGGATGAATCCACGTTCTGTTTACAGCATCATGATGGTAGTATCCGTGTTTGGTGACATCGCGATGAACACACATTGGAAGCGTGTATTCGTCGTCGCCATACTGGCGTATCATCCGGCGTTATGGTATGGAGTGCCACTGGTTACACTTCTCGGTCACCTCTCGTGCACATTGACGGCACTTTGTACAGTGGACGTTACATTTCAGATGTGTTACGACCCGTGGCTCTACCCTTCATTAGATCTCTGCGAAACCGTTCATTTCAGGAGGATAATGCACGACCGCATGTTGCAGGTCCTGTACGGGCCTTTCTGGATACAGATAATGTTCGACTGCTGCCCTGGCCAGAACATTCTCCAAATCTCTCACCAATTGAAAACGTCTCGTCAATGGTTTCCGAGCAAGTGGCTCATCACAATACGTCAGTCACTACTCTTGATTAACTGTGGTATCCTGTTGAAGCTGCATGGGCAGCTGTGCCTGTACACGCCATTCAAGCTCTGTTTGACTCAATGCCCGGGCGTATCAAGGCCGTTATTACGGGCAGAGGTGGTTGTTCTGGGTACTGATTTTTCAGGATGTATGCACCCAAATTGCGTGAAAATGCAATCACATGTCAGTTCTAGTATAATATATACCGTTTGTCATCTGCATTTCTTCTTGGTGTAGCAATTTTAATAGTCAGTAGTGTAATAACCATTACATGGATGTTATGATGCACATATGTCTAAGAACACATTATCTGAGAGGTCTGGATACGGCTTATTCCAAAACTCATGCGGAAAATTCAACATATACTCGAAAATATTCAGGAAGTATGAAAGAATTTTTTACAGATCATTATTTTTTAATGAAAGTTTTGGAGGTATCGGTAATTGACACGGATGTATCTGACATGAACGTTGATGCTCTCATAGAAACTGGAAGGGCGGACAGAGCTACTAGTTACATACCATACGACTCACTGATAAAGATGGAAGATTTTTCTTTACTCCTGTAAACTCTCATCCCCGTAATTTTAAGTGATCTGACCGTTATCTTAATAAATGCCTGTCAGGCTATAGGGTGAAATACTTACTTTAGCCATTACTCTACAAGCCATGAAACTACTGCCTAATTGTAATCGGCTTCACTGTAGTTATTTACTACAAAACAGATCATAAAAGACGGTAGGTTCGTCCTTTAATTTAATTTATTCATTCCCCATCCGTGCCGGCTCGTCTTGCGTGCTGTTATATCTTTGCTCACTGGCGCAGTCCGCTTTCCTATCACGCCCCCGGGTGGTGTTTCGGTTTTCTTGTACTTGGCTCTTTGGTTAAATGGGGTTGGAGGAGATTGTTGACGGACAGAGGGGCAGTGAGAGAATGGTGAAGGCAGCATTATGGGATCTGACAGGCGGTCGCTAGTCCAGTGAGTGGCTACTTGTATGGGACTGTGTTCGTGTGGAGTGTTGGGATCTACGCTGTAGCGCACGATTCACCACCTGGACTTGGGAGTGATCGTCTGCTGATGTGGGCATCATGATCATGTTGATTTTCTCTGGTAATCATCCCTCCTGCCTTATTCTTGGGTGAGGTAATTGTGTTTATGTATTTTAGCACACGTGTTCCGGTGCTGGACTTGCTCCCGTTAGGCCACTTTGCCGGCTGTTCTCCACCACTCCGCACTCAAGCTACTAACTAAATTTGTCCCCTCTCTCTGTGAGCAACCGTTGCCGGTGATAAATTTGAGTGTATTTAAACTGTTTTTCCCGTTTTATCACAGTTCGTCGTTATTGCAATAGTGTGAAATTAATTTGATTATAATATGTTCTAGGGCATCACAAATATTAGTGACCACTGGGGTCGAATATCGAGCCTGACCTTTAAGGTGGCATGTTCTTGCTTGCCCGACTTGAGCATGAATTGTAGCATCGTGCGTGGTCATGTTGCAGAAATGCTAGTGGCCCAGGAATGTTGACTCGTTTTCACACTCACATTGGAAAATCATGGTGAGATTCAGCACTTCCCTTAAAGGAAGTAATTAATTTATTGTTTACTGTTGTATATTTTATTACTACTGTGATCTCGTGCTTATATATTAGCTCGCATGCATTTCTTCCTTCTTTTAAGTTTGCTTAAGCAAATTTTGATTTTGGGGGTTCTTGTTGTCAATTGGCTGTTTAATCAAATCAGTTGCTATATTTGGTTATTACTGCTAAACGATTTACCAATTAATCAGCTTGGTTTTAGTTATGCAGTCATTGTGACACTTTGATTTTGGTCAGTATCTGGGGTGGGTTCAAATGGCTCTGAGCACTATGGGACTTAACTTCTGAGGTCATCGGTCTCCTAAAACTTAGAACTACTTAAACCTAACTGAACTAGGGACATCACACACATCCACGCACGAGGCAGGATTCCAACCTGCGACCGTAGCGGTCGCGCGGTTCCAGACTGTAGCCCCTAGAACCGCTCGGCCACCCCGTCCGTCTCTGGGGCGGGGATGGCATTTTGTATTCTTATCTCGGTTCTTGAGAATTTACTTATTTTTTATGCTCATTATTTCATAATTTATGAGGCTGTTTGTTGTCCCTCGCTTCCCGGGTTGCTCGTAGCGTTGGAGCCAGTGGCCCCGGCGGGTCATCCACTACATGCCGATTCCACCCGCAAGCCTAGTCCACGTAGGCTGTGTACATGTGTGCGGCGTGGTGTTCCGCCACCAGTGTTACAGTAGCCCCTGAGGAGTCTGGGCGTCCTCAGTTGCTACGGCATCTCTCTGCAAGTTAAGTCCTTAATCTTTACGGCATTCGGACTTAACTTTAAATCAAAGTGTCCGCTACCCTAAGCCATCCAAGCTAAGCCTTGCCTCCACCAGCCCGGTCTTGTATTGCTACTGCTGCCTTAAAATTTGTTTTGATTTTAAGATCTTTCCGTCCTTTAACTGTGGATTGCTGAACCTGTAAATACTGAAATCGTTGTTACCTATATGTTGTTAGTGCCTAAAGGACACTCCTAATCTTTGTCCTAATCCTGGACATGTAAACTTTAAAATATTGTCAGATGGCGAATTTGTGAAATTTTGAATATTGTTATCCTCCTGTTTGAAAAGTTGTCAATGTCAAAGAGCTCCTCCAGTTTTGTGAAATGCTGAACCTGTAAATTAAAAAAAAAAAAAAAGTGTTATCCTTCGGTTTCTACACTGCTAGCGCCTAAGGCGCCCTCAAGTTATTTTAATCGTAATGCTGAACTTGTAAATTTATTATAAATAAGGGCCACCTTCTTTGTTTGTAGTTTACTATTTAATGAGTGTTTCTCAAATTTTTGTGGTAATGTTCTTTCCGTAATTGTAGAGAAGTCACATTTGCCTGGTTGAAATTTTGCGGATGCTCAAAGAGCTGTCGAGTTACATTTTTATGAAAGTTGAACTTGTTATTTTGAAGAGGCATACCTTGTCCGACAAAGGATATAGATGTTTTATTGTAGATTAGTCTTTCTGGTTTGTCACCCTAAAATCAGTCTAAATCGGTTACTACTGATTTCTGTAAACTCAGCCTGCACCTTCCTCCCACCCGTTAAGTTGTTGCCGTATCCTGGGGCATACACTGAGTTATTTATCCCTAAACAGTGGTAAACAACGCCTAACTATGTTGCAAAATCCCAAAACCATTCGGTCTGCAGAATTCTTGTACGATTCGGCATTTCTGTTTCTGCGAAATACTCATCTCAATACACTACTAACCATATTTATTTTAATTCCGCACAATTTCTGATCCTCGACTTCGCAAATAGGTATTCGCTCGAACGACTCCATCCGCTACTGACCTCTGCACACGCTGAAATCAAGCCTTCTCGTCGATACACGAAATTCCCTGCCGGTCTGAAGAGGCGCTAGCTCGATGAATGATATAGAACTTAACGCTCACCATCTAGCCCCTGTTGCGAGGGCGCCCGCTGGTAGTGATTTCGTCCACAGTAAGCTAAACGAAGTATCGCTTGAATAAAGTATTTTAACAGCATTCGCCCGAATTATGTTTAATAAAGCAAGTTTCCCGGTAGTAGTCCAATGAACACTGAAGTAATAATTTCTGTTTCACGAGATTTTTTTATATTGCAGTGGCGGGTCTATAGTGAAACAGGCTGCAGTCAGCACTTTGCAGTCGACAATTTTTGAAAAGAGTTGTAGCATCTCGCATATTACTTTCTGGGAGTCCAGATTTAGGTCACTCATACAGAACGGTATGCGAATGTCTGTTAGAAATCATGTGCTTCGTCACTTCTATAATCCTATGTATAGCCAATCCACTCATCCCACTCCCGCACCACTTGCAGTGGTCGGAAGTAATTGTGCTGTATGGTGGATTGTGAAGCTGCTCTGCCAGTGGTCAGCAACCTGCACCCAATTCGTGGTTATAGTGGTGGGGCTGTTGGATACCAGGCGGCTATCCGATGTTTCATAACGAAAATAGCAATGCCGTGTACGTACTTTTTTCATAACCAAAACCGACAGTCGTAGAGTATTAATGATGTCAAAGCCCCGAAGACGTTGGCTGAGCTTGGTCGCCGATACGTTTGTAGCTGAACAATGGCCAGTTGTCATGCCCAATGAGTGGTGTCCTCATGTACAGTGGTCGGTGGTGGGGAAAGGACAGGTTATGGCACTGCAGCAATGGCGCTGACTAAGGCCCGGGGGCAGGGCGGTGAACAACGACCAGTGTAGCAGCAGCCGCACAGGGCGCCATGTATATTCAGCTGAGTGCGGGAGGCACTTGAGCGTGCAAAGCCATCTTGCGCCGAGCATGGGCGTCACCGGCTCGCAGTAGTGACTTGTTCCTGCTCATTCAACGATGGGCAGCAATACAGTTTCCTCACGCAGGCAACGACGGCTGGACAGCTAGGTGGCCCATGCTCGAATCACAGTGGGCGGACTGCAGTGGTCGGACGTTTAGCTGCAGGTAGCCCGTCAGTACTGATACACATATCGAATATTCTACAGTACGCAAGTATTACAAAATAATGACATTTCAAGAGCCCTCCTGAAACGTGATATTCTAATTAACGAGCAACTGTTGATGGTCACAGGTTCGAATCCTGCCTCGGGCATGGCTGTGTGTGCTGTCCTGAGGTTTAAGTAGCTCTAAGTCTAGGGGACTGATGACCCCAGATGTTAAGTCCCATAGTGCTCAGAGCCTTTTTTTTTTTTTTTTTTTTTTGATGGTCAGGGATCAATTGGCGACCCATAGTACTGCGAGTACTTATGTTGCCCATATTTTCCCAGAACGGCTGAAAATAGACGATGTTTGATTGTTGTTCTGACCAGCACATCTCCTCATCTCTCACTCAATGAACACATTTGGTCACTGATTGCCGAGAAACAGGCATTAGCCGGCCGTTAGTTCAAATGGCTCTGAGCACTATGGGACTCAACTGCTGAGGTCATTAGTCCCCTAGAACTTAGAACTAGTTAAACCTAACTAAGGACTACACAAACATCCATGCCCGAGGCAGGATTCGAACCTGCGACCGTAGCGGTCTTGCGGTTCCAGACTGCAGCGCCTTTAACCGCACGGCCACTTCGGCCGGCAGCCGGCCGTTAGGATTGAGCTCGTAACAATGTGTCTGTACGCGCATAAATATAATTTTTTATGTTCCGTGGTCTGGTTAGTAGTCAAGCTGTTACTGAAGTCATACACCATATGGTGGAACCCGTAGAACTGAACTACAATGACCGCAGTATTTGTCTGGACATGGGATAGCTCTAAGATAATACTAGGCAAATATTACATTTTGTCACAACTATTTACAGCATAGAACCTGAAGTCTCAGAAGCCTAAGGCTTCGCATTTTTTTTACTTTACGTTTGTTTTAATTATTTGTTGCAATAATGCTGTACAGTAACATAATGTTTATGTGCAGTCATCCTTCATGTGTAAACCACTTTTAAGAGTGGTTGGTAGATTGAGTCTCAAGTTTTGTTATGGTTAACTGGGGGATCATCTGTTGAAAAAGAGGCGGAAAGACGCTGTTGCGATGCCCTCCTATCAGGAACCGATGTGGACGATTTTGGTGACTGTATATTTACGGAAGGAGCTGCTTTAGGGTATAAATTGATGGATGAGTTTACAGCATTTTTATTTGCTAATGTCCATCGCCAGTAGCTGAAAGTTGACTGACGATTTACGAAACTGCAGCTATTGACTGCTTGATTGAGCGTCCATACTAGTGTGCCGATATTATTTTTGTTCACACTGTGCCCAATTAACGGCCGGGGTCGCCAAGCGGTTTAAGGCGCTACAGTCTGGAACGGCGCGACCGCTACAGTCGCAGGTTCGAATCCTACCTCGGGCATGGATGTGTGTGATGTCCTTAGGTTAGTTATGTTTAAGTATTTCTAAGTTATAGGGGACTGATGACCTTAAAAGTTAAGTCCCATAGTGCTCAGAGCCATTTGAACCATTTTTGTGCCCAATTAATTTGTACACTGGGCACTCACTAGAATCACACATTGTCCAGAAATAATACATTCATTTTAAAATGAAGCGAAAACACGTGTTTGCCTTTGTCAGAGTAATGCAAAGGCCGTGTGGCTAGGGCCTCCCATCGGGAAGACCATTCACCTGGTGCAGGTCCTTCGAGTTGACGCCACTTCGATGTCAATGGGGATGAAATGATGATAAGAACAACACCCAGTCCCTGAGCTAACAAGATCTCTGACCTAGCCGGGGGATCGAACCCGCGCCGTGAGGTACCATGTGGTTAGAGTTAAACGAATTGTTCCTTCGTCCTGTATGGATAATAGCTGTAAATATAGCTCTAAGCGCATAAATATTGAAACACTATAATTACCTTAGCATATTGTATTTTATTTACCAACCTATAATCGAGACATGTTCCATTGCACTGAGCAACTGCTAAATGTGAATCAGGAGCGGATAGTTTTTTCTGGAGGGCTACAAGGATTACAAGGGTGCACATATTTGGTCTCGCGGTTCTAGGCGCTCCGTCCGGAACCGCGCGACTGCTACGGTCGCAGGTTCGAATCCTGCCTCGGGCATGGGTGTGTGTGATGTCCTTAGGTTAGTTATGTTTAAGTAATTCTAAGTTATAGGGGACTGATGACCATAGATGTTAAGTCCCATAGTGCTCAGAGCCATTTGAACAATTTTTGGTGCACATATCCTTAAAGGCTACGTGAGTCTAGGAGTCTAGTTTTACAATTAGGAGATACACACACACACACACACACACACACACACACACACACACACACACACACACACACAAGCACACACACACACACACACACACGGGCAATCGTCCCGGAACGCAGTACAGAGATGCATCGCGTTCACATGACAACAGATGTTAAAAGTGGCGTCAATGCGGTACAATGCATCCGTTCACACATACGCTACTGGCCATTAACATTGCCACACCAAGAAGAAATGCAGATGATAAACGGGTATGCATTGGAGAAATATATTATACTAGGACTGACATGTGATTACATTTTCACGCAATTTGGGTTCATAGATCCTAAGAAATCAGTATCCAAAACAACCACCTCTGGCCATAATAATGGCCGTGATACACATGGGCATTCAGTCAAACAGAGATTGGATGGCGTGCACACGTGCAGCTGCCCATGCAGCTTCAACACGATACCACATTTCATCAAGAGCAGTGGCTGGTGTATTGTGATAAGCCAGTTGCTCTGCCACCATTGACCAGACGTTTTCAATTGGTGAGATATCTGGAGAATGTGCTGGCCAGGACAGCAGTCGAACATTTTCTGTATCCAGAAAGGCCCGTACAGGACCTGAAACATGCGGTCGTGCATTATCCTGTTGAAATGTAGGGTTTCGCAGGGACAGAATGAAGGATAGAGCCACGGGTTGTAACACATCATAAATGCCGGCCGTTGTGGCCTTGCGGTTCTAGGCGCTTCAGTCTGGAACCGCGTGACCGCTAAGGTCGCAGGTTCGAATCCTGCCTCGGGCATGGATGTGTGTGATGTCCTTAGGTTAGTTACGTATAAGTAGATCTACGTTCTAGGAGACTGATGACGTCAGAAGGTAGGTCCCACAGTGCTCAGAGCCATTTGAGCCATTTTCGGAACATCTGAAATGTAACGTCCACTGTTCAAAGTGCCTTCAATGCGAACAACAGGTGACCGAGACGTGTAACTAATGGCACCCCATACCATCACGCCGGGTGATACGCCAGTATTGCTATGACGAATACACGCTTCCAATGTGCGTTCACCGCGATGTCGCCAAACACGGATGCGACCGTCATGATGCTGTAAACAGGACTAGGATTCATCCGAAAAAATGATGTTTTGCCATTCGTGCACACAGGTTCGTCATTGAGTACACCATTGCCGGCGCTCCTGTCTGTGATGCAGCGTCAAGGGTAGCCGCAGCAATGGTCTCCGAGCTGATAGTCCATGCTGCGGCAGACGTCGTCGAACTGTTCCTGCAGATGGTTGTTGTCTTGCAAATGTCCCCATCAGTTGACTCAGGGATCGAGACGTGGTTGCACGATCCGTTGCAGCCATGAGGGTAAGATGCCTGTCATCTCGCCAGCTAGTGTTACGAGGTCGTTGGGATCCAGCAAGGCGTTCCGGATTACCCTCCTGAAACCACCGATTCCATATTCTGCTAACAGTCACTGGATCTCGACTAACGCGAACAGTAATGTTGCGATACGATAAACCGCAATCGCGATGAGCTACAATCCGAACTTTAACAAGGTCGGAAACTTGATGGTACACATTTCTCCTCCTTACACGAGACACCACAACTACGTTTCACCAGGCAAAGCCAGTCAACTGCTGTTATGAGATATCGGTTGGAAATTTCCCTCATGTCAGCACGTTGTAGGTGTCACCACCGGCTCCAACCTTGTGTGAATGCTCTGAAAAGCTAATCATTTGCTAATCACAGCATCTTCTTCCTGTCGGTTACATTTCGCGTCTGTAGAACGTCATCTTCGTGGTGTAGCAAGTTTAATGGCCAGTAGTGTACCTGTCAAGTAGGATAGACATAGTCGCACATTGGTTTTCACCATGTTGTCGTGCCACCTTGACGCTTTTACCAGGGCTCGTCTCAGTTTCCTGGAGAACCCGGTCCTACAAATCTGGTGTACTGTCATCCCGCGGCCTCCGTGCACGTTGTGTGTTTGAAATCACCCATGATCACACAAACGTACAAACGGAGCTTGGAATGTTTTGCGATGAGGTTGATGTGCTGCCTCTCGACCGTTTCCATCTGCTTGGCAGCACACAAACACAAACTTAGCTTGTTCCCGACATCAATACCTGCCCATCCTACTGCTCATAGTACGCTGCGTCAATTACACAGCCTGCAACACACAAGGAATGGCTCTCTGAGCACTATGGGACTCAACTGCTGAGGTCATTAGTCCCCTAGAACTTAGAACTACTTAAACCTAACTAACCTAAGGACATCACAAACATCCATGCCCGAGACAGGATTCGAACCTGCGACCGTAGCGGTCTTGCGGTTCCAGACTGCAGCGCCTTTAACCGCACGGCCACTTCGGCCGGCACACAAGGAATGCACGGGACGCAGTCAGAGGAACTTTCATTCGTCGCCCCATCTACTGTGGCAATGATGCATTTCCGGACACATGCTCATAGGACCTGTTTTCCTCCATTTCCGGTTAGGATACCGTCCTGCAGTTTGTCGGTCGTATTAATATTCACCCATTATATATATGTCATAATTTCAACATAGTCGTTATTACATTAGATGCAATACAAATTTACCATTATGTTTCCTGCAGAAAATATCCAACACTTTCTCAGCGTTCATCGTTGATGCAATATCTGAAGGATACGCAACAGTGCCAGTCATTTTAAACGATCTTTTGTCATCCTGCTGCGAAGATATGTCTTCAGGCGACGTAATGTTGGGAGAGGTCTCTTCGCAGTACAGGTTGTTACATGAAGCAACAAGTGACACAAGGCTAATATACGATAGCACCGTTGCTCTTCCACTGCCCTCTACTGGAAACGTTTTGATAATTTCGTCCGTTTGTTGGCAAATTTGGAGCGCTGTCTTGAATGCTACATTACTAGGGAGATCGTCTCTGTATGGTTTTGCACTTTCCAAAACAAGCTCCATATCTTTATCATTAAAAGTTTTGCGAAAAGAATTTCTATGGATGTCCGATTCTTGTGGTTGAGTTGTGAGGAGCCTAAATCATATTTCGTTTAACAAATAATTGAAAGAAGGTAAGAATAGTGATAGACGATAATGCCCTTCTACAAACTGTGTCTGAAAATTTGGTCTGTTCAAAACATAGCTGTACATTGCTACTTAAACATAGTGCCACCTGAACGCATTTCCGAAAGTTTTCCATCGATTAGTAACAAAGTCTATTCAAAAGATTTTACTCGTGGCTTCTTTCTCATATCAGTAGCATTCTTATGAAGAGTAAGGATCAGAGAAGCGCAATTGACGATGTGTGCAGTCCCGTCTACTGCCCCATCGCACGAAGTCAGGCGTTATTTACTGACGGGCCAAAGAAACTGGTACATCTACTTAATATCATGTGGGGCTCCCGAGAGCACGCGGAAGTGTCGGAAAAAGACGCGGCATGGCTTCGACTTATGTCTCAAGTAGTGCTGGAGCTTAGTGACACCATGAATCCTGCAGTGATGTTCATAAACCTGTAAGACCACAAGGGTGTGGAGATCTCTTCTGAACAGCACGTAGCAAGGCATCTAAGATATGCTCAGTGATGTTCATATCTGGGAAGCCTGGTGGCCAGCGGAAGTTTTTAAACTCTGAAAGTGTTTATGGAGCCACTCTGTAGCAATTCTGTACGAGTGGGGTATAGAATTGGTCCGTCACGATACACAATGAACATGAAAAGATGCAGGTGATCAGTCAACATGGTTACATATGTTTCATGTGGCATAATCGTTTCTAGACGTGTCAGGGGTCCCATATAACTCCAGCTGCACACGGTACACATCATTACAGAGCCTCCACCAGCTTGAAAGACCTCTGCTAACAGGCAGGGTCCCTGGATTCATGAGGCTGTCTTCATACCCGTACACGTCCATCCGCTCGATACAATTTGAAACGAGATTCGTCAGACCAGGGAACATGTTTCCTTTCACCAACAGTCCCATATCGGTGTTGACGGGCGTAGGCGTAGGCGTAAAACTTTGTGTCGTGTAGTCATTAAGGGTACAGGAGTGGGAATTAGACTCCGAAAGCCCGTATCGATGGTGTTTCATTGAATGGTCGCACGCTGACACTTGTTGATGGCCCAGCATTGAAATCTGCAGCAATTTGCGGAAGGGTTGCACTTGTGTCACGCAGAACAATTCTCTTCAGTCGTCGTTGATCCCGTACTTGCAAAAATCTTTTTTCGACAGCAGCGATGTCGGACAATTGATGGTTTACCATCTTACTGATATCCTCGGATATGCTGTGTCGCAACGCTCGTGTGCTTACTATAACACCACCTTCAAACTTACTTCAATCCTGATAATCTGTCATTGTAGCAAGAGTAACACATCTAACAAATGCGTCAGGCACTTGTTTATATAGGCGTTGCCGGCCACAGCACTATTTTCTACCCGTTTACGGATCTCTGTGCTTGAATACGCATCCGTATACCAGTTTATTTGGCGCTTCAATGTACGTTTATCGTCTTTGTATGTCTATGGCGTCACAGTCCGACACGAATCCCTTGATTCCAATGCAGATTTTTTATTTATTTGAAGGCTACTTAAATCAGAATTGATGATAGTTTGTTCAGCCCTATAAAGATAACCTGATATACAATGTAAAGAGTTTCCTGGCAGCAACATGCTACCTAATCATTAAGAGGTACATAGTTTGATTTTATACCAAAACATACACTCCTGGAAATGGAAAAAAGAACACATTGACACCGGTGTGTCAGACCCACCATACTTGCTCCGGACACTGCGAGAAGGCTGTACAAGCAATGATCACACGCACGGCACAGCGGACACACCAGGAACCGCGGTGTTGGCCGTCGAATGGCGCTAGCTGCGCAGCATTTGTGCACCGCCGCCGTCAGTGTCAGCCAGTTTGCCGTGGCATACGGAGCTCCATCGCAGTCTTTAACACTGGTAGCATGCCGCGACAGCGTGGACGTGAACCGTATGTGCAGTTGACGGACTTTGAGCGAGGGCGTATAGTGGGCATGCGGGAGGCCGAGTGGACGTACCGCCGAATTGCTCAACACGTGGGGCGTGAGGTCTCCACAGTACATCGATGTTGTCGCCAGTGGTCGGCGGAAGGTGCACGTGCCCGTCGACCTGGGACCGGACCGCAGCGACGCACGGTTGCACGCCAAGACCGTAGGATCCTACGCAGTGCCGTAGGGGACCGCACCGCCACTTCCCAGCAAATTAGGGACACTGTTGCTCCTGGGGTATCGGCGAGGACCATTCGCAACCGTCTCCATGAAGCTGGGCTACGGTCCCGCACACCGTTAGGCCGTCTTCCGCTCACGCCCCAACATCGTGCAGCCCGCCTCCAGTGGTGTCGCGACAGGCGTGAATGGAGGGACGAATGGAGACGTGTCGTCTTCAGCGATGAGAGTCGCTTCTGCCTTGGTGCCAATGATGGTCGTATGCGTGTTTGGCGCCGTGCAGGTGAGCGCCACAATCAGGACTGCATACGACCGAGGCACACAGGGCCAACACCCGGCATCATGGTGTGGGGAGCGGTCTCCTACACTGGCCGTACACCACTGGTGATCGTCGAGGGGACACTGAATAGTGCACGGTACATCCAAACCGTCATCGAACCCATCGTTCTACCATTCCTAGACCGGCAAGGGAACTTGCTGTTCCAACAGGACAATGCACGTCCGCATGTATCCCGTGCCACCCAACGTGCTCTAGAAGGTGTAAGTCAACTACCCTGGTCAGCAAGATCTCCGTATCTGTCCCCCATTGAGCATGTTTGGGACTGGATGAAGCGTCGTCTCACGCGGTCTGCATGTCCAGCACGAACGCTGGTCCAACTGAGGCGCCAGGTGGAAATGGCATGGCAAGCCGTTCCACAGGACTGCATCCAGCATCTCTACAATCGTCTCCATGGGAGAATAGCAGCCTGCATTGCTGCGAAAGGTGGATATGCACTGTACTAGTGCCGACATTGTGTATGCTCTGTTCCCTGTGTCTATGTGCCTGTGGTTCTGTCAGTGTGATCATGTGATGTATCTGACCCCAGGAATGTGTCAATAAAGTTTCCCCTTCCTGGGACAATGAATTCACGGTGTTCTTATTTCAATTTCCAGGAGTGTAGATCTGAAAAACATGTACAAAAAATTCTGGAAGAACATGTTCATTTCTCATGGTTCACTCACAATCACAATTTTTGTGATGGCTTTCGGATTCGCTGTGCCATGTGCAATGAACAGACAAAAATGGCGAGCACGGGTGAACCGTAGAACGAAAGCATCTGCTTTCATGGACTTTTGCCTACCTTTGAGATGTACAATTTCAATTTGACGTAGTTATTATAGCCTGTGCAACGTACTGTAAAAGAGTGCATTTTTTGTCTGCTTGATTCTCTATTATAGACTATTATCATCTCTGTATTCTTCTTTAATTTTTATGAGAAGCCTACGTTCTTCCTCAGGGTTCGAGATATGTCCATAGCGAACTGCATTATGTTCGATTCGCTGGTTCAGACTTAATAAAGTGACAGAGTCACTCTCACATTTATGACATTGGTATCTTGTGAATTACTCACTATGCCTTTCAACAAGAAGTGAAGTGCTGTATCATGAGTGAAATACGGTGGTTCTTGATAAAAATACCAAACAAGGCAGGAGATACTATTTTCTAACAAGAGGAATTTGGCGAAATGTTAGGGCGTATAGAACAACAAATGCACTGTCTGTAAGAAGCCTGACGGTGATCGAAAATCGAAACGGTTAGCTTCAGATAGAGCTGTTTAAAGCAGCTAGTGGCAGTACTATTTGTTACTAACTAGGAAAAGAATCAAGAGCGTGGCGAATATAGCCGTGTATGTGAACCTAAACGCAGCCATAGAAATTTTCTAAGATTTCAAAAAGTAAAACATTTAACTTTTCTTGCACGACGAGTGAAACATACACAATAGCTCTTTTATCTGCTACATGGTCATGAAACGATAAAGGACGTCGCGTTTGATTGTACTTTTAGCGCAAATTCCAAAAATAAAAAGAAACAAGGAGCAATGAAATCGGGTATAACACTAGAAGTTACTATTACGTTCTGTTAATTAAGGGCTTTGTGCACATTTTGAACTCACAGTTACATGCTGCTCGTAAGTAAAAATAGTGTTTATGCCGAAATTTTCTCTCTCCCCTTGCCTCCTCCCCCTTCCTCATTCCTGAAGCCGCCGTGTATTAGAACGATAAGCGACCGCTGAATTGCATACAAATAGACGGCACTATATATTTCTAACATAACATAGGAGCTTAAAATTGTAATATGGGTATGAAAATACTGAATGAATAAATACTAAGAATACGTTTTCCTTCTCTATGTGTTTCATGTTTTGAAACACTGCGCAATGATGCGGAATGTATATTGTGGCAGTCGGCCACTACCGTAAACAAACGAGAACTTATTACTGCACGAGAGGAGAGGAGCGGTGCAGGGGAATAAATCCCGCCTCCCTTTCCAAGGGCTGCCATCCTAGGCCCGCGCTCTGTGCTTCCACAAAAACAGAACTGACATAACGCTCAGAAGGATCGCTGATAGCTTATGTTGTGATAAGAGTCGCATTCGAATCCCTTGATGCGCCAGGATTAGTCTCTTCACTCATTTCAAAATAAGAAGAAAACAATCAGCAACACAAGGCGAAATGGGGTAACAAAGCATTCGCTAGAAGTTACAGCGCCGTTTTCTGCTGCAGTTGGCAGTGGTAGTTCAGGCCCGATCTCTACCAGTATCTCACGCAAGCCTACTTCAATACACTCCCTAAAACTGCCAGGATATAGTGTCCGTATAAAAACACTTGTTTATGAACAATAAGTAGCAAAAGGCGTTGCCTAACTGCTCTGTCTACATCAATGATTACTTAACAAATGGATACACACAGGCTCTTAAAGCTTACTTTTTCTTTTATTTCTTTTCAGGTGTATTATTTTGGAGGGAACATTTGTTTTGTTCTGTGCTGCTTAAGAGAAGAAGGTTAAGTTTACCAGAACATCAGTCTATGAAATTTTGTATCACTGAGTGATCGTTTGGCGAAGGAATGAGAATGATTTTCTCATAGCTTTATAGTAGCAACATCTGCAAACATTTTTCTGTAGAGAAGTCACTACCCATTGTGACAGATAAAGAGAAGTTCCAGAGGTCTAATTAAACGCTATCATCAGTTAAAAAGGCTCACTAAACATTCCTTAATCAATTGACTAATATTTGTACTGTTACAGTGTATGACTGTTTTTCACATATTACATATTTAAGTACATGCTGCCTGATATTTTAAAACACAGGTCGTACATTATACAATATTACATTGTTCCATATCACTGACAAATGAGCAATATATCATGGGTATTAAGAATGATTTACAAACAAAATTAAATTACTTGTAGGAAACGGAATGTTAAAATAATTAATGTTAGTTATTTGGAAGAAAAAAGCACAAAGATGACGAACAAATTATGGTTCGCGTTGTTGCTGTTCCAGGCAGGTGCGCGCCGTCGGAAACATCGATCCTGTACCACCTGATGTAGCATATAGGATTATGTCATCCTATGTTACTAAATGAAACGCGTCATGAATGACTGTGTGTGCATTTGTTTCTGCTGTCTGAGAACTAGTACTACTCTTTACATCTTTTAAATTCTTATTCGTATGTAGGGCATATCCACAGCAATACTTGTGTTGCCAGATGTAAAAGTAGTTCTACATGTTGTGTGTGTGTGTACTTTTGCGTGCATTACTCTGTTTCCATTGACTGGTGCCATAGGCCAGAATGGAGCCTCGGAACCTAAGCTTCGTGATTCGTCTCCCAGTATGATGTGCTCATTAGATGTAATTATTGTCTCGTTGCTTGTGATATTCGGTACGAGCTCTGATCCAGAGGTTAAGCAGCATGCCCAGTGACGTGCCAATACGTGTATCGAAATTCACCTCGAATCGCACCGCCGTGTTGCAATTTGCTGCCGAATTTCGCACCATATATACCGCCAAATTACTTATTAATTTACTCACATGTTGATCTGCTTTATATCCGCCAGGTTAGCCGAGAGCTCAGGCCTGTGTGGCCGTGTGGTTCTAGACGCTTAAGTCGCCGGCCGCAGTGGCCATGCGGTTCTAGGTGCTACAGTCTGGAGCCGAGCGACAGCTACGATCGCAGGTTCGAATCCTGCCACGGGCATGAATGTGTGTGATGTCCTTAGGTTAGTTAGGTTTAATTAGTTCTATGTTCTAGGCGACTGATGACCTCATAAATTAAGTCGCATAGTGCTCAGACCCATTTTTGCTTTTTTTTACGCTTCAGTCTGGAACCGCGTGGCCGCTGCGGTCGCAGGTTCGAATCCTGCCTCGGGCATGGATGTGTGTGATGTCCTTAGGTTAGTTAGATTTAAATAGTTCTAAGTTCTAGGGGACTGATGACCACAGATGTTAAGTCCCATAGTGCTCAGAGCCATTTGAACCATTTTTTATTTATTTATTTACTTATTTTTTTTAGCCGAGAGCGCTAATGCGCTGCTTCCTAGACTGGGGTAGGCGCGCCGACACCGGATCGAATCCGCCTGGCGGATTAACGACGAGGGTCGGTGTTGCGCCCATCCTGGATGTCGTTTTTATGTGGTTTTCCACATCCCACTTGGTGAATACCGGGCTAGTCCTCACGTCCCACCTCAGTTACACGACTGGTAGATATTTGAAAACCGTTCGCATTATTTCACGGTTTCCACTAGACGCAGACAGCTGGAGTACACTCATTCCACCCTCTGACACTAACATCGCCCAATCTCTAGTAAGATGGCCGATCCGGCGTTGAAGTGGGACTAGGGCCCCACGAAAATGAAATGATTCCTCCTATGGTATATAGGCAAACATTTTACACGGACAAGTATAATTTCGCTGTTTTCCACCGTTCCTAACGGTGTACTTTTAATGGCCGCAGTGTAACTCACATCTTGCGAGATGAGACGGGAATCTTGCTTTCGTGCTACTCCCGCCTGCTCTTATTCTCGATCCAATTTGCGCAGCCCTTCTGAAGTTCCGCTAAAAGATTCTTCCGCCGCGGCTGGAAAATGTAAGCGGCTACACAAAGCACTCCCTGTAATGAATAGCTTGTATTGCGTCGTACGCCTTCCCAGTATTCCAGCGACGTCATCACAGTATTTAAGCAATTAACAGACGCTAAGTGCGCGGGCCCTGCTCGATGAGAGGAACGAGGTGGTCCCAAGGGGGGGAGCGCTTTCCCTCCGCTACGTCGCGCACCGCGGATTTCTGCTGGCGGAACTGATCTCTTTCTGCCGCCGTCCCCTCCGCCGGCAGGACTGCTCCGCTCTCTTCCGAGAACTCAAGCCGTGTGCATGAAATCCTCTTGCCTCCTCATTTCGAGTGTGCGCTTTCCGCACAGAGGATTAAATCCTGTAGTGTAGTTTTTACTGGGAACTCTGGCAACGCGCGTAAATGGTATGTGGCTGAGGATAAACGTGCACCAAGAGACGGATCTTGAAGTGGAGTTGTAGGCAGATGGGGAGTAGAAGAGAAAAAGAGGCGGATGTAATCCGTCACCGGTACAAGGACACAGCTTGAAATGACGCTGCGATCGTGTGGCACAAAAGACAGAAAGAAATTAGTAAAAAAACTCTTGTCAGACTGAAAAGAGAATGTACTGCTTTATCCTGATTACACTACAGAAGACAGATGGTGCTAATTATTTTAAATAATTTCGACAGCTGAAAATCAAATCTGCATCCTTACTTACTGTGTTAGAAATCAATGCCTGTCGCCCATCTGGCCTGATTCTTGAGCGGAGACTCCATCCAACTCATCGATTTCTACCGAATTGTAAAATCGTGTGTACCATTTAAAGATGTACCAAGTCCATAAATTAATTGATTTTTGAGTTCTGAAATTTAATATGATTTTTAAAGTTAGTTTTGAAACCCGACTTCTGGTACTCAGACCTCAACTGTCACATTCCAGATTTTTAGGTACATTCAGAAGAAACTGTTCAACACTTCCAAGCATTATTTTTATGAGAAATATTATTAATTTTCTTCCAGTACTTTATCGTATTTGAAACTCAGTTTTTATTCAATTCTCGCTAGATAAATTTGATAATAAAACATACAGACTATAATTTTGATAGTATTAACGCGTTGAACTACGCAAATACCTAAAGACTACGTCCTGCAAAAACTGAGATTAGTTAATATTTCGTATACAAAAGCTGCCTTTGGACTTAGAAAACAAACATACGGGAAAACGGATTATAGTAAACAAATTGCCAATACAAGAAAAATACCCATACCCATACATTTGACTTTCGCGGGCAAGTTCTTTTTTGCGTTTACGTCTTCAGACCATTTACAAAGACTTTACCTAAATATTAAATAATTTTAACGCCAATATCAGAGCACAGTGCACGTAAACACATCTTTAGAGTTCATGTTTCAGTTTAGTTGTAACAATAGTGGTAAAATGTAAATGCCGTGTGGCTAGGGCCTCCCGCCGGGTAGACCGTTCGCCTGGTACAAGTCTTCTGAATTGCATCACTTCGGGGACTTGGGTGTCGATGGGGATGAAATGTTTATGATAAGGGCAACACAACACCCAGTCCCTGAATGGAGAAAATCTCCGACTCACCCGGGAATCGAACCCGGGCCGTTTGGGATGACATTCCGTCGCGCTGACCACTTTCTTTTTTTTTTAGCACGACACACTAACCAACCTTTCTTTGCGAGCGTTCTACCATCTTTTTTCTTAATGATAATCTTCATTGAACAAACTGAAAGAACATATATAATCACAAAGCAACAGTTTTTCAAGGTATCATTTAAACATATACAAATGACAAGACAAGGGAGCTACTAAAAATCTCTGGCCTCTCCGACGAACTGGTGAAGAACTTACGGCCGAGAGCACCTAGGCCACCAAGACTGTACGGTTTGCCAAAGGTTCATAAGGAGAACGTTCCGTTGAGACCGATTGTTAGCGCTATTGGCTCTCCTACGTACAAGCTTGCAGAGCACTTAACTAAATTGTTGGCGCCTATAGTTGGTCACTGCCCACATCACATTAAAAATTCAAAAATGTTTGTTGATATCATAAAACAGATGAAGATAGGCCCAAGTGATATCATGGTCAGCCTCGACGTGGTTTCTCTGTTCACCAAAGTACCTGTGGATGACACATTACAACTGTTGGCTGCTCACTTCTCCTCAGAAATTTTGAAGATGTTCCGGCATATCTTGACGACCACTTATTTTTTATACAGTGGAAATTAATATGAAATGACGGATGGAACAGCCATGGGTTCGCCACTGTCACCACCAATAGCGAATTTTTTCATGGAGGAATTCGAAGAACGAGCCCTGAGCAGTGCTCACCTCCGCCCATCATGCTTCTACAGATACGTCGACGATACTTTTTTAATCTGGCCACACGGCAGTGACACGTTGCAGCAGTTCGTCGAACATCTGAATGGTGTACATCCAAACATAAAATTTACATTGGAGGTAGAGAAGGAAGGTAAGTTACCTTTTTTAGATGTGTTGGTAGAGCGAAAGCCGGATGGACGACTTGGCCATTCTATGTACAGGAAGCCAACCCATACAGACTTATATCTGCATAGCCACAGCTTCCATCATCCGTCTCAGAAGAGAGCTATGCTGAATACTACACAGAGCCAGGACTATTTCCGACAAGGACCACCTCGGTCCCGAGATTAACCATTTGACGACTGTTTTCAAGAGGAATGGTTATTCTGCCGGTGAAATTAAATCAGTATTGTCCAAGAAAGTAAGACAAGATGCCGGCCACATACAAGAAGAGGACCAACACATAGTGCGGCTTCCTTTTTGCGGTGCTACAACGAGCAAGATAGCCAGAGTCCTGAAGAGGCAGGGAATAAAACCAGTTTTCCGACCACCTAGGAAAATTAAGGAAATGTTGAGACCAGTCAAAGATAGTCTCGGCTTAAGAGTGACGGGAATTTATACTATTCCTTGCGAATGCGGCAAGAATTACGTGGGCCAGTCTGTAAGAACCGTTGCCGACCGCTGCATCGAGCACCAACGCCACCTGAAATACAGGTATTTGGAAAAATCAGCGGTGGGTTTTTTTGTGTGTGTGTGTGTGTGTGTGTGTGTGTGTGTGTGTGTGTGTGTGGGTGGGTGGGTGGTGGTGCTGAAGTCTGATCAACTTCGTTGATTTTTACTTCTGTAGGGAATGGAAGGGGTAAAAATTTTCTCTTTATTTATTTATTCTTCTTTCAGCTTTAGTTTGGGCACACATAAGGGTCCTTTAACTCGCTGCTTTTGGTGTGTGTTTGAAAATATGTGTGTAGAAGTGCTAAAGGACGATATGTCCTTAAATTATGGAGAATTACGTAGGGATATCATTTACGGAGGCTCAGATACTATCGCCTTCGGTACTTTATATTTGTGGTTGCGTAAGGGTTCTACCGCACCTACTGTGGTGAGTTGTGGTGTACTGTCACGTATCATGTCCAACTTCCGAAATAAGGTTCGTGCCTTCTCCTTGACCTTGTCTGAGAGGTAAGATTCGCTTAAGGCTCGATGAATGTCATGATTTCGGATCCACCATTGGGCTCCTGTGATCCATCGTAGGCATCTGCTTTGTACAACCTGTAACTTCTTGTAGTTAGTGGCACACGTAGTACCCCAAGAGGCCGATCCATACAAAATAGATGGTTCGACTGTGGCATGGTACAACTGGAGTTTCGTGCGTTGGCTGAGGTATGAGCTCTTCAGAAAGGGGAGGAGAGCTCCCAGCATTTTGAGGCCAGACGTCTTCTTCTGAATAACGTGATGACTATACAACAGTTTGGCGTCTAGATGCACTCCCAGGTATTTTACAGTTGTTGCCCAGGGGAGTGGCTGGTCTGATATCCGCAGGCGGTCATTGACGATGGGTCTCCGACTCGTGAAGACAATAACTTTGGTTTTTTCTGCATTGACCTTTATTTTGTTCATGTGGGTCCAGTGGTCCACTAAATCTAGTTGACGCTGCATCCGTGTGACGAGGTGGTCCATTCTGGTGCCTGCAGTCAGGAGCGCTGTGTCGTCGGCATAGAAACTGGCAGTAACATGTGGCACCGTCGGGAGGTCTTTAATATATAAATTAAACAGCAGTGGAGAGATGACCGATCCTTGTGGAAGTCCTTCAAGGACAGGCCGTGTTGTTGAATTCCTGTCATCAATGCGAACATATAATCTGCGATCCTGAAGAAAATTGTCAAGAAGTTTTAAATAGCAGTCTGGTAGGGGAGTGGTACGTCGGAGCTTGACGATCAAGTTGCGTCGCCATACTTTATCGTAAGCCTTCTCTATATCGAGAAAGACTCCAATAGTATGTCGTTTCTTGTTGAAATTGTCTTGGATAGATTCCGTGATGCGCTGTAGTTGTAATTCAGCCGATAGCTTCGCCTGGAAGCCAAACTGCTCCGTTCGGATGATGTTGTGTGCCACAAGGATGTCCAGCATGCGTTTCAGTAGGACACGTTCCAGTACCTTTCCCAGCGTCGGCAGTAAACTTATGGGTCTGTAGCTGTCAGGGTGTGAGAGATCCTTGCCCGGTTTTGGAATTGGCACTATTCTGGCAATCTTCCATGCCTCTGGGAAGTATCCAGTCCTGAGGCAGCTGTTCACTATCCGGGTGAGAAGCACAACAGGCTTTCTCGGGAGGTGTTTCAATTCCGTATTGCTGATTCTATCTGCTCCAGGTGAGGTGTGTTTGCTATACTTGATAATCCTCCGAATTTCCTCCGGCGTTGTCAGCCGGGGCATAGTGTTAGTCGGGGCGTCCCGAATAGCTTCCCATTCCGCCGCTGTGTCCTCCTCTGCAAGGTGGAGTGCATCATCTCCATCCTCCGTGGGGGGCGTAGTCATCTGTTGTTGGTATGTATCCGCATATAGCTCCGCCTGCGCCAGTGAGTCGTACAAGAGGCCATGGGGTCCTCGAATTGCCCTTTTGGGGGGCTGTTGCTGTGTGAGACTTTTAACTATTCGCCATTCATCTTTGGTGCGTAATAGAAAGATGTCCATTTTGAGTTCCCACGTGTGTTGCTTCCAGTCCTGAACCTTCCGCCGGAGTTCTCGGGTTAGTCTGTGAGTTTCCCGTCTATCGTCCGGATGGCGGTAACGGACCCATCGTTTCCGACAGCGATTGCGCCTTGTCTTAAGCTCCTGCAGTGGTGGTGGAAACTCGTCATAATTGACTTCTGGTTGCAGGTGCTCCGTGAGTGCTCGTTGTTTCGCACTGGTAATCTTCTTCGTGAGTACTGCGACTGCCAGATCAATCGCTTCTCTGGTAGTAACAACCTGCGTTGGTCGCACATTGTTGTTGAGGTACGCTTGGAACTGCTGCCAGTCGTAAGTTCTTGTCGTCGGCAGTGGGAGTTGCAAAGTAGCCCTCTCTATGAGTCCTAACACCGGTCTGTGGTGCCGACGAAAGATCATCCAACGTCCGCAGATGGAGATTCGGGTTGATGTTCTTGATTATGGCGATGTCTAGAACATCAGCGTCTTGTGTCTGGACATAAGGTATCCTCGTCGGTTCCCGTGGTCCATGGACGGAAACATGTAAATTCTCAGCCAGTGCAAACAACATATGTCCTTTTGGGTTAGTCTTACGGGAATTCCAGGCAACATGTTTACTATTAAGATCCCCTCCAAGGAGGATAGCGGTGGGTGAACATAGCCTGCTTAGTAAGCATAAGATTTTATTTGAAGAAACCAGAGTAATAGCCCACGCATCGAATTACTGGGACTCTGTGATCCGGGAAGCAGTCGAAATTAGACTTAGTGATAATAACTTAAATAGAGACAACGGCTATGCACTTAGCAACACTTGGAAGAGTGCACTGGATAAAGAAAAATCGCAGAGAAAAACTTCTCGCACTTTACCTCCTGATTCAAGGGATGGCGCTGCAAGCAACGCGGGATAGCAACTACATCTATGGAAGTAGAGGGCACCACTTCACTACGCGCCACATCGCTGACGTATTCCAGCCAATCAGAAGCCGTCCTTTGCATATAAAAGTGGGAACCTCGCTAGTTCACGATAGTCAGTTTTGGCCCTGACGACGACCATGAGGTAGTGGTCGAAAGCTTGGAGTTTTATCCTGATTTGACGCGGCATGTACACCGAGAGATTTTTACTCAAGAAATACGTCGCGAAAGACTTCGTAGCCATATTAGTTTCCTCTACGGGGAGGACATAGCGCGCAGCGTTCGTCACCTGGAGAAGCTGCGCGTCAAACATTCTCAGTTGCTGAGCAATCCGGTTTTTTTACAACGCTGTCGTGACAAGGAGGTAGTACCGAAGTTTGCAGTCGTCAAACACCACATCAGAAGCGCTGCAGTAAACAGAATTTTACGAAAGACCAGCCATGCTATTGTGAAAGAGAGGATACGTCATACCAGGTATGAACTCGACATGAACGCTCGCCTGTTATTTAGTTGCCATTTATTTCTGGCCGGAGTCCTCTCACCATTGGACTGGGAATTGGTGGATATGACTTTGGCGGCACACCAACGAGCCAATTTAAGCAGGACTACGGCGAAACAGGCCGATAAATTTGAGCGGCTTAACCGTGATCAAGGAACTACTGGGTCCAACGGCATTCACCACACTGTTATCAACTTCTCTGACAAGGAACTTGATGAAGCTACCATCTCGGCTCTCAGTAAAGGATTGAACTTTGCCCCAGCTCCACGTAAGTTACCGGTGGCTGAGATCATTAGTGGAGTGGAACAAGCAGTTCGTCATCTTCCTCAAGAAGCAGCGGATGACGTAAGGCTTGCTACTAGCCGGATTTTAGAGACATCCAAGCCGCCTAAGTCAAACATCAGCAGAGAGGAGAGACAAGGACTGAAATTGTTGCAGAAGGATGAAGATGTAGTTTTTTTTTTTTTTTTTTTTTTTTTGTTGATGCATGAGAACGTAGATAAGGGTGTTGCCTCTTGTGACAGGTAGGCATGGCACACCCCAACTTAGGGGAGGGGGAGGGGTCAAGGAATACGCTGCGGAGATAACCGGCAAAAGTTTGTCGGTAAAATGGTTCTCGGATGAGGGTGCTATGCGCGGTCACAACTTTGTACCAGAAGTCAAGGACTGTATACGGACCACTCTGAAAGAGGTATTCTAAAGCCGGTCCTCGAAACCAGATTAGGGTATGGTGCTTAGCAAGACGGTAGTGAAATGTCTGGGGCAACAACAAGAAATCCGTGGTTACCGTCGTTGACGGGATATGGAGGTAAAAGCCAACGATTCGTTGGATGAGGAACCATACTTTCCGTTTCAGAGGGCACGTAAGACGGTGCTCGTCGGTGTCTTCGAGCTGACAGTCAGGGGAGAGTGGGGATGTGGCCAGTCCTATGCGATAAAGTCGACTATTAGTCGGGAATTTGTCATAGACTGAAACATACCAGAGTGCAGACACAGACATCGGTAAAAAGGGTGAATGCACACACCCCCAAACCGTTCGCCAGTTAATGTCAGGGTGCTGTAGCACCATGGGGTCGCAAGGATTGGACAGCATCAACAAACGATAAAAATCTTTTGTACGGAGAGGACGTGTGACTGGAAGGTCGGCCCGAACGTAGCTTCCATGAAACAATTGGCGACGTGGTACAAAAATGAAGAAATAGGTGCCACATTGATCGGTGGATCGAGAGAAGCTGGTCGGAGGATATCTAAGAGACTGCGTGTTAAGGACGGGACCGGCCCCTGCCAGTACGGCAACATAGTATGGACAAAGAGTGCAGAAGATCGTGCCCGAACGTTGACGAGTCCGAGGCCACCTTTAGAGTGTTGTAGCGGACTTTGAGAAGTGCCCCTGCTGACACGAAATATCCAAAGGCAGATTGGATGCGGCGGCCAAGGAGTAGTGGCATTGGGAGGATCTGGGCGACGTGTACCATTTTAGAGGCGACGTACATGTTGACATAGGACACACGTTGGAGTTAGTTTAAGCTACGGTGCACTTGACCGCAGACATGGTGCCGAATCAATTGCAAAAGCTGCCGGTAAGCGAGGGCCACGTGCAGTGTGTGGAGCTCGTAAATTCGATACCACTGACTGGGAGTGGGGTCGGCACCATAGCCGGGAGGCCGCGCCCAATGTGCATCATAGTCGATTTACGGACATTAAGAATGCTACCAGAAAGACGTCCATACTGGTAGATCCATTGGATGGCGTCATTGAGTTCAATGGAGGGGCAGGTGAGAAAGAGGTGATCGTCCGAATAAGCCCTGCAGTGAAAGGTGTAGTCACATAGAGACCCTGCAGTCTAGAGGTAAGACCAGTGACGAGGGGCTCAAGTGCAATGGCATATAGTAAAGTAGACATAGGGCATCCTTGACGCACAGAGTGGCGTATAGGAATCGTTCCTACAAGCCTCCCATTTACTTGTACCATCGCAGGAAGTAGTAACCGGCAAATGGCATCGACAAAAAGTAATGAGAACCCCATACGTGTAGCCACCATGAGGAGGAATGGTTGTCGAACACGATCAAAGGCACTCGTGAAATCGATGGATACCAGTGCTGCACGAAAGCGACAAACCGACGACAGCGCAATGAGGTCACGGCATTCTCCTAGGGCTGTCTGTAAGGTGGCCTCATAACCACGTGCAGTCCGCTCCGGTGAAAGGTCTGTAGGTAAGACGGTGCGTATGCGCGCTGCTAAGAGGCCTGCATAGATTTTATAGTCTGCATTCATCAGTGTAAGGGGGCGACATGCAGAGACATGAGACCCTCCGTTCGGCTTAGGCACAGGTAGAAGAATGCCTGTGACGAATTCACGTGGAATTGGGAATGACGGAGTAAACGGGTCCTGAACCATATCCGTCCAGCGAGGTAGCATTAACGTGGTGAACGCCCGGTAAAACTCCACGGGGAGACCATCTAGTCCTGGTGATTTGTTCTTGGCTCCCTTGTGGATCGCATCTACCACCTCTTCTGCGGTGATTGCAGCCATCATGGACGTTGACTCCGCTACGGTGAGGGTCCAGTCATGGGAGGGACGGAGATCATCAGGAATTGGCGTTGCCTTCGGTTCATCATCATAAAATTGGCGATAATTTCCAGCAATGGCAGACACCACTGCCGCCTCTGTTTTATGGTGAACACCGTCGGAGATCTTGATGTTGGGGACGAGAAGTCGTCGACTATGGTCGGATGCGGCATGGATTGTGGACGGTGTTTCGTCGTGGAGGAGGTCCTGTCGTCGGGGACGCACCATGACACCATGAAGTCTGCACGTTGGAGAGAGAGGAGACGATCTTTAGTACGCTGTCGTTTCCTGTGGGTTTCAGGTGATGGAGAGAGCGCCTCGAGCTCACGGAGGATGACGTAGTGAAAATTTGTGGTGTCTCGATGGCATGCTGCTGCTTCCTTGCCACATTGCATGAAGACCTCTCTGATCGCAGGTTTGACACATTTGAGCCACCAGCGGAACGTGGATGTGTACTGCGGGAGGCGTCTTTCGCAAGACGCCCAGATAGTGGCAATACATTGTCAGCAGTGTGGATAATTAAGGAGTGAGGTATTAAGCTTCCAGTAACCTCTGCTGCACCACTGCCGCCTATGTTTTATGGTGAACACCGTCGGAGATCTTGATGTTGGGGACGAGAAGTCGTCGACTATGGTCGGATGCGGCAAATGACGGCGCAGTGGTCCGAGAATGCAAGGGCCATCGTTCGTCTTGGGCGACTTCGTTGTCAAGGTGAGCAGAGACACAAAACTGGTCCAGTCTGCTCGCAGAATCTGCTGTATAATTGGTAAAATCGGGGTATTGCCATGAATTTTCTCCCAAACGTCCACTAGATGAAAATCTTCGATTAAGGTGAGCAGCGCTGGGCATGGCGAATAACCAGGCATTTGGTCCTGCGGATGGAGGACGCAGTTGAAATCGCCTGCCATGATAAGGCGATCATAGCGTCCAGAAAACTGGGGCGCCACGTCATGTCCGAAGAAAGTGGACCGCTGCCGACGGTTCGTGGAGCCAGACGGAGCATAGATATTGATGACGCGCGTGTCGAAGATGGTAACAGCCATGCCCCTTCCACAGAGAAGGATGGTCGTCTCCTTAAGTGGGATTCCTTCGCGTATGTAGAAAGCCACTCCACGCCCTGATTGATCAGATGTGGACGTGTATGAGAAGTAGCCGTAGACTGGTGGTAGTGTGGCAACGCGTACTTCCTGAAGAAGGGCGACGTCGACGTCAGAGGCCCGAAGCATGTCACAAAGGAGCTGCAGCTTGGGTGCAGTGCCGATCATGTTGATATTCAGTGTGGCGAACCGGTACGTTTGTTTCAGTGGTGGTGGACGCCCATCTACCATCACCAAGGGAAGTATGAAGAGGGCACCGACAGTAAGTCCCGTCCCATGAGCTGCAGTGCCTCGCTTTTGATGTTAACAGGCAGCCTCGTCCGGCGGATGCAACTCATCCGGAGGAGGGGGCGTATCTTTCACAAAGTCGTCGGTCCATGCTCCTTTGCCGTCGGTCTGTCCAATGTCCATGGGAATTGCGTTGTGGTGAGAGAGATCTGGAGTTGTTGACGGGGAGACAGGGGTCTCAACCTGCGCACCGATCGTTACATTGTGCGTGGCGACCTGAATGGTGGTCCCGTTCTGCGAAACGTCTTGTTCATCGTGAAAGCTGTCCGCTGACTGCGTGGAAATGCCGGCTGGTTGGGTGTCGTCTTCGTCGTCGCGGGTGGCGACGCTTTGAACGCCCGTGGGTGAATGACTGCGGCGTTTGCGCCTACGTGACAAGCGTTGTTTGCGCACGTGTTCCTCAGTGTCGGACGACGGCAAGGAGGAGCGTCGACCTGGTTTGAAGGCGTCGGTGGGTACAGTGAAATTGTTGAACAGGTGTTGTGAAAAAGTACTGGTCTCCTCAGCGTCCGGTGCGGGAGGCTGTTCGGCGGCAAGGTTGTCAGCTGGGACGTCTGCACCGTCCGTAGGTGACTGGAACGGTGGTGGGACGTGCCGATCGGATGGACCGGGCGACGGACTGGACGAAACTGTAGACGTGGCAAGAGCCGCTGCGTAAGTGACCGGTAGGGTGAACATCATGGGTGTGACGGACGCTTCCGACAACGGGAGCTGCGAGACACGTCGTTGAATGCATTCAGACCGTAGATGACCTTCTTTCCTGCAACCAGAACAGGTCCGAGGTTGGCCGTCGTACATGCACTGCAGCCTCTGATACGTAGATAGAAAGGTACGTGTATCTTCAACTCTATGCGGACCTGTCTATCACCGTTTAAACGGGATAGGTTTGAAATTGTACCAATCGTTCGGCAACATGTTCCAGAACGTTGCCATACGGCGGAGCGCCTCGATGACGACGTCTGCAGGTAGTTCGAACGGCAGTTCGAAGATCCTTATCGTCCGTGTGCCGAGACCTGCGTGATCGACGGTAACGGGTCCGACGTTGCCGTCGGAATTGCAGAAGCGCAGTCCATGTTTTGCCTCTTGAAGCACCTTGGCGCACGCCGCATCGTTGATCATTTTGACGTAGACGGTACTGCTAACTATGGACAAGTGGATATCAATTAGATCCGTTGGTGGTATTTTAACTTCATCGCGAATAAATCTTTCTACCTCTAGGGCCTTGGATCGCGCGAAGTCGGAACAAAAGTTCAAACGTAATGACTTCTTCCAATAGTTGTGCGCCATGGTGGTCTAGAAGGAAAACGGCACTTACAGCGGCCGAATTAAACACAAACACACAGTGCGGGCCTCGGCCGCAGCGCTCTGGCGCGAGACCGCCTCGCAGCACTACCAGCGGCAGACCGCCAACTCAGCTATCCAAGCACGACTCACGTTCCGTCCTCACAGCTTTACTTCAGCCAGGCAAAGGTCCATTGTTCAAATCTCGGTCCGGCACACAGTTTTAATCTGCCAGTAAGTTTCATATCAGCGCACACTCCGCTGCAGAGTGAATAACTCATTCTGGGAACATCCCCCAGGCTGTTCCTAAGCCATGTCTCCGTAATATCCTTTCTTTCAGGAGTACTAGTCGTGCAAGGTTCGACGGAGATCTTCTGTAAAGTTTGGAAGGCAGGAGACTGGGTACTAGCGGAAGTAAAGCTGTGGGTATAGGGCGTGAGTCGTGAATGGGTAGCTCAGATGGACGCCGGCACGGTAGCTCAGCGGTCAGAGAGTTTAACTACCCTCTGTAATAAAACAACTGAGTGAACGGATCAACGAACAACGCGAACGGCTGTCATCGGACGTCCGCCACGAACATATTCAACGAACAATATCGAACAGTAGTGATATCAACAAAAAAAAAAAAGATGGTAGAGCAATTGCCCCCGAAGGGCAAAGGTCCCGAGTTCGAGTCTCGGTCCGGCACACAGTTTTAATCTGTCAGGAAGTTTCATATCCATTAAAATTAGCCAAAACTCCCTTCCTGCTCAGTACAGCACATTTGTTGGAATTTTCGCTCTCCAGGCAACGTCTTGTGGGCTATTTGATCCGTCGTTGGTTTCTATATAACCAGATCTTCTTCAGGTATGGTGATGAAGGGTCGCTGGGATTCCTACTTTCTTCAAACATCCAATATTGAATACAGGGATAGCATCCACAAGACTAAAATGTTTGGGTTTTTTTCTTTTTACTTTTTCTTTGATACATTTGGAACAAATGACACTGTACGTACTTTCATTTGCATTTTATCTCCATCCATCAGTGTATCTCGCCAGTAGTGCATCAGATTCAAGTGTCTAGTAGACAGATGTTATGTTGACCCATTTGGCAGCTGTCAGTGTGTTATGGGCCCTTGCGCAGCCCATTTCTCTAATATTTCTTAGATGTATCTGTAATTCGGATACATCAAAATTATTTTGGATCTAAGATTAAACACTTCAAGGACGTGAAACAACAATTCAACTTTTCCTGAGAAAAAAGGAAATTCTCGGTTGGAATCTCTCTAGAGGCAAGAAATGCTTACTTTTTCACTTGTCTATATCCGAAAAATATCGAAGTGCTATTTATTGCGGATAGATGCTTTTTCATTCTTTCGAGAGAGAAAAATCTGGCAACAGCTTACGTTTTCAACTCTTATTTAGCCTGTTCAGCCGGCCAGTGTGGCCGAGCGGTTCTAGGCGCTTCAATCTGGAACCGCGTGACCGCTACGGTCGCAGGTGGAATCATGCCTCGGGCATGGATGTGTGTGACGTTCTTAGGTTAGTTAGGTTTAAGTAGTTCTAAGTTCTAGGGGACTGATGACCCGAGAAGTTAAGTTCCATAGTGCTCAGAGCCATTTGAACCATTACTTAGTATTCACCATAAGCTGAACAACCTTTTCAGAGCACTGAATGTTTTTCAAGTTGATGCTTGAACCACTTGGCCCACATACACCACCCGACCCGAATAGAGTCAAGGATATACCATTACTTAGCCTGATACATTAAACCTTTTTTTACAGATGGGTCTATACAAGTTATATAATAGTGAGCCGTGTATGTCTAACGTGCAAAATATTCCAAAAAATTATCAACAAAATCTATATATAGACTCACGCATAGTGAATCTCTGTGAAGTACATCCAAAAGTGTACTATGTTTACACTGTACCTCGTATTAACGATGATTGCTCTTCAGTTTTCGTAATGATCGGAGGAGGATAAAAGCTTAAATGCCTGGTTCATCACTAATTTAATTCAATCTTCGCAATAGCTACAGTACCTGAGCGGCCAGGATAGATGGCCACTTAGGTGGATGGGGGAGTGGGGTACACCATGCACCGGATAACAGCAGTACACCGCCCAAGTCAGAATACTGTGGAGCAATGTGTGGGTTATGGGTAGACGCCTGACGAGACAGCATAGAAATAGCATTGTGGGCAATTCATTTATTGTCAGTATTACAGTGGGCGATTGGTGCCGTGGGAAGCCAGACCCACAGGGCATAAGTAACACATAAGCGCCGATGAAGGCGCTGCGGTGAGCACGCGGCCGCAAGCCATGCGCCGATACAGGCGAGGAAGCGATGACACCAACGCCACGGTGTGGCCACAGACCCAGCGAAATAAGCACACTGCGTTATTCGTGCAGCCCAGAAGCTGCCAAGCAGCATTGGACAAGGTTCATCGTGGCGTGCAGCATCATGCCGTGGATGTTATGTAGAACGAGCAGGTAACAAACGCATAGCCTGCAAAAAATTGTTCAAATTTCTCTGAGCACTATGGGACTTAACATCTGAGGTCATCAGTCCCCTAGACTCAGAACTATTTAAACCTAACTAACCTAAGGACATCACACACATCCATGTCCGAGGCAGGATTCGAACCTGCGACCGTAGCAGCAGCGCGGTTCCGGACTGAAGCGCCTAGAACCGCTCTGTCTCAACGGACGGCGCATAGCCTGCCCATAGGTGCAGAGGCAGCGAGGAAAAAGGTTGCCTGCACAGACGACGGAGAAGGAACAGCTGCACGGTCCCATGCTTGCATTGTAGACCTCCACGGTAGGAAGCTTAAAACAGCTGCAGTAGCGCCACTCTCCCTCGCCCCCATTCACCAGTGATCCGCCGCCTGAAGAACGCGAAGTCTACAGTCATTGGAGTGTATGAACAGCACTGCCACAGCAAACAAAAACTAACTGTGGAAGAGGAGACTTGCAGAACCGTGGAGGCTCATAGACTGTGTGCGTAAGGTACTCCTTATTTTCAGGTGAGAACTCATTATACTTTATTTTAAGTTATGCTATTTCACATCGGTGAAGTGAATGTATCAGCGTTGCAGTTATGTACGGAGTAAGGAGCGAGCCGCAGAATCCCATGCTAGCTAACAGAGGCGCTCTGGCTGTCTTGCGTTGACACAGCCAGTCTAATGGGGTGGTGATGCATATATCGCTCGTGACGTCAGCAAACAGATACGCAGTAATTGTTATCAATAAATACTTGCTAACAACAGCTGCCCTTTGCCACTTAATTAGGGTCTATGGGTCATAAATACTATCTTTCAACAATTTTACAATGCCAGGAAACGTTGATATTAATGAATAAATAAATAATTTTGGCTTAACCGAAGAAGTACGATCTTATACGAACTATACCGACTGTACGCTAAGTTCCAGACTATGCACAGTAGTCGGCAGTCGTCGAAAGTATGCCTTTCGGTCTAGTCATGCGGTAAACTATGCTCTCTTGCACTTAGTAGTTGGCTTATAATAAGTGTGAACTAGTTAATTATATGTTTTTTTTAATAAATTCACTATAACGGCATCACCTGTTAAAATTATTTGCACAGAAAAGCATCTTCCCGCTTCATGACGTAAAACATAGACAGCAGTATTGCACTTTCAGAATCCAAAGGCCTAGTATGGCTTTGCAAGGGGCCATAAAATTACGAGCTCATCACCATATAAAAGGTAGAAAGAATTCCTACGCAGTGGTTCACTAAGTCAACTGAAGGATGCCCTGGCTTAATTATCGTAATACAAGGGTGAGGGCCGGCCGGAGTGGCCGAGCGGTTCTAAGCGCTACAGTCTGGAACCGCGCGACCGCTACGGTCGCAGGTTCGAATCCTGCCTCGGGCATGAATGTGTGTAATGTCCTTAGGTTAGTTGGGTTTAAGTAGTTGTAAGTTCTAGCGGACTGATGATCTTAGAAGTTAAGTCCCATAGTGCTCAGAGCCATTTGAACCATTTGAATAAGGGTGGGAAAGCGTGGCCAGTTATACTGTACGCCCGTTATACCACCTTCTACGGAATCACCAGTTAAACTGAGACGTGTGTGGTGGTTTATTAAAGTGGTGGATTCTTGCAATTGGACCACTTATGTCCTTCCATACAGCTGGTCGCCGGCAGACAGCAATACCTCTGACTGGAAATGAATGGTATTTTTGTGGCCCTGGTCCGTCAGCGTTTAGCCGAATCGCTATTTTGTACCATATAAGTCACAACATAACCATATCTTACATGTGAAGTCATCGGACCATCAGTCCGTTGTGTCTCTGTCTTTCTGTTGTGTTGATATTATTTTCGCTTATGGCCCTTCTGCTTGGCGATAACATGGGGTAACCACCCCGACGCCTCGGCAGCAGTACTCGCTTGCATCAGCAGTCAGCCCCTGCCGTCGCTCTGCTCTGCGCACGCAATGTCAACTATGAGGCGAAAATTTGGTTTATAAACTGGAGTGGTACGCTGAAATAAGCTGCAAAGAGTCTGCGTTATCACCGTAAGAGTTCTGGGAATCCCATGTTGTACTACAGAAGCACATTCAGAATTTTAGTAATAGTGAAATCCAGTCCGAGGTGCAAAATTAGTTTTGCGTTATTTCAATTTCATAAACTAAACAACAAACTCCACTGAGCCGTCAAACTTGGCTTCTTCCCTGGCTTCTTTCATTAACCGAGCAACTGTACTGTACTTAATGCCAGTTCTTGAAACATTGGAAAGCAGCGTGGAAGTGCTCCTATCGGAGCACAAAAAAGGCTAATATGGTCCTGTTATAAAAGGTCCTCACTGAAAGAAGTTTAACGGTTGTCTCATTCTACCATCGTCAGCAACTTCAAAGTCTTTCCCAAAGGTTTTGGAGTGCGAACACAATCGCTCGGTTTTTAACATACAACCTACATCTCACTCTCACAAGTTCCCCTAGGTGTAACTCTCTCGCACCCTCTAGTCCATTGTTGTCACTCATACCCATCCACTCCCACTTATCCATTCTCGTTAACTCACTTACCCAACCCATTGTCATTGTCTCTTTGTGCCTTTGTCACTGTCTCCTGCCTCACAGTCAGAGTCTCCTTCGGTCTGTTCTACTAGTACTGCCACTTCTACCGCTGTCTCCCTCTCGCTCTATCTTAGTGCTATTATTGAGTTCTTCCCATTGCTGCTGTCCCCTCTCACAATCACTATCTCTCTCTTACTCGTTGTCATGTCATTACTCTGTCCCTCAATATCACTGCCTCTCACCCATTTGAACTTTCTACTTCGCGTTATTCCACTCCCACTGGCACTATCTCCTTCAACCTTTTCCTACCGTTGTACTGTGACTGCCAATTACATTCTACTGCGACTGTGTACCTCTCTATCTCTCACACTGCCATTGTCTCCCTCGCCCTTTCTGTACCACAACCGCCATCTACTATCTCCCAGTATTTATTACGTTTTCGCCTCTTTTTCACTGCCATTGACCCCTACACCCTCAGCTTAATAAATTGAGAAAATGTTCGTATATTAAAATGTTTGGGAATATTTTTAAAAGCGCTGAGGAAGGTAGAATGAGACCGTTGGTAACATGTTTTTCATGCGTAGTCACCGTCTTGTGGTCCTACAGCAGCATATTTGCGAGGCTTCCCTTCTCTTCCGCCCTACTGCTCGATATGTCACTTATATGAAAAGGAATTTATGGGAAAGTAAAAGTATGATAGTTTACTTACATGAAATTGAAATAATGCAAAATTAATTTTACACCTCAATCCGAATTTAACTTGCAGAAGAAAAATTTGCATTACTACAGCATGGTGTTCCCAAAATCCTTTTGGTAAGAACTGAGAAACTTTACAGCATATTTCCCCATGCTACGTCACTTGATAAACTATATTTTCGCCTCACGTCGGACATTACATTCGTATTTTACTTGTATATGTAGTATATTTTAGAACATCTGTATCTCGGAAACGGATAAGGATATGGAATTTTTCAAGATTGTTCGAGGTTGGTATCTTCGGACCATATTTTGAAAATTTCAGCCATTTTTTGTACACCGCAGCCTTAGAATCCGCGGATCTGTTATAGTCCACAAAAACCATGTTTTTCGGATTACCTCATGAATTGCACATGAACTAATTGGTGCCTTTACAAGTTCCTTAATGTCCACCATAGGATACGTACAATGCGAAGAGAAACAACCAGTTTGCTTGATTTTCCTTAGCTGGAGGATGCGTGTATTATGCTGATTTGACCCTGTGTTGTAGAATAGTTGCAGTATCACAATCCTTGCTAAAAAAAAGGTCCCAAATAGCCCAAGGGCAATCCAGAACACTTGACCCCACCTTTCAGTCACCAATAGAACCTCATGTTGAGCTCCGGCAAAACTGTGCAAGACATTAGGCCCTACCTTTCTATCACCAGAAGCCCCAACTGTGAGCCACGGTAAAATAACGTTCTAATGCGCAGCTGCTTGGAATATACTAGGTAGGGCCTGCTATTGCATTCGTACTGATAAACTTTAACGGCCGGCCGCGGTGGTCTAGCGGTTCTAACGCTGCAGTCCGGAACCGCGGGACTGCTACGGTCGCAGGTTCGAATCCTGCCTCGGGCATGGGTGTGTGTGATGTCCTTAGGTTAGTTAGGTTTAAGTAGTTCTAAGTTCTAGGGGACTTATGACCTAAGATGTTGAGTCCCATAGTGCTCAGAGCCATTTGAACCATTTGAAACTTTAACGACGTAGTTATCCTCTCACGTGGATCAATCAGTTCTGTAACCTATGTTGCTGCATTTCCTTAAGGACCTTCACTACCCCTGTTTATTTTGAATGGACAGTATTTTAAGATGGATCACAACAACGTTTTCTATGTAATCTCCTTTATACATTTAATGATTTTCCCACTATCCCAGCAATTATCTCCTGCTTGCTACCTGCTTTACTCACTCTTGATCATTCTGTTCCACCTTCCTGCAGACTTTTATACCCAGGTATTTCTATGGGTTGAGTGATTCCAATCGAAACTCATTCGTGCAATGGAACTGCATATTGTGAAGTGCAAAGTTTCACGCTTACAAACCCGTACAGCAAATTCCCAGTCTTTGGAACACTTTCAAACCCGATCATTATCTGACTGAATAATGCAAACGCGTTTCAAATCCGTTCGTTCATGGAGTTGCAGTTTTGACTGTCAGCTTTGTTATCTCATTAAAATGGCATTTGGAAAAAAAATCAAACGACATGATGATTATTTCAATAAAAGTCACTGTTTTGTTCCCATTAAATACTAGTTATAGTCCATCAAGCGACTTATTTTGGGTTGGTTTCTAAATTATCTCGTCGCCGAATATATTTTCTTACCTCTGTATGGAAGTAAGGAAGATATATAGAAATAGTTCCTTGATGACCTTGTAAGAAAGAGGAACTATTTGCTAATGTGAGAGAAGAAGAAATGGATGTGAATTTTTGACTTCATAGGTGACCCAATGATACATATGGAGTTTTGCTGAGCTTTGGAAAACTTGTAAATCAAATTAGGCGGAAGCAATATACACCCCTTCGGAATTCTTTGTTCATTGTTGGATACTGTAAAGAAAATATTTTTCAATCTAGTTCTGATATCTGTGAAAGTGGGAGAAAGCGTTGAGACCTTCGCAGAAACATCGTACAAGCAGCTCAAAGAGAGCAACAGGAAATACACTAAAAGTTAAGTTAAAATTCACTTACAACAAGTTGCTCAGTGTAACCACCTGTACCCCGATTTCTTCACTTTTCCTTGTATAAATTACAAAAATATTTGGACTCAGAGACTGATATCTCGTTTGGATCTAGTTTTTGTAAACAACAAATTATGGGTTTGCCTGTACACAGAAAGCGAAAAACTTTCTACTTAAAGTCGCATGAATCCTTGTTTCGATATATTTTATGTATTCATCCACTGAGGAAGAACAATGGCTACTTACGAGGCATCTGCAAATATACGTATACAGATGCCGAGTACTACAGAGGTAATTGCAATCACGAAGACTTTTCTCCATAATGAGATTTACGGAACACAATGAATTAATGATTGCCCAGCATTAGCCGGAGATTATAACGTGAGCTAATTATCTGTTGTGTATTTTATCAAGTCCCGTGTGCCCATTCACACAGGCCTCCAAATCTAAATGAGGAATCCCTTCAATCCGCTAAAAAACAAAAACAAAAGAAAATCAACGGGTGATATCCACCTTACTCACAATGTGACTTTGACGATGAGCGAATGGGCTAATTACACGTAACGTATATGTTACATTTAGGACTGTGTAAAATGTGTAACTAGAGCGTTCCGGCAGATTGAAACCACTGTCAAACACAACTGACCACCTCACATCATACATCGTTGATTACTTCTCGTCCTATGATTCTCATTCTACTTTAAGACACTTATTCTGATTTGACTGTACTTTCACGCAGTTCCTACAGTATAACGGTTAATTTTAGGGTATGTACCGGTGTCAGACTTAACAATTAATGCCAATTTCCCGCCAAGAGTAGTGCTTCATTACCTATATAGTGTTTATAATATGAAGGGATCAGTCATATCTGAATGAGGTTTTGTTACTATATGAGTTATTTTTACCTCCCTTTCATGCATGTATAGTTACCACAATATACCGGAAGCAGATATGTTAGTTTAATTTTTCACCATGTTTACCAACAAATTTTTTTTGCTTAGTTACTAACATTTTACGTAGCCACGGTTCATAGAACGAAACGCACAATTAACGAGCAAATAAAGTAACTCCAACTTGAAAAAGGTGACTTCATACAGATATTACAACTACAAAAGTTGAAATTAAAGAATTCGATAGATTAGCTGTGTTTTACAAGGATCCTGTTATCAAAAGAAGGTTATGGATGGCTCGTTCTTCGTTCGAGCACCCTGTTTACTTACATTTGTTACATTTAAAATCTCTTGATTGTCACTTTATCGTTGTTTCTTTTGAAATTTTTATATTTAGCAAGATGTTATTGTCTCCTCCTCTATTCATTACTTCTCATTTGATCTGTTGTTTTATCTGCCTGTATTCTGTGTCCATACCTGCTTGAGATTTCAAGCAGACTTCCTGCGTATCAGAAGAATGCTTACATTATCAGTGAATTTAAGTATTTATATCTTTTCTTCTTTTCTTGTATCTTCCTTTTGCCCGTTTGCTTCCTCAGTTCTGTGGCATCTCTCGACAGAAAAATAACCAACAATTTCGGTAAGATACAATCTGGCACTACGTCCTTCTTAACACGAGCTTGCTTTCCTACGTCTTCCAATTCATTTACGTAACAGTAGAATACGAGTTTCTTATTTGTTTCTGTGTGCAAGTTTTCGTGGACGGAGGGAGAACGCTGCAGCTGGTGAGTTGCAGAAGGTTGGAAGGTGGGGAGTGGATATCGACAGCAGCAGCAAAACTGTGCCTCGTTTGGACTTATTTATTACTTATTGAAGTTGGCAACCCATATTTACCTTTGACAAAAGTATTTTAATGTGTTGTGTTCATTTCCCTTTTGTGTCCAGTTTACTAGCTTAACTCCTCTATCTTATCTAGATAGTAGAAAATAGTCGTTTCTTTATTGCTTTTGTAACATCCTGGTGTATACCTGACAACTGAGTAAAAGCTCACCAAATAAGCCACTTAGGACGTTGGCTTTTCCAGTACATTATAATTTTTATATGCTTTAGAGATTGTTATCCAGCTGCATCTGCATCTGTGGTTCTATAGCGAAATCGCGCCGTTTGACATAATTCCTTTGGGAAGTTTTGTTGAGATTTGAGGAATTTGAGAAGCAGGTCTTCTGATGCAATTATGTCTCTGACCCTGTGACAATTATTGAACTATATGAAAAAGAAACGTAAATTTGTTACAAGCTACGGCATGCACACACATTTTTCAACATTTAGACGTCACTACAGATATTCAGATTTACCTTATGACATGTTCGATATGCCTGCCATCTTTGGCTATGATGTGGCGCGGACGAATAGCGAAATTCTGTATGACCCGCTGAAGCGTCGGAACATCGATGCTATCGATATCCGCCTGAATGGCTGTTTTCAGCTCAGCAATGTGTATTGGTGTATTGCTGTACACCTTGTCTTTAACATTGCCCCACAAAAGGAGTGACATGTGTTCAGATCTGGAGAATCTGGCGGCCAATCGAGGCACACCCAATTGGCCTCTGAGTATCCCAGGGCCAGAATGTGGTCCCCAAAGTGCTCCTCCAGGACATCAAGCACTCTCCTGCTTCGATGAGGTAGACCTCCTTCTTGCTTGAATCACATCTTGTCGAAACCTGGGTTACTTTGGATAACGGGGGTGAAATCATCTTCCAAAACCTTCACATAAAGTTCGATAATCACCGTGTCCACCATGCCATTAAGGAATATCGCACCGATTATTCCGTGATTGCACGTTGCACACGACACTATAACCAGCTGAGGCTGTAGAGACTTCTCGATCGCGAAATGCGGTTTCTCCGTCCCCCAAATTCGCCAATTTTGCTTATTGACTAACCTATCCAAATGAAAGTGGAATTGTCGCTAAGCCAAAGAACTATGCGCATTCTAATTCCCATCGTGCCCCGCGGCCAACCGTGCAGTTTGAACGACCTGACGCAAACCGTTCAGTGGTTATAACGATTTTATTTCATATAGTTCAATAATTGTCACCATATAATTATCTCACTGCTTCGTCGTTTCCGACTAGTTGTCCTACATCGGCATTGCAGCAGCTGAGTTAGTGCACGTGTATGCTGAGTTACACACAGTTCAGGGTCATGATCATCCAGCGATTAGAATTACTTTCTTGTCGATACTAATGTTTTTCCTCGACCTGACCGTAGACTGACATATAAGCTAGTAGGTACTTGATGGATGCGCTAAGAAGCGTGATGTCTAATACTGAATAATTCCCCGTCCGCGAAGCTGACTCTTAAATCAAAACGGTTGAGTAAGGTTGCCATTCAACTATTACAGTTAACGCTGGAAAAGTAAATGTTAACAATAAGAAGAAATTACTACATTAATTTAAATGACAATTTCCTAGTATCTGATCCAAGTAAGTGGCATGTAACTAGGCAACAGCCGCCATTGCTTTAAAACCTGTAGACATTAAATATAACTGCAAGTTCCGCCAATCAGTGACTGTGCGTGAACGCTGTAACATTGCGTAAACGATTACCTTTGTCTGCAGTTATTTCTACGTTTGCAATTACTTCTCTTTGGAAGTAAAATGAAGTTAAATTACTAATACTGCTGATCAGCATCCTCTGCTCGCGCTCCACCATTTTATTTTTTTATTTATTTAATAATTGCAAACTGAGACCAGATTGTCCCATTTCATCATGATGACTCGATGACTCGAAGCGATGACGTATTAGTTATTAATTCGAAATTAGTAAATGGAGTTTTAGAGAGACCCTGCGTTCTAGCTAGGTAAATGAGTGTAGTGTATATTTCACTATTTCCTTGTAATCAGGCCGCTTATTCTGGCCAAGGGACGATGCACAACGATCTTTAAACTTCTTCACGTTTGCTGTTCCATTTCCGTTGTTGTATTTTCAAATTGCTCATCAGACATCAACTTACTTATATCTGGTCCAACACACATCCTTTCTTTCAACTTTGCAGCTGATAGATTTTAACTGGCTACACAGTGTCCTGTTTTGTCCTGTGCTTTCACATAGTGCTTCATCAGTTCTAGTTTAATGTGCAATGGAGGCAGTAAAATGTGATCAAACTGTAATCTGGATTAATCAAATGTTCATGCACAATGTTTTTCGATACGTCTACCATGTTTTGTCTCTTAGGCCGCTCTCACCTACTCCAATGCTCATAATGCGCTCTACTGTCCCATGCAGATATATAGAATGGCATTTTGATGTAACTGCTTGCTGGACAAGTACATGTACTGGTACTCTTGTTGCTAAGAATGTAGAATATGTAACTTTACTAACTTACCACCACTGAACATGAAAATGACATCTGTTTTTACATCACCCTCAGTTTCCTCTGCACAGCTGGCGCTCCACACAACATTTTTTCACTGTTTAGTCGTCCAATGTTTACTCTCCTTACACCAAGTATGACGTCCAAACCACAAACCCATGTCGACCAGTGAATTATTCGCACACACAGCCGAGCGCATGTTACAGAGCGTTTATTTAAATGACCAGCTAACTCCGAACGACAATGCAAACAGCAGTGCTGCGCGTCCAAAACGAGCAACAACGCATCTGGTAATTGCAACCAGAGAAATTTAATCACACGCTGAAGCAGCTCAGAGAGGCTACAGTTGTTTCCTAACGAAAGAGGCGCAGCAGTGATAACCTCAGAACCGTGCCTGTGCTACTGAAGGGATTTTATGTATTCTACATCTACATCTACATCTACATTTATACTCCGCAAGCCACCCAACGGTGTGTGGCGGAGAGCACTTTACGTGCCACTGTCATTACCTCCCTCTTCTGTTCCAGTCGTGTACTGTTCGCGGGAAGAACGACTGTCTGAAAGCTTCCGTGCGCGCTCGAATCTCTCTGATTTTACATTCGTGATCTCCTCGGGAGGTATAAGTAGGGGGAAGCAATATATTCGATACCCCACCCAGAAACGCACCCTCTCGAAACCTTGCAAGCAAGCTACACCGCGATGCAGAGCGCCTCTCTTGCAGAGTCTGCCACTTGAGTTTGCTAAACATCTCCGTAATACTATCACGGTTACCAAATAACCCTGTGACGAACGCGCCGCTCTTCTTTGGATCTTCTCTATCTCCTCCGTCAACCCGATCTGGTACGGATCCCACACTGATGAGCAATACTCAAATATAGGTCGAAGGAGTGTTTTGTAAGCCACCTCCTTTGTTGATGGACTACATTTTCTAAGGACTCTCCCAATGAATCTCAACCTGGTTCCCGCCTTACCAACAATTAATTTTATATGATCATTCCACTTAAAATCGTTCCGCACGCATACTCCCAGATATTTTACAGAAGTAACTGCCACCAGTGTTTGTTCCGCTATCATGTAATTATTCAATAAAGGATCCTTCTTTCTATGTATTCGCAATACATTACATTTGTCTATGTTAACGGTCAGTTGCCACTCCCTGCAGCAAGGGCCTATCCGCTGCAGATCTTCCTGCATTTCGCTACAATTTTCTAATGCTGCAATTTCTCTGTATACTACAGTATCATCCGCGAAAAGCCGCATGGAACTTCCGACACTATATACTAGGTCATTTATATATATTGTGAAAAGCAACGGTCCCATAACACTCCTCTGTGGCACGCTAGCTGTTACTTTAACGTTTGTAGACGTGTCTCCATTGATACCAACATGCTGTGTTCTGTTTGCTAAAAATTCTTCAATCCAGCCACACACCTGGTCTGATATTCCGTAGGCTCTTACTTTGTTTATCAGGCGACAGTGCAGAACTGTATCGAACGCCTTCCGGAAGTCAAGGAAAATAGCATCTACCTGGGAGCCTGTATCTAATATTTTCTGGGTCTCATGAACAAATAAAGCGAGTTTTTGTCTCACACGATCGCTGTTTCCGGAATCCATGTTGATTCCTACAGAGTACGTTATGGGTATCCAAAAACGACATGATACTCGAGCAAAATACATGTTCTAAAATACTACAACAGATCTACGTCAGAGATATAGGTCTATAGTTTTGCGCATCTGCTCGACGACCCTTCTTGAAGACTGGGACTACCTGTGCTCTTTTACAATCATTTGGAACCTTCCGTCCCTCTAGAGACTTGCGGTACACGGCTGTTAGAAGGGGGGCAAGTTCTTTCGCGTACTCGGTGTAGACTTGAATTGGTATCCCGTCAGGTCCAGTGGACTTTCCTCTGTTTAGTGATTCCAGTTGCTTTTCTATTCCTTTGACACTTATTTCCATGTCAGCCATTTTTTCGTTTGTGCGAGGATTTAGAGAAGGAACTGCAGTGCGGTCTTCCTCTGTGAAACAGCTTTGAAAACGGTTTTTAGTATTTCAGATTTACGCGTGTCATCCTCTGTTTCAATGCCATCATCATCCCAGAGTGTCTGGATATGCTGTTTCGAGCCACTTACTGATTTAACTTGAGAACTTCCTAGGATTTTCTGTCAAGTCGGTACATAGAATTTTACTTTCGAATTCACTGAACGCTTGACGCATAGCCCTCCTTACGCTAACTTTGACATCGTTTAGGTTCTGTTTGTCTGAGAGGTTTTGGCTGCGTTTAAACTTGCAGTGAAGCTCTCTTTGCTTTCGCAGTAGTTTTCTAACTTTGCTGTCGAACCAGGGTGGGTTTTTCCCGTCCCTCACAGTTTTACTCGGCACGTACCTGTCTAAAACGCATTTTACGATTGCCTTGAACTTTTTCCATAAACACTCAACATTGTCAGTGTCGGAACAGAAATTTTCGTTTTGATCTGTTGGGTAGTCTGAAATCTGCCTTCTATTACTCTTGCTAAACAGATAAACCTTCCTCCCTTTTTTATATTCCTATTAACTTCCATATTCAGGGATGCTGCAACGGCCTTATGATCACTGATTCCCTGTTCTACACTTACAGAGTCGAAAAGTTCGGGTCGGTTTGTTATCAGTAGGTCCAAGATGTTATCTCCACTAGTCGGTTCTCTGTTTCATTGCTCGAGGTAATTTTCGGATAGTGGACTCAGTATAATGTCATTCGATGCTCTGTCCCTACCACCCGTCCTGAATATTTGAGTGTTCCAGTCTATATCTGGTAAATTGAAATGTCCACCTATGACATGCTAAGAAAATTAAGTGAAATGTATTCCAAATTTTCTCTCAGTTGTTCTGCCACTAATGCTGCTGAGTCGGGAGGTCGGTAAAGGGAGCCAATTATTAACCTAGCTCGGTTGTTGAGTGTAACCTCCACCCATAATAATTCACAGGAACCATCCACTTATGCTTCACTACAGGATAAACTACTACCAACAGCGACAAACACGCCACCACCGTTCGCATGCAATCTATCCTTGCTAAACACCGTCTGTGCCTTTGTAAAAATTTCGGCAGAATTTATCTCTGGCTTCAGCCAGCTTCCTGTACCTATAACGATTTCAGCTTCGGTGCTTTCTATCAGCGCTTGAAGTTCCGGTACTTTACCAACGCAGCTTCGACAGTTGACAATTACAATACCGATTGCTGCTTGGTCCCCGTATGTCCTGACTTTGCCCCGCACCCGTTGAGGCTGTTGCCCTTTCTGTACTTGCCCAAGGCCATCTAACCTAAAAACAGCCCAGCCCACGCCACACAACCCCTGCTACCCGTGTAGCCGCTTGTTGCGTGTAGTGGACTCCTGACCTATCCAGCGGAACCCGAAACCCCACCACCCAATGGCGCAAGTCGAGGAATCTGCAGCCCACATGGTCGCAGAACCGTCTCAGCCTCTGATTCAGACCCTCCACTCGGCTCTGTACCAAAGGTCCGCAGTCAGTCCTGTCGACGATGCTGCAGATGGTGAGCTCTGCTTTCATCCCGCTAACGAGACTGGCAGTCTTCACCAAATCAGATAGCCGCCGGAAGCCAGAGAGGATTTCCTCCGATCCATAGCGACACACATCATTGGTGCCGACATGAGCGACCACCTGCAGATGGGTGCACCCTGTACCCTTCATGGCATCCGGAAGGACCCTTTCCACATCTGGAATGACTCCCCCCGGTATGCACACGGAGTGCAGATTGGTTTTCTTCCCCTCTCTTGCTGCCATATACCTAAGGGGCCCCATTACGCGCCTGACGTTAGAGCTCCCACCTACCAGTAAGCCCACCCCCTGCGACCGCCCGGGTCTTGCAGAACTGTAGAACTGAGATGTTGGATCACGAAGGGATAACCGGAATCGTATAGTGACTTTCTGCCAGAGATAGTTGACAAGAAAACTAGTGAAAGAAGTACGATTTAGCTATCAGCAAATGTCTTTCCGGTATGCCCAGGTTCAGCGAAAGACCCAAGAAACAAAAGTGGCAGCTTAGGGGAGGCAAGTTGTGAGGGTTGCCACAACTGCAGGGTACCATCAGGACGTTTTACAACTGGTAGCGTCGCCTACGGCGCCAAGCTAGGAAGGACGCCATGGCCGCCCGAGTGGAAGTTTTGTGTATAGTACGTATTACAATCAGCTGCGATAACTGACATGGGTGTAAGCGTACATTGGAAGGCGCTGATGGAGAGGTGGGGGGGGGGGGCTTAAAAATGTTCAAATGTATGTGAAATCTTATGGGACATAACTGCTAAGGTCATCAGGCCCTAAGCTTACACACCACTTAACCTACATTATCCTAAGGACAAACACACACACCCATGCCCGAGGGACGACTCGAACCTCCACCTGGACCAGCCTTACAGTGCACGACTGCAGCGCCTTAAACCGCTCAGCTAATCCCGCACGGCGGGGGGGGGGGGGGGCTTTGTCAAGTGATAAGTTGCCACTTGACCGAGTAATAGCGGCTCCAAGTCACGAAATCTGTTTCTGTTATCGGTGGGAGGTGCGTCTTACTGGACGCTCGCCCCTCCATGCAGCAATCCATTCACATCATTTGCGGAGGATGACATGGCGGTGGGCCCTGTAGATGAAGTTTATCTCACATCTGCCTCCACGTTAGTTCTTTGAACAACAGCCGCAGGAGTCAACATAGGAGTGAAGACAGCTGCTAGAGATGCAACGGAAAGGGTAGTACCGTACCATTGTCGGTTTGAAGGACTGCTTTGAATAACCTGGAGATCAGAGAGCAGCCACAGCTTGTGCAGCCAGCAAATGAGAGACTCCATCCTTGTCTTCCGACTTTATTTGATGAACAGTTGCTGCGTATCGTAGTAAAACCTCTTAGAACTACATGTCCGGAATGGAATACAATAGACAGCTTGGCCCGAGACAATGGGAGGCAATGATTGGGGTCATGTACGCCAGAGTTGCTATTTGCGCTAAAGGGTTCTTCTTGAATGGGGACCTAATGTCAATGCTCACTTCTCAGATTACTCTCCTGACTCTAATTCTCCTACAGTTGCAGAAAACTACTTGAAATTTGCTTCCACTGATATACCCCATTGTATGCCGCATGGGCTTGGACCGTCTTAACTTCTTACTGAATTTTTTGCACATTGTCGATCATAAGTTCTGCCCGCTCTATTTTATATCTTGTTCGTATTCCAGACAGCGATCAATCACAATCTGAGCGATCCTATCGATGTAGGAAACACCATTCCCAGGAAAGATTTGCTGTACTTGTGATGGTAAAGTATTGCGGTTGGTATTGTGTATGGACGTTGAGATCTCGCGGACCAAGGATCTACTTCCAACAAATCAAATATACACTATGTGATCAAAGGTATCCGGACACCTGGCTAAAAATGACTTACAAGATCGTGGCGTCTTCTGTCGGTAATGCTGGGATTGAATATGGTGTGAGCCCACCCTTAGCCTTGATGACAGCTTCCACTCTCGCAGACATACATTCAATCATGTGCTGGAAGGTTTCTTGGGGAATGGCAGCCCAGTCTTCACGGAGTATTACACTGAGGAGAGGTATCCATGTCGGTTGGTGAGACCTGGCACGATGTCGGCGTTCTAAAATATGCCAACGCAGTTCCATTTGGTTCAGGTCAGAACTCTGTGCAGGCCAGTCCATTACAGGTATGTTACTGTCGTGTAACCACTCCGCCACAGACTGTGCATTATGAACAAGTGCTGGATCGTGTTGACAGATGCAATCGCCATCTCCGAAATCCTATTCAACAGCGGGTACCAAGAAGTTGCTTAAAACGTCAATGTACGCCTGTAATATGATAGTGCAAAGGAAAACTACAAGGGGTGCAAGTTTCTCCATGAAAAGCACGACCACACCATAACATCACCGCCACCGAATTTTACTGTTAGCATGACACACGCTGTCAGATGACGTTCACCTGGAAGTAGCCATACCCACCCCCTGCCATCTGATCGCCACATTGTGTACTGTGATTCGTCACTCCACTCAACGTTTTTCCGCTGTTCAATCGTCCAATTTTTACGCTCCTTACACCAATCGAGGCGTCGTTTGGCATTTAATGGCGCGATGTGTGGCTCATAAGCAGCTGTTTGACCATGAAATCCAAGTTTTCTCATCTCCCAGCTCACTGTTAAAAGTACTTGCAGTGGATCCTGATACACATTCGAATTCCTGTTGGACGGTCTGGATAGATGTGTGCCTATTACACATTACTACCCTTTCGGCGGTCTCTGTCAGTCAACACACGAGGTGGGCCTGTACGCTTTTGTGCTGTACGTGTCCTTTCACGTTTCCACTTCATTCTCGCATCGGAATCAGTGGACCTAGGGATGTTTACGAGTGTGGAAATCTCGCGTACAGACGTATAACACAAGTGACACCAAAGCACCTGACCACGTTTGAAGTCCGTGAATTCCGCGGAGCGCCCCATTCTACTTTCTCAAGATGTCTAATGGCTACTGAGGTCGCTGATATGGAGTACCTGGCAGTATGTGGCAGCACAATGCACCCAATATGAAAACCGTATGACTTTCGGGGTGTCCGGATACTTTTGATCACGCAAGTGCTTTCTCATTTATGCCATGTAGTAAAACACACGCCTCCACCGTACCGCATCAAGGAGTGGAATATGATCAGAACCGATCCAGAAAAGCCTCAACATGGCCAATGAGTTCTGTTCTATTAAGTTCATTAAATTATTTTATTGTCCATCGCCCGTGTCTTGTAACCCACATAAAAATCGTCTCCGTCGGCAAGGACGTTCTATAACTCAGTTATATTTCTTCTCTATTTCTGTTCAACTTCGATTTTCTTCATTAGTTTGGAATTTAATTTTGAAATATTGTTGCAGGTTCTTTTATCAGCGTGAGAGGGAAAAACTGGTAGTAGAAAAGCAAGAATGAAGACAGTAATGAACTTGCTCAATAATTCTGAACGCCATCAAAACACTCCAATATTCTCCACACACAGGCAACGAGGAAAATAGTGTTCCTAACAAATCACCGGATATATAAAATTTTCCGCAAGAATTAATATACAGCTACTGAAAAAACTGTCACTTTTTATTTCAAATGGTTGTAAGTACTTTTTCTGATTCTAGGATATAATAATAAAACGTAACCCTTGCTAAAAATAGTCCTCGTTATTTAAGTAAATCATTGGACTTTTTTGTCGTATTATTGAAATGCACATATATAAACATCTGCATATGCGTTTGACTTTAACATTTATTCATCTTGTTTGCATCTCTATAATACATCAGTAACAACTGACTAGCATTCCAGCTCCAAAAACAAGCCAATATTGAACTTGGTTGTACAGAATTATTGCCCATATCCTGCAACAGCGATTGGAAACCCCGAGGACAATACGTGAACGTTTCTGTGAAAAGCAATGACCGTCGAAGCATTTGCAGCTATTGGCCGTTGTGACGGCGCAACTCGGTCTTCAGAAACATCACGTCTTCTTCTTGTGATCCCCAGTTATATGAAGAACAAGAACAAATTTTGTTATATTTACAAAAGTTGCGTACTATTACTTTAAAACATGATAATCGTTGCTTCCAAGGTTCTCGAGTATATTGCCGGATTCAGTCGTCAATGGTCTACCATATTTCGGCCGACATCCGTTCCGCCATCATCAGATGGTCCTCATAGAATTGAATGTGGACTGGCGGGTTCAAAAAATGTTTCAAATGGCTCTGAGCACTATGGGACTTAATATCTGAGGTCATCAGTCCCATAGAACATAGAAATACTTAAACCTAACTAACCTCAGGACATCACACACATCAATGTACGAGGCAGGATTCGAACCTGCGACGGTAGCAGCAGCGCGGTTCCGGACTGAAGTGCCAAGAACCGCTCGGTCACAGCTTCCGGCAGAACGGGCAGGTATAAATACCTCCAGCACGCAGCAGACAAGTCAATCCATTACCACCATTTGATGATGGAGGAACGTATGTTCGTCGAAATATCGTGGATCTTCGACGACTGAATCCGGCTATACAATCGATAACCTTGGGTACGGCATATACGCCGGGAAAGTCTCGGATTACTTAATAAACTTGGCTAAATGCGTAGTACATACTGTGAAACGTATAGGTTAATGTTAGTCAGGGCCATTCTTTTGTAGGGATTCTTGAAAGTCATATTGCGTTGCGCTAAAACTATTGTGTGTCAGGTTAAGCACAGTCTTTTGTATAATTTCTCTAAGGGGACGTTTCATATGTCGACCCTTAGCCGAGGACATCTCACTGGAATCTTCTGATTTTTTCTTGTAGTTTGTGTAATTAGTGTAGCTTTTGTTTATTACTAGCGCGTAATTATAGAGAGAATTTCCTTTGTAGTTGTAGTTTTTCATTGTTGTACAGTAAAACAGTTGTGGCATGCATGTAGATTTGCAGCAAGTATTTCGCAGCTGCGCTTGCAGTTAACTAGATATTATTTTCAGTGCTATGTTAATGTCTTCTCTTATTTTTGCTCTTCAAATTGTGCTTTTCTGTGTTATCGTGTGAAATATTGTGACAATAATGGCGTGTGAAAAACGTAACACTAGGCTCGAAAGTAAACTGAGAAATTATAGTGACGACGAGCGTAGCTTATCAGCACCACTGTGTAATGAAGTAACAGACATTCAAAGTAGTAATTTGGTAATAGTGCATAGGGAAATGGAGCGGGCGGCAAACAATGGCGTAGACAGTGAAACAAATAGTGAACAGGGAAGCATTATCGATCGATCGGTCGGCAACAGCTCGCCTCAGGAATCGGGAATGACAGGACACAATCTTGCAAATACTGCAGATTCAGGTTTTGGGTCCTCACCGTTTTCTCAAATAAGTCAAGACACATTTTCTGCTTGTCAAAATGTCAATGTTGCCGGTGCAAATTCACTGCCGAAAGCACTGAGGAACATGTTTCAGACACCAGTGCATTGTTATTACAGTTAATGCAACAAATGGGACAAAAGCTACAAAGGTTAGACACAATGGAACAAAATCAAAGACAAACGCAGCAAAAGCTTCAAAAGTTAGACACAATGGAACAACACCAGAGACAAACGCAGCAACAGTTAGACGCAATGGAACAAAAGCTTCAAAAGTTAGACTCAGTGGAACATACGCTTGAACAAACACGTGAAGACTTAACTACTGAGTTACATAACATCGAATCGAAATGTCAAAAAGTCTGTAATGACGTAAAAACACAAATTTGTGAGCATTTCCAACCTATTTTCTCGCGGCATGAAAATGCATTACAGAATCACGAAGCAGCCATAAAAGAACTGCAAACCATTGTTCATGAAAATCACGACACCTTGCAAGCTAAAATTGACTGAGTTGCATCTACCGATTCGGTTACGCAACTTGCAAAAACTCAGGAAAATTTAAAGGACACAGTAAATACTCTGAAACTTGATTCTGAAAAACACACTGAGGAAATAAGTACACTATCGAAGAAAGTAGCCGAACTTTCGGATCAGTTCACTAACTTATCTACAAAGGTAGATGATGATCTGAATGACACAAGACCGGTAGTTTTTAATGACACAGAAGAGTGCGAACAAATTAGGAAATTCAAACAAAATCAGAATCAAATAAATACGCAACACCAAAGAGAAATCCGGGAGGTACAAGATCAGCTGACACAGATAATACAAGAATTACGTATTTCAGAGGACACTCGCGCCCCAATACGGGAAGAGGGACATAGAAATACGGAAAAGCCACAAAATAATAACACAGGGCATTTCGGAAACTATGAAAGAAATTGGCAAGGTGCACCGAATTTTGAAATGGAACCGCCGAAACGACGTAACAATGACCGATATGCGACTCGCCGACATGATGACTTTGACTATAAGCTGTTCATTACTACACGTAAATTCAAAACATTTAAGAATTCTGGCAACGACATTCATCCACAAGCATGGCTCCATCAATTCTCTCATTGTTTTCCTCCCAACTGGTCGTTAGAACACAGATTAGAATTTATGTGTGGCTACTTAGAGAATGAACCAGCTGTAAGAATGCGATCGGTCATTCACGATTGTCACAGTGAAGGAGAATTTTATCATGCCTTCCTTTCAGCATATTGGTCTCAAGCTACACAAGACCGAGTAAAACATAGCATCTTAATGATGAAACATTTCGAACAATCTGAATTCTCCAGTCTTGTGAAATATTTTGAAGACATGTTGCACAAGAATCAGTACCTGTCAAACCCATACAGCCCCTCAGAACTCATCCGCATTTGCTTAATCAAATTACCTGAACATTTACGACATATTATTTTGGCAGGACGTTGCAAAGACGACATTGAAGCTTTTCAGGGACTGTTACAAGAACTGGAAATTGACACTGACAATCGGGGAACGCGAAAACAGGAGCACAACAATTACAGATCACATCCGTCACAATTCCGCGATGACAGAAATAATATACAACAAGGCTATTCTTTCAACGTAAATCGTGACCGAAACAGACACCACCCGTATGACAACCGTTGGCAGAGTAGTAATAATTACAGGGAAAGATCACCTCTCCGCGGTAATGACTATCACAGAGACAATCAGAGAAACAGACAATGTGGGAACCAAAATAATTGTTATAAGGGGACGTTTCAATACATTTGTACGGCTGCTGAGAGAAAGATTAATTGTTTCAAAGCTATATCAGTCACCTTAAATTACATTTCCTCAAGTATCTTCGCTGTAGCACTAATCGTATTTTTATCTACTATCTTCTTTTCTCTTCTTTCTCATGGCCTTCAGAGGATCGGTTTCTGTTCTGTACATGGCAGTGTTAGTGGTATAGTGTGGCGGGATGCCACTCCTATAGGCACGTCTTACCATTGGAACTGACACTGTGTACCTGATTCGCCTGCGTCTTCCGTTAACCTTTGAGACTGGACGTGGTGACCTGATGTTATTCAATATTGCTTTTAAGGTACAACTGTCAAGCACTGTGTTTGAACATGATTGTGTAATAGGGGTACGCCAAGCTGGCTACTCCTTCTGCAGCAATGCTGAAAGCCTTGTCAGGAATGTAGTCATTGTACATGAAGGCTTGCAGTGGAAGTCACTAGAATGTACGATGGCAAGAAGACCGGGTTCCGACCACCACGTGGCATTACCGAGAGGGACCACCATCTTGTTCAGCGTGGCGCTCTGGGGCATCGTACTGCATCTGAAGCAGCGATCTGATGAGCAGTTGGTACAACAGTGACCCAACTAACCGTCACAAATCGGTTACTTCAAGTACAGCTCCGAGCCAGACGCCTTGTAGCGTGCATTCCATTGACCCCAAACCACTCCTACTTGCAGCTTTAGTGATGTCAAGCGAGAGCACAATGGAGAGCAGGTGGGAGGTCTGTTGTGTTTCTCATGAAGTCTTGATCTGCCTCGGTGCCAGTGATGGCGTGTGCTGGTTACAAGAAGGCCAGCTGACGCTATGCCACCAACCTGGCTGTGCGCTGGACACACTGGATATACACCTGGACTTACGGTCTGGGGTGCGATTTCGTAGGACACCACGAGCATTCTCGTGGTTATCCCACGTAGTCTGGCTAGAAAGCTGTACATTAGCCTGGTGAGTCGACCTGTTGTGTTGCTGTTCACGAGCAATATTCCAGGATGTGTTTTCCAATGGGATAACGCTCGCCCACAAGCAGCTGTTGTAACCGAACATGCTCACCAGATATGTCTCCAGCCTCGCACGTATGAGAGATCGTCGGGTGGCAACTGCAGCGTCTCCCACAAACAGCATTAATCGCCACCGTACTGACCTACCAAGTGCAACAGGCATGGAACTCCCTGCAGTTGTACGCAACAATGCACACACATTTACACTCGTGAATTAAAAGTTCTGTCAGTTATACTGTTTATTAATGTCCGAGCGTTCCACATATGCGATGGCCTATAGCGCTTACAACAGCCTGTGATCTTGCAATGTTAATCACTTAAATATGTTACTTAGACAAAAGAATTCTCGAAATTTCATTACTCTTCACTTATTAATTTTTGGGGAAGTGATCTTTTTTCTGTAAGTATATTTACAAATTGAGAAGACTAGAGCTACTAATTATGGGGAATGTCGGAGACGTAACTACTGTGTATCCATCGGTCAAGTGTGTTCCTGAAGAAGTGTTCCCTGCGTCTACCAGGTGCGAATTTCTATGATAAAATCCCAACCCAACCACAACAAATGTTTTTTTGTGCCAGCCCATTAGGGGATCGTACCTCCTTTGACATTATTTTTCCTTTGAATCTAACTTTTGCAATATTGCTGTTTTTGAATAAACTTTCCGAAATGAGTTGATGAGAGACTGGCTCTATTTGGCTATTCGTCTTGAGGTAAAGGTAACTTCTTTTTCAAAGAAATAGTACCTAGATAAATGCAGATCTACAATTTGTGGACTCACTTTTCAGGGAACACCGGTGTTTATTAGGCAAGCAAGGCCTGTTTGACCCTCGACTCCCGCGCCTGAGCGAGCAATAGTTCTTCTTAGCGCTAACCCGTTAGCGAACCGCAGCTATGTCACGTTTTGGTTTTACGAATCTTTGGCTTCCATACCATGACTGGACGAAACTTTCCACTTCTGAACCAACGCTCAACTACTTTTAGAGAGCAACCCCAGCACCAAACATTATAATTATTGTTTCCTCTGTTATGAGGGTTGCTCCTTTACATGCTACAGAGTTAACATAGAATGATGTTGTCTTCCACTGGCAGCTGCAGATGCTCATTCAACTGTACCATCTTGGACTAGGTTTACGAAGTATGCAATCAGTTTTAGTACAGGTTATGTCACAATAGGGCAAATATGGAGAGTTTCTCAATTTCCTTTTTCATGGCGCTATACTGGCTTAGTTTTAAACATCCAAATTCTGATACAAACGGCAGCTGCAGCTTCAGGATTTCCTATTAGGACTCCAAATGGTTGTCGTCAGAGATAGCTGTTGGTCTGTGCACTATTAATTAGTTGATTAATTAATTAAAGAGAATGGCAAAGTGTGTCCCCTCGGTAAATGTAATAGCTCTGTTTCTCACTTGACTGGAACATCATTATAGGCTGACCTGGCCGCCGGAATGAGTGCGGAATGCCTGAAACCACGATTCACCCGATATCAAAGCATTTAATCACGGCCACACAGTGGGTGCACGATGATTACGACACTCAGAAGTTACTTAGCTTTGCATTATCATATGTCACGATATATACACTGTAGCGTGACTACATAGATTCGAGGTACACCTTGTAATAGAACTGGTCATTATCTACAAAGAAATATAGATTATGGTAAAATTGTGATGTCTGATGTACGTTTCTCACTTTTATCGAATTTATATATCTGGAACGGTGAGGTAGCAGCTGTGGCCTTGCTCATCTCTCCCAGTTCTTCTCATCTTTTCCTTTCATCCTCGGAATATGAAAACTGGACTTTTGTAACAAGTGGCGTGCATAGTATTAAATTTAAGAGACGAATACCGTGGCTGCGTGATCTTATGCCAATTTAATTTCATGACTGTTTCCCAAATCCTTACACTCTTGGGAAACAGTAGCGCATGTTTACATAAAGTCGAGTGAATGATAAATGGTTCAAATGGCTCTGAGCACTATGGGACTTAACATCTTAGGTCATCAGTCCCCTAGAACTTAGAACTAGTTAAACCTAACCAACCTAAGGACATCAGACACATCCATGCCAGAGGCAGGATTCGAACCTGCGACCGTAGCAGTCGCGCGGTTCCTGACTGAGCGCCTAGAACCGCTAGACCACCGCGGCCGGCTGCACAAGGGTTAAGGAAGTCCGATCCAAATGCAGGTTTGATTTCTGCCGAGTATTAACAGAGTGAAAGTTGCTTATTCTTGGGAAGATAATATTCTCAAAAAAAAATGACAGTAAGTAATACATATATTGAAAGGCCAGTGTAAAAATACCCATACTCGTGAACAGGGGTCAACAAGAAGTTAGAGAGCTTACACCACTTATTGCCCGAACCTCCCGTTTCTGAGCCAAAAATATCCTTTTAGAATGGGGTTACCCCAAAATATAGTACCATACGACATAAGAGAATCAAAATAAGCAAAGTTGACTAATTTTCGTGTCGAACGATCACTCACTTCAGATACCTTTCGAATAGTAAAAACGGCAGTATTAAGTTTTTGAACAATATCCTGAACGTTGGCTCTCCACGCCAGCTTACTATCTACCTGAACACCTAGAAATTTGAACTGTTCAGTTTCACTAATCATATGCCCGTTCTGTGAAATTAAAGTATCAGGTTTTGTTGAATTGTGTGTTGCAAACCGTAAAAACTGAGTTTTACTGTGATTTAGCTTTAGTTTATTATTTACAAGCGATTAACGTATGCCATGAACTGTACTATTTCAAACCGAGCCATCTTTCACACAACATCCTTTACTACCAAGCAAGAATCATCAGCAAAGAAATATTTTAGAGTTACCAGTAATAACAGAGAGCATATCATTTATATAAATAAGGAACATTTATGTCTTTTAGGAGGCGTCGGTTTGGCACCCAATAGCACAACGGCCTTTACCTCATAAGACCTCACGTCCTGAATAGCTGACTACAGGGGGCTATGTGTCACAAGCGCCGCCCTATTCGGCATTGTTTTCTGCCATGGAGAAGAAGACGCCACTCTGGATTCCAAGCATGGGAAATAATTTGCGTGCGTCCTCCGTAACTCGAATCACCAGTGATGGTGGTCAAAGGACACCTCTTTAAGCAGGAGTGGTCGTTTTTACTACTGTGTATGAGTGGACGGTAGATTTGGCCTTTGAGTGCCATATTCAACAACTGGCGGAGGAGGAAACACGCTTTCTTGCCCGCTCTCTGATGGAGAATGTAAAAAGTATTTACAGAACAGAACTTTTATGGAGTACGAGAGACATCTTCAGTCACTATTCCGGCTTAGGCTCTCTCAGAGAGTCAGGTTGAGGGCGCTTGAGTAATAGTTCCTTCCGGTTGCCAGCTGGAGATAGATAGCGGCTTTTAGATTTTAGGAGCTGTGTGTAAACACAGACCACACTATTATGGAGCCACTGTCAGCTTACACAGTGCCTTGTTAGAGACTTGGGACCATGGCTTCGTGAGGTCTGCACCACATTGGAACCCAACAATCAGCTTTAACCAACAGAAATTGGTATCATGTGACCGGACCACGGTTTTACAATCGTCCAGGGTCCAACAGATAGTGATGAACCCTTGAGAAGCACTGCAGGCGATGTCGTGCTATTATCAGAGACACTTGCGTGGCTCGTCTGATGCCATAGCACATTAACATCAAATTACGCCGCACTTTCCGAACAGATTCTTTCGTCAAACACATCACATTGATTTCTGCGCTTATTTCCCGCATGTTGCCTTTCTGTTAGCACTGCACTGATAATTCTATTCAAACGCCGCTGGTTGCAGTCGTTAAGTGAAAGCCGTCCGCCACTGCATTGTCCGTGGTGAGAGGCAGTGCCTGAAATTCGGTATTCTCGGCACACTCTTGACATTTTGGATCTCGGAATATGGAATTCCCTTATAATTTCTGAAATAGAATGTTAAATACGTCTACCTCCAACTACCACTCCGCGTTCAATTTTTTAATAATTTTTTTCCACGATTTTCGGGTTTCTTACAATCAGAGGCATGGAAATCATAAGATTACGTTCGCATCCTATAAAGAAGCATTACATGGCAACAGGGATATGTTTTGAAGTTAAACATAAATATTTGCAAGGAGAAGCAAGAAGCCTGTTAGAAGCACTACTGTAAGACAGACGTGCCATGAGGCACTAAGAGTTTACGACAAGGGACAGTGACAGTAGTGCACTGTACCGGTCGTCATGAAACTAGGGCGATCGGGCTCATGTCACCTAGTTACAGTGTTACTGGTTAATGACCTTTACAAATAAATATTAGACATCTACATTTGTAATCTAGATTATGATGGAACGGGTTTCAAAAGAAAATTCTCGCCAATCGTCACGAAAAAGAAAGTAAAACTTAAGGTTGCAAGGAATTTCGAACAAAAAGTACTTTAGTCCCACCTGTGGAAAAATAAAGATGCACTTCCATAGATGAACTGGAAATATTTATGATCCTCAAAGTTTATAGACCCATACGACACACATTTAATTGATGAAATATAAATGTATTCCGAGATAAGAACCTAAAATATCATAAGAAGTATGAAACTCTTACCCCTGTGTAACTAAAACTCTCATTGCTAACGATTTATTTTTCTGGTGGGCTTAGTACAATGACTCAGCGAGGAAGCTCTAACAGAAACCATAAAATTAATTCTGGTAACATGCCAGACATCATGACTCCATCCACAGCAACATTCGCATATCAACGGCAGGATTTTCTTCAAATTGCTCTCCATAATATGGCCGAGAATATTCCCTATCTTCCGAAATGATTATAATTGCGCCTGTTACACACTTTTTAGCGATGCACAAACGCATAAAATATCAACATACATTTCAGAAAAGTACCTGTTCATACATTCAGTCCGCAGCTCGTGGTCGTGCGGTAGCGTTCTCGCTTCCCGCGCCTGGGTTCCCGGGTTCGATTCCCGGTGTGGTCAGGGATTTTCTCTGCCTCGTGATGACTGGGTGTTGTGTGCTGTCCTTAGGTTGGTTAGTTTAAGTAGTTCTAAGTTCTAGGGGACTGGTGACCATAGATGTTAAGTCCCATAGTGCTCACAGTCATTTGAACCATTTTTGATACTTTCAGGCCATCAGCTTCCTTAGAGTAGCGCCAAAATCTTATATAGGTCACCTCAAAAATACCAATGCAAACTTTGTGGACAGGTTTCTTCTAAGGTGGCAGAATAAATGAAAGTCAATTTCGCACCTTCCATAAGAGTTCTATATGTCGTAATGGGAAGGTGAATATGACACCTAACTTACTTCAGCTGTAATGAGCATATTTGCCTATAAGTAAGTAATGCAAAAGGGATGACACAAGCAGCGAGAGGAAATGTTCTGTGTGGAATTAAGTGCGGGCAGAAGCAGTGGCCGCACCACGGGAGCACCACGAAAAGCTCTTAGGGGGGGGCCTGCAGTGGGAGTCAGCGACCGGACAGGTGACATACTGGAAAGCAAGTAACGGGCCACCAGAAGTAGGACAGAAAGAAGCTTTAGGAAACTGCGTTTCGGAATTCCAAGTGGATACAAACAAAACCAGTGACATAGTTGATCCCGTGAACAACAAATGGTACACATGTGATGTACGCATGTAACTTTTAGGCGTCTGGAGCGGGTGCAAAACGTCCGATTGGCGGAAACGAACTAGGAACGAGTAATCTGTCGAGATTTCTATGCAGTTCAATGGTGTCAGTACTGCGTTCACTGCGGTTGACATTCAGGTAGATATTAGCTGAAGCGTTATTGAGTTCCAACTGTGGAGAAACGACCCAGCCAGATAGTTAATTGTTCCTGCGAGGACAGAGAGGGCATTTTAATATGCACGCTGCTCCAGCCAAGAGCGCGCATATCATCATATTCCAAGACTAGGAATGAGTATACATTTTCCCGCATAACGAGAAATATAGGAAGAGTTTCCGCTGGAAAAATCAGCAAAGGCTTAAATAGTTTTTATAGGGATTTCAGTGGGCGAGAGTAGCTATGCAGACGACACCTCACAGCAAAGGTAAATACAGCGAGCAGAGGCGTAAACTTGTTGGTTCATCAGCTTGCGTCCACTGCAAACTTGGTTGACCTTTTGCTCAACTTATCACAAAACTACCCATCCTCCATAGACTTGATTGTCATCCTAAATAGTACCGAACTTTGAACCGGAATCGGATGATTGATCGTAGTGCTGGCCAACATCATGATCAATTTCATAAGAACAATTTTGTAAGGAAACTTATAGTTAAAATTTACCATTGTTGTGTTTATGATTATTTCACTTTCTGAGCATGAGATTCGTTCGTTTGACAACTGTCGTAACATTGTCACATTGTAAACTGTCTAAATGCATGTATTTCTGTGATAAGATTGCATCATTAAACCAAAACTGTTTACAGTTTACACTGTTGTTGTTCCGACCTCAAAACCTTACACCCTTACACCACAACAAGGGTGCTCAACTTGTTCTCCTCTTGCATCTAAATAGGCAAGCACTCATTGAATCATGCACCGTCACACCTTTTGAAATACTCCCTCACGGTTTTGAATGGTTTCACTGCCTTTCATGAGTCATCGATGAACAGTTTCTGCATCTTGTTGGTGTGCAGCGTATAGCAGTTGTTTGAGGTGCCCTAAGAGGTAATAATTCTCTGCATCCATCTTTCTCCATCTGTCATGGCAGATATTAGGCAATTCATCTCGAATACTGAGAGAGAAATGTGTACGAACCACATATTTCTCCTTATTTTCCAGGGCACTTCATCCAGTAGATCTTGGAGAGAGTTCAGAGAAAAGTCCCTGTAGACAGCACCTGTAAGACACGCTTGGAGAGCGTATGCCCCTACCAGATAGTTGATTACATTTCCAGCCCACACACCAATCTTAAATTGATGCCGACGTCTAGCTTCTACTGTAGCGTGACAGCGATTGCACCTATGTGTTCGTTGTGGAAATTTGTTATTCCATCTTCTTCAATCCTTCTCCAGCCTGTAAACAAAATCGAAGAGACAGAAAACGGATTGGCAGTTTTTGCAACAAGCCATCGACCAAAGTTCTTCCATAATGGGTAATCGGCAGGTATAAAGTCTTGCAGACGCTGAAAATTATATGCATCCATGAGTTTCTCGTGAAGTATCCTCCATGTTTGTACCACATGTCGCGGCGCTACGTGGTTCTACAGACCGTAGGACGAGTTCTTCCTGGTCAGGCGTATAAACACACGTGACCACCCTCTATCAATTGTCTGTGCTGCCACGGATCCTGTCTCGGCAACGTAACGATACAAACCAAGGCCGGATGGCTCTACAGTGTTCAGCCTATAAACAACGTTTGGCACGTCCGTGAAGTCCAGCATCCATTACCATTCGCCTCGTCGTTCATAAAAATCATATCTACTTAGTCAAGAAGTGAATATTCAGCCATGCACGAACGGAGCACTTTCACGTAACTCTCAACCTGTAGCACATGTACACGGTTTAGACATCGAAGAGAGACCAATGACCGCGCGACTGCTACGGCCGCAGGTTCAAATCCTGCCTCGGGCTTGGATGTGTGTGATGTACTTAGGTTAGTTAGGTTTAAGTAGTTCTAAGTTCTAGGGGACTGATGACCACAGCTGTTAAGTCCCATAGTGCTCAGAGCCATTTGAACCATTTTTCTAGAGACCAATGACGAATGCAAAAAGTCCTTCTTCCCACACAACCCCATCAGGGATGCGATGAGTCACACGGGTGTATAGATGAGTGAAGTTGCCGGTTGGACCTGGAAAGCCGTTGAACGTCAACTTTTATCAGTATCTCGAAATCGATTTTCGGGAAAATGTTTATAAGAACTTCTCTTCATGTTTTTGTGTAAAGACCCTGTCGCCAAAGTTTGTAAAAGCTTTTCTGAAACACTATATATTCACTCGTATGGTTTTGCGACAAGCAAGTGTGTCTTGTAGGTAAGCCACAGGCCTTTTGCTATTAAGCAATAAATGCATAGTCCCAAAAATGAGTTCTCGAAACAGCGATGTCCCTCAGTTCCATTAGAAATTTAGTCCATCGTTACTTTTTATGAAGTTCAAAACGATGTATTTTGAAAAGCGAAGAACAGACGTTTCCAAGGATATAAACACAATTTCGTTTTGTAATTGGGCAGTCTATTAGTGGCCGTACGATAGCCACCTCTACTGCAAAATTGCACTGCCGTCCGGTGAACCCCTTCTGTATGGAAATCGTTAGTCTGAGTGAATGTGATTTCCCTTTTCTGTCCTTTACGGGCCGAATGAAAGACTGCACACATCTCTGAACAAGTTACACTGGGGCTTTACTGGTCTTTGTGGGACTCAACTGCTTCCGTCAACTTAAATTTATGTGCTTGTCTTCCATCTAGCTTCTTCAACAGGAGAAATTTTTAGTCAAACTTTAAAGTTCAGTATTATATACTACATCTTTGCGGCATTGGCAACTAAAGGACGGGACTGATGGATTGAGTTTGAGTTACCAAACTTTAATTACACATTTTTTTATCATAAGGAACAGTTTTCAAAAAAATGGTTCAAATGGCTCTGAGCACTATGGGACTCAACTGCTGTGGTCATTAGTCCCCTAGAACTTAGAACTACTTAAACCTAAATAACCTAAGGACATCACACACATCCACGCCCGAGGCAGGATTCGAACCTGCGATCGTAGCAGTCGCACGGTTCCGGACTGCGCGCCTAGAACCGCGAGACCACCGCGGCCGGCAACAGTTTTCAGGCACAGATTTTAACTCGATTTCAAATCAACACCCAGTTTTATAGATCAAGGGCCTCCTGAACACAAACACTTACTAGTATAAAAGGAACTGAAAAACATGTTAAGAAAATTAAAATACCATATTTCCAATTAGAACCATATTAGGGAATAGCTGAATAACCGAACTAACTTTACAGATAGGTTGAAAATCAAATTTGAAAATTTCTTGTGGCGTCTGAGAGATCAAATCCCTAAATACACAATTTTAAAGTTTAAGAACAGTAGCGACCCTTTTAGGAAGAATGTCGATATATACTGTTTCAGTTGGCTGCCATAACCTTCCCGCCCTCCCCCCACCTACCCCCTACCTACATCCTGACACAATAACACACATTGTACAGGAAAGTTACAAGGCAGTTCAGAATCTGCCACACAACACAGCCATACTCCGTCAACAATAATAACACGAATATAGATAATCATGCACAGGCCCCTCTCTTTAACACATAAAGTTACTACAAGCTGCATTTTAAATTTACTTAACATTCGCTGCTGGTAGTAACATTAACTCAATCGGTTATAAAGTGTTTATCCAAAACCTCTGCTCATTATTCACTCTGGTCAGCCACATCAACACAGTAAATTGTGAAAGTCGCTACTTAATTACAGTGTTTCCATGCCCAATAGAAAAACACCAGTGAACAGGGCCCACTGAAGTTTTATCTTTCTTAGCACAGCAAACCACATTCGGCCAGCCGTTGTGGCCGAGCGGTTCTGGGCGCTTCAGTCCGAAACCGCGCTGTTGCTGCGGTCGCAGGTTACAATCCTGCCTCGGGCATGGATGTGTGTGACGTCCTTAGGTTAGTTAGGTTTAAGTACTTCTAAGTCGAGGGGACTGATGACCTCAGATGTGAAGTCCCATAGTGCTTAGAGCTATTTGAACCATTTAAAAGCACACTGACATACTGCTCATGTCATATCATCATGTGTCCAAAATGGTAGAAAACACATGCACAGCTGCAAACCAGCATCGGCGATCCATATGCTCCACCATGCGAGGTGTGCGCTCTGCTCACTAGGCCAAGTGATCACATGTTTAGTATTCTTGTAATGCCCATTTAGGACCAGTATACGCCAAGATGTGCACTAGCAAAATACGCAGTGCTCCCACAGTACCTCTTCAATATCACTCATAACCATATGTAAAGCAAAACGAGTTCACGGAAGAAAGTGAAAGCGAACACAAGAATCGAGCGAATCGTGACGACAGACCAGCCGGTGCCTTATGCACGACACACGGCGTGTGGATTAGTATGGGAGCAAGAACAAGGTTGTAGATTCACGAAGAATGGAAAAAGATAGCTTCCACAAGTGAACCGCAGTGTACACCCGTGTGTGAGGGCACGTCGAATTCTATGGGAAGATGTATCTCGCTAGCTAACACGGACACGCTGATGAATCACTTGTTTCATGATGTATGCGTATGATGATAATGGACCTAAACTACACCTGTCATTGTCTCTTGGCGAAACAAGACACAAGAACCCGTTCTGTTGAAATGTGTAACCAACTATTCGCCTACAGGTTAGTCCAAACAAACTCTGCCTTTAGAAAGACAGTACATCATTCCCTGTCACTAGGCATTTCTACCACAATAGTTTCAATGACACTTTCCTGACGTGTTAGTGCTTCTGCAACCTTCCTGACTCCGATGTATTAGGGATACCCTAAACAGACACACAGCAAACATCAAGCACAAACGCATGTCCCCTAAAGAATAACCAGTAAGCCTCCGAGTCTTCAAAGAATCGAAAAACAGCTTCATACACCGGTTACAAATCCAGTGTCTTAAATACTTTATTTCAACTATGGAAGCGGCAAAAAGTTTAGGAAAGGCTTGATATTATGCTTAAAGTGTACTTGAAATCGCTAAGTACTTTCATTATGATACTCTGGGTGAGTGTAGCCTGTGTTATCTGCGTTCCGTTTTAAGGAAAAGCTAGCTTTTTACGTATCTTAATGTTTATGAAGCCATATCTCCTGAATTAATTCTCGTACAATGATATTATTTCTCAGCGACATTTAGTTGTATACGTGGATACTGTGAGCAACTTGCCGGCCGCGGTGGCCGTGCGGTTCTGGCGCTGCAGTCCGGAACCTCGGGACTGCTACGGTCGAAGGTTCGAATCCTGCCTCGGGCATGGGTGTCTGTGATGTCCTTAGGTCAGTTAGGTTTAAGTAGTTCTAAGTTCTATGGGACTTATGACCTAAGTTGTTGTGTCCCATAGTGCTCAGAGCCATTTGAACTGTGAGCAACTTTATTACCAATAGATGAGGTGGTAAGGAAGCAATAAATGAAAAGGTTATGCTGAAGTTTGACTACGTGAATAGCAAAAATACAACAGGGGATACGCTCCTTTTCCTTTTATCGTTTTCTCTAAGTGTGAGCGCGAAAAAGTTTCGTAAAGATTAGAAATTGTGTGTAATGTTCTTTGGAAATCGAACATTGGGGCTCCGCCATTAGTTACGCTGCCTCATGCCATAAGCAGTAACTATAGCACTTGTGTTAATAATGTGAGACTGTTAACAGAAGACTGGGTATTGACAGAATTTTAAATTTTTAAAATCGGTCAGTGATTAAGAGAAATCTTGAAAATAAATTTTCTGTTTTACTTACATGCGTTAGAGAGGCAATTATCAAATAGAACTGGTTTAGTAAAACAGATATATCTAGACGAAAGTCCATAGAAAAGTGTAGGATGGCGTTACGTGGATAGCGAGCAGTGAGTAACATCGAGACAAGCCCCCGATTACAGCGGCTGATTTGGCCTTTGCGGCGGCCGCTTGGCTGTTTTGTGGTGTATTGGCTAATGGGAGCACGGCCCATGTTAAGTTCTGTCGCTAATTTCCTTATTTTCGGCTCGTCTTAAAGCCTTTCGTCCTTCTTTTGTTTCTGTTGAACCCACATAGAGTTCTCAGTAGACTGTTCTTTCCATTCGATAACTTCTGTAACTGTTCGTCACGTCTGCATATGCTTTCAGAGCCAGCGGCGAAAAGTATCGCCTAAATCCTACCACATGAACCTTCATCTCACTTCCGACATTATGTACTGTTCACGTAACGGATTCACAGATGCACAGGTTGAATATCACAAGAACAACCGCTCTATCTTACACCCTTCTTCGTCCGGACGCATCACCGAATTTAGCCACTGTCGATCGTGGCCAGTGGTTGGACTGGTGAAGTCTTTATATGTCGCGTGCTGCTGATGCTTTTCCCCTTTACATTTAGGGCAGAGAGGAGGGTAAGGATGGTGGCAGACCTCGTGTGGAGACGTTAAGCTAGGCGGTCCCTTTGATGCTCTTTGGAGCTGGATACGTTCTCCCATCGTCGCCATCACGAACAAGCCACTACAGAACATACACATCCATTAGTCATCTATAGTTAACATATACACTTACGCACACATTTACATTACTTCGCGAAGGAGAGATCCGTGAGGGCGCCTAGGATAGACAAGTTCTTTCCTATTAGATCGACAGACCTCTCCTTTGGGGCCACCCAGGTATTCTTGTCACATGACTTTCCTTATGCACCTTCAGTGTAGTTCATACTTCTAGTCATCCGTAGTTCTATTTATATACTTTTGTGATTATTGCAGACCTCGTGTATTAGATTAAAAAGGTGTACCGGAATGACACTAAATCCTGGAGTTTTGTCTTTTGCTAATAATCCTCTTACCGAGTGAGCTACCCTGGAACGACTTTGGGCCCTCCCTCACAGCTTTTCTTCCTACTTGCTACGTTACTAATCTGCGAGGAAGTTTAGAAACAGGACCCACATGATTGCAGGGTGGAGGATGCATTGTGGCATCTTGCGTCACTTTGCAACATCCATCATTGTTTCTAGGGCGGAAAGTCTTATGAAACTTATTAACAGCCCCTCTGAAGTCTTTCCATCCTGGTGTATACTACTTTCGTCAGTAATTTGTTTGCATGAAGTATGACGCTAATTGTGCCATAGTTCCTGCGTGTACGAGAGTGTGCTAAAAATTAGTACATCCGAAATCTTTATGTGAATACTCTTAGGGATTTTTAAATGAACCAAACGTCATTAACAATGTACGTCTTCATTCTTCACGACTACATATTTGCAACCCTACGTCGCTAGACGTCTCAGAACTGTCGGGTATAATATGGCGGTATGTAACGTATCTATGTCGTTGCATGAGGAACGGCGTGCTGTAATCGAGTTTCGACTTAGAGGAATTTGTGCACACGTGGAATGCCCTTTCCGTCAGCAAGAGAATGCCAAACCACATACGAGCGGTGTGACATTTGTAACAATCCGACACCTTGATTCACTGTCATCGATCATACTCCATACAGTCCTGACTTGACTCCATTCGATTTTCATCTGTTTCCATAACTTAGAGAACAGTTTCGAGTAGTTAAATTCGATAGTGATGCTGCGGTGCAAGCTGATGTGAGGTTGTGGGAGCGTCAACAAAGTCAACCATTTTACAGTGACTGTATCAGCAAACTTGTCTCTCGTTGGTAGAAGTGTGTTCGACTTCGGGGTGACTATGTTGAGAAATCAGTAAGTAGACACCAAGAATAAGGATTCAGTATGTTATTAACGTTGGTTTTATTTTAAAATCTTCGAGAGTCTTCACAGAAATAATTCGGAGGCACTATATTCTGCACGCTGTGGCATATTTCCTTGCTATCTCTGAGCTTAATTATTTGACATTCTTCCGAAGATCAAATTTTATCTCTCCACTCTCAAAGCCTCTAGACACTAGATTAGATACTCGCTTCGTTGCAACATTCCACAATGCTGTAGCAATTCCGAAGGATTGTTATCTATTAGTTGGCCTTATTTGATGACAAGTCTTTCAAATCTTCGCAAAGCTCGGTATCTATCATTAGTTTCCCTATGAAGTACGGTCGACATTCAGGATTTTTTTTTTTTTGCAACATCAGCACACAGTTACTTTTTCTAGTAAAGGGCTTCAGTGCTCTGTTTGTATCTGTCCGTCCTTTCTTCCGTGATTAAATCTTACGCTATGGTGATAAACATATGCTGTTTCTTTCAATACTTCCATATGCCCTGTTACTGTATTCTGAAAAACGAAAACATTGTGATACAGACACCGTTTTATACATTATTTAAATTGACGTAAATTACAGTTAGCTAAGCACATGAAAATGTTTAAATCATAATATAATACTGGTATTATACAGCGTAGGGTAAAGCTAGGTCGATGTCATTTTCATACGCTCCCAAAACCCTTCAGTGCTGTGGATTGAACAATGGCAGCTGAAAACAGATTTCATTGCATATTGGACTTGCGACACATTTCTGTTAATGTGAGCTCGCTGTTAATTCTGGTATTGTCATTACGGACGGAAACATTTGTGTCGCGTCCCATGTGTTCGCTCGGCGGATTAAACCAGTCTATGCGAGCAACCGGCGCTATCAACTGACGTGGCACGCTGTCGGCTGTTCTACCTCGCACGCTGAGCAAGCTTGCAACAGTTTTTATTTTCTTTCTGGATATAAATGTATTTCTGTAACATGTGCAAGACTCACCAGTAGGATGCAGACTCAACAATAATTGCCTTGGGAAACATCTCGTTTGTTGTGTAGCATGTAAGTGAACGAGGAAACGTAGGAAGTAGAACGAATGGGCACGTACATTAAGTCCCGAGAGTGTCCTTCTTACACCTATAGCTAGAGAATAACTGCCATAAAAACAAGAAGGGGAAAAACTTTTCATAAATCACCGTCAACAAGTCGTAGATATGAAGTTCGTTTGAAAGTTCGATTGTGGAATCTGTAAGAGAAATTATTGACGTGTTTTAATCTCTCAGTACACCCAATGAAAAGCGATAAATATTTTATTCGCATTTTCGTAGCAGCTATCTGATATTTAATTCAGAATTTCCACAATCGCCATTATTATTTATTGCAAGTTTATTTATTTCCTTCTTTAATTATTCGTCGTTCAGTATTACAGTTTTAGAAGACACTCGTAACAATGAGAAAATATTTAATTGCTCACTGTTCTCAGAAAAATCCTTTTAATTCGTTCGGCGCACTCAGTTACACACAACTGGAAGTGAGGTGTTTAACGATTACAGCATTTAATACTAGAGGCAGTACTTTTGTTAGCACAAGAAATATACTGAATTCAAATGAACTGTCCTCTAGGAAGGCAAATGAGACATGTTTTTAGAGACAAGGATTAGTCACTTCTCGTACATTAGAGAAGATAGTGGTTCCAGTTTATCGTCAAGCAAGAGCGACATGTTTCTGAAGGTCCTCATTTCCTCCGCGAGATTTAGTGGTCAGCTTGCACATATAAAATTTAGCTTAAAAACAGTATGAGTGGAGGTAGCAGTTCCTGATTACTCGTTGGTAATGGTGTCGTGTACTGGAACCCACTGCAGCCAGTTATTTTAGGAGCTCCATAGTAACGCAGATGAAGTGTAATGACTAGCAGCAGTCTTTAAATGGTTAACACAAGTAATATCCACATCAAATTGAAAGTACTGGATAGAATCCATATCCAGAGTGTGCACTGAATGCATGCACTGTTGGATAGAGAGAAATGGAAATCAGTAGCACGACCACTGGGATTAGCTCGGTGGGCAGGCCAGTGACTATAGGTTTATATGATATGCTGACACACGTGTACCCCTGCAAAGGTCACAGCTTTCCTGCATACTTGTGGAGTGGAGTAGTTGCAAACACTAACCTTGCCCAGAGTATTAGCCTTTAAAGAAAGTATGAAGCTGCAGTTGTTAATGTAGTATCTTAAGACCCACTAATTAGCTTAGGTATTGGGTTATGATGTATGATTATAGTATTTGGAGTGAAGAGTTTTTCTTAAAAACATGTAGTAGATCTGTAAGCGATAAGAAATACAAGTGCGACCCATTGCTGAGTACAGTTCCAACGTTTGGACTTCACATCAATTAGCCATCAGTTCAGATTAACAACAAATTCACATATGCGTTGAGGAAGCAAGAGGAAGAAATGGTTAGACAGAGGGGGGGATTAAGTGCATAGAGATAAGGAGGAGGAGGAGATAGACAGAGACATGGTTGAGGTGGAATGTGAGCAATACACGTGCTGTATGCAAACATGGAGTCTAGTGTCTTATAAAAATGTATATATCGAAATATATGTATCTATGTAAGTTCAGCATCTCCTCCTAAAATACTGCATCGATTTAAACTACACTTCGTACTTAATTATAACACTTGATATCTAGAAAGAAGTACTTTGCAGGTAACAACCACCTACCTCTCAGACGGATAGGGGTGGGGTGAGAAAGAAGCCTAACACACAGCCTGCAAATACCTAGATTATATTCATTCTGCATTTGAGAGTGTGACCGCCTGGCGACTTGCAACATATCTTACACATAATTTTCAAATTCTCAGAAACTTTATCTACCTGCTCCCCCCCCCCTCCCCACCAAAAGGGGAGAAAGCAAAGAAGCACATCGCTTGTTGCGTTTTCGCTGTTCATGCATCAGGAACGACGTTTTAATTTATTACTACTTTACTACTAACCTGATTCGCAATTAAATTTGCACATAGAAATCCTATGCACTACTGGATGTATGTACCTGCAAAATTATATCATTGTACGACACATAGTTTAGTATGCATGACGTCACAAACACTGAGATGCGTGTCATACTTGGTTTTCTTGAAACGGAGTGCAAGTGATCGAGACTACATTCATCCAGTGTTAGATAATGAGAGCACTTAGCGACTTCCAGCGAGTTTCAGGAACTTAATCTCGCATACATGCTTAACGTCAAATTTTTAACACATTAATTGACAGTAAAATAAGTTTGAAGCTGCCTTATACTGATTAGTACGATTCCGTAAAGAGTTGAGGATTTACTGGTCACTCGCTATCTGGAAAGAAGCACTGTCGACTGTGGGATAAAGAACCATCTACGTCCGCAGGAGATGGGAATGAAAATGGAGTGACTTTCAAGCATAACTCAGGAAGACATGGTGCAATTTCAACAAAATTTGCTAGGCACATCATTTATTACTTATATATGTATGAAAATACTGTGTGAGTAGGCATCCCTTCTATCGCTAGGAGCGGCGGGTGTGAGTCAGAATGGTTGATGTAGAAATGATCGAAAACTATCTGTTCGTAATTATTTACTATGTTTTATTGACTATGAATAATTTTGAAAGTAAGAAGTCCAGTTTCTCTCTTATTTGTGCTTTTCATTGTGTCAACCATGTCTCCAGATTGAGCACTGCTGCGAAGCAATAATTTTGTCAACTTGTTTCCGGACCTAAGATGAAGCCTCCCGGCCGAACATTCAAATAAATTTACATCGTCTTTGGGGTTGTATGGTGTAAAACACTAGAGATTCGGACATATATGTGAGCAATATATATCTCATACGCGTATGTTCGACATCCCCTCCTAAGCCCTGCACATTACTTGTTATCTGGGAAGAAATACTGTTGGGAGTACAAGCCACCACGCTATCACTGAGATGAGGGTAGGTGTAATAATGGGGTGATGGACTGTGAAGGACAGAGGAGGAAGTGGACAAAGAGACGTGGGATGAGGTGATGAACAGAGGCGGGGGATACTGATACAGGGCGTATGGATACCGAGAGGGAGGAGGGGAACCTGAATAGAGAGAGGGGACAGGAGTACTCGGACAGCGACAAGAGGCAGACGGAGGTGGACTAATACAAAACTGAAATAAATTTACAAATACCTGGGTAACAACGTGCTTCTCAACTGGTGATGAGAACCAAACACGAGGGCCTAGCGATGATAGTGAGTTGTTGATGTGGATGCGTGACGGCAAAGTTCTTGGCGCAAAAACTAGAATTTTATGAGACATAGCTGAAAGTCGCAGTGTAATAAAAGTTTAACTACAAGAAAATATAGAAATGTCCGAGAACATGTACGCACGTACCCACAAAACTAAGAAAATCACAAATTTCGTCGAACCTAAAAACTGCAGTAAAGAAGGGAAAAGCAGTGGAAATAATTAAAATAGTATTATAGACTGCTGTAGCTGACTACTCACTGGACTAAAAGGTTGATCCAGCCACTCTGCCACAAACAAAACTCTTCAGCCAAAAGCTTCGGCAAGTTCAGGCTATTCACAAAATTTTAAAATTCTTACCACACTCGGCTCATCATCAGCTGAAATAGAGAGCAGATCTCACCCTAAATCTCATTGTACCGTCGTGTCACAACATTGAATGCAATCAGTTGAAATGTGGCATATAGTGATAGTGATTTATGCACGACAACCGTCTCAGAAAGGCAGATCCATTAGCCGAAGCATAGACTCATGCGTTAGGACAGAGTGCCGGATTCAGGAGCGATTCATGGACGCTTCATCCCGCCACAGCGATCAGCATGTGGATCACCATGACTGGATGGTTGGCTTCACGGACCGCAGCTTACTATCTGCCAGTGCCAGACCCCCTCCCTCCGCCCCCCCCCCCCCCCCCGAACCACCCAATCACCACGCCTTGCAGCTGCACAGCTCTCCGCCTCAACAGCGAAGCTACAGTCCACAGGATAATTGGTTATTGTGTCACATTATGTCCGCTGCAGGCCTCCTTGTCTACTTGGTTTGCTTCTTCATTTCACATTTTACAAAATTCCAACGTACCGTAGCACCCAGAATACATGTTTCCCTTTCTGATGGAGAATAATTGTACGAGTATATACCAGTTTCTTTCTACGCTACATATGTTGTGAACTTATAGCTGGGAATCGATACTGAAAATCTATGGCAGTCCCTTATTTTCAAGCATCCGTGTACACTACTTAATAACTGTGATGCCTGTCTAAAACGTTGTAAAACTTACAGTGGAAGAAAATATCTCTAGAGCAATCTTTCTTAGAATACATCAACCATAAAGTATCGTGGGCCTCTTTAAGAGCCAAGATGAATACCTGATGCACCTTCGGAGTCAAGCTTTAGATTCAGCCACACCCATCCCTAACAAAGTAATGTCCGCCCCTGGTAGTTGAGTGGTCAGCGCGACGGAATGTCATACCTACGAGCGCGGGTTGGATTCCCGGCTGGGTAGGAGATTTTCCCCGCTGAGGGACTGGGTGCTGTGTTGTCCTTATTTTCATTTCATCCCCATCGGCACGCAAGTCAACGAAGTGGCGTCAGCTCGAAAGACTTGCCCCAGGTGATCCGTGTACCTCACGAGAGGCCCTCGCGACACAACATTTACATTTTCTACAAGCCAATCAGTCGCATGGATCCCATAACGAGGAATTAAAGAGTGTACCAAAGATTACCCAAGGTGTCCGAAATTTTTTTGTCTAATTTAGACCGAGGTTAAATGGTCCTAAGTAAGTAAATTGCATTAAAAATATAATTGATAGATATTACACATTTGTTTTATGAAATATCAAAAGCAGTGCGTTTTTTCGAAAATTCATGGGGTAATCTCAGTTATACTCGACAGAACATCACGGTTTTACAGTTTTGGGCAGTTATGCCAAGTCCGGCTACGTTTCACACAAAACTAAATAAATACATAGGAATACTGTTACTGAATTAATAAGTCGTAATCGAGAGGCCAGTGGTTCATTCTGCTCAGAGGTCAGTGACAAAGCAATCATTTTGGTGTAAATGAGAGTTATAAACTTCAGTTAAATGAAGGTCGTGTAGGGTTAATTTATTTGTGGGTAATTGCACTAGGTATTTCTAATATGTTTAATTTCAAAATGAAGTGAACATATAAATGCAAGCACTGATGAAATTCCTCGTTTCCATGACCTGCTTATAGCAAATCCTACAATGATAAAAGAGGGTCATCACTGGCATCTTCACGGTTCGTCTGCTTGCTTGTAGGTGTCGGTCGCCAGATGCCTTTCTTTCAGGAAACATGAATCAACGTAACCGACAGGCTTGGATACCGTTAGTGGAGGGCCCACCAACATAATAAAGATAAGATTAGTTGCTTTATTCAATTTCAGTGGTACTCTTGTTGTAGCTGTTACCAATTTTATTTGTATAAAGCTTATCTCACATTGACTTGTCGACTTTGAAATGTTGTACATAGTATTAGTAAGTTGCAAGAGAGACACTGGGCAGTTTTTCTCAGCAAGATACTCACGGAAACCTCATAAGATCTATCTTTTATAGAGAGTAAAATGTGTGCGCAAGTTTCTAAGTTCTACTACTTCATAAGTTAGTTGAAAATATTCCGGCAAGTGGTAGTGCCGTGTCTTCCGTTCTGAGGAGGTGGTTCCCCATACCCCTTCCCAGGCAATCATAGATCCTCACAGCATCAATATGATCCCTTTATTTCTTGCTTCTTTTTCGACAGTCACGTCTTTGCACAGTGACAATGTTTCTGCTCCCAAGACTGCAGTGTGCTTTTGGCCATGTTCTGTCTTCCTTTCAGAAATTAATTTGCTGGCTTATCATCTTAGTGGCTGAACAAGTTGTATTGTCATGAGCTTACAAGTCACGTAACAGTCAGAATGTAATGTAAACATGATATGGATTATGCATTTAAAGAACCCTCCATACACTACTTGCTCACTTTTGACTCTTTTGGGATCGTCTCTGGCTGTTTTGAAGTGGGTCACAAAAATTTCAGAATTTTTCTACACAGGCTGGAAGAAACCTTTCTTGTATATAGAATCCTTCCAATGTTTTGGACTACCAATTCCTTGGGTTACAATGTCAAGTTCCTCTGTGCTGTTCCAGTGTGTAGATTACGAACACATTACTGTGCTTTCTTCGCCTTCTTTGTAGCTGCATAGGTCGTTAAGAAATTCAAAATCTAATCACTACAGACACAACTCTTCTCAATGAAAACCTCACAACAAAGAGCACAATCAGAAAATTGAAAGGCACCGGTATCACATCAGCCAAAACCAGCGATCGTAAGCACCTGCATTAACTGTACAGCCAACATATGATACTAAATTAAGTATTTTTGATTAAGCCCTTAAAATTTTTTAAGTTAGCAAATACAAAGCTTTAGTAAAGCAGTTAATAATGTGGCCTAATCTTACGATTCTGCTGCTTATTGCAGTCTTACCGAACAAGACACACTGATCCGATAGGTCGATTTAAATCAAAGACTACTCGACATCTTCTCCAGGTATTTGTGAAGCGCGCGTTGACGTTAGCTGATCGATGTACTTTAAGTCGGAAGCTATACTTGCCGGGCTATATAGAAATAAAGCAAACATTTTTTTCTTAAACAGTTTTCAAAATAAGGTGTTCTCGTGACCTCCCTCCCTCTTTTCTCCCTGAAAACAAATCCACGCGTGTAAGTGACATCTGTTATTAACAAGAAAGGGTCGTAAAATTAAAAATAAATCATTCAGCTGCTTCAAATACTATAAATACAAATGAATATGTAACGAAATGTTGACATGTTAGTAACATAAGATCCTTGTATCTGATTCTACTGACACGCCTCAGACTCAGTGCATTCATTACAGCGATCAATAAAGTTATTCCATTTTCTTTCAGGTATCATCGTTCTTTGACACAGGCAGTTAGCACCATAACAACCACTGCCTCTTTTCTTGAGATACGCTTTCCAATAGCGGCCACTCCTTGGTAACCTCAAAGAAAAAAGTCTGTCTCGGAGTCGTGGCAGATGATCAAGACAGTGTCGCTATTGAATCACGAGCAGTTGACAAAAATGTTCCTCATAAACACAGCTCAATAAGGTTCGTGTTTAATCTGAAATATTCATTCACGATAATAGATATCTTATTTCTAAATAAAGAGTTTCGAAATTTTTGCCACAGTCAAAACTTTTTCCTTTAAGTTTCAAACACTTTTCTGTCAACTTCTTGTTTCATGTACCATATGCGAATGTAGCAGGACAGACACTGTCAAATGCTGACACAAATTAACTGCCGTCTTGCACTCTGCAGTGGTTTGTGGATTATACCTGTAGATTTATTCATAGTTAAAGTGGACTTTCTCGCCCTGGACGCAGGCAGAGGCAGTTGCAAATTTGAACTTTAGCGGTAGTTAGATGCAGCTGTATTGGAGACACAAGCAATTTCATTACTACACAGTGAGTGTTTCCCCATCAGTTTTAATCACCAATGAGTAGTCGTAGCGGCGTTCCCTGCACCATACGATATTGTTACTCGTACTCAGTTTATGCAGGAAGGTCTTCATAACATATCTTTATTTGCTATGAAAACGTTCTTGCATATTACTGAGTATCAATACACAATGGTAGCTTACCTCATTAGGGTGTTTCTTATTGCATACGAAGTTTTCTATAAAAACAATGTGTTACGTTGGTTAGTGTCTGGTTTTTGGATGGTACTCTGTAAATGAACGAAGAGTTAGAAAGAGTCAAAATTTCGCTGTCGCTACTATGTTGTTCAGAGATATTGAACGACATTGACAATTTCGAGTCCCGCTAATTACTACGTTGTTGCCGTTCATATGCCTAACTCTTATCATGATCTCTTGGCAAGCATTCGTATGTTAGGGGGATTTTCACACAGCTCAGAAAACAAAGGATTCTGCGAGGTGAGTGCTATGAATGGCCATTGTGACATGAAGAAATTTTAATTTGGATTACTATAACAGGTTTTCGAGTATGTTCGAGAAAGCAGGAGGAATTCGTAGTCCATCTGACAGGAAGAGGCACGCTGGGAGAGAAGAACGAAATAATAAACAGGTGCCCATCCAACCCGAATTCATCCGACAGCGCGAGAAATGGAATAGACTGCATTTTGGCATCGAAATTGCATATTTCTTTTTCTTTTCGTCACGACAGATCCATCATGCTGGATGGATATTGTTGCAAGTTGCCGGCCGACTTGACAGCCACGTAACGCAGGAAACTGCTCCAGCGATTGTTCCGTGATGTATTCCTTCGTGAAATCTAGCGGATGTGTGAAACAGCTATATTTGTGTTCCACTCGCGTGCGTGGAATCAGCACAGCAGGATGGTTCAAAGTGGAGGCAGAATCTCAGGAGTTGTATTTCTAGAAGGTGTCCCATGGCAACAACGTGTGTACAAATGCGGAACGTCAACCATGTCTGCAGTGAACAGCGTACCCCTCGCATCCATAGTATTCGCACAGAACAGTGAACGTAAAAAACGGCGGCCAAATCTGGCACAATTCCAGGAAACGTCACCCACTCAACTCCATCCCTAACCAGACATTCCTTATACTTCGAGGTAACGTCTCACTGAGCCGCTGGACCATTCGACGCTGTGCATCATTTCCAAAAAGGCGAAACTGGTTCTCGTCAGACCACACGACAAGTCTGCAATCGGCTACAGACCGGTTTCTGTGTTCTTAGCCCCACTGATAACGAAGAGAAATTTATGCTGCTGTCAGAAATTTCAGTTTATGAGGTACCTGACTCCAAATATTCCCTGAACACAGTTTCGTTTTAAATGTTCGCTCTAAGTCTAGTTGCGTTCTCCTGCATTTACCGTCCTCATCTTTTCTCTCGGGCCTGAAACTAACGGTTATTGGCCAAGTTTCCAATTCGCTCTTATGGTACGGTCCAGAGATGAGTGTGAAATTTACTCAGTGACAATCATTTTAAAACTGAACAGTAATCGTTGACCTCAGTAAATGAAGAACCAGCCCAACTCCTTTCAGAGCGAGTATTTAGAAGAAAACGGTGTGCAATGGAGATTTGGTGTCGGGAACGTCAAAAATTTACTTTTCTTACACCAGTATAAATTGCTCCACATTATCAAATGGCCAAAAAACGCAGAAACTTACGTGTTGCTGATTGGAGAGTAGTCGTGTAGTCTGACACACTGCGTCGACTGCACCGACAGCCGAATGAGGCGTTACCTCGATGTGCACGCAGTAAGCTGTTAAGGTTGAAGTTTAGTGATGTTTTCTGGGTGTTTGTGGCACCAGATATTTGCCATATGTCAAGTCAAACAGGGCCCAGGATCTTCCAGATCTTCGAAGCTCTGTCCAGCGAGAGAGTTACGGCAGTTGAAGTGAAACACACATCGAAATCAGTCACCGTGTGGTGGTGATCGAGAGCGTCCATCGAAATCAAGCATTCCGATGATTCGGGGACTCACCACAGCTCACTCTGAAGGGAACAGAAAACTACGTAACCATAGAAGTAGATTATTTTCCGGTAATGTCAATGTCTAGCCCCGTTATTTGTACTGCGCTGTCACATTTGCAACACTCAGTTAAGATTTGGATATTAGTAACAACCGATGAAGCACTAAGATTTACACTTACATCGTACATGAAAAAGAGAATCAAAGGTGTTCATTCTTCATTGCAAAACAGGTACATTCCATATTTGTTGATTACAGCCCCGTCTACCAATGATGGAAAACAATGGAGTAAACTGTATTTTTTGGAGTACAGTCGGAGTATGCACTGTAAAGGGAGGGTTCCCATTTGAAAATACACAGTGCAGCTATTCTGTGTGTATCTCTGTTTGTGTGTAGTGCAGCGAGTAATTGCAGGAAACTAACTGCTGAAAAATGCGCTTAATTAAGCCCTGTATTGTGCAGTCGAGTGAACAGCGGTGTGTTGTGTGACGTCAGAGTAAACAGTTTTCGACATCTCAACAATAGGCCAAAATAAAACCAATAAAAATTACACATAAAATACTTTACTACATTTTTTTCTGCATGTGTTATCCAATTTAATAAAAGTCCACTGCTGATTTGCATACATAGCTTGGGAAACGAAACTCGTTTGACACGTGGATACATCACACTCTTCACTGAAATGTATTTAGTGTAACAAGAAAATGAATTCTAAACAGAATATAATGTCTCTGCCCTAGTTACTGATTAACTGTACAATGACATTGTTCTGCATGTATAACGTAACTGTATGACTATACCACTGGACTGTTGTTGCACTTGTCTCATCACAGTAAAAACTTTCTCTCGAAAGTGGAGTACAGCAAGAGTGGAGCAGAACAAGCAGCGCCGCAGAAAAGCTAAATTAAAATGCTAAGCTAAAAGTTATATTCAAAAGCGTGTGTGCCGCAACTTACAATGCGGACACAAGTAACATGCTGTTCCTTGCATGAGAATAATTTTGGCTACTAATACCAAGGAATTACTTTAGAACTTCGCAATCAAGATCGTGAACAATATTGACTTTAACCAAAAATACTGATTTAAGAACTAATTTAAACTAATTGATAATACAAAAATACACTTTGCTCTAAAGATTAACAGATGCAATATAATCTCTATTTTTTGTACGAAATGTGTTTGTCGGTAAGGACAACTAACTTGTCTAGATGTAAGCGAATCATGAGATAAATGCTTCAACCAAATCGCGATACAGCAATTAATTTTACAGCACAGTGGTAACTATCTGCAAGTATGAAAATCTTCGAATTTACTTTATATTACTGTGTTTCTCAAAAGTCTTAAATCCGTAAATACTCTTATCATCAACTTATTCAATCATTTCTAGCAAATTATTTCGCAGCTCAGTCCCAGATAAAATTTTACTGAATCTTCAGTTCCACGTCTGCTTTTGAACACACCTCAACTAATAATAATTCTCTCTGGTCTCAGGGATGGGTTAACGACATAACCAAAAATCGCGGATCAAAATGGTTTGCTATCAGATACGTGCATATTGCTATACGAAAGTAAGAAGTTAACAGTCCTGTAAGAGCAAAGATGATACACACACCTCCAATAGTCTCACCCTTTCCCCAATCAGAACTTGTTAGGGCCTTATTTGTAAATGGCAAGTGAGCAGCAACAAATTCTGACAAGATGTAAGGAATCGTATTACGAAAGTCTGATTCCAGAGAAAAATGAAGAAATAACTGAAATAGTTTTGTGGATGCTAAGTAATATGAAATTTAAATCGAAGGAGATCACTGCTATTAGCAGCAGCGGGACAGCATAGGGAATCACCGGCGACGAGTGAAAATATGCACCATACTGGGATTAGAGCCCCGGATCGCCTGCTTATTGGACAGGTGCGTTAACCACTGCCGCATCCGGAATACAGCATTTCGCATCTGCGCGAACTACCTCGGCGTGCCTCACGGCTTATTCATATTCACACTGAGAGACACCTATTCGCATTCCCTGTTCATTATACTCCCGTTCGCTACTCGGAGCCAGCGACAGGAGGTCGTTCATATTTGTGCATCCGCACTGAAGAAGGTGGATCCACCGCTCATCTAGGCTTATCAATTATATGAATGTGCAGTGTCTGTTTTCTTCGCAAATGAAGAAGCTAACCGTAAGATAACATATGCATATAATAAGTAAACATGTATATACGAGTATCATATGATGTAACCAATAGATGAATGAAACCTACTATTTCTAACTTATTTTGCATCTCTTGCAATAATTGGTACAAAGATTCATAGAGCAATGTTTTGAATCACATGGGAAACATTTATAAATGTTATTCCACACAAGTGTGGAGCCAGTACTTCACAACAGAGTTGAGCACACACAATACTGTGAAGAAAGTAAACTGTAAAACATATGTTGTTGTGTATGAGGATAGTAGGCAGACTCAGTGTCTATTTGTTTGCACTGACAAGCAGCTACTAGTGATGAAGGTGAGATACCCTTTTTGGTCAACAAATGCGAGGCGGACACAGACACACTGATGCACGCAAGTGACAACCTACTCCTTACTTGAAGAAAATGTGGATAAAAGTGACACTTTTGTTTTTGAACCACAATCGTAGCTTCATTATGCATCCTTGGAGTTTAATAACCACAGAACATTTGGCATGTGCTCGTGCAATGAGTGATGAGTGTCCCTCTGGTTGATCCCAGCAATAAATATGGTGTGTTATGAAACAAAATATAGAGAAGATCACAATCTACAGTAGTAACGTTGTATAACGAAAAGTAATATTAAGCGAAGAAATGATATTGAAAGCATGTAAATTATGGATGTACTCTGCACTTGCAGTATAATTTTAAATTATAAGCGAAAAGAAAGTCTGCTGATTTGAAATTCCAAGATGTTCATAAATATGCTATAGCAGAGAAAGTTATTCTGTGATATACAAAACAGAGATAAATAGCAATTACATGATGTGATAATAACATGAGAATTATTGAAGCCTGGGAAATCACGAATTAAAATAATGTGTGCACACTATACATAAATGTCTAAGTCTACCCAGTTAACTAGAATGTGAACCATCAGCAGTCACTAACTACAAATACGCCAAAGCATAAGGAGCAGCACTGGCAGAATCACATAAGGCTGACAAACACACATAAGTCAGAAAAACAGAAATATTTTGTCAGAAGAAAAACGGATAGACAATGACAAGTTATAAAATACAAATAAATTTGAAAATAAATGAGAAAATAATATTCAAATAAGAGTGTAGCAATGGTACACATAACTACAAAAAAGGGATGAGTGCACTCCAACAAAGGGTTGGCCAAAATCAATCGCATAGTCAATCTAGTCATAATGCTAAAGATACTCCAAGTCTTATAATTAATAAATATTTCTATGGAGTATTGTCACTGATGTTCTATAACAACATAAATAAATCAGTCCACTAAACTCGCTATTGTAACACAATATAGAAACAGAGAACAAAATAGAATAAAATTGTCAAGAAAAGTATATTAGTATATTTCATGATCTGTACATCATGTTTGTGAGCTAAAAATATAATATCACTGCATCATGGTGAAAAATTGTAGGAAATTGCAGTAATACATATATATACAAATAACAGAAAAGACACAAATTCCTAAGCTAGTAAAAGAATAATCATTCATAATGAGATCACTGCTATTGCCATGGAGAAAGGAGAATACTGTAATAGAGATCTGGATAAAAATTAGATGATGGTGGTCAAAATATACTCTTGGGGCAGTGTATAATCAGCTTCTATCATTTTATGGTTTCCCTTTTCTTTTCATTTATTTCTGTGATACTTCCTGTTTTTTTGTTCAACACATTCCTTAAATGAGTAGACATCAATTAATTTTTTACTGTCAGTGTATATATTTCTGACTGTTTTATCTTCTGCTGTATAAAAAGTACCCTGTTGGAGCTCAGTATTCAACAAAAAAAAGAAAGTCTACAACTGTGTACCCTTATACAATGATCGCTGATAATGTAGTCATCATTATTAAAATCTACCCCAAAATGATCAAAGAGAGCAGCTGCACTGAAAATAATGTGTCATCTGGATTAAAAAGAAAAATATATTTTTCGGCAGTATGACATGTCTGTACATGTTGAAGATATCCCTCATCACGGAAATTAACCATATTTATGCAAAGAAACATTTTGTGCTAAGAAAACTGTGTAGTGATAACTGAGTGGATAATATTGGCACATCAGCATTTTATATTAGTCATAAAAAAACACTGCAGTTCAAGGAGATTCATAATTGAAAAAAAAACTTATTAAACTTTTTGGATTGGAGAAAGGAAGATATGAATGCACAGTAGTATATAACATAATTTAATACTCAATATTCTTTACTTTATTTGTTTTTGTTAAGATTGTCACTGTGTCCATACTATTTGTATATGATGATCCAAGAAACTTCATATAAATCATTACCATTTTCTGTTACTTACCATTTCAGATATCTGTTGGTTATTAACCATATACCTGTTCATCACTTTCTTTTTACTACATGAAAGCTAATGGAATTCAGCCTTGCAAAGAAAAATCAACAAAAACAGGGATCCTAATATATGTCCCAAACATTACCTCCTCATTCCTCATCAAACACCATAATTCCTAACCATTGAATCTTCTAATCATATAACTATCATTATCCCTACAATCATCAACAACAACAACGATTAACACCTTCAACATATTTCTGTCTGCTATAATATCATCACAATAATGACATTTTTCATTAATCATAATATTTACGAAACTGACATCATCGTAAACCCTCACACCTTGTAAATAATCAATAGTAAATACTCCTGCCCTGTTTCAGTAATCCATCCGTATACGATAAACACTCCATACTCACACTTCATAAAGAACAATACTGAACAAACAATTCTTCATTAATGTACAACTCGTTATGAAAAGAATAGCTCAACAAGTGTGTGAAATGCTGTTTGTTTTTCTTTAAATCCGTTCCAGACGGGATCAGATATATGTTAAATGCGATTAATTTTTAATTTTAGCTTTTTATAACCGAGTCAAATTGTTTTACAATCACGTCATGCGTGTAATCGAAGTTTTCAGTTTCGTCAATATTGGAATGTACTTGTAGCCAATACGACACATTTTTACTCTTATCTCATAAAACACCAAAATTACTGTCAACACGTTTGTATTAGGGTAGTAGAAGAAAACTCCTTGTACTTATCGACTCAAATGGATAATAGGTGAAGAAAAGTGTGTCAAGAAACGGAAAGACAGTAAGACCCAGCTAGAGAAGGCATCGTTCGCCAAACGACATACCCACAAAAGTATAATGGATCTCCTACCTACATTTTAACGCAGGTAGATACATGGAATTGAGATTGCCGCTTCTTTTTGTAATTATTTTGCTAAAATTCTCAGTATAATAATGCACAAAGTGTTCACTATTTTGTGTGTAAGTACAGATTTCTACAAGAAAATAATCATTTAAGTTGAGTGTATGGAAACGCAACATTCTGTATCCACAAAACGTCTTTGGTATGCTGCCAAGACCGTTTACTATTTCGAATGCAAGTGAAATTTAATTCCCACGAAATCTCACATAAGTGCCGTGAATACATACATATACCGAAAGTGGCAGAATGTACATAAGAATAACCAAAATCATAATACTTTTATTTTCTTACACTGTTTTATGCTGTTTTTCGATTATTACGACACGATTTTCTGCATTCTGTTTCAAAGCCTTACGTTTGTTTGTATGTGATGAACAAAGTAGTAAACTGTTACTTGAATTTCTGTTTAAGTCACTCGAAATTATAAATCTTTGTTCGTGTTTGGGATTTATAGACGTCCGATTTGTTTTTCATCATGAACTACAATGTTACAGGATATTACATTGTTTACTTTAAATAGTTGTTTCACTATATCACTGCGCAGATCAGTTTCCCTGTTAACACTCGTGTTGCCTAATTTAGTGTTAGTATTTACTTCTCTTTTCTGTTGTCACTTGATTTGCATCTGATCATCATTACACTAGTTCGAAACTTTTAGTTCTACTGTTTCCGAAAAGTGAACCGGTGAGGAGTTATCAGAATTCCTGTCTGTGTTTGTTAAATATTTTTCCCTTTTATGCTAGTGTCGTCCACATTTTCTGAAATAGCATCTAGTTGTTCATTCTCTTTTTCAGATTGCAATTTCAGTGCTCCAGTTCGTTCACCTATTTCGCGAATAGTAGCAAAGAGTTGTACATTATGCTGTTTTACTTGAGCGATCAAAGTGCTATGCGCTACTCTGTTTACAGTCGCAAGCAATTCCTCTTTATCCTTTACTCGATTTGTTTCACTGTTTGACAGCATCCCATTTGACCTTATATCTCCTTCTAAGCGCGTATCGTTCTGTCGACGCTGTTCTGTTCAGTATTGCTGACCATAGTCTCTGTACCATTTATTCTAGGGTGAAACTAATCATTAATATGAACTGACAGCTTTTGCATCTGTGATGATTTCTCTTCCAGTATCTTTTCTTGTGAAATAGTAACTTCTTTTCAAGTTTCTATCCTGTCTCGTGGTATTTTTTTTTAAATATAGCCCTATATTTTCTTCACGTGTCCCACTACTTTCTTCCTTTGTATGTGTTCTCCACTCTTCCTGCGAAACTTGCGTGGATGGAAAAAAAATCTACGATATTCACGTTACAAGTTTCAGCATTAGTGCCAAGAGAGCACGACGCAGGTACAGTTCGTAAGAAAGACTTTAACGCAAAACAAGCATGTAGCATTGCCTCTCAGTTTGTTGTGAAATGTCACTGTTTTGTGGTGTCTCATCTCAAATGGAAACTTTCTCAAAGCCTGAGTTTCTACTAACAATGTTCCGGTCAGCACATTGACTTAATAATATATTAAACTTAATCCACCTGTTAGTTATGTTCTCAGAATATTCAGTCACGTTACTAGTTTGTGTAAATGTTCGAAAACTTCATTTTGAACTTCCATCATTTCTATTATATGGCGACGGTATTAGGTATTGCTGGCCATAATTCTAGTTCAGAACAGAGTGAATTATAACACAAAGGTTTCTATTGTCCACAAAAACGAAACTTTCTGTAAAATACGGTTTACAAAATGCGTAAATTATCAGAAGTAATGAATCATTAACATAAATCTTGCATTATCAAATGGAAACTCTGTAATGACCTCAGTGAATACATTTAATATTCACCAAAACCGCGAAAATGTCACATAAATTCCCACAAATGCCCACAAGATAGCACACATCGTAATATACAATTGACATTACAAAACAGAGAAGTCATCGGTCTCTTAGGGTTAGGGAAGGATGGGGAAGGAAGTCGGTCGTGACCTTTGAAAGGAACCATCCTGGCATTTGCCTGGAGTGACTTCGGGAAATCACGAAAAACCTAAATCAGGATGGCCGGGCGTAGTACTGAACTGTCACCCTCTCGAATGCGAGTCCAGTGTGCTAACCACTGCACCACCCTTCTCGGTTTGAGCTCATCGTTAGTGTCTATGTGTTTCTCAGCAGTGCTGTCATTAAAAGATATGTTATTTTGTAGCTCTCTGTGTGTTTTAAGTTCAAACGACTACTACTATGCATGTAAACAACTATTATCTCAAAACCTGCATTCGATTTTAGTATCCCTGTGTGTTTTTTTGTCAATGTTCTTAATTTTGTAGCTCACAATTACGTTAAAATAGCTATTGTGTGTGAAAACTACCGATATATGACAGCAATATATGTGCTTTGTCGTTAAAGTGAGTTTCACACTGGGTGTGTGTCAGGAATTAGGATCGGGTGGCTGTATGTATTACGAGTGTTATAAATAATTCTGTGTTTTACTAACTGTTAACGTTTGTGTGTTTTACAACATTGACGGTATCGAGTTCCCTGTTTAATCCCAGGAAATACTTAAATTTGAAGCCCAGAATGCCGATACCCACGGTTTATGTTTCTACACTGGGTATGTGCAAGTCAAATGATAAAGTCTCGAACAGAATCGTCGAACTCTTTTATTTCTCAGAATTTGCAGATCAGCAGAAGATTCGTGTGAATATGGTGCTATTCTTAGATTAGAAAAGTAAGGAGAAAGACAATTGCCATTACTGTTAGATCAAGGACAAGTCCCACCTCCTATCCTCTCAACTGAGCAAACATCGCCACAAACTATATATTTGCTTAAGGTGTCTGAATGCCTTTTCCATAATGAGTATTTTACAAAACATCAACTTGATAGTTCTACCAGGAAACTGGTATGTGTGGCTGTGCCCACAGAGGAACACAAAATCTTGAAGTCTAAGAGTGTCCACCACTAGAAGCGATGCCCCTTTGTAGTTTACACTGATTTCGAATGCCTCCTTGCTCCTTTGATACGTTGTGAAGGTGATCCTACAGCCGCAGCTTCAGCCTTCTCGGAAAAACACATACCTTATGTGGAAAAATACCTGCTCGTAAGTACATGTGATTCAAGACTTAACCATCAAAAATCATACGTTGAGTATACACCTGTGATTTGATTGCTCACTGAGCTCGAAAAACTTCCACGAGAGGTTGATAAGCGTCACAGCACCAGCATCCCCATGTACGTGGTAAAGGAGAGTGATGATTTGTACGAGAAGGCTGTTCACTGTAGAGTCTGTGGACAGCCATTAGATTGGAAAACGGAAATTCATTGTAACGACCACTGTCATCTAACTCGGAAGTTCAGTGGTGCTGAGCATAGTATATGCAGTATGAAATATCAATTGCCACGACTCACACCTTTCTTTTTCTGAAATCTAAGTGGGTGTGATGCTCCCTTTACCATTGAGCATTTGGACCATTTAAGTATGAAGAACTGTTAGGTCAGTATCCTGCCTTATAACGTCGATAAATACAGAATTTTCTAAAAAATTGTCGAGTACTTTGAGAGGTAGAAATACTTACCGAATCAAGAAAAATAAATCCAATAAATATAGGTCCGGAAAAGCATACTTTCCGAAATAAACACGAGTTTATAGGAAGGGCTGGACGACGCTTGATTGCCGATAGCAGCAAAGTCTTTGCTTTGAAACACCGTCAAATGTATCGACAGGGTATTGTGATGTCTTATACGTTGCACCCATGGTCTACTGGAACGGTAGCTCAGCGTGTTCGGGAAAAGAATAAGCTGCCTTCCGTAAAAAAGAACTGAGTGAACGGTTCAACGATGAACTAGAATGGGTGTCATGGGACGTCCACCCAGAACAAATACAATGAACAATAACGAACAAAACAAGAAAGAAAAGGGGGGGGGGTAGCGTCTTTGATTATTAATCTAAGAGTCCACCATCTAGGGTTAGAAACCCAGCACCTTTTAAATTTCGGTTAGTAATGAATATTGGCAGACGAAGACTTAGTCATAAGAAATCACATTTATTCTGGCAACGGCCTTGTTAAACAGATAGGAGGAGCAGACAAGGTTCAGGGCACTCTCTTGTCCTTGGGGAGAGAAACTGCCCATAAAGACGAAAGAATAAACAACGATAAACGGCAAGAGGAAGCAGAAGGCAATGGAAACCTCTGGGTTAAAGAGACACAAAGTTTATCCACACGAAATGTGGCCTGTAATTGAAAGTGCCACGATGATCTCTCCGTTGGCAAAATGTTCAGGAATAGTCGCCCATTAGGATCTCTGGCAGGGGACGGCCAAGGGGGAGATGATCATGAGAAAAAGATTGTGTAACCAGAAAAAGAATAGCGTTCAACGAGACGGGCCGTGGAATGTCAGAAGCTTGAACGAGGTAGGAGAGCTAAAAGAAATCAAAAGCTAAAAGCAAAGGCAAAATCTAGATATAGCTGGGTCAGTGAAGTGAAATCGGGAGGCCACCAGGATTTCTGGTCAGATTAGTGTAGGACAATATCAACAGCTGCAGAAAATGGGATAATTGGAGTAGGATTCGTTATGAATAGAAACGTAGCCCAGAGAGTGTGTTACCATGAACAGTTCAGTGACAGGGTTGTTTTTATGAGAACCGACAGCAAACCAATTCCGACAATGATATATCAGGTATACATCCCGACGTCGCAAGCTGAAGACGAAGAAATAGAGTAAGAGTATGAAGATATTCAAAGGTTAATACAGTACCTAACTAAACTAAAAAACTAAACTCAGTCGGAACAGGCCATGAAGGCCGATACCGACCGCCGCCGTGTCATCCTCAGCCCAAAGGCATCATCACTGGATGTGGATATTGAGGGGAATGTGGTCAGCACACCGCTCTCCCGGCAGTTATGTTTTCGTGACCGAAGCCGCTACAACTCAAACAAGTAGCTCCTCAGTTTGCCTCAAAAGGCCATTGGCGCAGTACCTAAAGGGAGATGAAAATGTAATAATCATGGGAACTGAAGTGCAGTTGTAGGGGAAGGAGTACAAGAAAAGGTATTTGGAGAATGCGGGCTTCGGACAAGGAGTGAGAGAGAAGAAAGACCAATTGAGTTCTGCAATAAATTTCACCTAGTCATAGAGAATACTCTGCTCAAGAATCACAAGAGGGGGAGGTATACTTGGAAAAGGCTGGAGTACAGGAAGATTTCAGTTATATTACATCATATCAGACAGATACTAGATTGAAAGGCATACACAGGTGCAGATATAAACTCAGGCCACAGTGCAGTTGTGGTTAAGTGTAAGATTAAGTTTAAGACATTACAAAGAGTCAATCCGCAAAGAAATAGGATACGGATATACTAAGGAACGACGATATACGCTTGAAGTTCTCTAAGGCTATAGATACCGCAATAAGAAATAGCTCAGTAGGTAGTACAGTGGAAGAAGAATTGACATCTTTAAAAAGGGCAGATACATAAGTTGGAAAGAAAAACGTAAGCACAAAGAAGGTAACTGCGAAGAAACCGTGGGTAACAGAAGAAATATTTCAGATGATGGATGAAAGAAGGAAGTACAAAAATGCTAAGGGAACTTTAGTTGTATACAAATACAATTCGCTGAGGGATAAAATAAACAGGAAGTGCGGGGAAACTAAGAGTAAATGGCTGCATGACAAATGTGAAGAAATAAAATTAAAAATGGTTGTCGGAAGACTGTGTCAGCATATTGAAAATTGAAAATAACCTTCGGTGCAATTAAAGCAAGAGTGGTAACATTAAGAGAGGAACGGGATTCCGCTGTCAAATCCAGAGGAGAGAGCGGATAGGTGGAAACATGAAGGCCTCTATGAGGGGAAAGATTTGTCTGATGTGATAGAAGAAGAAACATGAGCCGATTCAGAAGATACGGGTGATCCAGTATTAAAATCAGAATGTAAGAGGGCTTAGGAGGCCGTAAGATCAAATAAGGTAGAACGAATAGACAGCATTCCATCAGAATTTCCAAACCCATGGGGGAAGTGGCAACAAAACGACTATTCACTTTGGTGTGTAGAATGTATTAGTGTGGTGATATACCATCTGACTTGATCCACACAATTCCGGAAACTGCAAGAGCTTACAAGTGCGAGAATGACGGCACAATCAACTTAACAGTTCATGAATCCTAGTTGCTAATAAGAATAACATACGGATGATTGGAAAGGAAGACAGAGGATGTTTAGATGACTAGTGGCAATTCTGACGTTGCGGTTGGTAGTAGAAGCAAGGCTAAAGAAAAATTAAGACACTGAAAAAGCGTTCGACAAAGTGAAATGGTGCTAGATGTTCCAAATAATGACAAAAGTAGGGATACGCTATAGGGAAAGAAGGGTAGTATACAATATATGGAAGTGCCAAGAGCAAATAATAAGAGTGGACGACCATGAACGAAGTGCTCGGACTAAAAAAGGTTATAAGACAGGGAAGTAGTCTTTCGCCCATATTTTTCTGTCTGTACATCTAAGAAGCAACAATGTAAGTGAAAGAAATGTTCTGGAGTGGAATTAAAATTCAAGGTGCAAGGACATCAATGATACTATCCACTGATGGTATTGCTGTCCTGAGTGAAAGTGATCTAATGAATGGAATGATCTGCCTAATGAGTATGGAACATGGACTGAGAGTAAAGTAATGAGACAAAAGTAATGAGAAGAATTAGAAGTAGCAGAACAGCGGGAAACTTAACATCAGAATTGATGGTCTGAAGTAAATGAAATTATGGAATCTACTACCTAGGCAGGAAAATAACAATTGACAGATAGAGTAAGGAGGACATCGATAGCAGACTAACACTGGCAGAAAGGGCATTCCTGGCCAAGAGAAGTCTACTAGTATCAATCGTAGGCCTTAATTTGATGAGGAAATTTTTGAGAATATACGTTAGGAGCACAGATTTGTATGGTAGTGAAACATAGATTCTGGGAAAACGGGATCAGAAGAGAATTGAAGCATTTGAAATATGCTTCTACAGACTAAGGTTAGGTGGACTGATGAGATAAGAAATGGTTCTATGCAGAATCGAAGAGGAAAGGAATATGTTGAAAACACTGACAAAGGGAAGGAAAAGGATGATAGGACTCCTCTTAGGGCATCAGAGTAACTTCTATGGTACTATATTGAGCTGTTGGAGAGAATAACTGTAGAAGAAGACAGAAATTGGAATACATCCAGCAAATAATTGAAGACATAGTTGTCAACTGATCCTCTGAGATGAAAATCTTGATAGAAAAGAGAAATTCATAGTGGGCCACATCGAACCAGTTAGAAAATTGCAATAAAAGTACTGACAGTACTATAACTACACTTAGGTAGTCCGCAGTCAGTTGTGTGTTGTGCCGTGTCATACGCTACGTTAGTTTTAGTCGTGTTTGTGTGCCTTATTCTACAGTACTGTCAACCCTGGGTACATATTATGATGTTTTTCTTTCTTCCAAACGCAGATTTACTTGTGTGTTTACTGTTATTGCTCTGTCTGTAAGTACAAGTAGTGTAGTACATTTACATTTTGTGTTTTGCAACACCTGTTATCAATAGAAGCTTACTGATCAGCAAGTGAAATGTTGGGTATGACATTCTACTATGGTTTAGCAAATTGACTCTGCCAACCCATGCCCTCCCCGCCGAAAAATATCCACAGCGCAGAGTGCCCTCAGATAAGCTGTTTGGCTGACATATACTCTTGCACCTCAGAGGTCTGGCAGTGGAAGTCCGCGCACAGTTCGTATGTCTGAAATGGAAGAGTGTGTGCTACATTCTTTGGAAGAAACTACTAGGACACATTTGCGACGATTGGGAGCAACAGAAGGTGTGTATCTCTCTTATCTGCTGGGTACTTCATGATGAATATCATGTGTAGTGTGTTCAGGCCAAAGGATCATAAATGGCAGAGGAATGTTCTGCCAATGGCTGTTGCAGAAGTGTGCTACAGATCCACTGTTCTCATCCTAGACTTTATTTATTGATGAGACAGGGTTCACAAGGGATGGTGTTCTGAATTTTCTAACCAGCATGTATGGGCAGATGTAAATCCCCAAAAAACTAAGGAAAGACAGCATCAACACCAATTCTCAATCACAATATGGGCAGGTATACTAGACAATAGATTAATAGGGCCATACTTGCTACCCCAAAGGTTAACTTGGATGCATTATCTAGACTTCCTCATTAATGTATTTCCTATCTTGCTGGAGGCTGTGCCATTGCGGCAAAGAATACAAATGTGGACCATGAATAATAACGCACCAGCACACTTTCATCACAATGTGCCCGAATATCTGGCACAGACATTTCAAGGCTGCTGGATTAGTCAATGGGGGAGGGGCACCACGCCTTGACCGTCTCGTTCCCCGAACTTCTATTCCCTAGACTTTAAGTTATGGTAACAGTAGAAGGAATAGGTCTCTTCCACGCCAATTAACGATATGTGGACTCTGCAGGGTGAACTCCAATGTGTGCCAGTAGCTGTATACTTCAAAGGGTGTGTCGTTATTTATGTAAAGTATTGGACACTTTCTATTTTTAAGACCCTGTACGTCTCGTTCGCCAAACGAATCTCTCCTATAATTACTCTCTGCTTCCTGGAGTTGGTACACTTTATGCTGGCACCACTCCAGGAACCTGTTGAAACATTGCCTCAGGATTATATTTGAGGTGCCTACCGTGAGGACCCTAACTTCCAGCTTGTGACAAGAAAAGGGTATTCCCATATGAGTATCTAGGTCGTATTGGGAAACTCTATAAAACCAGATACTCGATATAACTGCATTCTGTAGTAACCTTGCAGGCGACTCCATATAGGATGCAAACCGTGAGTATACTGTAAAAGTTTGGCAGGAATTTAAAATCCCAAACCTGGATAAGTATGCAAGATTTTATGTTGACTCACATGTGCTTTTTGTAGAGAATGTCAATAAGCTCTATTGGCATGGCATGCAACAATACACTATATGACCAATGATACCTAGACACCCCCAAAAACATATGTTTTTCACATAACGCGCATTGTGCTGCTACCTACTGCCAGGTACTCCTCAGCCCTCAGTAGTCATTAGACATCGTGAGAGAGCGGAATGGGGTGCACCGCGGAACTGACGGACTTCGAAGGTAGTCAGGTGATTGGGTGTCACTTGTGTCATACGTCTGTACGAGAGGTCCACTGTTTCCGATGTGATAGTGAAGTGGAAACATGAAGGAACACGCACAGCACAAAAGCGTAAAGGACCTCGTCTGTTGACTGACAGAGACTGCCGACAGTTGAAGAGGGTCGTAATGTGCAGCAGGCAGACATCTATCTAGGCCATCACACAGCAATTCCAGAGTGCATCAGGACCCACTGCAAGTACTATGACAGTTAAATCGGAGGTGAGAAAACTTGGATTTCATAATCGAGCGGCAACTCATAAACCACACATGACGCTGGTAAATGCCTACGACGCCTCGCTTGGTGTAAAGAGCGTAAACATTGGACGACTGAACAGTGGAAAAACATCGTGTGGAGTAACGAATCACGGTACACAATGTGGCGACCCGATGGCATGCTGTGTGTGTGGCGAATGCCGGGTGACGTCACCTGCCGGCGTGCGTTGTGCCAACAGTTAAATTCTGAGGTGGTGGTGTTACGGAGTGGTCGTGATTTTCATGGAGGGGGCTTGCATCCCTTGTTGTTTTGCGTGGCACTATCACAGCATAGGCCTACATTGATGTTTTAAGCACCTTTTTGCTTCCCACACTTGAAGGGCTATTCGGGGATGGCGAATGCATCTTTCAACAAGATCGAGCACCTGTTCATAATGCACGGCCTGTGGCGGAGTGGTTATACGACAAGAACATCTCTGTAATGGACTGGCCTGTACAGAGCCCTGACATGAAGCCCATAGAACACCTTTGGGATGTTTTGGAACGCCGACTCCGTGCCTGGCGTCACCGACTGTCATCAACACCTCTCCTAAGTGCAGCACTCCATGAAGAATGGGCTGCCATTCCCCGAGAAACCTTCCAGTACCCGACTGAACGTATACCTGCGAGAGTGGAGGTTTTCATCGAGGCTAAGGGTGGGCCAAGAGCATACTGAATTCTAGCATTACCGATAGAGGGCACCACTAACTTGTAAATCATTTTCAGCCAGGTGTCGGGGTACTTTTGATCACATGGTGTAGCTACCGGCTGCCGAGTTACTATGTGCGCCCAGAAAAAATACAAGGCTGTAGGTGGAAAAATCAGGGGAATGGCGGTTGATTCTTGCGTAGGACATGTTGTGGAGGCAAATCCTCACAAACCCTAGTAGTTCGCGTGACACTGATAATGATTTGCCGCTATGTTCAGAGCAATTAGTTCCTGGAACCATCTCCAAGTTGATAACAACACTGTGAAACAAGGATTTTTTTTGGGGGGGGGGAGGGGGAGGGGTTAGGGCGCTCAACTACTGAGGTCATTAGCGCCCAGTCACAATTGTTAAAGCACATAGAATCTAGTAAAACTCAAGGCGGGGGGGGGGGGGGGAGGGGTGTACACCAGAAAGTTCTTACAAAGATGCAGATAAAATAAATGAAAGAGTTAGATGTCTTTGAATAAGCCAGTCAAAGTAATAAAGCGAAGAACACGAGCAGCTGCTCGAGCGTCATCAGCTAAAATATCCTGTAAAGTAGATGGCAGAGACAGGACAACACGAGATTGACTAATACGGGGACACGACAATAAAACATGGCACACTGTTAATACATGACCACAAGGGCACTGCGGGGCTGGGTCACCAGAGTGCAGGTAGCGGTGGCTAAACCGGCAATGCCCAATCCGCAACCTGGTCAGAAGGACCTCTTCTGGCCGAGATCGTCGGGAGGAGGTTGTCCAAGCAGTTGGGAACGGTTTTACTGCCCGGAGCCTGTTTCCTTGAAGTGAGGACCAAGCATCCCACCACAACGACACTAGCCTCTTACAAACAACCCCACTAACATCAGATGACGGGACACAATTGGAGGCTGGCCGAGGCAGGAGGACTGCAGCCTTGGCTGCAGCATCAGCAGCCTCTTTCCCAGGCACTCCTACATGGCCGGGAACCCACAGAAAGCTGACAGGAGAGCCACCATCAGCAAAAGAATGGAGGGACTGCTGGATCCATTGCACCAAGGGATGGACTGGATATGGAGCTCCAAGGCTCTGAAGAGCACTGAGTGAATCAGAGCAGAGTACATACGATGAATGGCGGTGGCGGCGGGCATACTGAACGGCCTGATGGAGAGCAAAAAGCTCCGCCGTAAAGCTGGAACATTGGTCGAGGAGCCGGTATTTAAAGATGACGGCCCCGACGACAAAGGCACAGCCGACACCATCGTCAATTTTGGAGCCATCAGTGAAAATAAAGGTGTGACTGGCAAGTCGCGCACAAAGTTCGACAAACCGTGAGCAATACACTGCAGCCGGAGTACCCTCCTTCGGGAGCGAGCTGAGGTCGTGATAAATATGAACCAGAGCCTGGAGCCAAGGTGGAGTCGGGCTCTCACCCTCTCTGAAGGTAGTAGGGAGGGCAAAATTCAATTGTCGAAACAGGCGACGATAGCAGACACCAGGGGGCAGCAGGGCAGACACATACAACCCATACTGACGGTCGAGAGAATCGGCGAAGAAGGACTGATAAGAGGGGTGGTCGGGCATTGACAACAGCCAGCAGGCATACCGACAAAGCAGTACATCGCGCCGGTAGGTCAATGGTAATTCGGCAGCTTCAGCATAAAGACTCTCGACGGGACTAGTGTAGAAGGCTCCGGTCGGAAGACGTAACCCCCTATGGTGGATGGAGTTGAGACGGCGTAGGAGGGATGGCCGAGCAGACGAATAGACGGGGCTCCCATAATCCAGCTTCGATCGGACTATGGACCGAAACAAGCGAAGCAGGACAGTGCGATCCGCTCCCCAAGATGAACCACTAAGAACTCTGAGGACATTAAGGTAACATGTACAATGGGCAGCCAAATAAGAGACGTGCGGAGACCAACAAAGTTTCCTGTCCAGCGTGAGCCCTAGAAACTTAGTTGTTTCCACGAATGGGAGAACAACGGGAACGAGATGTAAGGATGGCGGAAGGAACGCTTTATATCGCCAAAAGTTGATGCAAACCGTCTTCTCTTCAGAGAACCGGAAGCCAATTGCCACACTCCATGAGTATAGGCTGTCTAGACAACGCTGAAGGCAGCGCTCCAGGAGGCATGTTCTCTGGGCACTGCAGTAGATCGCGAAGTCATCGACAAAAAGAGAGCCTGAGACATTAGGTGGAATGCAATCCATTATAGGATTGATCGCTATGGCAAAAAGGGCTACGCTCAAGACGGAGCCCTGAGGCACTCCGTTCTCCTGGAGGAAGACGTCGGACAAGGCGGAACCCACACGTACCCTAAACTTTCGGTCTGTTAAAAAGGAATCAATAAAAAGGTGCAGGCTACCGCGTAGACCCCACCTGTGCATAGTGCGGAGGATACCTCCTCTCCAACATGTATCATAAGCCTTCTCCAAATCGAAGAACACGGCTACCGTTTGGCGCTTTCGCAAAAAGTTGTTCATGATGAATGTCGACAAGGTCAAAAGGTGGTCAACAGCGGAGCGGCGGCGACGAAAGCCGCATTGAACATTGGTAAGTAGCCGTCGAGATTCAAGAATCCAAACTAACCGAGCGTTAACCATGCGCTCCATCACTTTACAGACACAGCTTGTAAGAGAAATGGGGCGGTAACTAGAAGGAAGGTGTCTATCCTTCCCGGGTTTGGGTATATGAACAACGACAGCGTCACGCCAACGCATGTGGACTTGACCTTCGGTCCAGACGCGATTGTAGGCACGAAGAAGGAAGCTTTAGCCTGCCGGAGAAAGGTGTGCCAGCATCTGAACGTGAATGGCATCTGGCCCCGGAGCAGAGGACCGGGCCAGTGCAAGTGCACGGTCGATTTCCCGCATAGTAAAGGGGGCATTATAATGTTCCAGATTCAGCGAGTGGAAGGAAGGTCGCCGAGCATCTTCTACCTCTTTCCTGGGAAGGAAGGCAGGGTGGTAATGGGCGGAGCTTGAAACCTCCGCGAAAAAGCGGCCGAAGGCGTTGGAGACATCCACAGGATCAACAAGGACCTCATTACCTGAAGTCAGGCCAGGTACCGACGAGTGGGCCTTAATGCCCGACAGCCGGCGCAGGCTACCCCAGACGACAGAATAGGGAATAAAACTGTTAAAGGAGCTGGTGAAAGAGGCCCAACAAGCTTTTTTGCTGCCTTTGATGACTCTACGGCATTGCGCTCGGAGTCGTTTGTATCCAATACAATTCGCCAACGTAGGATGGCGGCGAAAGATGCGTAAAGCACGTCGTCGATCACGGATAGCGTCTCTACAAGCCTCATTCAATCAGGGGACGGAAACGTGACGTGAAGAAGAGGTAGTACGAGGAATGGAACGTTCGGCAGCATTGATGATAACAGCCGTGAGGTATTCGACCTGACTGTCACAACTGAGAAAATCGTGGTCCGGGAAGATCGCCAGGGAGGAGTAAAGTCCCCAGTCAGCTTTCGGTATGTTCCAGCTCGAAGGACGTGGGGATGGGATGTGGTGTAGGAGACGAACGACACAGGGGAAGTGGTTGCTCGAATAGGTGTCAGAAAGGACATACCACTCGAACCGGCGGGCAAGAGTGGTAGAACAGATCAAGAGGTCCAAGTGGGAGTAGGTATGAGTGGAGTCCGAGAGGAAAGTCGAGGCGCCAGTATTGAGGCAGACAAGATTGAGATGGTTGAGGACATCCGCCAAGAGGGAGCCTCTCTGACAGGATGCAGGAGAGCCCCAAAGGGGATGATGGGCATTGAAGTCACCAAACAATAAAAACGGCGGAGGAAGCTGAACAATCAGGTGCATCATGTCAGCCCGACTAACTGCGGATGACGATGGAGTGTAGACGGTACAAACATGCTGGGGTGGTCAATGGGATAGGATGGTAATAGACATCGTCCCGAACGAACAACATGACCCCACCATGAGCTGGAAAACCGTCTGCAGGGGTGAGGTCAGACCGCTCCGAGGTATAGTGGGTAAAAGCAATACGGTCAGTTGGGCGCAACTTGGTTTCCTGGAGACCAAGGACGAGCGGACAGTGCAGGCGGAGGAGCAGTTGTAATTCCTCCCGATTAGATCGAATACCTCTGATGTTCCAATGTAACAAAGCCATCGCTAGTCAGAAAAATGGGGGGAACGAAACGGGTGAAGAGCTGGTCACCTCGACGGCCGCGGAGGGCCAGATTTCGAGGGAACAACGCTACAACCGGCGGGAGGCGGATCCTGTTCCATCGAGTCGTCACCAGCTGCGGCCGCCTTCCCGGATTGCGTAGGAGGGGCAGCATCATTCGCCGACGAGTGGCCAGCTGAGCGCCTGGCAGCAGAGCGTCCCGGCGAAACTGAGGACGGCCGGGAGCTGCGAATCGCGGATGGAGCGTCAGACGAAACGCGCCTGGGTGGAGAGAGGGATAAAGATTTCTTCTTGGGGGCCTTCTTGGAAGTCCAATGAGGCACGGGGATGGTGGGCTGGACCTGAACAAGGTCCTCACGCGCAGGGTCCGTTTTGGAACGCTGGACCTCGGAAGCTGGGGTCCGGAACGTTTCCCCGAAGGACGCCTGAGAAGAGGATCGCTTCTCAGGCGGCGGAGGGGGAGGAGGAGGAAGGGTGGCCCCCGGGGCAGAGGGGGCAGGGGCCGCAAGGGAGGAGGATTTGGAAGGGAGGGATTTGGGAGGCGGAGGCATAGACCCCGAATGGGGTGAGGAGGTGGAGGGGGGACAAGATAGGGGTGAGGATACTGTGGAAGGAGTGGACACGACTGAGGCAAACGAAGTTGTCAACGTCACGGGATGGAGGCGGTCATACTTCTTCCTAGCCTCAGAATAAGAGAGACGATCCAAAGTTTTTAATTCTTGAATCTTCTTCTCCTTCTGGTACGCGGTGCAGTCTAAAGATCTAGGCGAGTGGATGCCAGGACAACTGACGCACCGAGGTGGTGGGGTGCATGTATGTTCCTCACAAAGAGGACGTTCACAATAGCCACAAAGGGGCTCAGCCTCACACCGTGACGACATGTGCCCAAAGCGCAAACACCGAAAGCAGCGCATAGGAGGCGGAACGTAAGGTCGCACGTCGCACCGGTAGCACATCACTTTTACCTTCTCCGGGAGAACGTCCCCCTCGAAGGCGAGGATAAAGGCTCCGGTGTCGATGCGATGGTCTTTGGGGCCGCGCTGAACTCGCCAGACGAAATGCACGCCTCGGCGCTCCAGGTTGGCCCTGAGCTCCTCATCAGATTGCAGCAGGAGGTCCCGATGAAAAATAACCCCCTGCGTCCTATTCAGTGCCAGATGCGGGACAATGGACACTGGTATGTCCCCTAGTCGGTCGCACGCCTGGAGCGCCGCCGACTGTGTGGCAGAGGTGGTCTTTATAAGAATGGACCCCGAACGCATTTTACTGAGAGCCTCGATTTCCCCGAAGATGTCCTTGATGTGCTGGACAAAGAACATGGGCTTGGTTGTGCGAACGTTCCCCCATCGGTCCAAGAACAGACTAAATAGCGGGGGAAGTACTTCGCCCCAAGCTGGCGGGCCTTTCCTTCCTCCCAGGGAGTGGCCAAGCGGGAAAGGGCAGGAGAACCAGATCCAGAGAGAGTACCTTTCTTTTTAAAAGACTCGGCCGCAGAGCGACCTGATACATGTTGACGTTTCGTCTGTGAAACGTCCGCCCCGATACCACCCACTCCGACCAGGGGTTCTCCCCACGGGTGCCACCCAGCCTCAGCAAGGGCCACCTGGCAGGATGACCGTTGCCGGGAGATCTGATGCCCCAAGGAGACGGGCATCTACTCCTTGGCCGACGTGGGGAGGGTGCAGCTCAGGTATCGGCAGTACGATCCCTGTGTTGTCAGGGGGCTACAACCTAGAGGGTACATGACGACCCCACCACAACGGGCTGGCTACCGTGCTGGATTTCGGGTGCCATGGAAAGTCCATCATGATTGTAGGTGCAGATGGGGACGCACTGTGGGCGGAACGTGTGCAACCCATCAGGCGTTAGGCCCAATTGGAGGAATAGTGGGTGTGGTTACAACGCCGTTACAATGCTGAGTGCCAAGGTCTTAGTGCACTGAGGACCAGTGATACACCACATAAGGCTCGTACTTCTGTAGAATTTTTAAAAAAGGAGGTCAAAACCCAAGGGGGACCATCACATGGAATGCCAAAACGGTTGAAACTCCTTTTAGTCGCCTCTTACGACAGGCAGGAATACCTCAGGCCTATTCTTACCCCGGACCCGCAGGGGGGTTGAAACAAGGAGACATACATAATGCATTACAGAAATCTCCAGCAATGTGTGGATTTAGGCATGGATCTAATTGCAGTTAACTGTGCTATCTCCAACAACCAGTCCCCCTGGTTGAAGAAGTATATTGATTTAAATACGAAACAGAGAGCGTCCGCGAAAAATAATTTCGAAAAGACGTTTATAAATTGAGGAATAATGAAAGTTTCGCCAACACAATGAAAAATATGAGAAACAAGTGTGAAATACGTATTAGGTTCACAGCATTCAACTAGGACTTCGTTGCTGTGGAGGTGCTAAAGACTGCAGCAGAGTACACGAAATGCATGTGGCGATGTGCATACCAGAGATGTAAAGTTTCCTCATATGCCGATGCCATTATGAGTCTCTGAAACCTCATTTCACTGATTGCTTTATATGGATACAGTGTAATGTCAACGCATTTTATGTCACCAGTGTACTCGACAGTGCTCGAGAATATATGATGTGATGAATAATTTCCAGAAATGACTTTAAATCCTATATATGAGAACTGAGAAACACTGCACATTATATTCTAAAACGTAATTAATTTCCAACAACGAAATGTTTCATTATTTTTATAACCAGTTTTCTATAAGCAATAATCATATAACAAAAGATAATAGCGCTAAAAGAATGTATTGGCATTGTATTGTGTGTGAAATTTTCTTTGTTTTATTGTTCTCTATGATGTATGAAGCGGCTGAGATCGAAGATAAGCTGAGGTCTGTTGTTTTAAATATTGAAAAAGGTAGACATGAGGGATCAAAAGAGAAATACGACATGCAATTTACTAAATGGAATTCTAGTGGACAGACTGTTATTTGTGACCAGATAACCAACTACGAATGTTTTAAATTCTGTGTTCGCAGCAATTTAGACTGCGCTTTGTCTCCCACCATCACATAACTGTGTGGAGCGGCAATTTCGAACAGCAGAAATAATGAGACATTAATTCTTTTGATCGATATTATAATATTTGAACTCTGAAGACAAGAACCCACAGGAATTTATTATTTTTATATACTAACAGTGAAAATAACATTCCGTAGAACAATCTTAGACTTTACGTAAATAAAATATTCTTTTTGGCTGATGTGTAACATTAATTTATCTCAGAGTACTTTATCAGTGACTTAAAATAAGAATATTACGACACTAGTGTTGGTATGGGAAGAGCCTGTGATGTGACATATTAATTATTTGGTTCATACATTTTAATGTCACTTACTGAATTAGTAAAAAAGGATTTCAATATTTATCTGTAGTGGTAAGATACGACAAATTATTTCATTAGAGTTGGGCTCAGCAGCACATAAATAAGAATTATCAGAGATTATTTCCTTCTTTCAAATAATACTCTTCTTGCTCCTATATTTTCATATGTTTTACAATAACACGTACACATCGCTACATCGGCTTTAAACAGAAAAGAAACCTATTACATTGGCGCCCTGTCACGTTGGGCTCGAGTACAAGTATTTTAATTATATTTGTAATCAGTGTATCTCTTTTTGTGAATAGATTGCCACTGTACAGTGTTAATGCTTCTCTTGTTTGCCTTTTCACATTCCTACTGAACGTACAAAATACTACTGGCAATATCGATCTCACATGCAGCAAGATGTTCTAATTATCCAAACATATTGCAACTAATATACTTCTTAAATTTACAGAAATTATCCAAACATGTTGCAACTAATATACCTGTGTGCACTCCTGATTCACCGACATTGTCACCTGCGATCTAAGGATAGGAAAAACTGCACACTCGTCATACGCACATAGTTCGTAGCTTGTCGCCTGTAACAAAATTTTATAACGCTGTAAGTACATATCACCCCAGCTATAACAAGTAGCAGTATCATATATTTACTGCGAGAATCATTTTCAAATATGTTTTTGTTACTAGTAAATTGTTGTGCACACAAACACACATTTAGTTGCAGTGATTATTACTTGCGTTATTTATAGAATATTTTCGGGGATTTAAATTTGTTTTAATTTCTTTACTGTGTGAAATATTTGCGGATAAACACGGTTAGGCCTAATGATTTAGTGATTTAGTGTCAGATGCTCAAGTGAGCCAAATTCCGCACACTTCCTTGCAGGAGCTAGATAGCTTAAATGTTGACGATAATATTATTTTACCGGACATATCAAGTGATACTGAAAATGAGGCGATGCCTGTGTTGTGTGACACTCGTTGGTAAAAGCTTTAGAAGCAAATGATAGTAATTTCACCGGGCAAGGGGTAGGACCTACTAGTGCTCAAGCTATGCCATAGCCCGATGGTAATATATTCTTATCCATGTTACTCCAGACGTTAAAATTTATAGAAAAAGAACGTTGGGAAGAAGAAGCTCTTAAAGAGCAGCAGCTCTTAGAAGCAAAGGCTATATACGAAAGGAAGAAGAAGCTCTTAAAGAGGAGCAGCATTTAAAAGCAAAGGCATTGAAAGAAAAGCGACGTAGGGAAGAAGAATCCCTTAAAGAAGAGCAATGTGAATTAAAAGAACAGGAAAGAAAGAAAATTCTCAGGATAAATCAATAGAGTCTTTATCCAGCGGGACAAAGAAGTTGCTCATAATATCAACCAAGCGATAATCAACAGAGATAAAGCGTGGTCAGCACACTATAATGCGGAGATAAATGCAGTTAAACCGTTGGAAAACATTCTCACCAAAGTAAATGACAGACAGGCTGAAATCAGTAACTTAGAAACTAGTTTTAAAACGTTGACTACTGCTGTAGAAAGAACTGAAGGTAAAAGACAAACCGAAGTGAAGAAACAAGTACAAACGGAGGTAGCAAGAGTTTTTAATCTCGAGAATAGAATCTTGGAGGTAATATCAGACACCAGTAATGAAGAATCTGGTCCTGACGGGGAAACTAAAGTTGAACGTTGGCCGATTGTTAGTGGGCAGTGCAGAATAGATCACAACATTTTCCCACTGGTCATGTTATAAATCAGAATAATAGACAAAGATTACCAGCAAACCCTGTTACAATTTATAATAAATCTAGCCGTAATAGCCAACCTTTATTACCACAACTACTGATGCACACAAGAAATGCAAAACTACTAGCAGACTCTACCTGTACCAAGACGAGTACGCCGCCTGCTAATGAGAGTCGATCCATGTATTTGGGTACATTGCTACATGACGAAAGCCTCGTTAAACATCGTCAATTTAAGATTTTCAATGCAGAGAGCAAGAAGAATACCAACCAAGTAATGTTTATACCTATCTTCAGAAGTATCCTACCACAATTTTGGACGGAAGAACAGAAGATACAATTCGTGGTGTCACATATTGCGGTGGGTGATTCGCTTTTGGGTTTAAATGCTGCCGAAACTTGCCAAACTTTCAGTTATTTTGAAAGGCATTTCTTGATCAGTCTTGGTCAACTTCAATACAAGAAACACCCAGAAAAATTGTTTACAATGCAGAAATATGTAATCCGAGGATTGGGCCTCTACGAAAGTACTTTGAAAATTACATTAATATGACTCTGTATTGGGACGAACCGATCACAACACGAGATCTAATGATAGTATTAAAAGCAAAGTTACTGATTAACATAAGGTAAAAGCTGTTCAATGTGACGGACACTGACCTTAAAGAATTTCTGTGCGTAATAGACTCCATAGACCTGGTCCAGGAAGATGTACGAAAAAGCTGATACCTGAAATTCTAATACCAACTATTCCAATGTAAAAAGCTCTTGAGAAGGGAATGATGATACTAGGGGCGAAAATGGTCTGTAGAAGAATAAAAATATATTAAATGTTAATAACAATTACAACTGGAAAGATAATGATGACCAGTAATAGGACAATCCCAGTAATAATAATTACCAGTGAAATAGAAATTATCAACATGCGAATGATAATCAGAAGCAGTATTCGAATGAGAATACAAATAATAACCATCAACATAATAAAAATAGGAGAAACAATAGAAAATCGAAAAGTCCAGACAATGATAGACAAAAAAATATATGAAACAACAATCAGTACTATCGACAGCTGGGGCCGAATCGTCCGCCCCCGGTAGCTGAGTGGTCAGCGCGACAGACAGTCAATCATAAGGACCCGGGTTCGATTCCCGGCTGGGTCGGAGATTTTCTCCACTCAGGGACTGGGTGGTTTGTCGTCCTAATCATAATTTCATCCCCATCGACGCGCAAGTCGCCGAAGTGCCGTCAAATCGAAAGACTTGCACCAGGCGTGCGGTCTACCCGACGGGAGGCCCTCGTCACACGCCATTTATTTTATTGGTAACCTCACTACAAATTTTGCAAACCAAGGGTAGTCTGCAAATTATATACACACTGTACCTGTACCAAACAGTCCGTTTTCACAGTCATGGAATCCAAACAGTACACCTCCATATAATAATACCGAGAATATGAGAATAGTGGAAGTATCACCGGATATGAAACAAGCATCAGAGAATCCGACAAACTACATCTGGACCCTGTAGAGCTTCGTCAGGAGACCGGACTGCAAAGTGAAGGCCATAGGTCTATTACCACCACAATTAACATGATTAGATATCAGGACGGAATAAAATTAGACAATGAGTTATGTCAAGAAAATACCCTCTCTGATAACGAAACAGAAAAATATATACAAGCCACTGTCAATGCGTCCATAAACGGAGTTGTTGGCTCAGTACTCCTTGAGACTGGTGCAACTATTTCAGTGACATGTGGGCAATGTTTCAAGAGGACCTCGCATAACAAGCGATAAGCAGTTCTGCCAGTGAGTAACTGTAAAGTTATAGAAGCTTTCGGAATGAAGTTACAGATGGTGAGGTCCCAGTGACAAAACTTTACTTCGTCAATGATAGCCTCAAGTGCATGTTCTTAGTTATGGAAAACCTTTCTGTACCAATAATTTTGGGCTTCGAATTTCTACAGGAGACAGAAGTAATAATAGGTCTCACCCAAGGAGTCTGAAAACTGAAGTACCAGGAGCGAAAGATAACCTTGCAGCTAAATAGGGAAATCGAGGCAGGCTTTCAGGTGACTAGACCTGTAAATATAGCTCTCAGCTAACATAAATTGCTTATATTATAGTATGGTCACCCAAAAGACTGGCATATTAGCCAGAAGGAAGATGTTCACAACAGTGTAAGCTACATCTCTGAATTGATTGAGGGAAAGTGAAAGAAGCTTCATGCATCCACAAAATCCAAGCTGGGCCTTTAGTAAATCTATTGTCTAGCTATGAAAAAGTATTCATAGATCGCCCAATTGTTATAAAAGGTTATATTTATGATATGAATAAGAATCCGCACAAAACCTATTGTCTAGCTTCGTATTCAGTCCCTTGGACGAAGAAAAATAAGATAATGAGAGAGATAAGAAAATACAAAATTAATTATCGAGCCTTCGAATTCACTCTATAGTAGCCCCTTATTAACCATCACGAAAGTTGAGAAAAACATACTGCTACACGTAGATGCATGGGACATGAATAAATCTATTTTGCCGGTACACAGTACGCCTGAAAATCTCAACGGAAGAAGGAAAATAAAAAGTGGCGTCTACTATATGAAGGACCAGACACGATTGTTTCAGTTCGTCATGACGATTGCTATTTGCTGCAAGATGCCAATATTGAAAGTATAAATGGACTGTATTGTCATAGGGACCATAACAACCACAGTTAATTGATTACAAGTAACAAAATATATTCAATTCAAAAGTACTATTGTAAAATATTTAAATAGTAGTTATACAGTAGGTTTATTGTAAATTCTTTTACTCATATGTCCTAGTTTATAAGGGTTTATTTCAGGTCATATATGACGAGAAGATATATTTAACTGTAATTTCAATTCCTGGTCAAATCTAAGTTTCCACAAGGGAACAATTAAAGAATTTAAAACCTCGAAGTTCCAATACTGTAAGCTCATTCTGTAAATCTTCTTTGTAATCAGTTGGAGCAAGTTTTTTATGGTAAATGTGATTTTCTGATTTATTCTACCCAGTTATATTGGGTCAAATATGTATATAAGTATATTGCGCTCCTATAAATGTGGATGAGTCATGAATGTACTTTACCTTGATTTATGTAGTGCAGACACACGAACGGATATTAGTTGAGTGCTAGTCCGCGTGATTGCTTACTTCGCATTTGGCTCTGTTTGGAGGATTTGCCTTTTTACGTACCACTTTGGGTACTCTTAACTATCGGGTTTTGCTTTGCTGTTAGCTCTTTAAGCTACTTACTAGTAGGTGTAGCGAATATGGGCATCTTTTCCGAAATACTAATTATAAAATTTAATCGACTGGGGATGAATGAGAATAAATGACAATAAACAAATAAAATATATCAACTTATGAGGATGCACTGAAATCCACATTGTTCGAACATGATCTATTGATCAAGTCAAATGTAGAGTATTGTATCATCCATTCTTAATATGACGCTCAATATAGTATTTGATTTTTGGCTTTATATTTCGACATAATAACAAATGTTGACGTGAACAATGATCACACTGGTCAACACTCATTTTCTTGCCAAGGATATTTGAGTGGCTTTAGGATGGGTTAGTGGTGCTGAGGACGAATATAGCAACCATTTATGCAGTTTGGCTCTAGTTTTTGAGATAATGCATGATTTATTAAAAGAATTTGAAAAAAATTAGTAATACTGAACTGGAGCGCTACAAACTACAATGAAAAAAGAAAATAATCTTTATAAATAGCTGCTATGAAAACCTGATAGGCATTTGTCCACGTATAAAACATAAGTATAAAGTTTCTCTATAAGTATATCATTTTCCGTCCATGACGAATCGCTTCCTGCACGCTTTCCTTTTATAGGTCTCTTCAGAACAGTCACGTTGCAGATTCCAGCAATAATCTGCCATCATATGCCTGTCCCATCTTCTGTCTAAAGCTTTGGTGAATTGCTTCATTAGTCCTAACTTAATATGTAATGGTGGAAGAACAATCTTGTCCCTACTAACCAGAGGTTCATTAATGATGTTTGCTTCACCAACAGCCATATGTTCCCTTGGAGGCCATGTTTTCTGCTTCCAAAGTTCGTGCTTTGCCCTACTATCCCACATGCAGATAAAACATGGGTGCTTTGTGTATCCACTTTGTTGTCCTAGCAAGAAGTTCACCATTTTCAAATCAACACAAATCAACCACTGGTGCTGCATATACTGAATTTTCTGCAGAACCACCTTGATGTTAGCATATGCTTCACAAGGTTTTGTTGAGTGGGCAATTGGAATTGATGCGTAACGATTGCCATTGTGTAGGAGAACACATTTTAAACTTCTAGTGGAACTGTCTATGAAGAGACGCCAGTCCTCTGGTCTATATTCCGGCAGCCCCAATTCAAGTAAAAGTCCAGGTATATTGCTGCAATACACTATAACCTCTTCTTGGTTGAAGTATTGAAGAATGTTTTCTTCTCTCGTCCGGTAAGCTGTTATTTTAACACTTGGATGAAGACAGTTCTTTTCCTTAAGCCTGGATGCTAAGAGTTCTGATGCTTGCTTTGAAAGATTGAGTTCTCGTATCAAGTCACTGAGCTCCTTCTGGTTGAACTGCTGGGGTTGTGTCTCACGTCCTTCGTATTCCGAACCACTACTTGTACATTCCTCGCCGTGCACATCGTCATCTGATGATGTTAGCGTGGGTAATGTTGTCAAGGTTGGTAAAGGAACATCGTTGCTGTGCACCACCGGTCCTCTTGCTGACTCCAAATCGGGATATTCCCACTTTCGTTTTTTGAACCTATTAAAACCTTTCACATTAACAATGCAAAAATAGCAATCATCTGTATGGTTCTTCTGCTCTCGCCATACCATAGGCACTCCGAAGTTTAAGCTTTTCCTTTTTCGTTTTGTCCACTGCCGTAAGCACTCCACACAGCATTTACAAACTTTATGGGGTGCCCACGCCTTGTCTTGATCTCCAAGTTTAATTCCGAAATATGCCAGATACGCTTCCTTCACACAAGGAGTGATATTCTTCCTGTTCTTTTGAAGAACGTATTCACCACAAATGTAGCAGAACTCATCTGGATGGTTCACGCAAAGACGGCGTGAAGAACTCATGTTTTCCTAAAACAAAATTGCACAAATACTACATATTATGCAGAACTTTCTTGTATTTGCATGTCAATCACATCCAACAAACATCATTAATTGTTTTGTGTGAAATGAATACTCACCTCTTATTTGCTACGTCACGATGAAAAGGCTCTATCTCCTTGAAGCTGCACTGCACATGTGTGTGACTTTCGACCATCGCCATTTTTCTTGTTTACACTGAACGCTACCTATCGGCTGTTGCGGGGATTACCTCGGCCAACAAATGAATGTCGAGTACCGCCGAATTCAAATCTGCACAACCCTCAATATCTTCAACACACGCACCTCACAACAGGACTTAACACATGCTGACAGTGTGATGTTTGCATGATGTAATCCTCAACCACACAGATGCACTCCCTGAGCACAATTGTTTAATAAAGATAGTACAATATCACTAATTAAAAAACAGGTAGCAAATACATTACACCATATATGGACCCTGCAGTCGATATTATCCACATGAAACTCTCATGTCCACAAATAACCTATATCTCAAAAACCAGAGCCAATTTGGAAAAAGTACAAATATACTCGGAATGAGTATCATAACAATACCCCATTTTCGTTCAAACTTCCCTGGCAACGAAAAAAAAATTTATTTTGTAGAGCTGTGTCATTATTGTGTAAGTGTAAAAGCGATGTGAAGATTGTCTGTTGTGTGGAACTATGAGCCCCAGCAGTAATCAATATTTTTGCTGTGTGTCTCACGAGAACTCTAAAAATCAAGTGGTTACGCAGAAACTGTGATTTTCTCATTTTTATAACTATGTTAAGCAGTGATAAATCACTCAAATCAATGATAATATGAACTCTCTTCGAGTGCATATGTTAGCAGCAACGACTGGACTTTGGTAGACTGTTAAAAACTCGAAAGTTTAAAAAAAACTGAGCAGACCACTGGCTTTTAATATAACGAGATAACCTCACGAGTATAAACTCTTGAAACAGACTGTACTGCTAGCTGTGCGCTACAGTGCGAGTGCAACGTCGGCTCCGATGCGTCATGCGCAAATTTTTAAGTACAGTGAGGAATAAACAAAGCAAACGACGAACACCAGACCCTTTAAAAAGTGCAGTGTTATGCATGTATGATTTACTTAAACGAACGTTGAATCACTGCATTAACCAGAACAGTGTTTATATACACAACATCTGTGAATCCGTCTGAAAGAGCTAAACTTACTTCTTCAGCTTGATAAAATAAATAATTTCTTTGTCACTGACACCAATTTTCGATCTTGCATGTACCCACATTGTACGAGAGGAACGCGGAACGTGGAAGCAAGACCTGGTCTAGAAATAGTAGATCGATAACCGGGTGCACTCGACAGCATGCAGGATTTCATCGATGTACTGGTGCTGTACCTGCAGCAGCCTCCACCAACAGCGGCCTCCACCTGTCTTCGACCTCAGATCCAGCAACTCGATAAAGGGTTGAGTATTCAACGTTGCCGGGAACTTCATTCGAATTTTATTTCAATTTAAGTCAACTTTTAAAGATGTATTGACCTCCTTTGACTTCAACAACAGATCAGTATAATCTATAATGAACATGTCAAGAGTGACAGATTAGATAGCTGTGCTCTTTCGAAGTCAATTGGACGGTTTTGTTCCCTGTTTTCCGGAGCCAGTGAACCTTAATGGGGCGGAATAAGCAATTCCAGAAGTCTCCGCAGCATTTTCCGAAACTGTGCACTTGCTGAAGCCATTTAAAACCACTACATCGACACCAGGCATACGGTATACTGCTTGATGTTTTGTCTAACCCGTGACTAAATTTTGTAAACTTAAAATGTCTTTATCGAAAGTGAAAATTGCAGGATATTTAGATGAAAGGGTTGTGCCAGCTGGTGTGAGGGCTAGAATGGAGGCTGACCAGATCCCGACATTGTCATGACACGCCCACGGAGGGTCTGAAGGAGCGCCCGGGGTGAGATATTCCGTTAGCTCGCGGAAAGTTTTTAAACACATCTTCTGGCAGGCTACGAGCGAAGCGTGGGTACAACTTGAGTTTCCAGGCAGTCTGCAAAAGAATAACTATGATTGGTTTGCTCAGGGAATAGCTCCATGACGTAGCAAAATCGGCGCATAAATTGGTGCCTAGTATCTCCATTGGTGGAATAGTAGGGCTTCGGCGATAGAGTGGGATTTTCCTCCAGTTATCACGTTGCTGATTGGCACGTGTAACCAGGACCACTGTGGCGGAGGCAGTAATGTTCTGTGTTCCAGTTGTACTGGTGCTCTTCGGAGAGGCTAGCCTCGCCTTTCAGTCTGAGTAGGTTACAACGCTGAGCACCAGTTACTCCGGACAGCCTGCCTTCCGTTGGCTATATAACATACTTTCGTTTAATAGTACCTGTTCGATGAAGTTGCTGAAGTTTCGACTTCAATGTAACTTTCCGAGTACAGTTGGGAATTGAGCGTTCTACGTACAAACGGCCTATGTTGTCCGAGTGGAGCAGTTATGGATAAAGTTGACTGTATCGGAGTTACTATGTGACTTAACGATTTAAAATTAATCACTGTACCGGCAGTGATTGTGTTGCGAGCTTTATTCGTGTCCCTCAGAGACCCATTTGAACTCCTAGGAAGTCTTTGGTCTAGAACAACCAGGCCAGAGCATTTTGTATGAGGCTATATTCGCGATATTATCGTCACCACAACGGGACGTCGAAGCAACCAGCCATCGCCTCCGGTAAGCCTGACCGTTTTCTTGCAGTAAGGAAGACAGCCTAGCAATGTATGTCCGCAGCACCGGCAGATTAGGTAATTTTGCTACGTGGTAATCAAAGCTCACCAGAGCGCGCCTGTTTCCGTTTTTTCTATCTTGTTTCTGTCTTGGATTGTCATTGTCTGAGTTCTCACTACTGATGTAGAGCAATTAATGTTGGGTTTGCTGGGTGATTTTTCTTAAGATTTGAGTTGCAACTAATTGGCTCCACATACAACTCGTTCATAAATGTCACAAGCTAGTTTATGGACAACTTCACCTTCACAGCAATTGTCTATGTATCAAATTGTCGTATTGTAAGTGATGTGTTCTTTTATTTTGGATTTATTCATAATAAATCCAATTGTTATTTTGAACAGAACTTTCATTCTTTAGTTAGGCAGAGCAACCCGTTCCTCTGTCACAACATTAATGAAACTTCCCATTGAAAGTTAATTTTTATGGAATTAAAATTTTTGCAGGTGCCAAACTATCCTCTAGCCCACTCGCAGAATCGATTACAGTCAGTTCGTGTTTCTTTTTAATCCATGTGCAACAGCAAAAGTTGGAGTTAGAAAAGCGTGGGCTTAGGGCATCTTTTCCGTATGCAAATTTCTACCGATTTTAGTGTTTAACACTCTGCTAGCCGCGGCACAAAGCAATTGAATACTAGGCATCTTTGCTTGTAGCCTACCCGTATTTATTTTGGAGTAGGTTTCCCTATAGCTTACTCTTATTTATTTCGGAATACTGAATATTTTGCACCATTTACATTGTCGAACGTCATTGCAGGTCAACAAATCCTATTAGCGTATTCTGATTATTCTTCAGTCTTGCTTCCATAATGGAGCGCAATTTCAGGACTGCCTCTCAGAATGACCTATACAGTATCCTCATAATGCTATTACCAGCAGTGGTTTGGTATGATTGATCATGAAAACTATCCTGTCACTGAACTGTTCAGAGTAATTCACTATGCGTCCTACTTTCAAATTCATAACGATTCCTACTCACAAATACCATGTGCTGCAGCCTTTGATTTGATCCTGTATTCTTCCGATCAGGAGTCTTTATCATATATGTCTTTCAATTTATGGATTGATTTGATCCTGTATTCTTCCGATCAGGAGTCTTTATCATATATGTCTTTCAATTTATGGACACCAACCACATGTGGACTGAGTTTATTTGTCTTCTCAGATTTTCTAGCTTCGCTACCATTATACCATAGGTGCCATCCAGACACATAGTATACCTTCATAATATTTATCAACCAAGTAGTAGGGTAATACAGGTGCTGGGGCTTTTGCTAGTGTGGGATGCCTACATGATGTGCAAGCCTAAAGTTCTCTTCTGATCGACAGGTCCAAACCTGTTGTTCAGCTAAACAGATTATGACATCCTTGGGATAATCAATCCTCCACTCATCTGTACAAGCAGAGATTTTATATAAACTTAACTGACTAATTAATTAAATCGATCCATTAATTAACCCCTCCAACACTGAGAAACCCACCAGCCCCCCCTCTTGCGTTTCCCACCTGGCAATTGGCAGGAAAAGAACTCAATATCTCCATTAGTTGATGGGGAATCGAATGCAATGTGTGGAGTACCGTTTAAACTGTTATTAGTATACAAGTCAATGTGTTGAATAGTGTTCATTTAAATAATTAATTGGGAAATATACTGCAATGTAAGGAATACTCTTAATAAAAATATTTTGAGAGCGACAAGGCAGTTGGAAATATTTAATAACTGTCATAACGTTTTTATCATGATTGCGCACGGAATACTACCAACAAAATTCACCACATATAATTACACCGTTGAAAAGTCTTCACACTGACACCAGGGTATTATGTACCCATACTCCAAACACTTCATTGGGCTGACCACTTCACATATTCCTGCATGTACAGGCCACATAATGTCTGATTGAGTCCCTTGACTAAAAGACTGGACATTGCACTAAGCCCCCAAGAAAAGTGTCAGTTGGCGGCATCCCTTTGATATTGATCCCTCTCTCTCTCTGTCTCTCTCTCTACACACACACACACACACACACACACACACACACACTCACTCATTCTCACTCTCAAGTGGCGATGCCCTGTTGTGAGCCACTGCCAGGACTACACACACCATCAGTCATGGTCAGACCAAACTGCAACGAAAGCAGCATTTACCTGGTAAATGGTAGTGTCTGTGTATCTCTTGGAAATATTCCATTACTATGTCACATTGATTAACTAATCAATTCATTCAATACACATTTTATGGGACAATTTATCCTTGCTTCTCGTTGTTGGACACTGGGACTGGAATATTTTGTGGGATACGAGCCTGCAATAACCCAGTTTCCAAATGCTACTGGATTTTTTGCTCCTGCCTCGTATTGGAAGATATTGGCACAGTTAGATCTTTTGATAGAAGTCTATTACATTGAATGTAGCTGAAAATTTCAAATTTAAGCTCAGCTGCATGCTGTATCCTAAAACTATTTGCTATAGATGATGGACAGATATGCGCTCGTTATACAACTATCAGAAGCCACACTTCAACCATAATCGAATCCATAGCAGTAGTTTCATAGCTAGATGTTGGAGATTGCTGAAATACTCACACATCCTGTGTTCCCTTGTCATTATGTCCACATGCAGCCCACCAATCCCTTCATATACCACCAGCACCAACACTCATAGGTCTCAGAAAACTACTGCCACAAACTCAGGTGCAGTTATGGTCGGGTGTGTATGCTAGAATGGGCAGCATCCTGGAATGATCGGAATGGTAGAAACTGAGAGGCTGTCCGCACATCTAGCGTCAACACTTTGCAGTGATCGATACTGAATCACTCTATTTTCCACAGAAAATACGTGCAACCCATGTCATCATGGAGACAGCCCAAGGCATACTGAGTATTACTTCGCTGTTTGGCTACCCACAAGGTACTACCTCTGTGACTTGCTTGCCCCTGTCCCTGTCGGTAAGAACCAACTAGCCAGTGACACAACTTGACTTTGTACCCATTGCTCGTGAGAGCCCGAAGCTGGAAATAACCATTCGTTTTAGTCACAGGCTACCACCGCCACGAACCAGACACGCCCAAAACAGCCTCTTTGAAGGAAAACAGCCCCACGCTTATCATTACGATGACAATTAAAACCGAGTGAGCTGGCACAGTGGTAAAACGGAAATTATCGTTTGGGATCATTGGCAGGGAGGATCCTTACAGGGCAGGTCCGGCCTTCTCGGTGCAGGTTTATTACATTCGACGCCACATTGGGCGATGTGCGGGCTGGATGGCGATGAAATGACTATGAAGACAACACAACACTCAGTCCCTGAGCAGAGAAAATCCCCGACCTAGCCGAGAACCGAGCCCGGGCCCCTTAGGACGGCTGTCCGTCAAGCTGACCATTCAGCTATTAGGGCGCAGTGGTGAACAAACTGGACTCGCATTCAGGAGGATGCAATTGTAAGCCACATCCAGCCATCCTAATTTGGATTTTCCATGATTTCTTCAACTCGCGTCAGCCAGTGCTGGAATGCGTCCTTTGAAAGGGCACAACGGACTTCCTTTCCCATCCTTCTCTAATCCAATGGGACCAAAGGCTGTACTGGTTGGTACGTTCAACCGCATCATCCAATCAACCAAAAATTAAATACTATGATTAAAGCCTAAATCTGATGACAATGAACAATGAACTAAGTATCAGAAATATCTATTCCAGACGTCTGTGGCTCTAAAAATCAATATCTATATCTTTCCTATGACTGCACATGATTGTCCACTTGAAATCCTTCATCAGTTTTGCCACTATCAGTGCGTTGAAATAGCAATCCCCCATGTCAAATATGTATGCCAATCACAGCCAGTCTGTCACATATCCCATATTAAGTATTATACTTGTGTGGACAGTTATGTGAAATCATAAGAGGTACACAGATATTGATATTTCCCGAGCCAAAGCTCATGAGCAGTTATTTCCGATATTTTGCTCAATGTCAAATGTCATCAGATCGAGGCTGCACTCTTAATATTTAATTGTAATTACAGTGATAAATATGTGACTGGTTTCCTCAGACGATACCGTTTTGGCGTATGGTATGTGTGGCAGAAATAGCCTGTGGCATAAGGCTCACACAAGCAGCGGCTACAAAGAAAAGTTCCACCCAACTGGCTAGTCGGTTATTCCCCATAACTCCAAGTGCAAGTCCTGGCGGCGGGGCCTTCTGGATAGCTGAAGAGCAAACTAATACTCAGAATGTGTTGTGCTGTCTCTGCGATGGCGTTTGTTACAAGTATTCTCAACACAAAACTGAGCAATTCAATATTGATCACTGCGAAGGGTTGGTACTTGATATATCAGTTACATACGAATTCATGTCACTCCAAATCCCATGGTCGGGGTGGGTGCACACCGGCGTAAACATGTGTGCACGACTGCAGCTGTGGTGACGGCGGCAGTTTTCTGCAACCTTTGATCTTTGGCTCTAGTAGTGTGTGAGGTGACTGGCATGCTGCATGTGTAAATCAGGACATGAGTGCATGAGATGTGTTAGTGTCTCAGTGATCTCCGACTTCTAGCCGTAACAACTACTGCTGTGGACTGGATTCTGGTTCAAGTGTGTCGCCTTTAGTGGACTCTGTCTTGCAGGGGTATTTGTTGTTGTTACTATCCTATCTCATAGTACGCACTTTCTAATGCTTACAAATATATCTGAGAGCACTAATTTAGGAATTCCGTAGTGCCCAGTCACAGTACCAGATTTGGGATTGATTAATTTAATGTTTCTCATAATTTCAGTGTAAGCAGGCATCTGTCCAGCCCTACCTGCAAATGATTTAAGGACATAGCATGCAACTGAGCTGTAATTTGGAATTTTCAGCTACCTAATGGACTTGCTACCAAATGACTAACTGTGCCAGTATCTACCGTCAAGAGGCAAGGAAAGAAATGCAGTAGGGTTTGGAAACCAGATGGTTGCAGGATCTAATGCCACCAAATATTCCAGTCCTAGTATCCATCAATAGGAAGCAAGGAAAAACTGTCCCACACGAAGGGTATTGAGTGAATTAATTAGTCAATTAATCTAATAGAGTGAAGGAATATTTCCAAGACTTCCACAGACTTCACCAGCTAATGCGGCCCTGTTTGCAGTTCGGTCAGACTGTGACTGACGGTTCGTGCAGGCTATGCAGTGGCATGCAACAGGATGTCACCACTTGAGAGAGAGAGTGAGATAGAGACGAGGGTGGGGACAGGGAGACAGGGAGAAGGCATGTGCTTTGGCATCAATTTCTTAGGTATCAATATCAAAGGGTGGCTATCAACTGACGCGTTTGTCAGGTGATTAGCGTGACGTCTGGTCGGCCAGTCACGGGGCATGAGCAGGCGTAGTGCAGCCTGTGTGTGTTGTAATATGTGAAGTAGTCAGCCCAGGTAGCGGTCGGGGCCTAGGCAGTCAGTGTCCTGCAGTCGATGAGAAGGATTTTTAACAATGTAATTACGTATGGTGAGTTATTTTGATGGTATTCATTAGTGATCAGAATATAAAAATAGCCGCTATTGTTTAAGTATTCCTTACTGCCTTATCCCCCTAAAAATATTTAAATAAATAGTATTCCATGCACTGCATTTAATTTCCTGAAAAATTATTTAAATAAATAAACTATATTCCAAACGCACATTGTTTTCTACAAATTGTTTAATCAAGAATATTCAACGTATTTCCCGGTTCACCAGAAATAGTTTAAACAATATTCCTTACACTGCAATCGATTTTCGCCAAATAGATAATCAACTGAGTGTTTCTCCTGCCAATTTCGAGAAAGGATGAGGGGAGGAGGAGGGCTTTGGATTTTCCTGAGGTGAAGGGCTTAATTAAATGTCTGATTTAATTAATGAATTAATTTGATGTTAAAATTGACTGTGTACACGTAAGGAGAGTTCCCAGAGGAGTGAAGGAGGAGGAGGTGGAGGAGGATGAAGGGTAGATGGAGGGCGAGACTACCTCAGAAAGACGGATTTTCCCCAAGGGGTCATAATCTACTTAGCTGAACAATATGTTAAGGACTTGTCAAATGTAACAATCCAATAGGTTTGTGCCTGAATATATCCTTGTCACGGATGTAGGCAACCCACACTAGAAAATGACCCAGCACCCCTACTACCTACTACTTGAGCTGGGGTATTTATTTGGCAGAGAAATCAGAATATCAGGAAAAGGAAATGCAAGGGCTCCGTTTAGATAAAGCAGGGGACAAATGCAAAGGCTGAGTTTAGATATAATAGCGGTCAGCAAAGTCGGGTGACAAGACGACAAATATATCTGACTAAATGAATAGAATAGAAGCAGAAGGTACTTTAATGGAAGATGTATCGTGTAGAATTGGAAGTTGGGACCATGAGTGACTTTCTATGAATAGTTCAATGATAGTATTATGTTTGTCAAAATCGACAGCATGTATTTCACGTACACATGTAGACATGAAAAGCAAAAGATGAAGAGGTATCGAATGTGTAATTCGTCATCTAAAGGAAGATGAAAATTTAGTAAAAACGTGTTTAAAACTCTGTAGTTGAGGAAAGGAATAGAAGACTGATCTGTACGATATTAAGAGCACAGTAGAAGGGTTTAGGGACGAGAAAGGTTAGTCACTTTTGCAATAAATTACAACTAATAATAACAAATACATTGCTCTAACATCACAAGAGGAGCATGCATAATTGGAAAAGGCATGGAGCTGTGGGAATATTCCAGATGGCTATTGTCAGACGGTAATTCTGCAATCAGATATTTGATTGTAAGACGTAGCCTCAAGATGGTACAGCCTTAGTCCACAACTAAGTATTGATGGGGACTAGACTGAAGTTGGGCAGCATCATCCGAATGAATCAGTTTGGAAAGACAAACGATACTGATAAATGGTGAGGTGCTGTTAGCTAGGGCTGTAGATAGTGCGATAATCACTACCATAACAGGTAGTGCAGATAAAGAGAAACAGACAAAAATGGTTAAAGTACAATCTGAACAGACAAATAAAGACAGAATGCAATGAAATCTAAAAAGAAATGGCTGTCAAAAGGTTGATTCAGCATATAGAAGGAAAATACCAAATTCGGTGAAACTCAAAGGAAAGGTATTACAGTTCAGGAAGAAAAAGGCATTCTACTGTTACTTTCAGATGGGAATGCGGACAGGAAAAAGTATATCGATGGTTGTATGAAGTGATGGAACTCTCTGATTACGTTATAGAAGATGAAGTGGTAGTAGGTATGGAAGACATAGGGGATCGAGTGTTAAAGTCGTAATTTAACAGAGATTGGTAAGTCTTGGAATCAGATACGGAGGACGACACATAAAACTGTTCTTTTTAATTTCAAAAATCATTAGAAGAAGTAGAAACGAGACTGATATTCAAGTTAGTTCGAAGAATCCGTGAATCTGAAGACATACTTTTAGACTTTCGGAAAAGTGCTATCCCACAGACTAGCAGATAGCAGCAACGTTCTCTCATATAGTTTAACAGTTCATACATCAGATTTGTTTTGAAGAACAGTATACGGAAGAACGTAGAAGAAAGTTAAGGGTCTGTTAGACGAAGTTCACTTATACATTGGGAAAGCCAAAAGTACTACTGAGGCAGTTCTGACATTGCCGTTGATATTTTGAAATTGAATCGGCCATTCCAGAAACAACATCACATGTTGTTGATAATTCTTCCGGGTTATATGGCCATGGTCCATGGAATACTTCTATTCCTAACGTTTCATCCAATACTTCCTTGGACATCCTCAGTGGTATGGCTGGTCCTGTTGAGTCCTGCCGACAGGACCAGCCATACCTCTGAGGATGTCCAACGTAGAATTGGACGAAACGTTAGGAATAGAAGTATTCAATGGAACATGGCCATATAACCCGGAAGAATGATCAACAACAGTACCATCCGGTCGTGAAAACCTTCATTGTATGATAACTCCACATGTTACGCAAAATGAGTTTTTTGTGTCCAGGCCTTCTTTATGGGCAGCCACATCATTCTGTATAGGAGCGACGTACTTTCGATCTAACTGTATATGTTTTATGTTTATGACAAGTTTACGTTAGTTTTAGTAACAACGTAACTCCTGGAGTTGCGGTGTTTCTAATCTTAGTGCGGCAGCACCATTCATTCTGTTTGTAGTGCTGTGGGATCTGTTTATTCTAGCAAAATATTTGTCATTGTTGAACAGCTGGTTGCCTTTTAGACAGATCAGAACAATCTTAGTCTTGGTTATCTTACATTCGATACCTCTTCATCTTTTGCTTTTGATGTCTACATGTGTACGTGAAATACATGCTGTCGATTTTGACAAACATAATACTATCATTGAACTATTCATAGAGAGTCACTCATGGTCCCAACTTCCAATTCTTCACGATACATCTTCCATTAAAGTACCTTCTGCTTCTATTCTATTCTGGTACCAGTTCTATTTTAAAGATCTGTGGTAATGGAAGACTCTACATCTACATCTACATTTATACTCCGCAAGCCACCCAACGGTGTGTGGCGGAGGGCACTTTACGTGTCACTGTCATTACCTCCCTTTCCTGTTCCAGTCTCGTATGGTTCGCGGGAAGAACGACTGTCTGAAAGCCTCCGTGCGCGCTCTAATCTCTCTAATTTTACATTCGTGATCTCCTCGGGAGTTATAAGTAGGGGGAAGCAATATATTCGATACCTCATCCAGAAACGCACCCTCTCAAAACCTGGTGAGCAAGGTACACCGCGATGCAGAGCGCCTCTCTTGCAGAGTCTGCCACTTGAGTTACTTAAACATCTCCGTAACGCTGTCACGGTTACCAAATAACCCTGTGTCGAAACGCGCCGCTCTTCTTTGGATCTTCTCTATCTCCTGCGACAACCCGATCTGGTACGGATCCCACACTGATGAGCAATACTCAAGTATAGGTCGAACGAGTGTTTTGTAAGCCACCTCCTTTGTTGATGGACTACATTTTCTAAGGACTCTCCCAATGAATCTCAACCTGGTACCCGCCTTACCAACAATTAATTTTATATGATCATTCCACTTCAAATCGTTCCGCACGCATACTCCCAGATATTTTACAGAAGTAACTGCTACCAGTGTTTGTTCCGCTATCATATAATCATACAATAAAGGATCCTTCTTTCTATGTATTCGCAATACATTACATTTGCCTATGTTAAGGGTCAGTTGCCACTCCCTGCACCAAGTGCCTATCCGCTGCAGATCTTCTTGCATTTCGCTACAATTTTCTAATACTGCAACTTCTCTGTATACTACAGCATCATCCGCGAAAAGCCGCATGGAACTTCCGACATTATCTACTAGGTCATTTATATATATTGTGAAAAGCAATGAGCCGGCCGAAGTGGCCGTGCGGTTAAAGGCGCTGCAGTCTGGAACCGCAAGACCGCTACGGTCGCAGGTTCGAATCCTGCCTCGGGCATGGATGTTTGTGATGTCCTTAGGTTAGTTAGGTTTAACTAGTTCTAAGTTCTAGGGGACTAATGACCTCAGCAGTTGAGTCCCATAGTGCTCAGAGCCATTTGAACCATTTGAAAAGCAATGGTCCCAAAACACTCCCCTGTGGCACGCCAGAGGTTAATTTAACGTCTGTAGACGTCTCTCCATTGATAACAACATGCTGTGTTCTGTTTGCTAAAAACTCTTCAATCCAGCCACACAGCCGGTCTGATATTCCGTAGGCTCTTACTTTGTTTATCAGGCGACAGTCCGGAACTGTATCGAACGCCTTCCGGAAGTCAAGAAAAATAGCATCTACCTGGGAGCCTGTATCTAATATTTTCTGGGTCTCATGAACAAATAAAGCGAGTTGGGTCTCACGCGATCGCTGTTTCCGGAATCCATGTTGATTCGTACATAGTAGATTCTGGGTTTCCAAAAACGACATGATACTCGAGCAAAAAACATGTTCTAAAATTCTACAACAGATCGACGTCAGAGATATAGGTCTATAGTTTTGCGCATCTGCTCGACCACCCTTCTTGAATACTGGGACTACCTGTGCTCTTTTCCAATCATTTGGAACCTTCCGTTCCTCTAGAGACTTGCGGTACATGGCTGTTAGAAGGGGGGCAAGATCTTTCGCGTACTCTGTGTAGAATCTAATTGGCATCCAATCAGGTCCAATGGACTTTCCTCTGTTGAGTGATTCCAGTTGCTTTTCTATTCCTTGGACACATATTTCGATGTCAGCGAATTTTTCGTTTGTGCGAGGATTTAGAGAAGGAACTGCAGTGCGGTCTTCCTCTGTGAAACAGCTTTGGAAAAAGGTGTTTCGTATTTCAGCTTTACGCGTGTCATCCTCTGTTTCAATGCCATCATCATCCCGGAGTGTCTGGATATGCTGTTTCGAGCCACTTACTGATTTAACGTAAGACCAGAACTTCCTAGGATATTCTGTCAAGTCGGTACATAGAATTTTACTTTCGAATTCACTGAACGCTTCACGCATAGCCCTCCTTACGCAAACTTTGACATCGTTTAGCTTCTGTTGGTCTGAGAGGTTTTGGCTGCGTTTAAACTTGGAGTGAAGCTCTCTTTGCTTTCGCAGTAGTTTCCTAACTTTGTTGTTGTACCACGGTGGGTTTTTCCCGTCCCTCACAGTTTTACTCGGCACGTACTTGTCTAAAACGCATTTTACGATTGCCTTGAACTTTTTCCATAAACACTCAACATTGTCAGTGTCGGAACAGAAATTTTCGTTTTGATCTGTTAGGTAGTCTGAAATCTCCCTTCTATTACTCTTGCTAAACAGATAAACCTTCCTCCTTTTTTTTATATTCCTATTAACTTCCATATTCAGGGATGCTGCAACGGCCTTACAATCACTGATTCCCTGTTCTGCACATACAAAGTTCGGGTCTGTTTGTTATCAGTAGGTCCAAGATGTTATCTCCACGAGTCGGTTCTCTGTTTAATTGCTCAAGGTAATTTTCGGATAGTGCACCCAGTATAATGTCACTCGATGCTCTGTCCCTACCACCTGTCCTAAACATCTCAGTGTCCCAGTCTATATCTGGTAAATTGATATCTCCACCTAAGACTATAACATGCTGAGAAAATTTATGTGAAATGTATTCCAAATTTTCTCTCAGTTGTTCTGCCACTAATGCTGCTGAGTCTGGAGGTCGGTAAAAGAAGCCAATTATTAACCTAGCTCGGTTGTTGAGTGTAACCTCCACCCATAATAATTCACAGGAACTATCCACTTCTACTTCACTACAGGATAAACTACTACTAACAGCGACGAACATCTCAGTGTCCCAGTCTATATCTGGTAAATTGATATCTCCACCTAAGACTATAACATGCTGAGAAAATTTATGTGAAATGTATTCCAAATTTTCTCTCAGTTGTTCTGCCACTAATGCTGCTGAGTCGGGAGGTCGGTAAAAGAAGCCAATTATTAAACTAGCTCGGTTGTTGAGTGTAACCTCCACCCATAATAATTCACACGAACTATCCACTTTTACTTCACTACAGGACAAACTACTACTAACAGCGACGAACACTCCACCACCTGTTGCATGCAATCTATCCTTTCTAAACACCGTCTGTACCTTTGTAAAAATTTCGGCAGAATATATCTCTGGCTTGAGCCCGCTTTCTGTACCTATAACGATTTCAGCTTCGGTGCTTTCTATCAGTGCTTGAAGTTCCGGTACTTTACCAACGCAGCTTCGACAGTTTACAATTACAATACCGATTGCTGCTTGGTCCCCGCGTGTCCTGACTTTGCCCCGCACCCGTTGCGGCTGTTGCCCTTTCTGTACTTGCCCAAGGCCATCTAACCTAAAAAACCGCCCAGCCCACACCACACAACCCCCGCTACCCGTGTAACCGCTTGCTGCGTGTAGTGGACTCCTGACCTATCCAGCGGAACCCGAAACCCCACCACCCTACGGCGCAAGTCGCGGAATTGCAACCCACACGGTCGCAGGACCGTCTCAGCCTCTGATTCAGACCCTCCACTCAGCTCTGTACCAAAGGTCCACAGTCAGTCCTGTCGACGATGCTGCAGATGGTGAGCTCTGCTTTCATCCCGCTAGCGAGACTGGCAGTCTTCACCAAATCAGATAGCCGCCGGAAGCCAGAGAGGATTGCCTCCGATCCATAGCAACACACATCATTGGTGCCGACATGAGCAACCACCTGCAGATGGGTGCATCCTGTACCCTTCATGGCATCCGGAAGGACCCTTTCCACATCTGGAATGACTCCCCCCGGTATGCTCACGGAGTGCACATTGGTTTTCTTCCCCTCTCTTGCTACCATATCCCCAAGGGGCCCCATTACGCGCCTGACGTTGGAGCTCCCAAGTACCAGTAAGCCCACCCTCTGCGACCGCCCGGATCTTGCAGAGGGGCAACCTCTGGAACAGGACCAGCAGCCATGTCAGGCCGAAGATCAGTATCAGCCTGAGACAGAGCCTGAAACCGGTTCGTCAGACAAACTGGAGAGGCCTTCCGTTCAGCCCTCCGGGATGTGTTTCGCCCCCTGCCACACCTTGAGACGACCTCCCACTCTACCACAGGTGAGGGATCAGCCTCAATGCGGACAGTATCCCGGGCAACCAGAGTCGTAGTCCTATCGGGGGATGCGTGGGACGAGCTGGCCGTCCCCGACAAACCCCCATCCGGACCCCCACAGTGATGCCCATTGGCAACAGCCTCAAGCTGTGTGACCGAAGCCAACACTGCCTGAAGCTGGGAGCGAAGGGATGCCAACTCAGCCTGCACCCGAACACAGCAGTTGCAGTCCCTATCCATGCTAAAAACTGTCGTGCAAAGAACGTCTGAACTAATCTACAGAGAGCGCAAACATATCGACACAAAATTTAAACGGTTATTAAAATACAAGATTGCCTAGTAAATGCAGTAATGGTGCTACTTGCGCACTGCTGACACACTGCTCGGCGGCGGAAGGAGACTATGCGATTTTACACTATTCAGGTACTAAAACGCGATGCCACAACTCTCAAATACTATAATACGCCCGAAATTTATGAATTAAACAATGCAAGTACCAAAAACACGCAAAGAAATTAAGAATTAAACTATGTAACAAATGAGTGAGCTAGGAGTATACGGCTTGCTGCTGCAGCTGCTTATCCAACTGTGGCAGGGAGCAAAGAGAAAGAAAAAGATGTCTGAGGAATTAAGCTGAATACAAGAGTGACATAATAAAGAGAGCATGTGTTCAACGAAGTGAATACATGAACCGTCAACCTATCATAAAATATTTACTAAGTGCCACAACTGCTATTTTGAGAAAATCGAAGAAAACTTCCAGAACGTATTCTTTTTTGAATACTTATTTTTTTAACCTAAAAATGAAGATAGTTAATCTACAAACATTTTTAGAGTAGTGATACTCTAAAACATTTGACAACAACAAAATAAATTGTTGATGGAACAAAACAAGAACAGGGCTATGTGCAACCTCTCTTACATAAAAACTGGGCTAAGTCTACCACTTATATCTCTAAATAAATTGGTGGGGGAAGGACAATAATAATAATTTTACTCTTATAAAAATCAGGAAACTACTATTTACAGTTTTTTCTACAACAACTATATTACTATGAAAAGTCACTTAGGCCTACAGAAGTGCTGTGTTAGCAAACAAACTAGTTGAAGAACAAACACAAAATCAAGCACTTACAAGTTTTATTTCAAAATAAATGCCTTTTACAAAGTTTAAAAAGTTATATTTTGTGTTAATGTACCACTATTTTATAAACAAAATATTACAATATTACAGTCTATAAACAGCTGCTGTGTTTAGTGAGTCAGAGACTGGTAAAACAGTTTGTTTTCTTGTTTGATATAATGTATCACATTTCCTAAGTCCTCCTTCTTCTCAGTTTTCAGTCTGACTGTTAGTTCAAGCCTTTTATGATTTTCCATCTTCACACTTTTTTAAATACATACGTTTGCGTCCACGTTTCAATTTCATTGATTTTTTCTTTTTATCTGTTTCTTTTTGTTGTAAAAATACCTTACTTGTGTTGGTTTTGGAAAATTTGAGCAAAACGGCTTTGGAAATTTCTAACTATTTTTTGATGAGGTGTTCTTCAGCTAGTTTGGAGAAGTCTTAAAAATCATCATTGTTAATCACAGTGGTTAGAATAGGAGTTTTGCTATTGGCATTACACTAAACTCTCAGAAGATAAAAAGGAATTTCACATTTTCGTAGAATTTTTCTTTTTTCAATTAGAGCAAAGTCTCGGTCACAGTTTAAGTATGAGTGTCCAGAGACGACACACCTGTGGTGAACTTCGTCAAAGAAATCCTTAAGGACCAAATATATTCGTAGGAACAATAACATCTGATTTTTGTTTTGGTCGCAGCTGTTGTCAGACCACACTATTAACTTTTTCTTCTGGATAATTTTACTTTTAATCCCTCTTAACACACGGCTCGCTATTTCGTAGCCTCAACTGACACTCATGCCCTCGAGATAAGGAAACATAAAACCATTGTTATTATCTGCCATATGCAACCCAAATTGTAACAAGAAATTTTAAGTGAATAATACATATGGAAGTGTGACAATATTGGCAAAGAAAGAACCTGCTGTAAGTCTATGGATACTGGGCGTGTATCACGTGTATCACGTGTATCACGCTTCACCTCTTCTCTAGCTTTTCCAGCATGTCTATGATGAAATTCTAGTGAAGTACGGTGTACAGCACTACTTGTTGAATCATTCAACAGTTTAGTTTTAAGCAGGTCACATGTGTTACAAGTTTCTTTCCTTGGGCGATGAAAGCTCAGTTTGGGAAAGTGTTCTTTCAATACCTTTTATGGTACAAATAGCTAATGTTTGTGTTTGGATGAAGTGTAACCTGAGCCTCATACGTTCTGCTGTAATTTAAATCTCGGCTAATAATTAGAAGTGAGCTTATAGCCCTTGTGTAATGGCTCCCGTCCTTGGGAAATCTTTTGATGTGTTCAACAATGCGTTTTACATCAGCAGCTGTGTATTTCTTTTTTTATTTTTATTTCCCCTACGTTTAATGTAGGTGACATCACCAAACTTTTTGGCTTTCACCAAGGTTTCCACTCGTCACCTGGTAATTTTGTGTATTTCCAGAAAGTTAATTTTTTTTTAAAGCTTCAAAATGTCCACCTTCGTCATGAAAAGCTGTATAAGATACACTAGCCTGTCTGTGAATCTCCTCAGGTTCTTCGTAAGAACCATGACGCCTTCTTCTAACATTGCATACACTTACGTTTCCCATCAGGTGAGAGTTTTGCTTAACATTAGCACCTATTTCGTAGAAGTGATTGAATATGTTTAATTTGTGTACCAATGCAATGTCTCTACATTGATAGCAGCACCAGCATGAAACCTAAATCAAACAAACACAGGAATTAGAGACATTAAATAATTTATGACTGCCACGAATAACTTGTTTGTTCACTACTCTGCACAGTTAGTAGGTATACTATAGTCCAGGAACAAAGTCAAACATAACCTAACGCGGTCTGCATAATTTAAACGTAGGTTAGCTTAAAACGCAACAGAAGAACTATAATCAACCGAAGTTCTTCAAAAAAGCCTTTGTCCTAAGGTGTTTAAGTTATCATATACACTTACCTCATCAGGTGGAGGTTGTTTTTGATGTACAGTAACTTTCTTATTGTTCTCATAACGTTTTCCCTTGGTTCTTAGCATCTTATTTATTTGGGACTCACACTGACTACTAGATAGCTCGGTTTTTACTGACGAAGGTTAGGTACATAGCCTATACTTTCAAAATAAAAGGAATTTTATTATTTTTGAAACTTACACCGGATTTTATAATTAGTCGACAACTATGCAGGAAAAACTGCTCTGGAAGAAAAACAAGTCAGAAACGCAACTCTAATAAAGCATGTTTTGCTGATATTGACACTTATTGCATTAGACTTCTTTGTTAGATAGATTTAATAACTTCAAGAGCAAAGACCAACAGGACACATACTTTCAAGGTCGCATGCCCTGTAACAAAGACCTCATCCGTCTAAAAATGGACCATTCATTAAGGGGCTCCGGAACGCCCTATACTTGCAATGTTAAAATAACGCTTATAAATTACATCTTTCCTCACAAAGTATTTGAGGTAGGAAGTTGAAATTTTTACAGATTATTTATTGGAATATGGGCTACAACTTAACACAGGGATTTTACAAAATTTTTGTTCAGTTATTAAAGATTTTTTTTTCATTTGTAATGAAAATTCACAACATTTTTTTGCAATTTTTTATTTATATATTCAAAAATATACAGTTTTTTGGAAAAACGCTGTGTTAAATTATGCAGAAGGTACTGTGTAACATTTACTGAAAGCTTGAAACAAATATGTTTGGAAGATCCTTAGAAAACATGTAATTAGTATGAGAAAATAAAAGTTTTGGGAATCGAGCGACAAAGATTGGATTAACTTTTTAGTGCATTCCAGGTCCATAGGATGGATTATCTTCATCCTCTGCAAACTCCTCCTACAGCTTCCTCTTGTTCCTCCTCCTGTTTACTCTCGCTTGTATTTCTAGACTCTTTACAGCCCTGTCTGCAGCCCGAAGGCGTTCCTTGTCTAAAGCAAGCATCGCTCGTACCATGTTAGAACCTATCTTCATTCCCATATTTCTAAATACCTTGCACCTTACAATGTTGCCATCATTGAAAGTCGCAACAGCATCATACACACCAAAGTGAAGTGTTTCTATTCCAAAAATACAGTCTTGGGGATTCTCGACCATATAACACTATTTACACTTTCATTGGGATTTTGAGTTTCTCCGTGAATACAGTTTTTCAACAGTTCAGGTGCTGCTAAGTCTCTGAAAATAGGTTTTATACTTTATCTCACATCACTAAAATGTACCTGATGAACACGGATGTTAATAATAACACCATTTGACAGCAGTTTAACAGCGCCACAGTGGGTCACGCCCATGTAGAACACATTTCAAAAAAAAATTTTAAAAATAGTTGTAGTCTTCGGAATTGAATAAATTATATATCTATTAAAAGGTAATAGTCTGCAGATTCAGAAAACGCAAAAAAGTAAAAATTGAACTTTTCATGATTTTGAGCCTTTCCGGAGCCCCTTAACAGTAGTCACAGTTCTAAGTACTTCATCTTACTTGGTGATGAAAGGAAGGTGGTTGGCTACAAGGCATTCATAGCCCTTGGTCTTGAGGGTGACAGTAATCGTCTAGGAGAACTGCATATAGCCGGGAAGTGTCCTGTTGATTTAAGAAGAAAAAACCCACAGCACACTCGAGGTCTGCCCAAATTAAGATACTCATTCATCTACGTAATGGGTCTTTTCCAAGGAAACAGACTCACTGAAATTTTCTGGTAGATTAAAACTGCGTGCCGGATCGAGACTAGAAATCGGGACCTTTGCCTTTCGCGGTCATGTGCTCTACCAACTGAGCTACTCAAGCACGACTCACGACCACTCCCCACTTGTTCAATTCAGCCAGTACCTCGTCTCCTACCTTCCAAACTTCACAGAAGTTCTTCTGCGAAACTTCCAGAACTCCCTCCTGGAAGAAAGGATATTGCGGAGACATAGCTTAGCCACAGCCGGGGGAATGTTTCCCAAATGAGATTATCACTCTGCAGCGGAGTGTGCGTTGATGTGAAACTTCCTAGCAGATTAAAACTGTGTGCACGACCGAGACTCGAACTCGGGACCTTTGCCTTTCGCGGGCAAGTGCTCTACCACCTGAGCTACCGAAGCACGAGTCACGCCCGGTAATCACGGCTTTACTTCTGCCGGTATCTCGTCTCCTACCTTCCAAACTTTACAGAAGCTCACCTGCGAACCTTGCAGAACTAGCATTCCTGAAAGAAAAGATACTGCGGAGACATGGCTTAGCCACAGCCTGGGGGATGTTTCCAGAATGAGATTTTCACTCTGCAGCGGAGTGTGCGCTGATATGAAACTTCCTGGCAGATTAAAACTGTGTGCCCGACCGAGACTAGAACTCGGGACCTTTGCCTTTCGCGGGCAAGTGCTCTACCACCTGAGCTACCGAAGCACGACTCACGCCCGGTACTCACAGCTTTACTTCTGCCAGTATCTCGTCTCCTACCTTCCGAACTTTACAGAAGCTCTCCTGCGAACTTTGCAGAACTAGCACTCCTGAAAGAGAGGATACTGCGGAGACATGGCTTAGCCACAGCCTGGGGGATGCTTCCAGAATGAGATTTTCACTCTGCAGCGGAGTGTGCGCTGATATGAAACTTCCTGGAAGATTAAAAATGTGTGCCCGACCGAGATTCGAACTCGTGACCTTTGCCTTTCGTGGGCTAGTGCTCTTGTCAGGGTCAGCAAAGTGACATAGAAAGAAGACGAGAGTTTAAGGTCAGTATCGGGTAATACCAGTAGCAACAGGAAACGATACAACGGGAGTCGGATTTGTTACTAATAGAAAAATAGGGCAGATTGTAACTTACTGTGACCAGAACAGTGACTGTTTATTCTCATCAGAATCGACGTCGATAACAATAGTTGAGGTATACAAGTCGACGTAGCTAGCAGAGGATGAAGAGACGTCGAAGTTAAATGATGGCATTTAACGGGTAATTCATTACGAAAAGGGAGATGACACTCTAAAAGTCATGGGGGACAGCAATGTAGTTGTAGGGGACGAAGTAAGAGAAATAATTAAAAGATTGCTGGAGAATATGGCCTAGGTATAGGAACGATGGAGGAGAAGGAGCCGGCCGGTGTGGCCGAGCGATTCTAGGCGCTCCACTCTGGAACCGCGCGACCACTACGGTCGAGATTCGAATCCTGCCTCGGGCATGGATGTGTGTGATGTGCTTAGGTTAGTTAGGTTTAAGTAGTTCTGAGTTCTAGGGGACAGATGTTAAGTCCCATAGTGCTCAGAGCCATTTGAACCATTTTTTTAGGAGAAAGACTATTGAGTCCTACAACAAATTTCAGTTAGTAATAGCGAATTCTCTGTTCAAGGGTCACAAGCGGGAATGGTATAATTGGGAAAGGTCGGGAGAAAGGGAAAGAGTTCAGTTAAGTTACATCATGGCCAGGGAAAGATTCCAAAATCTGGACTGTAAGGCTTACCCAGGAACACATATAGACACAGGTCACAAATGAGTGATGATGAGAAGTAAGCTTAAGTTTAAGAGAATGGTCAGGAAAGATCAATGCGCGAGGAAGCGAACACAGGAGTACTAATGAATGAAGAGACACGCTTGAAGATCTCTGAGTCAAATGATACTGCGATAATGAATAGGTCAGTAGACATTTCATTGAAGAGAGCATCTCTAAAAAGAGCAACAACAGAATTACGAAAGAAAACCGTAGGTACAAGAAGGTAACAGCGAACAAAACAAATACTTCAACTGACCAATAAAAGAAGGAAGAACAAAAATGTTCTTGGAAATTCGGAAATACAGAGACACAAATCACTTAAGAACGAAATAAATAGAAGTGCTGAAACGCTAAAGCAAAATGGCTACAAGAAAAAGGAAAAGAAATCGAAAGAGAAATTATTGTCAGTAGGGCTGACTTTGCATACAGAAAAGTCGAAATAACTTTCGGTGAAATTAAAAGCAAGGGCAATAACATTAGGATCGCAGTGGGGATTCCACAGCTAAATGCGGAGAAAACAGTAGATAGTTGGAAGTAGTGCACTGAAGCCCTCTACGAGAGGGAAGACTTGTCTGATGATGTGATAGAAGAACAAACAGGAGTCGACAGAGAAGAGATAGGGGATCCAGTCTTAGAATCAGGAAAAGAGCAATGGAAGACTTAAAATCAAATAAGTCAGAGAACATAGAGAACATTCCATCGGAATTTCCAAGGTCATTGGTTGAACTGGCAAACAAAATGATTATGTACGCTGGGGTGTACAACACAAGAGACTGGTGACATACCATCGGACTCGGTCAAACGACATCTACACAATTCCAAAAACAGCAAAAGCCAACAAGTGCGAGAACTATCGCACAATCACTTTAACAAGTTGCTGACGAGAACAATATACACAAGAATTGAACGAAGAATGTATGTGTTAGATGGCGATGAGTTTGGCTTTAGGCAGCTCTGATGTTGGGGTTGATAATGAAAGCAAGGCAGAAGAAAATCAAGACACGTTCATTCGATTTGTTGACCTGGAAGAAGCGTTTGGTAATGTAAAATGGTGCAAAATTTTCGAAACTCTGAGACAAATAGGGATGGGCCTTAGGGAAAGAGGGGTAATATAAAATATGTACAATAACCTGAAGGGACCAAGAAGTATGGAAGATCTAGAACGGAGACTAGGATTGAAAAAGGATGCAAGATAGGGGTGTACTCTTTTGCCCCTACTGTTGAATGTATACTTCAAAGAAGCAATGAGGGAAATAAAAGATAAATTCGATAGTGGGATTAAGGTTCAGGGTGAATGGATATCAATGATAAGATTCGCTGGTGACATTGCTATCCTCAGCGAAAGTGAAGAAGATTTACAGGATACGCTGAACGGAATGAGTACAGATTATCGGTTGAGAGTAATTCGGAGAAAGACGGAAGTAATGAGAAGTATCAGAAATGAAAAATCGAGAAATTTAATTTCTGAATTCGCGATCACGAAGTATACAAAGTTAAGGAATCCTGCTACCTAAGGAAAGATTCCAAAATCAGATACTGGACTGTAAGGCTTACTCAGGAACATCTATGGCGGACGGAGCGAGAAGGACATAAAAAGTAGTTCAGGGACTGGGAAAAAGGACATTCCTGGACAAGAGAAGTCCATTATTATCCTACATAGGTCGAAATTTGAAGGAGAAATTTCTGAGAATGTATGTTTGTATGGTATTGAGACATTGACTGTGGGAAACCAGGAGCAGAAGAGAGTAGGAACGTTTGAGATGCGCTGCTACAGAACAATATTGAAAATTAGGTACACTAATAAGGTAAAAATGATGAGGATCTCTTCAGAGTTAGCGAGGATAGGAATGTATGGAAAGAGACACTGTCAAGAAGATGGGATAGGATGATGGAATAAATGTTAATACGTCAGAGAAAATCCTCCGTCGTACTATAGGAAGCTGTAGAGGGTAAAAACTATAGAGGAAGACAGAGATTGAAATACATTCAGAAAATAATTGGGGACGTAGGTTGCAATTACTGCTCTGAGATGCAGAGGCTGGCACAGAAGAGGAATTCGTGGTGGACTTCATTAAAACAGTCAGAAAACTGATGACTCCAGAAAAACCTCCGCTCAAAAGGTGCTCCATGACGAGTCCGCTGGAGACTCCCTATCTTCCAAGCTGGGAACAACTATGTTGACTGGGCTCAACGCGTACGTCCTTGGTTCGTCGTATAATGGTGCACTTCGTGTTGCATATTTAAACAAACTAGCATTTCGCCGTCCTCGACGAATGTAGGCCCCTGACGTGGCTTCAGATGGTGTCACACGGCATTAAGGCCTATGGGATTACTAATACATTGTCCTGTGTGTTTCTTCAAACTAAACATGTAGATGTAGATCAGCTGTACGTTGATTAACTGCAGTAAATATTAGAATCACAAGACTATATCACATAATAACTAAACTTTATTAAGAAAGTTATTAACAAACGTAGGTGAGGCGTTACAAACTATAGCTATTCCACGTCGCAGACTCCTGACTGAAGACATATGACGACTGTCGATAACAGTAGCAAAGTGGCACTGCTAGAAGCATATACAGACACAGATATTAACATGAGTCCACATGCTCACAAGTACATTCTTTAATATTGGCTCGGAACAGAGGACGGCACTGTCCATAAAACAAATTGTCAATAGATGCAGTTGCCCGATTGTGGGAAAGGTTTTGGAGACTTTCCCGGACTACTAGGTGGACAACAGAAGATAACACATCTCCGATACGTTCCGAAATGCTGGTATTTGAATGAAAAGAATCTAGAGTGGTACTACAGCACTCACTGCCCTCATAGACAGGAAATGAAACACTTAAAATGATCATCTCGCCAATAATCACGTAACCTCTGAGCAGCAACTCCCGTAAGATATCTGTATTGTAAACTATGCGGTTTAGTTAAATTTTTCAGCAGACTCTGATTCAAGATATCACTAGTTAGGTTCAGAGTTCTTGCAAGTGCATGGTACATTCTTTTCATTAAATCTCATTGTATATCGGCATATCTCAGGCGCTTATTTATGTTTAATGTTCACATGTTTGTGGTACTGCATCTGTGCATTGGTAACCTCAGGCACCTCTCAGCTGAATTCTTATTCTGTTTAGTCTCTGCTGTAAGTACTAAGTGAATAAAACTGTTTAGTTCGCTTATTAAAATTCCATTCATTACGACGTTTCGGCTACTGCTGTCATTGGTGTGACATGCGGGGTATCGTCTTTTCACACTATATCGATTAGTGTCTCAGGTCGGTAGTACCACTGGTCGTGGCAGCGGATCGAGCAATGGATGAACCACCAGAGGGAAGGCCGCATGTTGTGATGCCGATTAAAGGGTAGCCGCGGAGTTCAGGTGTCTCAGTTAAGTTCCGGACAGGCAGTGAAGGGCAGTCTATTTGGAGCCGGTGGGCGCGAGGCCTGGGCAGATTTTACGCTTCAAAACGCGAGTACGTGCTGGCCTGTCGTGCCAGCTGTTGCTGTTTGGTCAGTGACTATCGCCCACTGAGAAACTTGGCCGGCCGCGGTGGTCTCGCGGTTAAGGCGCTCAGTCCGGAACCGCGCGACTGCTACGGTCGCAGGTTCGAATCCTGCCTCGGGCATGGATGTGTGTGATGTCCTTAGGTTAGTTAGGTTTAAGTTGTTCTAAGTTCTAGGGGGCTGATGACCACAGAAGTCCCATAGTGCTCAGAGCCATTTGAACCATTTTTGAGAAACTTGTTCAGACGTGTCTCTTGAACTGTTACTTGTGAGTCTGGATCTCCGAAGGAACCCTGCGTCAGCTGTGGTGTCTTGTGTGTTACCTGTCAGTCAGTACCGACCATTGGTCGTAACGACTGCCTGTGGATTAAGGCTGGTTGGGTCCTGAACGGCCGCTGAAAGGCGAAAGTACTCGATTAATAGCAGTCTGTGTCTGCTGTCGATTTCCATGAAAAGTTTTCTGTTTTGCTGTGTGTTCCACGTCTTGCTTACCAAAAAACCTGTGAGAAGCGCGGTAGAATCAGTGAACTAGTTACGATGATTGTTTTTAATCTTGTGGAGTGGAGGCGCTAGACCGAGTCCGGTCGTGTCAAGTGAGGGCCCTCCTTAAAATGTCAAAGCTAGATGTAATTTAAATCACGTCTGTTATGTGACAGTAAATTTTTATTTGTTGATATTTATTGTACCGTATGTGGGCGAGTAGCCCTTTGATCTTAAGGTGGGAAACGATCTGTACGTAAAATTTGTAAATTTACTTTGACTGTTAATCTGTGCCTCATGAGTGACAGGATCGGGACGTTGTAACTCGGTCTGTTAATTTTGGTTATCCTTGGACTCTGGAACGGGGGCCAACATAGAATAATAACGTCTCTACCGAAACAGATGCATCACATGCTAATGAAAACATTGTTATCCATAAGTAGTTACGATGGCCAGCTGCCTAGTCTAGTTAGATTTCTGATTTTATTTTTATTACATTTTACCACCAGTTGCTTACTATTCTTTTAAATTTTGCCCCTAGTGGCTTTCTGTAATTGTAGGAGTAATCCTCATGACAAGTTACTAATTAGGTATTTTAATTCTGTACCCAGTTGCTTATTTTTATTTTAAATCCTGCCGGCTTTCCGTAATCCTGGTGAGCAGTTGCTGCTTTTCTATTGCATTTATTAGGTATTTTAATTTGCTACCAGTTGTTAATTTTTAGTTTACTAAATTCTGCCATCAGGGGGCTTTCTATAACTGTAAAGTTAATCTTGGTGATCAGTTGCTGCTTTTCCATTGCACTAATTAGTTATTACAATTATGTCATCAGTTGATTATTTTTGTTTCAAATTCTGCCGTCATTGGCTTTCTATGAGTGTAACTGTAAACATGGTGAGCAGTTGTTGCATTAATTAGTCTTTGAAGTCTGTCACCAGCTGGTTATTACTCTTTTAAGTCGTGAGTCAGTGATTTTCTGATAGTGGAACTGTAAATCTCGTGGTCAGTTACTGAATTGTTTATTGTATTATCAACATAGCATTAAACAGCGAGCAGGTTGCACATAAACTGTAGGTTATGTGCAACCGGTTGGCAGTTTAATCCCATGTTGGAACTAATATGTGGCTGCTGAATAACAGCTGTGTTCAAACCAGTTTTATTGTATTCGTTAATCTTTTAAATTCGACTTTCTGTAATTTATAATAGTAGCCTACTAGTCAGTTGCTGATTTGTTTATTGTATTAAATTATACCACTAGATGCTTATTATTCCTTCAGACTCTGTTGAAACTTTCTTTCAACAAGAGTGACAGTAAATTGCGTTAAGAGCTCTTTTCACACAGTTTACACTTGTACCAATGTCGATTGTTTAAATAAAGTGATTTGTTTATATTGAAATAAAATTACTTTTATTCAGCACCTTAGCACTCAACACTTTCAGATATCAAATAACTTAGAAATCATAAAAGGATATTCTGTGTCAGTACTAAAACCTTTGTCGAAGTACTGACACAGAACATTGTTTTATAAGTTATAAGCTTTGTGATATGTAACGATGGCAGTAGCCGAAACGTCCTAATAAGTAAAGAAAGTTTAATGAGCCATGTAGGCTGATTTATTCACAAAATTTCCAAAGAGGTCAGTGGCTCATACAGGAATTTTATTTCAATAATTAATTCATTATATTCTCATAAGAACCCAATTGCATGGCCGTCTTTACATTTACGTATGTTTAACAGACTGTCACGTAGTTCAAAGTATTGCAAGCTATTGTACAAAAACAGCGCAAATCTTGTAGGAAATTTTTCAGTAGCAGTAGTAGCAGTAGCATCTGAATTTATAACTATCGTACGGGCTCCGACCAACACCACACTTAGTATGAGGTCGTACAGCTGTTGAATATGTTGCGAGCGACGTCACATTATGAGGTAAAGCAGAAAAAGTTATCTGCATGACGGACAAATGTTAAGCTGGACCTCTTTTCCTGCTTTAAATAGTTTGCTATATCGTTCTCTTCTTTTGTGGCTCGTAGGAGCCATATGCTGTCTTTCACAGCGCAGGTTTGATAATTAGAATGGCGAGCAAGTTTGAGAAATGAGGTTCACATTTCCCAATACCCCACCGATGATGAGGTTATATGAAATGGATATTTGTGATCAATTAGCGTAACTTCGATTGTTGAAAGCATTCTGTTGTAGGAGATTTATTTCTCATGAATGTATGCGATAGCTATTAGTTTCATTCACACTGGAAATTTCAGCACGATATTTTTCTTCATTTCATATCTTTGGTATTAAAATTATTCCAAAATATTGTGTTATACATACACAGTACGTTGAAAAACTATGGGCACCTGTAAGGAAGGACGAACTCGGGAGAACTTCTGTACCCTTCAAACTCCTTAACAGCCCTTTGTATATCCCTCGAGCAAATCCATCTGTATCATGCTCAGCAGCAAGTGAATAAATTCTTGCCTGCATATGGGAAGTGAGTTCCTGATAGACTTCTGTGGTATTCAGCTGTAAAATTCCGGAAATATACTGCGTGGACAAGTTGTAACATTTTCCTTAGTAACTACTATGAAATAGGAAATAGCCTATTACTGATGTTATTAAAAAGAGAAAACTGTTCTAAAGGGCTGGTGTTAAACAGACAAACTACAAGTCCTGCAACTAAATTTGTAAGTTTCCCTGCTTATTACAGGGTGTTAAATTTGTATTAGAGTACAGTACACCTATTTAGCTCATAGTGAACAACGTATGCTGTGTAACTGTCTGTCATGTTGAGCGGGGTGGAGAGTAGTTTGTACTTGTACTGATATTTGACTTATTTGAAAAATGCTGCCACGGTACTGTCGCTGGGAGGGGGGGGGGGGCGAACAAGGAAGACTGACGCCGTAATCAATGGCTCCGCACACAATAGTGCGAGGAGTAACAATGTCGTGCCTCCCCAATATATTGTAAGAATTGTACCCTTTCCCAGTTGGCCCCTGTACTCGCCGACGATGGTCATCCACTGTAGCACAGAACTATGGTTCATCACTGAACAGAATGCGGCATCAGCCATCAGCAATCAACGTTCCCCGATCTTGGTATTGCTTCAAACGCAGCCGTTCATGTTTCAGTGTTAACGACAGCATACGCTAGGGACGGTAAAGCCATTTAGTCTCATACTAGTGGTGTGACATGACACAGACTCTTGTAGGGTATCCATTACTTCCTATCGAATGGCAGACGTGGATGTGAATGGGTTAAAGATGTGCTTTGTGTGCAATGTAGCGATCCTTCCACACAGTCCAACGTCAGGCCACTGTGAAATCCGAAAGTTCCACAAATCTCGATACCGAACTATGCGACCAGTCGACCAAATGAAGACATGCAGTATGGCTCCTCGTAAAAACTGAGGTGTTCATAACGTTTTCCCTCGCGGATACACGTCGTCTCCGTGTTCTTCGCAGTGACCACTCAGCATTGGACACTGTTTCAATATCGTATTTATCTTATTACTATGGTAACAACACTAAAAACCGGCAACACTAGTACAGTCTGATGACCATTCTGTCTGTCACAAAGAATTGCAACTGTAACCATTTAAGTACCAGCTGATGGTTTGCACGTGTTCGAAGGGACATTGACGTAAGACCATGCGTGCTTCATTTCTTTCAAGGCAGTGATTTTAAAAGCACAAGATGTAAATATCATAAAGATTCAGAAAAACAGGAATGACAAACTGCCTATTGGCTTCTGTCTCGGATTCTTCGGCCGACGTTCATCTAATGATTTTTCTGACGTTTCGCCAGCACGAGTGGCTGGCATTGTCAAAGCTTCACCCTCCATTGCGGTGGTTCACCACAGGCAATGGAGGGTGAAGCTTTGACAATGCCAGCCACTCGTGCTGGCGAAACGTCAGAAAAATCATTAGATGAACGTCGGCCGAAGAACCCGAGACAGAAGCCAATAGGCAGTTTGTCAACAAGTGGCCACGAAAGCCTTAACAATTTTGTAAAACAGGAATGGTTAAAGAACTCTGACTATCTTATATCAAACATTATGAAGATGAAGCAAAGAAGCGCAAATCCTACGGTATTACAAAATGGATACGGTTTTAAATTTTGTACAACATATTTAACGAAAAGGATACAACGACTGAGTCTCTGTTATAACAGTCAAAAATATGATTACCACTCACTTCAATTGTCTCAAATGGTTGATAGCAGCGAAATTCAGCGTCTGGCACTGAGCATTCGTCAAAGTGCGGTTGGACCACGAGTTCACTGAAGACTTGCGTGCGACTAGCTGTTTAGCCTCCAATCTGTGAAGTCATTGCTTCAACAATGGCAGGCGGAAAACACAGAGCCGTACCGAAACAATTGTTTAAAGCTCATGGGCACGTGCTACAGCGCTTTAATTCCGTATCTGTGAGTATGCAAATACTGGGACTCAGTACGCACAGGCGTTATGGTCACTCTTGTAGATTCACGAAATTTGGTTTATAATTAGAATTCACAAAAAACCGTTGTGGCTGGGGTAGACTCAGAAAAACACGAATTGTTAAAGAACTTGCACCAATTAGTAAGTGAATCGACGTGGTTACCTGGGGTGGCGCAACCAATGTGCTGCAATAATTTTATAATTAATAATGTAACATTACAAATAATAAAGTAAAATGAAAAGAAAATAGTAAAAATAATGGTAGCACCCAGAATCGGACCTGAGCCGACGAATTCTCAGTTAGTGCGTTGTGCCATTGCACCACGATGCCGATAATCAACTACTGCTCAAATATTCCTCATACTCTGCACATAAACAGACTGTGTTCCATTATCTCGTCATGATAGTCGCGACCTAATACTACTGGGGTATTAGCTTTGCCTACTACACTAACATCAATTATTTTGCTCATATGTTCATAATTAAGGCATTAATATGTCCTAGTTCTTTCACTCCCCCTTTACCTCATGCGTAACTGTCCCCAAATAACAAAACTGAAAGCAAAAATATCTATTGCAAAGATACCACTAGCAGATACAACTGTTATCATACACTTTCATACCAAATGTCCTTCAATAACGAAATTGAATGTATTAAATTTCCATACATAAATTGAACTGTTTAAAGAGATTAAAATCTTAAAATTAATAGCTTAACAAGGTGAGAAATAAAATAAATTAATGAACCACAGAAATCAGTCAGTGCGCTTGAATACTTTTTTTTAAGAAGAAAAGACGGATATGGTTCCAGGTGCATAGTGGTCTGGCCACGATATCTCCGTAGGCAAGGAAAAACTTATGGAATGATTAAATAGCCATTGGAGCATATTCACTCATTTATTGACAAAAAATAATCTGCTTTTCCATGACTTGTCTCTGTCATCGAGATTTTAAAAGAAGGACGGGTACATACTAAACTCCTGGACATGGAAAAAAGAACACATTGACACCGGTGTGTCAGACCCACCATACTTGCTCCGGACACTGCGAGAGGGCTGTACAAGCAATGATCACACGCACGGCACAGCGGACACACCAGGAACCGCGGTGTTGGCCGTCGAATGGCGCTAGCTGCGCAGCATTTGTGCACCGCCGCCGTCAGTGTCAGCCAGTTTGCCGTGGCATACGGAGCTCCATCGCAGTCTTTAACACTGGTAGCATGCCGCGACAGCGTGGACGTGAACCGTATGTGCAGTTGACGGACTTTGAGCGAGGGCGTATAGTGGGCATGCGGGAGGCCGGGTGGACGTACCGCCGAATTGCTCAACACGTGGGGCGTGAGGTCTCCACAGTACATCGATGTTGTCGCCAGTGGTCGGCGGAAGGTGCACGTGCCCGTCGACCTGGGACCGGACCGCAGCGACGCACGGATGCACGCCAAGACCGTAGGATCCTACGCAGTGCCGTAGGGGACCGCACCGCCACTTCCCAGCAAATTAGGGACACTGTGAAAGGTGGCTACACTGAGCCACAGCGCCAGAGATCGCTAGAGAGCATTGTTCCGCCGCCTCCACTGACAGTGATTATTGAGATGTCGTAGTAGGCAGTGCTTGTCGAGGACTCGTGGTAGTCAGTTCGTGTTCAGATGTGCTAGTAGGGAGTGCTTGCTGAGATGTGATACTGAAAGGTTCTTGTTCAGATGTGGTAATAGCGAGGCGGTGTGGAGATATATTGTAATTATGAGAGTGATTTTGGTCAATATATGAAGGTAACGAAACTTGATTTATTTTTCATTATTTCCATGTTTTAAATAATGTGTCATTACAGGTTCAGTCAACAAAGCATCTGGCTTGTGTTCTTGGATTAGAGTGTAATTGTGGTTCTCTTGAGTAATTATGGTATTTGTATTTTCTTTAATTAATTCAGTATAATGTTATTTAAAAATTGTTGTGTTGTTGAAGAAGAACCGTGCCAGATGCGTACGTTGAGTCACACTCCCACACACAGAACAGTTACTCTTGTGCTTGTTGTTGCGTTGGTTTTATAGTTGCTGGGGACTTAATTAATTAACTGTGTTAATGAAAATTTCCATCTCATTCTTTGTTATTGTTCTAAGCAGTCAGATTGCGTAATAATAATAGTCAGGGCCAACCGTTACGAGACTTCGTAATCGGACAGACAGCTACTAAAGCAGAAATTAAAATTATTTGCATTCAATTTAAGCCCCCATGCACGGTTGGCCCTGACTATTATTATTACGCAATCTGACTGCTTAGAACAATAACAAAGAATGAAATGGAAATTTTCATTAACACAGTTAATTAATTAAGTCCCCAGCAACTATAAAACCAACGCAACAACAAGCACAAGAGTAACTGTTCTGTGTGTGGGAGTGTGACTCAACGTACGCATCTGGCACGGTTCTTCTTCAACAACACAACAATTTTTAAATAACATTATACTGAATTAATTAAAGAAAATACAAATACCATAATTACTCAAGAGAACCACAATTACACTCTAATCCAAGAACACAAGCCAGATGCTTTGTTGACTGAACCTGTAATGACACATTATTTAAAACATGGAAATAATGAAAAATAAATCAAGTTTCGTTACCTTCATATATTGAGCAAAATCACTCTCATAATTACAATATATCTCCACACCGCCTCGCTATTACCACATCAGAACAAGAACCTTTCAGTATTACATCTCAGCAAGCACTCCCTACTAGCACATCTGAACACGAACTGACTACCACGAGTCCTCGACAAGCACTGCCCACTACGACATCTCAATAATCACTGCCAGTGGAGGCGGCGGAACAATGCTCTCTAGCGATCTCTGGCGCTGTGGCTCAGTGTAGCCACCTTTCAACTGTTACTCCTGGGGTATCGGCGAGGACCATTCGCAACCGTCTCCATGAAGCTGGGCTACGGTCCCGCACACCGTTAGGCCGTCTTCCGCTCACGCCCCAACATCGTGCAGCCCGCCTCCAGTGGTGTCGCGATAGGCGTGAATGGAGGGACGAATGGAGACGTGTCGTCTTCAGCGATGAGAGTCGCTTCTGCCTTGGTGCCAATGATGGTCGTATGCGTGTTTGGCGCCGTGCAGGTGAGCGCCACAATCAGGATTGCATACGACCGAGGCACACAGGGCCAACACCCGGCATCATGGTGTGGGGAGCGATCTCCTACACTGGCCGTACACCACTGGTGATCGTCGAGGGGACACTGAATAGTGCACGGTACATCCAAACCGTCATCGAACCCATCGTTCTACCATTCCTAGACCGGCAAGGGAACTTGCTGTTCCAACAGGACAATGCACGTCCGCATGTATCCCGTGCCACCCAACGTGCTCTAGAAGGTGTAAGTCAACTGCCCTGGCCAGCAAGATCTCCGGATCTGTCCCCCATTGAGCATGTTTGGGACTGGATGAAGCGTCGTCTCACGCGGTCTGCACGTCCAGCACGAACGCTGGTCCAACTGAGGCGCCAGGTGGAAATGGCATGGCAAGCCGTTCCACAGGACTACATCCAGCATCTCTACGATCGTCTCCATGGGAGAATAGCAGCCTGCATTGATGCGAAAGGTGGATATACACTGTACTAGTGCCGACATTGTGCATGCTCTGTTGCCTGTGTCTATGTGCCTGTGGTTCTGTCAGTGTGATCATGTGATGTATCTGACACCAGGAATGTGTCAATAAAGTTTCCCCTTCCTGGGACAATGAATTCACGGTGTTCTTATTTCAATTTCCAGGAGTGTACTAGCGTCAAACAAAAACCGCACTTCTGGAACATGCACATATCCCACGGACGCCGCCGCCCCATCTTCATGGCTTGTTTCCTCGCAATGTCGTGTAGGTACCGTTATCTGTTCAGTCTTTTAGGTGCGAATATATCAAACGTATCTCCTGCTATCATCCAGCTATGGGACGCGTGGTGGAAGATGCTCAGCAAGAAGTTCGAAAAGTATTGGCTGTAGTTAGAATTCTTAACAACAGCACAGTGACAATCGTTTAAATATTTCCAAAAATTCATGAGTCCTATGACACAATCTCCACACAGCTAATGAATCGCTTGATCTCTGATCCATACACCAGCGTTGTTTTCGTCCTCGATTAGTAAACACCGTCTGAGTAGTAGAGAGTGCGTGAAACTACATAAGCCGGCGAAATCCATAAAAAGGGCAACAAATTCTATCTTCTGCCAGCCTACAGAGTAGCCATTGCAGTTCACACATTAAGGCAAATAGCCAAGATGGATTCTATGAAATCTCTCTCGAGTAGTCTGTTTCTTTGTTCACCGCCATGTATAATATGGAACTTACGTCTGAATCTAGGATTATCGCGTTGGCAGTACCTTCCAAGGCACAGCAGGATATGTCATAATTTTACAACATTAGGCGACCGGCGGCTAAGTAGGGTGCGATAGCTGTCACTGATAGTTGATAAATAAGAGGGAGATGTCCTGTAGGTATCCATACTCCAGATAAACGTCCCGAAGTACGATAATGGTACCGGTATCACAGCAAACGCTTCGATAATTACGGGTCGTCGTGCGTCAGATGTCGTCCGTTGATGATGATGTTCGGTCTGTGGGGCGCTCAACTGAGCGGTCATCAGCGGCCTTACTCATTCCCGATCTATACACAGTCCTATACTGTCACTTTCATGAACGATGAGGGAATGATGAGTACAATACAAACACTCAGTCCCCGGGCAGAGAAAATCCCCAACCCGGCTGGCAATCGAACCCGGGACCCCGTGATCTAGAGGTAAAAACGCCAGCCGTCAAACCACGAGCTGCGGATGATATCGCCCGTGATGTAAATTCGGGTCAGCGGATTTTATCACAAAGAGTGAAGCGATGTTTGTAGGTGTCATCTCAGGGCCAATATTCAAGGCCACCGATTTATATACGTACTTCTATATGGCTCCCCAAAGCTTCACAATAAGTAGGTAACCAGTTCTTGTCTCTGTGATATCATGTTCTTCTTAGAAGAGTTAACATTAGATCATCTGCATACACAGTGTACCATAAATGTGCTACCAACAGACATGCCTATGAGGCGTTGTCACCGACCACACAACAAAATTTCTACTGCTAAAGAGTACATTTTCGTCGATAAGGGGCATCCCTGTCCAACAAAGTGACGAATCTGCAAAGTGTTTGAAAGTCTACCTCTGACTAGGACTTTCGATTTTGATTTTGAACTACGTAGGGGACGAAAGCGCTCAGGTAATGCATATTCTCAAGCACAGCGGTTAGTTACGTATGACTTAAGCGATGAAATGCTCCCGGTACACGACATACCTTAGCAAGGGCAGTCAGGTCCCTGTAGCGGCACAGGTCGGCGCGGATATTATGCGTCCCACTCATCAATGCCTGTTCCACAGATACGACACGAGACGTCGTACGCCGAATTAGAGCTGCCAGTAGAAGTGTGAAGATTTCTGTATCGCAGCTCAACAAAGTTATTGGTCGGTATTACGTAACACATGATCCTACGTGAGGTTTACGGATTGGGATGATGACATTTTCCACAAAAGCAGACGGAAGTTGCACCTCTGAGATCATAAGCTCTTGTCATTAAGTAGTCCAATAGGGTACCAAAAGCCTCTGGGACATTCTATAAAACTCAAGAGGTAACCCATTAGGTCCTGGTGTCATATCTGGTACCCCTTCCCTATGGGATCCAACACTTCGTCTTCAGTCACCGATTCTAACAGTTGGTGTTTGAATTCCGGAGTAACCGTGCTGTGCGTCAAACTAGCTGCCACAGAAGTTATATCTCTCTCCTCCGAGTGCAAGTGACAATAAAGGGTAATGTAGGACCTCCATCGCTAACAACGCAAAAGACTTTTCTATGAAATTACTACATGCCAAATCTGGATGATCGAATACCTTACAAATGGAGACTTCGTCACACAAATGGGAGAAATCAATGGGTAGAGTATGCATTTCTTATGTCGTTTTACTTGATGTTCCGGACGCCATCTTCTGTCATCGCATCATGGATCAAAGTCTTGTGTCTGCACTTCCGTTCCATGAGTATGGACATGGACGGCCTTCATTGGCGATTCCGACCGTTTGACCTGTACGAATGATGGTTCTTTCCATGTGTTGATGCACCAACGTCACAGTCCTCACTTTTGGTCGGTTGACAGTCATCTGGCAGTCCAGTGATAGTGATATAACGCAACACTCCCTAAGAATGCCGTAGCAGAAAACCTCTGGAGTGTTGCGCCACCAAGCTGCAGCTTCCCTACTAAACTACTTCAAGGTGCGTCGAAGGCTCTGCTTGGTAAAGTCCAGCCAGCACTGTAAAGCAGACGTATACGCTCCTCGTCGCCGTAGGCACAGTGTCCACGTGTCTACCACCACAGGTTCACAATACGGTGAGGCCGGGTGAACGGTGTTACATTTCCACGGGCTGCGGCTGCGTCACACCCGTTGGCGTCTAACCGTTGTGGTACAGATGTAAGCAGCATGGTCAGTAAATGCTGCGGCTGCAGCCCGGCTGCCGTGACCGCATCTCTGAGACAGCGGGAGGTTTACGTTCTGTCATTTCTGATAGAAGAAATGTTCGGTGACGTGCGTTAAACACAATCTATTAGCATAAGTGATGTCCCGTGTGTCTACCAAACCGAGCTCACGAATGACAGCGACGATTGCTAGTCATGGTAAATGGTGAGGAATTTGGTCCTCTGGAGATTGTGTACAATTAAAATCGTCTTGGCATAATTGCGTGAATTCCTCAGTAAAGAGCAGCGAACGTTCACGCCTCTTTCTGGCACCGGACGATGCGTAAACACTGGCGAGACGTATCCCTTGGACCGTAATCGCAATGCCCCTGGCATTCGGTACCTAACGCAGTAGACCTTCCTTGAGAAGACAGGCATGTCATGTCTCCGTGGTTGTCCAGGAAACCAGGAACATATACCTCTTACAATAAGACCCCGTCATGATCGGCCGCATAAAATGAGTCTCATAACAATGACGATTTCGCGCGAACGGGTGGTACTGATGTTGACTATCGCGAATTGATACGACTGTCGTTCGCCCTCTAAGGCAGTGGCGGTCTTCATTGTAAGTGGTGACGACGAATTTTATCAGCCCATCACCACCCTGTCGGCTCTATTATCATGCTGTCTGCAGGAGTTGGTGCGCGGAGGGAGGGTGAAGGGAGTAATTCCACCTCTTCTACAGATGCTGTGCCCGCCAAAGAGTCGTCTTCCACGTCATCCGCCCATGAGTCACTGGCGAGAGGAAGCTAAGGAGTTACCAAAGATGTCGTCGTTCTTCGCAGCTGTGACGGTGTTCCAACGTCCCCTTCGTCCCCAAACTGATATCCAGGGGAAGAAGAATCCATCGTCTCAGTTCCGAAAGGGGCAGCTGTGTCTGTCGACGCCTTCGTAGCACCCTCTTCCACGACACGGTAGAAATCAGTACGATCGTGTGTATCTGTCCGCAAGGGACAATCTTCAATTGGCGTCCGTCGGCATTTCTTGTGCTTGCCGAGTGAGCGCAGGTTTTGGATGTGCGTCTGGGTGTCAGAATGTGAGTGTAGACGGACTCTTCTACGCCCTGCGAGAGGAAAGCTTGGTTTGTCACGACCCGTGGATCAATATCGATCTGCTCATTGTGCGGTGGCTGTTTGTGTTTGTCATCAACTGGTGACTCCTTCTACAACGGGCCGGCGGTATGTGCCTAATTAATAAGGACTCTGTCTCTCTGCGTTGGTATACTATCCCGATCCCCACCGTCAGACGTCGTAGGTGGTATAATTTGTGCAAAAGTATTTGACAGAGTAGGAGGAGCAACGTCATGTACCGCTTCACCTGATGGGATCTGGGTGATACGTCGCGGCAAACTATCAGAGCGAACACGATCCTCATGTCCACATCCTGTGCATGTGCGCGTTTGTGTATCATACATGATAACTGCACGACAGACGGCAATGTTTGGTTAAGTATGAAGGAATACGCATAGTGAGCTCAATTTTGACCTTACTCCACTGAGTACGGGGTACGTTGCAAAAGTCTTCTCAGTCACGTGGATAATGACAATCCCGTACTGATAAAGAGCGGTGATAATGGAATCAAGGGGGGGGGGGGAGGTACCTCCTCAAAATATAGTTCCAAAACCTCTAGCGTCCTCACGCCTAAGCGTGTATCTTCAACGGTAACAGCGCCAATATGTCCATCTAAAGTGCCCAAACAGGAGTTTGCCGTCAGCGCCGGTATCCATCTTCGTGCATGCTTCTTCGTTAATCTTCTTAACACAGACGACACTGTCCTTTATAGAAAAGTGAATACCAATGATGTGCTGTGTGTTATATATGGTTTATCAAGCAAGAAGTTTTCTACTTCATATGCTCGGGGACGTGCATATCCGGCTTGCAATGTAATATTGACAGTGTTCTTCCTATGCGAATTTGCCATGTTACTTCATTTTGTAGTAAGTGACTCTCGCGCGCGGGAAATAAATACATGTACACCAGTAGACCGGCGGGACGCTAAGCACACGTCCTCACCACTCCGTCACTGAAGGGGAACTGACCACAGGTCCACACAGCAATACGTCAACTGCTGCCCGAAAATCCCTAACGCTGCACATGAAAATCTTTAGAGGGCATTAAACCTTACCCTGCAGTCTACTCAGATGAAATAGTCTAGGAACCGGAAAGGGGCATCTACGTGCTTCTACTCACATCCTCCTCCAACTATCTACAGGAAAAAGGCCTTTTTAGCGGATCATCTATAGAATTTGCACGTAGCTTGCTGAATGTTTCACATGGATTTTTAAAGGAAATACTAACCTGCTGCTGTGAACAATATAGCACCCCTAGTGCCAGAAGGGATGACGTACGGTCAGAGCATATGCAGTCGAAAACAGATACGTCCCTTCTCTGGCCATCATGTCAGCACCCGACACTGGTTTATATTTTTCGTAGAGAGATCGCTACAAAACATACATTCATCTGTTTTATTTGCACACGTGGACACGTTTGAAAATAAATGGAGTTCTTTTAATCTGATTTCCGGCTCGCATTCGAAGGTAAATGGCGTACTTTTAGTGCGATTTCCGGTCCGTAATCGAAGAGAAATGGTGTACTTTAAATGCAATTTCCGGATCGCGTACGAAGAGAAATAGCGTAATTTACGTGCGATAATTACAGTGTGCTGTAGCATATTACAGATGAACACAAGCCACCACTAGTTGTTATTCAAAAATACCTGTATTATGTGATTTGTGTTACTGCAAAAAGAGACACATTAGATTTCCATCAGTTGCATACGATTCCGAAGACTTTCGAGGGTTAAGCTGCAACCATAATTTCGGAAGTGCAAATACTGATCCGACATGAACTGCCAAAAATATGACACCATTGTTGAGAGGGATGTATGACTGGGTGCCACAGAATTAGAGGAATGTGCACCAGTAGTTCGGGAGTCGAAGAGTCACTGAAAGCTCAACAACAGTTTGTACGATTTTCAGAGACAGTAGCGGTATTCCTTGAATCATTGTTACACACAAGGTCAACACAGTCATCTAAAAATTAGACACCTCGGAATTAATTATTTTCAATTTTATCATACGAGGCCAGTTCAATAAGTAATGCAACACATTTTTTTTCTGAAACAGGGGTTGTTTTATTCAGCATTGAAATACACCAGGTTATTCCCCAATCTTTTAGCTACACAACACTATTTTTCAACGTAATCTCCATTCAATGCTACGGCCTTACGCCACCTTGAAATGAGGGCCTGTATGCCTGCACGGTACCATTCCACTGGTCGATGTCGGAGCCAACGTCGTACTGCATCAATAACTTCTTCATCATCCGCGTAGTGCCTCCTTCATTGGGCCAAACATATGGAAATCCGACGGTGCGAGATCGGGGCTGTAGGGTGCATGAGGAAGAACAGTCCACTGAAGTTTTGTGAGCTCCTCTCGGGTGCGAAGACTTGTGTGAGGTCTTGCGTTGTCATGAAGAAGGAGAAGTTCGTTCAGATTTTTGTGCCTACGAACACGCTGAAGTCGTTTCTTCAATTTCTGAAGAGTAGCACAATACACTTCAGAGTTGATCGTTTGACCATGGGGAAGGACATCGAACAGAATAACCCCTTCAGCGTCCCAGAAGACTGTAACCATGACTTTATCGGCTGAGGGTATGGCTTTAAACTTTTTCTTGGTAGGGGAGTGGGTGTGGCGCCACTCCATTGATTGCCGTTTTGTTTCAGGTTCGAAGTGATGAACCCATGTTTCATCGCCTGTAACAATCTTTGACAAGAAATTGTCACCCTTAGCCACATGACGAGCAAGCAATTCCGCACAGATGGTTCTCCTTTGCTCTTTATGGTGTTCGGTTAGACAACGAGGGACCCAGCGGGAACAAACCTTTGAATATCCCAACTGGTGAACAATTGTGACAGCACTACCAACAGAGATGTCAAGTTGAGCACTGAGTTGTTTGATGGTGATCCGTCGATCATCTCGAACGAGTGTGTTCGCACGCTCCGCCATTGCAGGAGTCACAGCTGTGCACGGCCGGCCCGCACGCGGGATATCAGACAGTCTTGCTTGACCTTGCGGCGATGATGACACACGCTTTGCCCAACGACTCACCGTGCTTTTTTCCACTGCCAGATCACCGTAGACATTCTGCAAGCGCCTATGAATATCTGAGATGCCCTGGTTTTCCGCCAAAAGAAACTCGATCACTGCCCGTTGTTTGCAACGCACATCCGTTACAGACGCCATTTTAACAGCTCCGTACAGCGCTGCCACCTGTCGGAAGTCAATGAAACTATATGAGACAAAGCGGGAATGTTTGAAAATATTCCACAAGAAATTTCCGGTTTTTTCAACCAAAATTGGCCGAGAAAAAAAATGTGTTGCATTACTTATTGAACTGCCCTCGTATATGCCCATTGCACCGTGATGACAAACTGCAACCGCCGACTCTGTTGCCACATTTGTGCTGTGTTACACTCATGAAGAGCTGCCTCTCGTTCCACTAAATAGACTGCCATGAAGCTTCTTCTATCTTTCTGAAGCGAGATCACTAGCTCAAGCTCGCGTGCGAACACGGAAACAAACCCTCCGAGAATAAACTACGTAGCAACCCCAATGAGCCTAACGTGTTGTATCACTGAAGAGCTGTGCTGGATGAGTCGCAAGTCTCCATACATAAAGTGAAAACAGTGATTTTTTTTCATTTTGTAGGTGGTAAAAAACTGTGAAGAGATGCCAGTTACGAAAGAAGATAAGATTTACATTACTCCGTTGGCTGGAAGGGGCGTCATGCAGCGTGGACTTTCAATGCAACGCATAAAACGCGGATAACCTTAGAAACTGAAGCAAAACAAAATAAGAAGTTGAGACAGGAAAGGCTCCGTTGTCGATGCAGTCAGATGTGGAAGAACAAAGAGCGCAAGGTACGTGAACACGGAAGCTGGCAGCGAAAGAGGGGAGTCCAATGAAGGGGACACGATGTCTCAGGCATATGCACAAGAATGTTCATGACTAAGGAAATTCCATCCTTTTTTCCGATTATGGATTCTTACGAATGTCGGCAGTGAAAATATCAAACTCTGGGTGGATAGCAATCCATCAATGCCATCCACCAATGTAAAAGTGCAGAGAAACTCGTGTTGTAGTGTGGGCATATCCTAGACGAAAGTAGCGAGTTCCCATCGTTCTTTCAGCAACAGAGATATCAGTGCATTACTGCATTGAAGTACGCCAATGGTAGGATCAGTAGTTTCTGGAACAATGGATGGTTCGAGGTTGACCAGTGGAATGTCTTCTTGTGTCACCAGACATGACTCCAATGGACTTTCATCTGTGGAGCAACTTAAAATCGTCTGCATACCAGCAGTAAGTCCTCAGTGTGGAACTTACCAGCAGTAGAAGCATTGTCATGCATTCACAAAAATCTATTATTAGGTATCGATATAGAGCACATGTAGATGGAATATATTTTGCAAGTGTAGCATTATATGATAAAATTTGTAGGGATAAAAGGCATACTAGTCTCTTTGATCATTTCTATCGAACATCATGGCTCGTCCTTTACGCAGTATTCAGCGTGGATGTTTCTGTATTTGTCCACGTCGCAACAGAATCACATATATTTGATGATATGCACCAATTTGTAGCCTCTGCAACACAGGAATAGTCATTATCGTTATTTCCTATCAGCGAGACTCGTTTAGATGAACCCGAAGCAATGCAATGCGATCTTCATTATTATTATTTGGCGGACAGAGAAGCTGAGAACTGTCTAGATATTTCCAGAGTAGCAGAATGTTTGAACCCTAATTGTAGTTCATGCTTATTTATTCCAGTTTACCACAGTCAGTGCGCAATTTCAAATACCACCTACTGCAACTACAAACGCATTGTCCAGAACATGTGATATGCAACAGAAATAAACTGTGAATATTTGGGAGTGCACGCATAAGAGGCTTTCAAATTAGATTAGATTACATTCAATTTTTGGTTCGACAAACCCAAAGAATTGCATGGTTCTCGTAAATGTGGAACATGTCAATCCAGTAATGCTATCCAGCAATGTAAAAGTCAAAGTGTTGAGAAACTAGTGTTGTACCGTGGGCTTATCCAGGACGAAAGTAGCAAGTGCATTACCACACTGAAGTACACCAATGGTTGGATCAGTAGTTTATGGGGCAATGAACGGGTTGACGTTGACAGGTAGAGTGTCTACTTGCGTCACCAGACTTGACTCCAATTGACTTACGTGTGTGGAGCCACTTAAAATCGGTTGTGTACGAGCAGGAGGTCCTAATGTTGATCAAAATTTGCTGATCCGAGGGCAAGGTGGACATTATTAGAAAGAGGAGCCGTTTGATGCATATTTTCATACTATCACGACCACTGTTATTAGTATGTCTCACAATGGTGAAATAATTGCTGACGACACAGAATTATTATAGCATGCTCACAGATTTCCCTGTCAGCTGCAATACAAAGACGTGCATTGTGGTGTGAATATTTTCTCAGGCTTCAGTTTCAGCCTTACATAAGAAATGTGGCGCTTGCAGCATCTGTGATTCTGTGATACTTCAAAAAATTGCACGAACTTGGCTGACATGTAAAGAATTGGAGTACATATTCCTACAACTGTGAGGCATATGACCTACTCTGCTGCTCTGGCATGCACGAAATCTGTTCATGAAATTCACTATGCCTTCACGACAAATTTCCACATATATTTCGTTGACAACTCGTCGAATTTCCTTTTCACGTCATGACATCTTCGGGGTTTATTAGCATATACCATTGAGTGAAGATGATTCCAAAGAAAAAGGCACAAGTAGTCATGTGACCTAGGTCACCACTGATGATAACAACTGCGCGAAATTTGGTTTTCTGGGAAGCGCTCATGGAGTAACTGAATTGTTTCGCGGGAAGATGGCCGGTGCCACCATCGTACTGAAACCACGACTCCTCGATGTTCATTCCATCCAAATAAGGTCACAAAAACTCACTTATTACTGTATGGTATCGGACTCCGTTGCCTGTCACAGGTTGTTCTTCCTCATCTTCAAAAAATAAGGGCCGATGAAGCCACCCGGCCAGATACCACTTCGAACTGTCACTCGTTGTCGATATGTTTCCCTTCCATAGATCATGCAAGGATTTTCTGATTCCCAGACACAGCACTTATGCTTATTGACAAAGCTATATAAGTGGAAGTCTGTTTCATCACTGGTGGTGATTTCGCTTGCAAAGCTCTCGTCCTCTCAGAACCGTGTCAACAAATTGTCGTCTTTTCTGGTGATTCGTCGCTTTCAGCTGCTGCGTTAACTGAATTTTATAGTGGTGGTATTGCAGATCATACCGGAATTTTCTCCGTACTGCAGAACAGCTTAAGCCCAATTGTTGGGAACGTTTTTGAATTGATTTCACTGGGCTAACAGCCACACTGTCACGAATTACCGCAATGTTCTACTCACTTCTGCCACACCTAGTTGAACATGTCCCAAAGAACGTGTTCGTTAGTCTACGAAGTGTTGATTCATTAGGTGCCTCATTACGCCCTAGAATCGCGCAAAGCTGCCTGATAGTTGCTGCATAACTTTCTCCATTCCGACAAAAAGTTTCCATGATTAGTACACTTTGCGCACAAGTGAAGTGCTTCATAGTTAGAAACCGAATGCGACAAATTCAACTCAGTAAACAATCAGAAAGTTTCTGCAAACAGAAAAGAATCAAAACAGTGTCACCAACCGACAAACAGAAGTTTACCAGCCGTTTCAAAATCGGCGCACTTTTTGCACCAGCCCTTAGATTGTTAATATACAGCTCACGAAGAGTAGTAGTTAAACAGATTGTTAAATTTTCTCATACAGAGTACATTACATTTGTTTATGTTGAGGGTCAATTGCCAAACCTTGCACCAAGCGTCAATCTTCAGCAGGTCTTCCTACATTTCGCTACGTTTATCTAGACCGGTGACTTCCCTGTATGCAAGAGCATCGTCCGCGAACGCCTCATTGGACTTCAGTGCTATCTAGCAGTCAATGTTGATTCAGTGTTCAGAAAGGTGACATCGCTATAAACGTGTTATATTTCAATAAGGAACTAGTGGCCAATCTTCAGATGATGCAAATATTCACTACTGTCGTAGCTAAATGTAACATTTTACGGAAAAGGAGTGAGCTACGTAGGTGAACAAAGTGGAGTTAAGGTGGATGCTCTGGATAAGTGAACAGTGAGAATAAATTCACACTTTCTTTTCTATGCACCGCCTGCTAGTAACAAGATGATAATTCACGTTCCTTCAAAACATGGAAGTAACAACAGTAAACACAGTAAGTAAAATGTGCTAAACATGACATTCATATGCAGCTATTATTTTAGCTTCATAGCAATTGAAATGCAAAATCTACTGCCTCTTCAAGGTGTTGACGGCTTTGTAAGTACAGTTTTTACAAGTACAATGAATATCGGATTTGAAGATCAGTCCTTTACGCTTAAGAGTGTAAAAATGTATTTAATAAATTAAAAATTGTTGCACTGCAACCACTTGATGGTTTGTCATACTTCTCCTCAATAATACTTCCCTCTTGTGATTGTTTTAATGTAATATTCTGCATCTGCAAGTGTCTAATAGCAGAAGCATCTTTGTTCGATTAGCTGGAAACAAAATTTATTTTATTTGTTCTTGAAGTTGTTGTACTCTGCATTTGTTTGCGATCGACGTCTGGAGCTTAACATGCCTAAAGATGACTGAAGCACAAGCCGCTGAATACACAGTAGCGTGTAACAGCCACTTATGACCATAGGATCCGCCAAAAGAATAATAATAATAATGAGCTTATGGCATTGGTGGCCGGGAGACCTCTCGCGGGGCGGTTCGGCCGCCGCTCCACAAGTTCTGTAACGCCACTACGGCGGGTTGCGAGTGAGGCAGAGAAAATCCCTGACCCCGCCGGGAATCGATCCCGGGATCCCGTGCGCGGGAAGCGAGAACGCTACCGCAAGACCACGAGCCGCGGACGCCAAATTAATAAATAGGGTGGAATAACATTTAGAAAATTCTGCACGTTTGTTTCAAGAGGTACAATTAGAAGATGGAGAGCGGTACTCACAGTAACACATTTCGCAAAGCAGGAGTTGCCGTGTTGTCGTAAGCTCTTCCCTTGTTCATCATTGAAATGCTAATGTGCAGTCTCAATAAAATGATTGTAAAACACAGCAGTATGGAACAATATGAACATACTTGACAAGGACAAGCGGACATTCTTTCTTGGTGTTCACGCTGCGCAGTACTTGTGGCGAAACAAACGCTGTATCACTGTGAGAGGTACAGAGACGAGTGAGTGTGCCGAGACTTACCTCACTTCACTACTATCAGGGCAGCATCTTCATAACACTTCTGTGCGCAGCCTACGAAGGACTGAACCATAATCTAAAAGTTATAAACTATAAACTAATAACTGTTCAGAATGTACAAATGCATGTCACAGTTAAAAGTTACAAATCTCAACTTGATCTGAGCAAAATTTGGTCAAAATCGGCTATTTTACGAAAAATTTAAGGTGCTAAGTTCTGGACTCAGAAAGATGAAAATTTGTATGTAGCGTCACTTTGATATAAAAGCATTAACTATGTGACTACATTAAGCTACATCTGTGAGTTTACAATTTGTTTACTGAAAACTAAATTTTGAATGAAAAATCCTTATTCATAATAGAGTAAGTAAAAGGTTTGTTTGTTGCAGATAGTTCTAATTACAGCACTCTATTAAATTGATGAAGTAACACAGCTGTACCAAGTTTCAAGACTTTATTATAAATAATAATCATTTCAAGGAATCTTAATGAGGCAGTTCAGAGGTTATGTTCTACAGTCGAGTTATGCAGTCGAGTTAATATTTTCAATGACTAAGGTAAACGTAACCTAAATAACATAAAAATTAATAGTATTGTAAATTGTTAAATGATAAAGTTATTAACTAATACACGTCCAAGAAAGGGGCCATTTATATGCTATTATCTGTGCCTAGGGCGGGTGATGGCAGATGTTCCTATCGGCGGACCGCTGTGCCCATAGGATGTATCAAAAAGAATCATCAGATTTGGCTCATCTATACTTCTGAAACTAATAAATATATACAATGAATTTGTTTCTTGATGAACGGTAAACTCGAAAAGTTCTTTTCTTTGTGCCCTCTCAAAGAAGTTCATTTTTTCCCCTTCGAGATGCACGGCATATGTCAATGAGAATTCAAATTCTTCCTACACAACAGCGAGCATGTCTTGAGTTACAGCTTCCACAGCTGCTGTTGTGCAGCGTTCAGTTCATCCATGATTGTCGGTAATGGAGGCACACAAACAGAGTCTTTTGTAAACCCCCACAAGAAATAATCACATACAGTCGGGTCCGGAGGGCAGTAACGTAAAGCAGAAGCATTTGGCCCAGTGTGACCGATCCATTATCCAGCAATCCTTTGATTTAAAATTTTCGGGGCTTCCAAATGCCACTGTGTCACAGCATCACCCTACTAGTAAATGAAGTCGTTCGAATCAGTCTCCAACTGTGGGAAAAAAGGTCTCAAAAATATCGATATTGTGCTTCCTGTAACTGTGTTCTCAGCAGAGAAAAATAAACCGTACAATTTTTCCCATGAGACTGCGCAATTCACATTAAATTTAGGAGAGTCCCTCTCATGTCACACAACTTCATGTGGTGCTCCGTAATACACATTCTGATACTATGACCGTTCACCTTTCCATTTAAATGGAATGTTGTCTCGTCACCAAACAATGAGTAAGGAAGAAAACTGCCATCCTCCATCTTTCCAAGAACGAAATTACTGAACTCCACACGTTGTTGTTTGTCACCTTCGCGAAGAGCTTGCAGTAGTTGAATTTTGTATGATTTATTGTGTAAACATCGACGCAACACAGGTCAGACGGGCATCGGGGGCATGTTGAGCTGTCGACCTGCATGGCGAATGGATTTCTGCGGACTCGTTGTGAAACTATGGCGGATGCGTTTCACGTCTGTGTCAGATACTCCGGGACTGTGCGGCGATTTGCCTTTACACAAACAGGCTGTTTCTCGGAAATGTTCATGACATCGTGTAATGCTTTGTGCTGTAGGAGGATCCACATCACACATAGAACGAAAGTCACGCTGAAGAGTTATTATTGACCTGTACTGCGCAAAACGTAGAACATAGAACGTTTTCTGTTGTCCTACAGCATTTTTACTAGAACTGGAGTGGGAGCACACTCTTGCTACCTAGTGGGAACCATGCAGAACTCGAGAGTTTGCTCATTCCAACACTACGTTGTTCAAGCCCATATCCAAAATAACATAATAGTTATGTTTTCCTAATTTTTTTTTATCGGATGATTCGTTTTGATATCCCCTGAATACATACAGCCAGTGAGACAATAAGAAAAGATACTTCACATCGAGATATCAACCTGTCTGTATCAGTCAAACCCTGCTAGCGCTGTGCCTCGGATGGCGTCACACCCTGGCAGTTACCAAAAGCCATTTAGATCAAAGTAGTCAGAGAACTCGCGAGGACTGTACGCCATACTGGATCGCTTAGAGTCTACAGAAGTAGCTGTTGCTGTGCCGCCCGTAATGTTGACAAACTCGCAAGCAAGTGGTGAGATTATTTTCCATTTTTAAGGCGAGGAATTACCTTTGATGATTAGAAGTCAGGGTGATAGACCCTTTTACAGGGAACTTCGCATGGAGGTCCTCTATTATTATCAGGAATACTATTATATATGGTGTTTGTGACCTTTCACTGAATGTGTTCATCAGTTACATCCCAAAAGTTTTATTTCTAGTCATAGTTTATGATAACGCTGAGTACATAGCAAGTAGAAACAGTTTCTTTCAGTGAGTACAAAGAGTAATGTGGACTTGTAGGTCGGAAATTTGGTCAGTATGTTCTCTATCATTTTCTGGCTGAACGAAAAACTAATTTTCGAACTCTTGTAAATGGCGAAGAAGATTATTTTAGATAATCTACCCATCGCCCCAAATACTTTTATATCAAAATGCCGGCCGAAGTGGCCGTGCGGTTAAAGGCGCTGCAGTCTGGAACCGCAAGACCGCTACGGTCGCAGGTTCGAATCCTGCCTCGGGCATGGATGTTTGTGATGTCCTTAGGTTAGTTAGGTTTAACTAGTTCTAAGTTCTAGGGGACTAATGACCTCAGCAGTTGAGTCCCATAGTGCTCAGAGCCATTTGATTTGAACCATATCAAAATCATCGACATGGATATAATTATCTAATTAATGTGTTCTTTGTATGCGTAGAGCAAACAATTTAGTCATAAATCTAAGCTTAACATATGTACACACACAAAATAGAATAATAAGACCAGCCATATGTTGCAAGATGTGGCATCCCCTCATAGACAAGAGTGTCTCGTTTTCCGTGGTAAATAATTAAATCCATGAACAGATAGATAATACCAGAAAGAGATTTTCACCCTGCAGTGGAGTTTGCGCTGACATGAAACTTCCTGGCAGATTAAAATTGTATGCCCGACTGAGACTCGAACGTGGGACCTTTGCCTTTCATGGGACAGTGCTCTACCATCCTTTTTTTTCCTTTTAATCTCATTTTGTTCGTTTTCGTTCATTGTATCTGCTCTAGGCGGACGTAACAAGACACCCGTTTCAGTTCGTCGTTGATCCATTCACTCAGATTTTTTATTACAGAGGGCTGCTAACCCTCTGACCGAACACGCCGAGTTAAGGTGCCGGCTACGGTCTGAGCTACCCAAGCACGACTCACGGCCCGTCCTCATAGCTTTAGTTCTGCTAGTATCTCGTCTCGTATCTTCCAAACTTTAGAAGCTCTTCTGCGAAACCTGCAGAACTAGCTCTGCTGGAAGAAAGGATATTGCAGAGACACGGCTTAGCCACAGCCTGGGGGATGTTTCTCGAATGAGATTTTCACTCTGCAGTGGAGTTTTAATCTGGCAGGAAGTTTCAGTGAAGTTTGGAAGGTGGGAGACGAGGTACCGCAGAACTACAGCTGTCGGGACGGGGCGTGAGTCATGCTTGGGTAGCTCAGATGGTAGAGCACTTGCCCAAGATTGGCAATGGCTCCCATGCTCTACTCTTCGTCTGGCGCACAGTTTTAATCTGCCAGAAAGATTTTTATCAGAGCACACTACTCTGCAGAGTGAAAATCTATAAGAACAGCTTAACGCCTGGCGTAGAAATTAAAAGGAATTAAAAATAGAAGCTAAAAATTTAAAAATAATTTGGAATTTACACAATTAGCGGCTGAAGGCCTACACTACACGTGTGAAGGACAACTATAACACATTAATAAATGATTTTTTCTAACCAAGAAATTTCCTTTTAAACTTACAACAGAATGGCCGAAAGCATTATTATAGAAAAATTAACTTGTGCATGGCTGAAGGCCACAAATTTTAAACAACGGCTGAAGGCCTGAACAACAAGTCAGACAAACAATTTAAAATAAACCCCTTCCTTCTTACAAAAAAATTCCCTGTAAAGAATACACACGGCTGAAAGCCTTATTAAAAGGGGTTCACGTAAATCTTCAGCTAAAGGCCACACATAACACATCTAACAAGTAACGGATTTCAAACAATTTGAGATACTGTAGAGCCAATCTTAAGGAAAAATCTTTTTATAAAAGAAAATCAGTCTTCAAAACTTTTATTTAACACTTCTGAAGGGCTTTGTGTAAAATTTAAAAGAACTAAATTAAAAGATGGCTGAAGGCCTCGCACAATACTTCAAACTAACATGAAAATCACAATCCAAACAAAGAGAAGAAATGGTGCTCAGAAGTGTTCAGAGGGTCGGTCTGAGAAGGTAGCTCAAATGTAAGGTGAGGTGAGACAGGCAGCCAAGAGATGAAGTTAAATAAGCAGATGGAAACCCAAGCTAGGGTTGGCCCAAGGACTGCCCAACAATTAAACGAATTCCCTTCCGTCCGAACAATGGCACAACGGTGGAAAATATCGGCCACGGACGAGGATACGAATAGCCCTATGTCTTCAGAAATTGGCGTCTAAAACAGCTAAGGGAACAATAAACACTGTAAGGAAAATATGAACCAAACAACTTAGAAGGCTGTCTAACAACACGCCATGCTAGACAGCATCAACACGGCGAGGAAAGGCACACTGCCAGAAAACTACGCTAAAGACCAGAACAGGTAACCGAGGCATTAACGGCCACACGGCAGAAAATACCACTCGTGCACTCCACTGGTATGTAACTATCAGTTTAATAATTAACCACAATATAGGAAGACAGCTGAAAGATTTCGCCGACTCCAACACATCATATATTGCTGCTAGCCCGAACGGCCCAGGGAGTAACAACATGCAAATGAACGAAGATATGACACAATAGCTGAGGTTTGATAACAGGTTAAATGATCACTCAACTTCAGTGTCGAAGTTCGGTGCGCAATGAACTTCGTTGCTCTCCCTGCTCGCGCCTCATGATCCGATATCACGTGCACGCCGCCAGCAGGCCCGGCCTGACCTTGCACCATGGAGACTTGCTCGCTGCTGTGTCCCAACCGACTGACCACATCATTCCAGCACGCAGATAGCATTAAAATAACTGCTCAGTCAAAACCACACAAGCTACACGCGGTTTCGTGAAAACACTTCCACATACAACTCGAACCATAAAACCAGTCACTGTGGAACAACTAGGAGGAATCACAAGTCGACACACACAGAGAACCCGGAAGTGGTCGGCAACGAAATACACGTCGTCTGATGAGACGACCGACCGAACGACCAACTAAGGTCGTCCTCACTGACGTCATGTGTGCCGGCAACGGTCAGGCGAGTCATAGCTCTCCGGACCTCACTGAGCTCCCAACAAAGGACGAACCAGAAAATACTAGCGGTAGCTTCAAAGATAGTACGACAGTGCTCTTTTCGATAAGCGCCGTTGCTGCCACTCACGAGCAAGAAAGCGAGCAACTTAGTGATGCCAGTAAATCGAATAAGAAATGAGACGGCAGTACCGCCAAGACAAGATGTCTAGCAATAACGGCACAAATACGAGGCGTGCACGGCTCTAGCACTTTCCCACGAAAGGCAAAGGTCCCGTATTCGAGTCTCGGCCCGGCACACAGTTTTCATCTGCCAGGAAGTTTCAGATAGACAATAGTTGTCATAGATTCCCACCTAACAATTGCATCTTAGTCATACACATTAATTGCTGTACAAACAGTGGTGTGATGTAGATAAATATAAAATATTTTTCCAGCTTTTTTCATGAGCGTTGTGGTGCACGACTATTCTCCATGCATAAGAGTCTAGCAGGTCCCTCTATTATTTCCTGCGAAATGTTGTATGGCTTCCATGATAACGCCAATAGGTTGCATCTTGTCAGAGCACCATACGAACAGATAATATATTTGAATATGTGTTAAACTTCTGCCACGCTACACTATTGCTTATAAACTTTCGTCGAAGTATCTAGGAGTACCTGTCCTGATTGATCTAGCAAGCAATTACTTATCACTTTCATAACAAGTTTCGTGAAATGGTTCGCATTTTCCAGCGCTTGTTGTGAGACGCATTACGCAAAAATAAATTAGTTTTTGGTAATTTCGCGTCTTCCTGAGACCATTTATGGGGTGGATTGACAGAGGTTCAGTATTGTATTACTGCAAACTAACTCACATGCATGTTGCCTAACAATTTAGCAGCAGAATCTTATAAGAACTATATTGTTGTTCTTTATTAAGCTTTAGTCGTCACTGGATCTTAATGTATTAGTTTCAAATCAGACCGCTGTAAGTCCAAAAACTGGCAAGATAGGCTGTGAAATTGCAAGTTACAAAACGCAGAATAGGCCGTAGAAATTGGTAAATTGGTAATATAGGCGGTAAACTGATAGAAGAGGCCCTAAAATTCTCGAATTGGCAGGATAAGCCGAAATTAGTAAGATAGGCAGTAAAAATGGAAAACTGGTACAATGACAGGTCCATCATTAAACTGGCTAATTATGCAAAGCCAAATTCGGAGACTAAAAGGACAGGCCATAAAAATTGGCAGGAGACTAGTAGGGTGGTACATCTTGATTTTGCCTTATGGTAGAAAGGAACCGATTTGTCTGAGGTCAGGACATAGCTAATATTAATTATTTTCTTGTTATTACGGTTACTCGAGTTTTTTCTTTTTAGATCGGTATGATGAAGTGAGACACACCACCAGCAGGAGAGCTGAAATAAGATACGTTGACTTTCCAGTGTGTGTATAAATTAATGACTCCATCGTATAGTCTCTAATATGGTGGTAAGTACTAAAGTATGATACCTTGGCATTATAGCGTGTATCAGTTAATAAGGTCATGGTGTTTTCAGCAAATGATGGTACATATTAGCATATGATACCTTGACAATTCAGTGTGTCGAAATTAATGAAGTCACGGCAGATTCTAGAAAATAGCGGATAATTTGGAAAAATACGTCGAGTGAGGTGGAAGACTCGAACATATTCATAGCAGAGGTCCTTCCAGTTGACGCCAGTTGACGTAAGCTTTGTGTGTCGACAATGGTAAAATGATGATGAGGACAATACAGCACTCAGTCCCCGAGCGAAGAAAATCTCTGACGCGGCAGGACGTCGAACCCAGGCCCTCTACATAACAATCAGACGCTGTGACCACTCAGCTGAGGAGGTGGACACAAATTCTACAAAATGGAGGAAAATGTTATCCAGTGGCGTCAGATCCAGATACTGGTAGAGCAGACCGTAATAGTGGCAAACTGGTGGGATAGGCTGTACAAACGGCACAATGCTAGTGTAGGCCAACTGTCCTACATAAAGACAGCATCTGGGAATAAACTGTCATTCATGCTCTGTGAAGGGTTGTTGAATGCGGTTCATGCGTGTCATGTGATGTCTCACACCAGGGTTTGGTTGAATTCAACGTAGATCATTTACGTTATTTTGTGTGCTGGTTTGTCGTGGGACCCCCAGCCCAGGGTAGGTTCAGAATAGGGTCCGCAATTTGATCCATCGTTATTACATCCAGGATATTGTTAATCGTAGACCTATGATCAGGATAGTTACTGAAGGTAGATCCACACCCGTCAATTCAAAGGTGTTAGGTGAAAGTGGCTCCGCGTGCGTTACATTCGGTATAGTTGTAAGTAGGCTGTTTAGGTTTTCATTTTAGTAACGCCTCGTACCGCTCTGTATGAAAATCACTGTGCTGTGTGCAGTCTGTGGCTGGTTTGCATTGTTGTTTGCTATTGTAGTGTTGGGCAGTTGGCTGTTAACAGCGCGTAGCGTTGCGCAGTTGGAAGTGAGCCGCCAGCAGTGGTGGATGTGGGGAGAGAAATGGCGGAGTTTTGAGAGCGGATGGTCTGGACGTGTGTCCATTAGAGACAGTTAATTTGCAAGAATGGATGGCATGAACTAATATATATATGTATATATATATATTATGACTTTTGAACACTATTAAGGTAAATACATTGTTTGTTCTCTATCAAAATCTTTCATTTGCGAACCATGCCTATCAGTAGTTAGTGCCTTCAGTAGTTAGAATCTTTTATTTAGGTGTCAGTAGTGGTGCTCGCTGTATTGCAGTAGTTCGAGTAACGAAGATTTTTGTGAGGTAAGTGGTACATGAAAGGTATAGGTTAATTTTAGTCAGGGCCATTCTTTTGTAGCAATTACTGAAAATCAGATTGCGTTGCACTAATAGTATTGTGTGTCACTTTAGTGAATGTCTGAGTACCTTCAGTTTTGCTCAGCTGTTTGAAAATCAAATAATGTAAGAGGTTTATCAGCATAGGTATTCATTAATTTTTCTAAGGGGATGTTTCACAGTGTCTAAAGATGGATTCACCCGTGTTATGTCTGGGGTCATGATATCATTAATTCATACACACTGAAAAGTCAGAACATCTTACGTTAATATATACCGTCCTTTTGTGGAAAATATTATGACCTCATTGTTTGAAATGTACAGTGCAATGTCAAAGCGTCTTACATCGCATACTGCCCGGCTTTCTTTTGACGACTGCAGGAGTCTGGGACTGAAATAGTATACTGATCTCTGGAAAATCAGCTTACTTTATCTACTTTGTGTAGGGGCCTACGATATAGCAGATAGGGATATCTACAGATGTACAGAAAAAGGATCGATGTGGCAAGTATTCAGTGGTATGGGTAGTAATCTTTCAATACCAGGTGGTGCTGATATGGGTACGGATTATTTCTGATGTTTTTCACAATTAAACCGTGTTTGGTACACTATATGTGAGAGTAAGTGCGTATCAGTAACATTGGTTCTTATTTACCGGTGCAGGTCAAAAAAAGACGATACAAGAAAATAGAGAATTTGCAGAGAAACATGATCGTGCTGTGATGAAGTGTCTTTTAAAAATGAGAACATGGCCAAATTATGATGATATATATGGTACCCTTCCTAATCAACAGCTGGGTTGGTGAACGAGTGGTTGCTTCTCGGTCCAATGTCACCGACATCCTGAGAGACCTAGGATATACACTATTGATCCACAGTCCAAAGAATGGAAACGCAGTCATTCTCCACGTCCAAAGACGTAAGGAAAAATATTGATCAGTGGACAAGTTGCACGCATCCGTCTTTTGGGATAAAGATGGAGTCCTATTAATTGACTATAACATGTTAAAGCAATCACGGCCAGATGCTAAATGGAAATTTCCAACAAACTGAAGAATCAATTTATCTCGAAGAAAGCGGACAAGGGGTATCTTATTTCCACAAGACAATGCCCCTCCTCAAATGATAGCCATCGCGCAACGAAAATCGGCTGATCTTTGCTTTGAAAACCACATACTCCACATTATTCACTTGGTTTGCTCCCATCGGACTATTTCCTAAACTTCAAAACACATCTCAAGGGAAGACGATTAAAGAACACTGAGGAAGCTAGAGAGGCTGCGGGTGACTGGTTTTCAGCACAATCGATTTTGGTTTTCGATGAGTCAAAGCAGTTGGAACATAGGTTGTGTTATGGTCAAACGTGGAATATCTTGAGTAAATTATTTTTTTCCAGCTCGTGACAGCATTTCTACGGTTAAGTGCCTAAGTCGGTACAAAACAGAACCCTTGTAAGATCGCTCTGTTGTCAATGTGTTTGGCTGTCTTTCTGACTGTTAAGACATCTTTTTCTCAGGAACTAGTAGAGGTATCAAACTGAAATGCATATCAAATGCTAAAGTCCACGCTACATTGGTAGTGTAAGAACGTAATGCTTGTAAGTCAGTGCAATCAAAAGATACAACCAAATGTGTTACACATTTAGATATTCGCAAACGCACTCATCAAAATCAGAAGGGTACTTCCTACTGATGTCTAGCCATGAAATTCGACACAAAGATAGGTTTCACAACAGAAATAAAAGGAAAAAAGCCAGAAAATTTTCAGTTTTTCATTAAATCACATGAAAAGTATTCTTTTAAAATTTGTTGCCCTTTCATCTGCCGGTCCATATGTTAAGACTACTTTTTATTGACATATCGAGTTGAAATTTGTGTCAGGCACTACGGTTTAAGGTAAAAATGTAAGTTTGTAAGTCAATGCAGTCAAAAGATATGGCCAGTTATGTCACATATCTTCATACTCGCAAACTCCCTCCAAAAAATATAGAGGTATAAAATTAGGCAAGAAGTATGCATTTACAGTACAAACGGATACCTTTCATTTCTCTTTATATCACATAAAGCACATTTTTTGCTATTTGTTGTCCGTCTGTATGTGCGTTTTTTGAGACACCTTTTCCTCACGGAGAGGTAGAGGTATTACATTGAATTAATATCAAATACGAAAGTCTACAGTCCTTGTGGGAATGAAAGATTTAGCCTTGTAAGTCAGTGCTATGAAAGGATATGACCATATGGATCATACACACTGATCACCAAGAACATTATAATCACCAGCCTACTTTCAATATAAACTCGTCCAGGAGATAGCAGCGGCACCTGGCGAGGAACCATTGCTGGTCAGACACATGCACGTTGGATGTATTATCAGTGACTTTGCTGTCCGAGGATAGAATTGAGGAAGGCGCACGACCCATATGAGTTTGACGGAGGGCAGATTGTGATCGCCTGGAGGCTCCACAGTAAAACAGGACATGCGGAGAACCGTAGTGGAATTATCATCAGACTTTGATGCTGGGCAAAGTGTTTCTGAAAACACAGTGCACCGAACACTCCTAAAGATGGGCCTCCACGGCCGACGACTCATGCGTGTGCCAACGTGAAGACCACGAAATCGCCTACTGCAACTGAAATGGGGACATGACTTTCGGCAATGGACGTAGGCGCAGTGCCAGAGCGTTGCATAGTCTGATGAACTCCGATGGTGCGAATCTGTTGTCTTCCAGGGGAACAGCTCGTTGACACCTTTGTGGCAGAACGGAGACTAACTGACAGTGGCTCCATTACGCTCTACGCAACATGAAGTGGGCATCCATGGGTCAGGTGGAGCTCGTGCAAGGCACCACGACGGCCAAGGAGTCTCGCATACTGGTTGCAGACCACGTAGATCTCTCCATACCGATCATGTTCCCCGATAGCAGTAGCATTTTTCAACGAGATAATGCGCCATGTAACAAGGCCAGGAGTCTTTCGAGAAAAACAGTGCTCATATTTTTGTGGCTGATCAGTCTGTTTCGATACCCACGACTTCACTCAAAGAACCGATACACTGATCAGCCAAAAATTATGACCATCTGCCTCATAGATTCCCTTTGGCACAATTAACTGCGGCGACGCGTTATAGCATGGATGCAATAAGGCCTTCATAGGAAACTGGAGGGAGTTGGCACTACATCTGCACACACAGATCACCTAGTTGCCGCAAATTCCGGGGAGAGTGGAGATGAGCTTTGAGGCCACGTGAAATTATATTCCATATGTATTTTGTCAAGTTTAGATCCGACGAGTTGAGGGGATAGCACATCAATTACAACTCGCCACTGTGTTCCTCGAATGACTCTTGGACTTGTGAAATGGCCCATCATCTTGTTGAAAAATGTTGCTGCCGTAGGGAAACGTGAAGATCGCGACCGGGTGTACATGGTCTGGCAGCCGTGTGCGATACTCCTTGGCCGTCGTGGTGCCTTGCACGAGCTACACTGAACCCATGGATGTCTACGTGGATGTTCCTCATAGCGTAATGGAGCCGCCGCCAGATGGCCTCCGTCCCGCTGTACAAAAAAATGGCTCTGAGCACTATGGGACTCAACTGCTGAGGTCATAAGTCCCCTAGAACTTAGAACTACTTAAACCTAACTAACCTAAGGACAACACACACATCCATGCCCGAGGCAGGATTCGAACCTGCGACCGTAGCGGTCGCGCGGTTCCAGACTGTAGCGCCAGAACCGCTGGGCCACCAGCGGCCGGCTCCCGCTGTACAGGTGTCAATGAGCTGTTCATCAGGGAAACAGGATATTCACGCTATCGCGATTCATCAGAACACGCAACTCTGTCACTGCGCCAACGTGCAGTGTCCACGGTCACGTGCCCATTTTAGCTGCAGTTACCGATGTCGTGGTGTTAACATCTGCAGAAACATGGGTCGTCGGCTGCAGAGGCCCATTCTTAGGAGTGTTCGGCGCCCAGTCTGATGTTAGTTCCACCACACTTCTCCGCCAGTCCTTTTTTACCAGTTTGCCCTGCCTACAACGTCCGACATCTGTAATGATGGATGGCTGCCGAACCCCACGATGTCTGAACGTGGTTTCACCTTGGCCAGTTATTGAAGGCACTCGCTCTGCTCGAACACCCGACAAGTCATGCATTTTTCGAAATGCTTGCGCCGAGCCTCACATTCTGCTCTCGGTCAAACTCATATACATCGTGCGTCGTCCCCATTCTACTCTCGGACAGCACAGTCACTAATACTGCACGCACCACGTGTGTATCTGACTGGCAGACATTCCTCGCCCGATGACGCAGCTACCGCCTTCATGCGTCTATGCTGATAGTAGGTCGGTAGTCATAATGTTTTGGCTGTTCGGTTTATTTCCTGTCGGGCCAGTTATTCTAGAGGTCCCCTCAGTGATACAAGAAACTGGGTGAAGAGTTCATCAAACTGAAGGAGTGTGATGTGACGTCCTCCAAATCCCATTTCGAGAACAAATACAAACAAAATAAAGTGGCAAAAAGTGTCAAAGCACGTGTCTGGAAACCGAAAGGCTGCGCGATCGAATATCGGTCGCACCGCGGACTTTTCAGTCTTCGTTTTCACTTAATCTTCACTTCTCAGTTAAGTAGGGAGTCACCAGGAATAACACGTGGTTTCAATTCCAAGTAAAGCTGTACGTCCGCTTTCCTCAGTTGTATAAGTACTGTAGGTTCGGCTGACACAGGTCACTGAAGTGACGTCCAATACAAATATTAGACACATGCATAAATAAGCTTGTCGTGACCCTCATAGTGCGAGTCGCACTCACACTTACACAGTTTTTGATTTGTAGAACCGAGGGCTTATCAGCAGCCCCTGGTGTTACAGCAACTGGGGACACGTCAGTGATTGTTTTAAATTTTAGTTGCTGCTATATATAAGATAGTTTCTCATGCCTGAAGTGACATATATGAAGCACTTCATACAATTCTGCTGAAGTGTATATAAAAAAGACATTGTCAGTAAAATACGATTAGCGAATATGAAATATACACAAAACCTGCTACATAATCTATTTGATAAAATCTACCATATAATTTGTAAGGGGATGATAACACGACGCCGAGTAAACTATTTTTATTTATCGTCGAATATCTCTAATATAATTGTGATATATCAGTCCAGTTATTACAGTTACAATGCACGTACAAAATGAGTTAGATCGGGTTTTTTGGTACACATTTTTTTTTATTTTGCTAAGTGTAATTAATACATATTCCCATATCTTTCCATTCAAGGTATTTATAGTGTTGCCCCATTTAATAAAAATAAGTACAAGGCTTGATTCCGTTTTCCCTTGACAAGCATGTAAAGAAAATATTGGCTTTCTCATGTCCCCTATAGAACCTTTGAGTGCTTCATCGTTTTTCAGTCAGTAATACTTCTTTTTCTTTTCCACATTTATGCTGTGTATTAATTGGATCCCAGAAGGACCTATGATAACCATATTCTTCCACCAGCTACAGTGCGTTCTTTTCAGACCACTCCGTCGCTTAAGCAACTCACGTCAGCACCAGAGGAGACCTCTGCTAGAACACCGGTTTTAAACGGTATGTTTTTTCCCGAAATGTTCTCGATATTTAGTGAGAGATGCATAAAAAAAATTTAGATCACATGCAAATTGCATCCTCTGCTGGCAGCTCTGAGGGTATGAAAACTGCTAGCGTCGTGTCGTCCGCTTACTGACGGGCAGCTCCTCTAAAATGTAGATGTAGATGACGTGTGCGTGTGTTTGTGTGTACGTGTGTGTGTGTGTGTGGGGGGGGGGGGGGTGTGTGTCCCAAATTAATGGTTCTGTTCACCATCCTTGAAACATATGTAGTGGCGCACCGAAGGTACATATTCCTTACTGCCTTGTATTTCCGATTTATTAAGTAAAAATAGGACAGAATAAGGTGAAAAACTGTTGAAGCTCTTCGTACCCTTTTTCTTAATCATTAGTAGTTTAGATAAGTTATTCGTAGCAGTAGTTATAAATACTGCAGTGTGCTAAATGTCCAGTCTCGTGTTTTGGCGTATGTCTTTGGAATACTCTGGACAAAACAAGTAGTTCAAGATACTTATCAATATACTGAAGATGGGCGTACTAGAATTTTCCACTGTCTATTTTTCACGAGTATACTGTGGAAGTTTTATGGCGATCTTGTTGAATAATACGGAGATAATTTGGACTACGTATGGTTAAGTAATGGATTGTGGAATTTACGTGTGTGTTTTGGAACACTGCCTGGTGGTAATGCTTTGTAGCGCTTACTGACAACGCCATGATCATCTTTAAATTAGAGTAATTCTGACAGCAGAGAGTTATCTGTTGTTCTGACATCTACTATGGTCTGTCTCTCTCTCTCTCTCTCTCTCTCTCTCTCTCTCTCTCTTCTCTCTCTCTCTCTCACAACACACACACACACACACAAACACACACACACACACACATCCATCCATTATGTAGGGGCTACGTAAGTAGACAGTATGTTTCTGATAACGGTAGTCTCTCATCGGACAGCAAAGATGCGACTAACCAATAACGGACTGATGTGATCATTTGTCTTTGTGACGGTTCAGGGTAAAGCAGCGGCATATTCGTCGTTAAATTTTTCTGATGCGCCTGATGCTTGTGTTACAGTATGGTTCTCACGTAGGGGAACACGGCAGTCTCATCTCTAGAATCGCACAGTGGCACACCTGCCCACGTTTGGAGGAAACTACCGGATGATTCTTCCAGGCTAAACTTGTAAAGGTTATGGACACAAAAGGGTTGGAAAGGTAGTGTGAAACAACCACGAAGAATTCAGGGGAAATGTTTTCTCGTAGGTGTAGTTTATTTGTTGCACACTCTCATACACTGAACACACAATAGGGAAATAAGGAACATTACTAAGAATTATCCAAATGGGACGAAAATCCGTAAATGTGACTTACCTGTACAGTCAAATCAAAGATTATAATTTCAGAAAAAATGTGTCATTTATTCAAGGGAAAGAGCTTCACAAACTAAGCAAGTGAAAAGGGCGTTCATTCACCTCTGTCCCTTATTTACGTAGCTGTTCGGCTTCGCACACACTGGTAACGTCGTTGGGTGTCCTCCTGAGGGATATCGTGCCAAATTCTGTCCAACTGGCGCATTAGATCGACAAAATCTCCAGGTGCTTGCAGTTCCTTGCCCATTATGTTCCAAACTGTCTCAGTTGGGCAGAGATCTGTTGACCTTGCTGGTCAAAGTAGGGTTTCGAAAGTACAAAGAGAAGCAGTAGAAACTTTCGCCATGTGTAGGGGCATTATCTTGCAGAAATGTAAGCCCAGTTGCTTCGGTATGAAAGTAAAGGCAACGGCGCCTAGAATATCGTCGAAGTACCGCTGTGCTGTAAGGGTGTCACGGATAACGGCTAAAGGGGTCCTACTACGTAGTGAAATGGCACAGTAGTCCATCATCCCTACTTGTCGGCATGTATGACTGTTGACAGGTTGGTATCCCATCGCTCTCCTGGGTGTATCCAGAAACGTCTACGCTGGTCATCGGGGCTCAGTTCACAATGGGCTCCATCACTGAAGGCAACTGCACTTCATTCAACGAGATTCCAGGTCGACGATGTGTCTGGGGACAGCACGGACGGAATGGGATACAAATATGACTGTCACCTGCCATACGGCAAAACAACCAGAAATGATGGTCTGGGGTGCCATTTCATTTTGCAGCAGGAGCCCTCTGGTTGTCATCTGCGGCACCTTACAGTACAGCGGTACGTAGACTATATTCTAGGCCCGGTTTCGTACTCGCTCTTGGAAAGGCATCCTGTGCTTAGATTTCTGCAAGATCGGCAGCACACAGCGAGAGTTCCGACTGCTTGTCCTCGTCCTTGCCAAACCTTTTCTTGGCCAGAAATGTCGCCGGATCTTCTGGCTTTAGGAACTTGCTTATTCTATATAAGAAACAGAAGTAAATAATAATAGTTATGCTGTAACTGTTGGTTGGTAATATTTACTGACCAAATACAACCTAAAACTAGATTGCGTACTTACCGCTATCCTGTGTGGCCGTTTTTTAGTACGACTTAAAAAGAGAAAGATATTATTATTTGGTCATCGATGCGTCGGTTCTCGATTGTGTTCAGGAGACGTACGGATTGACTACGCGAAGGCGTTTTCTTAATTGACCTTTTGAACCGGATTGTCTTCACGCAATCAGAATCTTGGATGCAAATACCTAAGGGACCTATTTGAACATAAAAATGGAAATGAAAGAGAATTAGTGGAATTTCGTAAGAGGAAGATTAACAGATCGGGAGTTGAACACATTAGTGGTCTCCCATATACAATCGAGACACCGCGATAAAGAGCGAATCTGTAACAAAGCTCATATACAATTTGAACATCATTTTTGGTTAGTGAAAGGCAAATATAAGAAGAAAATTACTGCATCGTAAAATATTAATAGGGTTTCAACAAATTGGCTTTAAACTTCTAGACATTGACAAATACACAATAAATGCATGACTTACATCTGATATTTCTTTTGTACATGGCGCAGTCCAATAATCGCTACTTTGTCAGTCCGTTCCTTCTTAAAATTAATTGTCTTTGCGTGTGCGTAAGTACATTGTATCCTCACCCGAGTTACCGAACTATTTGTTCGTCGTTTCACATAGTTTTTACACAAAATAAAAATGCAACTTGTAGCAATGCTATGTAGTACGTCTTAACATGTCGGCGGCCAAAAGTACAAGGGATAATGAAGTGCCTAGAAAATTTCTTAACGAAAGGTAGATTGTTCTTTCTTCTGTTTCGCAGCTTCTTGCTATCAAGCGCTGCTGCAACTATTTTAAATATCTGCACCCAGCGGGTCCTAGTGTTTATTTAGAGTATTAAGCACTGGACGCGCGTCTTGGTATAAGCGCACACTAAAAAAAATATTTCGTCTCTATACTCTCGCGCTGTGATGCTTAATATTTTTACGAACTACAGCTCGTTGGCTGTCCCTTTCTTTCATGACAAATACCTCATATGCAAAGTATCTGAAATCCAGTAATATTTCAGTGTCTTTCCAAACAAGAATGTTTCGAGCACTATGGGCAGGGCCTCCCTGCAATCTCGTGATTATGAAAAACCAGCGATATCCTTCAGGATAACATCCTAGAACTCTGTCAATGAATTCCAAGCCGAATAACTGCTTGCATAAGGGCCAGAGGTGGACCAACGTGTTGTTGACATGCTCGGTTTGTGAAGCTCGTTCTTTAAAATAAACCATCCAATGTCGCCGAAACTGTAATGGTTTGTTTATCTGTTCATGAACATTACATCTGCCGATTTCTGTCCCGTACAGATAATTCCTCCATAGCTTGTAGATCTTTTTGTCTTCGAGTTTATTAATATTTGGATAACAACATAATACTGTTACTAATAAGTGACTGATAAAAATTTACTTTTCATTCTGAAGGTCATCTTCTGATCTAGCTTTAGGCAGTGGTTGTTACCTGCTGATTGCACTTCATGGTGGTCTTTGATATACACACCTCGAGTGGGGGCTCTCAGGCATCTGCATTTTGGAGCTAAAAAGGAGTGGGGAGTTGTTACCAATTTATTGGCTGTCCTGTCCGTTCCTGCCAGTTTGATAATTTTCCGACCTATCGTATCAGTTTTTGTATTTGGTGCCAAATTAGTTATGCTTCAGTCGCAACAGTGTGCACGTCTAGAACGGAGAGTCAGTTGCCTAAGAGCAGTCGGGTGCCACGGCCTTCGGCCGGGAGCACCATGATGTTGACAAGAGATTGTCCAAGTGCGAAGTGGGTAGGAGGACGGCTGGTGATTGGTAGAGCGGAGTGCAGAAGGGATGGCGCGGAGGGCAACAGTGTGTAATTGTCTCAGCTCTAATCTGGTACCAGTGACTTTGAAGATAATAAGCACAATTGCGTCAGCTGTAACCTGTCATTGGAAGTGCTGACGCAGCTATTTTGGCTACAACCGGCAGTGCTACCCTACTCAGATTGCTGGGCTATACACAGATCAGGTAAACGGAAGCTCTAGGCTACAGACACATGGATGGTACGATCGCCTGGAGGAGTGACTCTAAAAGACAGAGTCGGGAATAAACACACTTGTTTGACGCAGAAAGTACAGCGAAAAAATTTGAAAAGAATCGCCTACGCAGGAAATGGCATGTCATGCGCTGTTAGTCACATGGTAAGACAAGAACAGCTCTTGACATATAATAACCGGAAAGAGGTCCTAGATGTCCACCGAATACAATGATTGGAACCATTAGGAAAGACCTGAAAACAAAGGAACTGCCTCTGGAAATTACGCAGAATGGCATAACAGTGCTAGGAGGACCGAGCCCAAGAAACATGGGAAATAAGGCACACAAGAAAAGGAGGAACGGAAAATTTACTTGTTGTTGGAAATTTTACTCCCTTTACTTCGGATGCCGCTCACCCTCTTTGGGTGTTGCACTTTCTCTTCGCTGTTTTTTAATTTCCGTTTCTAAATCGTACACTTACGAGGGTTCGCGTTAGGAAGTAAACTTTCCCCAGATGATTTTGTTAAATACTATTGTTGGTCAATCGAAAGAGTATCGTTCTTTTTTACCTTTTTTAGGGTATCTCTGTGAGAACTGTTTTGAAAATTCCCGATTCGAATTCCGTGTGGACTGCAAGCTGTTGTTTCGTTCTCATCGTTTCATTTTTTCTGTTTCTGTTGTATGTCCTCTGCTCATATTTTCAGCTTTTTTCTCCCGTAGGGTTTGTACTATGTAGGAAGAGTTTGTTTTCGTTGAAACAATGTTTGTTTGTAGTGAAACTCATAGAGGCGCGGCTAACACATCTCCTGTCGGAGCGCACGGACTGTTTACTTTGCTACGGCATGAGATGATTTGATTCCTCTGTTTTCACCTTTTTCAGTCTTTGGCGTGCAGAATTCTGTACGGCGATTGTTACTGGTGTATAACTTGTCTTAAAATAGCGCTACAATTTGCGAATATGTGTGGCGGCTTTCCATACATTTTCGAAGTTTTAAATCAATGTAGTGTAACACAACAGCTGTGTAGTTAGTTCGCACGTACACACGCGTATAAAACTGTTACATGAATCTCGTGCATAATTGACTGGCAAATACAGTTACTTAATTCCACCACTTTTGAATTTTTGTTCTTAGGGATAGAAACTTTTCATAAATGTTTACGACCGTGTAAACGTTTACTTGTACTTTTATTTGCGAGACGGTTTTGAATTTTTCTATAATCTAATCTGACTGCTAAGGAAAATGTTGGAGAAAGAGTTTATTCCATTGAAAATTAATACATTAGCAGTGCCTCCTATACTCTCCATCTCAAAAGTACGTCGTGATCTGTGTTCTACTCAAAGAAACTTGGTTTCCGAAGCTTGCCAATACTGTGCTCAGATTTACTTTCAAGATGGCTCGAGCTCAGATTGAAGGCGTCGCTCCTTTATAATTGGTGACTGTTTATGTAACAATCGCTACGGCGAGAGACCACTCGTATACCTAATAGGAGGAGCGTTTGACTGTAACTATCCTACAGAATACGATCAAAGTTTGAAAACTACAGACTTCGTCCAGCCTCGGCAAATGGCGAAAAATGGGTTGGTTCTTCTTGCAATCGACGCCTTCACGGTTTAGCGGCTTATAGAGACACCATTTCGTTCATGGACGATTCCTGAGAAAACGCGAAGAAACCGTTCTTCATCATATTTTCGCCATCACCAGAGGATATGTAAATAACTAACAGCAACAAGTTGCTCAAATATTCTCTAGGCTCTCATCTAGAATCGCAATGTTCCTGTTTTCAAAGACGTTAGTCAGTTAACGATAAACACCCGAAAACTGTGGTCTTTGGGCGCCAAGAACGAGTAGTGGCTTCCACGACGGATATGAACAGAAAATGTCGGACATTTTTACTATACATTCCTGAAATCCTGATCACGAACAGCCATGAAAGTTTTCTTGATATCCTTACCAGTTTCCGAAAAGAATGAGGTTTAAAGTTACTCGTACATGAATAACACGCACGCTAAATCCGGTGTAAGGCGAAATATAAATGGCAAATAACCGCAACAAATTCTTCAAATTTCAGGAGCCATGCTGCGGCTCGCATTAGTGCCGTTGCTGGGTTGGAATCATTTAGTTGGTATTGTATTGTACTGGATGTTAACTGGCGACCTAGAAACTACGGAGAGGCTCCGTCCCCGCCTCAGCTGCATTGGTAAACAACCCCACGATGACTACTGCAGTCCACTTCACCCCTCCGCCGCCCCACACCGAACCCAGGGTTATTGCGCTGTTTGGCCCCCGGTGGACGCCCCCCCCCTCCCTCCCCAGGTGTCTCACACAAGACGAGTGTAACCCTTACGTTTGCGTGGTAGAGTAATGGTGGTGTACGCGTATGTGGCGAACTTGTTTGCACAGCAATCACCGACATAGTGCAACTGAGGCGGAATAAGGGGAACCAGCCCACATTCACCGAGGCAGCTGGAAAACCGGCTAAAAACCATGTTGAGACTGGCTGGTTCACTGGACCTCGACACAGATCCACTGGGCGGATTCGTGCCGGGGATCAGGCGCTCCCTCCCGCCTAGAAAGCCGCTATTTAGACCGCACGGCCAACTGGGCGGGCTCGGTTGGTGTACTTACGTTTGTCGTCTTCTTCTTGTATTCATTGGGACCAATCAGTTTGCGAGCACCGTCTGTGTCCACTAGTGGCAGCAGCGGCGGTTATCGATATCTAATTACGGTGGTACTACCTCTGAGATAACGTTGTGGTGTTTGCGTGTGGTGTGAGCTGGGAGTTCGATTGGGGACGGACGGGCAGCCAGGTCCGCGCAGCGCGAGAACACGCCAGAACGACTGGCGGCACACAATGCCCTGCCGGAAGGAAGGGCTGTAGTCGCGAGGGGTACAACCTCGTTTTCAACCAGACCCAGGAAGTTAGAGTGGGGCTTAATTCAAGTAGTGAAACCTCCACCATTGTGAGATCTCATCTACTTGCCTGTTGCTGCTCGGAGTGTCGCCGAGACAAAGAACAGCGAGTGGATCGTTTGGAGAAGGCAAACCTAATTAGTCTTCCTCCACTTCTTATTATTAATTGTTGCATTTTATAAGTTATTATTTGTGAAGTTTTTCCTGCCTAGTGGCCCCTAACGCCCCAGTTACCTGCGCTGGAGCTTAGTGTATGAACGGCAGTGTACCTTTCTTCTCCTTGCCTCTGCTGTCTGGGAAGGCGTGTAGTTCGACAGCTTCCTTGATTTGTGGGCTGGGTGGCGGTTTTTTTTTTTTTTTTACTCTGATAGTAGTATTTCCTATCTGCTTCCGGATGCTCTAAACACCGGAGTCTGAAGACGTAGCGCTGATAGCCGGTTCCGGCTTGGGTGTGTTATTCCATCGTTGCGTTGGCCATCGGACGTTAGGTTGATTCGGCAAATGATTATTGGTCATGCGTTTAAACTGCCACATCTCGTGAAGTGAATGAAACTCTTGGCTGCCTGTCTCATCGCTTGCGAAGTTTTGAGGGACTTTCCCAGGTCTATCTTTGGAGCAACGACTGCGCCAACCCCCCATCCCCCTCCCCCCGCCCCTCTCCTTATTTTGGTCAGATTTGATGACTGTTTTTTTTTTTAAATTTAATAACTGTAATTTCAAGTTTGAAGATGTTTAACTGATTCTTAAATGGATTGCTAGTCAGGCCTTCAGCCAGTTTTTAAATTATTATTACTGGGGCCTTCAACCGAGAAATAGTTGAATCTGTTGTCATTAAGGCCTCCAGTCGTGAGTGTTGCTTCTCTTAAAATCTTAATTAGACGATTGTATTCTAGCAGTGAGACTATGATGATTGTTCTTTTAAAAATATTTTAATTACTGTAATTGCAAGTTGAAGAAGCTTACTGTTTCTTAAAAGATTGCTATTGAGGCCTTCGGCCGTGAAACAGATTTTAAATTGTTACTATTGGGGCCTTCAGCCGAGAAACAGTTTGTTGTCATTAAGGCCTTCAGCCGTGGGTGTAACTTGTCTAAAAATTTTAAGTAGACCAGAGCAGGAATCGAACCCTGGACGCCGTGATCCTTCAGGGTAGGAGTCTGGCCACTGTGGGAGTGGGCAAGGAGTCAGCTCGTCAGTGGAGAAGCACCAAGTAGAACCAGGGAGAGCTGACACCAGCAGTTACTGTGGCGGTGAAATGCCAAACGTATTGTGGCTGCACTGTAGTCTGGCGTTGCCTTCTCATCCCTGTACGAACTGCCGGACTGCTGGTCACTCTGCTAAAGCAAATGGTGGTTTATGCTGGCTTGCTGCCCACTTTTTGTGACAACCCGCTGTTTCCAGTCGCTACTGGGATATAAAATCTGCCGCCTGGAGTCGTGGAAAAGGCTTGGCTCGTTCTCTAGGAGCTCCGTCTTACTGCAGCTTTGTAATATTGCTGTGTTTGGCCTAGTCCGACTCGTAATGTACGAATAGCCTCGTTGCTGCAACCGGTATGTTGCCACCTTATTGCCTACTGACTGCTTCCTGCTGCTGTGGCTGAGCCGCTAGTTTCCGCAGTAACGCCCCAAAATAGCGGCGGCGCTACAAAATCGTCAAGACAATCATATAATCGGTAGATAACCCGCTTTAGTGTACTTTCGTTGATAAGTGTTGATATAGTAGTGAGTCGAACGTCTTTTGATAATTAAGAAATACTGTGTGTATCTACTACCAGCTCAGACCTTATTTCCAGCATACATGCGAAAAAAAGGCGAGTAAGGTTTTATGAGGAGAGCCGAGTAAGATTTTACGAGACAAAATGGTTCAAACATCTGAAGTCATCAGTCCCCTAGACTACTTAAACCTAACTAACCGAAGGACATCACACACACCAATTCCCGAGGCAGGATTTGAACTTGCGACCGTAGCAGCAGCGCGGTTCCAGACTAAAGCGCCTAGAACCACTCGGCCACAGCAGCCGGCTTTACGAGACAGATGTTCTTGGTGTCATTGTTGGTTGACGTAGAGGAGGTCGTTTTGTACGAGGTACCTCACTATGCTTCAAGCCCAAAATGTGTTCTAACTTTCTGCATCAGTGGATGCAAAATATTTTTTTTTTTTTGATCACTCTGCTAACCGTCTTGTAAACGGGATTGGCCAATGCTTTCTACCAACTATTTGCCACAATTTTTGTTTGAGGGATTACGCTATGCTATGTTAAAAGTGTGACTATGTTCTAATTCGAGCGCGCCCTTAGTCATCTGTATCACAACACCGCTGACACTAAACTCTAACTATTGATCTCTGCAGTGATGTGGCAGTACCCTTGTATCTCTCTCTGCAAAGGGATGTATGAATACAAACTAAGCATTTTTTGTATTTAATTTGATACCCTTAATTTCAGCTCCTTTGTCATTCCTATTGTCTGGGCACTAACTTTGGTGTCAATGAAATTCCTAGAGGCGAAAATAGAAATAGGCGTAATGGAAAAACATTAGTAGTCCTCAAGAGACCTTACGCTAAAACTGTAGCAATAACATTGATAATGATCTCAATTCTGCGAAGAGAGAGTCCGCATGTTTCGTCATTTGTGCCATTTTCTGCCGAAGCCGCTCATTGATGGATACACTCTATATACCTGTAATGTGGTGTGAGTGTATGACTTTTGGCTATTAATGAGAACGATCTCGGTCTCAGGCTCTAATCCCAGCTCAAATCTTAAGAAAAAGCAATTAGCTATGGGTGCAAAGACTTCCGGCATAAGAAGTCACCCTCGTCTGCATATAGCTTTGTCAAAGAAGGTGGAGGAGTGAACAGATGTTCAGAGTCCTCTCTTCTTGCCCATAGTGTGGGAAACTGCTCCTCAAAAGACGGAAGAATCTACAATTACCGACGGTATGAGCATGCAGAAGGAAATGGAAAATACTGCATTACAGACATATTATCCACAGGACATGTAGGCTGTAATTGAAGGACATATCATCATGATCTCTCCATTGGGAAAATGTTCCGCATTAGCGCCCCATTCGAATCACCAGGAGAGGACTGCCAAAGCGGAGGTGTTCATCAGATAAATATTGAATGATCAATGGAAGGATAACAACCCAAGTGCCGGGATGCGAAATGTCACAATTTGTAACGTGGTAGGAAAGCTAGAGAACCTTAAAGTAGAAATGCTAAGACTTAATACAGATTTCACGAGACATATGTTTTCGGTTTCATTGTTGGTTGACGAGCAGGAGACATTTTGCACGAGGTACTTCACTAAGCTGCAAGTTGTAAATGCATCGTAATACTCTGCACTAGTGAATGCCTGTGCAGTGAAATGGGAAGCCGGCAGGAATTTCTCGTCAGTCGAATATAGCGGTGATTCTCAAACTATGGGGCGCGACCCCGAGGGGGGCGTGAATGGTGAGCTAGGGTGACGCGTTATGTTAAGAAAAAAATATATATTCTCAGTAACAGACAATTAGTGGTATCGTTTGTCGAACAACTGACATGTCACTGATCTGGTTTTAGTTTCGCCCGACGTTGGAGTTAACGGAAGACGTAGTCGACGACAACGAAACCGCTGTCACATTTTCAGCATTGTTTGAAATGATCGGTCCTTAAACGCTACCTAGGAGCAAAGCCTACACATGCGACGTGAGTAGGCTTTGCTCCAAGGTGGCTTTGCTTCCTTCATAGTCGGCAGAATACCTTTGTCGCCTAGGCCATTACTGTTTCCGTAAATATCCCTAGCAGTGCAAGGCTTGGCTCGTGTATCTCAACGCATCCTTATATAAACGAGCATAGTTATAGTCTTATAATTATAGATTTAGCGAGGAAGACTTGACTGCAGTATGAAGCGGTTCCGAACTAGTGACAAACATTAAGACAGCAGTGGTCCGTCAACTGGCGGAGGGGAGGGAGATACTCCAAAGGCGAAAACATGGAGGTATGATGAGAACTATTTATTGCTAGGCTTCATAAAAATCACAATCAGTGATGAATAACGTCCGGAGACAGCAATTTGTTTAACGATTTTAGCTTCTGATAGCATGAAACCTAACAAGTTAAAAAGACATCTTGAAACCAAACATCCTGAATTAATGGGAAAACGAATAAGATTTTTTTGTCAGGAAGCTAAATGTTTTATTATCTACCCAGAAGAACTTTGCTAGAACGACGAATATGGCGTCTAAGGCCCTTTTATCATCTTACCAGATTTCTCACAAAATTCGTAAAGGCAAGACACCACACATGGTTGCTGAAACTGGTTTTACCAGCATCAATCTATAGTATCAACAATGTCTGATGACTCATTTGATCATCAGTTGAAAAGTATTCCTGTCTCTAATGACACATTCGTAGAAGAATTTTGGATATTTCTGACGATTAACTCGAGCAGTTAACCGATAAATTGCGCAACAACTATTTTGCACTTCAAGTGGATGAAGCAACTCACATTCATAAAGATGCTGATTTCATTGCTTATGTTCGTTTCGTTAAAGGATGTAACAATCGAGAGGAATTTCTTTTCTGTGAGCCGATGCTGAAAACAGCGCTGCAGAAATCGTTTGTGACACGCTCAATACTTTCTTTAATCAAAACGATATTTCATGGAATAGGTGCTTTGCATTATGCACAGACGGAGTTCGCTCATTGTCTGGAATTAATGGTGAATTGCAAGCGAAAGTTAACGCTGATGCTCCTAATGCTGTATGGACTCACTGCATGAAACATTGGGAGGCTCTGGCTACTAAAGAACTTATTCCACCCCTTCATGAAGTTTGTAGAATCGGTTAAACAAAGAGTTAATATTGTTAAAGCAAAAATCTATAAATTCGAGGCTTTGTAAAGTGTTATGTGAGGAGATGAATGCTGAACACACTCAGTTGCCTTTTTTTAGTAATGCTGGATGGCTTTCAAGGGTTAAAGTGTTGAAAAAAATTTTTTAACTGAGGAATGAGGTATTCTGTTTTTTAAAGGAGAAAAGTCACTCTTCGGTAGACTGTTTCAACAACCGATATTTTTTTATTTAAAATGGCCTACCTCTCTGAGATTTTTTGAGAATCTAAATATTCTTGCCACTTCACTTTAATCAGGCAACTGTACTATCTTGAAACAAAAATGTGAAGGTGTTCATAAAGAAATTAGAGCTGTAGCAAAACCGATTGGAGAATGTCATATTAAATATGTTCCTTACTATAGTGTCACTTTTAGGAGATACAGATAATCCGATACTTCCAATGGAGATAAAGGCCTGCTTTCTTCATCATCTGGCAACATTAAAAGATCACTTCGAGAAATAATTAATCAACAGTTTTGATAAATTTAATAGGATTAAAAATCCATTTGTAAATGCTCCTGGACCACGATTTCTAAATACAGAAGAGAATGAACTAATTATTGAACTCGCTTGAGACAATTCACTGAAGAGTAAATTAAATAAAGCGTCTTAGTTGGAGTTTTGGATACATATTGGCAAGGATTTCGGAATGCTAAGCCTAAATGCAATGAAAATCCTGATCCCTTTTGCAACAACGTATTTCTGCGAGACAGAATTTTCAGTTTTTTAAACTATGAAGTCGAACGACCGTTCAAAGAAATATAAAGAAAGAACTTCGAGTGGCTCTTTCAATTATTCCTCAACATCTTGAGAAACCAAAAGCAAGTTCATGCATCACGCTGAACTTTTTAATTTAAATTTTTATTGCTCTTGTAATTCTTGTTTGATGAAAAGTAAATAACGTTCCTTTCATAGTTTTTGGATAAATGAAAAAGTGATAAAAATAAAAATTTGTTCCGTGTTTTCGTTGTAATAATTCATATTATTTTTGCTTTCTGCTGGGTAAAATCTTTTTAGATAGAGTTTGGTAATCACAATAAGGAAAAAATATAAAATATGACTATTTTTATCAATAACAATAGGCTGGGTGGGGGGGGGGCTGATACTATTTTTCCTAGTGAAGGGGAGCCCCGAGGAAAAAAGTTTGAGAACCACTGACATATAGGGTACTGTCAACAGTAGCGGAAAATGAAACAATGGGAGTAGGATTCGTTACGAACAGGAACGTAGGATGGAGAGTGAGTTACCGTGAACAGTTCAGTGATAGATTTGTTGACATCATAATGGACAACGGACCAACGCCGACGTCGCAAGCGGATGATGAAGAGATAGAGAAAGTATACGAGGATGTTGAACGGATACTTCACTATGTTAGGGGAGATGAAAATCTAAGGACTGGGGTATACGTGAAACTTTTTCCTCCGAGACAGTTTGGGACTCGCAGAATTGTTTACATTAGGAACTAATTTCCACTTAATTGTTGCTGTCTAATAATTATTTGCGAGTATTTCCTGTAAGTGTCTGAGCATCCTGCGGTGGCAGAAGACAGAAGCGTTTACAAGCAGTAGGGCGAGAGTCTGAGAGCTCAGAGCTCACTCTCCGCGTGATTTTCCAGTCGTAGTGGTGTACATGAAGGAAGACTTTGCGAGTTAAGGGAGACGGACTATAGCGACATTTTTAGCAGTTTTAGCAGCAGAGAAGAAACCTAAACGGCGTTGTTCGTGTTGGGTGAGTGGGGATTAGGCGCCGGGATGATTTTGGAGCATCGAAGAATCTCATTATAGAGCTTGTGATGGAACATCGAGAACAACATCGAAATTTTACGAGGATGACAGTGGTGGGAAAGTAATACAGTGTATACTCCGTATAATAGGACCCAAAAGTGCAAAGACAGACACTATTAACCACTAATCTATTAGTAATAAAGACAAACGACTTGTAACACCAAGATTTCTAACATCAGCTACGTTTATTCTTTTTAGTATTTCCTAAAGTAACAATTACGATGAAATAAAATTACATCAGATGTCATTCTGATACCCATATTCGTTAAAAGCCAAATGGGACAGATATCTGATTAACGAAGCATTTCCAGACATACATTTATTCGAATGTTCCTGTTTGTACTGACTTGAGGAACCACTTGCATATTACTGAAGGTTTTTTCAACACCCGATTTAATAGTATACTAAACGAATACCACGACAAATACAACTGTCAAATGTTAGTTCCTGAGTTACAAAACGATTAGTTTGAAATATAACTTCACCTGTTTCTCTATGATAATCTCTATCATAAAGTTAATTTTGCTGCTCCATAGGTGTTCTTGTGAATTTCTTTTGTGGAGGTGTTGAAAACTGTAGCCATTTCAGCCAACGGGCTTTGCTTCTTATCATGGTTCCTGTAATCCAGTAACTGTACATTCAATAACGCTGGTCTTTCGTCCGCACAAACTATGTGCAGAACATCGTCTTGAGCACATTTCCTGGCCGCTTTATTCATATTTTTCCGAATCATCGTTGACACTGACTTCGCCGTGCGTAGCCGCTGCGACAGTAGTTCCATCTCTGCTGACAATGCCGTTACGCGTTCATAGAGCGGTTAAAACCAGTGTATACGTGGCACGACGGATGACGCGTTAGTATCTAATTCATATTAACGCTCAATTGAGTCTCCTCGGTGACATCTTTCTTTGTTCATTAATTCTATATAATATATCTATGCTGCTTTTATAAGTTCCTTGCTGCAAAGCATTGTTCATGTCCATAATTTTGGAAAGGAACTAACTGTTCATGATATTAGTCTAGGAGGCGAAACCGGTGTTTTCTTCACTCAGAACCACGCCACGCCCACAAATTACTCCTCAAAACACGAATTTTTGTGATTATTTACATTCAATGTGTTCATGAGTACGATAATTATATATTGACAAGATGAGGTAATGTAAAAACTGCGAAACACTTCACAAATCTTGCTCATAAACAGCTCTCCAGAGGGAGGCTGCCGCCACCAAGAGGTGTCTAAATTGGCACAGCGTGACTTCTAACATATTGCCCCGCTCTCGAACATTACCAGCGAGCTGACTCTGTATTGTGTAGACACATATTCGGGAAAACACTCTGAGATAGGCACATTATTAAGCGTACACAGAGCTGGAATGCAGTTGTAGGGGAAAGAGTAAAAGAAAGTGTTGCGGAAGGTTGTGGGCTTGGTATTAGGAGTAAGAGAGCGGAAAGATTAACCGGGTTCTGCAAAAAAATTACAGCTAGTATGTGTAACTAAGGAGAGGCCGGGAGATACCGGAGGATTCCACCTGGACTACGTCAGGGTCAGGCTAAGGTTCTGAAATCAGGTATTGCACTACACGACTTACCAATGGGCATATGTAGACACATATTCAAATTTAGTGATAATGAAGAATTGCCTGAAGTTTAAGAGATTCGTCCGGAAGAATCAGTGTGAAGGGAAATTGGATACTCAGTAACTGAGGAATGATGAGCTGCGTTTGAAGTTCACAAAGGATGTAAGTACTGCGATAAGGAACAGCAGAACACGCAGTTCAGTTAAAAAACAGTGGAGATCACCAACAAGTAAAACCAGAGCTATACAGGCAAGCATAGATACTACGAAGCTAACTGCGAAGCAACCTTCGGTAACAGTAGATATACTGCAATTAATAGGCTAAATAAGAATGTGTAAATATATTCAAGGAAAGACAAGGATACAACAGTATAAAACAAGTAAATGATGGTTGGACTGACTGAATCAGGGTATAGGAAAGTCAAAACAAGCTTTTGGAAAATTAAAAGCAACATTTACAGTGCAGCCGTTAAAAGCAGAGGAAAAGTGGTGTAAGGGGAAAGAGTACATTCACGGTCTCAATGAAGGGGAAGATTTGTCTGATGATGTGATAGAAGAAGTAGTTAGAGTCGATATGCAAGAGATAGAGGATTCAATATTACAGTCTGAATGTAAAAGAGCAGAAGAAATAATGTGGAAAGGAGCGGGACACTGATCCAATGAGGAACAATGCGCAGTGTTTGAAGTTCGCTAGAGATTTGGATACCACAGTAAGGTATATCAAAACACGCAGTAAAGTTGAAGACGAATGATCGTCTCTAAAAAGTACAGTTACAGATGTTGGAAGGACGAACATAAACATTGTGATCAATAGTATCCAGACATCTGGCTGAAAACGACTTAAAAGTTCGTGGCGCCCTCCATCGGTAATTTTGGGATTCAGTACGGTTTTGGTCCACCCTTAGCCTTTATGACACCTCCCACTCTCTCAGGCATACGTTCAATCAGGTGCTGGAAGGTTTCTTGAGGATTGACAGCCTTCTACACGGAGTGTGGAGAGTTATAGATGTCGGTCGGTGAGGCCTGGCACGAAGTCGGCGTCCCAAAACATCGCAAAGGTGTTCTATAGGATTCAGATCAGGACTCTGAGCAGGCCAGTCCATTACAGGGATGATATTGTCGTGTAAACACTCCGCCACAGGCCGTGCACTATGAACAGCTGCTCGATTTTGTTGAAAAATGCAATTGCCATCCCCGAATTATCCTTCAACTGTGGGAAGCACGAAGGTGCTTCAATTATCAATGTAGACCAATGCTGTGATAGTGCCACGCTAAACAACAAGGGGGGCAAGCCCCCTTGATGAATAACACGACCACACAACAACACCACCGCCTCCAAATTTTACTGTTGGTAGTACACACGCTGGCAGAAGACGTTCACCTGGCATTCGCCACACCTACACTCTGCCATCGGATCGCCACATTATGTACCGTGATTCGGCACTCCACACACCGTATTTTCACTGTTCAGTCGTGTAATGTTTACGGTTCTTACACCAAGCGAAACTTCATTTGGCATTTATCGGCGTGATGTGTAGCTTATGTGCTCGACCATGAAATCCAAGTTTTCTCACCTCCCGCCAAACTGTCATAGTACTTGCAGTGGATCCTGATGCAGTTTAGAATTCCTGTGTGTTGGTCTGGATAGATGTCTGCCTATTACGCATTACGACCCTCTTCAACTGTCAGCGGTCTCTGTCAGTCACCAAGCGAGGTCGGCCTGTACGATTTTGTGCTTTACGTGTCCCTTCACGTTTCCACTTCATTATTACATCGGAAACAGTGGACCTAGGGATGTTTAAGAGTAAGGAATTTTCGCGTACAGAAGTATGACACAAGTGACCTCCAATCACCTGATCACGTTCGAAGTCCGCGAGTTCCGCGGAGCGCTCCATTCTGCTTTCTCACAATGTCTGATGACTACTGATATTGAGTAGCAGGCAGTAGGTGGCAGCACAATGCACCTAATATGAAAAACGTATGTTTTTGGGGGTGCGCCGATACTTTTATCACGTTGTGAATGTACGGAGAAGGTAACTGAGAAGAAACTTTGCGTAACAGAAGAAATACTTCAACCCATCGACGAAGACTGTTCAAGCAGAGACATGAATATAGTGATGTAAATCACTTAGGAATAAAATCACATGAAAGGAAGCCAAGGCGAAATAGCGTCAGGAAAAATCTGAAGATATCGAAAAAGTAATTAACATTGGAAGGACAGACTAAGTACATAATATAGTTAAAGCAACTTCGGTGAAATCAAAAACTAGAGAGGTAATATTAAGACTACTATTGGAATCTGGCAGTTAAATGCAAAGAACGAACAAGTGGGAATAGTATATAGAAGGCCTCTATGACGGTAAGAAGTTACCTGTCAATTTGATAGAGGAAGAAGTTGGAGCAGGTTTGGAAGATATAAGGGGTGCAGTATTTAAATCTCAGTTTAAAAGAGTTTTGTAAGATTAAACACATAAGGGGTAGATAAATTTCCATCGGAATTCCTGATATCTCTTGGGAAGTGTCAACCAAATAATTATTCACATTAATGTGTCGCACCTAAGAGACTGCGGCATACATTCAGGCTTCCAGAAAAATGTCATCTATACAACTCTGAATATAGTAAGGAGAGGTAAGTGCGAAAACCATCGCATAATGAACTTAAAAGCTCATGAATCAAAGTCTCTGAGATGAACGGTACAGAAATTTGAAGGCCCCTTAAATGACGATCCGATTTTCTTTAGCAAAGGTAAAGGCTCAATAGAGGCAGTTCTAACGTAGCGTTGAGAGAAATGAAGACTCATTCGTAGGAATTGTTGACCTAGAGCAAGTGTTAGACAATGTAAAAAGTTCCAGACGTTCGAGATTCAGAGAAAAGTAGGATTAAGCTGTAGGGAAAGGCGATGATATAAAATGTGTACAAGAATCAAGAGGGGACATATAGACCGAAAGACCAAGAACGAAAATTAAATGAGTGTAAGATAGGGGTGCAGTCTTTCACTCCTACTGTTCAATCTGTACATCGAAGAAGCAATCACGAAAAGAAATGAAAGTTCCAAGAGTGGGATTAATATTCAAGGTGGAAGGATATCAATGATAAGATTCGCTAATGACATTGACATCCTTAGCATGGGTGAAGAAGGTTTACAGGATCTGTTGGATGGACTGAAATGTCCAAAGAGTCAACAATATGGATTGAGAGTAAATTGAAGAAAGATGAAATGAGAGTAGCGAGAAACTTAACATCAAATTTGATAATCACGACGTAGACGCAGGTAAAGATTTCTCCTACCTTGGAAGCAAACGAACGCAAGACGGTCGGAGGAAATAGAATCTAAAATCCAGACTGTCACAAGCAAAGAGAATTCTCCCGGCTAAAAGAATTCTGCTAGTATCAAATTATGCCTTGAGGAAGGAATTTCTGAGATATCGGTTTCTCTTGTATTGTAATGAATCATGGACGTTCGGGGAACCGGAACGGTTTAAGATGTGATAGTAAAGAATGTTGAAAATTTATGAAACTGGTAATGTAAGGGATGAGAAGGTTCTCCACAGAACTGTCGTAAAAAGTAACATACCGAAAACATTGAGAAGAAGAAGAAGAAGGGACAGTATGATACACCTATTAAGACATTAAGAAATAGCTTACGTGATACTAGAGGGAACTGTAGAGTGTAACAGCTGTAGAGGAAGAGAGGGATTTGGGACACATTCACCAAGTAACTGAGGATGTAGGTTGCAAGTGGTACTTTGAGAAGGAGGAGGCTGGCACAGGAGAGACAGTCTTGGCTACCCACATCAAACCAGTCATAAGCACAATGATTAAAAAATAGAATGAAGCTGCTGGGATAGTGGTTGCTATGTTCTACGCGTTGTTCCAAAAACACCCAGACATTTTCTATGGCATTAAGATCTGTACATTTACTCTGTCAGCGGAGACGCACATGGTCCATCCCTATTTGTAAAAATGATAATACACCGTGCAGCCCTGTGATCTCAACTGTTGCTGCCTTAGAAGGCATACAGCGTACTCATGATGACGTAGAAGAAAGAGAAATACTGCATCACCAAGAAGATTGAAATTAACGTCCTAGTCCACGTCCTCAGTTATCTGACTGAACCCCTAAACTTTGTAGACACCCTTGTCAGTTCACGTTCCAAAAACAGAGAATTACATGCCTCTTTATCCCATCTCATTATGCCTCATTAGGCCAAATAATCGTCTAGCATTATTTGAAAAGAGGCAACATCGCACAAAACAACACTTCCAGTCGCCAATTGTGGACTTCATGCGTTGTTTTCAGCACCGACGTTCGTGCGGCTTTTTGAGCTTATCTCAGCAATTGGGTTTTATAAGTCACCGATTCCAAATGATCGTTTGATTTTGTTCTCTTATAAATGCTCTTTCTGAATTGGAAACAGACCTGCATTCAGTGTCAGCAGAACAATTGCTGCCGGCTTTGACGCAGAATGTCAATCACGAAGCGTGAAGTCGTCTTTGATCCCTGTAGGTTAGATTACTTTGACAAGCACCGTTTTTTACGCTGTATTACTTGCTGTGAGTGGCACAGCATTTCTTGTGAGCATGTTGGGCAGTCCAGACTGATACACAAATAAATGGGGCAACTGCGTTCAATGGGCGGCAATGGACACTTTCAAAGAATTTAGCTCCACTCTGCGATCCTATCACGTCTCCACCAGGCCGACGCATCTTACTGCATTGTGTGTACAGGAAGATTCAGCGGCTCTTACGATAGGTTTTATGTTACCTGCAACGCCTTCAAAAACCGCGCGAGATTTTCATACTCTCTTAATAGCTACACACCACTAATAGTCTTGGAACAAAAATGAACAGGATGTATTTGTACGATATTTAACAAACGTTTCGGCCAATACGTTGAAGGCCAATTTTGCACGTTTTTCTTTAATAATCCGAAAAATATCGCCACTAGGGAAAATCTAAACCAGTAAAGAACCTAACTATGGTGCATTAAATTTCATACAAAAAGGTCCCGTTCATTTCCCTGTAGGACTAATAGTACGTATGAATAGAGCCAGAGAACATGTAAATCTTGTGTGTGTCATTTGAATGCGTTGTGGGTTACGTAAAACAGATAGCGACAGCTGAAATACCCTGTATAGCGTAAGCTGCCACATACAGGCTACCTCAGTGATATGAACTACGTCAGTGGAGATGGCCAATTTTACATCATCAAGTGCGCATCCAAGGGACCATTTACTCTTTTTAAGGGGGTGACTAATTTTATTTTCCGGTAAGGTTATGGTACTCTACAGACGACAATACTAATTCCAGTAGAGAGGACGTTTGTCTGGGCGACTCGAGGGGACACCTGCGGGGTACCACTACCGGCGGCCACCTTGCGAGCTTCCGCCGCCGCCGCCGCAGGCGCTGGGGTGGGTGTCTAGCCGACGGCGGGTCCGCCGTTAGAACCGCAATGGGCCGCCGTTAGCCGCAATGGAGGCAGCGGTGCCGCCAACTTGGGCCATTGGGCCGCAGGCTGTACGACGCACGGCCAACCGTCTGGTCGCGGTCGGCCTCCGTCCTCCGTCCTCCGCCCTCTCCCTAGCATTCTGCACCATTTGCAGCAGGCCGCCGGCGCGCCCGCAATATCGACCGTTAGACGCCAGTTCCGTGGGAATGTTGCCGCTGCGGCCGTAAGCTACACGCCCCCGTCTTGTACCCGGCTCATGTTCTTCCGTCCATTATTTCCTACCAATCTCTCACGTCACTTACAACCCTTCTCCGAAGTACAGTGTAAACGCTTCCGTGTCTCTGTCAGAGCTGTACTCCTACCACCCTCATTATCTACAGCCGTACACAGACGTAGAGCGGACTTGTGACTGAACTTGTTTTGTGCTGGTGGTGCTCAACAGATCACAAGTAACCTGGAAAAAAATTCAAAATCGCCAAAAGCTATATGGCGAAATAATCTTACATTTACTAATTTTTCTGTCTTCAGGTAGTCTTCATTACAAAAATAGCTGAGCACGTGGTGTTGCCTAGGTATTTATTTATTCCAAGCTTCTATTAGTTTAACTACCCCTCCTCTTCTGTCTCTTTCTCTCTGTTCATCTCCAGGACCTCCTTTCTGTGTCCATCTTCTCCACCCCCAATTTCTGTCCATCTACTTCTGTGCCTCTCTGTGTCCATCTTTTCCCCATTTCCCTCTGTGAATCTGCTCCTCCCCATGCCCCCTCTGTCAATCTTCACGTTCCCTCTGTGTCCACGTCCTCGTCCCCCTCTAATTCCATATCCATTTCCCCGTCCCTGTCGTCCTCGTCACACTGTCTCTCCATCTCCCCCTACCCCCTTCCCTTGTTCGTTCCTCCCCTTCCACTTCTGCCCAGTCCCTTCTCTCTCTTCTTTCCTCCTCTTTCCTTTCTCTGTCCATATCCTCCTCTTCCCTCTATCTGTCCATTTCCCCTTCAATGTATCTATCCATATGCCCCTGGTCCTGTCTGACTCGTCCTATCTGTGCTACAACCTTTTGGCAGAGAACCTGTCGCCACAAAGTGACAATATAGTCACTGCTGATACAAACTCTTTAGATTCAACTTATGATATTGATACTGACTTCTCTACCGCATAATTCGTGTTGAATCGAAACGTAAAAAACAAATAAGTAAGTACATAAATACAACTGGTTTTCGTCTGCTAATCTATCTTAACGTAACAGCCACCATTTGAACAGGTTGTATGTAATTTGGTAATTGTTTGTTTTGTCCGTGTAACACAGTCTTAAATGTTCTATGCAATTCGTCAAAAGAGGTAACAGATGTTTTGGAAGTAGTCAAGGAATTTACTTCCGTCGTTCCTCAAATCTTCAAAGAGTGTATAAAATAGATGTACTTCCCCTCTTCTCTGGTTAATAGGGGTCCATCCAAAAAAGGCGATGTTTAACTCTTGTTCAGCAACGACTTTGGAGCATCCACAAAGCAACAATTCGTTTACAGTTCATCTTCACGTGCATATTAAACACATTCAACAAATATCTACAATTGGTCTCGTCAAAAACCGTGCAATGTGAAAGCAACACAGTCGCGGCCAAAAATCGTACGGTTTTTTTCCGTACGGTCAAAATAGTGAAATGTGAAAGAGACCTAACCATGGTACGAGGCAGTAGTTATTATTGACATTATTATAGTACATGTCTTCACGCTTCAAGTTTACTGAAAGTTGCAATAACGTCATTAAATTGTATTTAATTCGAAACTTTTCTTTCAATTCATAAAACGGACAGATTGGCTAGTCGTTCCTGATTAATTATAAAGCGGAGATAATTTTTCATTGTTTCGTTTATAAAAACTTCTCTCGAATGATGCGACTTGGACGTAAATGGTCAATAAATATGAGATTTTAAGTAATGTACAGGGAAATGTTTCATTGAAGTCCCATTTAACCATAAATTGAAGGATTTCCTGGGCTGTCCATCTGGATGCAACGTCCATACCCGTGTCGGTGTGCACGTACATGGCTGCGATATTTCTTGCGGGACCTGCATCTTATCAAACTCGTCGTGAATTTCTACGAAATTCTCCAGTGCTGAAGCCAAAGGATCATCGGAAGCTTCAGGAGTAAATTTTATTTCAACAATTTGGAAAATTTTGGTGATTTCCTTCACGGCCTTTTGTCGTTGTGACATTACTTCCATAGTGCATTGAAATATTGATCGACTAGCTGCTTCTTGAATCGATAATCCAGCTCTATGAGCAAGTTCACCCATTATTGTTTTATTTTCCCTTCTTCTTCCTCGTCGGTCAATGTTAATGTTCATATCGCTGCTACGATTGCCAACTTTAATTTGAGCCAAAACTGGACAACTCATAAATGTACTATTACCATTATTATTATATTTTTGTTATTTTTATTATTATTATTTACAACAAATTACACTATAAATACATTATAAATCTCACAACAAGAAGCGTGATTTATTTAAGACGTTTCTCACTGTTAATACTGCGATTCCAGCTATTCATAGGAGCCTCTAGATTCATTGACAGTTATATTTTGGAGTATACTTGTTTTCTGACTTCACAGCTTTAACAAGTTATTTCCCGTTGTCGCATTTGACAAATTCAGCACATTTCATTTGGCAGTTAAAATTCACAGATAGTTCCGCTCTCACCATTTCCACTTTCAGTCTGATTCTTTCATTGTTCCAGATACTTGGTATCACAATCAAAATCCGCTCTACAAATGTATTGGACGGTATCACTATTAGCATATGTTGAACAACTTTCAGTAAATTATGTGCTTTGCATCTCTTACAAAATGTCACCATTTGTTTGAAATGCTTGAGTCAGGTATGTCCTTAATGATTGGCAAGACGTCATTCAGAACACATATTTCCGAAAATAGTTCGTCACTGTTTATATATATGTTGAAAAAATCTATATATTTCATTATGTTCTCCATTTTAAGGGCTCTTTAAGATTTAATTGAAAGCTAAGCTTGAAAATTGGATCTTCATTGAAGTCATACTACTTTTATAGATAATTCAGAATCCTATTTTGGACTTGCCGAGCTTCTCTGACAAATTGCTCTTGTTCATATTGCGGACATTTGTAACAGCTTGAATCCGGAGATATTATTTGTCTGTCTATTAATAATTTCAGTACATAACTTCAGCAATATAGAACATACATGAGTTACCTGTACATAATTATGTTCAAGGAATTTTACGGTTGTTTTAAATAAATCCGTAACATTGTGGACAAATAAATGTAAACCTCTGGGAGAATTACTTCATCGTGCACTTCATTGTCTCTCCATGGGCTATGAATGTCAAAATAAGTTTGGCAGTATTGTCTTCACCCTAGCTTAGAAAATAGGACTTCGGCAATGCCAGTACTGGAGCAATCTGCCTACAGCAGAAAATCGAGTCAAAATGCATCTAGGAACATAATGAAATACCCTGAATGCAGGAACTTAGGAGGTTCTACAGCTCATTCCCTTTCATCGTGCTAGAACAAATCTCATTAAATATCCTAACCACTAACGATTCAACGAGGTAGGACAGTAGTTTTAGCCCATATTGACCAGTATTGTGTAGTAAATGGATTGACAAAAAAATGTGTGTGAAATCTTATGGGACTTAACTGCTAAGGTCATCAGTCCCTCAGCTTACTGACTACTTAAATTATCCTAAGGACAAACACACACACCCATGCCCGAGGGAGGACTCGATCCTCCGCCGAGACCAGCCGCACAGTCCATGTCTGCAGCTCCCCAGACCGCTCGGCTAATCCCACGCGGCAAATAGATTGACAGTGTTCTGCAATAAGATGTGGTGCTTCGAACACTTTTTCAACTACACGAAAACAGATAAGTTTTTCCCATAACTGACGGAACAGTGGTCCGTACCATAAGCAACTTAAATAGTTGGGATCTTGAGACAGACCAGTTTTAATAATGCTCCCGTTAACCTTTGTAAGTAGGCTGTTTAGGTTTTTTTATTGGTAACGCCACCTCAGTATGAAAATCACTGGCTGTGCCGTGTGCAGTCTGTGGCTGCTTTGCATTGTTGTAATACTCGCCATTGTAGTGTTAGGCAGCTGGCTGCGAACAGCGCGTAGCGTTGCGCAGTTGGAGGTGAGCCGCCAGCAGTGGTGGATGTGGGGAGAGAGATGGCGGAGTTTTGAAATTTGTAATGAACTGCTATATTTATATATGATGATATCAAGGTAAATACATTGTTTGTTCTCTATTAATATCTTTCATTTGCTAACTATCCCTATCAGTAGTTAGTGCCTTCAGTACTTTGAATCTTTTATTTAGCCGGCAGTAGTGGTGCTCGCTGTATTGCAGTAGCTTGAGTAGCGAAGATTTTTGTGAGGTAAGTGATTTGTGAAAGGTATAGTTTAATGTTAGTCAGAGCCATTCTTTTGTAGGGAATTCTGAAAGTCAGATTGCGTTGCGCTAACAAAATATTGTGTGTCAGTTTAAGCACAGTAGTGTACTATTATTGAAAGGGGACGTTTCATATGTCGACCCTCAGCCGAGGATACCTCACTGGAATCTTCTGATTTTTTTTCTTGTAGTTTGTGTAATTAGTGTAGCTTTTGTTTATTGCTAGCGCGTAATTATAGAGAGAATTTCCTTTGTAGTTGTAGTTTTACATTGTTGTACAGTAAAACAGTTGAAGCATGCATGTAGATTTGCACCAAGTATTTCGCAGCTGCAATTAACTAGATATTATTTTCAGTGTTATGGTAATGTGTTCTCTTAGTTTTGCTCTCCAAATTGTGTTTTTCTGTGTTGTCGTGTGAAATACTGTGACAATAATGGCGTGTGAAAAACGTAATACTAGGCTCCAAAGTAAACTGCGAAATGACAGTGAAAACGAAAGCAGTGTGTTAGCGCCACCGAGTAATGAATTAACTGATGTTCAAAGTAGTAGGGAAATGGAGGGGGCGGCAAACAATGGCGTGGACAGTGAAACAATTAGTGAAGAGGGAAGCATTATCGATCGATCGGTCGGCAACAGTTCGCCTCAGGAATCCGAAATGACAGGACACAATTTTGCAAATACTGTAGATTCAGGTTTTGCGTCCTCACGGTTTTCTCAAATGAGTCAAGACACATTTTCCGCTTGTCAAAATGTGAATGTTGCCGGTGCAAATTCACTGCCGAAAAGCACTGAGGAACATGTTTCAGACACCAGTGCATTGTTATTACAATTAATGCAACAAATGGGACAAAAGCTTGAAAAGTTAGACACAATGGAACAAAATCAGAGGCAAACACAGCAACAGTTAGACACAATGGAACAAAATCAGAGGCAAACACAGCAACAGTTAGACACAGTGGAATAAAATCTTCAAAAGTTAGACACAATGGAACAAAATCAGAGACAAACACAGCAACAGCTTCAAAAGTTAGACTCATTGGAACAAACTCTTGAACAAACACGTGAAGATTTAACTACTGAGTTACATAACATTGAATCGAAATGTCAAAAAGTCTGTAATGACGTAAAAACACAAATTTGTGAGCATTTTCAACCTATATTTTCGCGGCATGAAAATGCATTACAGAATCACGAAGCAGCCATAAAAGAACTGCAAACTATTGTTCATGAAAATCATGAGACCTTGCAAGCTAAATTTGACTCAGTTGCATCTACCGATTCGCTTACGCAACTTGCAAAAACTCAGGAAAACTTAAAGGACACAGTAGATACTCTGAAACTTGGTTCAGAAAAACACACTGAGGAAATAAGTACACTATCGGAGAAAGTAGCCGAACTTTCGGATGAGTTCACTAATTTATCTACGAAGGTAGATGATAATCTGAATGACACAAAACCGGTAGTCTTTAATGACACAGAAGAGAGCGAACAAATTAGGAAACTGAAACAAAATCTGAATCAACACCAAAGAGAAATCCGGGAAGTACAGGATCAGCTGACACAGGTAATACAAGAATTACGTGTTTCAGAGGACACTCGCGCCCCAATACGGGATGAGGAACTTAGATATACGGAAAAGCCGCAAAATAATAACACAGGGCATTTCGGAAGTTATGAAAGAAATTGGCAATGTGCACCGAATTTTGAGATGGAACGGCCGACACGACCTAACAATGACCGATATGCTACTCGCCGACACGATGATTTTGACTATAAGCTGTTCATTACTACACGTAAATTCAAAACGTTTAAGAATTCTGCCAACGACATTCATCCACAAGCGTGGCTCCATCAATTCTCTCATTGTTTTCCTCCCAACTGGTCATTAGAACACAGATTAGAATTTATGTGTGGCTACTTAGAGAATGAACCAGCTGTAAGAATGCGATCGGTCATTCACGACTGCCACAGTGAAGGAGAATTTTATCATGCCTTCCTCTCAGCATATTGGTCTCAAGCTACACAAGACCGAGTAAAACATGGCATCATAATGATGAAACATTTCGAACAATCTGAATTCTCCAGTCTTGTGAAATGTTTTGAAGACATGTTGCACAAGAATCAGTACCTGTCAAACCCATACAGCCCCTCAGAACTCATCCGCATTTGCTTAATCAAATTACCTGAATATTTACGACATATTATTTTAGCAGGACGTTGCAAAGACGACATTGAAGCTTTTCAGGGACTGTTACAAGAACTGGAAATCGACACTGACAATCGCGGAACGCGAGAACAGGAGCACAACAATTACAGGTCTCATCTGTCACAATTCCGCGATGACAGAAATAATACACGACAAGGCTATTCTTATAACGTAAATCGTGACCAAAACAGACACCACCCGTATGACAACCGTTGGCAGAGTAGTAATAATTACAGGGAAAGATCACCTCTCCGCGGTAATGACTATTACAGAGACAATCAGAGAAACAGACAATATGGGAACCAAAATAATTATTATTACGGGAGACAGAATAACTTTAGACGCAACGGTCCAGCGCGCAGTTACGATTCAGGGAGAAATTCTCCACCACTTAACCGACAAGAAAGAAACTACAGGAACTACCGACATGACGACAGACGATATAATCATAACGACAGACCTGAATTTCATCAGAACTGGCGGGATTCAAACAGAGCAGGGCATTTTCGACAACGTGAATTTGTAGAAGTTAGGTCTCCAAATCCCAGTAACGATGCGCGCCAACAAAGAGACAGACAATGACTCGCACAGCAGGCAGCCGCGTGCGCCCGCTGGCTCCGAGAAAAATAACATAAGACGCTAGCCTTGAAAATAATTTTAGCATTCTTTACCGACGTATACCGCATGATAATTGCATTCAAGTTCAAACTCTGAGTACTATGAAGAGTAAAGAATTGCACCACACTTCACATGTAAAACCGTTCATTGAGAGATAATCTGCTTTTTAACTTAGTCTTTGCTATAAAATTTTTCACTTCACGTTAGTAGTACTCTTTTTCAATCTTAGAAACTGTTAACATGCAACGATGTTTTAAAGTTAACTATCCAGTCAAGAACCAAGAGAACTTATTTAAACAGAAATTACGAGTGCATTGTTGTTGTGAACAGACGACACAGTGTTATTGTGTGTGTACATTCTTGCTTGTTAGTTGCACGATTACGTAATGACTATAAGGCTCACATACTTAGAACATGTACCGGTACTGCTGTTGAGATTTTAATGCAACATTTTGGTTTACTTGAAAATACATTCTGGATTAAAGTACTTTCAGTGAAATACCAGATGACACAGTGGTTAGTTTATGTGACAGCTACTCGATTTTATCACGACGCTACTAATGAGTGACAATTTACAATGTTGCTTTTGCAGTGTTTCTGTGTTATATCTGCACAGTTTTTCTGCATTATTCTGGAAAGTAAAACATGTTTTACTAGCAACTTTTGTGGTATAGCTACAATGAGACAGCCTTTTCCGTAGCACAACAATACGTTACAGTACAGTACTTTCTTCATCACAACAATAAGCGTAATAACTAGGATATCTATAAGCAAAGCATTTCACTTTCGTTTATGATGAGGTAAGTACATTGATTTCAGCAGAACTTTGCTTACAGAGGATGATAACTACGACACTTCCACAGAATTATCTTACAGCAAGACGCACATTTAGCGCTACAGGACACGCATTTGAGAGATTAATTTTTTACTTAAGCCATTTATTTTTCAAGATTTTTGAATTGCAAAGAAGGTTTTCCGTGATACATTTCATTCCATTGCTGTAATCTGTAACACCTGAGGGTATAATTACATTTATCCTCAGGGGGGTACACGCTTACTTTGTGTACCATGTGTGTGGCAACCACAAGGAACCCTAGCTAATATGGTATTTGCTTATACAACTTTACACATCGGTACCGTATTTCTCTAACACACAAATTACACAGCTATTTGATCATTTAACTGAGAGAGACAAACATTTATTTTACGTCAGTGACAGATGTTTATGTAATTACACCGTTGGATAACTTCACACTTATGAAATTGTATTTTGTCAGTACTTTGTGAAATGCTCATATTTTTCCGGAACGATTGTGATACTATGAGAGCTTTGAATGATGTATTTGGTATGAGATCATGATTTTTAAGGTACGTTTGAGGTAGATGACACTATTGAAATGAGCAGAGAATATGTTTTAGGGTTTTGAAATTATTGCAGAAAGCTACGACGTTTTTGAGATTTGACTGAGGTGTTATGATGTTATTTTTACGACGACGATGTGTATTATGCTGTTGAGGTATGTTTATGATCAATAAGCTGATGCTATATAAGGAATGTGATTACGTGTTTATATGTATATGAATAATGAATAGAAGTTAGGGACTATGGTTTGTGAAAAAGGTTGTTGGAAACCAAGAATCGTACTTTAAGAGTTATGAAATGTGTGTATATGTGTGAATGTATCACAATGCTGGCGAAAATTTTTTGGACGCTGTTATATTTATAGGATTTTGTTTCTACAGATTTGTAACGCTAATTCTTGACCTGTGAAATTTTTTTTTTTTTTGAGACTGCCACTGTAGCGGAAACTGCTGTCGTAAATATTTCGGTATGAAAGGTAAGTGACCGTGAGGTAATTCGTTGTGAGCGGCCAGGTGTGCCAGCTGCCTTGAGAAAAAGCCATTAGGTGGTAGAAAAAAAAAGGGGAGGCCATTATCCTCGCTATTGACATTCCTTTGTAGAAAGCATCGTAAATACGACACGCTAATAATAACTTGGAAACATCTTTACATCTGCGCACCTGATTATGACAAGCGTCTTTCTACGAGAGTTGAGAGATTTTCTGTACTACCTTATGAAATGCCCTATGGCTAATGAATGATGTTTCATGCCTTCCTTTGTACATATTTACTCATTTTGTTTAATATCTAGTTTCTAGCTGCACTGCAGCATTGGTTAAAATAAAATTTAATATATGTAGTAATATAGTTATTTTATGCCTACAGATCGAGTCAATAAGGAATTTATCATCTACTTCCAAGAAAACGAGGGCACATAAATAGACATTTCCCTTCACAGGAATTGCATAAATAATTTCTTTACGATTTGGTAACTTATCTGCTAGTGTAAGTTCTCGTGATGCATCACTCTAGTGTTAAGATGTGACATAGGTATTAGACATGGCCATTTTTAGTGTAATACTTTTTCTGCTTGAACTTTGTCATATTTAGGTATAAGTTATGCTGTTTGCCAGGCATAGTGCTACTGAATTTTAATTTGTGTTACTCTGCTAAGCCAGATTTATTTTTCTTGTTTGCTGCACATTGCCTTATATTAGTCGTAATATTGCAATTGCTTCGCTAATTTCTAAAATGCTGCTTCCTTTGCAAATCTGCACCTTTTTGTCATTGCTGTTTGCGTTAATTGTTTTATGTGCTGCTGCATTGCCTCGTCCCTTAGTTTAGCATCTGAGCTCAGTAGATTTAAGTTAGCTTAAGAGGGGGTAGACTATATAAGAAACTAGTTGTGATGAATGGAAAGAAATGCATTGAAGGTATATGAAAACGTTTTGGGCCAAAATGAGTATTGTACAATGATCCGTAATTATTTTGAAAGAAATATGAACAGAGTAGAGAAAGCAGGTATTGGTAGGTCTTTTTGGAAATAATGAGGAACGAAGGGAGATCTCCGAGAAGTAAAGAAAGTTTTGTTTGCCAAATACTGCAATAAAAGAAACCCTGTCCTTTCCTTGTGTTTTCCCACTATATGTTTGTGTACCCTTGTGTATTTGTTTTCTTCCTGTCTCTGTGTAGTTTCATAGAATTTTTCTTCTTCTAATACTAAGCTACATTCACTATGATGAGGAATACTGTTATCCTCAAATATAATTGGCATTAATAATATGTTATTTAACTTGTAAATATGCTTAGACTTTATTTATTCTATTTTGTTTTAATGCTTATGTGTGAAGTGGATGTTTCAAAATTTATTCTGATCTTTTATGTATCTACTTATGTCATAATTCCTGTAACACTGTTGTATATGTTATTTTGATTCTTTTGTAAAGCCTGTACTACAAATGTTATCTGTATTGTTATGTTCTTTAATGATGTATTTTGTACCTTTGTAATTGTATTCTTATGTTATAAAATTGTAATTGACACCAGGTCATCAAATTAAGTAACTTGTAAGTTCCATTTCACTGCACACATTTCTGTTGGTCATAGTATATGGACAATATGTGAGAAGTAGAGACTGTTAGTGTTTGTATGTGTGTTAATAATTCAGCGAGGGACTGGTTAACAGCATTGCTGGTTCTCAGGGCAATTCAAAAATTTTGTGAGTGCACATGTGGTGGTTATGGACTTGCTCTATTATCCGCAAGACTCTTCAATGGTGATTGTGCACCTGCATAGTCACAACAGATGGCTGCTGGCCATCTCTACAAGGACTACAGTGGGTCTGCATCTTTGATGACCCACCAGTACCATTATCTCTACAAGGACTACAGTGGGTCTGCATCTTTGATGACTCACCAGTACCATTATCTCTACAAGGACTACAGTGGGTCTGCATCTTTGATGGCCTACCAATCCCATAATCTCTACCAGGAATACAGTGGGTCTGCTCTGTGATGACCTACCCACCAATATTCTTCAAAACGTCGAATGACTCTGCTGTGGGTTTGCTCTGTTGTGGCCCATGACCTGTCTGCATGTCGAGAGTCAGCACTGTCTTTCCGTTGGAAGGACAACGCTACTTCTTCAAGATTGCATGGAAATCCACTACTTCCGTGTGCATTTTCTTTTCCTGCTCAGACTTTGAGAAAAACACTACTATTTTACCGTCATGAACGATCAGGACTGTCTTTATGGACTGTGAGAAAATTTTAGCTTTTGACCAACATTGTAACAATAAGTCTGTGCATTTGATTTCTTTGTTATTGTAATTGTGAAAAAAAATTTTAACAAATATGTATTGGCCAGTGCCCAAAAAAATTTTGTAAAATTTTTTGTGGGTAGCGTGGGGGCTATGTAAGTACGCTGTTTAGGTTTTTTTTTTATTGGTAACGCCACCTCTGTATGAAAATCACTGGCTGTGCCGTGTGCAGTCTGTGGCTGCTTTGCATTGTTGTAATACTCGCCACTGTAGTGTTAGGCAGCTGGCTGCGAACAGCGCGTAGCGTTGCGCAGTTGGAGGTGAGCCGCCAGCAGTGGTGGATGTGGGGAGAGAGATGGCGGAGTTTTGAAATTTGTAATGAACTGCTATATTTATATATGATGATATCAAGGTAAATACATTGTTTGTTTTCTATTAATATCTTTCATTTGCTAACTATCCCTATTAGTAGTTAGTGCCTTCAGTACTTTGAATCTTTTATTTAGCCGGCAGTAGTGGTGCTCGCTGTATTGCAGTAGCTTGAGTAGCGAAGATTTTTGTAAGGTAAGTGATTTGTGAAAGGTATAGTTTAATGTTAGTCAGAGCCATTCTTTTGTAGGGAATTCTGAAAGTCAGATTGCGTTGCGCTAACAAAATATTGTGTGTCAGTTTAAGCACAGTAGTGTACTATTATACAAAGGGGACGTTTCACCTTCAGCGGCTACAGAAGTTGATGTTTCATGAGGGTCTTCGTAAAAATCTATCCCAGCTGCATGAGTTCCCATATATTGGTCGAATTACCGAATGGCAACTGGAAATACACTCCTGGAAATGGAAAAAAGAACACATTGACACCGGTGTGTCAGACCCACCATACTTGCTCCGGACACTGCGAGAGGGCTGTACAAGCAATGATCACACGCACGGCATAGCGGACACACCAGGAACCGCGGTGTTGGCCGTCGAATGGCGCTAGCTGCGCAGCATTTGTGCACCGCCGCCGTCAGTGTCAGCCAGTTTGCCGTGGCATACGGAGCTCCATCGCAGTCTTTAACACTGGTAGCATGCCGCGACAGCGTGGACGTGAACCGTATGTGCAGTTGACGGACTTTGAGCGAGGGCGTATAGTGGGCATGCGGGAGGCCGGGTGGACGTACCGCCGAATTGCTCAACACGTGGGGCGTGAGGTCTCCACAGTACATCGATGTTGTCGCCAGTGGTCGGCGGAAGGTGCACGTGCCCGTCGACCTGGGACCGGACCGCAGCGACGCACGGATGCACGCCAAGACCGTAGGATCCTACGCAGTGCCGTAGGGGACCGCACCGCCACTTCCCAGCAAATTAGGGACACTGTTGCTCCTGCGGTGTCGGCGAGGACCATTCGCAACCGTCTCCATGAAGCTGGGCTACGGTCCCGCACACCGTTAGGCCGTCTTCCGCTCACGCCCCAACATCGTGCAGCCCGCCTCCAGTGGTGTCGCGACAGGCGTGAATGGAGGGACGAATGGGGACGTGTCGTCTTCAGCGATGAGAGTCGCTTCTGCCTTGGTGCCAACGATGGTCGTATGCGTGTTTGGCGCCGTGCAGGTGAGCGCCACAATCAGGACTGCATACGACCGAGGCACACAGGGCCAACACCCGGCATCATGGTGTGGGGAGCGATCTCTTACGCTGGCCGTACACCACTGGTGATCGTCGAGGGGTCACTGAATAGTGCACGGTACATCCAAACCGTCATCGAACCCATCGTTCTACCATTCCTAGACCGGCAAGGGAACTTGCTGTTCCAACAGGACAATGCACGTCCGCATGTATCCCGTGCCACCCAACGTGCTCTAGAAGGTGTAAGTCAACTACCCTGGCCAGCAAGATCTCCGGATCTGTCCCCCCATTGAGCATGTTTGGGACTGGATGAAGCGTCGTCTCACGTGGTCTGCACGTCCAGCACGAACGCTGGTCCAACTGAGGCGCCAGGTGGAAATGGCATGGCAAGCCGTTCCACAGGACTACATCCAGCATCTCTACGATCGTCTCCATGGGAGAATAGCAGCTTGCATTGCTGCGAAAGGTGGATATACACTGTACTAGTGCCGAAATTGTGCATGCTCTGTTGCCTGTGTCTATGTGCCTGTGGTTCTGTCAGTGTGATCATGTGATGTATCTGACCCCAGGAATGTGTCAATAAAGTTTCCCCTCCCTGGGACAATGAATTCACGGTGTTCTTATTTCAATTTCCAGGAGTGTAATTTCATATTTCCATTATTTGAAGCAGTCGAGAATGCAGCTGTAACAACGTTTTTCACAATTTGTTGCAGAGAATGTAGGGATAATACGTTCTCTGCTATAGCTTCAGCTTTAGTCCGCCCAGAGTGAATTTAGGAAGTTATATTCGAGTCTTGACACAAAAAGTGAAATAAGACAGCATTGACACAGCCTTGTGAACGGTAATTATGATGATGATTCAATCTGTGATTCAGTTCCGTTGCTGCCATTTCCTCTGCCGGACTACTTCCCGCTAGCACCAAATACCTTTAAGCAGTGAAGTTTCTTATCACATCTCGCTCCTTATCAATATGAATCTTGGTACTGGCTCGATACTTTACCGCTTTCACTGAGTTGTGTTTCATTGTAAAACTTGCACGGCATCTCTTACAATATCCAATATATTTATCCTGTTTCGATAGCCACCCCAAAAGTCTGTTTCTTTCAGCCATTTTTCATTTAACTGACACTCACGGCGCCGTTTTTTACCTTGCTCCATTTGACAAGCCCACTATAATATGTTGTTGAATGCGTACACATATCATTCAGTCGCCTATGTAGCGACGACATAATACTTCACTACATCAATCAGCCGAGCGAAACAATTGTTATACTTGCTGCGTTCGTTTGATCGACAGCGATATTTCTTTTAGAATTGAAAATTAAATTCCACCGGAACGCCCAATGATACCGAGCGGCCGCCGTTGACACGCCTCACAGGCGTCACGCGATGCGGATATGGAGCGTCATGTGGTTAGCACACCGCTCTCCCGGCCGTATTTCAGTTTACGAGACTAGAGTAGCTACTTCTTAATCAAGTAGCTCCTCACAACGGCTGAGGGTACCCCGCTTGCCAAGAGCGCCAGGCCGACCGCATGGTCACCCATCCAAGTGCTAGCCTAGCCCAACTGTGCTTAAAATTCGGCAGTCCGACGGGAACCGGTGATACCACTGCAAGGCCGTTGTCTCTTTTCAAATTAGAAGTTCTTTATTGCAAGCACCGAAAATAAAATGAAAATACGACATTTTCATGGTTTGCCTGATTTGTTGTTTCTTGCCTCTGAATAGTACACTGAAGCGCCAAAGAAACTGGTTTGGGCATGCGTAGTCAAATACAGAGAGATATAAACAGGAAGAATACGGTGCTGCTGTCGGCAAGCCGGCCGGTGTGACCGAGCGGTTCTAGGCGCTTCAGTCAGGAACTGCGTGACCGCTACGGTCGCAGGTTCGAATCCTGCCTCGGGCATGGATGTGTGTGATGTCCTTAGGTTAGTTAGGTTTAAGTAGTTCTAAGTTTTAGTGGACTGATGACCACAGATGTTAAGTCCCATAGTGCTCAGAGCCATTTGAACCATTTTTGAACCAACAGACCGACGCCAAGAGGAAAGGTAACAAAGGATGTGACAGGAAACGAAAGGGAAGCAAATGATAGAGATCAAATCACAAAGATATCTTGATTTAGACGTAATCCTCCAGATTCTGAAACACTATAAATTCATATTTTATAAGTAAGACTCTTTTTCTTTGTCATAAACGGCTCAGTGCGTAGTTAATTCATTAGAGGAATCTTACTATCACTAGGAAACCAACAAAAAGTTCTGGTACGCCGTAACAATATTCGTAGACTGCTTTTACACTTCCTGAAACTACGTCGTACTGGAACTAGCGTTCATAAAAAGTTCATCTCGCGTGAATCACTTGAATCAAAGCTAATCTGATCTTCTTCCCAACCATCTCTTTGCCCGTTTGCAAAATGTATTTTTTTTAAGTGCCGAGGAATTGACGCCGTTTTGAATCTTCCTCGCAGATTACAACTGTTTGTCGGGCCAGGACTCGAAATGGGAACCTTGCACTTGGAATTCGGTTCCCATTCTTCCCGAAGGGTTAATGCTGCTTGGCATACCAATAATTTCTGAGAAGTTTGGAAAGCAGGAAAAAGGTACTGACAGAAGAGACTCTGTATTGGCGGGACATGAGTCGTGTCTCAGTAGTTTAGTCGTGAAGAATAACGCAAGCGAAACACGAGGTTCTCCAATCCAGACCCGTTTCGCCCCACTGTTTCTTTATTTTTCTTAGCTGTCAGCACCCTTAGCTGATTGGGCAGTGTCTAGCTCCCATGCAGCGTGCCCTGGTTCAAAGGTTCAAATGGCTCTGAGCACTATGGGACTTAACTTCTGAGGTCATCAGTCGCCTAGAACTTTAATTAAACCTAACTAACCTAAGTACATCACACACATCCATGCCCGAGGCAGGATTCGAACCTGCGACCGTAGCGGTCGCTCGGTTCCAGACTGTAGCGCCTAGAACCGCACGGCCACTACGGCCGGCTGCGCTGGTTCGATTCTTGGCCGAGTCGGAGCCTTGTCCACACTGTGGCTGGGTGTTGTGTTGTCCTCATCATTATTTCATCATCAAGTCACCCAACGTGGCTTCAGCTGAAAAGATTTGCAACTTCGGGGCTAAACTTCCCCAGATAGGGACTGCCGGGCATCAAAGTCATATGGTCATTTCATTTGCTAGACACGCCTAACGACACTTCACGAGTATAGCTGTGATAGGATACGTGATTTGTTAGATACGTTCTTTATCAGGGCGGCAACACAAAGCTGGAATACAAAATTCCCCAGGAATTCCTGGTCTGAGGGGGAAGGGGGAAAATAGGTCTATAAGCTCCTGATAAATCAATGGATAGAGGAGTGGGGACGGGGAAGCGTCATACCAGAATAATGACTTTTCTCTCCTCTCAGCTGAGCTAGGTATCAGCCATAAGCCGTAGCACAACGCCAATTTTCAAACAATTATTTGTATGGAATAATAATCATATCATCAGCACACATGGAAATATTAAGTATTTTAAAATTTGTGATTTACAAAACTCAATAAAATTCAGTATCAATGCTAGTGTAAAAAAAGTACAACTGCTTGAGATTTTATGATATTCGTGAAATTCCCTGGCATTTCCCCCGTTTTCCAGGTAAAATGTAATTACCCAGAACTCCAGGTTTTCTGTGTGAATCGTCGCCTTATTTATACAGAATTGGCATCCGAAGGTGTCGAGGAACTGTTGGTAAGGCGACAAGCACCGTCTCTCGATCCGTTTGACAGGAGTCCAAACAATGAGTAGCGAAATATGCGCTCAGCACATCAACATTACCACGGCAGTTGCTCAATTATTGTGTACGAAAATAACAACACATTTGCAAAACCAAAAATTTGGGAATCATGAATTTCTTCGAGAACGCCTCAAATACTGGGATTGTTGTTATTGGCTTATTTCACGCATGTCACTGAAACCTGAGAGTTAAAGTGACTAGTAACTAAGAATTCTAAATTTACACGAAATATTAATTCTTACTGGAATAACGTTTAAGATACCTTACTTTTGATTCGCTGTGGAAAATCGCACATTTTTATTATATGATATGTAAGTTCTAAGCAATTACTAGGTACAGTTATTAGTTATCTGGGTGAGATGGTCCCAATGGCGGCTAAACAGATATCACCCAAGAAGGTTACGCTTGTTCATTCAACATGACTCACCCACATTTCTACGAGGGTCCTTCCAAAAGAAACGCACACTAGTAAAAATACAGTTTTCATTCTGCATGTGTGAATGTTTTACGGTGTGTAGATAAATCCCTCCCGCTTGTTTTCAAACTTAGTTCAACCTGTTCCCGTGAATGGCGACGCCACAGCATGTCTTCAAGATGGCTGCTACACGTTCGTCAGAAGCAGCGTGCTATCATAGAATTCCTGTGCTCTCAAAACGAGACAGTGGGAAACGTCCACAAGAGGTTGAAAAAGGTGTATGGAGTTGCTGCTGTCGATCGCAGTACTGTTAGTCGGTGGGCAAGCAGGTTACGTGATGAAAGTGGGCACAGCAATATTGAGGATTGTCCTCGCAGCGGTAGGCCTCGTACTGCTAACACTCCAGACAATGTGCAGAGAGTTAACGAATTGGTGACTGCTGACAGACGCATCACTGTGAACGAATTGTCACGCTACGTTGGGATAGGGGAAGGAAGTATCTGCAGAATAATGAAAGTGTTGGCGTTAAAAAAGGTTTGTGCCATGTGGGTTCCTATTATGTTGACAGTGGCTCACAAAGAAGCAAGAAAAACGGTATGCAGCGAACTTTTGGAACAGTACGAGAATGGTGGAGATGAATTTCTTGGAAGAATTGTGACAGGTCATGAAACATGGCTCCATCATTTTTCACCAGACACGAAGAGGCAATCAATGGAGTGGCATCATGTAAATTCACTCAAGAAAAAAATTCAAAACCACACCATCTGCTGGAAATGTTATGGCTACGATGTTTTTCGATTCCGAAGGACTTTTGCTTGTGGACATCGTGCCAAGTGGAATCACCATAAATTCTGATGTATATGTGATGACACTGAAGAAACTTTAAGCTCAACTGAGTCGTGTTCGACCACATCGGCAAAAGCAGGATGGACGACACTGAAACACCAGCCTTACAGTCCTGACCTGGTTCCATGCGACTATCATCTCTTTGGGAAACTGAAAGACTCTCTTCGTGGAGCAAGATTTGAAGATGATGACTCCCTTGTGCACGCTGCCAAACAGTGGCTCCAACAGTTTGGTCCAGAATTTTACTGTGCGGGTATACAGGCGCTGGTTCCAAGATGGCGTAAGGCCGTTGAGAGGGATGGAAATTATGTGGAGAAATGAAAATACTGTTGCTAAAGGATGTATCTACACACTGTAAAACTTCCAAACACGTCGAATAAAAGATGGGTTTAAAAAAATAATATATCAGAGAATTTAATAATAAATAATATATAGTAAATGTTAAATTAATTAGAAATAACAGATAATAAGACGGGGAGTCAAAATTTAGACGAAACTATATAATGATTCTCACTTACATGAGACTACAGTGAAACAAGGATCTCAACACACCGAGACTAGGAGGATAAAAATTAACGAAGGCGGTTACAAAAAAAGAATTTCAGAAAATGATAGAGATTACTTCACAAGGTGTCTTAATTTCGACTTACTATTATAATTTTAAAACAATATGGATTTACAAGTAAGACTCCATTCTTCATCGTCAGTTCCACAGAGCGCGAATAGCTCATTATACTCAGAAAAGAAATTATTTTGACAGCACAGAAAATAATAATGCTATTATGTTGTTAACCTGTTGCCTTTGCCTGAGGTAACGGAATGATATTTACTTGACGAAAGAACACTTACAAGTCTTTCACTAATTCTAAATGTCCGTAAATACAGAATAAACATCCAGTACCTGAGATAGACTGAAAGTTCAAAGAAGTGTTTATTTGTGGTAAAGTTACGTCGGTTATAATTTCCTTCCTCAAACCCGCACACTACACAGTTACACATAGACAGCACACTACACAGTTACACATAGACAAAACTGTCATTCATGATACTGAATCTTCAGTGGGTTCAGCACTCTTAAATTTCATAAAGTCATAGCAGTAAGGTAACAACCACAAAAAATAATTGGACACTGCATTTAGTTTCTCTGATTATATAACGCATAGCATCAAAACATAAGTAGTTCGAATCAGTTTCTAATCTTTTCTTTGAAAAGTTTGCATAAAATTTGGTTAGTCACATTATCCATTAACATTTGGATTAGGTGTTTCAGCTTGATATGACTGCAGGCAACGGACCTGCACACGCGATGGCGCGATGGCTCAGGATCGAACAGGACCATCCACGAGGGTTATTCGAAAATAGTGAACAGGATACCTCGAGGCACTTCAAGAGAGAGCTCATGGAGGTTTACATTAAAAGTCACGTAAATGTGAATTAAGTTAGTTCCACAGACACTATTCTTCCGTGTGCAATAGTATAAGTTTTTTTTTGAGTGTAGGTAATTTGTTTTTTTTTTTTTTTTTCAGTTAACGTTATTCATTACCATCTGCATCAGCATTTATTTGTAAGGAACTTTAATGAATATAAATTTCAGGCTGTGTGTGCTTTATGGTTTTGGTTATGACAGTCTTACTTTAGCATGGCTTAATTACGGAGTAATGTAGATAGTTCATCTTTATCGGTGAGTTATCATTCAAGCACACGGTGTCTTTGTGTATCGTTTTGCCATTTTAAAACACTTCGTACTTGCCCGTTGAATGTTAAGAATATAGCCGTCCGAATCAGTGCATCGACAACAATTGAGTTTTACGTCACAATGGACAGCTGTCGTGTTTGAAGCGCGCCATGCTGCCATAGTGACTTGTGCTACAGATCTGCCATTGATTTAGTGAACGTTCAAGACGTATATATCAACAGCTGTTCATGGTATTTGATATTTTTCACCGTACGAAGTGAAAGACTCCTTGTCTGCTAATGCCGCTCCCTTCCGCAGTGTCTCACTACTGGTAAGTGAAATGTACTTTCATATTCACATAGTTTATTCATAGTGCGGCACAGATACCTCACACCGCCACCCATAACCGTTTCACAATTTATCAGTGACAATTAGTCTTAGATTCGTATAACAGTAGCAGAGATTGAGTCAAACAAATTTATTCTTCCCCTTCGTCTTACTTATGGATCATTTTATATGCATTTAGGTTGAGAACTCTTTAACCATGGCGTCATCAGAGCGTTTTACAGTATATCACAAATCTTATACACATACAACTTCCTTTTGTCAGTACGAGTAGCTCATCAAAGTGATCGTAGCATAATTATTCCGTGCTTCTTCTACATCATACTCCGCAAACCACCTATCTGATCCCTCCAACCCTTTTCCACTCGGTAATAGTGTGTGGGAAGAATGATTGTCGGTAAGCCTCTGTATTGGCTCTAATTTCTCGAATTTTCTCCTCATAGTCAATGAGCGAGATGTATGTGTGTGTGTGTGTGTGTGTGTGTGTGTGTGTGTGTGTGTGTGTGTATGTGGGGGAGGAGGGGGGGGAGTCATATGTTGTCCGACTCCACCTGAAATAAATTCAATAATAAATATCTCCCTGTTCCACAACGCCTCTCTTGTAACGTCTACCAGTGGAGTTTGTTTAGAATCTCCTTAACGCTCTCTTGCCAGCTAAACGACGTGACAAAACGCGCGAGTCTTCTTGGTTTTTCTCCATCTCCTCTATCACTCCCATCTAATAGGGATTCCAGATCGGGCGAACTAGCGCCTTGTGAGCCACTGCTTTCGTCGATGAGATTCTTCCGATGAATCTCAGTCTGGTGTCTGCTTTTCCCACTACCTGTTTTATATGGTCATTCCACTTAAAGGTCGCTCTGGATTGTTACGCCTAGATATTTTACGACGGACGCTGTCTCCAGCTATTTGTCGTCAATAGTGATGCTGTACAGTGGTGGATTTCTTTCCCCATGTATGCTCAATATTTTACATATATTTGCCTTCAGAGTCACGTGCCAGGGCTTGCACCTTTCATAAGTTCTCTCCAGGTCGTTCTGCCAATTCTTACTATCTTCTGGCGTTGCTACTTTGGTAATTCTGCTCTGACGGGAACATCTCGTAACTGGGAAATTCGTCGTAATTTTTTATGAATAATGCACGTCTTCTTGTCTCTCATTCCACATTACAGACGAAATTCTGTTTTCATTTAAAATATTAAATCTTAATTGCCGATATTTCATCAAATATTTGTAATAGAGCTCGCTTAAATTACGAAAACGTAACACTTTAAGTTTGGTGACAAAAATAAAAAAACCAAATACTCTTTATTTGGACAATCTCCATTGTTTTATAACAAGGATGTAGTCTCACACGAATCAGGGGGATGTCACAGAAAGCTGAAAAACAATCTTTTTAGAGCACCGAGCACACCATACAAGTGCTGCATTTTTACGTTTGCCACTGCGCCATTACAATATGAACCCAACAGAACTGATCTGGAGCTAAGTTAAGGTATTTGTTGCGAGAGATAACAAGACTGTTAAGCTGCCAAAAGTACTGCAACTAACGCACGCAGCTTTTTCACATGTCGCTGCCGAACGCTGGCGGGATATAAATGCGTCCGTTGCCTGTGTAACTTCGTAGATTCTGTTGTTGATTGACCCGTTGTCAATGTAGTTGATGACAGTTCCGAAACTGAAATGTATTTCTCGGATTCAGATAACAAAGAAGCTAAAAACTGGATTCGGCGTTCAACAACATGGTGAAATGCCTGCGGTATGCTTTTGTATCGCACATAGCTACCTCAGAAAAGTTACTCTTTGTTTAAGTTAGGAATTTCATTATTCTTGTTTGTAATTAGTGTACCATATTCGGTGAGAACGAGAGCATTTTATGCTTTGCGTCTGGTCATCTGGTTACCTAAGCAGCGTGCGGAAGCGCTACAGTTTTGCCGAGTATTATTTAATTCTCTCTAAATATTTTATGACATTAGAAGCTATATTGTTTCTCTTCGTCCCTTTTTACTTCTGAACTGCAACTGCTCACAACATTGGATGTTAGTTGGACCAGCTGGTTGGCCAGTGCTGTGCAGGTTAAACGCACCGGTGAAGCTGGTGTCACGCATTATCCCTCAACCTATGTGCGTGTAACACAGCATAAAACGTATCCTTATGATCGTACTTGATTGTACTGGGCACAGCTTGGCTTCCTCTCCCAGGGAACGAAATCCAATGAGATTCAAGCTAACGCAGGAGAATATATGAGGTAGTGTTTATATCAGGTTTACTCTTATGATGAACACAGTGTATCATGGAGTGAAAAGCTCGTGACAATGGAATATTTTCAAACACAGATTTCGAATAAACAGTTGTTGAGATCTTACAATCAGAGCTTCAGGGTAAGTATAATACTTATTCTACGAATTAGCGGAGTTAAATTTCTATTTTCATGGAGTTTTTGACTGTATTACTCATTCATTCATATCTCTGAGGATACTGCTATTTCTTCTTTACCAAGTTTAGATAATATTACTCCGCTTTCTTTTTCCTTTTTTAGATTAAACAACATCTGCTCTGTCACATATATATTTCACACAGCTGCTCACTCCTGCTTAGTTGCCCATCAATTAAATTTCATTCATTGTGAAAGGTCGATTGTTTCGTCTCCTCCAAAAAATTCGACACTCCCGATCAAACTGTAAATAACTGCTTATTTGGGCCATGTCCGTTGACTCCAGTTTCATTTTATGAACATATTCTAAAACTACCGTGGTGGCAATACCTCTCTTTGTTCACTACAACAAGTGTGTAGCTACTGACTAACAGTAGTTACTTATAAATCAGCATTAATACTTAAATAATAAAATATAACCAGAATACCTCAGAGAAAAATAGGATATCATTCATTCCATAGCAGTTAGAGAAGAGATGATCGCTTTTATTTTTCACTCATAAATTGAATTTATTCAGGGGTGCCTAACTAAGCAAATACCTAAGCGCAATTCCTGAGCCTCTCGTTTGCTTCTCGCTTTACAGTGGTCTACATGCACGTGACAAAAGTATTTCTTAAGGTCTCGGTGTGAATGAATGTCTTTAATATTTTTGCAATGGGATATGTTAATCAGTAACTTATTTGGAATTAAACTGCCCCCACCCATTCTGGTGGTTCGTTGTTTCTGCAATGTGTCATAGCACGTATAATCTGTCATGTGTCGTGAATGTGACATAATCTTGACTACGGTAACCGTTTGGGTTTCCAATAAGCCATATTTTATTGATACAAAGTGGGCCGCTCTCTGTGTGGGGAGGTGTCGCAGCAGCCGCATCATTGCTTGCGACACTGTTCACTGTTCGCAATACACTTTGGTAATAGCTGCCGAGAATTCTTCCGGGTTGTATGGCCGTGGTCCCTGACGTTTTGTCCAAAGCTACGTTGGACATCTTCGGATGCACTCTTGGTTATGCTGAGTCTTGCAGATTGACGAGTCGGACGTCGAAGAAGTGGGCGTGATCTGGATTTCACGTGATAGCAGAGATAAACCTTGTCAAGGATAAAATAGTACGTCAAAGATAAAAATTTCTCATCAATTCTGTAGCGCCACTGTCCATATATCGCTGAATTTCATAGCTTCTTCTATTCTGTTAAAGTTATCCCCATGTTTATATACTTCGATGGCTTCTATATATAGCCGTGGATAATATTTCGTCATAGCACATAAAAGTTCAGTTTATGAAAATTTCACTACCTGATCACCCGACTGAAGAGTATGTTCCGCCACAGCCGACTTGTCTGTTTTCCCTAGTCGGCAAAGACTTTTATGTTCCTTCAGCCGTGTATTCAGATTTCTCTTTGTAGTTCCAGTGTAGACCCTACCACATGTACACGGAATCTTGTATACACCACTTGCAGACGGAGGGGGACGTTTATCCTTAACGCAACGAAGTGCTTGGTCTACTTTCTATTGAGTCCTACGAGCGCCAATTTTTACATGGAAAAATTCGAACAAGTAGCTCTGGAAAAAGCGAATAAGAAACCATGTGTGCCGTAGTTTTTCTAGAAAAAATCAATTATTGAAATAGATTCACAATATTACTACACAGTCTACATTTTGACACATCACCGAGTTGCTCAGCTCAGTTTAGGCGACCAGTATCTAGTACGACTGCCAGTGGTGGACATGAAACGACATTAAAGGCTTTATTTTAAATCCTTGTAATGTTATATTTTGACACTTTAATTGAAGTTCGTTTCGAATAAAGCAAGTTATTCATCAGTTCTTCAAGCGCCACGGATAAGACGGTACAGTGTCACGGTGTAATTTGAGACAGGGTGACAGTGACACTACGATAAAACACAATGGGATAAATAGCGCTCACTATACACACGGCGGACATGGAAGCAGTCGAAATTCATTTAATGCTGTCAATTAACATGATTAGAGAGTGCTACGACGGACAATTCCGCTTCTGAAATTCAGGTTACTTAAATTATAAGTAAATATCGAATCTGGTATTCTCCAGAAGAGCTGAGAATATCTCTGCACGAAGAAGAAAATACGTTACTATAAGACAGTGTCAAAGAGGACTTAAAATGCATTTAAGCTGTAATTTCCTCTTTCCGCAGACCACAAAAAGAATATATTCATTACACCATGAAACACAATTTTAGCTAGTGAAATTTTTCTGCGACAACAGGAACATAACACCTACCCCTGTGTTGTTTCACATGTCTGTGTGCGACTGCTAAATATCAGTTACTTCGGGAGTTGTTGATGATGTAATGTCTAAAAATAGCTTTCGCTGTGATTAAGTTACAAATGTTGAGCAAAGTCAATTGTTACAAAACATTTGCTGGATATAAAAAAGACTACGTATATAAATCTGAAGAGTCAGTAGAAGACCTAAAAAGAAACACATTTGTTACGTGGCATAAATGTCACAGTGAAAGGTCCCTTTAGAAAAATTAATGAATGATTGTGCTGATAAACCTCTTACATTATCTGATTTTCAAACAGCTGAGCAGAACTGAACGTACTCAGACATTTCGCTCTTTACCTATTCTGATCAACACGAAACTGACACACAATATTTTTAGCGCAACGCAATCTGACTTTCAGTAATCCCTACAAAGGAATGGCTCTGACTAATATTAACCTACGCGCTGTTCACATCCAACTGCCAAACACTACAATAACGAATACTCTAACAATGCTAAACAGCCACAGACTGCACACAGCACAGTCAGTGATTTTCATATAGAGCGCTACGTGGCGTTACCAACATAAAAACCTAAGCAGCCTACTTACAACAGGTGCACTCACTTGGGATCCCGAATTGTTCACTTCTCTGAATAAAGTACGACATTATCATTGTTTTATGTTACGATATGATTACATGTCTGTAGAAATTTATGTTGCACAATCCAGCCGATATAACTGGTAGGCCGCTTATTTATGAGGAGGCACAATCAATAGTCGAGTAGCAAGGGGACCGTACGCAGAACAACTTACAGCGATACGATTAAGATATCGTGTGACATTTCGAACACTTAATAGGCTTATCCGTGAAACAGAATGCCTTAGAACAGACTAACGAGAAAGTTTGGGAGATGTTCGTGTTGAGGAAGCTGTGTTGGCACATGATCCATATCCACGCATGGTGTGTTAAGCTTCAGGCACGCGACGGGTATGCATCCATTCGTGTATCAGAAGGCACAAGATCTATCAGCCGCTGACTTCCCCAGCTCGTGGAATTCTACGAATAGTGTCTACATCACATCCCTGACTTTACTGACGAATGTGTCTTAGTCAGTGACCGAATATAGTGCAGCCACAATATGAGTTGGAAAATCGTAAAGCGCCTCATGTATTCCACAATCAACCGAGACTTACCATGAATGTGTTGGATAGTAGTGTTCACGACCATCCTATTTGGCAGTGCATTCTGTCTAACAGGCGTGAAGGAGGAAATTACCGTATGTTTCTCCGAGAAGTTCTACCGCAAATGTTGGTGGATGCCTCGCTAGCAGTATCGAAACCATTAAGTTTCCAGCATGATGGGGCTCGTCAACACTTTGCCGTTGATGTCACAAAGCATTTAGACGGTGTTTTCCGCAAATGCTGGGCAGAGAGTGACGTGCCAGGACCGTGGCTACCACATTATCGTGGCACCATTCCTGTGGATCTCTTCGTGGAAAGATATGAAGTGTCCGCAGCTCGTAGTCGTGCGGTAGCGTTCCCGCGCCCGGGTTTCCGGGTTCAATTCCCGGCGGGGGCAGGTATTTTCTCTGCCTCGTGATGACTGGGTGTTGTGTGCTGTCCTTAGGTTAGTTAGGTTTACGTAGTTCTAAGTTCTAGGGCACTGATGACCATAGATGTTAAGTCCCATAGTGCCCAGAGCCATTTGAACCAAAATACATGAAGCATGTGGTGTACGAGACATCGAATGACACTCCAGAAGAGCTGCTTGTCCGTTTTTCGACACTAATGCAAGCGGACGATTTTTTCAGCAACATATCTGAAACAAAATGTCTCAGACATTGCTTCAACGCCGTCTCTCAATGTAATTATCATTAAAACTTTCTGAAACTCCTACCTGGGAACAGTTATACCTGTGACATTTTCATCTCTTAAAAAGGTTTTCATCTCCTCAAATCACTCTAAGGTTCTGTATACGAAGTTTTTCTACAGATTTCTTATGTTTCAAGTGAGTAGAACGATAAACTGATATCGTAAGGAACGACAGCGACTGATTATCAAAAACCATAAGGACAGTCTAAATCGAAATGTAATTGAAACCTGATTTCGGGTGTAACAGAAACCTCGGACAAATTTAATACGAATAATGAGGTGACAGTGACGGCAGCATCGACATTGCGATACCGCTACGTGATGGAGGTATGAGGGTGACTGCACATAAGAAGTAGTTACGAAACATAAATGAATTCAGATACGCAAAGTTTTTAAGATGGGTTTCTTGGAATAAGACGTAATACGAAAAAATCGTCTTTCATAATTTTTAAGATGATTTTTTTCGAACAACACGCTGCTTCCGATGGAATTCCGTACTTTTTCCTGTTGCGCATAATATCCGAAAAAGTTTTCGGCGAACTGTATGTTCCTTCAAACCGACATGTTGAATCTGGTTTATAATCGCAACTTCATGATAACAAATGGATCTAGAATGAGATTTTCACTCTGCAGCGGAGTGTGCGCTGATATGAAACTTCCTGGCAGATTAAAATTGTGCGGCCGACCGAGACTCGAACTCGGGACCTTTGTCTTTCGCGGGCAAGTACTCTACCATTTGAGCTACCGAAGCAAGACTCACGCCCAGTCCAGTTTTAATCTGCCAGGAAGTTTCAACAAATGGATCTGTTAGAGAAATACTGAACATATCTGTCTGAACTATAGGATCGTTTGCCTGATAAATTTTCGTTTTTTGAGGCGTAATACACTTTATTTGAATTAGATGCCATATATTCGTTATGTCCTTCATCACACATCTTTTAAATGAATCTTTACTGCTAGCGTTCCATAAATTCTGCTTCTGCACCACAGCATATTTTTGGTTCTTAATAATTTCTGCATACTATATGTTCCTCGAATAGTAAAAGTTCCTAGCATCATAAATGGTGGAGTACTTTTCATAAATCTCGCACATTCCGTGCGTTAAACCAGAGATCCAATATTACTATTTTTCACTCAAATAAAAAAAATGGCTCTGAGCACTATGAGACTTAACATCTATGGTCATCAGTCCCCTAGAACTTAGAACTACTTAAACCTAACTAACCTAAGGACATCACACAACACCCAGCCATCACGAGGCAGAGAAAATCCCTGACCCCGCCGGGAATCGAACCCGGGAACCCGGGCGTGGGAAGCGAGAACGCTACCGCACGACCACGAGATGCGGGCTCACTCAAATAAAATTCTATATTTCTTTATTTTACACGCCACATGCACCAAAAATATGATAGTGCTGCTTTGATCTTCAAAAATGGTTGTAAAACTATTAGTTCCTTCATTGTCATGCAACGTGCAAGTACACTCAAGAGCCAAGGAAATTGGTATAGGCCTGCGAATTCAGATACAGACATATGTAAACAGGCAGAATATGGCGTTGCGGTTGGCAACACCGAGATAAGACAACACGTGTCTGGCGCAGTGGTTAGATCGGTTACTGCTGCTACAATGGCAGGTTATGAAGATTCAAGTGAGTTTGAACGTGATGTTGTAGTCGCCGCACGAGCGATAGTACACAGCATGTCCGAGGTAGCGATGAAGTGAGGATTTTCCCGTATGACCATTTCATGAGTTTACCGTGAATATGAGGAATCCGGCAAAACGTCAAATTCCGATGTCGCTGCGGCCGGAAAAAGATCCTGCAAAGAAGAGACCAACGACGACTGAAGAGAATCGTTGAGCGTGACAGAAGTGCAACCCTTTCGCAAATTTCTGTAGATTTAAATGCTGGGTCATAAACGTCAGCGTGCGAACCGTTCAACGAAGCATCATCAAGAGGCCCGCCCGTGTACCTTTAATGACTGCACGACTCAAAGATTTAAGCCTCGCCTCGGCCCGTCAACACCGATGTTGGACTGTTGATCACTGGAAACATGTTGCCTGGTCGGACAAGTTTCGTTTCAAATTGTATCGAGCGTATGGACGTATATGGGTATGGAGACAACCCAACGATCCTGCATGTCAGCAGGGGAATTTTCAGGCTGGTGGAGGCTCTGTAATGTTGTGGGGGGTGAGCAGTTGGAGTAATATGGGACCCCTGATATGTCTAAATACGACTCTAACAGGTGACACGTACGTAGGCATCCTGTCTGATGACCTGCATACATTCATGTCCATTGTACATACTGACAGACTTGGGAAATTCCATCAGGACGCCGGGACATCCCACACGTCCAGAAATGCTACAGGGTGGCTCCAGAAACACTCTTCTGAGTTTAAATGTTTCGGCTGGCAGACATGATGAACATTGTTGAGCATATCAGGACTGCCTTGCAACGTGCTGTTCAGAAGTCAGAAGAGATCTCCATCCCTTCGTACTCTTACGGATTTATGGACAGCCCTGCAGTATTCATGATGTCAATTCGTTCAGCACTATTTCAGATATTAGTCGAGTCCACACCACGTCGTGTTGCGCTACTTCTGTGTGCTTTCGGGGCCCTACACGATACTGAGCAGGTGTACCAATTTCTTTGGCTCTTCAGTGTATTAAAACGTAAGAAGAAAACGACCCTAACTTTGCAGGGTAAGTACCACTGATAACGTTTGCAAATTGATAATATTTGTTCCTTCCAGATTTCTCTTACTTTTATAGAATGGGTGTTTTTTTAATAAGTGTCGTTTTGAAATAAAACTAAACAATTTTATTTTTTTAATGGAAATATGTACTTTAAACTGCTTTTTCACATAATTCCCACCAATATTAAAGCACGCACCATACCATATAATCAGATTTTGAAAACCATACTCGTAAAATTCTTTCGTGTCGATAGACAACTGTTGCCAAACGGTTGTTTAGACGTCTGCATTTTTCTAGTGACGCTGACCACCCAGACGCATCTTCAAATGCTGAACACATATTAAGTCAATGGGTACTAGAATGGGAGCTGTACGGAGGGTGATCAAGTTGTTCCCAGCCGTATGATCCGATCATTTGCACAGTTCGCCTGAACGGGTATTCTCATGAAGCAAAACGATCCCCTTACTCAGCGTGTCATATCTTTTGCTTTAGATTGCATGGCGGATTCTTTTAAGGTTCCCAGTAAGCTGTGGAAGTTACATGGTGTCAACACGAGATAGAAAATCTATAAGTAACAGCGTCCTTCATTACTCAAAAAACAGTACACATGATCTTACGCGCTGAAATAGTTTGCCTGAACTTTACTTTGTTGAGTGGTTTTGAGTGCTGCCCTTTCCATGGATTGCTGCTTTGATTCAGGTACAACTTGGCTTAAAAACTCGCCATCTTCCTCACTTTACCACTCCAGAAAAGTCAAAGAGCTGGATAAACGTTGGCTTTTCTGCATATCAGTCAGCATTGTCTGTACCCATGTGAGGTATGCATGTCATCTTGGTAATTACAGAACTGTTAACTTCCTACTTTCATAATTCGATATGTACACAGCAGAGAGAGAAAGCCATACTGATATTCGTTGGCTTGTTACGCTATCCATGCCTGAGGGAGCTCACAGAAAGAGCATTATTATTAGTAACGGTGTGTTGGGAAGCAGAACTGAACTGAATGGCTAGGAAATCTTTTTACTTGAAATGAGCAGCTAAATACTGAATCCGAAGAGTGTTAATTTGTAATTATATCGCATACAAAAAAGTTTACGTCACTTTTTATCACACCATCTGTCCGTCAAGATGCGGTCATTTACGTTACATATTTTGATACAAACTCACTCATCAAAACCTATACGGTACTTCCGTTGGTGTTGTATCGTGAAATTTGACAAGAAGAAAGGTATCACAGTACAAGGAAAGAGAAAAACTCGGAAAATAATTAATCTGTAATCATTTCACAAGAAAAAAGCATTTGTTTCGAAATTTGTTATCTGACTTCAAATTTGAATTTTCGAAAGTCTTGAGGACCATGGGATCGATATCTTCCCAGTATCAATGTCGAGAACAGGCAAAAATTGTCGATATTCACCATTATCTGGATTGATTAACTGTCTACACACACCATTAAGTTTGTACGGAACCCAAACTGCGCGAATCCTACAACGCACCTGTAAAATTTCTTTCGTCAACTTTTTGCACCATATTGGCAGTAACGATTGATGTTTAGTCACTGCGTTCGCCTTCATGCACATTTGCACAGCTGTCATTGAAAGCTGTCATCCATTTCCGTACCACACAATCGCTCATAATGTTTTCTCCATGAACTGCATTGATCTAATGAATTTCGGCTGTTGTCACGTCTTTAGCTCTATGGTTAAGAATCACAGCACTTATTTCACAGTCGGGCGCAGTCTCAGTTACAGAAGTCATTTCAGATACTAACAAACAGACGTAAACAAGCCGTATGACTCTGTAATGGTTTCTGTGACTTACAAACAGAGTGCGGCACCTGCTCGCAATGTCGGCCACGGCCCTGCAACGACGGAATTTCGAAATACTTACTTTAAAGATACATCTTGTGTCAGTATTAAACTTTTAACAGGTGTTCCTTTTTCCAAAGATATCAGTCTCATTCATCTCTGCTACAGTTAGTCGAATTACTGGTACGTTCTGATTGATCACATTTTATGTAAAATTCTCATCCTTTCCTCAGCAGATGCTTTTGTCATTATTTAACATCAGCTAAGACAGCGTAAAAGCTAGTGAGAAGGAAAAAAACGTAATTCATTATGCTGTTTTGTGGAAGACAGACGTTTTGAGCCTGTAACTATGTATAAAATACAGGATGATTCTTGCAGAGAAGATAACAGCCGCTTTATATAATGCTGATTATTTATACAAATAGCGCCGTTACCGGTTTTGAATTGACATGTTCATCACCAGGCGGCTTGTTCATGTTAAGATACATTTTTGTTACAGTTTACAATAGTTCTCGCTTTTTATTTCGCCATGTGACAAAAATTGCTTGTCAACACCTCCTTGCCATTACGTCGCAATGCCTGCTTGTGTTCATGCAGTACCGAAGACTATGTCAACCAATTTCTTAATAAATATGTACAGTCTTAGACGTAATAACTGACCGCCGGCCGGCCGCCACAGAGACTAATTCCGAGTCGTTCACTTAAGGTGGCCAATAAAACTGACCGTCCCTGACAACTGTAAGTCCGGCCATCTGCACAATCCGGCAGCACTGTAAGATGCGGAAGTGTCAGGAGGAAGTGTTCTCTACTTCCTAGATGATGTCAGATTTTGTGAGCCCGTGGTCTAGGTGAGGCCGGCACGGTAGCTCAGCGTGTTCGGTCAGAGGGCTGTGTGCTCTCTGTAATACAAAAACTAAGTCTAAGAATCAACGATCAACTTAAAACCGATGTCTTGTGACGCAAGGAACAATATCGAACACAATGAAAAAAAGAAAAAATTGTGGTAATCGTCGAGCATTCTAAACGTATGGTCGCCTGTTCGCGTCCAAATGACTCTGAGCACTATGGGACATAACATCTTAGGTCATCAAACCTCTAGACCTTAGAACTACTTCAACCTAACTAACCTAAGGTCATCTCACACGTCCATGCCCGAGGCAGGATTCAAACCTGTGACCGTAGCACTCCTGCGGTACCGGACTGCAGCGCCTAGAACCGCACGGCCACCGGGGCCGGCTGTTCGCGTCCAACTGTATTTTTTTTTTTACCACATTTCGACCCTCGTCTAAAGTTATGAGTCTGATTGAACATCGATGAAAATTCGCTTCACATTCTACCCACCAGCAATAAGAAGTATTCCCAGAAACAATTCCGTTGGACAGCTCGTGGCTGCGTCGCGATCAGAACAGCTTACGCTCGAGCGTTATCTCACACTGCAGCGGCTACCGGCCACCGGCCAGACGCCACCCGCCGCCTGAAATCCGGCGCCGCCCAAGTGAACGCGGCGCGACGCTGTCAGTGTATGCATCAACAGTCATTTTCGAATCTGAAGTTCTAGTTATCATCTTACAGTTAAGCATTGGATTTTGCATACCTGAAATTCATGAACTACCGTTAAGCATTGGAAGATATTATTGTTTCAACAAAGATCGTTCTGGCATGAATGATTTTCCACATTAAGGATGTCTCGACCACTGATATATGTTATGGATTACCATTTAACCGTCATGCGACATTTGCATTCAACTCGCAAAGTTCAGAAGTCTGGTGTAGGAGTACTGCATGCTCCAATTCGAAACAACAAAAATCAACGTAGTGACTATTATTGAACGTCATCAGGTCGCTCATTGAGCATTCCTATGCAGTAATGTTACTGGTGACGAATTATTATGCCTTTATCGTTAACTTCCTAAGAAGAAATGAAAGGCTGAGCCCTACCAAAAGACGTAAACTCGAGCAAAGCGTAGTGTGAACATAGTATTTTACATTTGATAGCGCCAAAAATGCGTTTTGGGCTGCAAATTCTGCCCCAAGTAGTGTGTGCATCACAGCTGGAATTAGATGCCATCAACGGGGACACCTTTTGGTCGCAGTGTAAGAAAATCGACCGAAAAAACTACATCGCCTGTGCTACTGCATGATAACGCACTCTGTTGACTTGAGAAACAAAACTATCCAGGAGATTGATAGGAAAATCGTCTCTCAGGCAGATGTATTGATAGGGAAGTCCTCTCTAAAGCAATTGTCCCTCTCGTCATATACTAGTAAAATTTTACCTTTCCCGCTCTTGATCGATCAACCGTCACGCCGATTCATTTTTAGACGAAAACACTCTACAAACTGCACTGGTATAATGACATCGTTGGAACCAGTAGGTTTCTACAGGCATGGAGTTTGTAAACTACTTTAGCGTTGTCGGACTGTTTTAGATATCTTGAAAGGAAATTCTGCTGCTGCTTAATTTCTCTTTGATGATTACTGTTGCGTTCAGTAAACTAATGGAAAACGCTATTTAAATATTCACTGTACTAATACAGATTAAATTCAGCTTACTACGGAAACATCATGACGGCAGTCTATCTTTATAAAGCATTAAGTATCTGTAAGACGATTGAGCCTTTTTTTAAACGAATTAGTAGGATATTACCGACTTTTAACTTCGGAAAGGTTTGTATTTACTTCATGTCCTGTATCATTCGCAAGTATTATGAAAATGTGGCAGTTCACAGATAAAAATATGTATTCGTAACTCGTCATCGACCATCTTGACGTAAACGACGCTACTTGTGATGGATAGGTGGATACCGATGTTGTGCTGTGTTGGTATTTGTACTTCGTCACGGATGAATCGTTCGACTTCAAAGGCTCGTGGTCGTGCGTAGTCGGGCTGGAAGCTGATCTTGATGGTAGCTTTTCTGTACGAATGAGCCATGGCGACTCATTGTTAACGGACGCGAGTATTAGCTGCGGCGAGGAAGTAAACAAACTACGCGCCCTCGCGACTCTGCGGACGGGACGTAAAGAAAACGTCCTCGCCGCTCACCGGCCGAAAGTAGACTGATAAGTTTAGAACGCACGACGCTTGCCACTAGACCACGGGCTCACACCATCCGACAACATCTAGGAAGTAGAGAACACTTCCTCCTGACACCTCCGCATCTTATAGTATTGCCAGATTGTGCAGATGGCTGGGGCGGTCAGTTTTATTGGCCACCTTAAGTGAACGACAGGGAATTAGTCTCTGTGGCGGCCGTCCGACGGTCAGTTTTTACGTCTAAGACTGTACATATTTATTAAGAAATTGGTTGACATAGTCTTCGGTACTGCATGAACACAAGCAATGATTGCGACGTAATGGCGAGGAGCTTTTGACATGGAATTTTTGTCACATGGTGAAATAAAAAGCGAGAACTATTGTAAACTATAACAAAGATGTATCTTAACATGAACAAGCCGCCTGGTGATGAACATGTCAATTCAAAACCGGTAACGGCGCTATTTGTATAAATAATCATCATTATAAGAAGTGTCTGTTATCTTCTCTGCTAGAAGCATCCTGTATTTTATATATAGTTACAGGCTCAAAATGTCTGTCTTTCGCAAAACAGCAGAATGAATTACATTCTTTTCCTTCTCATTAGCTTCTACGCTGTTTTAGCTAGAAGCTTGCACTCAATTTTTCGCAATTTTTTTTCTTATTTAACGTAGCCATCAGATGCCCTTCCCGTCGTAGTTGTCGTCAACTACTTACTGGAGGGAAATCTTGCTCGCGCCCTTTCCCTGCAACTATTGTAAATTTAATTCTGTGCTGCACAGTAATTAAATTTCGAAAGAAAAACAGCCTAGGTTACTGGGGAAACAATACTTTTATCGACGCGTATCGCCCTTCTGGGACATCATCAGTAAACCTTTGTGCACTGCAAGTTTTCTGAGATGCCCAGGAAGGGCGAAACCAGTTGGTAAAAGTTTTGTTTCCCCCTGCAAACAAGACTCTTTTTTACTTTTTGTTCAGAAATGCTTCAGGCGCTCAGTCCAGAACCGCGCGACTACTACGGTCGCAGGTTCGAATCCTGCCTCGGGCATGGATGTGTGTGATGTCCTTAGGTTAGTTAGGTTTAAGTAGTTCTAAGTTCTAGGGGACTGATGACCACAGATGTTAAGTCCCATAGTGCTCAGAGCCATTTGAACCATTTGCTCAGAAATGCTACCCACCGTTTCTGCATCTATTAAGCCATGGAATGGGGTGAACTGCACGCAGTTTGACACTTTGTGTAACTTGTTTCCGGAGGTGGAACATGGGGATCAGCTGAGCATTTGCCTAAACGAGAATGGGAAAGCACCTAAAGGCCACTCATAGATTGGCCGTGGGACAAGCCATTTGCCGGTGACACGCCGCATGATTTCGATAGGATCTGGCTGTTTCCTGTCCCGCGGAAGCGCTATAACGCGTAGTATAGCGTTTCTTTGTTTTTTTTTGTTTTTTTTTTTGGGGGGGGGGGGGCTCATGATATTAGGGTACTCTTTGAGCTGGGAACATGGGGTCATGGGATGAATTTTTTTTTTTTTTTTTAGCCTGGACCAGCGGCCATTTATTTAGCCATTCGAGGGTCTGTCTTACTGTAGCTATGTCATATTATATGAAGCAAGGTTTGAACGACAAACCGGAGCTAGTTCCAATGCCAGTTGTGCGAATCAATTAATTCCTTTTGCAAGAGGGTTTAACTGGGCTGGAATCAATGCTCAGATAATGGCACTATTTGGATGAGCACTATTATTTTACGTGCAAAAACAGTCACCCTCGTTCGTATTTTACGTGCAAAAACAGTCCCCCCTTAATAACTCCGTATTGCAGAGAGACTGGTGGCTAGAATTTGGTCCACCGATATATAAGACCTTATGTATTGTGTATTAAACCGGAGAACTAGAAAAGACGGAGGGGTTTCGTGTTGCCGTAGCCCTCAGCGGTCTACAACCCCACAGCAGGTAACAGCAATCGACCCACCTCATCGCCGCCCCACACCGAACTTCGGGTTATTGTACGATTCGCTCCCCAGTGAATCCTCCCTCACCCCCCTCCCCTCTCGGAACGTATCATAACAGACGAATGTAACCCCCAATGTTTGCGTTGTAGAGTAATTATGATGTACGCGTACTTGGAGACAGTGTTTGCGCAGCAATCGCCGACATAGATATCAGAACTTGGTTTAAGGTCAGTTTTAACAGCTCGAAGAAATACTGCTTTGTTTAGGTTTTACCAGGAAAGAAACACGTTTTTCAGGGACGTTTTTGAAACGTGCCACTTTTATACTTTAAACTTGTACGAATTTGTTAGAACTTTACACAAACGCTGAGTAATCTTTATCTGTTGTCCAGAGGCGATGGTTTAACGTTTTTCAGAGCGCCAAGTCTATACTTTAAACTTGTACGAATTGCTTCGAACTTCGCATGAATAGATAAATGGATGAAGTCAAAATGATTTTTTTTTCATCCAATAAACTTTACCCGTTTTTGGGATATGATGGTTTAAAGACGAGCTAAATGTAGCATGTAAAATTCGTTCTTTCGTAAACTGAATGCGCGGAAACTGTTTAATGTGCATCAAATAAATAAAAAATGATGTCTTAAGTTAAAACTGGAAGTTCACTTCCAGAAATGTGCCTTCATTTGGATTTTACGTGCAAAACACACTTTTTCAGTAAGTTTCTTACGTGCCCCACTTTTCCGTTCGAACTTGTGCGAATATGTTCAAATATTGTAGGAGGATGGAAAAATACATGTAACTAATGGTCATCTTGTTCTTGTGTGAAAGACTTACCTGTTGCCACTATTTAAGCAACATAGTTTCGAATACAGTAACAAAACCTATACAGGATCAGTGGTCGCCAGATTCAACAAAAATCTACATTGGTGGCGAAGCAATGGTGGTCTGATGTCTATATTATTGTAGAGTAAAAGTTCGGAATCACAATGAAAAACTCTCCTGTCGCAGCACAAAAAAGGCGAATATGTCGTCGTCAGAGTTAGAGATGAGAGATACGGGAACTAGTTTCCCGACTTACCTGGAAGCTTCAAAGACCTTAAGTCGTAATATATTCTTGTTAATAATGGTATACACGTCATGAAATATAATGCATTATGTCACGTAAAGTAACACGGCAGACGATATCATGTAGTAAAAAATGACACATGTCATCATGTGATCCTATATGGGATTTATCACGTCGTGCAATAACAAACGAAAGGGCAACGTCAGAGCTGGCATGTTAGAGATTTGAAAGTGGTAGGGACGCTAGAAAATACGAAAGGGGAAATGGGAAGGCCCAGTGTGGATACAGTGATGTTCAGTAAAGTGAAACGAAAAGAAGGATTTCTGGTCAGACGGCTGTACGCTAATGTCAATGGCGGCAGTAAATGGTATGACGGGGTTAGGATACGTTATGAATAGGGAGGTAGGGCAGAGAGTGAGTTACTGTGAACTGTTCAGTGATAGGGTTATTCTAATCAGATTCTACAGCAAATCAACGCTGCCACCAATAGCTTAAGTATACTTGCCGACTTGGCAAGGAGAGGATGAAGAGATAGAGAAACTATATGAGGATATACTTCAGTACTTGAAGGGAGATAAAAATGTAATAGCAATTGGGGATTGAAATATGGCAGCAGGGAAAGAAGTAGAAAAATAGTTACGGAAGTAATTGGGATTGGTAGTAAGAATGAGAGAGCAGAAAGACTAACTGAGTTCGGCAATAAAATTCAGCTAGTAATAGCAAATATTCTGTTCAAGAATAACAAGAGGAGGGCGTATGCTTGGAAAAGACCCGGAGATAAAGGAAACATCCAGTTATATTGCGTCATGGTCAGGTAGTTTCGGGTATCTGATACTGGATTTTAAGGTATACCCAGACTCAGGTCACAATTTAGAAGTTATGAAAGGTAGGCTGAAGTTAGAGAGACTAGTCAAAGAAGTGCAATACGGAAGAAGTGCCATACGGAAGTTCAAAGGAATGAAGACATACGCTTGAAGTTCTATGGGCTATAGATTCTGTGGCCGTCAATAGCTCAATAGCCAGGTCAGTCCAAGAGCAATGGCAATCATAGAAGTTCGAGAGAAAAACAAAGATACAAGGAAGTTTACTGCCAGAACACTATGGGTAACTGAAGAAATGCTTCACTTGATCGGCGAAAGAAGGAAGTACAGCAATGTCCATGGAAATTCGAGAGGATAGAAATACAAGTCACTTATGAATGAAATAGATAGGAAGTGCAGAGAAACTAAAGCGAAATAGTTGCAGGAAAACGGTGAATAAACCGAAAGAGACGTAATTGCTGGAGGAACTGATTCATCATATGGAAAAGTCAAAATGACCTTCGGTAACATTAAGGCAAGGGCAGTCACTTTAAGAGTGCAGTGGGAATACCAGGGTTAAATGGAAAGGAGTGAGCGGATTGATGGAAAGAGTGTACTGAAGGTTTCTAAAAGGAGGAGAAATTGTCTGATGAAGATACAGAGGAAGAAATAGGCAGAAAGAGTACACTGAAGGTTTCTAAGAGGTGGAGGAACTGTCTGAAGAAGTGAGAGAGAAAGAAACAGGGGTCGACAGGGAAGAAGAGAGGATACCATAATAGATTCAAAATCTGAAAAAGGTTTGGAAGAATGAAGATCAAATAAGGCACAACGGATTGTCAATATTCAATCAGAATTTCCAAGCAAGACAACTATTCAAGATCGTGTGTAGAATGCATAAAACTGGCAATATACCACCACACTTGGGGAAAGTATCACCCACACAATTCGGAAACAGCAAGAGCCATCATGTGCTAAAATTATAGCACAGTCTACTTAACAGGTCATGCATCCAAGTTCCTGACACGAATAATAAACAGAAGAATGGAAACAAAATTGAAGATCTGATCGATTACGATCGGTTTGCCTTAGAAAACGTAAAGGCAGCAGAGGGGCAGCTCTGGTTACGGTTGACATTGGAAACAAGACTGAAGAGAGATCAAGATCCGTTCATAAAATTTCTCAAGCTGGAAAATCGCTCGATTGTGTAAAATGATTTATGATGTTCGAGAGTCTAAGAATGATGATGTTAGCTATAGAGATAGACGGGTAATGTACATTATGTACAAAAACCTACAGGGAACAGTGAGACTGGAAGAACAAGAACGATACCCTCGGATTAAAATAGTTACAACAGGGTTGTAGCCTTTGACGCCTACGTCAGGAGCAATGACAGAAATAAAAGAAAGATTCTAGAGTGGGATTAAAATTCAAGATCAAAGGACGTCGGTGATAAGATCCGTTGATGACTTTGTTATTCTCAGTGAAAGAACAATTACAGGGTCTGTTGAACGGAATGAACAGTCTGATTTGTACAGAATGTGGACTGAGAGTAAATCGGAAAAAGACAAAAGTAAATAGAAGTAGCAGGCATGAGAATAGAGCGAAGTTCGCATCAAGACTTCTGACGACGAGGTGGACGATTTTATGAAATTCTACTATCCTGAACGTAAAATAACTCTTGAGAGACTAAGCAAGGAGGATATAAAAGGCAGACGAGAAAGTGCGTGGATGGTATTCCTCAAGAAAAGTCCACTGGTATCAAACACTGGCCTTAATTCGAGGAAGAAGTTTCTGAGAATGTACCTTTGGAGCAAAACATTGTATGACTGTGAGGCATGGACTAAGGACATACCGGAACACAAGGGAATAGAAGCATTAGAGTCGGCCGCTGTGGTAGAGAGGTTCTAGGTGCTTTAGCCCGGAACCGCGCTGCTGCTATGGTCGCAGGTTCGAATTCTGCCTCGGTCATGGATGTGTGTGATTTCCTTAGGTTAGTTAGGTTTAAGTAATTCTAAGTCTAGGGGACTGATGACCTCAGATGTTAAGTCCCATAGTGCTTAGAGCCATTTCAACCATTTTGAATTTGAGCATTTGAGATGTGGCGCTACAGATCAGTCTTGAAAATTAGGTGGATTGATAAGGTAAAGAATGAAGAGGTCCTCTGCTGAATCGGCGAGGAAATGAAAGTACGTCAAACACCTACAAGAAGAAAGAACAGGGTGATAGGATACGTTTTAAGACACCAAGGAATAACCTCCATGGTACTGGAAGGAGCTGTGGAGGGTAAAAACTGTAGGGGGAGACAGAGTTTGGAATACATCCACCAAATAGTTGAGATCACAGGGTGGAAGTGTATCTCTGAGATGAAGAGGTAGGTGCAGGATAGGAATTCACGGCGAGCCGCAATAACCAGGCAAAAGAAATTAATTTTTTTTGTCTGTTGAAAATGGCGCATCAGTATTTAAACATAATATGCAAACAGTCATTAATTATGAGTTTTAGAAGATTCGGTGCACTTTTTGTGCCACAACGATAACAGAATCACTTACCATTCTTTGCATAATGCTTCCTTAACGATCATTGCATTAAAAATACACAGTGTGAAGGTTAGAGGTAATGGCGCAGGGCAAAGATACTACAGAAAGCAGGATGATAAGTGTTTCTAGTCTGAGCGGACCACCCATCAAGAATTTATTGGTTCACTCTTTAAGGGAGTGCGTTGCAAGGTGATATGTTAGCAATGTGCGTTGCTTGTACGTTCTGGAAAGACCCTCTTGAAACGGTCTGTTACTAGAGAATAGGGAAACAATAGGAAGTACTGGACCCCTTTTGTTACCATTCGTTTTAATTAACAAGCATATCAACAAATTCCTTTAGAACAAGAAAATCTTAATCCTGATTACTTTAGGTAATAAGAATAGTAAGTCACAAGATTTTTGTGAATCTGCTATCAATGTATTTTTATCAACAAGGTCTATCCCATATAAAAGAAAATTTTAAAACCACTGACAATTACGCACCTGACAAGATAAATTAATACACACAATATTTCTGGCTAGTCTTTGGACACTGAGAACTGATGTTGTCAAAAACATTTGCCTGAATAACAACCTGCCAGAGATGCACCCAATAAATAGCAGGATGAATTTAACACAAAGGTACCTGTTTCACACTCAAGAGTCAATCAGTATCACTAAGGCTTACTAAGGTTTCAAACTGCGGCTTCAAGGCCCAGCGTAGAGTCTTACTAAGAGTAGCACAGCAAGCACCTCTCACAAGCGTATGTCACTCTTGAGACAAGGTTTATTAAAAATAGTAAATATTATAAATAACCGAGTAAATATAATTACCGCCAGAATTAATTAGCAAGGAGTGACGCCAGGTCGTTCGAAGGGAGAACGAAAACTTAACTTGGAGAAGCCAAGGCGGAAGGCGGCAGTTCGTACAAGTCCCACTCCTAGAGCTTCGACCTGGAGTCACCTACCGCTACCAAAGATTTCACAGCCTCGGTACCCAAAGGTGGAAAGGTAGCGCTTTCTCCAAAACGCCATCTAGCCAGCTGTAATATTTAACAAGCCCACAGAGCAGGTCCTCAGGGAAAATGTAAACAACCACCAAAAGATTTAAATAACAGGTTCAATTATTCACTAATAAAACGGGACACTGTCTTTGCCCCACTACGAATCAACTACACAGGCAAGGTACAGCCAACAGCACAAATCTTATCAATAACCTTAAGGAGAATTACCTGCTATTTACATGTAAAAAGAAAACTTACTGAAATTCCTGGACTAGCAGCACATAGCGGGTGAGGTTATGTATATGGAAAGGGGCAAAAATCAGTTGCTGTCAGTTACACTCAACATATAAATTTTATTAGTTAAAACACACAATGACATAAGCAAGGGTTAAAAACTCTCAAGGTTTTAACGAAAGAGCTCCTTTGATTTGATTTAAATCGGCTGAAAGCCACATACGAAAATCCAGGGCCCAAGGCCTAAGCAAGGAATTGAGGTACAGGACTTCTGCAAATTTCACTTCTTTTATAAATTTTTTTTACTTCAATAAAAATAGTCTGAAGACCACACATTAAGCAAGAACAGTGTTACGGCTTAAGGCCGAAACAAAGATTTTCAATGTTAATTCTAAATAGGCTGAAACACGACTGAAGGCCGCATATCAACCAAACAATTTAACAGCTGAAAGCCTAGGAAGAAGAGTTTTCAATTTAACAGGCTTAGGGCATTAGCTTAAAACCTTTCATGCAAACTTTGCTGAAGGCCTCATACTAAAGAATAATAATGTTATGACTTAAGTCAAGACCAAGATTTTAAATTTTCAGCTTGAGAGAGATTAATACTCGGCTGAAGGCCACACACCATGGAGAAAACAATTTCGCAGCTTAAGGCCTAAAGACAAAAAAGTTATAATTTTAATAAGCTAAAACTCGGCTGAAGGCCACACGGAGTACTTAAGACTAAAAGGGAATCACTATGTTAAACACAAGGAGCGGTGCTCAGAAGGTTCGAAGGGTCGGCCTTGAAAGTAACACTAACGCACGTTTAGGTGAGGCAGGCAGCCAGACAGACAACCTCTAAATCGGAAGGCTACCCAACCGAAGGCCAGCCGACAAACAAACCAACAAAATCAGTTCACTCCATCCAATGAGCAAAACCACAACAAGACGTCAATGGTTCAACTATCTGGATGCAGGTGCCCAATCCAGCCAAGTCTGAATAAACGCCCAAAACTACCAACACATCTCTGCTCTCGAACTACATGCCGTGCTGGACAGCAACAATACGACGAGGAAAATACACTGCCAAAAACTACGTCAACACACAGGGCTGTTAACCGGGACGTTAATGGCCACAAGCCCGAACATACCACTGGTGCACTTCATTAATGAAGGATTTAATTAAGTTAAGTTAAACCCTATCGAAGGAAACGGCAGCAATTCTAGATGATTTCAATGCACACATGTTGTTGCTCACGGGAATCTTGCAGAAAGCAACATCCAGGATCAAACAAAGTAATAGCATTTGATGCTTGATAGTATTTTAAGTGAGCACTCAACTTTAGGGTCCAATATCAGTGGGCGACGAACTTCACAACTCTAGCAAGAAACGCCTCGCAAATCCAACTGCGCATGCACACCTCCAGCGGCTCCGGCTCGACTCCGCGCGATGGAGACCTCCACGCTGCTCTGCGCCAATCAACCGGCTGCCTCCACTCGTAAACGGTCAAAGGACCAAACAGACGTCGGCTGATGGGATGACCGACCGGACGACCAACAAACAGGCGTTCCCGCTCCAGTCTCCTTCAGTCGGACAGTGCATGTGTGTCGCCAGCGGTCAGCAATACTGGCTGTGTGTACCTGAGTGGTGCTCCGTGCCCGACGCTCCTTCATCGTCGACCACTGCTCCGTCCCCGACTGCACACCTGGTCCGTCTCCGACTGAACTCCCAACTGAACTCCAGACACACCACGACCCGGAAATACTATCGGTCGCCCCAGTGATGGTAAGAGACTGCACTTATCGATAAGCGCTGTTGCTGACACTCACGGGCAGTTAAGGCAGAAAGTTAGTGATGCCAGTAAATGGAATAAGGAAACGAGGCGGCAGTACCATAACAGAAGATGATAAACAATACACGGCATGAACATGAGCCAAGCAAGGTTCACTTACAATTACTAGCAAGTCCAGCAGGCACTCCACCAAGCGTATACAAGCAGTGATCCAATACTGTCAAATGTTTTTTATTCCAGTCTTTATTCACGATATGAATTTTTTAGACGATGACCGGTTTCAGTCCGTAATGACCATCCTCAGGTCTTTTTTCCTCTATTTCTTTTTGGTATACAACGCTTAGACCGTAACCCGATTTTAGAATGTTCATGGTCTGGCTAAAACAAATACTGAGTCAAACACATAAACGTATGATTTTTTAAGTGAGTAAGTTCTACCTAGGTCTCTTGCTAACATGGCAACCATACCATTACGTGGACGCTTACGTGGACGCGAATTTATTCGAGTCGAAGGACATGAGACAATTAGCTTTGTCATAATATCATAGCCCGAACGACGTGCTGCAAGGTATGCCTGGTCCCGATTATTCAATGCAGGCGTCTAACTGGGTAAACATTGCCTCAATTTGAAGCCAGAACTGAGCTGAATCAATGCTCTTTTCCTTCCATTGCTATATATTTGGCTAACTAATCGGCAACAGCAAATACTTTTTTAGGTTTCGACACACACTATGTGACTAAAAGTATCGGGGCACCCTCAAAAACAGCAGGCACTCCAATTAAATTACGTGAAATCTTATGCTCCACTGTTCAGTGAAAACTGTAACGACCACAATTCTGAAATTTTCATTACAAGCTTCACTGGTGCTCGCTGTGCTAGGTCTGCCAAACAGTCGAATGCAGTACATTCGATAAACAGATTACGGCCTTGAGGCTAATTACATATTACATCAAACAACAATTCCCCAGGAACTTGGAATAGGCACGCTCGTGCATTGCATTAATTTTACACCTGTCTTAAAATATTCATAGGCCCACCTTCCCGTCTATGGCAACACCCATGCGCTTACAGTTACCAGAGGTGAGGTAGCAGACCTTAACACCTTCACACACACACCTTAAGTACAATAGCACTTAAATCTTCGCTGGACGCCCGATATGGCTTGCATCGGGTACAGCGGGCGGCAATAAGGCAGCGGACGACCGTAGACAGCCGTGTCCGGAACCAGCAGCACGCAACCTAAGGCAGCAACAAGCATACCCACAGGCGACGGGAAAGGCTCTCCATCAAGCTGTCCCGTACACGTGACCGGTTCAAGCTCCACTACAAGCGCACACCGGTCTCAGGTAACATCGAACGCCAAGTGTCCCGTCCCTGGCGAGAGCCTACAGTTAACTCCTGCGGCAAGGATAAGGCACCAGGAATTAATTACGCGTCCTCCGCAAAGGTAAGAGCGTGAAGGCGAGGTACTTGCAAATACGCTGGCGTGACAGCAATGCCACGGCTCACGCCTGTATTTACAGCAAGAAATACCAATCGCTATTTTGTAGAAAATCTGTGTGTTAGATCATTGTGAGCCTAGTAAGCGCGTAGTATACGTACGTCGTCAGGTTGCATCGTACATTCTACTGATACCTTCACGGCAGTGGTACCTAGCTCTGCATTAGTTCTTTATGGTATACTACGCTTACATCGTAACCTGATTTTAGAATGTTCATGGCCCGTGGCTAAAACAAATACTGAGTCAAACACATAAACGTACATCTTTTTTAAGTGAGTAAATTCTCCCTAGGTCACTTGCCAACATGGCAGCCATACCATTACGTGGACGGCTGCTTGACGCGAATATCTTCGAGTTGAAGTACATGACACGATTACCTTTGTCATAATATCATAACCAGAACGACATGCTGCAAGGAATGCCTGGCCCCGATTATTCTATTCAGGCGTGTGTAACTGCGTAAGCATGGCCTCAATATGAAGCTAGAACTGAGCTGAATCAATGCTCATTTACTTTTGTAGCTATATATTTGCTTAAGTAATCGGCAACAGCAAATAAACTACTGGCCATTAAAATTGCTACACCAAGAAGAAATGCAGATGATAAACGGGTATTCATTGGACAAATATATTATACTACACTCCTGGAAATGGAAAAAAGAACACATTGACACCGGTGTGTCAGACCCACCATACTTGCTCCGGACACTGCGAGAGGGCTGTACAAGCAATGATCACACGCACGGCACAGCGGACACACAAGGAACCGCGGTGTTGGCCGTCGAATGGCGCTAGCTGCGCAGCATTTGTGCACCGCCGCCGTCAGTGTCAGCCAGTTTGCCGTGGCATACGGAGCTCCATCGCAGTCTTTAACACTGGTAGCATGCCGCGACAGCGTGGACGTGAACCGTATGTGCAGTTGACGGACTTTAAGCGAGGGCGTATAGTGGGCACGCTGGAGGCCGGGTGGACGTACCGCTGAATTGCTCAACACGTGGGGCGTGAGGTCTCCACAGTACATCGATGTTGTCGCCAGTGGTCGGCGGAAGGTGCACATGCCCGTCGACCTGGGACCGGACCGCAGCGACGCACGGATGCACGCCAAGACCGTAGGATCCTACGCAGTGCCGTAGGGGACCGCACCGCCACTTCCCAGCAAATTAGGGACACTGTTGCTCCTGGGGTATCGGCGAGAACCCTTCGCAACCGTCTCCATGAAGCTGGGCTACGGTCCCGCACACCGTTAGGCCGTCTTCCGCTCACACCCCAACATCGTGCAGCCCGCCTCCAATGGTGTCGCGACAGGCGTGAATGGAGGGACGAATGGAGACGTGTCGTCTTCAGCGATGAGAGTCGTTTCTGCCTTGGTGCCAATGATGGTCGTATGCGTGTTTGGCGCCGTGCAGGTGAGCGCCACAATCAGGACTGCATACGACCGAGGCACACAGGGCCAACACCCGGCATCATGGTGTGGGGAGCGATCTCCTACACTGGCCGTACACCACTGGTGATTGTCGAGGGGACACTGAATAGTGCACGGTACATCCAAACCGTCATGGAACCCATCGTTCTACCATTCCTAGACCGGCAAGGGAACTTGCTGTTCCAACAGGTCAATGCACGTCCGCATGTATCCCGTGCCACCCAACGTGCTCTAGAAGGTGTAAGTCAACTACCCTGGCCAGCAAGATCTCCGGATCTGTCCCCCATTGAGCATGTTTGGGACTGGATGAAGCGTCGTCTCACGCGGTCTGCACGTCCAGCACGAACGCTGGTCCAACTGAGGCGCCAGGTGGAAATGGCATGGCAAGCCGTTCCACAGGACTACATCCAGCATCTCTACGATCGTCTCCATGGGAGAATAGCAGCCTGCATTGCTGCGAAAGGTGGATATACACTGTACTAGTGCCGACATTGTGCATGCTCTGTTGGCTGTGTCTATGTGCCTGTGGTTCTGTCAGTGTGATCATGTGATGTATCTGACCCCAGGAATGTGTCAATAAAGTTTCCCCTTCCTGGGACAATGAATTCACGGTGTTCTTATTTCAATTTCCAGGAGTGTATTATGACTTTTGAACACTATTAAGGTAAATACATTGTTTGTTCTCCATCAAAATCTTTCATTGGCTAACTATGCCTATCAGTAGTTAGTGCCTTCAGTAGTTAGAATCTTTTATTTAGCTGTCAGTAGTGGTGCTCGCTGTATTGCAGTAGTTCGAGTAACGAAGATTTTTGTGAGGTAAGTGATACATGAAAGGTATAGGTTAATGTTAGTCTGGGCCATTCTTTTGTAGGAATTACTGAAAATCAGATTGCGTTGCACTAATAATGTTGTGTGTCACTTTAGTGAATGTCTGAGTACCTTCAGTTTTGCTCAGCTGTTTGAAAATCAAATAATGTAAGAGGTTTATCAGCATAGTTATTCATTAATTTTTCTAAGGGGATGTTTCATAGTGTCTGAAGATGGATTCACCCGTGTTATGTCTGGGGTCATGATATCATTAAATCATGCACACTGAAAAGTCAGAACATCTTACGTTAATATATACCGCCCTTTTTGTGGAAAATATTATGACCTCATTGTTTGAAATGTACAGTGCAATGTCAAAGCGTCTTACATCACATACTGCCCGGCTCTCTTTTGACGACTGCAGGAGTCTGGGACTGAAATAGTATACTGATCTCTGGAAAATCAGCTTACTTTATCTACTTTGTGTAGGGGCCTACGATATAGCAGATAGGGATGTCTACAGATGTACAGAAAGAGGATCGATGTGGCAAGTATTCAGTGTTATGGGTAGTAATCTTTCAATACCAGGTGGTGCTGATATGGGTACAGATTATTTCTGATGTTATTCACAATTAAACCGTGTTTGGTACACTATATGTGATAGTAAGTGCGAATCAGTAACATTGGTTCTTATTTACCGGTGCAGGTCTAAAAAAGACGACACAAGAAAATAGAGAATTTGCAGAGAAACATGATGGTGCTGTGATGAAGTGTCTTTTAAAACAGCGGGGTTGGTGAACGAGTGATTTCTTCTCGGTCCAATGTCACCGACATCCTGAGAGACCTAGGATCGTCTTGTCACCATGGATGGAACGTGGATATACACTTTTGCTCCAAAGAATGGAAACGCAGTCATTCTCCACGTCGAAAGACGTAAGGAAAAATATAGATCAGTGGACAAGTTGCACGCATCCGTCTTTTGGGATAAAGATGGAGTCCTATTAATTGACTGTAACATGTTAAAGCAATCACGGCCAGATGCTAAATGGAACTTTCCAACAAACTGAAGAATCAATTTATCTCGAAGAAAGCGGACAAGGGGTATTTTATTTCCACAAGACAATGCCCCTCCTCAAATGATAGCCATCGCGCAACGAAAATCGGCTGATCTTCACTTTGAAAACCACATACTCCACATTATTCACTTGGTTTGCTCCCATCGGACTATTTCCTAAACTTCAAAACACATCTCAAAGGAAGACGATTAGAGAACACTGAGGAAGCTAGAGAGGCTGCGGGTGACTGGTTTTCAGCACAATCGATTTTGGTTTTCGATGAGTCAAAGCGATAAACCGCAATCGCGATAGGCTACAACCCGACCTTTATCAAAGTCGGAAACGTGATGGTACGGACTTCTCCTCCTTACACGAGGCATCACAACAACGTTTCACCAGGCAACGCCGGTCAGCTGCTGTTTGTGTATGAGAAATCGGTTGGAAACTTTTCTCATGTCTGCACGTTGTAGGTGTCGCGACCGGCGCCAACCTTGTGTGAATGCTCTGAAAAGCTAATCATTTGCATATCACAGCATCTTCTTCCTGTCGGTTAAATTTCGCGTCTGTAGCACGTCATCTTCGTGGTGTAGCAATTTTAATGGCAACTAGTGTACTTTTGTAGGTTTCGACAAACACTATGTGATCAAAGGTATCCAGACACTCACAAAAACGTCCGTTTTTCATATTAGGTGCATTGTGCTGCCACCTACTGCCTGGTACTCCATATCAGCGATCTCAGTAGTTATTAGACATCGTGAGAGAGCAGAACAGGGCGCTCAGTGGAACTCACGGACTTGAACGTGGTGTGGTGATTGGGTGTCACTTGTATCTTACGTCTGTACGCGAAAATCACACACTGATAAACATCCATAGGTCCACTGTTGCCGATGTGATAATGAAGTGGAAACGCGAAGGGACACGTACAGCACAAAGGCATACAGGCCGACCTTGTCTGTTGACTGACAGAGACCGCCACCAGTTGAAGAGGGTCGTAATATGTGATACACAGATATCTATCCAGACCATCACACAGGAATTCCAAAATGCATCAGAATCTGCTGCATGTAATATGACAGTTAGGCAGGAGGTGAGAAAACTTGGATTTCATGGTCTACCGGATACTCATAAGCCACACATCACGCCAGTAAATGATAAACGACGCCTCGCCTGGTCTAAGGAGCGTAAACATTGAACGATAGAACAGTGGAAAAACGTTGTGTTGAGTGATGAATCACGGTACACAATGTGGCGATCCGATGGTAGGGTGTGGGTATGGCGAAGGCCGGGTTATCGTCATCTGTCAACGTGTGTAGTGCCAACAGTAAAATTCGGAGGCGGTGGTGTTATGATGTGGTCATGTTTGTGTTGGAAGGGGCTTGCACGCTTTGTTGGTTTAAGTGGCACTTTCACAGCACAGGCCTACATCGATACTGTAGGCACCTTCTTGTTTCCGAAGGTCGAAGAGCAGTTCGGGGATGGCGATCGCATCTTTCAGCACGGTTGAGCATCTGTTCATGATACAAGGCCTGTGGCGGAGTGGTTACACAACAATAACATCCCTGTAATGGACTGGCCTGCACAGAGTCCTGGCCTCACCCACCGACATCGATACCTCTCCTCAGTGCAGCATTCGGTGAAGAATGGGCTGACATTCACCAAGAAACATTCCAACACCTGATTCAACGTATGCCTATGAGAGTGGAAGCTGTCATCAAGGCTAAGGGTGGGCCAACACCATATTGAATTCCAACATTACCGATGGAGGGCGCCGAAGTTTTAAGTCATTTTCAGGCAGGCGTCTGGATACTTTTGATCATATAGTATAGGTGTCGTTTCCACATTGTGATAGACTGTTGTTTAACGACAAGTTTCTCTGTTTTGGCCGGCCGATGTGGCCGAACGGTTCTAGGCGCTACAGTCTGGAACCGCGCGACCGCTACGTTCGCAAGTTCGAATGCTGCATCGGTCATGGATGTGTGTGATGTCCTTAGGTTAGTTAGGTTTAAGTAGTTCTAAGTTCTAGGGAACTGATGGCCTCAGAAGTTAAGTCCCATAGTGCTCAGAGCCATTTGAACTTGTTTTGAACCATGATATATGGAATCGATATATGTGTTTTTCATTGTACTCTTTCCGAAAATTCCTACAAAAGGGTCAATATTCAAATTCTCCACTTTTATTTCTGAAATAATTTTGGAAAATGTTGAGGAAAATGATTCACTCAAGCATTGTGTTTCATTTAAGTTGAAATAGGTGGTATATATATATATATATATATATATATATATATATATATATATATATATATATATATATATATATATATGTGTGTGTGTGTGTGTGTGTGTGTGTGTGTGTGTGTGTGTGTGTGTGTTTTAGGGACCGATGACCTCAGCAATTTGGTTCCTTAGGAACTGACACACAGTTCAACATTTTTTGCTCCCAGGAGATTATCTGAGAGAGGAAGACGGAAAAGGCAGGCAGAGGAAGAGAGAAAACGCAAGGAGAGGAAGAGAGGGATAAAGCGAAAGCACTGACTATGTTATCAGGTGTGTTCCGCATCACGACGTTCTTTACACGGTCAGTGGAAAAGGTGTCCCAATAAGCGAAGACGTGTCTCGGAATATCCGTATATAATCGACCGTATCAGAGCAAAGATTTTAGAGAAATGATGGTAATAGTTCCCCCATAGTTGCATGTGTCACTTAGCGCGTAAATACAGTTAATAATTAATTTGAGGCCGTAGCACAGTGACTAGCGTCGAGACTTAACAAGTTTGGCCCCCGTGTCGAAATCCGATTATTATTTTCATTTTTATTTTTGTTTTTCATTTCTCATCCCTGTCCGTAGAAGATTGCTACACGAATGTTTTCCAGCGTGTATTGAAATTATGTTGTCCTTACTGTTCTACTAATTGTACGTCTGGCGTATGCATTTAAAAAAAAGAACAAGAAATGAGTGAGAAAATTATTTGAAATTGTTTTCGGTGATATTCCTGTACGGAATCTTGATTCATAAGCAATTAAGAGAGCTAATTTTCGGAAAGTGATGGCGTCATGTGTGGTTTGTGCAAAACAATTCCCAACGCATGACGTCTTCAGCAGTGTTAACGTTTCCTTCCCGACTGGGATTCATAGGAAGAAATGTCACTGTGGGAATTCTATGTTTCGAATGTTTATACGATGAGTATCATGGAACGGAATGTACCAAATCTTCCTGAAGAATCAACATAACAATAAAATATAACAATAAACATAAATAAGAAATGCAAGAATATGAGAATTAATAAGATTGTTGCCCTGAAAATATACACGCATGTATACGTAATTAACTCTATGATACTTACTGTGAAATACTCTTTAGGTTTGCGATTAAAATAAAGCTCTTGTACCCCTAATCTGATGGGAAACAGTAGTGTAATAACCTTCTACGAAAATGGGTACACAAATGGAAAAAATTAAATAAAAACATAATAAAATAAAAACAACAATCGGATTTGGAACGCGGGGCCCAAAGGTGATCACACGTGACGTTAACCAGTGTACCACCACTTCGGCTGAGGTTATTACGTGTTAAAATGTACATAGTGTACCTTGAAGACTTATACCGTTGTTTTCTCGGAAACGGTCGATTATCAAAGAATAATCTGAGAAACGTGTTCACTTATTTCGCACCGATAAGCAGAAGATTTGTGCAACCAAGAGCTCGCGCACCGAAGGAAGACTGGAAGTAAATGTCATTTCCACCGTGTTTTCGTGTCCGTCACCGGGGATTAGTCGTTACTTTCTTCCTCAAGTTGCTCATTAGATTATTAGGTTGCTTCATTTGGATTACAACGTCCGTAAGGAGCTTACGCGTCCTGAGATGTATTAAGCTCAGATGGACTCTTTCTTTCGCTACTTCTTCACCTCTTTCTGTTCGTGTTTCTTGACTTGCAATCCTTAGGCATTGAATCCCCTCCGGTCTTTCCAATGTAGGTTTTCATTTATTTATGTAAACAGCTTCAGGAAAATGGAGTGATTATTCGACATAAGTGATCATGAATCATCAAATCAATGTCCCATCTCCTTCTATACCTTCGTTTCAACTTAATTATTTTAATGCGTCAGACCCTTAATAGCACTGTATTTTCGCTACAGCACAGGACTAGAATGGTTTCCGCCCTTTTCTGCTATGTTTTTATAGGCAGACAAGAAACTCCTTCAGTGCGAGGTGGCAAGTTCAATCGTTAGTAATGCTCATTTGAAAGTGTTTTGTTAGCAATTATGACAGGAAAGACATTAGCTGCTATTGACTCACTATGTGCATGAGGATGGCGACAGAAAATGAGTGTCCGGGAGGTGCAGAGATCAACTTCTGTGTGGTGTATTTATTGTACTTCTTAAAGCAGGCAGGTTCGACTTTCAAGAAATGTTCTAAAGAAACCATTACCTATCACCGTGAACAACGAGTGGAAAATGACGTGCCACAGGGATGACACAGGTTCACACCGTTATGATAGATGATGAAGTCCATGGGAGTTACAAACCATGCAATACGTTCTGCTAGCTATCCACTCTTAAAGAATGCATGTAGAATACTCTTAATGAATGCATATAGAACTATGTTGGTTTAACGAGGTGACGAGAACTGACGAAATGTGGTGGCATGGAAGTGAATGCGAAGAAGTGTGTCGTGGAGCTTATCGTGGAACAGGCTGTCCTTTAAGGCGTTATGTTATGTTTTATAGACATGGAAGAAACAAATGTTCAAAGGTTGATTTTGTCCAGTGGTTCCATGGTGTTTGAATGGGAATGTCACACACTTTTCAGGAGGCATACTTTGCTGTAAAGGAGAATGCTTTTCTTACACGACCAGTAATCAAACAAATGCAACTTGTTTTGACCAGCTATTGGCCAAAAGCAGTGCACGTAGCTTAGTTGTATTTCTCTTACGCCCTTTTATCCCACTCTTGCTTGCTGTGATGAAAATATTTCCTACTGCCCTTGCTAAATCACGCACGCAAGAAAGAATCGTTATGGGCATGTAACATTTATATCGATTAGTGACACGTTTATATTATGTATCTGAAATTACGGAGTGTGTATTCTATCTTTGTTGACGAAGGTCATTGATTTGTGATAGGAAATTAGAGTTTTGGAATATATGTATGGACAAAGAAAAACAATTTGTTAAAGTAATGAAATTTTTCAAATATATGTATGTTCTTAAAGACAAACATTGTATATTGGTAGATGGTTCATGCTTAGGGCGTTTGTGTTTGCTATATGTAAAAGACGTAGTGAAGTCCCTCCGCAACGGAAGTGGATCGATGCAATGTAAAAGCTGGTTTTGGTGGTCGAACTGGGCGGCTACTTGGTGGGAACGACAGGCAGTCAGTGGCTAGCCGTTGCAGGGTACACATCGACGGTGCCAATGGAGGCAATCGGAAGCCGCTTTGCAAGGAATTTTCGCCTCGGATGTGGATTTGGCTGCGGGTGGGGGGGGGGGGGGGGGATGGTACTGTCGCCAATAAGGAGTGGCTCTAAAACATTGAAAATCCGTCGCCAAGGAAAAATTTTATAGAACATTCAAACATAAAGAGCTGTGAGTACAATTAGCCACCACGTTGCTTGCAAGTACAACTTCGCCACTGCTCCACCAACGTCATGAATACAGATATGTATCAGAACATGGACCAGTTAATTTGTGTGAGTGATTTATTAATAAATCAACTGCTATAAACCTGTGTTTAGAATCATATAATGTTCAGAAAACCCTGTATACTGTTTCGAATGAACTACTGATTTATTTATGTTTCTCAAATGTGCAAGGATCAGCGACAGTTGAAGTTAGTTGGAATGTTGCCAAAGTGCTGTCAGTTTATTGCAAAGTAACGTTCTGCAAAAATTCAGTGCAAGCCTGTGTAAATGTTACTGTCTAAAATGCCTGCTTCACAGGTGAAGAAAAAGGAACATAAGTTAAACTTATTTGAAACATAGTATAGCCCTGATTACCATCATGAACGATGTTTTAAGTTGATTGTGTTCAGTGTTTAATAATTTGAATTGAAAACTAAAAACGTAAATTATTCCAAGTGAGGCTAAGAATTAACGTAAGTTGAATTAAATTTAGCTACTGAAATAATCATAGACTTTGTCTAATGATACAATATCAGTTTATGGGTCCCCACCATATTCTTCTCGTATTAGAAAGATAATTGGACTGTTATTACCAGTAAGGAAATCTGATATATTTCTATAAGTGTGAGTATAAACGGTGTGATTGTGGTATTATTTATTTTAATTGTGGTATTTATATGTAAGTTAAGTCAGAACCCCCTTCTGGACAATTTTGGTTCTGCACTTCTCGCAGTAACATTTCAGTACTGATCCAAGTAACAACCTTGAGTGTAGCTCTTATTATTATGAGTTGGGTAGAAGTTTGCTTTCTATGATTACTGGTTTGTGCATTACTGGTCACTACTGCTACCCACAGCATAGACTGCCCTGTGTCCTTTTGTATTCTGTGTGCTATTCAAAGTGAATGTTAATGAAAGGCACTTCAACAGCTAATATTCAGTTTCCTTACACATATATTTTCTAATTAAAATGCCTAATAGGGCTGGCGACCTTTCGAATTTTAATCCTTATATGAGTTTTACTACTTTCATTAAACCCAAAGTTAAAGTCCGTGTAGTTTCTTTATTAATTGCACTATGTAGAAGATTACAGTCCGATACCTTCATTCACTAGGCAAACTCGAGGTCAAAATTTCCCAAATTCTCTCAGAGGATAACATTAGTTTGTGTCACGACAGGCTGGTGTTATACGCATGTCTATACAACTTCTCGTAGCACAATAAATAACTTTCCTGACAAAGTACCACCAATATTAACAGTTGACATAATGTTTATGAATGCGTTAAGGCATTAATGTTAACTGATCTTGATACAACTCTTTTCGTACCTATAATTTCCACGGTTCCTTTCAAATGCATTTCCTCTTCAAACTGGTCGGAGTTGAAAACAAATTCCGTACCAAACGATGCGATAAGTTTGTTTATTTCATCTACAAATATTCAGGCCGATTTCGTCGTGCATAGTAAAGTTGACGCTTTGTCTGAAATGTCATTATCTTTCGTCTTCCAGTTGTTTAGCACCGTTTGAAGTTATGCAACCATACACTGTTTCCCTTGAAATCACTGTAATATTGGTTGCGCGCAGTCTAACGGGGATGTCACAAAATCCTTCTGAACTTCAGCAGACGAGGCCTGTCCGGCTCGCAGACCTGCTACTAAGGCAGTCTAAGATGCACGGGGGCTGGTGGGCTACTAGCCTTCATGTCCTTTAGGAGTGAGACGACAAATTTAATACACATGAACTTCCCTGAATATTTAAAATAAACACTATGCAACAGAATTAAAGAATGTTTTCGAAACCTCTTGTTTTTCATTGCGACGTGTAAGTTGAAAATCTGGCTCAGAAATGCCTTCCACCTTCCTCTGTGCTGGTGTAGAAGCGTCCCGCCCTGCGACGTCTCCCTCGGGCTCGACGACCCTTCGAACAGCAAGGTGTCGACACGTGCGAATAAAAGACCACAGCTCGGAAGTCCACGTGACGTGTAAAATGGGTTCATAATGTCACACTTACCTGGAAGAATCCTGGAGATACTAATAGGTATCAGATAGATTATATAATGGTAAGACAGAGATTTAGGAACCAAGTTTTAAATTGTAAGACATTTCCAGGGGTAGATGTGGATTCTGACCACAATCTATTGGTTATGAACTGCAGATTGAAACTGAAGAAACTGCAAAAAGGTGGGAATTTAAGGAGATGGGACCTGGATAAACTGAAAGAACCAGAGGTTGTAGAGAGTTTCAGAGAGAGCATAAGGGAACAATTGACAGGAATGGGGGAAAGAAATACAGTAGAAGAAGAATGGGTAGCTCTGAGGGATGAAGTAGTGAAGGCAGCAGAGGATCAAGTAGGTAAAAAGACAAGGGCTAATAGAAATCCTTGGGTAACAGAAGAAATATTGAATTTAATTGATGAAAGGAGAAAATATAAAAATGCAGCAAATGAAGCAGGCAAATGGGAATACAAACGCCTCAAAAATGAGATCGACAGAAAGTGCAAAATGGCTAAGCAGGGATGGCTAGAGGACAAATGTAAGGATGTAGAGGCTTGTCTCACTAGGGGTAAGATAGATACTGCCAACAGGAAAATTAAAGAGACCTTTGGAGAGAAGAGAACCACTTGTATGAATAGCAAGAGCTCAGATGGCAACCCAGTTCTAAGCAAAGAAGGGAAGGCAGAAAGGTGAAGGAGTATATAGAGGGTTTATACAAGGGCGATGTACTTGAGGACAATATTACGGAAATGGAAGAGGATGTAGATGAAGATGAAATGGGAGATAAGATACTGTGTGAAGAGTTTGACAGAGCACTGAAAGACCTGAGTCGAAACAAGGCCCCGGGAGTAGACAACATTCCATTAGAACTACTGATGGCCTTGGGAGAGCCAGTCATGACAAAACTCTACCATCTGGTGAGCAAGATGTATGAGACAGGCGAAATACCCACAGACTTCAAGAAGAATATAATAATTCCAATACCAAAGAAAGCAGGTGTTGACAGATGTGAAAATTACCGAACTATCATTTTAATAAGTCACAGCTGCAAAATACTAACGCGAATTCTTTACAGACGAATGGAAAAACTGGTAGAATCCGACATCGGGGAAGATCAGTTTGGATTCAGTAGAAATATTGGAACACGTGAGGCAATACTGACCTTACCACTTATCTTAGAAGAAAGATTAAGAAAAGGCAAACCTACGTTTCTAGCATTTGTAGACTTAGAGAAAGCTTTTGACAACGTTAACTGGAATACTCTCTTTCAAATTCTGAAGGTGCAGGGGTAAAATACAGGGAGCGAAATGCTATTTACAATTTGTACAGAAACCAGATGGCAGTTATAAGAGTCGAGGGGCATGAAAGGGAAGCAGTGGTTGGAAAGGAGTGAGACAGGGTTGTAGCCTCTCCCCGATGTTATTCAATCTGTATATTGAGCAAGCAGTAAAGGAAACAAAAGAAAAATTCGGAGTAGGTATTAAAATTCATGGAGAAGAAGTAAAAACTTTGAGGTTCGCCGATGACATTGTAATTCTGTCAGGACTTGGAAGAGCAATTGAACGGAATGGACAGTGTCTTGAAAGGAGGATATAATATGAACATCAACAAAAACAAAACGAGGATAATGGAATGTAGTCAAATTAAATGGGGTGATGCTGAGGGGATTAGATTCGGAAATGAGACACTTAAAGTAGTAAAGGAGTTTTGCTATTTAGGGAGTAAAATAACTGATGATGGTCGAAGTAGAGAGGATGTAAAATGTAGACTGGCAATGACAAGGAAATCGTTTCTGAAGAAGAGAAATTTGTTAACATCGAGTATAGATTTAAGTGTCAGGAAGTCGTTTCTGAAAGTATTTGTATGGAGTGTAGCCATGTATGGAAGTGAAACATGGATAACCAGTTTGGACAAGAAGAGAATAGAAGCTTTCGAAATGTGGTGCTACAGAAGAATGCTGAAGATAAGGTGGGTAGATCACGTAACTAATGAGGAGGTATTGAATAGGATTGGGGAGAAGAGAAGTTTGTGGCACAACTTGACTAGAAGAAGGGATCGGTTGGTAGGACATATTTTGAGACATCAAGGGATCACAAATTTAGCATTGGAGGGCAGCGTGGAGGGTAAAAATCGTAGAGGGAGACCAAGAGATGAATACACTAAGCAGATTCAGAAGGATGTAGGTTGCAGTAGGTACTGGGAGATGAAGAAGCTTGCACAGGATAGAGTAGCATGGAGAGCTGCATCAAACCAGTCTCAGGACTGAAGACCACAACAACAACAACAAATGTCACACTGGCACCAAATTTCACCACGGTTCTGCCAATGCTTCCGTGTACTTTTCGCACTGTGGGTGGGTGATCAAAACCACCATTACCCACAATCCACCCATTCTTTCGACGTCTTGCAGTGGAAGTTAGAAACAAAACGCCAAGCATGGAAATAACACCGTTTTTTACGGGTGGTGAAGGACAATATTTGAGACACTGCCACTCGGAATCGAAAAGAAAAGGCGTCAAGGGGTGGCATAAACCGCGTCTATGGCAATACTCCTTTTTTTGATTCCTTCCCATTCCGCGGTCAGAATGCGATGAGGCAGATGAAGTTCTTCTCGATAACCATTGGCACTCACTGTTGATACCTCAGCCATTCTAGACAAGACATTACGGTGCTGCAAGCACAATGGACGTGGTCATACCCCTTTGAAGTGCAGTGTGACCACAATTTTTGCTCTTGCGTTCAGGGTGGGTTACCAAGCGACAATTCAAATCCAATATCTGTATCAGAACGAGATCTGAGGCATCAAAGGATCCTTAAGCTCTTTCAGTGCTCTTGTTTCACGCGCTCCTGTGACGTGATCATCGGGGTGAGTGACACACATGCATGAATAAAACGGTACGGACCCCGTCTAAGAGCCCCGTCCATTTCGGCGAAACCCTCTCTCGGTCATATTTTATTTATTTTTTTTTATTGCTTTTACGACCCTATTGGATCACTTTAGTTCAAATCTTGTAGTCGTCCTTAGCCGTTTCATTTGTTTGGCTGTTTCTTCTTTCTTTTTAGCCCATATTTTTTTGAGCCGTTCCGATCTTCGTTTTCTTTCCTCCTCTGAATACACCACATTTCGTCTCTGCCTTGGTTTGTGCGTGAGTGTTATTGTGTTTGTTTTTACCCATTCGCTGTATTTCTGTGATTTTGTTACAAGATCCTCCTTCGAGATTCCTAGTTCTTCCATGTCCTTCTGCACTTCTCTCACCCAGTTTGACTTGATTTTTTTATTCCAATAAAAGTCGATCAGTCGTTTAGCTAGTCTAGTGTCTTCCGTTCTCAGTATGTGTCCTAGGAATGATATCCTTTTCCTTCTGAAGAATTCTGTTAGTGGAGTGATTGTTTTGTAGACGGTTTCGTTTGGGATTATTCTCCATTGGCCTTCCACTAGGTTCTTCTTGTTTATACACTTTCTTACTATCCTTCTTTCTATTTTTTCTATTGCTTCTATCTCTCCTATTTTATACGGTCCGGAGATTGTCTCGCATGCGTATTGTATTTCCGGGAGAATCACCGTCTGGTAATGTCTGATTTTGGTTTTTGTTGATAGGCATCTCTTATTGTATATGTTCTGAGTTGTGAATAGAGACTTCTTCAGTTTGTCAGTTCTTTCTTTCCAGTTTATTTTCTCGTTATTGTTGTGTGTTATTGTTTCCCCTAGATACTTGAATTTTTTCACCAGTTCTACTTTAGTGTTGAAAATTGATATGTGATCAACGCAGAGAGGATCCCTGACCATGATTTTGGTCATATTTATTGAATACTTAAAAAATGTACTTTAACAGAGAAGACCAGCTAAATACTCCTAGGCGAATGCAGATGGGTCACTGGTTTTGGAGATGTTTCAAGTGATTGCATACCTGTAGGCACCTCAGGCAGTTTAGCGCGTTTTTTTTTTTCTGTCAAGGTACATTTTAAAGTTCTCAGTAAACGTTAGCAGGTACCACAGACGGTTTTGTAAAATTGGGTGATCTTATAAAATCCCTCTGCCGTTTTTGCCTCATGTGTAAGTTTTGAGGCCGGCCGGTGTGGCCGTGCGGTTTAGACGCTTCAGTCTGGAACCTCGTGACCGCTACGGTCGCAGGTTCGAATCCTGCCTCGGGCATGGATGTGTGTGATGTCCTTAGGTTAGTTAGGTTTAATTAGTTCTAAGTTCTAGGCGACTGATGACCTCAGAAGTTAAGTCGCATAGTGCTCAGAACCATTTGAACCATTTGTAAGTTTTGAACCCTCTGTGATGGCGACACAGAAAGTCGTTGAAACAGGAGCTTTGAAAAAGCAGAAGAGTTGTCTTCTGTTTGGGACCACGTTCAGATTTCTTCGGATGGTTTTCAACAGTCTCTAGCGGCTCCCCCTATGCACCAGAGCAAAAACAGCGCACGCAGTGCACTTCATAGGAGTGAGATTATAGTCAGTGAGGTCCATCAAGATGGGCTGAATCGCGATGGAGATGACAGTGCCATAGACTGCTATAAACGTCTTCCTATTGGACATCACCCCACACTGCGAACTACAGTTTTAAATAGCTAAATGTGTGAGAATCAACATCCCTGGCAATATGGCGCTTTAATTAACGCCCTTTATGCCTCCCGCTGACGCAGTTCGTAATCTTTCTGATCGCCGGTGTGTCTGAAATGTTTTCACCGGCTAACCGTATGAAAACTGTGTAATTTGAATGGTGGCACCGCGATTCTGACCTCCGTCGCAGAGGCCTCAAAAGAAGGGGTGAAATATAAGCAAAATGGGCTGTTAGGACCTTACAATCGTGTGACACGTCCAAAGAAGCGTTTGGCAGAACTGTGGTGAAATTTAGTGCCAATGTGACAACATTAATCCACTTGACACGTCACATATACTTCTGAGTTGCGGCATTTCCTTCGCGGGCGTCGACGCCTTGTTGTCTGAACCTTCCCACGCCCGAGAGAGACGTCTCAGGGTGCTGCACGTCGGGATCAGTACAGAGAAGGTTGCGGGCATCTCTAAGCCGGTGGGGATTGAGAGGTAGCTACGGGATTTCGAAAAAATGATCATTTAATGCTGTAGCGCATTGTATATCAATGTGCATGATTCAAAACTCTGGTAATTAATAATATGAGGAGCGACTATAATCACCAAATGCATATTTGCTTGTGGAAAATTAAAAACCTGTCTATTAGCCCATTACTCCGACCACCTTACTGAGATGTAACTGACAAGCTTGTGTTTCAAAATTGAATGATATACAGAGTGGTCCATTGATAGTGACCGGGCCAAATATCTCACGAAATAAGCATCAAACCAAAAAGGTACAAAGAAAGAAGCTCGTCTACCTTGAAGGGAAAATCCTCATGGAGCTATGGTTGGCCCGCTAGATGGCGCTGCCGTAGGTCAAACGGATATAAACTTGGTGTTTTTAAAAAGGAACCCCCATTTTTTATTACATATTCGTGTAGTACGTAAAGAAATATGGATGTTTTAGTTGGGACACTTTTTTCGATTTGTGACAGATGGCGCTGTAATAGTCACAAACGTACGTGGGATCACGCAACATTCCGCCAGTTGGGACGGCATTTGCTTCGAGATACGTTACCCGTGTTAAAATGGACGGTATAGCAATTGCGGAAAAGGTCGATATTATGTTGGTGTATGGCTATTGTCATCAAAATCCCCAACGGGCGTGTGCTATGTATGCTGCTCGGTATCGTGGACGACATCATCCAAGTGTCCGGACCTTTCGCCGGATAGTTAGGTTCTTTAAGGAAACAGGAAGTGTTCAGCCACATGTGAAACGTCAACCACGACTTGCAACAAATGATGATGCCCAAGTAGGTGTTTTAGCTGCTGTCACGGCTAATCCGCACATCAGTAACAGACAAATTGCACGAGAATCGGGAATCAGAAAAACGTCGGTGTTGAGAATGGTACATCAACATCGATTGCACCCGTACCATATTTCTATGCACCAGGAGTTGCATGGCGACGACTGTGAACGTCGTGTACAGTTCTGCCACTGGGCACAACATAAATTACTCGACGATGACAGAATTTTTGCACGCGTTCTATTTAACGACGAAGAGTCATTGACCAACAGCGGTAACGTAAACCGGCATAATATGCTCTGTAGGGCAACGGAAAATCCACGATGGCTGCGACAAGTGGAACATCAGCGACCTTGCTGGGTTAATTATGATGCGGCATTATGGGAGGAAGGATAATTGGCCCCAATTTTGTCGATGGCAATCTAAATGGTGCAGTGTTTGCTGATTTCCTACGTAAGGTTCTACCGACGTTACTACGTTTCACTGCACGACAGACTGGCGATGTACTTCCAACACGATGGATGTCCGACATATATCTCGCGTGCGGTTGAAGCGGTATTGAACAGCATATTTCGTGACACGTGGATTGGTCGTCGAAGCACCATTCCATGGCCAGCACGTTCACCAGATCTGACGTCCCTGCATTTCTGTCTGTGGAGAAAGTTGAAGGATATTTGCTATCGTGATCCACTGACAACGCTTGACAATATGCGTCAGCGCATTGTCAATGGATGTGCGAACATTACGGAAGGCGAACTACTCGCTTCTGACAGGAATGTCGTTGCACGTATTGCCAAATGTATTGAGGTTGACGGTCACCATTTTGAGCATTTATTGCATCAATGTGGTATTTACAGATAATCACGCTGTAACAGCATGCGTTCTCAGAAATGATAAGTTCACAAAGGTACATGTATCACATTGTAACAACCAAAATATAATGTTGAAACGTACCTACGTCCTTTATTTTAATTTAAAGAACCTACCTGTTACCAACTGTTGGTATAAAATTGTGAGCCATAGGTTTGTGACTATTACAGCGCCATCTATCATAAAGCGAAAAAAGTGGTCCAGCTAAAACTTTAATTTTTCTTTACGTACTACACGAATATGTAATAAAATATGGGGGCTCCTTTTAGAAAAAAAAAAAAAAAACGCAGTTGATATCCGTTTGACCTATGGCAACGCCGACTAGCGGGCCAACCATAGCGCCATCTGGTTTCCCCCTTCAGGCTACACAAGTTAAGTTCTTTGTAGTTTTATCGTTTGACGCTTATTTCGTGAGATTTTTGGCCCGGTCACGTTCAATGGACCACCCTGTACATGAGGCTAGGAACTTTAATAGTGGCAACTATTTATTTACAGCTCGTACGAAATATATATGTGTTTCAAAGTCTTACTGTCCTTCAAAGTAGTCACCAGCATTGTGTTGCCAGCGATGTGGATGTCGTAGGATACTCTTAGCAGTGCCAGTTGTGTTGACAGTTTGAGCGGTGCGGTCTATTGCCCGACGAATTGGTAGCAGTTCTGAATCGAATGCCGTGAAGTGTTTGCTTCAATTTAGAAATCGATTTGAACTTACGAGGGATTAAGTCATGGAGTGCAGTACGTGGTATTGCACTTAGCAGCTCATCAGTTAAACAAATCAGTAACAGCTTGCTCTGTACGTGCTTGAGAATCGTCCTGCAAACTGATGGTGAGGTCCTGCAGATCGTGTCATCACTTCTATAAGGTTTTGTTCCAAAAATGAACTTTCAGAGTTTCTCTTCAAAATGCAGTATGTTTGACATCTGTACAATGTTTAGTTCTTGTGCAATAAACAACTGAAAGTTTCCCCGGACTTTATGTACACCCTGTATACAGATTTTCTGCCGTTGATCCGCAGTGTAACTGTGTCAGGATATTGGGATGGAGATTATGACCCACCAGTGTTATATTTAATTAGAAAACACAAATTCGCTGATGAAATGATCCACGTATCAAGCTCCATAAACGAAGGAAACTCTGCCATTATTTCGCATTATTTCGCAAACTAGTATATATATATATATATATATATATATATATATATATATATATATATATATATATATATAATGGATATCACTCAATGTGTTATATTTAGTATTAAAAATACTGTGACACTATTCAGAGTCAAAAATACTGAAGCATTAGAAATGCCCTGTCAGACATACAAGACGTTATAACGTTCTTAGTTATTGGTGGTGCTTAACACTCCCACTGAAATCTGTTCACTGACTAACGAAAGTCAGCTGCCATTTACCTACCAATACCTTATTATGCATGCGTCAGTGCCAGTACAGCTGTCAAAGACCTTACTTCATCTTTACGAAGTCTTTTCTGTAGGTATTTGTGTTACTTGTAGGTATTGATGAATGCAAGTTGAACTAGGACGATAAACAGTTTAGTCAAGAAAAGTATAGGAGTTTTTGAAATGTGGTGCTATAGAAAAGTGCTAAAAATTAGCTGGATATATTACATAAATAATAAATATGTACTGAACAGAAGTGGCGAGACAAGAAATTTTTGACACAAACTGACAAGAACAAGGGATCGGCTGACAACACACATTCTCAGACATCAACGGATCAAGAGTTTAGGATTGGAGAGACGCGTGGGAGGTAAGAACCGTAGAGGGAGACCAAGAGATGAATACAGTAATCATATTCGGAAGGATGTAGGATGCAATAGTTATTCGGCTGTGAAGAGGATTGCAATGGATTGAATAGCTACATCAGACCAGTTTTCGTACTGAAAAATGCAACAACAACAGCAAAACACACTAGAAATTACAAATTATAAACATGTGGAAAACCTTTTCAGTACAAAATCAAGTGTTGCCCTTTTGTGTGTATCTTTGTATTTAAAAACTAAAACCATGATGTCTGTATACAGTTCGTGAAATTGTATAGCACAAGATAGGTATCCCCATAAGCGTAAATGGAGAAATCATCGTCTAACATGGACTTCTTCATATACCCATTTCTAATTTCGCTAACTGCACACATATTTTGTTGTTTACATTCATCTTAAAATCCTTCATCACACACATGCGATTTACATTATTTTCTACTCCCCGTTTGCCTTATAGTTCAACTATTTTAAGATTGTGGGAAATATTCCGTAAAAGAAGATTGCTTAACCATGAAATGTGCATTATCAGGGCAGACTGGGACAACTTTCTGAACGCATATGGAACATAGTTAATAAAGTGTAATCTGAAGTACAGCCAGAAAGTCCTAGGTACAGAAGGTATATTGACGAACTACTTATAACGTTTCAAGGATCTTAGGTGTAAGCTAATAAACTCGTGACTGATCTTAACCCTGCTGTTGTGTTCATATTTACTATACAAATGTACTGTTCGGGTCAATACGACCTGACATAATAAAATGCTGAGAAATTTCTGCTCACACGATTTTCTTCGTACCGTTGTAAGACGTCGACATTGTTGTTATATTACAGTAAGTCGTTAATGACCATAGCGATAAGAATAATAATAGAAATAATCATAACAACAATAATACTAGAACTTCACTGTCGAAAATTTATTACTTTAATATTCATAAAGGGAATATTAGGAACAACAAACGTTTCCAGCAAAAAGTCATTCTCCACAACCACCTGTCGGTCTGCCCATATCACTTTCTTTCCTTCTTACTCACTGTAGTTTGGACCACCTGTCCGTCTGCCCATATCACCTTCTTTCCTTCTTACTCACTGCGGTTTGGACACAACTAGGTGACGTGTGTTTCGCATACATGTTTATTACACTTTCCACACAAGATGTCTTTTTTTTATTTTCAGTGCTTGAAGGACAGAACTTACAGCGTGCACGTTTAGCAGAGTTCCTTTTATTACTGATTTAGTCACACCTGACACTCCTTTAGGGTATTGGATGCTCGTGACAATTCTCAAAGAATCTTTTTGTCCATGCAAAATGCTTGCTTGATATAAAGTGCTCCGCAAGCAGTGATTTTCCAGGTTCCTCCAGAAACACTCTCCTTCTAGTCAATCTTCTCGCATTCCAGTTACGGTCGATCGAAGTCCACAGGTCATATGCACTATAAGCAGCAACATAAAAAATATTGTAGAAACCTATGATGGACCATCTGTTGGATTTTCGTTTACATGTTAGCTGATCGAGAGTGTCTACGACCCCTTTGACTGAATTAAATTCTAAAATCATTTTTGGCTTCTCATCAGCACTGTCACTTATTTTACTTCGATGGTATAGAGTCCTCATTAGTACAATATTCTTATTTCTCTTAGGAATGTAGCTGACCACCGTAGTGTCATTTGCGAATCAAAAGGAAGAGCTATCAACTCCCTTGTTGGTCATATTTTGTGGAAGCTCTGGCTTATTTTTACATATGGTTCCCAAAATTATCAGTTTCCCCTTCAGGAGCAGCTGTTCGAAGTTGTACTACCGAAAAATTTGTCACATGTTACATTGTGATCTCGCAAATCATAGGTAAGATCCGCAACTACTCTCATTCCCTAATTTTATTATGGTACCGCTTCATTCTACTTTACTGTTTAAAGTTGGGCTTTCAGTACACGTGAAGATTTGCTGTCACACAGAGTCCATATCTTGATAACATATTTTGCCGGTTTGATTTGGATATACTGCTTGAATGCACAGCGGCCTCTAAATGCCACCAGCTGCTCGTCGACGGTCACATATTACCCTGGATTATACAGTTTAGGAAGGACTTCTAATCACTTCTCGCAGATGCTGGGAATTTCAGCGAGTTTATCAGTACGTCATTTTTCTTCTCTTCTGGATTTCCTGTCAAATCGCAAGATACGCTATGTTTTACAGAATGTTTCTAGGAACATTGTTGCTCAAAATACACAGAAGATCTAAAGAAACTGATACATCTGCGTAATATCGTGTAGGACCCACACGAACACTCAGAAATGCCGCAACATGACATGGCATGGAATCGACTACTATCTGAAGTATTGCTGGAAGGAACTGACACCATGAATCCTGCAGGGTTGTCCATAAATCGCTAATAATACACTCCTGGAAATGGAAAAAAGAACACATTGACACCGGTGTGTCAGACCCACCATACTTGCTCCGGACACTGCGAGAGGGCTGTACAAGCAATGATCACACGCACGGCACAGCGGACACACCAGGAACCGCGGTGTTGGCCGTCGAATGGCGCTAGCTGCGCAGCATTTGTGCACCGCCGCCGTCAATGTCAGCCAGTTTGCCGTGGCATACGGAGCTCCATCGCAGTCTTTAACACTGGTAGCATGCCGCGACAGCGTGGACGTGAACCGTATGTGCAGTTGACGGACTTTGAGCGAGGGCGTATAGTGGGCATGCGGGAGGCCGGGTGGACGTACCGCCGAATTGCTCAACACGTGGGGCGTGAGGTCTCCACAGTACATCGATGTTGTCGCCAGTGGTCGGCGGAAGGTGCACGTGCCCGTCGACCTGGGACCGGACCGCAGCGACGCACGGATGCACGCCAAGACCGTAGGATCCTACGCAGTGCCGTAGGGGACCGCACCGCCACTTCCCAGAAAATTAGGGACACCGTTGCTCCTTGGGAATCGGCGAGGACCATTCGCTACCGTCTCCATGAAGCTGGGCTACGGTCCCGCACACCGTTAGGCCGTCTTCCGCTCACGCCCCAACATCGTGCAGCCCGCCTCCAGTGGTGTCGCGACAGGCGTGAATGGAGGGACGAATGGAGACGTGTCGTCTTCAGCGATGAGAGTCGCTTCTGCCTTGGTGCCAATGATGGTCGTATGCGTGTTTGGCGCCGTGCAGGTGAGCGCCACAATCAGGACTGCATACGACCGAGGCACACAGGGCCAACACCCGGCATCATGGTGTGGGGAGCGATCTCCTACACTGGCCGTACACCACTGGTGATCGTCGAGGGGACACTGAATAATGCACGGTACATCCAAACCGTCATCGAACCCATCGTTCTACCATTCCTAGACCGGCAAGGGAACTTGCTGTTCCAACAGGACAATGCACGTCCGCATGTATCCCGTGCCACCCAACGTGCTCTAGAAGGTGTAAGTGAACTACCGTGGCCAGCAAGATCTCCGGATCTGTCCCCCATTGAGCATGTTTGGGACTGGATGAAGCGTCGTCTCACGCGGTCTGCACGTCCAGCACGAACGCTGGTCCAACTGAGGCGCCAGGTGGAAATGGCATGGCAAGCCGTTCCACAGGACTACATCCAGCATCTCCACGATCGTCTCCATGGGAGAATAGCAGCCTGCATTGCTGCGAAAGGTGGATATACACTGTACTAGTGCCGACATTGTGCATGCTCTGTTGCCTGTGTCTATGTGCCTGTGGTTCTGTCAGTGTGATCATGTGATGTATCTGACCCCAGGAATGTGTCAATAAAGTTTCCCCTTCCTGGGACAATGAATTCACGGTGTTCTTATTTCAATTTCCAGGAGTGTACAAAGAGAGTGGGGGAGGGGGAGATCTCTTCCGAACAGCAGATATCCCAGCAGGTATCTGAGGTATGATCAAAGCGGCAGTATTTAAACTCAGAGCAGTATTCCTGAAGCCACTCTGTGGCAATTCTAAACGTGTGGGCCGTTGCATTGTCCTGCTGGAATTGTCCATGTCCGTCTGAATGCAAAACGGACGTGAATGGATGCAGATTATTAAACAGTATGCTTATGTACGTGTCACCTTCCAGAGTCGTATCTAGAGGTATCAGGGGTCCCATATCACTCCAAATTCACACACCCCACACCATTACAGAGCCTTCACCAGCTTGAGCAGTCCCCTGTTAGCATGCCGGGTCCATGCTTTGTAGAGGCTGTCTCCATAGCCGTAAACGTCCATCCGCTCGATACAATTTGAAACGAGACTCGTCCGTTCAGGCAACATGTTTCCAGTCATTAACAGTCCAATGTTAGTTTTGACGGGCACAGACGAGTCGTAAAGCTTGGTATCGTGCAGTCATCAAGGGTGCACGGATCCGTAAGCCAATATCGATGAAGTTTCGATAAATGGTTCGCACGCTGACACTTGTTACTGGCCCAGCATTTACATCTGCAGCAATTTGTGGAAGGGTTGCACTTCTCTCACGTTGAACGATTCTCTTCATTCGTTGTTGGTCCCGTTCTTGCAGGATCTTTTTGCGGCTACAGCGATGTCGGAGATTTGATGTTTTACCGGATTCCTGATATTCACGGTACACTCGTGAGATAGTTACATCGGAAAATCCCCACTTCATCGCTACCTCGGAGATGGTGTGACCCATCGTTCGTGCGCCGACTAACTTAAATCTTGATAACCTGCCATTGTAGCAGCAGTAACCGACCTAACAACCGCGTCAGACACTTGTTGTCTTCAATGGGGGTTGCCGACCGCAGCCCCTTATTCTGCCTGTCTACATATGTCTTTATTTGAATAAGCATGCCTGTACCAGTTTATTTGGCGCTTCAGTGTATATTTTGCCGCCTAGTATCCTCTTCCAACAAACATTTGTAGATTCCCCACATGAGCGATATACATACGTAAGGAATAGGAGTCCTACGTAAGCTCGAAACAAAAAGAATCATCGATGTTTCTCCATTGTTTATCATAAAGTCATTTCCCCTCAATATTTAATTCTGATGTAACTCAGTACTAAGGAAATAGTCTTAATTGCGATTCTTTATTTATTTAGTGCCGACCGGCTTCAGCCTATCGCAAGGGCCATCTTCAGAGCGAACATATGGTCGACTGCTCGTGGCGTGACGTCTCCTGCCACACCTCGGTAGACGTGACGCCACGAGCAGTTCGTCCTGAAGATGGCCCTTGCGATAGGCTGAATCCGGTCGGCACTAAATAAATAAAGAATCGCGATTAAGACAATTTCCTTAGTACTGAGTTAATTTATACCAATCGTTGTTTCTCAATAACCAAGTTGTCGAAACATCTCATTCTGATGTGACGTAGAAAATAATTCTTCGAATCAATTTTTGACATCACTTATCCTGCTGCTTACATACCTGGCGACACACGGGGCACGCTCGAAGCATTTACATCTACATCTGGCATTCTGTGTTCCCGTTTTTAGAAAGAGAAGTTTACACACTACTTTGAACAGGCTATGGACTGTCGTCAGTGTCATCATAACACTTGCTTTCAGAAGCATTACTGACATAATCTTCGAATTCGGAAGTGACCCTTCGTCTGTTGAGCTATTTACCAACTCCTCCAACTCACCATCAGCCCATGATGCAATCACCTTGATGTTATAATTCAGACTGATTACACGCGATAGAGAACGTAAACTGAGCAGAAACAATCGACAATTCGAACAGTTAATTATTCGTAATGACAAGTCCATTGTTGCCAACGCAGCGCATTTGCTGACTTAGTGAATGTTCATAGTAAATATGAACGATGAAAGTCTTTACTACTATAAAAACGAGAAAACCAAAAAGTATTTGGCTTTAATCTTATTAATGTCAGATCACATTGGTCCGAATATTGCGTATGTAACTACTAAAGTATATAATAAGATTCTAAATATTTTTAAAAAAGTTTTAAGCACGCACTGACCTTGTATTTTCTTACAAAGACCAAAAATTCCATGAAGTTACTTTGGTAGTTAAATGATAAGAAACGAACTTTATAGACATTTCGTGTCATATAGACCCGATAAAAATAGTAACGTTAATTGAATGTATAAGAATTTTTTTTTCATAGTTGAGCTTGGGCTAAGAATAATTTTAAGTAATCTTCATTTGTTGATAATAAGAGTGAAGAGATAGAGAAAGGATTATCTTTGAATCCCACGTTCTCACCGCAGTAATTCTTAACAATTTGAGGAGGAAATTTTATAAAATGGAAATTATTTTTCTTGTTAGACGTTATTCTTTAACTCATTAAATGCTTTTTGTTTCCAGTACAAAAGCTTTTAACATTTATTGGCCTATTTCTGTGCATACAGGTGTGAACTATTTATGAACGTATTCTGTTATGCAAAATAGTTGTTCGCGAAAATGTACTAGCTACGAAAATGTGTACAATGAAGGAAATAGTTGCCATGCCCATACAGGAGTAAATAATAATCTATTATTTTAAGTGAGGCGAAGGACGATGAGAGGTGACAAGTGAGAGAGTAATGGAAGTACGCTGTTGAGGGAACGGTCAATGAACCTCGGTGAAAAGCAGTTGTTTCCAGAGTGTTAGTCACGACTCGCTTAGAGGAAAAATGCTTTTGAAATATGCGGAGGTGTGGAGTAGAGTGCTGTCACGTACTGTGTCATTGCATTGTGCTAACACGAGTTGTTGAACTCCGCGTGGGTCCAACGTGTATGTAAATCTGTTCGCCTAATGTTGTAGTAACCCAAAAGGCATAAAGGTGGTGAGGAATTTATGGGATGGACAGAAATATTTTCTGTAGGAGTATTAGCTGGCGAGGAGAGAAATACATAACATTCGGATGGAGAAAAGGTAAACTGATGGCCATTATCAAGATTTAACAGCTTCATCAAAAAGGAGAAAACAAGTGTACGAATTGTGTCATGTGAATTAAATGTGTACACAGACAATTTAATGTTACTAGAACAGCTTGGCGTCCGTAGAAAATTAAAAGAAAGGTCCTTTATACATGTGATACATTGTACAAATGTAATATTGATTAAATTGGGTATCTTAGGCAAAGTAATGATTTAACGACGGCCGTCTGCGGGATTTCTCTCTGGGTTATCGTTGTGACGGTCAGCGAGGTAGGAAATATTTATCTTATAGCACTCTCGCTTCGTCGTTAATGAAAAACAGAACACCAGTACAAAAGTAACTCTGCACTATCTTAAAGACATATAGAGCATTGTACAAAATTAAATAACTTGGCCATTTTGTCTTATAACAATGTGAAATAAAGAATAAAGAGAAGTATTTATCTTAATGTATGTACATGAGCTTAAATGTTTCTCAACAGTAAAATTACATAAGGTGCTCGCCACTGAGCGCATATCGACATGTCAGAATGTTTATATTTCGTACTAAAAAATGCGATCTCTGTGCAGTAACCAGTACATCAGTCGCACTCACATCCTACCTGTAATTATAATGACACCCACCAGAAAGAAAGAGACGGACGTAATGCTTGTTCTCATATCTCAAATAAATGAGAGCAGACTTGCATCGAACGATGCGATTTTGAATCTTATGGGGCTACTGTTTCTGCAGAGATTAATTAATCGTAGCAATGATATACTACCAGTAAATACACTCGCACGTCTGCAGCAGTACAACCATCAATTCGACTAACAGACAGATTTATCGATTAGCATGGAGCTGACTACGTAGAAGGCAACGTTTTAAACAAATGTGCACACAAGCAAAGCAATAAATTAGATCTTCTGGGTACTGTTGCCATGTCAAAACTATGCTCTGCAAACACCACACGCCATATACTGACAAGCAGTTTCCTGATATTGCTTAAAACATCAGTTTCATCAGAGTTTCCGGCGTCCAAATGTCATTTTCTTTTTCTCTTCACCAGGTAGCCGTCGAAGATTGCATTTTTCCGACGTTTATTATTAGGTTTTTTTGTATTTTAATTTTTTTCATGCGAGTGAGGATCTGGCCCAAAATAATACATGAAATATCTGAAGATAAGGTAAGTCAAGTAAAAGCTAGTAGTACACTTCCACAGAAATTTAGTACAAATAAGGGTCTCTTAAAAGACTGCCCCATGTTACCAATATGATTTAAAATCCATATAGATACAACTCTTTAGATATGTTCTCGTGAATGCATTGGGATGGGGCTAGAAATGAAAGACGGTGCTTATTTACGTCACCTACTTTTTGGTGATGTTGAAGTAGTTTAGCACAAGGCGGGGAGGATACAAAATACATATGTAACTATTAGCAATTGAATACAGAAACTGGGAAATGATGATCAATTATCAGGAAACAGAATACCTCTCTAATGATACAGATGACTTATACATGGACGGAAAGATAATTAAGAGGGTCAATATTTTCTGTTACTGGGGATCCATTTTAGAGCTGGAGGGAAAATCAGAGGTAGAAACTAACGAAAGAATTGGCATTGGAAGGAAGGTCATTAGGATGCTCAACTCAATCCTATGAAGCAGAAATATAATACACAGAAATAAAAAAATCATATACAAATCGATAATAGAGAGCATAGTTTTGTATGGAGTGGAGACTTGGCCTATTAATATGAAACTAAGAAAACATCAAGTAGTTGAAGTGAACTTCTGGGTAAGATCAGCAAGAATTTATAGAAATGGTAAAATAAGAAACGACGAAATAATAAAGAGAATGGAAGTAAGAGAACATATAGATGGTGCGAGAGACAGAAGAAACTTACAGTGGTATGGGCATGTTAGAAGAATGGAGGAAGCCAGAATACCAAAAATGATCATGGATTGGGAACCGGAAGGACAGAAGAGAAGAGCTCACCCTATGACCACCTGGCTTCAAAATGACGATTAGCTATGAGAAGACTTGGCGCAGAGGAAGAAGATATACAAGATCGAAACATTGGGAGGGACATCCTGACGAGATAAACTAAGATCTTATGTAACGAATCTAATAATTTTTGGGTGTTTGTTATGTTGGAGAAAAATTATGAACAAAGGAAAAAATGTACATGAAAAATCATCTGAAGACGATATGGAGTAATACATTCGTTCACCTGAACTTTAATGGAAATTACTCGTAAAAGTTTGCCGAGGGCCTCCAAGCTACAGCGATCGACTACAACGAAAGATCAGCAGTAGTCTCACAGCATCCTATCGCTGCATCCTGTGACGTCAGCAAAATAGGACGCAACGAAAAGGACATCAGTGGACAAGGAAAAAATGTCAACAACATAAGTCTGGTTACAGAACCTGTTCAAAGGTCAGTAACAGAAAATGCAATTAATTACCATAGCGAATGTGACAGTTAAATTATTAATGCCCGACGGACGTTTGGATGAAATAGGAAACTATAAAATAAAATAATTTCCCAATGAATAGTTCTACGGTACAATCATAGTAGCTATGACCAGTTTCTTTTGTTTCTTAATATATGGCCGAAGTAAAGTTTCTCGCAGTCCACAACAATACATCTCAAGTGTATATAATTATATACTCATTTTTACAATTACGTTTTTACACACATACCTCAACACTTCTCTCTTTTAACGAACACACACACAACATATCTACGCTTTACAGGTACTGATTTTAATTTCTGGCTTGGACAATGTTCTCAGTGAAGGTCGATGTCCCAGTCACCCAGTTCCGACCAATGTTTTTGGGAGGTTTCGCTAGGGTGTAACGTGAATGCCCCAACTGGTAGGGCCCTACCTTTTGTTCCTCATTAGGATACCTCATCTGCACTACTGTCAGCTTGTCTGATAATTGTCTGAATAAAGCCGTAAGCCATGAAATGCTCCAGATCTCGAATAGCCCGCTCCACTCCATTAAGAGGAGAATGAAAAGAAAATGGCTCTGAGCACTATGGGACTTATCAGCTGTGGTCATCAGTCCCCTAGAACTTAGAACTACTTAAACCTAACTAACCTAAGGACATCACACACATCCATGCCCGAGGCAGGATTCGAACCGGCGACCGTAGCAGTCGCACGGTTCCGGACTGCGCGCCTAGAACCGCGAGACCACAATGAAAAGAAAAATCGTGTTTTGTTTCGCAGTGGTGGAGTAATATTGTCCGAAAATGGTTTTTAAGCGGCTGTGCTTTCTTATTCTGAGTCCGTCTAGTATATCAAAACTGGCGTAAAGAGTAAACCCGAATAGCCTGCCGCGGTGGCCGAGCGGTTCTAGGCGCTTCAATCCGGAACCGCGCGTCTGCTATGGTTACAGTTTCGAATCCTGCATCGGGCATGGATGTGTGTGATGTCCTTATGTTAGTTTGAGTAGTTCTAAGTTCTAGGGACTGATGACCTCAGATGTTAAGTCCCATAGTGCTCGGAGCCATTTTGTAAACCCGAATAACTACCACATTTAGTTATCAGGATGTCTTCATACAATCATCTCCAGACACAACAGTCTCAATTTTAAATTTCCTGCGTATATTACTAAACGTTTAAATTATACCATAAGTTTATTCAATGTGGTTACGGTAAATTTGAATGAATGACCGTATGTATTGTGCAGGTATGCACTGTGAGCGTGAAGAGTGGGCATAATTCAAGTCATCATTTATTCATAAACATACAGTTATCTATTGCAATTTCTGGTAACAATATTTTAAAAACCGTCTATCTCAAACAGCAAAGTTTGATAGCCGTGTGTAGGTCATCACATTTCTCCTGGCGAATCCCTTAAGAGATTTACAAATTAGTTCACGATCTCTTTGAAATCCACTCATCGACACACATGACTCTGAAAATATACATAGCGAACACGTATTACATGTCTTCAGATAAACTGAAACCTTCAAATCGTTTTAGCGCAACTAGCACACTAAAAATCGACACACGTAAATGGTAGCAATCAGACCTTATAGCTCTCGCTTGTATTCCACCAGCTGCTACACTGTCTTGGAGCTACGAGCGCAGTAAATGTTTACAAGACATCAGACATCATAAATTAACCTTCAGTCAAACACAACTTTGTCTTACATCACTTACAAAACACAGTTATCAATGAACTAAATAAGTAAAGCCAAGCAATACTAATTTTAAACTGATAACGTACGAGAAAGAAAATCTGCATCCAAACCAACCGCGCACTTACACCAGAGACTAAGATACTAATGCATTCAGTTTAACAAAATACGAGCCCATGCTGGGAAACGTTAAAACGGACCAAACCCTGACACCAACCCGACGAAAGAGACACGTGTGAAAAGGACAACGTTGTAAAAACCACAATAACAACGTCGCTCATACGCAGATCAACCAGAATGTCTGACAAACAACGTCGTGGAAGTACTAATTAACGTCGCTGTCTGACAAACAACATCGCTCAGACACTGAAGAACTTCACTGAACGTACTCGTCACGTTGTTGTACCCGCCCACAGCAGTATAGAGGAAAACAGACTAAATAGTGTCTAACATAACAGGACGTACGTTGGCCCAACGGCGACACAATACCATTACATGAACACATCCAAAATCATATTATTTATAAGAATTACTGATAGTGTGTGTTGTAATAGATGTTGCCCACTTCTTATGTACTGGGTGCGTTCTCGTATATCAGATGTAGTGGAAAGTGTAAATGCGAATAATATCGTAGTTCTACTATCATCAGAAGCATTTACGCACCGCCAACTCCAGACACAACAGTTTCATTTTTCAGTTTAGAAACATACTTGTTATGGATGTCACCATGTGATTAAATTCTAACAGAAATTTATCCATGGTATCTGTGGGCGTGTTTGAGTAAATGGACGACAGCATTGCATGTAAAGGATATGCGTCAAAATAGAGACACTGCTATAACAGACAGTTAGTATCTTACCCATGCTGGTCTTCCACGTCCTTTTGTGTGTAGAAGAGTAATAAAATTTGGTCAGCCTTAGGTTGAACACTAAGAAGATTGATAAGAAGCAGTTTACCTGTATAAAGATAGCAGTTTACTGTAGAAGTAGTTTCTTCGCGGGAAGAAGTCAGCAGTGGATTTCACGAAAGGGTATATATGGAGCAGATATATCTGAAACGGTTACAAGTTTCTGTGATTGAGATACAATGCAATACAATAAAATCTTGTAAACCATTAAACCCTAAGAACGAAAATGAAGAAATGGTAATTGTTATCCGGGTAACAGTAGAGAATTGTTATCACTTGGTTATCAAAGATATTATTAATCTAAAGCCAGGACATAGACACCATCAAAGGACGAAAAATCAGCCGAAATTTAGCGTCATTTCATGTTGGGAGATTGCGTCATAAGCACTGGCAAGATTACTGTATAAGAGAGATTAGCGCAAGTGAAACCTGGGTAGGAAAAGTGGGAGCATTCGAAATAGAATACCAAGATAAAGAGATGAAATGAATGGGTCGGGCGGAAAAAAGAAGTTTAAAACAAGATTCGATGAAAGTAATAATAAAATAACGATTTGCCGGTGATAAGCACTTTAAGAGAGCAATACTCACTAATAAGTATCACTAAAAGTACGAATATATTGCATTTGGAAAGCAATGGTTGCTTATCATCAAATTTAGGAGCAATAGAAATATTTGTGGTTCCAGACATGAACGAATCAACGTGTTAACCGAAGAGACATACGTTTATGAAGTTCCAACATACTGATGGAGAATAGGCCAGCAACTAGCGCTGTTAAATCCTTTTTTTTTTCTTCAGTATCCGTCACAATAACAGTCGTTTCTTTGTGGTTACTAACTTCGGACCTTCACGTCCATATTGAAATCATTACTTACAAAAGGTTTGGGGTACTTACCAAAGGTGAAACTACAATTTACTTCCATAACTGTAGGTATATGGTGATTGTCACATAAACCATTACAAAATTTGTTATCTGTGCAGTACGTGTTTTTACGTACCTTAGATGTAATTGTAATCATACTGTTCCCAACAATGTACATGTGAGTAACCATATATTGATTAATTCCTTACCAGTAACTATTATATAGATACAAAATGATAAACTACTATCAGCATATAATGTGATTTCTTTCCGGAAGGTGTTGATAACTTTCTCTTTCTAACATCAATGGAGGAGGTGGCAACTAAGCGATTTTTCAGGTTGCATGGAGGAAACGTATCATCAAACTCACGGAAAAACATCGTCCACACAATTCCGAATATACCAGGGGCACGTAAGTATCAGAACTACCGCACAGTCAACTTAATTAACTCAGGATCTAAGAAGCTGACTAGAATAATATACAGAGGAATGGATAAGAAAAATAGGAATCACTTAGGAGACGGTTATTCGTAACTTGAGGAATGGCAATGGCACAAGAGACGGTTTTCATGTTGCGCTTGATAATTTAAGCACGACCCAAGGAGCATCAAGGCGCCTTCGTCGAACTTGTCTACCTAGAGAAAGCGTTCAGGAGCGAAAATGGAGCAAGGTATTCGAAATTTGTAGGGAAATGGAACACCACGAACAAAGTGATTGGATTACAAGAAAAAACGTATAGCTTCTAAAATTCCTGACGCCATTTCTGACCTCAGTGAAAGACAGACAGAATTAAAGATCACTGAGTGGAATGAACAGTCCGCAGTCTGAGCACGGAACATGAACTGAGGATAAACCGGAGAAAGTGAAAGTAATAAGGAATAACGGAACAGCATGTTTGTGAAAAATTCACCATTAAAGATGGATACCGCGAAATGGGAGAAGTGAAGAAAATCTACTACCTTGCCAGGAATGTGAACTATGACGGGCGAAGCAATGGCCATTCGTGGCCAAATGAATTCTGCCAGAATCGAACATTGGCTATAATGTGATGAAGTTGTTTCGAGAAATGTACATGTGGAACGTAGTGTTGTATGGAAATTAATTGCGGATGCTGGCACAACTGGAAAAAAAGAGGACCAACGTATATGACTTGTGGTGCAATAGAAGGATGTTGAAAACTTATTAGATTAGTATGAACAGAACGGGGGCGTTCTCTACAGAATGAACGAGTAAAAGAAAATATATGGAAAATATCGACAAGTATAAAGAAGACTATAATACGACAATTGTTGAGCCATCAAATTATAATTCAGTGGTACTAGGAGGTGCGTAAAATAAAAACTTTAGGGGAAGCCAGAGTAGTCTGAAAAATAATTGAAGACGTTGAGTACAAGTGCCAATTTGACATGATGTGTATGACACAGGAGAGAATTTCTTTCCGGGCCTTATCAAACCATTGAAATGACACATGCTCCCCTGCCCCAAACTCAAAAATTAGTGGAGTTCCGAGCTGATCATTCATAAATCAACAGGAGCGCACAGTGAACCCCATCATTGCACAATACGAGGCAAGAAGTTCATACCCAATTTCTTATTTTTATAACTCACGCAGTTCCTAGGCACCACTAGAAGAATAGGACACTAAGTTTTAAGACTACAGCAACAAAATATTTGTATTATAATCAATGGCAAGATGACCAAAATTGATCATCAAAAAATGTTTAGGAGATAAAGCAAGAAGGACTTATACAATTGAACAGAGTCAAGAATGTAATTAGAACTTATGTACTAAGTTATTTCAACATCTCATCTAATATGCCCCACGCCTCCACGTTAACGCGCATGTATAAAAGACATCCAGTATCTGATCTCAACCATGAGTCAGATTCCACTATTATATCCAAACAAATGATATTTGTTAACCAGAAACGGTTCACTGAAACTGCAATATTATTGTAAATGTCACTTGTTACGAAAGCACTGTCTGTTAATGCGGCTCAAAAATGCGAAACATTTTGTAAAAAGAAACGTTAGTTCTATAACAACGTGGAAACAAAAATCACTAAGAAGAACTATCTGCCTGATTTCTTCAATTCCGATTATCTGCACATTTATTACAACTAGCTTGCGCGAAAATAAGTAACGACAGTGGAACACCAGACTGGACTGATGACTTTCATAGGACACAAACGCAATTGTCTCTAGCAATTACTCATATACACAAAATTCGGTCCTGTAGCGAGTTTTCCAGATAAAACGTTTAATTCACTGTGCATTTTCATCTGTTGTTTAATGGATTTTTGCGCTGCACTGCCATTAACTATATAATTGCAACTGTTTTCGTTGCCTTATTCGCAGTGGTCAAAATTAGAGGCGATGGGATATCCAGAGTCGCATTATGATGTCATTTTATATGTAGCTGATAGGTGAGGCACACTACAAGCACAGAAAATCAACACAAAACAGACTGACAAATGCACAACGTACTCATTAATTATTTCTGTTTCAAGTTGTACACGAAACCCCCATGGTTGCAACAGAATAATGGTAAAACACATGGTAATTAGATGACGGACGTTATTCGTATTGAAACAATAAACGGCACTAGCAGAGTTACACGTATGTTAATTTTACACAGAAAGAACGAAACTGAAGGAGAGAGTAGGGGTGGGTGGCAAAACCCCGGGGGGGGGGGGGGGAGGGGAGGGAAAGGGAAGGGAGAGAAGGGAAAGACGTATCTCTGGAGGAAAAGCACTGGAAGAGGAAGGGGGGGATCAAATCTGGTAGGAGGGGTAGATGGAGGGGACGAGGGCATCTTCCAGGAGGGGGAGTGGGCGGAAGCCATCTTGGGCTAGGGTATGGAGGGTGGTAAGATGGAGAGCTGCTGGGATGCAGGAGCACAAGTGCTGCGGTGGATTGGTGTGGGAGAGGATGGGAGAGACAAGCGGGTGAGGGGGATCAACTTTACAGGAGGTGTAAAGGTTCTGTATCCGATCAAGGAAGAGGAAGGGGTGTGGGAAAGGAATTAAATCGTAGAGGAGCCACATGGGGGATGGAAGGCAGAGACGATAGGCGATGTGGAGCACATGGATTTCCAGGATTTGAAGGGACTTGTAGTCGGTAGGAGGGGCAGAGATCCAGGCAGGATGGGCATAACAGAGGATGGCACAGATGACGGATTTATAAGTGTGGAGGACAGAGGAGGGGTCCAAACCCCATGTGCGGCCAGAGAGGAGTTTGAGGAGGTGGAGTCGGGAGCGAGCTTCGGCTTGGATTGTCCGGAGATGAGGGGTCCAGGAAAGGCGACGGTCAGGGGTGACACCAAGTTACTTGAGGGTGGGGGTAAGGTTGACAGGACGGCTGTAGATAGTCATATAAAAATCAAGGAGACGGAGGTAAGGGTTGATTTTGCCTACAGTGATTTCCTGAGTTTTCGAAGGATTGTTCTTGGGCAGCCACTAGTTGCACCAGGTGGTGAACCGGTCACGATGGAATTGGAGAAGGTGTGGGAGCGTTGCAGGGTGGGAGCGAGGGCAAGGAAGGCGATGTCATCGGCGTATTGGAGAAGTCGTATGAAGGGTGAAGGTGGTGGCATGTCCGCCGTATAAAGGAGGTGGAGAAGAGTTGAGTGGACGGAAACTTGGGGTTCACTGGCGGAGGAGTAGGGGGTGTAGGAATTTGTGCTATGGATGGTGACATACGAAGAACGATGAGAAAGGAAGGAGGAGATCAGACGGACATAGTTATTAGGGAGGGCGAAGGTTTGGTGCTTGAAGAGGAGACCGCAATGCCTTACACGGTCGTAAGCACGTTCGAGGTCGCGAGAAAGGAAGATGGCGGAGCGACAGGAATTGAGTTGTTGAGTTGTTCGGAGAGGAGGTGAATGAGGTGAATGAGAAGATCATCTGTGGAGAAGGATGGTCGAAAGCCACACTGGGTAGAGGGAAGGAGGCGGTGCAGGTGGAGGTGCTGGAGGATGCGTCGGGTGAGGATGGATTCCAGGACACTGCTGAAGACCGAGGTGAGGCTGATGGGACGGCAGGAACGAAGACGCTCTCCGCTCCGTCTTATATAGTGCGCTGATGCTACTGCCGATCATGCGCTGAAGTCGCGGAGACAGAGGACCACACCACCCAGCGGCAGCGCCCTCGCTTGTGGAACTGCAAGACTCAGCTGCGGTCGGTATTGTCGCAGGCCGCAGCTATCGAAGTCTCTGGCGTCTCATCTCGAGCAAATTTCGGAGATGACAGGATTCCACCCGTTATTCAATTTTTAACCACTGTCACGGTTCATTAGATTTTCCGCAATGCGTATTTCAATGGATTCTTTGATAATGGAGTCCGAAAAGGTTGTAGCTGTGGCTAAAATCTAAGTTTTGTCGTTCTCCATTGAATGTCCGATGGAAATACAGCTTACTGCAGACTTTCATGTGAAAGAGGGTTTTCGTCCAACTTCTAAGATTTCGGATCTGCTGGGATCGGTGATGGATGACTTGTTACTGCGGAAGGGGAGAATTTATAAAATATCATGTCAATCTGGTAAGGCCTATATAGGACAGACAAGACGTACAGTGGAAGATCGTTGCACGGAACATCAACGTTGCACTCGCCTACTTCATTGAATGAGATATTTCCAACGAAGATAAGAAAAGCTAGGGACTTGGTTGGCGCATTCTCTTCTTTATCAACTTCCCAGTTCTTGGCTTTGGTTGAGAAGGCCATGCTAATTTTCCGATTTTGGCCACAGCAACAACCTTTTGGGACTCCATTATCAAAGAATCCGTTGAAATACGCATTGCGCAAAATGTAATGAACCGTGACAGTGGTTACCATCTGAATAACGCGTGGAATCCCATCATCTCCAAAATTTGCTCCAGACGAAGACGCCAGGAGACTTCGATAGCTGCGGCCAGCTACAATGCCGACGATAGCTGAGTCTTGCTGTTGCACCTGCGAGGGCGCTGCCGCTGGGCTGTGTGGCCTTCTGTCTCCGTGACTTCAACGCATGCGCGGCGGTACCGTCAACGCACTATATAAGACGGAGCGGAGAACGTCTTCGTCAGTCCTCGTTCGGCTCATCTGAGGATGGCTAGCAGTTGTCCAGCCCAAATATCGTGGAATGAAGATTACGACGACCGTCTGATATCCTGAAATCTCTTTGGACAGTTGATTCACTGGGAAAATTTTCAATTTTACAACATTGATGCTCACTGGTGATATTTCTACGTCTCACAGAAAACTATAACTATAATCGTTTCTACAGCCACCGATATAATGAAAGTACTAAGTTACATTGATATCCAACTATGCCGTGCTTCACTCTTTTCTCAGGAGGTACATATCCACTGAGAGACTGGTAATGCTTATTTATTCTCGTATACTCCTTGACAGAATCAATGGCTTCAATTTTTGGAAATAATTTGCTTAAAAATCAGTGAGAATTAACGTTTGAATCAGGGCTGGAGGGATCCCAGTTTGCCCCACTGGTTGTTGTGACTGCGTGCGAAAACCAAGCATTCCGTGTACGAGGCACAATCTGGTTCATATTTCCGATTCTCGTGACATATTGACAATAGTCTTAACCGAGAACATTACAATCTTTCTCAGACACCGCCCTGTAAAACGTCGTATCTGGTGTAGAGATTCTGTGATTAGTAAGAGGATTGCGACGGTCGGCGGAATGGAATGGAGCTGCAGATGCTCGTGCTCTCTGGCTCTCGTCGTCTAACTCGCGGATGACGTCTAACCTTTTCTCCCGCCTGACACGTGTGCTTAACACTTGCTAAAGTGCATAAATAAAATACTGTCGATACTGCTGACCGACAAGAACAAATGTTAACCAGGGAACAGTCTAGCAGGCTGAAATCAAATGAGGAATCCAATGTGTGTGTTGAGTTCCTGAAAATTCACAAGTTTTTATCCATAACTGAATACAGTTCACTATTGACATCTTCCAGTTACGTAACGTTGTAATTATTGCTCGAGTGCCCCCATAGTGATACTGAACACGCTATAAATTTTAATAAAAGTTGTTGAACGCTGAAGAACATCGATTGACATTTAGTAAAGTGATCAGTTCCCTGTCCCGATGACCTAAAGTTCACTCGACACTAACGAGAACTCCTCAGTGTCGGATACCACAAAGTATTCAAAGTTCCGACTGATTTGAACACAGTTAAAGTCCAGTGACACTGTTTCAGAATCTCTCATCTAAATGTTGTGAAAAAATAAGAGTCCAGTCCGATCGTATCAGAATCTAAGTCCCGTTAATATCCCAAAACACAGTTCGGAATGCTCAAACATAGAGTTCCACGGTAACATTTCAGCGGCTAAGTGTGGCGGCACTCCAAAGGAAAAAGAGTCCGGCAGCTACGATTCTGCAGTAAAGTCCCGTTTGTTACAAAAACAACCACCAAAAGACACAACGCGTGAAAAACGCAAGTCCCTACTGGGTTCCACATCGAAAATATTCTAAGTCCGGATTCTTCGCGAAAAATTCAATCTTCCGTTTGCGCGCACACGTGAAATTCGGCTGAGTTCAACACTTCTGGAGTCGGAAAATTACCACGAGAGTTTTGCGTCGAGCAAAACAGGTCCGTCGTCGGCAAAGGCGCGCAGACCTCTGACTTGGAGCTTTCTATCAGCTCCGCTTAAAGACCCTCGATCCGAAATTCCCCAACCCACGTCACGTAACTGCTTTCCACTGATCACCACTTCTTTGCATAACTTTGACATAGATTAGCAACATTAACTCTATTAGTATCACTATGCGCGAGGTCAAATTCTCATCAAAAACATACATTACACAAATTTGTAGTAGTAATGGTTTGCCCAGAATTTTGTTTTAATGTTTTCCAGACATATTTGGTGAGTGCGAAAATAGTTTTTGTCCGTCTGTGCCACTGAATAACATTACAGTTCTTTATAAGACACAACTTTCCATGCTGATTTGAAGGGCTCTTGCCGGCCGCGGTGGTCTCGCGGTTCTAGGCGCGCAGTCCGGAACCGCGCGACTGCTACTGTCGCAGGTTCGAATCCTGCCTCGGGCATGGATGTGTGTGATGTCCTTAGGTTAGTTAGGTTTAAGTAGTTCTAAGTTCTAGGGGACTGATGACCACAGCTGTTGAGTCCCATAGTGCTCAGAGCCATTTGAAGGGCTCTTTTTGATGTGCTAATCAGAATTTCTGTATAAAAAAATGTATATGGATAAAATTATGCCATAACTATTAATAAACAAAGACGACCGATCATAATAATAACGAATATCACAAACTAAACACGCTGAAACGTGTATAGCACCACCCGCTTTCATACAATGCCTTGCTGCTCGTGTATCTGTCTTGTCTTATTTGTTTTAATTAAATATTTCCACCAAATTCATAGAATTGGTGTTTTATCAGTGAAATATTAGTGCCGCAAAGTGTACAAGTATGTCGGTTGTTGCGTTCCTACGAGGCCCTCAAAATGAGCGCTTGCTCTGCTCCGTACCTGCACTGGTTCAGAAGTTAAAACTTACTCGATAAATTGCACATGTTGCAGATTTGCGTATTCAGTATCTTTCGATGTGTCACCAGCTGGGTTAATTTGTCTCCTTCACTTTCAACATCGCACTTTGTTGTACTAATTTTGCGTCTGCGTGTGATCAACGCGAACGTGGATAAAGTCTTGTCCTAAAGCTGTGCGCTGGAATGGGGTGAACCCTGGTGACGTGACGTAATCGCCAGCCGCTTGAAACTGACAGGTCCACTGGAGCGATCTGCTGCTGACACTCGCTCGCCGCCGTCTTCTCCCACCGCTCTTCAACAGCCGCCGTAGGCGCCCTTTAAGCGCAACCCGCGATCAAACTTCTTCCAAATGACAACAAATAACTGTGGTGTCACAGGACGGACCTGAGGCTCGCAGTTACACTCCAGCGGTGTAATCCACGACTTCTGCTTACGTACTTGGTTTACTGTTTCCTCAGGCCCTTACATTTCACTTGCTCACTGTATCGCATGAACCCGAAATAGTTCTTTGAGAGCAGTGAGAACATGTATAATGCAGCTGCGAACATTTCGTGAAATAAACGGTATGATTGTCACACTACTACACTACCATGGACATGTGCTCTGGAGGCTCGCAGGTATTACTGAGACACTAACTGTAAATCAGGAATGGGCTTCCCACGGGAAATATCAAATTAATTTTCCTGTAAGATTAAATTTTAATTCCAGAGTATGCAGAAGAAAACATTTAATCTGGAAATGGATTTATATTCTCATCACGCTTTTATTCCTCGTTATCACCCCAAAAAGAGGATGGCTGAAGCTGAACGTTTCATCTTTGTCATGGGCAGCAGAGGCACAAGGTAAGGAGCAGGGCATTTGGCGTATACCTTTGGCATAAACCATACCAGAAATGTCAGCAAGTCAGTTAAAGGAAGCATCAAAATTAACTGTGCCTTCAAAATCCGAGATTAGTATCATAATCACTGTACCATCCCGCTTAGTAAAACACAAGGAAGCGCATAAAAACTATTTCCTATCCTGCTAGAAATTCCATAAAAATTTAATGTAGCTCATTTAAATTTTGTGATGCATCCCTGGAAATAAATGTGCGCAAACTTCAATAGAATGCAATGATATGTGATGATGTATAGAAAAAATTTCAAAGGAATGAGCGCTTATCTGAAACTTCTTGGCAGTTGAAATATATGTTTCAGACCGGAAAACTTAACAGGAATGTTTGACTTTCGTTGGAAAATACTGTAGTTACTGAACTGCCCAGGCAAGACTCACGATGCGCTCTCATTTTTAGTTCCACAAGTACTCATCTCCTACTTCACACAAGTCCTCCAGCATATGTTTTGGGGGACTAGCGCTCCTGGAACAAAGGTCGTTACACAAAACTTGCATTTCTTGTTAACATGAGAAGGTTGCCATTTGGTGTAAGGTAACCAGATGGAGACATATGTGTTAAAGGAAAGTAAATGAATATAATTTAAAACTGAAATAAACATACACAGAAAATATTAATAATTATATGAGTTATTTGTTTTCTGATGAATTTTTCCTGCCGATCGCAATTTGTTTCTGTTCACTTTCGATATGTATCTTCAATTTGGAACCAATTTTTCGCGTGACTACGCCTTCATTAAACAACACATTTATTGTTGAATGTGATTGCTTTTTTAAATTTCAAATAAATACTCATTACGCTGGATGAACTTCATGTCGGTTGTTTCAGATTCCGCCTATAGGTGGCTGACTTTCAAATGAACACAATTTGATATTCTTGGATTGATGCAAAAACGGCACATGTACATGGTTAGATAGCTTGACAGTAAATCTGCCGACTCATCTTCTGTATATTATGAACATGGCCGTACAGAACGAACAGTCAGAAGGTTCATAGGAATATTTTAGAACACCTCAGACCGAAAACTTTCTACCCCCTTACTATTACGGTATATTGATAATTTTTACTTATGGACCGTCTGACAGCAACTGAATAAAACACAATTTTAGTTTCTACCTCCTTTTAAACGAAAACTTTGTGTATAACGAAAAAGACGTTAGTGAAGTGCTATGATATTATTCGCCTTTTTTGTGTAAAATTTTGACCCGAGAATAAATACTGATGCGATTCGATTTCTTTATTTTGTCTGATGTATTAAGAAGTTGGGGGAACTGTCGCAGTGAAATGAAGAATACAAATAAGGCTTAATAGATATTTTAAATGAGTACAACATGAACTGAGAAATGTTGCTGCTAATGACTTCCTTGCTGAAGGCCAACGCAATGATCAGTTTGTGCGATTACCAACTGAAAATTGAAATAAGAATATAAGACCACTTCTGAACATCTCATTAAAGCAGTATACAGCCTGTAAATTTCTGTGGGGTGAAACTGAATCAAGAAAATCTATAAATGATTTTTGTTGCTCTTCAGTAACCCAAAAAGAAATGGTAATAACCAGATTGCAGTCGCCCTTCAACAGATCAGTAGGAGAACAAATCAGCTAACACTAAAATCAGTATAAAAGAAAAACTCAATCAGCAACTACCCAAATACTGTTAGAATAAGTGAGAGGTTAGCGTGTGCCATGGTCTACACCAGCAGACCAACACATACTTTATAGATATTTATCCTAGATTATGTCCCTTTCAATAACGAATCGATGCTGTTGATACACAAAAGACAAAGTATATTGATGACACTAAAAACTCACCAACGAAATATTGCTCCAAGTTGTACTGGGTAGCAACGGTCTCATAATAAATTCAAATGCGTTGCTCCATGAAAATGGCCATCGCAGCAGAATATCATACGAATCATCTTACAAGTGCAGGCAGTATCCTCATGATGCGTGCACCACAGAACATAGTGCCCTAACAGCGAGTGAGGAACATTAAAATAATACCTTAGTCCTTGCTGTGCAGCCAAGCACACTTCTGGTTTGGCCTGATTGTTTTTAACACGGTTAACTTTCCAAATTATAGTGCATAGCAAATTACAACAGAAATTTAACATTCACCAGTATGAAACAAACTTTGCCTTTCGGCATATCTACAGTTTATTCCGTCATGTGACTGAAATCTACACATACTTAGCAGGAAATTGTTGTGGCTTCCGTTTCTACTTCTTATTCTCTTTGTTTCCGTTTTTCTTCTTAGTCTTCTGCGTCTTATTTGTGGTGGTCAGATAATTGTGTTCAGCCTGTTATCAAATAATTCTGCATAGTCATCATGGAATTTTTCTGTTTGATGTTCTATCAGTGAATAACACGACAGTAGTGTCTTGACGTCATCCGAAAATTCACTCTGTAGCACCTGCAAAATTACAGATGGTGGTAAATGGAAGTGTATAGATTTACCTTTACTAGGCTACTAAGAACTCTAGTGTGCTTTAGCAGACAAGAAACAGGGTGTAGAGTGTCTTTTCACTTCGTTAATGAGATGTGACGACCTGCATAGAAATAATCTGGAAGACGTTACTTAATGCATGGCATTCAACATGTTCAGATATGTAGTAACCATTATTTCATCGCAGAAATAATGAAAGTAAAAATTTTACAACAGAGGTACAGATTTTGAATAAGTCTTCAGGGATTCATTCACGGAGAGGTAGTCTGCACCACCTCAAACAATTATCTCATAAACCGCTGTTTAACAATACGGGCGACAGAATAAAATTTTTCTGTGCAGCATAGCTGATCCACTATCAATCAATTTAATTTATCTATCACGCAAATAAAAGTGATTAAATTAATTGCAGTTTTCCTTTGTCGCTACACTTCTTAAGCTTGATTTACAATCATGCACCACCAGCGTGTTTGTCAGAGTGAGTCTGCAAATATCATGCAGATGAAGGGCCACGATATATAGATATAGACGACACTTGGTTATAATGATGCATTATTGTGGATGGTCATGCATTATTATTTCCCTGTATCATTCATGGCTATTTTTTTATTTGACTAAAACATCTTATGACTTTGCTGTAGCTTGTTTGGCAGTTATCTACAGTTTTGCTGTAACATAAAGCAGCTTGTTAGAATTTTGCTGTAGCATGGACCAATATGTTATAATTTTTCTGTAGCATGTATGTGAATTTGTTAGATTTTTTTAACAAAGGGACAATTTGTTTCATTTTCACTGTGACACAGAGGGCAATCCACTGTAACAAGGCGATGTATGGAGGTGTGAAGTCACACGTCGTCTCTACCGTGCGACAGCGTAATGTTATTATGTCAAACATTTCGTACTGTAATATAAAGTTAATACAATTGGACGGGGCCACTATAATTGGATGGTTTTGAAAAGTAGTCGAAAGCTTAGTAACAGTTTGTTCTTACCAGTACTAATATGAATTGCTATAGTTTATTATGTTGTTTCATCAAAGTTGCAGATGCAGTGGTGTCCAAAATTAAAGCGACAATTGGATATTTTTCAAGGTTGCAAGCAGGCGATAGTAAAGCAGAAATAATGTAAAGAACACAGAACATAAACAAGTGCGACATGCCCTTCTTTTTCCAAACTAATCTATTGGCACACACTTTCTGACAACTGGCTAATACTCTCAGTACGGGGTGTGACAACCTCTGGCAGTAATACAGGCCTAACAACGATGGGTCATGCTGTGAACGATGCCATCAATCTCGTGTTCATGCAGTAACGCCCATTCTTCCTGCAGAACTGTTCGCAAGTCTTAGTTTGGTTGATGGATGCTGGTGTGATCCAACCTGTGTTCCTACTGCATTAGAGACATTGTCTATTGGATTAAAATCAGGCCACAGCCATGGGTACAATGTCGTCCATTTCCAAGAAAACATCAACCACCCGTGCACGTTCAGGTCGAGCATTATCATCCATCACTAGGATGTTTAGGCCTACAGTACCTCACAAAAACCACACTTGAGGTCCCAAGATCTCATCATGATACCTGACAGCAGCTACACCTTGCCGATTCAACTGTACATGAGGAGGTGATCGAGTGGTCAACATAATGCCTGCCCACACCATTAGGGATCTTCCTCAATATCAGTCTTTGGCCACAATGTTGTCGTCGTATTCCACATTCCATCCAGATGCAAATCCGGCGAGTATCACACTCCAGAACAAATCGGGAACCATCTGAGAAGAGGACATTGGCCCACCGTTCGACTGTCCTGGTGGCATGTTGACAACTCGACTATGCACCTTCCCTTCTGTGAAGATCTGTCACAGGTACACACACAGCAAATCTCCAACAATGGAAGCCACTTGCCGAATCCTTCTGTGCACCGTTTGCCACGATATAACACATAAAGTTTCGAACATGGCTGCGTTGTCAGCGACTGGCTACAAAGTAAAATTAAAGCAATAACAGCCTTCTTTTGCAAAAATGAAGTCTTTTGACCGAGGTTTCGGCAGCTACTAAGAGTGCTTTCATCAGAAGTAAAACATTCAAACTGGCATGCCACGTATAAAATAAATATCAAGCGATAATGCTTTAGTCACAAAATATTAAAATACACTCCTGGAAATGGAAAAAAGAACACATTGACACCGGTGTGTCAGACCCACCATACTTGCTCCGGACACTGCGAGAGGGCTGTACAAGCAATGATCACACGCACGGCACAGCGGACACACCAGGAACCGCGGTGTTGGCCGTCGAATGGCGCTAGCTGCGCAGCATTTGTGCACCGCCGCCGTCAGTGTCAGCCAGTTTGCCGTGGCATACGGAGCTCCATCGCAGTCTTTAACACTGGTAGCATGCCGCGACAGCGTGGATGTGAACCGTATGTGCAGTTGACGGACTTTGAGCGAGGGCGTATAGTGGGCATGCGGGAGGCCGGGTGGACGTACCGCCGAATTGCTCAACACGTGGGGCGTGAGGTCTCCACAGTACATCGATGTTGTCGCCAGTGGTCGGCGGAAGGTGCACGTGACCGTCGACCTGGGACAGGACCGCAGCGACGCACGGATGCACGCCAAGACCGTAGGATCCTACGCAGTGCCGTGGGGGACCGCACCGCCACTTCCCAGCAAATTAGGGACACTGTTGCTCCCGGGGTATCGGCGAGGACCATTCGCAACCGTCTCCATGAAGCTGGGCTACGGTCCCGCACACTTTTAGGCCGTCTTCCGCTCACGCCCCAACATCGTGCAGCCCGCCTCCAGTGGTGTCGCGACAGGCGTGAATGGAGGGACGAATGGAGACGTGTCGTCTTCAGCGATGAGAGTCGCTTCTGCCTTGGTGCCAATGTTGGTCGTATGCGTGTTTGGCGCCGTGCAGGTGAGCGCCACAAGCAGGACTGCATACGACCGAGGCACACAGGGCCAACACCCGGCATCATGGTGTGGGGAGCGATCTCCTACACTGGCCGTACACCACTGGTGATCGTCGATGGGACACTGAATAGTACACGGTACATCCAAACCGTCATCGAACCCATCGTTCTACCATTCCTAGACCGGCAACGGAACTTGCTGTTCCAACAGGACAATGCACGTCCGCATGTATCCCGTGCCACCCAACGTGCTCTAGAAGGTGTAAGTCAACTACCCTGACCAGCACGATCTCCGGATCTGTCCCCCATTGAGCATGTTTGGGACAGGATGAAGCGCCGTCTCAAGCGGTCTGCACGTCCAGCACGAACGCTGGTCCAACTGAGGCGCCAGGTGGAAATGGCATGGCAAGCCGTTCCACAGGACTACATCCAGCATCTCTACGATCGTCTCCATGGGAGAATAGCAGCCTGCATTGCTGCGAAAGGTGGATATACACTGTACTAGTGCCGACATTGTGCATGCTCTGTTGCCTGTGTCTATGTGCCTGTGGTTCTGTCAGTGTGATCATGTGATGTATCTGACCCCAGGAATGTGTCAATAAAGTTTCCCCTTCCTGGGACAATGAATTCACGGTGTTCTTATTTCAATTTCCAGGAGTGTAGAAAACATGGGAGGCATCAGAGTCTGATGCTGGGCCGTGTACAGTTGTAGTGATATGCGACCACTGATACACCTAGAAACGACTCTGACGATCACCTGCATCCATCCATGTCCAGGGTGCGTTCCGACGGATTTGGGCAATTCTAACAGGAGAATGCGACACCTCACACGTCCAGAATTGCTATAGAGTGGCTCCAGGAATACTCGTCTGAATTCAAACACTTGCGCGGGCCACCAAACTCTCCAGACATTAACATTATTGAGCATATCTGGGATGCCTGATGGGATATCTCTGATCAGAAGAGTTCTCCTCCCGCCGTACTCTTACGAGTTTATGGACAGCACTGCAGTTCCCTCCAGCATTACTTCAGGCATTTTTCAAGTCCATGCCACTTCGTGTTGCGGTGCACTCCTGCGTACTCGTGGGGGCCCAATACGATATTAGGCAGGTGTACCAGTTTCTTTGGCTTTTCAATGTAAGTCATCTATAAGCTGCCTCTTGAAAGAACCAACATTTCGGCTACCTTGTATAACGGTACTTTGCGGGCAGGCGTGTCAATTAGCATCATATTAATTAAAATCGGGCCGGCCGCTGGTGGCCGAGCGGTTCTGGCGCTACAGTCTGGAACCGCGCGACTGCTACGGTCGCAGGTTCGAATCCTGCCTCGGGCATGGATGTGTGTGTTGTTCTTAGGTTAGTTAGGTTTAACTAGTTCTAAGTTCTAGGGGACTTATGACCTCAGCAGTTGAGTCCCATAGTGCTCAGAGCCATTTGAACCATTTGAATTAAAATCGGGGACGAATTAAAGGGGGGAAGTAATACGAAACTTTAATAACTGCACTGTATTACTAAGATGCATTATAATGAAAAGTAATAAAAAGAAAAGTGGCAAAGACCAAGTGGGACAGAAAGATATAGGGGCGCGTTTGTTTTTTAATATAATTGAAAGAACATGTAACACATTATTGAGCTCTCTACCTTCAGTTATCGCGATCGGGGTAGTCGATGAGAAAGTGGTACGCGACTGCGAAATTCGTTAAGGAGATTATTTAAAGACTCTTCAAGCACGTTTAAAATACATTGCGTGTGACGAAGTGATCAGAGACGTTTATTGTCGGCTGAAGTGAAAATGAATCCGACAACATAATTCGAACTTAGTTTTAGCTGGGAAAAATACTCTCGGGAAACTATTATGGTTGTGGAACCCACGAAAGTTGTGCGCAACGGAAAGCTATAGTTTACATAATTCTGCATATTATAAAATGGTGAAACGCGTGTGCGCGGAACATTAATAGAATCTTATCCTTGGACAGTTGCGGGGGGTAACTGATACAAACAACGCGACAGCATAAAAAATAGTTCGCTTATTAACTACCAGATATTAATTAACGGGAACCTAAAATACTATAAAAAGAAGTATAGGATCATCACCTCCAATCCCGATTAATATTTCATATTTAATTAGTGAAAAGGGAAGTGTTAATAAACAAACTACATTTCAATTTTATCTACGATTTTGACTTCATTACGTAGTCTTGACTACATGATAAACAATAACTGTGGAAGTTGTATGCACGTATCGTCATAATATTTAGCCAACCAATATTGTGGGACACCAAAAATGTAAATGGATGAAATGGTTCTTACAGCGGATGTATAATGTGTGAGTGCGACGAACTATATTGAGAAACTGAACATCCATTACGTACTTGCATGTTTATCTGCGAAAATTGTCCTTGTCGGTACATCAGCATAGAGTTCGAATACAATCGCTGGAACATTTCAAACCATTCAGATTAATAGAACATCTAAATACGCATAATGCTGGTAACAGCAGGATGTGTTCTTTCTCCTCACCCCCGTGGCAGTAATTGAATTAAGAGTCAGCCGGGAAATACATTTAAATCAACTGACGATCATTGAGCTAACGTCATGAATCTTTAAACGTCCGCTGCCATGCATGAAGGCGAGCGACACCACGAGTGCTAACGTCGATCAAGGGGTGTCGTTGTGATCGTATTGAATGACATTGAGCGGTTACACTTGGTTACGGAAGCAACGACAGTACGAGGTCGTACAATTCACTCAGCTCCAACATAATGCACTCATAGCTATACAAAACACATGGCCACTACTGGCACTTGAAACGTGTTAAGGACATGCCGCAAATAACATTCGTGGTCAAATAGAACTGTGAAAGCTTCTGGCTTGGCTGGCATCAGCATTTATCTCCAAGCATGCGCGGCGTTTCTATATTTTTGTCCGGCCCTTTTTTTGTTTCTGTTATTTTGTATGTCGTTATCCCTTTGATTAATTGGAAGCGATGTAGTCTGCAGTTGACAGGGATTCCTATGGTAGCTGTCCACACTATCGGTGGACGTGTACGGCGCACGGATTGATGTGTTGCGGAAGCAGAAAATGGTCCGTATTTGTGAGCACCACCTGGGCGTTGCTGCACGGCACTGAGAGACGCTGAGCTAGCAGTTGTGCCTTGGCGTTGACGGCCTCTCGCAACATTTTTTGTGTACCTCTTGCTTGGTAAAGAACAGTATAGAAAGAAAAATGAACAGGTAATCGTCAATAATGTACAATTGGACTGGAACCTCTTGCCCAAAAACAGTGCAGCCAAGAGGAATCACCAAGCTCGTGGAAATTATGTGCCCCATTATCAGAAATCACCATCCACCGAAGTGACTTAAGTACAGTCGAAGAGGACATTAACATTATATGATTACAGGAATACCATTACGGTACGACTAATTTTTACCTTCACATGAACTGAATCGCCGAAATCAGTGATCAGTCATTCAGAAGAACGAAAGTGATGAAAAAAATATGCTAGTGACGTGTTGTTGGTTCCTAAAACGACAGAATTCTGGAAAATCAAAGTTGCAAACAGATGTAGTTTGTTTATCACTGAACAATGGAACAACAGTCATTGTTGATGTTGGCGTGCATTCTTCTTAAAAAGAACGCAATGATTTCAAAATAAAGTTGTCTCCTGAAGCTGATACCGTTTAGGAGCCGCAGTAATTTAACACTACCAGCAGTTCTGAGGGGCCTCTATCTGACAGAAGAAAGAGCAGCAGATTCACTGTTCTGAGACGATGGACGGATCAAACGTAATTTGTGCTTGCTCTACATGATTGGAAGTCACTGTTAAATGATCCGCAATTAATCTCAGCGACGCGCTTTGCTTGTAGAAGAATGAAATCAATGGCGGAACACAAATTGCATTCGGCACATTGTGTCTGTTTACCATGATCCCTTGAGCTCGGATTTCAAGCTACCATGTCTAAGCAAATATTACAAAAAATCGTAAATCATGTACATCCTAATAACTGCGGAGAGTATATTTCTTTTTAAACTAAACATAAATGTAATGTGTATTTAGCATACCTAATTATACATGAAAACTAATTCTACTTGAAAAATCCCTACGTTTTCAGGCCACAGTGGCCCATGGGGAACATCCGACCGCCGTGTCATCCTCAGATGAGGATGCGGATAGGCGTGTGGTCAGCACACCGCTCTCCCCGTCGTTATGATGGTTTTCTTTGACCGGGACCGCTACTGTTCGGCCGAGTAGCTCCTCAATTGGTATCAAGAGTCTGCGTGCACTCAAAAAAACGGCAACAGCGCATGACGGCCCGAATGGTCACCCATCCAAGTGCTGGTTACGCCCGACAGCGCTTAACTTCGGTGATCTAACGAGAACCGGTGTATCCACTGCGGCAAGGCCGTTGCCCCAATTATACTTCAAAGAGACAGATAAATTACAGAACGTGTGCTCAGTTGAATGGAGACAAGAGAAAAGAGTGCACATTGCTGCTAAGAGTTTTGCTCCTCGCTTGAGTTTTAAAATACAATTTTTCCGATTCGTTTCTACCACAGGCTGACTTCTTTGATATCGATAATCGGAATTCGCAGTTCACACATTTTCTACTACATTGTTCATAGACAACACGATACATTTCCTTTGGAAAAGCGGGCATATTCGCTGAAGCAAATCACTTTGAAATATTTTGTATATTCAAAAGAGACGAGTTTCTTCAGGAAATGCTTCAGTATAGAGAATGCACGTTCTGCAAACGTCTCAAACCAGCTGCGGGGGTTTTGCGGCACACATACCGTACAAAGGTGAAACACTGTACGTGGTGATGATCACAAAATAAATTATTAGGGAATAAAATGTACAGGTAGATAGTCTCGTGTGTGGGGCGCCTGTGTGATACAAAGCGGTCCACGCTATAGGCGAGCAGGTCCTTTGTGAGTTTGTGGCGACGCGAGTGTAATTCAGCGACGCCCACGGGCTCTGCCCGGTGTTTCGCGAGCGGCGTAAATATCAGCAGCGTAATGAGTGCGCCTTTCAGCGCTCAAAAGCAGCGACGGAGCAATCAGCCGCGCGCCGACCGCTAAACTGTTTTGATAGGCGCGCGGCGCCCACGCGCGACCGCGCCGCGCCGCGCCGCGCGCCGCCACAAGCGCCGGCCGCAGGCCCCGCGGTTTCGGCGCCGCGCCGGACAAATGGGCTCGCCGGCGCTAATGACGCGGCCGTCGACGGCTGCGACAAAACCCATTACTCTCCGGCGCGTCGCAGAGATGGGCAGTCGCCGCGCGTTGCGTTTCGCCTGTTTGCGACGAGCGTCCTAAATCAAGATCGGATGGACCGTCGGCGCTGTCCGCGCCAGCGACCGCGCGCCGCAGAAAGGCCCGCTGGGTTCGGCCCGCTTGTTTTCCTTCCCGAGGGCGTCGGCTCTGGAGCTGAGCGGCTTCTGCGCTAAAGCGATTTTCGCCGCGCCTCTGATCAGGTCCCTCCCGTAATTTTGTAGCCAGTGGGAAGGAGTTGTTGGCACAGCCGAGCACCTATTCACCGTAATGGGTGCCGATGGATTAAAACGGAGTCAACTCTACCTTCTGGCTTTTCTCGGCGCGGACCACACGGTTTTACGCATCGCTCTTATACAGTGGTTTCAGTAAGCGCCGAAGTAATTGTTTTGCTCCTAAACACTGACGTAGTTTTCATGACTTCTTCTTGCTTGCCAGCTAATGTGCATCCCACATCTTCACGGACTGCTATTCGTATCCATATCTATTCCGCATCAGCGACACATTACCTACACCATATAATTAACTAAGATTTTCAGGAATGATTGAGGTTGAAACATGTGACCAGTCTCTTGGATCCATTATTTTCTTTATTCCACAATGTTTCTCTTCGACTGGTTGCGAGCAGCTGACTGCCCCTTTGTTATGATCTGCTATATCTCAAACGCGAAGTTCGTTAATGAGAGGACATTTATTGTCTCTAACGAGCACGGTGTCCTTTTGTTTTTTGTCCTCCTAATTATTTGATGGGGTCCACCACAAGTTCTTCTCCTGCTCTAAAGTCTTCATCTCACACTAGTAGTACTTTAATATTTGCATCCTACGTCTTCAATTATTTGCTGGATGATACAAATGGTTCAAAATGGTTCAAATGGCTCTGAGCACTATGGTCATCAGTCCCCTAGAACTTAGAACTACTTGAACCTAACTAACCTAACTAACCTAAGAATGATACAAATCTTTGTCTTGTCATACAGTTTTCGACATCTGCAGCTGCCTCTAGTATCATGGAAGTTATTCCCTGATGTCTTAACACGTGTCACAATGTCCTGACCTTTCTTCTAGTCAAAGCTTTCCACATACGTCTATCATCACCAGTTCTGCGGTAACTTCGTCTTTCTGTGTCTCATCATTCAACCTAATTTTCAGCATCCTTCTTGTTATGACTTTCTTTGCACACTGTGTGGTTCTTTAGAGGATACAGGAGCACCTAATATCAAATAGTAAAAATAATATATAGCTTTGCTGCTGTAGCTCCAGCGTCAGATGCTAACAGTATGTCTGAATGTTGAAAAATATGGCGATACACAAGATTTATGAATCTGTCACTCATCAGTACAATGTCTATGCAGAAGATATCGAGCCCTGGGCGATATGAATGTCTCTAAACGTTATTGAACCGGTAAACACAGAAAAAGCACCCAGTTCATGAATGTTCGAACTTAAGTACCATCGCTACTGGAGCTCCGTAGAGTGCATGCCTGCATCTCATTGGCAGCGCAGTAATCGTTTGTGGCAGCACCCTCGTGCCACAGTGGCGGCTGCAGCAAACGCGGCAGCGTTACTGGCGGCGCACGTATTTAAAAGATAGCGGTCGATACCGCACTACTATAGCATCACATTTCAAATGCTTCGACTTTCTTCGCAGCTCAATCCATGTTTCACTTCCGTACAATACTCCAGACGTACATCCTCATAAACATATTCTTAGAACAGAGGCCGATGCTTGATTATTAGCAGACTTCCTATACCCAGGGATGGCAACCATTGCCTGCCATAGTCTCCTCTTCACGACCTTCTCGCTTCGACTTCATACGTTATTTTCCCTCCAAGGTAACAGAATACCTTCACTTTAACGTTTCCGTTGTTCCGAAATTTATCACTAATATTATTTTCGCCTTCGTTCTGTCATCATCGAAAGCCGTGTCATCAACCAATCATATCGTAGACATTATGTCACAATGAATTTTAATCTCGCTCGAAATCTGTGTTTTATTGTTGTCATTGCTTCTTTGATGTACAGGCTGAGATATAGGGAAAGGCAGTATTCTTCTCTTACACCTTTTCAGACAGAGCAATTTGCTTTTGGGCCTCTGGGCCTCCCTTCCTTTTATGATTTCTTCGTCATTATTTCTTTCTTGAGTCATAAGTCTTCTGATTTGATGCGGCCCGCCAAGAATTCCTCTCCTGAGCCAACCATCTCATCTCAGAATAGCAGCTGCAGCCTAGCTAATCAATTATTGGCTGGATGTGTTCCAGTCTGTCTTCCTCAACACTTCATACCCGCTGCAGCACGTTCTAGTAACACGGAAGTCTTTCTCTGCTGTTTTAATACACTACTGGCCATTAAATGTGCTACATCAAGAAGAAATGCAGATGATAAACGGGTATTCATTGGACACATATATTATACTACAACTGACGTGTGATTACATTTTCACGCAATTTGGGTTCGTCGATCCTGAGAAATGAGTACCCAGAACTACCACCTCTGGCCGTAATAACGGCCTTGATACGCCTGGGCATTGAGTCAAACAGAGCTTTGATGGTATGTACACGTACGGCTGCCCATGCAGCTTCAACACCATACCACAGTGTGACTGGCGTATTGTGACTAGCAAGTTGCTCGGCCACCATTGACCAGACGTTTTCAATTGGTGAGAGATCTGTAGAATGTGCTGGCCAGGGCAGCAGTCGAACATTTTTTGTATCCATAAAGGCCAGTACAGGACCTGCAACATGCGGTCGTGCATTATCCTGCTGAAATGTAGGGTTTCGCAGGGATCGAAAGAAGGGCAGAGCCACGGGTCGTAACACATCTGAAATGTAACATCTCCTGTTCAAAGTGCAGTCAATGCGAACAAGAGGTGACCGAGACGTGTAACCAGTGTCACCCCATACCATCACGCCGGGTGATACGCCAGTATGGCGATGACGAATACAGGCTTCCAATGTGCGTTCACCGCGATGTCGCCAAACACGGATACGACCGTCATGATGCTGTAAACAGAACATGGGTTCATCCGGAAAAATTACGTTTTGCCTTTCGTGCACCCAGGTTCGACGTTGAGCGCACCATGGCAGGCGCTCCCGTCTTTGATGCAGCGTAAGGGTAATCGCAGTAATGGTTTCCGAGCTGATAGTCCATGCTGCTGCAAACGTCGTCGAACTGTTCGTCCAGATGGTTGTTGTCTTGCAAACGTCCCTATCTGTTGACTCATGGATCGAGACGTGGCTGCACGATCCGTTACAGCCATGCGGATAAGATGCCTGTCGTCTCGACTGCTAGTGATACGAGGCCGTTGGGATCCAGCACGGCGTTCGCGTTCCGTATTACCCTCCTGAACCCACCGAATCCATATTCTGCTAACAGTCATTGGATCTCGACCAACGCGAGCAGCAATGTCGCGATACAATAGACCGTAATCGCGATAGCCAACAATCCGACCTTTATCAAAGTCGGGAACGTGATGGTACGCATTTCTCCTCCTTACACGAGGCATCACAACAACGTTTCACCACGCAACGCCGATCAACTGCTGTTTGTGTATGAGAAATCGGTTGGAAACTTTCCTCATGTCGGCACGTTGTAGGCGTCGCCACCGGCGTCAACCTTGTGTGAATGCTCTGAAAAGCTAATTATTTGCATATCACAGCATTTTCTTCCTGTCGGTTACATTTCGCGTCTGTAGTACTTCATCTTCGTGGTGTAGCAATTTTAATGGCCAGTAGTGCAGATGTCTTATCATTCCTTAACACATCATTCCACCTAATTTTTAACATCCTTCCGTAGTACCAATTCTCAGATGCTCCTGTTCTCATCTTCTCCTGTTTTCCCACTGTCCACGTTACACTACGATACAATGCTGTGCTCCAAAGGTACATCACTGTTTAATACTAGTAGACTACTCTTGGTCAGGAATGCCCTTCTTGCCAGTGCCTGTCTGCCTTTTATGTATTCCTTGCTTCGCCCTTCATGAGTTATTTTGCTGTCAACCGAAATTCGCAACATCATCTGTTTCGTGATGCCGTATTCTGATGTTTAGTTTCTCGCTGTTCTCACTTCTGCTACTTCCCATTACTTTTGTCTTTATTCGAATTGCTCTCTCTCCATATTCTGTACTCATTTAGACTGTTAATTCCATTCACCAGGTCCTCTAATTATTTTTCACTTTTAGTCAGAATTTCAATGTCATTAGTGCATATTGTCATTGATATCTTTTCACTCTCAATTTTAATACCAGTCTTGAACGTTCTTTTCACTTCTATAACTGCTTTTTCGGTGTATAGATCAAACAGTAAGGGAGAATGACTACATAGATCTCTTGCCCCCTCTCTAATTCTAGCACTTCTTTCTTGGTTTTCCAGTCTTGCCACATCTAGGTTCTTGTATGTTACCCTTCTTTCACTATAGGCTACTCCTGTTTTTTTTCAGATTGTCAGACAACTTGAGCCACATTACACTGTCGAAAGTTTTCTCCAGGTCGACAAATCGTATCAGCGTCTCTTGAATTTTCTTCAGTCTTGCTTTCAATATCAACCGAAATGTCACTACTGCTTCTCTCGTGTCTTTACCTTTCCTAAAGACCAACTGATCGTCGTCTAACAGAACCTCAGTTTTTTTCTCATTTTGCTAAATAATACTGTTGACAGTTACTTGGGTGCGTACCAAGTTAAGCAGATTGTCCAATAATTCTCGCACTTTTAGACTCTCGGCGTTTCCGGAACTGTGTGGATGATATTTTTCCGAACGTCTGCTGGTGTGTCGCCAGTCCCATACATTCTACACATTAGCGTGAATAGTCCTCACACACAGTGTATATTATCCCTCTTTCTCTATAATCACACCTTATTTTAAATGGATTCCGAACGTCTTGCACTATTCTCTAGGTCCACAAACCCTATGAAAGATTTTAGATTTTTCCTAAATGTTGAATCAATTATCAAGCTCAACGTCAAACCTGGGGATCTAGTATATTTACCTTTCCTAATGCCGCTTAGGGAAAGTATAATGGACTGCAGAAAGTCATAAATTTAACTTGGCGACTCATACCGCGTCGGATTATGCGCTGGGTGCGTGGTTTACCACTTGAAACCACTGATCTTTCACTGACTGTCCAGAGCACGCCCTTATAAAGAGGCGTTACCTTTTCTGGCCTCTGATTTAATGGTTCTGAGGCCAGAGATTCTAAAACTGTCTGACGTGAAAGAGAGGCTTCTGTCCATGAAAGTGAATGGAGAAAGACGTGTGTAGTGCGAGAGAGCGTTTTAATCTCCATCAGATGTGTGTCATCATTAAAGTGCTAGTGATTATGAGTCGAACACTTTCCACAAGGATGGTTCTTGTATTAAATGAAACGCCTAATTCCATCGCTAACTTTTTTTGGAAAAATACGATGCCAATAGCCAGATAGCATATAGAACTTATATGGATCCTGATAACATTCATGGTTAGTGCACTCAGAGCACCGAGGGAGGTGGCGCTATGGTTAGCACACTAGACTTGCATTCAGGAGGACAACATTAAATCCACATTCGGCCAGTCAGAATTACACCATTTCCCTAAATTGCTCCAGGCCAATGCCAGGATTGTACCTTTGAAAGGGCATGGCCAACTTCTTTCCCCATCTTTGACACAATCCAAGCTCGTGCTAAGTCACTAATGACCTCGATGTCGATAGGATGTTAAAGCTAATATTCCTTCCTTTCTTGTAATCAACAGACACAAGACTGTCCAGTATCTTCTTTGAATTACCCATGTACATAAGACACAAGAGTAGTAGGGAAAAGACAGCATCACTTCATCTTCCATTGTTGCCAGATTTATTCAACATGGAGGATCCAAGATTGCGACCATAGCTCTAGCAAAATTTCAAAGTCTTTATGAAAGTAAATTCAAATTTTGGCTAGAAAATAGTGGGCTACCTCAACTAACCTAATCCCTCTCCCCTCCTCAGGTCCCGTCCCCTCCCTTTTCCCATCTGGAAATTGGTGGGAAAGGGCTCAGTCAGAGCGTTGCTCTCCTACCCCGTCCTGAAATTGGCGGGAAAAGAACTCAGTCTACGCTGGGCTGCCAGATAGTATGGATATAAGTCATTACTTTGTATGCACGGTTTATTTAAACAATCTGAGTTGTCATAGACAGTAGCTTCATCCAGTATGTTCACCACGAGATACGGAGTCGAACTGACCTAGTTCGCAACACCACCACGAAAGGACGCTGTCGACCCTTCCCCTCTCCCCATCATGACGAAATGTAAGCTGTCGGTCTGCGAAAAAAGGCGCGAATAGGACTCAGTCTGTATCTAGGTGCTGGACTGACAGGATGCGCACAATTGCTTACTGTGGCTAGAAGATGAGTAGTTTGGTCTGGAGAAGCACGAATTCAATGGGTATATTAGTGATAACCATACATCTGAGGACTGTGCTGAAAGCAATGATGTTCGGTGAAGATGACTATGCTTCATCAAATAATGAATATGGAGCAGGATGGAGCTAAGACACATTTCGCAACTCATGCTAATAAATGTGTGTTTTGTAACTGTAGATCATTTGATAAAAGTTCAGTCAGTCTGCCGAAGGGAATATCTCCGCTGGAAAAAAGGCCATGCTCCAGGTTGATGGCATGCCACACAGTAACCACAGGAGCGGTCACATTCTACCTGTCGCATTGGAAATACCTGCGGCCATCCTCCTTCCCATCTCTGGCGCACAGATACCCTTTGTAACTGAACATGAATTGCTTCACGAGTTATCACATTGCTAAAAATGTGAGGAATACTGTCGCATATATAACTTCATGATGTAAATATACCACTGCACAAAGAGAGTGAGACAGATTTGCGGATACACAAGAATATTTAAAAAAATGGTTCGTCTTATGCTGAGAAATACCACCGCTGCACGTGAACATTAACTCTAAAAAAAGGATCGCGACACGCTTGTGAAACCGTCCCTGTGTCACTTTTCAAGCTATTGTGGGAAATAACATTGTATTTGAGCACGAGCTGCTTCAGGAGTTACTAGATCCAACTGAATATATCTGTAAATACACTTTCAAATAGATATCTGCACAGCAGTCTGCGTCAGATTTCTGATGTATATTGCCACATTCTAAAAATCGATCACGGCGCACTTGTGTACTAACCCTGAGACACTTCACACCCTTTTGTGGGAAACAGATCCCGAATGCGCTGCCATATCTGATTTTACACTCCGAAAAGACGATATTTCAAAGTCCAAATAAATAGCGCTGTAACTCTAAACAGTATGCTCACTGCTTTTCGCGATTTAGCTGCTTCTTTAAAGCACTACCAGAGAGAGATTAGTTTCTGAATACTACCGTTGCTGTGGTGTTCATCACTTTTCTGAAACAGTGGTTACACTTCGTTTATATTTCCTGCTGCTGCCATCAGGGAATCTGTTTTCTCACTTCTCGATGCATACCCTGGTGTCTAAGCACAGACAGGAAAATCAGAACGATTCCACGAACTATTCGAGGCAATACCCTACGAGACAATTGGTTGGAATTTTCGGTGTATTTTCGATGTCCTATGGGTGTTGGTGTGTAGATGCTACTATGCTCCACACAAAAGACTCTCTAACGACATGGAGATTCTTGTGAATGGAGCATTCTGATTGGTCCTTACTGTACTTAAGGTGTTGATGCTTGTGTGGGAGCAGTGTCCTCCATCATCTACAGACAGACAAATTAGGAGAGTTTCAGTGGCATAATTATTTTGTACAGATCGAAAAAAAAAGAAATATACAGCAGTCACACTGCACTGACAGTCTGAAACGTCTTTGTTACATTCGTTTCATACAAAGTAACATGAATTTCGTGCTGCCACATTCAACCATTTGTAACTTAGTTTTGTACTAGCCATCCCTGCTAGCCGCGCGGTTTAACGCGCTGCTTCCCGAGTGGGAAGGCGTGCCAGCCCCGACACGAATCCAATCGACGGATTAGTGTCGAGGTCCAGTGTGCCAGCCAGTCTGTGCATGATTTTTAAGGCGAATGTGGGCTCGTTCCCCTTATTCCGCTTCAGTTACACGATGTCCGCGATTGTTGTGGAAACACTGTCTCCACGTATGAGCACACTATAATTACTCTACCTCGCAAACATGTGGGGTTACATTCGTTTCGTATGAGATGTTCTTGGGGCCTCCACTGGGGGCCGAACTGCTCAATAATTCTGTGTTCGATGTGGGGTGGTGGTGGGATGGGTGGACTGCTGTGGCCTGTTGTGGGGTTGTGATCCACTGAAGGCTACCTTGGGGTGGAACCTCTCCATCATTTCTAGGTCACTGGTTTAACAGACAATACCCAATAGTTTGTACTTCGCGTTTGTCCCCATTACGTGGGACTCAGTTACATTAAAGTTTCAGTTTTTCCAATAAGCATCAGATACTATCTACGTTACCTAAATTTTGTGCTCCCAAAATTCCTTTCTCTCTTGATCATCTGAATGACATACTGTATGTGTTGAATTTGTCTTACATATAGTGCAGTACAGCATCTGGCTATCTGCTGTTGTAGCAACAGTGGAGCCAATGTAGTTTTGTGAAGGCAAAGAGATTTGTACCCGTTCAGCAGTCATTCGACAGCAGTTAAGTTATTGGCAGAAAGGAACACTCTGATCCCTTCCAGATGCCTGGGGCAAGTTAGTTCCAGGGAGAGCGTGCCCTTGGCACTCTGGACTAGACCTTGGGTGAGTGAAGATCGTAGTCTTCAGAGGAACTTGTCGTTGGTGAGTGTTTTATGTGTGATGGTGTAGCTATTCTGATGTACACATTTCATTTTCTAGTCTGTTTTAAAGTTCGGTAGTCGAATCCTTATATTTTTCAGAGTGTAGTCAGAGGTATATATCCTGCATTTAGTACGTTTTTTCAGTCTATGGTACTCTGGACTAGACCTTGGGTGAGTGAAGATCGTAGTCTTCAGAGGAACTTGTCGTTGGTGAGTGTTTTATGTGTGATGATGTAGCTATTCTGATGTACACATTTCATTTTCTAGTCTGTTTTAAAGTTCGGTAGTCGAATCCTTATATTTTTCAGAGTGTAGTCAGAGGTATATGTCCTGCATTTAGTACGTTTTTTCAGTCTATGGTTTGTGTAACCTAAACACGTGGTTTAGGTAGTTCGTTACTCCAGCACGGTTTAAAATTCATTTGCCCGAATTCTCTTTTAACTGTAATGTGTGTGTGACATTTTCGTGTATGTATGCGTGTTTTATTTCTTCCAATTTTCATTTCGTTTCAGTTATCAGATTGTGAAACCAGTTTCATACCATGTGATTGTGATTTAACTGTGTGTAATTTCAGTACCATCTTTAATAAGCTATATTCTTATTTCATTGCTGTTTGTATCTATGCGATTTACGTTTGTGTTCTTGAATTTTCCACGAGTCTTAACAATTCTGCTTTGCTTACTAGGCAAATGTGCTGACCATTACACCACCATAGCAGTTTGTGTTGGTTAGGGTTTTTGACGATAATGCTGTGGTAGTGTAATGGTCAGCATATCAGCCATAGTAAACATAAGACCCGGTTTTAGTCCCGGCCCCGGCACGAATTTCAATTCACTTCTTCAGCTCCCAACATTATCGTAGTGAAATTAGAGACTTATGTGTGTCAGGGAAAATTTTATTTAAAATCTTTTTTATTTCAATTCTTATGTGTGAATTGTGTATGATTTTGTGAACTTTTTCCATGCACACTACGTAAAGGGGTGCTTTTCTTTTATCACTGTCATGTACCACAGCACCCAAAATAATAATAGCGTGAGTTAATAAAGTACGTAACAGGAAACGACAGATCATGGTTTAGAATTATTATGTGAATTTTTATTATGATGTTTTTATTGTGTTGTATGGAACTGAGGACAGATACGACGGAGATGCTTCGTCGCCACCACAGCCGTTAGTGGTTGAATACCCCACAACAGTCTACAGCAGTCCAGTCACCCCGTCGCCGCAGCACACCGAACCCAGGCTTATTGTGCAGTTCGGCCCCCGGTGGAACCCCCCCCCCCCCCCCCCCCCCAACTGGAACGGTCTCACACCAGACGAGTGTAGCCCCAATGTTTGCGTGGTAGAGTAATTATGTAATTATGGTGTACGCATACGTCGAGAAAGTGTTTGCGCAGGAACCAGGCTGCATTCGCCGAGGCAGATGGAAAACCGCCTTAAAAACCATCCAGAGACTGGTCGGCACACCGGGCTTCGACAGTAATGCGCAGGGCGAATTCGTGCTCGGGACTAGCATACCTTCCTGCGTGGAAAGCAGTGTATTAAACCGCACGGCAAACCAGGCTGGCATGATGTTCTATTTTAATGGCTGGTTCAAATGGCTCTGAGCACTATGCGACTTAACTTCTGAGGTCATTAGTCGCCTAGAACTTAGAACTAATTAAACCTAACTAACCTAAGGACATCACACACATCCATGCCCGAGGCAGGATTCGAACCTGCGACCGTACGGTCACGCGGTTCCAGACTGAAGCGCCTTTAACCGCACGGCCACACCGGCCGGCTCTATTTTAATAAACTATGTTAAACTGTGTTGACTGTTTCTCAGATAAGCCCATGCCCTTTAAGAAGTTTATTTGCAGTATATCCCATGTGGCGTTTCTGAAGCGCAAAAGGCGGTCCATATAATTGTAGATTTTGTTGCGGCTTAAGGTCCTGCTTGCTCTGAATTATCTAATTTAACAGTTGCACTTAAATTATTCCCATATGGTCATTCCATATAGTCGCTTGCATCTTTTTATTAATGTTAACACTTTAGTTATGCTTGCAACTTCAGTGATTAATTTAGTTCTTATATTGAATTTTCCTTATTTTAAATGAACTGGGAGGAGACCCAGAAAAAGTTTGTAGCATAGGAAACTTACAATAAACTGCAAAGTTTCACACTGGCTAACTTTCCACCGTTTCTGTTCGAAAATCACTCTCCAGATAACCATTTACCAGTTTTTAACCACTCATATGGCGACCCTGCATGCGAACATAACTGGAACGGGAGAGTAACACTCGGTAAGTAGGATATATTAATTGCAAATTTCTCTTTAGCTCTCGAACAACTTACGCGTTGTTTCGAGAGGATTTCTTCTCAAGATTTTAAAGTTTTGTTCTTCAACTCGAAGTTTCATTATTCTGTGTCGTGTATAAACGTATTATGTAAGGGTGGGAAGTTTCTTGTTTTATTGTGCGTGGGTATATACGTCAAGTTATGCGTGATAACTTGTATTTATACTGCGTGTGATACTTACATCCTGGATGCTTGTTGTGGAAAGTAGACTTCTATTACTTATTAATCATCTGTGGCTGTATATTTTAGATACTGAAACTTTTTGCAGAAGTTCGCTTTACTTGTGATGACTAGCACCCGATCCAAAAGCAATAATAGGCGCGAAGACATAAATATGATGAAACAGAGTAATCGTTGAGTTGCGGAGGCCAAGCAAACGGGAAATATAGTAGGAGGGATTCCGTTCTTCCTTGGATGTAGTGCCGGGGAACAAACAGTATTCAACAACATTACGCGTGCAAGATATGTAAACGAACAGACACCATCCAGGAAAGTTCTTTAGTAGGCGTAATGTTTATACAACTGAGGTCCCAGTCAGCCCTGTAATAAAGTTTCAGTTTGATATAAGAGTAAGAATATTATCTGAGGAGAGTCGTAATGTGTTAGAAGAAAGTAATAAGTAATTAACTGAGGAGAATCTTAAGGACTTAGAAGCAAGTAGTAAAAAATTATCTGATGGAAATTGTAGGGTGCCAGAAGAAAGTAATGAAATATTATCTGAGAAAATGTTTGAGGACATGAAGCAGAAGCTGGCTGGTCTCGTAGTAAAGATGAAAACCAATATAGTTGCGGAATGTAAGAAGCAGATCCAGTTCCTCGACCAATGAGTTTGCACTTTGTAAGAGGGTCACCTGCAGGCTAAAGAACAACCTAAGCTGCAGGAAGAGCGTCTTATGGGGGATTTACATGCGCTGGCTGTGTCGTGTAAGCACGAACATGCGGAGCAGCGGGCGGTTGTGGGAACGTCCGGGGGCACACGTACAGGAGCGCATCAGGGGCCTGGTGGGCGCTAATAGGAAAGCGACCCGGGTATTGGGAGCCGAGGTCGCAAGCATGGAGAGTAAGTCAGGGAACTTGTTCATTAGCAACAATTACGACAAGAAGGCATTGACCAGCGTACTTGAAACGGTAGGGTGGAGATCGCCACTGAAAACTCTACGGGGTCAGAGGGATGCAAATGTACAACATAGGGACATCACGACAGAACTGCGTGAGCGGCTAGCGCACAGAGAGAACCTTATGTAGAATGCAGAGGCCAGCGCCATTGTCTGTAAACACAGATGGGAGAGAATAGATCCAGATTCTGGACACGGTGCTGATTCGGAAGAGTATAGGGGAGAAATAAAGCGAAATAGAAGAGATGGTGAGCGATCTCCACGAGAGGAAATGCACGGATTTGATTATAAACATCTCTCGCTGAGAAAGTTCGAAGTGTTTCGAAACACTCTAAACGAAATTCATCCTAGGGCTTAGTTACAACAGTTCCAATTTTCCCCATCCTTCTGCCTGGCCAGAGTCGAACAAGTATGATTACATGTGTGGGTGCCTCGAGAGTGAGCCACCTACACGTATGATGGCGGCAGCAGGTGGCTGCAGCCTCAGTCAAGGAATTCCAGCAAATTTTTCTATCGGCTTACTGATCTGAAGGGGCCCAAAAAATTTTTAAACATGCTATTATTTTTATGCCGAACTTGCATCATCCGGGCTTTTCAAGCCAGGCTCAGTTATACGAAGATATGCTATACAAAAGTGAGTTCTTGTACGATCCTTACATAACGGCAGAACTAATTCGCATTTTCATTATGAACTTCCGCCACATCGTTATTGCAGGAAGATATAAGGATCACACAGAGGTATTAAGAATCACGCTACAGGAACTGCGAAATGATGCAGATGATCAGATGATAGTGCACAGTATAGCGGATCACATTCACATGGACAGAGGTGGCGCGACCGTTGTGACATCCGCAGCAAAAACAGGAGACTCGACCACATGCGGACGCGAGACCCACATGAGAATGAAATACACTCCTGGAAATGGAAAAAAGAACACATTGACATCGGTGTGTTAGACCCACCATACTTGCTCCGGACACTGCGAGAGGGCTGTACAAGCAATGATCACACGCACGGCACAGCGGACACACCAGGAACCGCGGTGTTGGCCGTCGAATGGCGCTAGCTGCGCAGCATTTGTGCACCGCCGCCGTCAGTGTCAGCCAGTTTGCCGTGGCATACGGAGCTCCACCGCAGTCTTTAACACTGGTAGCATGCCGCGACAGCGTGGACGTGAACCGTATGTGCAGTTGACGGACTTTGAGCGAGGGCGTATAGTGGGCATGCGGGAGGCCGGGTGGACGTACCGCCGAATTGCTCAACACGTGGGGCGTGAGGTCTCCACAGTACATCGATGTTGTCGCCAGTGGTCGGCGGAAGGTGCACGTGCCCGTCGACCAGGGACCGGACCGCAGCGACGCACGGATGCACGCCAAGACCGTAGGATCCTACGCAGTGCCGTAGGGGACCGCACCGCCACTTCCCAGCAAATTAGGGACACTGTTGCTCCTGGGGTATCGGCGAGGACCATTCGCAACCGTCTCCATGAAGCTGGGCTACGGTCCCGCACACCGTTAGGCCGTCTTCCGCTCACGCCCCAACATCGTGCAGCCCGCCTCCAGTGGTGTCGCGACAGGCGTGAATGGAGGGACGAATGGAGACGTGTCGTCTTCAGCGATGAGAGTCGCTTCTGCCTTGGTGCCAATGATGGTCGTATGCGTGTTTGGCGCCGTGCAGGTGAGCGCCACAATCAGGACTGCATACGACCGAGGCACACAGGGCCAACACCCGGCATCATGGTGTGGGGAGCGATCTCCTACACTGGCCGTACACCACTGGTGATCGTCGAGGGGACACTGAATAGTGCACGGTACATCCAAACCGTCATCGAACCCATCGTTCTACCATTCCTAGACCGGCAACGGAACTTGCTGTTCCAACAGGACAATGCACGTCCGCATGTATCCCGTGCCACCCAACGTGCTCTAGAAGGTGTAAGTCAACTACCCTGGCCAGCAAGATCTCCGAATCTGTCCCCCATTGAGCATGTTTGGGACTGGATGAAGCGTCGTCTCACGCGGACTGCACGTCCAGCACGAACGCTGGTCCAACTGAGGCGCCAGGTGGAAATGGCATGGCAAGCCGTTCCACGGGACTACATCCAGCATCTCTACGATCGTCTCCATGGGAGAATAGCCCCCCCCCCCCCGCCATGAACCCTGGACCTTGCGTGCCTCAGCGATACAGATGGCCGTACCGTAGGTGCAACCATAACGGAGGGATATCTGTTGAGAGGCCATACAAACATGTGGTTCCTGGAGAGGGGCAACAGCCTTTTCAGTAATTGCAGGGGCAACAGTCTGGATGATTGACTGATCTGATCTTGTAACGCTAAACAAAACGGCCTTGCTGTGCCGGTACTGCGAACGGCTGAAAGCAAGGGGAAACTACAGCCGTAATTTTTCTCAGGGCATGCAGCTTTACTGTATGGTTAACAGATGGTGGCGTCCTCTTGAGTAAAATACTCCGGAGGTAAAATAGTCCCCCATTCGTATCTCCTGGCGGGGACTACTCAAGAGGACGTCGCTATCAGGAGAAAGAAAACTGGCGTTCTACGGATCGGAGCGGGGAATGTCAGATCCCTTAATCGGGCAGGTATGTTAGAAATTTTAAAAAGGGAAATGGATAGGTTAAATTTATAGTGGGAATTAGTGAAGTTCGGTGGCAGGAGGAATAAGACTTCTGGTCAGGTGAATACAGGGTTATAAATACAAAATCAAATAGGGGTAACTGCAGGAGTAGGTTTAATATTGAATAAGAAAGTAGGAGTTCGGGTAATCTCTACAAACAGCATAGTAAACGCATTATTGTGGCCAATATAGGTACGAGGCCCACGCCTACTACACTAGTACAGTTTTATATGCCAACTAGCTCTGCAGATGGTGGAGAAATTGATGATATGTGTGATGAGGTAAAAGAAATAGTTCAGGTAGTGAAGGGAGACGAAAAGTTAATAGTCATGGGTGACTGGAATTCGAGAGTAGGAAAAGGGAGAGAAGGAAACATAGTAGGTGAATATTGATTGGGGGTAAGAAATGAAAGAGGAAGCCGTCTGGTAGAATTTTGTACAGAGCATAACTTAATCATAGCTGACACTTAGTACAAGAATCGTCAAAGAAGGTGGTATACATGGAACAATCCTGGAGATACTAGAAGGTATCAGATTGATTAAATAATGGTAACACAGAGATTTAGGAACGAGGTTTCAAATTGTAAGAGATTTCCAGGGGCAGATGTGGACTCTGACCACAACCTATTGGTTATCAACTGTAGATTACAACTAAAGAAACTGCAAAAACGTGGGAATTTAAGGAGATGGGACCTGGATAAACTGACTAAACCAGTGGTTCTACAGAGTTTCAGGGAGAGCATAAGGGAATAGACAGGAATGTGGGATGGAAATACAGTAGAAGAAGAATGGGTAGCTTTGAGGAATGAAATAGGGAAGGCAGCAGAGGATCAAGTAGATAAAAAGACCAGTGCTAGGACAAATCCTTGGGTAACAGAAGAGATATCAAATTCATAAAAGGAGAAAATATAAAAATGCAGTGAATGAAGCAGGCGAAAAGGAATACAAACGTCTCAAAAAAGAGATCCACAGGAAGTGCAAAATGGCTAAGCAGGGATGGCTAGAGGACAAATGTAAGGATGTAGAGGCTTATCTCACTAGGGGTAAGATGGATACTGCCTACAAGGAAATTAAAAACACCTTTGGAGAAAAGAGAACCACTTGTATGAATATCAAGAGCTCAGATGGAACACAGTTCTAAGCAAAGAAGGGAAATCAAAAAGGTGGAAGCAGTATATATAGGGTCTATACAAAGGCGAGTTACTTGAGGGTAATATTAGGGAAATGTAAGAGGATGTAGGTGAAGATGAAATGTGAGATATGATACTGCATGAAGAGTTTGACAGAGCACTGAAACACCTGAGTTGAAACAATGCCCCGGGAGTAGACAACATTCCATTAGTACTACTGACGGCCTTGGGAGAGCCAGTCCTGACAAAACTCTACCATCTGGTGAGCAAGATGTATGAGACAGGCGAAATACCCTTAGACTTAAAGAAGAATCTAATAATTCGAATCCCAAAGAAAGTAGGTGTTGACAGATGTGAAAATTACCGAACTATCAGTTTAATAAGTCACAGCTGTAAAATACTAACACGAATTCTTTACAGACGAATGAAAAATACTGGTAGAAGCCGACCTCGGGGAAGATCAGTTTGGATTCCGTAGAAATATTGGAACCCGAAAGGCAATACTGACCTTACGACTTATCTTAGAAGAAAGATTTAGGAAAGGCAAACCTACGTTTCTAGCATTTGTTTACTTAGAGAAAGCTTTTCACAATGCTGACTGGAATTCTCTCTTTCATATTCTGAAGGTGGCAGGGGTAAAATACAGGGACCGAAAGGCTATTTAAAATTTGTACACAAACCAGATGGCAGTTATAAGAGTCGAGGGGCAAGAAAAGGGAAGCAGTGGATGTAAAGGGAGTGAGACAGGGTTGTAGCTTCTCCCCGTTGTTCTTCAATTTGTATATTGAACAAGCAGTAAAGGAAACAAAAGAAAAATTCGGAGTAGGTATTAAAATCCATGGAGAATAAATAAAAACTTTGAGGTACGCCGATGAGATTATAATTTTGTCAGACGCAGCAAAGGACTTGGAAGAGCAGTTGAACGGAATGGACAGTGTCATGAAAGGAGGATATAAGATGAATATCAACAAAAGCAAAACGAGGATAATGGAATGTAGTTGCATTCAGTCGGGTGATGCTGAAGGATTTAGATTTGGAAATGAGACACTTAAAGTAGTACAGGAGTTTTGCTATTTGGGGAGGAAAATAACTGATGATGTTCGAAGTAGAGAAGATATAAAATGTAGACTAGCAATGGAAAGGCAAGTGTTTCTGAAGAAGAGAAATTTGTTAACATCGAGTATAGATTTAAGTGTCAGGAAGTCGTTTCTGAAAGTATTTGTATGGAGTGTAGCCATGTATGGAAGTGAAACATGGACGATAAATAGTTTGGACAAGAAGAGAATATAAGCTTTTCGAAATGTGGTGCTACAGGAGAATCCTGAAGATTAGATGGATAGATCACATAACTAATGAGGAGGTATTGAACAGAATTGGGGAAAGAGGAGTTTGTGGCACAACCTGACAAGAAGAAGGGACCGGTTGATAGGACATGTTCTGAGGCATCAAGGGTTCACAAATTTAGCATTTGAGGGCATCGTAGAGGGTCAAAATCGTAGAGGAAGACCAAGAGATGAATACACTAAGCAGATTCAGGAGGATGTAGGTTGCATAAGTACTGGTAGATGAAAAAGCTTGCACAGGATGTAAGTAGGCTGTTTCTATTGGTAACGCCACAGCCACGTAGCTCTCGGTACGAAAACCACTGGCTGTGCTGTGTGAAGTCTGTGGCTGCGTGGTATTGTTAGAATTTACTATTGTAGTGTTGGGCAGTTGGCTGTTAACAGGGCGTAGCGTGGCGCAGTTGGAGGTGAGCCGCCAGCAGTGGTGGATGTGGGGAGAGAGATGTCAGAGTTTTGAGAGCGGATGGTCTGGACGTGTGTCCATTAAAGTCAGAAAATTTGTAAGACTTGATCTCATGATCTGCTATATACACTCCTGGTAATTGAGATAAGAACACCGTGAATTCATTGTCCCAGGAAGTGGAAACTTTATTGACACATTCCTGGGGTCAGATACATCACATGATCACACTGACAGAACCACAGGCACATCGACACAGGCAACAGAGCATGCACAATGTCGGCACTAGTACAGTGTCTATCTACCTTTCGCAGCAATGCAGGCTGCTATTCTCCCATGGAGACGATCGTAGAGATCCTGGATGTAGTCCTGTGGAACGGCTTGCCATGCCATTTCCACCTGGCGCCTCAGTTGGACCAGCGTTCGTGCTGGACGTGCAGACCGCGTGAGACGACGCTTCATCCAGTCCCAAACATGCTCAATGGGGGACAGATCCGGAGATCTTGCTGGCCAGGGTAGTTGACTTACACCTTCTAGAGCACGTTGGGTGGCACGGGATACATGCGGACGTGCATTGTCCTGTTGGAACAGCAAGTTCCCTTGCCGGTCTAGGAATGGTAGAACGATGGGTTCGATGACGGTTTGGGTGTACCGTGCTCTATTCAGTGTCCCCTCGACGATCACCAATGGTGTACGGCCAGTGTAGGAGATCGCTCCCCACACCATGATGCCGGGTGTTGGCCCTGTGTGCCTCGGTCGTATGCAGTCCTGATTGTGGCGCTCACCTGCACGGCGCCAAACACGCATACGACCATCATTGGCACCAAGGCAGAAGCGACTCTCATCGCTGAAGACGACACGTCTCCATTCGTCCCTCCATTCACGCCTGTCGCGACACCACTGGAGGCGGGCTGCACGATGTTGGGGCGTGAGCGGAAGACGGCCTAACGGTGTGCGGGACCGTAGCCCAGCTTCATGGAGACGGTTGCGAATGATCCTCGCCGATACCCCAGGAGCAACAGTGTCCCTAATTTGCTGGGAAGTGGCGGTGCGGTCCCCTACGGCACTGCGTACGATCCTACGGTCTTGGCGTGCATCCGTGCGTCGCTGCGGTCCGGTCCCAGGTCGACGGGCACGTGCACCTTCCGCCGATCACTGGCGACAACATCGATGTACTGTGGAGACCTCACGCCCCACGTGTTGAGCAATTCGGCGGTACGTCCACCCGGCCTCCCGCATGCCCACTATACGCCCTCGCTCAAAGTCCGTCAACTGCACATACGGTTCACGTCCACGCTGTCGCGGCATGCTACCAGTGTTAAAGACTGCGATGGAGCTCCGTATGCCACGGCAAACTGGCTGACACTAACGGCGGCGGTGCACAAATGCTGCGCAGCTAGCGCCATTCGACGGCCAACACCGCGGTTCCTGGTGTGTCCGCTGTGCCGTGCGTGTGATCTTTGGTTGTACAGCCCTCTCGCAGTGTCCGGAGCAAGTATGGTGGGTCTGACACACCGGTGTCAATGTGTTCTTTTTTCCATTTCCTGGAGTGTATATTATGACTTTTGAACACTATTAAGGTATATACACTCCTGGAAATTGAAATAAGAACACCGTGAATTCATTGTCCCAGGAAGGGGAAACTTTATTGACACATTCCTGGGGTCAGATACATCACATGATCACACTGACAGAACCACAGGCACATAGACACAGGCAACAGAGCATGCACAATGTCGGCACTAGTACAGTGTATATCCACCTTTCGCAGCAATGCAGGCTGCTATTCTCCCATGGAGACGATCGTAGAGATGCTGGATGTAGTCCTGTGGAACGGCTTCCCATGCCATTTCCACCTGGCGCCTCAGTTGGACCAGCGTTCGTGCTGGACGTGCAGACCGCGTGAGACGACGCTTCATCCAGACCCAAACATGCTCAATGGGGGACAGATCCGGAGATCTTGCTGGCCAGGGTAGTTGACTTACACCTTCTAGAGCACGTTGGGTGGCACGGGATACATGCGGACGTGCATTGTCCTGTTGGAACAGCAAGTTCCCTTGCCGGTCTAGGAATGGTAGAACGATGGGTTCGATGACGGTTTGGATGTACCGTGCACTATTCAGTGTCCCCTCGACGATCACCAGTGGTGTACGGCCAGTGTAGGAGATCGCTCCCCACACCATGATGCCGGGTGTTGGCCCTGTGTGCCTCGGTCGTATGCAGTCCTGATTGTGGCGCTCACCTGCACGGCGCCAAACACGCATACGACCACCATTGGCACCAAGGCAGAAGCGACTCTCATCGCTGAAGACGACACGTCTCCATTCGTCCCTCCATTCACGCCTGTCGCGACACCACTGGAGGCGGGCTGCACGATGTTGGGGCGTGAGCGGAAGACGGCCTAACGGTGTGCGGGACCGTAGCCCAGCTTCATGGAGATGGTTGCGAATGGTCCTCGCCGATACCCCAGGAGCAACAGTGTCCCTAATTTGCTGGGAAGTGGCGGTGCGGTCCCCTACGGCACTGCGTAGGATCCTACGGTCTTGGCGTGCATCCGTGCGTCGCTGCGGTCCGGTCCCAGGTCGACGGGCACGTGCACCTTCCGCCGACCACTGGCGACAACATCGATGTACTGTGGAGACCGCACGCCCCACGTGTTGAGCAATTCGGCGGTACGTCCACCCGGCCTCCCGCATGCAAACTATACGCCCTCGCTCAAAGTCCGTCAACTGCACATACGGTTCACGTCCACGCTGTTGCGGCATGCTACCAGTGTTAAAGACTGCGATGGAGCTCCGTATGCCACGGCAAACTGGCTGACACTGACGGCGGCGGTGCACAAATGCTGCGCAGCTAGCGCCATTCGACGGCCAACACCGCGGTTCCTGGTGTGTCCGCTGTGCCGTGCGTGTGATCATTGCTTGTACAGCCCTCTCGCAGTGTCCGGAGCAAGTATGGTGGGTCTGACACACCGGTGTCAATGTGTTCTTTTTTCCATTTCCAGGAGTGTACATTGTTTGTTCTCTATCAAAATCTTTCATTTGCTATCTATGCCTATCAGTAGTTAGTGCCTTCAGTAGTTTGAATCTCTTATTTAACTGACAGTAGTGGCGCTTGCTGTATTGCAGTAGTTCGAGTAACGAAGAATTTTGTAAGATAAGTGATTGATGATAGGTGTAGATTATTGTTAGTCAAGGCCATTCTTTTGTAGGGATTTTTGAAAGTCAGATTGCGTTGCGCTAAAAATATTGTGTGTCAGTTTAGTGTTGATCAGAATAGGCAAAGAGCGAAATGTCTGAGTACGTTCAGTTCTGCTCAACTGTTTGAAAATGAAATAACGTAAGAGGTATATCAGCACAGTAATTCAATAATTTTGCTAACGGGACGTTTCAAGGATAGGGTAGCATGGAGAGCTGCATCAAACCAGTCTCAGGACTCAAGACCACAACAACAACAACGACAAAACTGAACGATTACCCTTTTCCATAGTGTCAATGTTTTTGCGCCATTACTGTTTTGGACCCGGTGCGAGTTATCATAAGCGCAGCCAACTTCTGCAATATATCACTATACAAAATCTACAAATAATAGAAGTCTGCTTTTGAACACAAGCAGAGAGAATATTAGTAGCACACGCAGTCTAAATACAAGTATCACACAGAACGTGACACATGGAATCGACACACACAATACACCCCCACATACAATAAAACAAGAGTTCCCAACCTTACAAAATATACATATACACGACAAAGAATAATGGAACTCCGAGATAATGACAAAGCTGTAAAATCAGAAGAAATCGTCTTGGAACAACACGTAAGTAGTTCTAGCGCTAAAGAAAACATTGCAATTAATACATCCTACCTACTGCTTTTTCTGTACAGCTTCAGTTATGTACGCACGCAGGATCTCCACATGAATGGCTATTAATGAGGGAATGGCTATATGGAGAATGATTTGCAAACTGAAATTGGGGAAAGTTAGCCAATGTGAAACTCTGCAGTCCACTGTAAGTTTCCTATGCCACAAAATTTTTCTGGGTCGTCATTCTGCTCAGTTTCAGTTGGGAAAATTTAATATAGGAACTGGATTAATCACTGAATTGTTAAGTTTAACTAACTTTTTAATATTAATTAAAAGATTAAAGTGAATATAAAGAATGAGCATATGGGTACAATTTAAGCGGAACGGTTAAATCAAGTAATTCAGAGCAAGCAGGAGTGTAAGTCTAAAAAAAAAAAGCACAAGACAATCAGAGAAAGTATACAAATATAAGGACTGCCTTTTATGCTTCAGGAACTCCAGGTGGGGTGCACTGAAAGTATTCTTACAAAAGGGGTTGGGTTTGTCTGAGATACAGTCAACACAGTTTAACATAGTTTATTAAAATGAAAAATCATAGTGAAAATTCACAAAATAATTTTAAACTAAGATCTGTCGTTGCCTGTTATGTACTTTATTAACTCACTTATGTTATTATTATATTGAGTGCTGGGCTACAACGTGGTGGATAATGAAAAAAAAAATTTTTTTCGGCGCGCATGGAAAAAATTCAAAGCTACACGATTGTGTCATAAGAACAGAGATAAAAAGAATTTTGCCCAACACACTAAGTCATAGCCTCAGAGGTTCATCCCTATGGCTGTGATTGAGTTATAGTGAATAGGAAACCTATGGAACACTCTCCGACAAAATAATGTAACTGCATCACCGTGCACATGAAACTAAGCTACGCTTGCCTGTAACATCCTCAAATGCCGTGATTATTCTTAAAAAAACAGAATTATTAAGACTCGTGGAAAATTCAAGATCGCAAATGTAATTCGAATAGACACATATATCAATAAAATATCACGCAGAATTAAGAATGAAGCTTATTAAAGATGGTATTGAAATGACACACCGTGAAATCACGACCACGTGGTATGACACAACCTACACAATTTGAAATCTGAAAGTAGAATAAATAAAAGACACACACACACACACACACGCTCGCACGAGAAAAGATCACACATACATTCCAGTTCAAAGAGAAGTCAGGCAACTGAATTTTTAACCTGTACTGGAGTAGCGAACTTCCTACACCACATGTTCAGGTTACACAAAGCAAGAACCGGAAAAACTTACTAAACAGAAAATATATTTGTGATTACAATCCGAAAAATATAAGGATTCTACTACCAAACTTCAAAACTGACCCGCAAATCAAACTTGCACACCAGAATAGCTACACAACAGCACACGTTAACACACTCGACACCGACAGGTCGCTGTTAAGACTACCATATTCACTCACCCTAGGTCCCTTCCAGAGTGTCGAGAGCACGTTCTCCTTGCATCTAACTTCCACCAGATAATCGGAAGAGGCCAGGGGCGTCTTTTCGCCACCAACTTAACTACAGTAGGATGACTACCGAAAGGGTACAAATCTATTTACGTTGACTGAGAATACTACGTTGGTTACACTGTTGCTACCACAGCAGACCGCCAGATGCTGTAGAGCAATTATATGTAAGACATATTCAACGTACACACTCACTCAGTCCATCATACAGATGACAAAGAGAGAAAAGAAATTTGGGAGCATGAAATGCAGGTAATGTACGTAGGATTGAATGCTTATTTCAAAAAATGATAGTTCAGTTTAGTTGTGTACCACAGACTGGGGGCAAATCTAAATTACAAATAACTGAGGTTGAGAGTACGAAATACAAGTTAAATAGTATAAAACCAATCTAATAGAGTCTTTTCTACGTTAACCCTGCAAAAGTTCTCTACAGATCATAAAATTCCGAAACCAGCACAAAAGGCGCTTCTTCAGTTACACTACATCTACATCTACATCTACATTTATACTCCGCAAGCCACCCAACGGTGTGTGGCGGAGGGCACTTTACGTCCCACTGTCATTACCTCCCTTTACTGTTCCAGTCGTGTATGGTTCGCCGGAAGAACGACTGCCGGAAAGCCTAATTTTACATTCGTGATCTCCGCGGGAGCTCTAAGTAGGGGGAAGCAATATATTCGATACCTCATCCAGAAACGCACCCTCTCGAAACCTGGACAGCAGGCTACACCGCGATGCAGAGCTCCTCTCTTGCAGAGTCTGCCACTTGAGTTTGCTAAACATCTCCGTAACGCTATCACGCTTGCCAAATAACCCTGTGACGAAACGCGCCGCTCTTCTTTGGATCTTATCTCCTCCGTCAACCCGATCTGGTACGGATCACACACTGATGAGCAATACTCAAGTATAGGTCGAACGAATGTTTTGTAAGCCACCGCCTTTGTAGATTGACTAGATTTTCTAAGGACTCTCCCAATGAATCTGAACCTGGTACCCGCCCTACCAACAATTAATTTTATATGATCATTCCATTTCAAATCGTTCCGCATGCATATTCCCAGATATTTTACAGAAGTAACTGCTACCAGTGTTTGTTCCGCTATCCTATAATGATACAATCAAGGATCCTTCAAGAATGAGTTTTTCACTCTGCAGCGGAGTGTGCGCTGATATGAAACCTCCTGGCAGATTAAACCAGTGTGCCCGACCGAGACTCGAACTCGGGACCTTTGCCTTTCGCGGGTAAGTGCTCTACCAACTGAGCTACCGAAGCACGACTCACGCCCGGTCCTCACAGCTTTACTTCTGCCTGTATCTCGTCTCCTACCTTCCAAACTTTACAGAAGCTCTCCTGCGTCCAAACTTTACAGAAGCTCTCCTGCGAAAGGAGAGCTTCTGTAAAGTTTGGAAGGTAGGAGACGAGATACTGGCAGAAGTAAAGCTGTGAGGACCTGGCGTGAGTCGTGCTTCGCTAACTCAGTTGGTAGAGCACTTGCCCGCGAAAGGCAAAGGTCTCGAGTTCGAGTCTCGGTCGGGCACACAGTTTTAATCTGCCAGGAAGTTTCAAGGATCCTTCTTTCTATGTATTCGCAATAAATTACATTTTTCTATGTTAAGGGTCAGTTGCCACTTCCTGCATCAAGTGCCTATCCGCTGCATATCTTCCTACATTTCGCTACAATTTTCTAACGCTGCAACTTCTCCGTATACTACAGCATCATCCGCGAAAAGCCGCATGGAACTTCCGACACTATCTACTAGGTCATTTATATATATTGTGAAAAGCAACGGCCCCATAACACTTCCCTGTGGCACGGCAGAGGTTACTTCAACGTCAGTAGACGTCTCTACATTGAGAACAACATGCTGTGTTCTGTTTGCTAAAAACTCTTCAATCCAGCCACACATCTGGACTGATGTTCCGTAGGCTCTTACTTCGTTTATCAGGCGACAGTGCGGAACTGCATCGAACGCCTTCCGGAAGTCAACGAAAATAGCATCTACCTGGGAGCCTGTATCTAATATTTTCTGGGTCTCGTGAACAAATAAAACGAGTTGGGCCTCACACGATCGCTGTTTCCGGAATCCATGTTGATTTATACAGAGTAGATTCTGGGTTTCCAGAAACGACATGATACGCTAGCAAAAAACATGTTCTAAAATTCTACAACAGATCGACGTCAGAGATATAGGTGTATAGTTTTGCGCATCTGCTCGACGACCCTTCTTGAAAACTGGGACTACCTGTGCTCTTTTCCAATCGTTTGGAACCATCCGTACCTCTAGAGACTTGCGGTACACAGCTGTTAGGAGGGGGGCTAGTTCTTTCGCGTACTGTGTGTAGAATCGAGTTGGTATCCCGTCGGGTCCAGTGGACTTTCCTCTGATGGGTGATTCCAATTGCTTTTCTATTCCTTGGACACTTATTTCGAAGTCAGCCATTTTTTCGTTTGTGCAAGGATTTAGAGAAGGAACTGCAGTGCGGTCTTCCTCTGTGAAACAGCTTTGGAAGAAGGTGTTTAGTATTTCAGCTTTACGCGTGTCATCCTTTGTTTCAATGCCATCATCATCCCGGAGTGTCTGGATATGCTGTTTCGAGCCACTTATTGATTTAACATAAGACCAGAATTTCCTAGGATTTTCTGTCAAGTCGGTACATAGAATTTTACTTTGGAATTCACTCAACGCATCACGGGTAGCTCTCCTTACGCTAACTTTGACATCGTTTAACTTCTGTTGGTCTGAGAGGCTTTGTCTGCGTTTAAACTTGCAGTGAAGCTCTCTTTGCTTTTGCAGTAGTTTCCTAACTTTGTGTCCGCAGCTCGTGGTCGTGCGGTAGCGTTCCCTCTTCCCACGCCCGGTGGGGTCGTGCGGTAGCGTTCTCTCTCCCCACGCCCGGCGGGGCCATGCGGTAGCGTTCTCTTTTCCCACGCCCGGCGGGGTCGTGCGGTAGCGTTCTCTTTTCCCACGCCCGGCGGGTTCATGCGGTAGCGTTCTCTCTTCCCACGCCCGGTGGGGTCGTGCAGTAGCGTTCTCTTTTCCCATGCCCGGCGGGGTCGTGCGGTAGCGTTCTCTCTTCCCACGCCCGGCGGGGTCGTGCGGTAGCTTTCTCTCTTCCCACACCTCGCGGGGTCAGGGATTTTCTCTGCCTCGTGATGACTGGGTGTTGTGTGATGTCCGTAGGTTAGTTAAGTATAAGTAGTTCTAAATTCTAGGGGACTGATGACCATAGATGTTAAGTCCCATAGTGCTCAGAGCCATTTGAACCATTTGAACCTAACTTTGTTGTTGAACCACGGAGGGTTTTTCCCATCCCTCACAGTTTTACTCGGCACATACCTGTCTAAAACGCATTTTACGATTGCCTTGAACTTTTTCCATAAACACTCAACATTGTCAGTGTCAGAACAGAAATTTTCGTTTTGATCTGCTACTGTCGAGGAAAGAATGAACATTTTTCTGCATGAAACAGATCTCTGACTAGGTTACACCACCACATACCATATCGATGTTGCAAACACACAATTCGTATCCTGCACCATAGCGAATCATCACTTCTGCATCATGCATACAGCTGTTGGCCACCAGATAGTTGTACCCATACCACGAAGACACAAAGATCCCAAACGAACCATAAGCACCGGTACTGTATATAGGCCTCACAGCACTAGATATATCCTGAGAGGCCGATTGGTCATAGACTACGACGAATGGTCACGAGTCAACTGCTCCTAAACGTGCTTGCCTGACTCGCGATCAGAGCGCCCTCAGAGGTCCGCTGTCACTCTCTGAACTTGTATACAAAGATTTGCATCGTTCCTTGCAGCCGGCCGTGGTGTCTGATCGGTTGTAGGCGCTTCATTCCGGAACCATGCGGCTGCTACGGTCGCAGGTTCAGATCCTGCCTCGGGAATGGATGTGTGTGATGTTGTTAGGTTACTTAGGCTTACGTAGTTCTAAGTCTAGGGGATTGATGACCTCAGATGTTAAGTCCCATAGTGCTTACAGCCATTTGAACAATTTTTGGTTCCCTGCGGCACACAGCCTTTACTGTTTCCGGCACTGATCTGCTTGCTTGTTTGCTTGCTGCCATGTTTTGTACATGCATCTACAGACTCTGGTATTACAAAACATATGTAGAAACATTTTACTCCAAAATATTATACCATTTAAGCGATAGTTCTCGATATGAAGCTCATAACAGTATGCTACCGATCGCTTGCGCATTATAATTCCAAAGATAAAGAGCGAAAATTATCTCTACAAACCCGAAACGTAAGCGAGGAGCTCCGATGTGGAACGAGTTGCAACTTTTCCTGAAAGCTTGAAAAAACGAGGGAACCGGTAGTGCCACTCATATTTTTTTAAAACAAGTACCGATGTCTGTGATATAACGGATTCCAAATCATCCTTCTACTTTACAAAGTCAAATAAGATGCTTCTCATGTCTAGAGAATCAGCAAGCGTGTTTTGCAACTGTTTCGCCATTTAGATGCACATAACACGCACGACCATCGATTTCTCTCAACCAAATAATGATGGGGAAATATGCAAAAGCAGTCAACCGGACAATTTAAATGAGGAGGAATAAATGTCCAGCACAAACACACATCCATATTAAATATTCTCAAATTTCCACAGAGAGCACCCGCAATCACGAAAGCTGTCCAGCACATTCTGAGTTACAGACTTAAATCAGCTGCTTTCTTGTAACCCAGCCGGCCTACGCAATTCTGACGGCTCCCGCCATACGGCAGTTCCACTCGAAGTTTTTTAGCGAATATCGATGCCAATAATATAATAGATTCTAAATCATGAGAACCAGCAAACATCATTTCCAACTGCTTTTCACCATCTAGATCCACACAACACACACCAGAATCGTTATTCTCTCAACCAAAGACGGGAAATATGTAGCAGTAGTCAAACGGACAATTTACATGGCAGGGAATAATTGTCCAGACCAGACACACCTCGCACATTGAATTTTCTCAAATTTCCACGGGTTCAAATGGCTCTGAGCACTATGGGACTTAACATCTGAGGTCATCAGTCCCCTAGAACTTAGAACTACTTAAACCTAACTAACCTAAGGACATCACAAACATCAATGCCCGAGGCAGGATTCGAACCTGCGACCGCAGCGGTCGCGCGGCTCCAGACTGAAGCACCTAGAACCGCTCGGCCATTCCGGCCGGCTAATTTCCACGGGGAAGACACTCATTCACGAAGGCTGCTCATCGCATACTTAGTAATAATTCGTTATTCAGCGACCTAGAGGGGGACACATGGTTAGGTCTGCTGCTTTCCTGTACTCCAGGCCCTCGAGTTCGACGGATCCCGCCATTATTCAGAAGCGTCAATTGTTGACACCTTATGTCATTGCCGCCACGTGCCCCACAGCCCAGGCAGAATCGTCCAGGAAACCAGTCACATATATTTTATTACTGTACTTACAATAAAATATCACTATTGCCGACTCAATATGACGACATTCCACAATGAACAAAATATCGTAAATACCCCCTCCTGACCACAAAGGCTCCGGAAATATCAAAATCTGTAGTATTCTTATAACTGGATATAATTTTCTAAGTAAAAATTCTCTCATTTCTTCTTTCTCCTATCGTAGTTTTCCACATCAAATCCATATCTTCCTTACGACAGGACAAAGCCGTTTTCTTTGCACTTGTTGGAACACTGACCACAGTTTACATATACTATAATCCCGCTGATCACAACGAATCTATCACACATCCCCTACTACTAAACGTAATACTTCGCCAATAATTGAATGCTGGCGATACCAAACAATAACAAGCATAAATTCGCAATGTGTGGATATGTTATTCTTGTGAGTGGTACCAGTGCTGTCTCTGGAAGAGAGACATAACCGTGTTACAAGCGTGGAATGGCTGGAATGTTTGACCCATTGGTGACATAGAGCACTATCTACTTGCATTCACTAACAGGGAATCTATCAGTCATCACAAGACTTCCTACTCATGTGTGATGATGAAGCACCCCCATCCTGTTTTGGCACTTTTATCTAGATGAATGAAAATTTATGCTACGTACTCCATTCCCCTGTTCCATGCTGACCATAAAATCGAGACTTCAGTTTCATAACTGCGGTGATTCTAAGTTAGCAACAGGTGTTTGTGACGTACTGCAATCGCCACCTATACATCTACGTGACAGATGTCCTGTTTATGGATTTAGTAACAATATGGCGTGTATTTCACATGTCAAACACCGCTGCTATGCATTTGGTTCTTTCCTTGAAAGAGGCATTCTCCGATACTAATACTCATTTGTAGGCGTGATGCAGGTATAGTAAAATTTCTGAACTTTGATCGGGTGTGAACAGAGGGTGCTGTAAACATCTGGAAACCTATACTGTGCATTTATCACAAAGATTCGATGCTTTAAGGAAGTAGTGTTTTTTTATTTAACAGTTTGACACCATAGTTTATAGTAGAGAAACCTGCAAGGAGGATGTACGTCTTGTGATAGAAGTATATTTCTTATATTGGAACAGTAACAGCATTGCATTCCGGATAACTATTGTGTCAGTAACCCCACCTCTCTAAGATTATAGCGTGTCCTTAGCGCAGAACCATGTAGCCGTAGAATGCATGTGTTTATGTTCTCTCTTACCAATATCTTCACGGTACTCACTCCAGACACAATACTTTAGAATCGATAGTGCAGTGGATTTACGAAAATGCTTCAAACTCCATCCGTCTGGAGCTTTACCATGCATAAAAACCACACGTTCCTTCTTGTTAACTATCTCTTTATCATCTCAGCACTTTCATATCTACTGCTTTACACCAATAAGAGATGCTAACCTCATCGACATGTGCACATCTGGAGAGATTTTGTGCACTTGGATGGGTGCTGTGCGTAAGACTGGTGCGTAACTGTAGTTACAGATTTGGCTCGCTCTGTTCCTTCCCGAGATGTGGAACGTAGTGATCTACTTTTCTCCAGCTGCAGATTAAATTGGTGAAAAGTGGGCCACAATAACCTTAAATTATGCACTATGATTTAAGTGCTAGAAATATGTAGACTGCTGTCTCTTATACTTTGATCCATATGTTCGAGAACTAACAATGAATGGACGTTTTGCACTGTCATCTATCAACGTTCACAATCTGGTATATGGTACTCGCAAAAGTACCCGAGGCGCGGTTTTAGGGATGATAGAGAAATTGGGAAGCAAGCTGCTGTGTCATTGGTCGGTGTTCAAACTACGGAAAAACTGATCAAATTGCTAAAATTAATCACAATATCAACTTTGATGATTGTTACGTTATATCGATAGCATCTTTTCCATCCCCTCCATCCACTGGTACACTACTGATCACAACATAATCGTTGGCTAACATCACTGGTTTGAGGTGGAGAATGAGTCTGGAAGTAGGAGCAACACCTTCCACGAACGGCCAGCACCGAAACAGTGATCACAACACCACTGCAACATGAGGAATCAGTCAAATCGGAACTCTGAACCATCTGCTACCTAATCACCACGAAAAATCAGTCTAAATGTAGAGGTCATAAATCACCTTCGGACAGCTGTTTGGAAATGCTCCACAATGCCGCAAAATTACTCCAGTTTCATTATTTTGTGACTGTATTCTATTTCAGTCGGCATGTGTATGTGTTGTGGGACAAGCAGCAACATGATTTACACCATGTGATGCCCAGTTTTCTGTGAGAGCCAATGTTAATGTTGGTTTACAGCATGACAGATTTCAAAATCGTTGTGGAAAAAAAAAAATGTTTGGCTGTGTACAAACCTGTAGGCCTGAAATTTCTCTGACGCATTACAGCAGAAAATAAAACAATGTATCAAACAAAACACAAGGACACTGGGGAACTCTTCTGCAACTGATAGTTCGTGGAATATGGTCCTCCCACAGTACAGGGGACAATACCTTACACTGGTCTGTACAGGTGACTGAGTGGTTCAATATCTGTATATTTAATAGGATAGCCAATTACGCTCAATGCCAGCACACAGACAGTACTTGTTTTCGATATATTGAGTTCTCTGTTGGACAAAGTTAGCTAAGTTTCTATAGTTTGTAGATTTTTTTGTCTGTTGGATGGTAGGAAATAACGAATATAGAGAGAAAATGTGTGGGTAACAGACGTGACTGCACCATGAGGGACGCAGATCTTTGGACTGCAGTTGCTGTCTCTAGTTTGAAACATACTGCAATGTAGTAGTCATTCTCCCAGTTCCTGTAAGTGCATGTACTGTCGTATGTACTACCTCAAGCTGCAGAAGAAAGCTTTGTTTGACGCTAGCCTTACACACAGTACATGGTTGGTGGACCTACGACAACATGTCCCCATTTCGACCGAATGGTCAAAACTCAGTCCTGTCGTATTAATTTAGCTCACCCTGTTCCTCCACAGGTTGCAGAAGGTGATAGATACAGCGCACTCCATCTTCTGCTGAGTTCTGGCTTAAATTAGAACAATCACATACACAATGCTGCAGGGAGGGCGGGGGCAGAGACTGAGGAACAGATACAAAATACGTAGTGGCTGTCTAAAACTGCTGGAATTTGGCTGTAGGAGATAGGTTCGAAAGAGGTGACTCGCTTCTGGATATGAGAGTGCCACAAGTATGGTTAACCAGTGGCTCTAATCATTAAAGGGCATCTCCATAGTATTCAACGCATATATGTAGTTGATGGTAAGACTTGATTCCATATTTTTGACATTATTTACAGCTGAAATCGTAACACTATAGATCTGAAAAGCCAGTGTATTTTGTACACATTTTACAATCTCAATCTAGCGTTGCATTTTTTAAAAGTGGTTCATTATGTAGCACACCACTACGTGGTCATTCTCAGTCAACCACTATCCACCCTTGCCTATAATCCATTGGATATATCGCAGAATCTCTGACATGGCACTACAAATACTGGAGATATATCTAGCAGTGCATGAGGGAGTTGCAAATATCAGCTTCATACCACATCTGTATCACTCTCTTAGTTTGGTGACAGTCGGAACCAGCACTATCAGTTTGTTAACTCACACACCGGTGATCAACGTCTACACTCAGTGTCGTTGTATCTGTGTGTGGGAAACTACTTCATTCGGAGGTAGTTCCATACCTTGATTTATAAATCGTGTATATTTTTTGACATGGATCTACTTACTTAGCACCTGTAGAACCACGATCGTATGTGACAGTATCATATCCGTTGCTATCGTGGTTTTTTAATGGTTGATCGCTTATAAGACGATTACGTATCTCTCCCTACCACTCGCAAGAAAAACAAGTGAGACATTGAGACATATCCATCCATAGCCCATTTTCGCTCAGTATTGATTGGTATCGCTAGCATTCATTTACTGGCGAATTATTATAATAGTAGCAAGTGACGAGTGATAAATTGGCTGTAGGCTTGTAATTTATGTGTGCAGTAGTCAGTGTCCCGGTGAGTGCTAAGAAGGAAGGTATGGATTTGATGTGGAAAACTGCAATAGACAGAAGGGGCAATGAAAAACTTTTTATGCGGAAAATTATATCCCGTCATAAGAATGCTATAGATTTTGATATTTCCAGTGTCACTGTCGTCAGAAGGGGGTATTTACGATACTTTGATCATTGCATAATGTTGTCAGATTGAGGCTGCAATTGTAAAATTTATTTGTAGGTACAGTGATTTCGAGGACGATTCTCCTCGCTGATCACACTCGCGCAGTGATACCTGAACGCTCGAGGTGTTATAACGAGTGTACAGACCTCCGATTAGTCAGTCTGCATTAGTCTGCATTAGTCTCTAGTCAAGTTTCAGTCTGCGCCTAATAAGATTACCATATTCCTGTACAAGCCATGAAGATAAATGAATAGACACTTTGTCAGGTATCAGAGATATGTGAGAATAAGATTACGTACCAAGACCAAAGGGACTTCAGATTGTCAATTGTAAACAGTATACAGAATCAAGTTACGTAATATCTATGATTTTTATTATTTTAATAAATGTGTGTGAAAATTAATCAAGTTCTGTTTAAAGTTGGTCACCGTCAATCTGCTACTCTAAGCGTGCAAGTGGCATTTCTATCGTCTGACCTAACGGCAAAAGATAAACACGCCACGATAAGACCAGGAGACATATTGCTGACGTTCTCCTACCTCGTTAGAGCGACAAGTCAAATAATCTGATGGTGTGTGTACCGAAGGTCTTACAGTACGCACACCACACACGGAATTTCCTTTTACTGAATTTCTTGGTGCTTGGCATAGTTCGTTTTTATTGCACAATAAAGGATATGTACTTAAACAAATATATTTAGCACCTGGGCAAGAAACATTCAGTAACAGGTGAACAAACTGCTTCAGAGAAACAAAGTAAATAATAGCAAAGATAATCATTTGCAGACACGAGAAACCTGCACTGTTACCAACATATACAATGTATCATACGTATAATCGCCGGAAACAGAAAGCTCACAGTTGTTTTTGAAATAGTATTGGTTTCTGTATCAGGAATAAAGGTGGCGTGGTGGTATACATGACTGTAACTTTAATATTTGGTATATATAAGTCATTTTTCATATGAAACCCTGTAATGTATATATCAATGTAATCAAGAATGACTATATAATTTAATAATTTCATAAAAAAATTCGATTTTTCCACCATTTATAAGTTCCCTTTGTCCCTAACAAAGGAACTTAATTTCAGTATAACAGTTTTAAATTACTGAAATTATTATTTAAAGTACCTGGGATTTATGCTACGTGAGAGACGTGACTACGACGAGAACAATGAGAAATAATTAATTTAGTTTCAGCAAAACAACGATATTTTTATTACAGGTGTCCTTTTCAAATAAATTTATGAGAGGAGAGGAACAGTCTTAATATCATATGAATAAAGATTAGCTGTTGGAAATGTGTGTCGTTATTCCATGTTCGCGGCCCATAAACCACAAGTGTAATTCTGGTTAAGAACTGCCGCAGTAATTTTCTCCTTGAAGAGGCCAGTCTTATAGCGAGACACTAATTAATGAGTTGTTTACATACTCGTTGACTAAAGAATCTGTTGTTTGCGATGCTGACCAAACGTGTTAGATATTTATGTTTATTGTACACAGCACGTATTCAGTGTCGAAAACAGCCCACATGGTAAACATGTTACATTACTCTCCTAACAGCATAGTTATTTAATTACTTTGTGAAACATTGTTCCGTGGCAAGGAGCACCTGTTAAGTTCGGACTCGTGATACATACCGAAAACTGACGACTCAGCCAACAAATTACTTCGCTGTCCGCATATCGTTATTTTCAAGTTTCTTTGCGAATTTACATTCCTCGACAGGAACCACTTTCACGTAATTATCTTTCTAGCTTCACAGTTCGCTATATGGATGGAAAAACAGTCCATGTTACGCAATGAAAACACTCTCTCAAGTTGCTGCTATACATTGTCTCTCATGCACGACGACGGTCTGTCACTATTCTTGAGATTCCTTTGTTGCTACTTGAGATAGTGATTTGTCTACTTATCGTCTCTCTCATAAGGTAATACAGTAGTTCGGTAAACATAACGGTAAACATCGCTCACGGATTAGGACTTAGCTGGAATTTACACTGATTATTATGCTATGAAATTGATTTCACTTTGGCCAAAGCAGTTGAACGTTTTCAGTGCAGACGAGGCAGTGCTATCTGACGAAAAGGGATTAGTGGTTGCTGATAGTTCTGGAGAGATGTCGTATTTCTTCGACCCAGTAAATTCATTTTTAGTAGGAAACAGTGCTCTCAGTATTCACCACAGTCGGGCAACATTGCATAAAATCAACAACGAGAGGATAAATACAGGAGAAACCCATCTTTCTTATGGGTAACTTGACCAAAGATGAAAATAAAATTGGGAATTGCTTCGGAGGGGGTATACGAGGTGCGGCTAGAAAAAAACCGGACTGATGCTGGAAAAAACATTTATTTACAATTATTTACAATTTCATGTTATCTCCTTCAATGTACTCTCCTCCTCGATCTCTACACCGCTCCATACGAATTTTCCACTGTTCATAGCAATGCTGCAGATCATTTTCTGTAAGTCCATACATTACATACGTCGCTTTTCCTTTTACTGCTTCAACAGTCTCAAATCTAGTTCCTTTCAAAGCTGACTTGACTTTAGGGAAAAGAAAACAGTCACAGGGGGTCAAATCAGGTGAGTAGGGTGGATGATCTAAGATGGGAATGTTGTGTTTTGCCAAAAACGTCTTCACTGACAACGCACTGTGAGCTGGGGCATTGTCTTGGTGAGGGATCCATGACTTTTTTCTCCACAAATCGTTCCGTTTTCTCCGTACTCGCTCACGTAGGGTAGCCAGGACGCTAATGTAGTAATGCTGATTCACTGTTTGTCCCTCTGGTACCCAATCAATGTGCACAATCCCTTTGATGTCAAAAAAACAATCATCATTGCCTTGAATTTCGATTTTGACATTCGTGCTTCTTTTTGTCGTGGAGAACCAGGAGTTTTCCAATGCATCGATTGGCGTTTAGTTTCGGGATCGTAAGTACAAAACCACGATTCATCGCAAGTAATAACATTTTGTAAGAAGGTGGGATCACTTTCAATGTTTTCCAGGATGTCAGAACAAATCATTCTTCGGCGTTCCTTCTGTTAAATTGTGAGACACTTTGGAACCATTTTTGAACACACTTTGTTCATGTTGAAACTTTCATGAAGAATCTGCCTAACACTTTCCTTGTCAACTCCTGTTAACTCAGACACTGCTCTGATTGTTAAACGGCGATCTTGTCGAACAAGTTTACCGATTTTTTCAATGTTTGCATCAGTTTTTGCTGACAATGGTCTGCCAGTGCGAGTGTCATCACTGGTGTCTTCGCGGCCATCTTTAATTCGTTTAAACCACTCAAACACTTGTGTTCGCGATAAAAAATCATCGCCGTACACTTGTTGTAACATTACAAACGTTTCACTTGCAGATTTTCCTAGTTTGAAACAAAATTTGATGTTAACACGCTGTTCTTTCTGTACACTCAACATTTTCCGACGCACAGACAAAACGTCAACTACTTAAAACAGACGCCACGGGCAGACTGAGTGCAGGAGGCAGATGAAACTCGAGCAGTAGGCGGAGCGAGAGTCACGTGACAGGCCACGCGACTTTCTGCCTTATTGCATTCGTTTTATTGTTTCACCAGTACTAGTCCGGTTTTTTTCTAGCCACACCTCGTAGAGACACTTGATTATGTAGTGTCGCATGTTTCAAGTGCATTACACAGATTACACATATGGTTCAAACGGCTCTAAACATTATGGGACTTAACATCTGCCGGCCGCTGTGGCCGAGCAGTTCTAGGCGCTTCAGTCTGGAACCACGCTGGTGCTACGGTCGCAGGTTCGAATTCTGCCTCAGGCATGGATGTGTGTGATGTTCTTAGGTTAGTTAGGTTTAAGTAGTTCTCAGATGTTAAGTCCGATAGTGCTTAGAGCGAGCCACTTGAACGATTTGAACTTAACATCTGAGGTCATCAGACCAGTAGACTTAGATCTTCTTAAACCTAACTAACCTAATGACATCACACACATCCATGCCCGAGGCAGGATTCGAACCTGCGACCGTAGCAGCAGTGCGGTTCCGGATTGAAGCACCTAGAACCGCTCGGCCACAGCGGCCGGCTCAGATTACACAGCTTAGCCAATAATCGAGGTGTCTAATAAAGACAATCAGTTATCTGCAAAGGAGAACGAATTAATCCGTTTATTTACAAAAGGTGCACTTGATAATTGAGACAAGCACAACGTCGAGAGCTATAGTGCTGAATAACGAGCGTAAAGTTTTTGATTGTAGCTAATACTAAAGAATGCTGATACACTTCGACAGTCTCTGTATTTCAGTAGTGTTTATTAGCGTCGTGCTAGGACAATATATTTTCCTGACCGCAGTTTTCTGTACATACGCTGATAATGGTAGAGGCGCACTGAATATAAGGGCCAAGTTCCGACTGCGATTGCTCAAAAGAACGCTAGGCCAATATGAGTCGGAGCAGTAACGTCATGTCAAATCCGCATTCTCTAGTAGCGTGAATGCCTGGCGGTCCGCTCTGGGCACCGTGAGTGACAGACGAACGATATCGCCCGGCGGTGAGCAGGTGGGACATTTGAATGTGCTGTCTCTCGCTTAGCTGTGAGAGGTACCCTGCGTGGTAACGACGAAAATTTCATCGATTCCGTATTCCTCCCAGCCGTTCCCAAAAACGTACACTGAAATATATTGCATGATGTGGTGATGGTGACGACAAGGGTGGGGGGGGGGGGAGGGGGGGTGTCTATGCTCTGGCGCTGCACTGTTGATGGAATTGGTTGCGGCGCGATGGCAAATGTTGCCGACCAACCCACGTCCCGACACTGGTCTTGCGAACTACCGGGAACATTTTCCAACAAACCGCACCTCTAAGCAAAAGAAAAAGCGACTGATCCGATGGTGCTAGCAATAGTGGTCGAATGCACTGGAGTGAGAAAAGGATATTTAATATATGTGTCGACGATAGTGAGACATTTCAGAAAGAACGAGGAACACAGATATATGTTTACAATTTCTCATCAGGTGGACGACGATTGAACAATGATTGGAGCAACGCTGCCTTGTTCCCGGCGCATGTGCGGCAGTGGGTGGTTATGTCTTCTCCTTCCTTGTCTCTCCAGCCTAGAGGCATGTACTGAGCTGGCTCGCCACCTGCTTTGTTCCTGCGATTCTCCAACGTCTTCTGTGTAATGGTTTCACTTCTTGCTGTTGGCAAATATGTGAAACTCAGAACATGCATTTGTTCGTTAGTACAACGCCAAAAAAAAAAATGCATCATTATGGAGAAAAGAGGCTGCTACCTTGTATATGTCATTTGCTAACTACTATAGCTGTGACTGATACTGAATTTTGAAGCCAATCCATCCAGATTTAGTACTTATAGTAGTGACTGACCTTATTCAGTAGTCGGCACGATGAGCTGTGCTATTACATCACTTTCGCCCACTGATCCTCTGATGAGGATGACAGGGTGCAGATGCAGAGTGAAAGATCATATTTATTTCCATTTCCTTAAATCATGATTTGTGTTGAACAGAATTTACTTTGCGTTTCCTTTGCAAGCACATTTTCTGTATGTGTTCCTATATATGGCAGCGTTAGAACTGAGTGAGCGTGTTGGAGGACGCAGTATTTGCAGTCATGCGTTTCACAACAAATCACACAGAGACTTCTGTCATACTGAAAGAGCCAAGAAAGCGGCTGAACACGTGGCGCCATGTTTATGCTGTTACTAGCGGCGGTGGTTGTGTGCCACCTGAAACTGGGGTCACTTTGATCTATTCACCGTCAGCGTTACAGCAACAGGCACATTAAATTCAGTTTCAGCGAAGTCTTGAATTTCTTGGGCTTCCATAACTTTAAGTATGTCTCTGAATCCAGAGACATACCTCATATCGTATTCTGTTATTAGAAGGGTTTGAATAGTGGGGTAGCGATCCATTTCGTCTTCAAATGATACTCCTCAAAAACAGTTACATTCCATAGTCATGCCCTTCAGTTCAGAGATTCATTCCTTGCACCGTCATTATGACGACGTGTGCTAAAAAATATGAAATGAACAGCAGCTGCTCTTGTGTTTCGAAGAAGTCGTCTAATGTTCCATTAATGTTTTGATAGGGTAGGGATTCGGGCTACACTACAGAAAATGTGCGTCATAACCCACGATAAAAAGGATCATCGTGATTTACTTCATATGTTGTATACAGCGAAGGGTTGTTAGCATCAAAAGAGCGGAAGGGTTGAGGAGGCAATGGTAGGACGCAAGGATTCTGCACTTAAATCGTCGTTAATCGCTTTGTTTGTCATCTATCAATCTGTCAATAGTAGTTAACAACGAGAAAACCTGTTGGTTCTGGAACTGTGTAAGTACAGTGAGAGACTGCTATAGAGAAGTTGCCACTGCGTACACAGACCAAAGTATGAGTTCAACAAAGAAATTATGAAAATTCTCCGGAGTTGTGATCACTGCCAATATATTCTCATCCATGTAAGCAGTTGATGTTTGATTTGCCGGTAGTAGACGTGGATTATAAAGACAACCATATGTTAACAAAAAGAGAACACATGAATAAATTTGTATACAGTCTGAACACTTAATAAATGAGATATACGTAACTGAACGATGTAGGTTTTCCTGTTTTACTATGTTATATACAAAGAGCATAAGGTACTTGTCTGTCCTCTGCTAGAGTACTGCTGTGCAGTATGCGATCGCTAGGAGATAGAATTGACGGAGGACATCGAAAAGGTTCAAATATGGCAACTCGTTTTCTGTTTTCGTGAAATAAGGGAGGAAATGACACAGATGTGACATACGCGTTAGATAGATTAACACTTGTTTTACTGATAATGAATACGACGCTTCGTAATGATGTCGAACGTGTCATTCAAGAAATTTTTCTTTAAATATCATACTTCAGCTTTCTGGTATGTAATTGTAAGATAACTAACTCATATCTACAAATTAATCTCTTGTGTAGATGTAGTTGTGATTCAGAAATTCTTTTAGCTTTTCTCTAATGGATGGTTGACTATCTGTGAGAGTTTTGATACTCTTTGGTAAGTGACCAAATACTTTTCTCGCAGCATAATCCACGCCTGTCTGTGCCAATGTTAGAATTAACCCAGAGTATACATCTACTGTAAATATCGCTAGTTCCTTAAATGTCTGCAAGTTGGTCTTGGACGGGCTGCCGCTGTTATTCTGATTACACGCTTTTTTTGTAATCTGTCTTAGTTATAGGCTTTTCTTCAGACTCTATATTCAAAAATGATGTTATCCCATCTGCTGTGCAGAACTGTATATACCGTGTATTAATGAAATTTTATGAAATGCAGAGGACCACATAATGATTTTCTGGAAGATATTATTTACCACCTTCTCAGCTAATTTTTGTTTGTTGGGTGTGATTACTATATTCGTATGATCAGAAAAAGGAACTAACATTGTATATTCGTTAATATGTACTGACGATTCGTTACTATATATATATAAAGAGCAGTAAGAGACCGAAGACTGAGCGCCGTCGGACCCCATTATTGATACCTTGCCAGTGTGAAGAATCTACTGTTTTTTCCACACCATTTCACTTCTGTGCGCCCTTCCACTTAAATATTAATTGTACTGTTTGTGCACTGTCCCATTTATAACGCAATATTTTTGCCTATCTAGAACTTTTGGATAAAGGTCTTAGAAGTGAGATTGGGTGGTAGTTACTGGTATTAGTCCTATCCCCCTTTTTATGGCATGGATTAACAAAAGTATATTTGAGAGTGACAGGAAAAATGCGCTGTTCCAGGAGGCTATTGCACATGTGGCTGAGAATCCTACTTATCTGTTAGGAACAAGCTTTTTGTACTCTGTTGGAAACTGCTTCAGTGCGATTAGAGTTGTGTGGCAATCATTAAAACAAAGGCATTTATCGTTCCGGAGAGATTGTTTCAATCTCCAACGCTGTAATCCAAATGTGAAAATATTCTGTTGCAGCCTAACTAGGTAACAAAATATGATCATTGTATTAGAGTAAGAGAATTCAGAGCTGTTACGGAAATGTTTAAGTGCTCGTTTTTCCCGCCCGTGCGATATAGAAACATTGTGAAAGTGGTTCGAAGAATCTTCTGACAAGCACATAATTCCGAATTGCAGAGTATTTTTGTAGATGTGGAAATGTTCTTGAATACTGGTAGACTTCCAGAGTCCCTAAATATTTGTAGTGTTCCACAGTATCGAACTACGACAGTTAACGATGACGGGCCTGATTGCTGACTTCAGTAATAAAGCTGATAAGTCTAAAACTGCACTTAAGGAGGGGCCGAAGCTTTGAGAGTGGCTGCTTAAAAAGGCGAGCTGGCCAGGCAGGGTCGAAGCGGTGAGGTCTTGTCATTTACGGCGTGTACCTGTGGCAGTCCCTGTCGAAGAGTGTGAGCAATGAAACATCGAGACCGTACAGCGGCGTGCTGGCTAGAGATTTGAAAGTGTCGGATGTCGCGGTTATTCCGTCTCCATTACTCGTTCTCTCACTTTTTTACTACGGGAGTTAATTTTATTCGGCTTGTGGTTTTATTTATTTAGATATGATTATATATGTGTAGCAGCAAGTAAGTTGGTACATAGTAACTAGTAACTTTGCATTACGATATTAAAGTTTGGATTTGCAATGTTCAGACTGTTATAAAACTGAAACTGAGAGCTGATGTTAATACACAAAATTATTTGTAACAAGTTGCTATGGTTCTGATTTAATGTTATTATACTGTCTTTACTTGGTAATTCTTTCTTCATAATAGCAAGTAACTTTGAGTAATGTTGAGTAAATATTTCACTTTGGCTGTGTGAGTCACAGTACTACACATATGTTAAGTTCAGACATGGAGTGGGAGAGGGAATAAACACTTTTATCATAAATGTGCGCATCGTGGATCAAATTATTGCTTTTCCACATCTGCTCTGGATAATCATGTAGGAAACATCCACTTGCTACTGTAATGTAATCAAGAAAGAAAGTAAACTGTATCTTAACTCACTACCTTGCATCGTATTCACAAAAGTCAGTAATGAAATTCAAATAATCGACACAGTACTGAATGTTGGTTACGTTGTGCAGTGGATTTTTTAATACCGTTAATTAGAACAGGCGCGTGGCTAGCCCGCGTTCTCTTAATATCAGGGAACAAAATGTAAAATATTGCTTTAGTTTCACAGAGCAGACCTTGCCACAAAATGTGCAAATGATAAAGTCATAACACAGTTATTCGTTATATTTTTGTGATCGCATAGAACATTCGCGCAGTACCTTCCAAATCAAACCGAGAAATGCACTGAATAATATAATATAGTCTGCCGGCACTGCTGGAAGCTGTAAGAAAATGTTAAACAATATTATGTTACCTCGCTTTACCGGCGAGACGATTGCGATGCCTGAAATAAATATTTTTTAAATGCGCCGCGTATCCGGCCGTTGCCTCGCAGGTTGGTACAGCGGCTTCCGCTAAATTAAATACTGAAAATGTCTAAATTATTTACGGGACGAATGGCTGGCAACTTTAAAAATTATTTTAAAAACATATTTGCTCAAACGCTATATATTCAAACGAAAATATCTTCATTTTACACACCTTTTTACAACAACTCGCCTAATGGCGGATCTCAAGCTTCATGAACAAAAGACTCACAGCCAGCATATACATCATATACATTTGCTTAACACGCAAGTGTTACTCGTAATGAAACCCAAAGGGAACAGAGAAATTATTACAATGCTTTTTACTATTTATACATGTAGTGAATTGTCCTTTTTATCTGAGGCACAGATCATAATCACTAATTCATTTAACAAGAATACGATTCTCAAAGATAATAATATGTTATGGATTCAAACTTAAAAAATGCATAAAACATCAAATAATTATGAATGTTCTATATACACACATAATATATTCGTGAAATTTTTACAGTCTTGCTTTATTGCTTCACTTGGTCATGTTTATTCGTGTTTAAATTATTTCTCTTTCTCCGTGTGCGTAGCACTATATCGATACATGTTAACTGGTCCCACATAGACGGATACAATTCTGTCACACGCTTTCTATGACGATTGGCCAGGAGATCCTACACGGTGATGCAAGCGGTGGGAAGCGCACGGGGCGCAGTCAGCGAAGGTGACGTCAATTTCGCAACTACTATGACTAGAGAGAAACCTACGCTGAGTATCAAGTAAGTACACATTGTTATATTAACAAAATACTTATTATTACCAGCAATATACAATTAGTTACATACTCATCATAGTTTACGATTTAGAACACAGTTGACAGGGAGTCTTTACAATCTTCATGATAGTTCTATGTAGTTATCAAACTTTCAGTAAGTATGAGCATTTGATATAAACGCTTTCAGCTTGAGTTTTTTCCGGTCATTAGCAAGACAAAAAGGAATAACTCATCCTTGACTCAGATTTTAAGACTTTGTAGGGTACCGTGTAAATACGTAATCAAATGATTAATTAAATGTCCCATATTGACAACTAAAACTTCAGTTTGTGGTTAGTGCGAAGGATGTCATCGAAAAGCTAACTTCAGACACTTTCTACTTTCTCTAAATACCACTACCTTTGCTGAGAGGCGTGCTTTTTAAGGGAGTAGACTAGAGTGACACTCTACTTTGGAATCGATATCGATGACTTTTACCCAATAAAATAACAAACAAACTGCAAGACTGACTTCATACCTCTACCGTATTTTTTTTTCTTTGTCAAGTAAAATCTTTGCACTTAGAAAAAACTCTACGACATCAACTAAAGGCCTTCGCAGAGTGCGAGGATGGCTGGTGGGAGCTCTGAACGCCACAATTTTCATTATATACCAAAATTGCAAAAATCGGTTTTGAAACTGATGATATTGTCTAATGCAGTTAGTAGGCATATTTTTCAGAAGTAGTTTACAACTAAATGGCGCCCCTCTGAAATATAAGTAAATTTTGAGGTACACGTCTCGACATCTTGAAAAATGTTCTTTTAGTACAAAATACCAAGCGTTTAAAGTTTAAGCTTGTGTGTTTTACTACTGAAATATGGAATCCAGGACCTTAACAAACATTTAATCGGTAACATACGCCGATGTCGAAACGCAATCATTATACCGATTAACTCGCTTCCATGTACCAATCGAAGCGTTTTTAGAACGATTGGAAAAACTTTCCGAACCTTTTCTATCCCTATAAAAGCGTTTGTTTGTCATTCTCAAGCACTCCCGTTTTACTTTGTGCAAAAAACAGAAATGGCAAGTTAGGCAGACGCGAGACCGGCGCGTGCATTCACACTGTGTACCACAAGCGAAATCGTTTTGACGTGAAATCTTGATGAGCAGAGCATTTCAGTTGATACTTACGCCCTCTGTGATACTATCTGAAACTAACAGGACCCCTGTTCCATCGATAACCTTCACGACATTACATCGGTTACATTCTATAGCTTGGATGCGCCAGGACCCCTCCCCCCCCCCACACACACACATATTTTATATGAATGAATTATCAAAATAGACACTCTAAGAAACATTTTAACCCAATAAAAAAACAGATCAAGAAATGTCAACTCCAGTCTACCCCCTTAACAGACGCCGTGGTCCCCCTCAGTATGAGTACACGATACTACATTACGTACTTTAAGGAATATTACACAGGCATGCATAGTCCACGAGTACTTATGATCAAGGTTATTACAATTAAGAAGCAAGTACGCTAAAGCACGGCATAATTTCACTGACTTTATGTTATTATTTCCCTTCAAAATAACAATTAATGTCAGCCTGTGCTACTTGTTCTGATATACGAGTGTATTAGTACATTCATATTACTACGCGTATAATACTGAGTGAGCTAGTTGAGCAATGGTGTCTAGTTGCATCCAGTTTCGTCAATGACTGACGAGAAAAGAAGAATGCAAAGGAATCAGTAAAATCGCATGAAACATATGATGGACGAAACTCCATCACAGTGTTTCTGGGTTACCGTTTACTATCTGTGCTATCAACTAGACGGCTCGATTTAAATATTAGCTGTATTTAATCAAAACACTACATAGCCCCTCAGGATCACCTAATCTAGTCAATTCGAGTTCTTCAAAAATGGTTCTACTGGCTCTGGGCACTATGGGACCTAACTTCTGAGGTCATCAGTCCCCTAGAACTTAGAACTACTTAAACCTAACTAACCTAAGGACATCACACACATACATGCCCGAGGCAGGATTCGAACCTGCGACGTAGCGGTCGCGCGGTTCGAGACTGTAGAGCCTAGAACCGCTCGGCCACTCTGGCCGGCTGAGTTCTTCAAAATAATCATCACATCTGATGTAAATTTCGTCAGGTGTTGCAGATTCCTACTTTCTTAGTTAAGTTAGTGAAGGTCACCCAAGACCAGTCCACATTTGGCTTGAATTGCTGGGTACAGTGACATATACGTGACCTACAAACCAATCTGCGTCGTTATACATCATAATCAACACTGTGGTGTCCTTAACTGATGTGCCTATCTAAATCGCTAGGAAGGTGGACGCTTTAAATACGTAATTGAAAATACTACTTTGCATATTTTACACCACAGGATTCACAGGAAGTCAGGCGACGTTACACAGGATTCATCACTGTGACAAGAGGCATGATCAAATGGAGTACCCAACTAAATGTTTACACACACATTAAAATATAAAAAATTACATTTAAAGGTGTGTTTATATACATGTAAATAGTTTGTATTTACAGGTTCCAGTGACTAATTTTTAAATAACCAAATTTTCTTTCTCTGAAACGACTAATAAAGGAAATGTCCTACAAAAATTGAAGGTACACATGAAAAACAAGTTCGTCTTCTACCAAGTTGCTAGCTGATGAGGTTTGAAAATTACAAACTTTCCATAATTTTCTTCCTACCGGCGAATGGTGGGAGTGCCAATATTAATTTTTTGGTTCCAATAGGAGTGTTCAAAATGGTTCAAATGGCTCTGAGCACTATGGGACTCAACTTCTGAGGTCATTAGTCCCCTAGAACTTAGAACTAGTTAAACCTAACTAACCTAAGGGCATCACAAATATCCATGCCCGAGGCAGGATTCGAACCTGCGACCGTAGCGGTTTTGCGGTTCCAGACTGCAGCGCCTTTAACCGCACGGCCACTTCGGCCGGCTAGGAGTGTTCAGGCATTCGCTTCCGTTCCTAGCAGGAAACCAATGGTGAACTTCGCTTCCCTATAGAATTTACATTAGTGTCCTCTTCTTTCATTTAGTATACAAATTCACCCATATGTTTCGTAGGTGATATTTGTTGCTCACTGACGATACAAGCAAGTGTCAGGAATGTTGTCAGCTAGGAGTGAGTGATGATTGCTCACGGTTGGACTATGTTTGGAGTATGGCTCTTCCATAGAACAGAAAAAAATGTTCGTACAACAAGCACTAGATAGGACAAAAAATCGAATATTCCCACTGCAAAGAAGTCGTTTGATTAATCCATAGTTTTAGCCACGCAGAGGTGTAGAAAAAATGTAAAATATATTACTAACGGTTAATATACACATACAATTGTCTTGCTGGTGCAACATTTTCATGTCTCGATATTCAGTGAACAAATTGGTTTCTTTTGTTATAAACGTCCTTATTTATTTTCTGTCAACAGTCAACCATCTAAACATTCCAATTAAACATTCGCATTTTTCTCATCCGCTTGGTGACTAGACTGTACACACGCGGCATTTAAATGTAAATTTAACGTGACGGGCTCACGCAACACCACCTAAATCACTAGGCCTTACAACTATCTTCCAATAGGCGAGTGACGTCATTAACTTCAGGTGTACAGTCAGTGCCACCTACCGCTAGCAGCGCGATCTACATACTAGTAGGAATGTTCTGTGAAGCCATGTATGTGGTATCAATAGCTACGATGCCACAACGTAGGTCCGCTCTGCTAGGTTGGCACTACGAGAGACACCGACGAGAACGCCCTCTAGCAGGTGCGGTCGAGGTCTATGAGCTCCGCGAATCCTTCAGCCCATTTGATCAGGTGCAGACAGCCAGCACCTACTTCGCTTCAGCGTCGCACCTACCTACAAAGTTATGTAATCGTTTATCACCTTGTTTTTGCACCAGGAAACCACATTGTTGTAGTACCGAATTGTATTACCTTTTCTCATTCCTACCCACGCGCCACCCCGCAAGCGGGATACAAAAATGTAAGCAACTGCTTCGGAGCTGTAGTGTTAATGAGTTGAATTCCCTTGTGAAATGGTTTGCTTTTCTGCTCTTTGAAGTGTATACTGCCAGTAACAGTTTAGAAGCGATCATCGCCATCGTGAATAAGTGTTGTGTTCCTGGTTGTGACGGTAATTACTACGAGAAGAAGAAGGTTCGCATTTTTAAATTTCCAGCCGATGATAATATGCGAAGGAAATGATTATCTCCGATAAAAAGAGACAATTTCGTTCCTAGCAAGCACTCTGTGATGAGTACCTTTCATTTTAAGCAGGACTTATCGATGAAAGTATATGGCAGTTGAAGTTTGAGCATTAGTACAAGTTCCAGCGTCATGCGTATATTATTTTTCAGTTCGAAGGTCTGCCATTTGCACTTCTGCGAAGACGATATATTGTGAGAAACACAGGCAGTAGATTGGGGAACTGGGGCTACGTTAACTGCACCACCAAGCTAGTCACAACTCCGACTAAACGCAGTCCCAAGCAAATTCTCTAGCTGCCCAACGTACATCTCCAAAGTGATGCCAAAAACCAGAGAATCTCCTTCTGAAAAACAGGAGAAAAGGGAAGCATCCATAGAGGACAGTATTAAAACTCTAGAAGAATATAATAACAAGTTTTCCTTGTGTCGATTTCAAGAACTGATAAGGAAGCTCGGTTGTGTTCTAGTCAAAAGTGGTCAAAAGCAATGACAGATTCATATATACTGTTTTTTATGTAGATACTGAAGGAACGCCACATCATATTTTGTATATAATTATTTATCAGGAACTCAGTATAATCATTTATGTTAAGGGTTATGATATCACTTCCAAGAAAGTTCCAGAAACTGTTAATAACATTCATGATCTAGACAATATTATAATATTTGTTGAAAGTTTAGCGTGCAAAAAGGAAGAAAAACATCTTCAACGACATCCTTGTTGAGTTGTTGGATGACTTATAATGTGAGGTGAAAAATAAACCTTGTGTTGAATTTCTGAGAAGCCAGTTTCAGTGAAGTTTTTCAGCCCCTGAGAGACATAGGGTTCCTCCCCATGTTTTTTTATTTGCTTCTTTCTTGGTTTCTTTATGTCAAGCAATGCTTACAGATTCATACTGAACAGTGGAAATATTATTCTGCCTCACTGTAATACCATCAGAAACATCTGTGCAAATATTGATGTTGATCCTAACAGTCCAAACTTTCTAGCTTACCTTAGGGAGAAAGTATCAAACCTGAATCATCATGACTATTTTGTGACACTCATGTTAGATAAGATATACATTAAGCCAGCCATGGACTACATAGGAGCAAGGTTAGTTGGCATGGCACACTTGCAGCAACTGCTGCTGTGTTTATGGTGCAAGGTAAGTTTTCGTCATTTAAAGATGTTGTCCACTTCATGCCTGTAAATAAAATGACTGGTGACCAGTTCTTCAATGTAATAAAAATGTATTGATTGTGTTAGGAGACTTAGGTTTAAAGGTTATTTTAATTTGTTCTGACAATAACAATTCATAGAAAAGAGTTAGTAATTTTTCAAACCCACCACAACTTGGTATTGCCTACCCATACTCTCCAGATCATTCCAGATCCTTGTTTTATGTTATAGACCCAGTACACATTTATAAATGCATAGAAAATAAATAAATGGGTGAATTTGGAAGATGAACATCTGACATTTTCCTTTTCCAGCTTTGAAAACACGTCTGTGAGAATGCAAGCTTCATTTTCTGCTTTTAGGTCAATATTTGACACTGAAATGAACAAATAATTGAAATCTGGGTGTGGTTTTAAGTATGAAACTTCTGTGGACCTCTTCATTAGAAAAACAAAATGTAAAGCTTTATTGTCAAATTTTCAATGGCAACATCAAGTGTAGTTCACTGGAGTTGAGGCCTAAAAATAACATTAAAAATTATGAAAAAACTGCTGAATTTATTAAAATTACAAGTCCATGGAGAAAATTGTTAATGTTAAGTCCCTTTTGAAGTGACTGAGAGTCGGAGAGGAATTGCAAAAGCCTCTAACAAGCCACAAGGATGATAAGAGGTGTAAATTTCTGGATAATTTTCTAAGTTAGCTAGACATCTGGAACTCCATGAATTTGTCAAGCGTTAAGCTCAGTAAGGAAACACATTCAGCACTCATACAACATATGCATTTTCATTAGAAAAACAAAATGTAAAGCTTTATTGTCAAATTTTCAATGGCAACATCAAGTGTAGTTCACTGGAGTTGAGGCCTAAAAATAACATTAAAAATTATGAAAAAACTGCTGAATTTATTAAAATTACAAGTCCATGGAGAAAATTGTTAATGTTAAGTCCCTTTTGAAGTGACTGAGAGTCGGAGAGGAATTGCAAAAGCCTCTAACAAGCCACAAGGTTGATAAGAGGTGTAAATTTCTGGATAATTTTCTAAGTTAGCTAGACATCTGGAACTCCATGAATTTGTCAAGCGTTAAGCTCAGTAAGGAAACACATTCAGCACTCATACAACATATGCATTTTTAGAACTGAGAACATATTGTCTGCCAGAACGTAGAATGTCATACATCCTGCCTGAAAAATTTCAAACTGGTGCCTTGGTAGCTAGGTTTGGACTGTATCAACAGCTATCTGGGTCCCAGTATCATGTCTCAATGACGCAAATATTTGAGGCAAAGGTGAGAGTATCAACATCCTTTACAAGGTGACTCAGCTAAGAAAATTGTAATTAGATCTCTACAAATCCGTTAACAGTCTGAAAGCCTTGATGTTGCCTGTGACGTCCCAGCATCAATTATTTGTAAATGAAGTGTTAGTCAATGGGATTTGGAACTTATCTGTCCGGATTTACCAGTTCTTACATTCAATACTGGATACTGTTGCTACAGCACAAAAAGAAAGTGAAAGTGTGGTAACTGTGCTCAGGTTTTAACAATATATAAGCAGCTGGCCTTCCCCCATGAACCATGGACCTTGCCGTTGGTGGGGAGGCTTGCGTGCCTCAGCGATACAGATGGCCGTACCGTAGGTGCAACCACAACGGAGAGGTATCTGTTGAGAGGCCAGACAAACATGTGGTTCCTGAAGAGGGGCAGCAGCCTTTTCAGTAGTTGCAGGGGCAACAGTCTGTATGATTGACTGATCTGGCCTTGTAACATTAACCAAAACGGCCTTGCTGTGCTGGTACTGCGAACGGCTGAAAGCAAGGGGAAACTACAGCCGTAATTTTTCCCGAGGACATGCAGCTTTACTGTATGATTAAATTATGACGGCGTCCTCTTGGGTAAAATATTCCGGAGGTAAAATAGTCCCCCATTCGGATCTGCGGGCGGTGACTACTCAAGAGGACGTCGTTATCAGGAGAAAGAAAACTGGCGTTCTACGGATCGGAGCGTGGAATGTCAGATCCCTTAATCGGGCAGGTAGGTTAGAAAATTTAAAAAGGGAAATGGATAGGTTAAAGTTAGATATAGTGGGAATTAGTGAAGTTCGGTGGCAGGAGGAACAAGACTTTTGGTCAGGTGGTTACAGGGTTATAAATACAAAATCAAATAGTGGTAATGCAGGATTAGGTTTAATAATGAATAAAAAAATAGGAGTGCGCGTTAGCTACTACAAACAGCATAGTGAACGCATTATTGTGGCCAAGATAGACACAAAGCCCATGCCTACTACAATAGTACAAGTTTATATGCCCACTAGCTCTGCAGAGGATGAAGAAATTGATGAAATGTATGAAGAGATAAAAGAAATTATTCAGGTAGTGAAGGGAGACGAAAATTTTATAGTCATGGGTGACTGGAATTCGAGAGTAGGAAAAGGGAGAGAAGGAAACATAGTAGGTGAATATGGATTGGGGGGAAGAAATGAAAGAGGAAGCCGCCTTGTAGAATTTTCCACAGAGCATAACTTAATCATAGCTAACACTTGGTTCAAGAATCATAAAAGATGGTTGTATACCTGGAAGAATCCTGGAGATACTAAAAGGTATCAGATAGATTACATAATGGTAAGACAGAGATTTAGGAACCAGGTTTTAAATTGTAAGACATTTCCAGGGGCAGATGTGGATTCTGACCACAATCTATTGGTTATGAACTGCAGATTGAAACTGAAGAAACTGAAAAAATGGTGGGAATTTAAGGAGATGGGACCTGGATAAACTGAAAGAACCAGAGGTTATAGAGAGTTTCAGGGACAGCATAAGGGAACAATTGACAGGAATGGGGGAAAGAAATACAGTAGAGGAAGAATGGGTAGCTCTGATTGATGAAGTAGTGAAGGCAGCAGAGGATCAAGTAGGTAAAAAGACGAGGGCTAATAGAAATCCTTGGATAACAGAAGAAATATTGAATTTAATTGATGAAAGGAGAAAATATAAAAATGCAGTAAATGAAGCAGGCAAAAAGGAATACAAACGTCTCAAAAATGAGATCGACAGGAAGTGCAAAATGGCTAAGCAGGGATTGCTAGAAGACAAATGTAAGGATGTACAGTCTTGTCTCACTAGGGGTAAGATAGATACTGCGTACAGGAAAATTAAAGAGACCTTTGGAGAGAAGAGAACCACTTGTATGAATATCAAGAGCTCAGATTGCAACCCAGTTCTAAGCAAAGAAGGGAAGGCAGAAAGGTTGGAAGAAGTATATAGAGGGTTTATACAAGGGCGATGTACTTGAGGACAATATTATGGAAATGGAAGAGGATGTAGAAGATGAAATGGGAGATAAGATACTGCGTGAAGAGTTTGACAGAGCACTGAAAGACCTGAGTCGAAACAAGGCCCCTGGAGTAGACAACATTCCATTAGTACTACTGAGGGCCTTGGGAGAGCCAGTCCTGACAAAACTCTACCATCTGGTGAGCAAGATGTATGAGACAGGCGAAATACCCTCAGACTTCAAGAAGAATATAATTCCAATCCCAAAGAAAGCGGGTGTTGGCAGATGTGAAAATTACCGAACTATCAGTTTAATAAGTCACAGCTGCAAAATACTAACGCGAATTCTTTACAGACGAATGGAAAAACTGGTAGAAGCGGACCTCGGGGAATATCAGTTTGGATTCCGTAGAAATGTTGGAACACGTGAGGCAATACTAACCTTACGACTTATCTTAGAAGAAAGATTAAGAAAAGGCAAACCTACGTTTCTAGCATTTGTAGACTTAGAGAAAGCTTTTGACAACGTTAACTGGAATACTCTCTTTCAAATTCTGAAGGTGGGAGGGGTAAAATACAAGGAGCGAAAGGCTATTTACAATTTGTACAGAAACCAGATGGCAGTTATAAGAGTCGAGGGGCATGAAAGGGATGCGGTGGTTGGGAAAGGAGTGAGACAGGGTTGTAGCCTCCCCCCGATGTTATTAAATCTGTATATTGAGCAAGCAGTAAAGGAAACAAAAGAAAAATTCGGAGTAGGTATTAAAATTCATGGAGAAGAAGTAAAAACTTTGAAGTTCGCCGATGACATTGTAATTCTGTCAGAGACAGCAAAGGACTTGGAAGAGCAGTTGAACGGAATGGACAGTGTCTTGAAAGGAGGATATAAGATGAACATCAACAAAAGCAAAACGAGGATAATGGAATGTAGTCAAATTAAATCGGGTGATGCTGAGGGGATTAGATTATGAAATGCGACACGTAAGTAGTAAAGGAGTTTTGCTATTTAGGGAGTAAAATAACTGATGATGGTCGAAGTAGAGATGATATAAAATGTAGACTGGCAATGGCAAGGAAATCGTTTCTGAAGAAGAGAAATTTGCTAACATCGAGTGTAGATTTAAGTGTCAGGAAGTCGTTTCTGAAAGTATTTGTATGGAGTGTAGCCATGTATGGAAGTGAAACATGGACGATAACCAGTTTGGACAAGAAGAGAATAGAAGCTTTCGAAATGTGGCGCTACAGAAGAATGCTGAAGATATGGTGGGTATATCACGTAACTAATGAGGAGGTATTGAATAGGATTGGGGAGAAGAGAAATTTGTGGTACAACTTAACTAGAAGAAGGGATCGGTTGGTAGGACATGTTTTGAGGCATCAAGGGATCACAAATTTAGCATTGGAGGGCAGCGTGGAGGGGAAAATCGTAGAGGGAGACCAAGAGATCAATACTCTTAGCAGATTCAGAAGTATTGAGGTTGCAGTAGGTACTGGGAGATGAAGAAGCTTGCACAGGATAGAGTAGCATGGAGAGCTGCATCAAACCAGTCCCAGGACTGAGGACCACAACAACAACAACAAGCAGCTGGCATATGGTGCTGAACACAAACTAATTATTGATAGAAGCGGCTTGAAATATCCACAGGAAACGCCATTTCTGATAGTAATTTACTGTTTTTGTTTCATGCAAAAACTATTATCAGATGAACACTGATTCCTTTCTCAGGCTTCAAAACGAACGGCAAACAGCATATAGATTAATTCTAGATTGTGTCATGGCCAATTATGCTTTTGCAGTAGACGTCTGTGACAAACATTCAGCAAAGGAATTGTGTAAATCAGTTGTTTGTGGACAGGTCCTAGTATTTTGCTCAGTAACTATTATAAAATTGAACATGACAAGATGCATAGCTCATTAAACAAAATGAAACTGAAAACTGAGGTGGAATAACATATTTTAAACAAAAAAATTAAATAAAATAAAATGAAATGTTCATAATTTTCATTAGTATTTACCCATTTTTGTTAACTTCGCTAAGCAAGTTTTTGGTACTAGTTACAGTACATGTAAGCTCTACCTATACATATTTATTTTACAAAACTTTCACCATTTTCAATTTAGAGAGAATATACTTCGTTTCTACATTGTAACGTAATGAGTATTACTTAGTGGAATGTGTGATGGTGAATGAGCTGTGGGTGTTAAGAGGACGGACTGATAAGTCTATGTAGTCATAACTGTTTGTCATGTTCCCCATATTACATAATCTCAATGTGTTTTAAAAATATTGCTTGCACTTGTTATTCCCATTTGTGGACTATTGTCTCTGAATTAAGATATTATTTTAGATACTATACAAATGTCAAATATTTAGTGTGTGTGCAATATTCTGTGAGTGTGCATTTATATGGTAAGAGAAGGGGGAGATAAGTGACATTAGTCATAATTGCTTCCCGTTTTCCTCCTATCATATTTAATGTGTTTTGAAAATATTTTGTTTCCGATATCCAAGTTTTATGCTTTCCGTTGTCATTTTAATGCTGTTTTCCTTAAGAATGAGACGTGTGCTGTTGCTGACCCTTTAATCCAATGACTTTCTCTCTTTTCCTTGATGTGAGGTGATGTGGTTGCAGACTGTGTGCAAATGTCAAATAGTGTGAGTGTGGGATGGTATGAGTGAGTTGTTAGGTGGTAGGCGGAATGGCAGAAAAGTGCTTCTACTCATAATTGGATGTCTTGCTGCCCCTATTGTTCTCACTGCGGAGTGTTTGGTTCCTAATATGCAGCAGGTTATTTTCCGAGATGTCTGTTTTCTATTATTTTTAGCCAGCCGCTGTGACGGAGCGGTTCTGGGCGCTTCAGTCCGGGACCGCGCTGCTGCTACGGTCACAGGTTCGAGTCCTGCCTGGGGCATGGATGTGTGTGATGTCCTTAGGTTAGTAGTTCTAAGTCTAGGGGGCTGATGACCTCAGATGTTAAGTCCCATAGTGCTTGGAGTCATTTGAACCATATTATTTTTATTTGAGTTTTGCTTTCTAGATGGATGAGGTGAGTACTTTTTCTGACACTTGTTATTCCCATACCTTTGACTCTTGTTCCTGATGTGAAGTGTTACAGTGTTAGATAGTTACTTAGTTTCATGTTACATGGATCATTTTGCATGATAAACCGGAATCGTTTCTAATGAGTCATTTAAAATTCACATTGCAGATTAATTTGTACATATGGCCACATACTGAAGGTTTTTAAATGTATTTTGCTACGCAAATGTGACATGAGCTGTTCCACATTTGTGACCTGAGATGTTGTCTGCTTTTCTGTAAAATATTCTGCTGGTGATATGCACCACTTTCCATTTTGATATTTGAACAAGTAACGTTCTCGATCCATAATATATTAATACGTACTTTCTCTTAGCTCTGGTGCCTTTTTTGTGCTGCATTGTGTGCTTTCCGAATATGTTACTTACTGTGTGTACTCTTCCTAATATTTAGATAGGTCGCTTTCTGCTATATAGCACACCTTATTAACTAAAAAATAAAGCTGTTTCATCCATCCATCAATCTGCTTGTAGTTTTCCACTGAAATAGCACACTATTGTGTCACATTCAAGATGCAATGATAGCTCTCATTCTTGTTCGTTATTGTCTGGACAGCATTTCTTGCTACATTGCCATTTTGTAGACTTTGGTGACAAGTATTTGCATATTTTTGACCATGTGCTATGTTGATCCTGCTTTGAAAGTTAATTGTGGTTGGATAAGGATGTCATGTTTGGATTTCCTTTATGTGTCATGAATTTGGATTGTACTGTTTTTCTTCCTCTATCTTTGTTAAAGATATTTTTGTGTAGAAATCTGTTAGTGGGATGTGATCTCCCATTTGAAAACTTAAATTTATTACATTCTCATTTTGCTGTGCCACGCTAGTTGAGAAGCACACTATTAATACTTAAGATGTTTTGTAGAAGAGACACTGCTATCTAGAAATGAAAATGTGACATAGCTTGAGTAATTATTACCATCTGTCCTTACATGAACTATTAAAAGGCTGTGGCAAATGAAAACAAGGTTACATTCGTGATGACTGCTACTCTGTAATTCTGTGCAATGTTTCCATAAGTGTAATGTAGAATGAATGCTTTCATTGTTAAAGTAATGATGGGCCGTTTCATACCATTCATAGATACTTCTATACAGTTTGGTTGTGCTCATGGGTTTAGTGGGAGTTATCAGTATCCTTTTTTCCAATTTTATTGTTTACAAATTACTTCAAACCATATATTTGAAATATGTTACGGATGTATATTATTATCTGTTGAACGTAGGTTAGATGTGTAGGCTGTATATCATACAATTTTGTTTGCGTCAGTGTTACGAGAATAAAACAGTGTCAGCATAAATAAAAACTTTGGTACAACTGAAAGGGTCGCTGAAAGAAAATGCTACACATCAGTTAAGTATTAAACTGATAAATTTATTTGTTGTTTCCCAATACACAACGTTCTCGGAAGGTTTCTAGTGTACCATCAGAGTGCACTGCCTACTCTGTGTATGTCCTTGTCTTTGAAATTAATGAAATACATAACGTGCAATAACTCAAAATATGCTGTTGTTAATGAGCACTTTCTTCCACCATCTCCTTCTGTGTCATTTGTTATTTTAAGATTCAGTAAAGTCATATCTCACGGCTCAACAGCTTTTAGTGCCTGGAATTTCTCAACATCCAAAATTGCGTTAAGTGCAAAAAATTTACATGATTCTATATCTGCCACGTTTGGAAAACGGTGTTAACACAACGGCTTGGTGAAAGGCAGAATTGCTATTAAGTTCCTCGTCCTGATTGCGTCGTAGTTGAGTTGTGAGGCTTTGTCGTTGAGGTGGCGTTAGCTCACAATGCAGTCACTTGTCTTCAGCAGTTACGCTCCCACGCAATCTGCCTAATACTCGCTACGCTGCGCTGGCATTTGTTGTCGGTGAGACGTGACGTCACAAGTCTAACGTTTGCATGAACTACACAGTTTATCCACCAGACCGGTAGAGCTTTGGGGTCGTTTCCGTGCTGTCGTTTGAAACTTGACAATCATGTTTTCAGTTTGACCAAAACATCCAGTGCGGTTATTTGCCCGGTATTGCGTAATATCCAGTAGGTTTATTCGTGTGATGGTGCGACATTTCAAAGCGCGCTGTAGTGTTCCACAGTACACTAACACAGAAGCTTAGATTACGCACTGCACACACCTACACCACAGTCACTGTCTCTGAGGACGCGTACAGGAACACCAGTTTGGAGCTTGGTACAGAGCCGTAGCATAGTTTGTCACTCATGGCATCGCTGTTCACTACCTATTTAAAACAATACCTTACGACACACGACATGGATTACAGAACTCTTTCAACTTCGTATCGTAGATCGTCTATTTGCACAGGTAATCTCTAAAGGTCGTTGAGAAATCTGTTGCACCGAATAACATTACATCAAGCCTTTATCTTTGATTGAGGAGTAGCAAAATCTACATTTCCTAATGCAATCGCTCTAAATATTTACTTTCAGTTACGCTCCTCTCCGTTAATTTACGTAATAAATCAGAAATGAATGACCAAGCCCTCATCATCATTGATACCTGAGAACAGTATTTAAAAATACGGAAGTCCTGAATCCTAAAACCTTTCACAACTCGTACCTATTTCGAATACTTTAGTTCTTTACACAGAGATGTTTCATTGCACCAGAGTATCCCAGGATGAAAGTCTGTCACGTTCGGAAACGAGGAACAGTGTACCTGATAGCAATTCTCATTGACTCATCTACGGTGGCTAACAATTATAGTTAACAGCACACAATAGAGTGTGATAAACAAATTTGTAGTGTGTTACAAGAAGAAGAATGGACTGAAACATCTAATGAGATGTGTGTCGACTAAGTGTATTTGCAAGAAAAGAATATGGCCTGTGAAAACATTACATAGTACACATAAAGACCAACATTTATACATTTACTATGTAGGAAACTGTGGTTCAGTACGTGTTACAAAAATGAAATGGAAATGTACACTATGTGATCAAAAGTACCGGGGCACCTGGCTGAAAATGAAATTAGTGGCACCCTCCATCGGTAATGCTGCAATTGAATATGGTGTTGGCCTACCCTGAGCCTTGATGGCAACTTCCTCTCTCGCAGGCATACGTTCAATCAGGCACTGTAAGATTTGTTGGGGAATGGCAGCTCATTCATCACGGAGTATTGCTCTGAGAAGAGGTATCGAAGTCGGTCGGTGAGGCCTGGCACAAGTCGGCGTTTCATAACATCCCAAAGGTGTTCTACAGGATTCAGGTGAGCACTCGCTGCAGGCCAGTCCATTACAGGGATGTTATTGTCGTGTAACCACCCCGCCACAAGTCGTACATTACGAACACGTCCTCCATCGTGTTGAAAGATGCAATCGCCAACCCCGAATTGTTCTTCAACAGTGGGAAGCAAGAAGGTGTTTCAAACCTCAATGTAGGCCTGTGCTGTGATAGTGCCACGCAAAGCAACCAGGGGGTGCAAGCCCACTCCATGAAAAACACTATAACACCACTGCCTCCGAATTTTACTGTTGGCATTACACACGCTGACAGGTGACTTTCACCGGGGATTCGCCATACCCTCACCCTGACATCGGATAGCCACTTTGTGTACCGTGATTCGTCACTCCACACAACGTTTTTCCACTGTTCAATCGTCCAATGTTCACGCTCTTTACACCAAGCGAGGCGTCGTTTGGCATTTACCGGCGTGTTGTGTGGCTCATTAGCAACCGCTCGACCTTAAAATGAAGTTTTCTCACCTCCTGCCTAGTTTTCATAGTACTTGCAGTGATTCCTGATGCAGTCTGGAATTCCTGTGTGATGGTCTGGATAGATTTCTGCCTATTACACATTAAGACTCTCTTCAACTGTCGGCAGTCTCTGTCAGTCATTTCAGTTTCCTAGAGATGAGGTCGGCCTGTACGCTTTTGTGCTGTACGTGTTCCTGCACGTTTTCAGTTCACTATCACATCGGAAACAATGGACCTAGGTATGTCTAGGGGTGTGACAGATGTATGATACAAGTGCGCCGAATCACCTGAATCCGGGGAACGCCCCATTCTGCTCTATGACGATGTCTAATGACTACTGAGGTCGCTGATATGGTGTACCAGACAGTAGGTGGCAGCACAATACACCTAAAGCAAAAAACGTAGGTTTTGGGCGTCGGGATACTGTTGATCACATAGTGTAACTATGTAGAAGTGTAGCTAAATATTAAATAATGTACGGTCACCGAATGATTTCTTCAAGCTTAGGCACTGCATATGGTCTCGTTTTAGATCTTGGAAAGGGAAAAATACTTTTATTCTTCCAGATTCTCCATAGACTTGTGAATAGCTAAAATGACAATTAAAATATAAATTTGTATTCTGGCCCGTCAATTAAAATCTCCCATTTCCTTGCTTATTCCTGGCCGGTAAGTCCACGAAACATTTTAAAAAGTACGGAAATATGTTTGAGGAGGATAAATGTAATTTTACATAGGTACCCATGGGTGATTCCGGAGTGCTCGTCGAATATTGTAATGTGGATTAGTAATACCTACTGTAAGTGTTCCTGTTGTGCGGCGTGAAGATAATTCAGGACGGGTAGTTTCTATAGCTGTTCACACTGTATTCCTTCGTGTAGTGAACTGGAATCTAAGAGCCCACAGACAATTCTCATTTGCACTCCCTGGTAGTTTTTGCCATGTTTGTTACTGAGGTAATTACGTCGAAACCGACGCCAACACAATTTCTTTTGGCATTAAATTTACGTTCAGAGAGTTTGATCATTGCATCCCTCTTAGACAAAAAAGCTGTTGCTGCATACATTTAATTTCTAAACCGTCGAACACGAGGAATGAGAGCTTATACTATATTTCCCTGAGCCTGATTTCCAACATGGCATGGTGTTTTATTGGTTCACATCTTGGGTTAACATCTCCAAGGATCTAGCACCCACTAAAATGTCGGGACTTTTTCACACTCATTTCTCTTATTAAACATTCCGGTTGACACTGAACTTAGCTGCGCACCAGTGTCCAAAATGACGAATACAGGAAAATTATTTACTGTGGTGTGAATGGCTTCGCACGTCGTGTTTTAACGGTAGTTGCAGGCGTTGTGCACTAGGCACAGTTCATCCGTCATGCTTACACCTTAATTATAAAGTAGTAGCGGTAAGCTGGTGTCGACACCCGTACAATCCACGGAGACCGACCTGGCAAGGCCCATGGCAGTCTCAATTGGTTCGCAGATTTAGTGTGTCTACTGTCGGAGTGAACCTCTACTACGTGCACTCCACGTTCACAGCCGAGTGAACGGTTCTCACGTGGTTGCGACCGCTGTCATGTTATTGTGGTTTTGGTCATGGTGTTGGTCACGTCCCTCATGGTGATCACGACTGCAAGCTTTTCATCTCTATCACGACTCTGAAGGCTGTGACTATGTGTGAGTGACGACTTGTTAGATCGGTGTCGTTCACGTCTGCTGCAGCGTAAGTGGAAGCGATCGGTTTGCTTATTGTTTTCAGCGCCATAGAGGTAAACAAGGAAGGGCATTGGCACTATAGACTTAACGCTGTACGTTGTTTTCAAGTCAGAGTGGGTGGGGCCTGCTTGGACTTTAAGTAGCCCTAAACATTAAGAGACTACTGTTTACTGTTGCTTCTTGTTCATTGTCGTCGTGTGCACCCAACAGCTCTTTTAAACAGAAAAAATTACAGTGCTTACATGAATAACATAGTGTCAGAAAGACCTTTTCGGAAGTTTCTTTTTTCTTGAATGTATTGTTGCTCTGGTAAAACGACATATTTGGCCTCGTTGATTTAACTTGCTTTTTACTGATATATTTCGGATAAGGAAGCTGAGATATGAAAAGGATGCCTGATATATTTCGAATAAGGAAGCTGTGATGTGAAAAGGATGCTTATCTGTATAATTCCACTTTTACTGTATTTATATTGGTACAAAATGAAACTGAAACTCTGAAACCACTGCTTGTTTACTTACTGGTAATGTTTCTTGTTCGTTACATTTTCACCTTTCATGATGTACGCTCATTTTTAACGTTCAGGTTTTGAAAATAAGAAAAAAAGAAAAAAGATCCATACATTCGGGCTGTTTGTTAGCCCACAAAAGTGTGCAATGAGGGAAGAAGCAAGTCCCGCCATAGCACTTTGTGCCTGTCAATCAACGTGAAAGATTGTAATGATTCCAAAGAAACAGAACTGCTTCCTGAATAGTATCTTTATGTACCAATTACATCTCAACACAATGAAAACACCGGATTTTATTTGGGATACGATAACGAAAGCCGATAGTTATTCATAATGGTCTGAGTGACGTGACGGGAAATACCAGCGCGGTGAACTACGGAGGTATAAATGCGCTGAACCTAATATTTTTGTGCTAAATAAGATGGCGGACGTCGTCTTCAAGTTTGTGACGTAATGACACCTCCTTGTTTTTCCCTCCTTGGCGGGCACGCGACATTCCGATGTCATTGTGTTGCTGCAGCCACGTGCTTTGCGCTGCGCGAGCCTTTCCGGGAATTAGATCTCTGTTGTCCACTACAGACAAGAAAGAGTCCCAATCCTCACCTGGCGAATTCTGAAATTTTTCACACAGCACGATCTGCAACTTAGCGTTGAGAATTCGCAGTATGTCTCTTGCCGTTATCGCCTCGTTCCAGTACGTTGTGTTATTGACATATGTTTCTATATACAGACAATGAGCTCCGGTTCTCTTGTTATATAATTCCGGGCTATAGGCCTTTTTACACCGACGTTCCTGCACGCCCCTGGACCTGTACTTGGACAAAAATGCGTACGTTAAAGTCTCCGTAACATTGACGTGCGTCGGTGGCTTCTGTAGCGCACAGGGCCGCTTCATTTGTCATGAAACTCTCCACAACCCTTGTCTTCTGGATTTCACTCCGGAATTTGAATGTATTCTGATCTTCAAACTTATTTTGCTCTCGAACAATATATCTTCGAACATGGGTTCGTTATCGAAACTGTGTCTGTTCCGCCCGCTTGACAAACAATAGAAGCATGTGTAACTGCACATTTCACGCTCGATCACAGTTAGTTAATTACATATTTCATTGCAATAAAATCATGTCAACAACTGGACAGTTCCTGCGTCCAACCAATGAAACACCAGCTTATCAAATAAGAGGAACAGCCATATACCTAGCAACCAGTCACTTTTAAGAATTGTTTATTGGAACGTCATAACCTGCTTCGAGGATTTATAAGTGTAATGTCTTCTTATATACAAATGTCACAAATTTGTACTACATATAAGAGAAACGTTAAAAAGTGAATATTTCGTTACTACTTATCGCGTTCCAACAGAAACTTACGACAATGGCATGTTAAAGAATGTACATAGCGCTTTCTGTATGTTTTGTGAAGGTAAAACGTGGAAGCAAGAAAATTTGATAGCCAGATATGTCTCTGTCAAAAATGGTTCAAATGGCTCTGAGCACTATGGGACTTAGCATCTGTGGTCATAAGTCCCCTAAAACGTAGAACTACTTAAACCTAACTAACATAAGGGCATTATACACACCCATGCCCGAGGCAGGATTCGAACCTGCGACCGTAGCAGTCGCGCGGTTCCGGACTGAGCGCCTAGAACCGCTATAGACCACCGCGGCCGGCATGTCTGTCGATCCTCTAGACAAAAGCTCGGGTTAGGCCGTCTAAAGCATCCTTTATGTGAGAGCCTTCTATAAATATTCTCATTCTCAGTCTCTTCGAAACTATTTTGGCACTAGGTACCGACTTCGTACTCGTATAAAAATTCTGTCCATTTAAGAAGACGTTCCGCATGGAACGCAAAAAATAGTCTCCCATCTTTATCGGTCATTGATTTGTGGGTCCGGTAAAACTTATGCAATGAAGTATTATGGTGTGCTTGTTTTTAGCTAAAATACTTTTTAATGTTCTGTAAACTGTCAGTCAGTAAATCTATGCTGTCCTGGTACTGGTTTTCAACGGAATGGATCACGAGACAATAATCATTAAACCATCGCATGTAGAGAATTATTTGAAATAAATCATGAGGCCTTTTTAGTGAGAGTGTTTTAGCGCAGACTGGCTACATTTTTTTATACTCTTCTGCCTCTTTCCTAGTTTCTGAAATGAAATTTGACACTGATATACAGTACAACTTGTTGTGTCTCTAATTTTTTCCATTTTTTCCAATTTTTCCTTAGTCACTTAATACATCTGTATGATGGGTCACTATCTATATGGGATATGGAGTGGCCGGCAGTAACGGGATATCAGTTTATTCCACTGAAATTAGTAATGTCTTTTTGTATTCCAGATTGCTTACTGGAAATACAAGTCATTCGACCATTAAATGCGAATGTTTCCATTAATGAAGGCCATGTGAGATGTATCACTTAACAGTTAAGTTAACTGTCCCACGTTTACTGCAGGAAACTTTTAAATAAGATCTTGGAGTTTTCTGTCTTTGTAGGCAGAAGAAAGTCTTTAGAGACGACGTCAAACGAATTCCACGTTAACGCATTGTCATATGCTAGAAATATTGATAATGTTATGGTAGAACAGTTTGCGTGTATCTCTAATCCACCGTAAGTTACCAACATTACTACAATTTCATTTGATCACCAAACTGCATTAGATATTATTAGAATTGATTTTCTGTGCTTAATTATGTCCTAAAGCAGAGCTCCACTCTCGTAATTTTTAAGCGCGTCGTTATAATGATGATCGAGATTTTAAATAAAGTAAATACAGGGTGTACATAAAGTCCGGGAACATCCCAAATTATTTATTGCACAAGAACTAAACATCGCGCAGAAGTCCTACATATTGCTTTTTGAAGAGAAATTCTAAATTTTTTTTCATAAAAAACTTTCTATATGCGAACCAGGAATGACCCGACAGACGTCAATGCGGTAATCCCCTTCTTGCCATGCGCGTCCCAGCACGGCATCGTCGACTGTGGCAGTCGCTTTTCGTATTCTCTCCCTGAGCTCTGCTACATCACGTGGTAGAGGGGGTACATACACCAGATCTTTGATGTGTCCCCAGAGAAAAAAAGTCACACGGAGAGAGATATGATATCGGGGAGACCATTTCATGAAACAGCTGTCCCCTTCTGTAGCACGGTCGATCCATCTATGCGGAAGCTCCGTGTTCAGGTACCCACGAACTTCACGATGAAAATGTCGTGGAGCACCATCCTGCTGAAAGACGAACGGAGAGTCAGACTGCATTTGAGGCATGCACGATGCACCGATTTCTTTGCACTCCTTGTGAATGTCTCTCGTACGCCCTCCTCATTCACTTCACTCACACTGGGGCGCCTGCTTCTCTTTGCCGGGCGCAAGCAACCTGTCGTAACGAACTAGTTGTGACAGTGGTAAATAGCTTTCGTTGTTGGTGGCTTCTTACCGTACTTGGGTGTAAATATCCGTTGAAAAGCTGTAGCACACTTGTTTTCGTCGGACTCCAACACACAGAAAGCTCGCCCCCCACTTGAACTCGCCATGTTTGCGACTAGCGCTGATTATCGGCAAATTACCAGACTACGCTGTGACTGTATAGACGAAAAGAACCTTCAGGATATCTCTTCAAAATGACATATGTATGATATCTGTACAATGTTTCGTTCTTGTGCAATAAATAATTGAAAGTTTTCCCGGACATTATGTACAACCTGTATTTATATGTTGTAATTGTATCTACATTGTAGGAGTAGTTAATCGGTTTCCGTGCAGATGACGTTTCAGTCATCTAATCCAATGTATCTGTTAGAAATGAGCCCAGCTGGCAAATCCTTATTCGTTGCTGTCTCCACCACACTAAAGTATATTCAGTGCTGTCAACTACGTTAAGAGTACAGTATGGGCGATATGATATGCAACATCGGTAATAACATCTAGAGACTTCTGGTTCTAGTTATGGGTTACGATGCGCCGGCATAGCTGCTCTTTTGACATTTGATGTTGGTGTAACCAGATGCAGCCGCACTCAGGCCTCTCTGAAAGTCGTTTTTTTTGTAATTAGTAATTTTGCAATTTTAAATTATGGTCACATCACGAACACTTGTTTAATAGCTTGTTTGTCCATCTCTGGACTCTGGAACGAAACACATCACTGATTCTGCATATCAGGCATACGACTGTTCGTTCCTAGATCTGCAGACATACGTGGCATTCGATGTCTACACATAAGCTATGTAATTAGCTTAAATAACGATCCGCTGATTTCCGTACGTGGTGATGGAGCGCGTTAGCGATCCAGGTTGGTTCCTCAGGATTTACATCACGCGAATTTTGTCGCCGAGATATCAACTTGAGTTCATTATAATGCTCCTCAAACCATTACAGCAGGTGTCTGGCTCCGAGACAACGACAATTATACAGCTGAAAGGTGACGTTGCCATCGTGAAAGACATCAAGCATAAAAGAGATGGAGATGGTTCGCAAGTGTGAACGAGTCTTCAATTAATACCACAGGTTCCATGCAAGAGCTGAACAACGTCTAATATAGCATAATACTCTCCCACCAGGCTGCGTCCGTAGCGCTCTGCACGTTTGGAGCCTCCGTTCACCTCGATGATGGCGTTTCTGGACACAACAATCGACCAAGCATAGCAAAAATGTAATTCACTCGCATAGTCGACACTTTTCCGTTGATCGATGGCCTAGCCCCTATGGTCCCGTGCGCACTGCAATCGTAATTGACGATGTCGTTGGGTCAACACCAAAGGTGGTCTGCGGACGAGCTCCATATTCAACAATGTACGATGAACGTTGTGCTCCGAAATACTTGTGGTTGCACCAGCATTGTGCTCTTTCGGTAGAGTAGCCACAGATTACTATCTGTTCTACTTCACAGAGGAGACAAGCCTCCGATCCCCGCGTTCTGCGAAGAGTCGTGGACGTCCACCAACCATTTAGATCCTAATGGTAATTTCATTGTCATTCTATCACTGTCATTCTACCCCCTTCCGCAGATGCTCACGAGAGCAGTAAGTGAATATTCGACAAGCCTCTCCGTTTTCGAGATACTCATTCACAGGTTGTGCATAAGTCTACATAGTAATAATATGTCCTTTGTCAAAGTCGTTTATGTCAATGTATTTCCCCATTTGCAATCCATATCTTCGCTAAGGTGAGCCCCCGGTTCGTGTCTGCTATGCTTACTTACTTTTCTTAGCGCGTCACGTACCCGCAAAGGCACCAGGCGACATCCACCGTCGCGGTGGGCAGTGATCATAATGGTTTGACTCATCTGTGTATTCCTTTGCAGCTCGTATAATGAGTTACCGCATGCCTTTTCCTGAAATCAGAAACAACTTTTAAAACCAAAGAATTAACACCAATATTGGAATGTTAGTTACAGTTCATGTGACAAGATGCTATCACACTCTTTTCCTCTCTTCTCTACAGTGTCTTTACTGTTGTTGAGAGAGGAAGATTAATTTGTTCTTCAGTAAAGAAGGATATCTAGTGTTTAATGACTACTTGAAAATGGCGATCGCTTCGATTTCGGATAACCCTTACTAGTTTCACACGACGGCAATTTGAAACCCCGTAACCCCACCCCAAAGTGAGCACAGTTGACTAAGGTTCGTGCTGTTACGTGCGAACTCGTACCCATCGAAATATATCTCGCGATCCTTAACGACACCCCTTTCATTTCCCGTACGGTGACTGATCGGAGAAGAAGCTTTCAGGGAGCTCCTTTCACCAGCCTTGATCTAACCAACGACCTACGTAGCATCTGGTAATTTAATTATAAGCAAAATGGAATGCTCACGTAGCTAAAAATCTGCGACTTCCACGTGTGGCGACATACATGTATCCTCGTTTACATTCCACAACCGAATAAATACATCCTGCTGCAATCCTTTTCTCTTGCTGCATTTGATATTAAATCTGCCGACGGAGTGAGGAAATACCTTGAACTGTTGATCCATAGACAGAAGCCTGTATAATTGCTTGGAAGGCCGTGGAAGCTATCTTACCCATCAAATAGCCATTCGCGAGCATTCAGTTGTTAATAGCAGTACACAAAGGGATGTGCACGCGGCTTTGCACGATAATTATGAATTATAGTTTTACGGTAGCGCAAAGATAGAGCCGCATGAAATACGGTGTTTCCTGCCATATTAACAAGAGAATCCAGTTATAGAAATCTTTATTGTGTTGTTTATGGCGTTCGTGGTGAAATTCCGCTTTTAACGTCGCTATAAAAGTCTTGTTATTGCATTTCTGTACTTGATGTATAGAAGCATTTTTTATTTTTTTTTTTTTTGTTGAGTGTTCAGATATCTAGTATTTCACCCGCTAAATAAGATTGATGGTGCAACATAAATATCCATACAAGCGAAAATAGACATTATAATTCAGTTATCAGGACACTAGCAACATATGGCCTACAGTGCCTAAAATTGAATAAGAAAGCCAAATTAAGGGAACTAAAAAAAAATGGAGAGAAAAATACTAAGAAAAATTCTAGGTCCTGTTAAAAACAATGAAAATAGGTCGATTAAAAGGATAAATGAAGATTTATACAAAAATAGAGAGAATATCACAGACACAACGAGGAAGAGACGGCTAAAATTTTATGGATTTGAAAAGGAGTGGAAGAAACACGGATTACAAAGGAAACTTTTAATTACATTTGTAGGATGAAAGACAATGTGGGATGGATACAAGCAGTAAAGAAAGATCCCAACAAACTAGGTGTTACAGGAGAAATAATATGTGACAGGAATCACTTCAGGCTACTATGAAGAAGATGAGCCAAAACCTCGACCAAAGAGAGTGTGGAATGATGAGCAGAGACTAGCAGTTGGGGAAAAAGTGAAGAAGAACTGGGACGAAAGGAAGAAAAAGAAGCACCATAAGTCTTAATTTATACGCGGTCCATAGCTGGCCAAAGTCATATATTGTTTATATGCTGTATATAGCTGTCCGAAGTCATATATATATATATATATATATATATATATATATATATATATATATATATATATTACTGAGAGTAAAGGAAAGACTTCTGATGACTTCTGATAGTTACTGATTTGCTAATTAAAATGTATTCTGCATATTATTCCTAACATCAGTGTAGGTAAACTTACGTACATTTCTCTCCCTTTCTCTATCTCTCTTATGGGGCTTCTATACATATATTTGTGGCTGTCAAAATGTCCTCGAGACAGATTATATTGTATCCATTTCTCGTGGTTCTGACCAAGATATTAGAGAGAACTCCGCTGTGTATTTTCAGTTGGGGACATTTCAGCACCTCTTTCACCATGTAGAAATTTTATTGAAATGCATCGAGTCATTCAAAGTGTTCTGGACAGAGACTGGAATATAAACGAATTGCAAATGTTGAGAGGAGTTGCTAACACAGCCGACACGTACAACGCAGTACGTCTCCAGGAACTTCCTTAATAGTTACTTAATACTAAAATACAATTACATGCATGTAAACTCAGCAGTCACATATATATTGATCTGCAGTGGATTTTGCTAAAAAATTTCTAATATTTTATATAATCCCGAATCAACTGAGGTTACTGTGTGGTAAATGCTCCTCTTCCCTCTAAAAACTAGTACTTGATTATCCCCTGCTCCGGTCACACCTAACTGGAATCCGGCAGAAAAGTGCAGCGGAGATCTCCCTTGCCCAACAGGGGAAGGAACTAAAGGAGTTAAATGCAGTTACAGTTCAGAGCATACTATTACATTCAAATTATTTGTATACGTACCTTTATTTAGTAAATGGATCGCAGGTACCCTGGAGATAGAAGTAGGGGGAAGTGTTGTGTGTAGGGAATAGCATAACTAGGAAAACATTATGTACCCTAGTAGGTGTTCCAACCTAGAACCTGATTTTAGAATCTCAGGAAGGAGTGCACGCTAGAAACGGTCATTTTCTACGGGTTTTGTCATTGTGGGATACCAGGTTGTATTTACCGCAGCGTTTGTAAATATTAACGAGCTCTACATGTTTAACTGCTGTGTAATATATTTAAACTATTTGCTGGCTATTGTGAATCCTTCAGTTACAGATTATTATGCTGATTAAATTTTGGTGTGTTTTCTAAAAACTGGTTACATAACATGTTGCTTCTTAAGAGGTCCTTCACTGGTCATGTACCACCTAGAACCTTGAAATCGAAGAAGGTCTTCTACCATGCAACATGTGATATTTGCAAACCAGGTGATTTTATTGAATGCCTTAACAACAATTGTCTTGTACATGAAAATTTATGTTCGATGCCAGTAGTTTTATTTCTATATATTTTTAACGAGTGACTTGTTTTTTATAATACTTGTGCTTAGTTTGATCTCCCTTACTGGTCACTGGTGTATAACAGATCAATAACGTAACACATAGACTGCCTTCTGTAATTTAAGAAAAAGACTGCAGCACAGATTAGTGAATGCTATGATTTGAAAACTCAGAAAAAAATAATAAATTTCTTTTCAGTGCTGGCTAAAGGTGAAAATGTGGAATGTCTTCCAGGATACATCACTCTCCTCTATAGTGAGCACTGGGTTGTGTTCCTCGCGTAGTCAGAAACTCTAGTTGCAGAATTTTTTGTTTCCGCTATCATGTGTTACGCTTTAACATCTTATGCATCCAAGTTGCTGACAAGAATAATATGCAGAAGAATGGAAAAGAAAACAGAAGATGTGTTAAGTTAAGGTCAATTGGGTTTCGATTTTACATTTTAAGCAGTTGTCACTAGACTGTCGAAGATTACGTTTATGATGTATTCGTATCTCTTTCTCGATGGGTAAAGTCTCTTTCAAAGTTGTTTGCGAATATTGTACCATCTTTGATGACGATATTTAAAGACTTATTATGTGCTTGTAAGCCGACAAAATAAATTAATGGTGTAGAACACATTCATTCTGTTGATTTACCGGTACGGCGCCTTGCTCCTTTTTGTGGCCAGCCGACTAACATAATTTGTGCATGTCTGATGTTCGACCAACACAATCAGGGAAATTCGACTTCATGGATGACAGGGAACGCGAAAACGTCAATAGAAATTAAGAGATCTTGATTTATGATCTAAACATTTGAAGCAATATTTCCGTAAATGGAGATTACAACCTGAGTAAATAAAACATAAATCGAATGTTTCGATCTGTCCAATAGATTGGCACACACAACCCTTAATGTCTACTTAGAGGAAGACGACCTATGTCATAACATGCATCCAAATTATCTTTGGATATCATTAAACCAGATATTTTCTTCTAAAAAGCACATGACACGAACATCAGTTAAACATGCAGAAACACCATTGTCCACAAAATCTCTGGCGTTACTTGAGGATCGTCAGCAGACACTCTTCGATTATCAGCACTTGGAGTTATATACATTACATCAGAGTACTGGGTTTTTGATGGCTAAATGTAGTACAAACTCTGGAGACAAACGTAACAAAAATGGTCCACATGTGATAAAAATAAATGTACAAGTCAAGGAATCCATGTGCATTTTTATCGGTTTAATACAGTCTACTGCCACATACTGGTTACCTATCCTGAATCACATTTTACCTCTTGTGTACCGGAAGAGTACGCGGGTGCGTGAGTACCAAAATATTGCTCACAGGCTAATCCCGACCTTCCCTGTGGAGCGAAAAGGCTTACCATCAAGACGTCATATTGTTATCAAAGCCAGAATTCTTACTCAAAATGAATTCAGTGTAATCGATGAAAGGAAACGCTTTGCAACAAAATCTTCCTCTACAAAACCTAAAACTTCTGTGCATCCCGAAATAATCTCCTGGATGTGGCCAACTTCAGACAATTTGGACCACCCAGAACCGCATTCGTACGAGCTTTGGAAGATGTGCAGACACTGTCCACAAGTGGGGCAACTATTAATCATCATTTTGTGACTGTGGTGCAGAATGACAGACCACTGATCATGTTATATCAGCAAGTCCGGCACGTGGCCACAATGATCCCTTCGAAGGTTCCCTGACAGTGAAGAGTGGTGTATCCAGAATGAGATTTCCACTCTGCAGTAGAGTCTGCGCTGATATAAAAGTTCCTGGTAGGTAAAAACTGTGTGCCGGACCGAGACTCGAACTCGGGACCAGTTTTTAATCTGCTAGGAAGTTTCAAGAGTGCTGTAGTAAACTATATAGAGAACCTTGACATACGCCTAAAGCCGTTGTCATTTCAGATATATTGTGCTGGAGAACTGTGATGAAATGTAGTAGTTCACTTATATTTGTGTATGTATAGAGCTATGCTTATGATTCAAAACCTCCTAATGCGTGCAATATGATAAATAAATGAATGCCCTTTGGAGATATCACATCTGTGACAGCCAGTGTTTCTAAGTAGTAACGGTACTGCTGAGAGTCGAGCAGATTGAGTTTGCTACTTACATTGAATGAATCAGACTGAAAAGAAACTTTCTAAATCGTTTGTCGCCACGTGTCACGATACTGCACTGATTCAAACACGGAAGATAATTTCCCTCTTATACTCAATATAATTATAATTCAGTTCTTTGTCTATGTTGAGGTACAGTCTATTAAATGCTGTATATACTACAGTAAATTTAAGAAACTGATATGGGAAATGACATATGAGAAGTGCCAAAAAGTAGTAAACTGAACATCTGATAATCAGTTGACAAACAAGAGGCCCCACCTTGGGCGCTAAAATGTGGTAAAATGGGGGAATTGACGTACAGATGAATCAGTTTATTGAAGAGTTGAAAGATCGAACATATATGTTTATTACCATACCATTAATGTGTGTGAAATCTTATGGGACTTAACTGCTTAGGTCATCAGTCCCTAAGCTTACAAACTACTTAATCTAAATTATCCTAAGGACGAACACACACATCCATGCCCAAGAGAGGGCTCTGACCTCCGCCGGGACGAGCCGCACAGTCCATGACTGCAGCGCCCAAGACCGCTCGGCTAACCACGCGCGGCCATATCATTAATGTAAGTATAAATATCACGGCAGAGTGAGGTCCTCACTTTTGCTACTCAGTGAAAGTCATGTGAGCTCTCCCGCTTTTTCGATTTATCACACTTCGTAAAATGGATATTTTTCAAACAGAAGATTTCACTACCAGATTAGTTCCACCACAGAGGATCTGAGTACAGGGAATATGTGTGATATTTAGTTGTCTGTAAGATTGTCGTTGCCAATGTAATATTCAGTGACAAGGAAGGGAGGGAGAGAGATAGTTGTGTGTTGGTTACTCTGTTCAACGGTCTGGAAGTAGCTACCGGGAGAGATGACAGCCAGAGCGAGAGCACCAGCAGCAGCGAGTACTGTTTGTATAAAGCGTTTATTTTGCATTTTGTTTACGACCTTCCACTAAGGAAGGGATTCTATTAGTGTTTATCTGCTCTGCATAGTAACTAACAGTTCTTGATAAAACTTTACGTAGTTTTCGTGTTAGATTTCTTAGTGTTTTCTTGATCGTTTAGAACAGAAAGCGCCCTAAAACCGTCTTTTGTTTGTTTCGCGGCCGTTAGCCACTAGTCACTTGAATCAGCAGTTGTCTTGTGACAGCCAGAGCGAGAGCACCAGCAGCAGCGAGTACTGTTTGTATAAAGCGTTTATTTTGCATTTTGTTTACGACCTTCCACTAAGGAAGGGATTCTATTTGTGTTTATCTGCTCTGCATAGAAACTAACAGTTCTTGATCGTTAGGAGAGAAATTTACCTTGTACTTATTTGCTGCGCTTAGCTTTTAAATAGTTTTTCTGGGAAAACCTAGCGTAGTTTTCGCGTCTCGTATTTCAGTGAGTGTTTCTTGATTATCAGAGTAGCTCATCAGAAGATTATCTTGGGAATTTGTCACCGTATAGAGTAGGGTAAACATAGTCATGTGTAGGGACTGTGGTTGTTGTGAGCGGACGCAAGGAGAATTGGCCACTCTTCGGGGGCAGGTGGAGGCTTTGTCTGTTAGGCTCATCGAGCTCGAGGCGCAGGCGTCGGCTCGTAGTGGCGTTGGGGCAACTGTGGTGAGACCTATGCCTACTTCGGTGGCCTTGGAATCACATGGAACCCCTGATGTCGCTGCGTCTTCCGGCAGTGAGCATCTTACCGGTCAGCCATCACTCCAGGGTGAATGGCGGAAAGTGGTGGGCTCGCGCGTGCCTGGCCGAAAGGCGAAGGTGGGATCTGGCCGCGTGGCAGCTGCCTTACCCCTTTCCAACAGGTACTGGGTGCTTCCTAGTGGTGATGACATCGTTTCCGAGCCACCACAGGATGCCTCGCCTGTTGGGCCAGTGGCCGATTCTCCGGCAAGGTCCCGACAGTCACAGAGGGCGGGCCTATTAGTTATAGGGAGCTCCAACGTTAGGCGGGTTATGGAGCCCCTCAGGAAAATAGCGGGTAGGTCGGGGAAGAATGCCAGTGTGCACTCGGTGTGCTTGCCGGGGGGTCTCGTCCGTAATGTGGAGGAGGCCCTTCCGGCAGCTATTGAACGCACTGGGTGTGACCGGCTGCAGATAGTAGCACATGTCGGAACGAATGACGCCTGCCGCTTGGGTTCTGAGGCCATCCTTGGTTCCTTCCGGCGGCTGGCTCATTTGGTGAAGACAACCAGCATCGCACGCGGAGTGCAAGCTGAGCTTAATATCTGCAGCATAGTGCCCAGAGTCGATCGCGGTCCTCTGGTTTGGAGCCGTGTGGAGGGTCTAAACCAGAGGCTCAGACGACTCTGCGACTATAATGGTTGCAAATTCATCGACCTCCGTTATTGGGTGGAGAACTGTAGGGCCCCCCTAGACAGGTCAGGCGTGCACTACACACCGGAAGCAGCTACTAGGGTAGCAGAGTACGTGTGGCGTGCACACGGGGGTTTTTTAGGTTAGAGGGACCCCCCCTTGGGCGAAACGATAAAATACCTGACGGCTTACCAGAGAGAACATCAGCATCGTTGATAAAGAACGTCCGTCCTCAGAGACCAAAAACAGGAAAAGTTAACGTAATATTGGTAAACTGCAGGAGTATCCAGGGCAAGGTTCCTGAATTAGTATCGCTTATTGAAGGAAATAGTGCGCATATAGTATTAGGAACGGAAAGTTGGTTAAAACCGGAAGTGAACAGTAACGAAATCCTAGACACAGAATGGAATATATACCGCAAGGATAGGATAAACTCCAATGGTGGAGGAGTATTTATAGCAGTAAAGAATTCAATAATATCCAGTGAAGTTATTAGCGAATGCGAATGTGAAATAATGTGGGTTAAGTTAAGTATCAAAGGTGGGTCAGATATGATAGTCGGATGCTTCTATAGACCACCTGCATCAGCAACCGTAGTAGTTGAGCGCCTCAGAGAGAACCTGCAGAACGTCGTGAAGAAGTTTCGTGATCATACTATTGTAATAGGGGGAGACTTCAATCTACCAGGTATAGAATGGGATAGTCACACAATCAGAACTGGAGCCAAGGACAGAGACTCTTGTGACATTATCCTGACTGCCTTGTCCGAGAATTACTTCGAGCAGATAGTTAGAGAACCAACTCGTGAAGCTAACGTTTTAGACCTCATAGCAACAAATAGACCGGAACTTTTCGACTCCGTGAATGTAGAAGAGGGTATCAGTGATCATAAGTCAGTGGTTGCATCAATGACTACAGGTGTAATAAGAAATGCCAAGAAAGGAAGGAAAATATATTTGCTTAACAAGAGTGATAGGGCACAAATCGCAGAATATCTGAGTGACCACCATCAAACGTTCATTTCTGAGGAAGAGGATGTGGAACAAAAATGGAAAAAATTCAGAAACATCGTCCAGTACGCCTTAGATAAGTTCGTACCGACTAAGGTCCAAAGCGAGGGGAAAGATCCACCGTGGTATAACAATCATGTACGAAAGGTACTACGGAAACAAAGAAAGTTTCATCATAGGTTTAAGAGTAGTCGAATCATAGCTGATAAGGAAAAGCTGAACGAAGCGAAAAAGAGCGTAAAGAGAGCAATGAGAGAAGCATTCAACGAATTCGAACATAAACCATTGGCAAACAATCTAAACAAGAACCCTAAAAAGTTTTGGTCATATGTAAAATCGGTAAGCGGATCTAAATACCCTATTCAGTCACTCGTTGACCACGATGGCACCGAAACAGAGGACGACCGAAGAAAGGCAGAAATACTGAATTCAGTGTTCCGAAACTGTTTCACTGCGGAATATCGTAACACGGTCCCTGACTTCAGCCGTCGCACGGACGCCAAAATGGAAAATATTGAAATAAACGATATCGGAATTGAAAAACAACTGCTATCACTTAGTAGCGGAAAAGTATCCGGACCAGACGAGATACCCGTAAGATTCTACAGTGATTATGCTAAAGAACTTGCCCCCTTTCTATCAGCAATTTATCGTAGATCTCTGGAAGAACGTAAAGTACCTAGCGACTGGAAGAAAGCGCAGGTCGTTCCCATTTTCAAGAAGGGTCATAAATCAGATGCGAATAATTATAGGCCTATTTCGCTTACGTCAATCTGTTGTAGAATAATGGAACATGTTTTATGTTCTCGTATTATGACGTTCTTAGATAATACAAATCTCCTTCATCATAACCAACATGGATTCCGCAAACAGAGATCATGTGAAACTCAGCTCGCCCTATTTGTCCAAGAAATTCACAGTGCCGTAGACACTGGCGAGCAGATTGATGCCGTATTCCTGGACTTCAGGAAGGCATTTGATACGGTTCCGCACTTACGTTTAGTGAAAAAAATACGAGCTTACGGAATATCGGACCAGGTTTGTGATAGGATTCAGGATTTCCTAGAAGAAAGAACACAACATGTCATTCTTAACGGTTCAAAATCTGCAGATGTAGAGGTAATTTCGGGAGTACCGCAAGGAAGCGTGATAGGACCTTTATTGTTTACAATATACATAAATGACTTAGTTGACAACATCGGTAGCTCCGTGAGGCTATTTGCAGATGACACGGTTGTCTACAAGAAAGTAGCAACATCAGAAGACTCGTACGTACTCCAGGAAGACCTGCAGAGGATTAATGAATGGTGCGACAGCTGGCAGCTTTCCCTAAACGTAGATAAATGTAATATAATGCGCATACATAGGGGCAGAAATCCATTCCAGTACGATTATGCCATAGGTGGTAAATCATTGGAAGCGGTAACGACCGTAAAATACTTAGGAGTTACTATCCGGAGCGATCTGAAGTGGAATGATCACATAAAACAAATAGTGGGAAAAGCAGGCGCCAGGTTGAGATTCATAGGAAGAATTCTAAGAAAATGTGACTCATCGACGAAAGAAGTAGCTTACAAAACGCTTTTTCGTCCGATTCTTGAGTATTGCTCATCAGTATGGGACCCTTACCAGGTTGGATTAATAGAAGAGATAGACATGATCCAGCGAAAAGCAGCGCGATTCGTCATGGGGACATTTAGTCAGCGCGAGAGCGTTACGGAGATGCTGAACAAGCTCCAGTGGCGGACACTTCAAGAAAGGCGTTACGCAATACGGAGAGGTTTATTATCGAAATTACGAGAGAGCACATTCCGGGAAGAGATGGGCAACATATTACTACCGCCCACATATATCTTGCGTAATGATCACAACGAAAAGATCCGAGAAATTAGAGCAAATACGGAGACTTACAAGCAGTCGTTCTTCCCACGCACAATTCGTGAATGGAACAGGGAAGGGGGGATCAGATAGTGGTACAATAAGTACCCTCCGCCACACACCGTAAGGTGGCTCGCGGAGTATAGATGTAGATGTAGATGTAGATGAAAACACAGATGATGTTGCTTTTTGAAAATATGATTTTGTATAGACTGTGCAGTCCTGCATTCCTGGCTGGCTCGTATTTTATCATCAGTTTCAGAAAGGAGTATTTTTACCACGATTTTTCTTTTACTGGTTCGGATCAGTTAGTCTGAGTGTCAAGAAGTGACTAAGCAAAGTTATCTGCGCAAATAGTTATAGGTTTACCAGTCTTTTTCCATTTCATTAAATGACATAATCAATTTTTATGACAAGCGATTTTTGTAAACATGGTTGTAATTGCTAAAGGATGAGTTTCATGCTACAGTTTTAAATGCCAGTCGCGTTTTAGTCATGCACTAAGTACATTTTCTCCACTGTGTTCTCACGAAAATTTTGTTTTGTAATTGTTTGGCGTTGCGTTGCACTGGGCAGAACAGCAAAACATGATTGCATTGCTTTATTTGCAATTGCACATTGCAAGATTTCTTTTTAGCTGGTTTTCTGCTATACTTCATTTTAATTATCACTATTTCCGAGCATTACTGAGTTTTAAAAACTAAAACTAAACTCCGTAACAACAGGAATCGAAACACCTAGTTTCTTCCGACAAAAGGTAAGTTACGAGAGTGTGTTAAAGCCAGTGTAACATTATAGTCACGACACAATAACATTATTTACAGCTAATCTTTGCATTTCCAAACTGTCACCAGCTTCAGTTTAGGCAAAGCTTATTGCAGATTTCATTTTTTGGTCAGACATTCTCATTCTTACAGTGCAGTGTTGCATGTAGGTTTGTTTGTGTATGTGTTTCACTTATTGTTTGGAGCTCCACACGTAAAATTGCAGGGAATTTTAATAAAAGAATTCTGTACAGTTCTTCCTTCAAAATTCGATTTATAATTTTATGTAGAATTTTTTCCTGTTAGTTTTGTGTCTTACAACTGTAACACAAGCGCTGTGATTTCACGTATTGTAGCACGGCACCGCAAATTACAGAATTTCAAGAGGACAGTTTATTTAGCGTACAGTTTCACGTTTTCTAATTATTTCTTGCGGACGTTAATTGCAACACGTTTATATACTTTCAGATGGATTTGGTGACTCTTTTTATCAATAGCGTTTCCGTTGAGGCTCACATTTCAACACAGATACACAGATAAGTTAAAGAGTAGGAAACCAGTATTCATACATACACTTACATACACACAAGTGTTACAACAGATGCGAGGTTAGAACGCTGCACTGAACATCTCGTTGCTATGTAGCGACGAGTTGAAAGCCGGCAGCTTTCATCTTCCGCGTACCTGCGCTGCCATACTATTTTCCATGGTAGCTCTCACGCATGAACTGTGTTATCGCAATGTTTGGAGGTAGATATGAGGCCTGGAAAATGCTATGTGCTGTCTCCTGCTTAAGGAGACAGCGTTGGACGGCAACGTTTAGTCCATTTAACATGAAGCGGGAAAATTTTGTCACAAACTGGTGACAAGTACAGGAATTAAAGCATGGATCTAACTCGAAAACTCGAGACCATTTCGGTAATAGGTCGACATGCCTCCATGTCATAAACCTTAGATCTATGATGACAGCAGTCTAATGGTAGCTGTATGATTCGTGCAAAGATGTGAAAATAAAAAAAAATTGTAAATAAAAATAGAAAAATGAACTTACTAAATAAGTTTCACCATAAGCACCTACCATTTGGTTCGTTTTACTAGCTGAATTTTGTGACAGTTGTTGCTGTTTACAGAAGCGATTTCAGTAGTAAGTTCCCTCAGGGATACTAACAGGTTTTAGGCAATAAAGGGGGAAATAACTCCTGCCAATGGTACATACCATGGTTTCTGCCATGCTTTCCCTCGTTGTTAGAGAAATGACAGATATGGTATTCACCGCTTATTACTTCCACATTTTAGATTCTTCGTTCATACTTCCAGTCTATCGGTGTGTGGCTGAAACAAAAGCTACAATACTTAATATTTCCGTCCGAACTCTTGAGTACAAAATAGAATGTGCAAACAGATAAGACAGTTCCAGCCCGTGCGCTGAACACTCATTAGTTGTATTATGAACTTCTATTGCTCTCGCGTTCAGAATCGAAATGGAGTAACAATAACTGTATATACACTAACATCAAACACTGAGCCTTGTGATAATTAAATACAGTTTATGTATGCAGTGTTTTATTGAAACTGACGTCACTGGAGACAGAAGATTGAGTGGGGTAACCATAGACAAAAATGTTCATCCGTAGCTTTGTTGAAATCAGTAACCTACCATTGGTCTCAACAGATGTAAATAAACGACAGAAGTAAATGAAAACAATAAACATGGAGCAAAACCGAATGAAATTACATATATAAGAGCTGTGTGAGCAAAACCGAATGAAAGCATATATATAAGAGTTGTGTGTTTAAAAAATATGTTAATGTCCACAGGGACTGTTAATCTACCATGAATAAGTCATCATAGGGCTTAGAGTTTACAAAACAATAATGATTGCAATATTCTGCAAAGAGTGTTTCTGACTGTGGGCAACACTTATTCAGCTACAGAGAAGAAAAATATCATAGAGCATGAAAAAACAAGTTCATTCATTTAACTAAAAATTTGCTACTGGGACAGGCATAAAAAAATTAAGACAGTTGCTTCTAAATTTTAGATTCAGTCAATATTTTCGGTGTAGTATTTAGTTTGCTCAGCAAACTCCTGATGTCGCTCCTCACACTGTTCGAAACATTTCCATGTGTTGTTTATGATGGGGCTATACTATACATCCGATAATTTTCTCTTCAAGCAGAGCGTAGTAACATCTCGGTACTTTAGCGGGTCGGAGTCGGTAAAATTTTATGAAACCTTGTCGCAGCATAGAGGCACAAGGTAATATTGGAAAATGCGTAGGAACTCCTGACTCCAGGAAAGGCCCCTGAATCTAAAGAAAGCTCCTGGATGGCTCCATACAGGCTATGGCAAAACATCTTGCTTCCTTTCTGAGAAACGAGTGAGTGCAATGGACTGGAAAAAGGCTCAGATAAGATCCATTTTAGGACTATCATCGGACCAACGAACATAATTAAATTCCGAGGCACCGTGACAATTCTGACTATATAGGAAACAAAATGTCCAGGTAACTGTTTCAGTCTATTGGAAAACCGGTTTCAACTCCTTTTTTTAGTTCATCCAGAGATCCATGAAATAATAAAATGGAGGAAGAGGAATTACGATTAATCTAAGCCAGTTGTAAATAGACATAAAGATACACACTGGCAGCACGCGAAATATGAACAAAACAAACTGAAGCAGATCTTACCAAGAAAAGCATAGCGCAGTGCTGCATGGTATTTGTTATTTCTACATCTATTACATCTATGTGCATACTCTGCTAGCCACTGTACTTGGTGTGATTCATGTGAGTATAAAACACAGTAAAATCTATATGAATGTCTAATCAGAAATTCCGATTATGTGTGCGCAATTACGTAGTCTGTTTGTCTGACCGACGCTATTAATAAACGGGAGTCAGTGGAAATTTCTGGTGCAGCATTAATGCATTTTTTTAAATTATCTCACAAATTACACAGTCCGCAGAATTAGTCATTGAATGCCACTGGTGCTTTGCGCACTGACTCGACTAGCTTAAGATTTATAAACAATGACATTCTTGTAGGAAACTAAGGAAATAGTAGCAAATATTCACGATTTCTTTTCCACGTTCTCCGTCCTCTGAAGCAGAACGCTATAGGTAAAGAGACTACATCACGGGATAGTTTCCTCGGCATTCCAATAGTGATTTGTTAGGATTGTATACTACAACTTGTGTTGGTAGCTATCACTCTAAATTTTCTATGAAGAGCCGGCCGCGGTGGTCTCGCGGTTCTAGGCGCGCAGTCCGGAACCGTGGGACTGCTACGGTCGCAGGTTCGAATCCTGCCTCGGGCATGGATGTGTGTGATGTCCTTAGGTTAGTTAGGTTTAAGTAGTTCTAAGTTCTAGGGGACTGATAACCACAGCAGTTGAGTCCCATAGTGCTCAGAGCCATTTGAACCATTTTTTCTATTAAGAGATAATAGTCCGAAATTTAAAATTAAGCATTTTATGAAAGCACAAGTATCCATCGGAATATTTCAGTCGGCAGTTTGACAGACTGCTCGTAATAAGAATCGTTGGTTTTTTTCGAAACAAATCTTCCACTTACGAAAAAATAATCTCGAAGTCGAACTATGCAACAACTGAACGGTTAGACATCGCTGGCTGGAAGGAACGATTTTAATTCAATGTAAGTGTAGAATAATGCATGCTGTCACTTCTTTTAGACACCACATAAATATGATTTTCATATTTTCAGATTCATCGTTTGCTGGAGTATGTGAACGGTACATGACTAGTTCATGACCTGATGCTGGGTAATGTATCCGTGAACAGAGGAAAATATGTTAATGTACGCCTATGAGTGATGGTTACATGACGAGTTGTATTCAGAACTGAATTCTGTAAGTCTATATTTAAAAAATAACTCTGAAAGAGAGATGGATTTAAGATCTCAAAATGTTGTTTCCAAGACTGTTACTATGTATATCTGCTACCAAGCTGGCAAAAATACTTGCGGTTGCCAGCCATATTGCTGATTATAAAGCTTGTGGTTAAATTAGAATTAGTTGCGCGACTATATAAGTTGCAGAATCTCAATCAGTTCATAGGTTTCTGCTGTACCGATTGCTGAATGGATACGTATGTTGCTTCTTATTATATCGATTGTTTCCTTGTCAGGAATTTTTGGATGTAAGGTGACTGTGAGGGCGACATCTTTTATGGTATTGGTGAACTCATAACTATTCTTGAGAGAGAAGTTATTTTCAAATATGTATGCATTATGGATAATATCATTAAGATTACTGTTGATTTAATAAATTGGATTATTGATGGAATTCACAATGGGTTGTATGGGACATATTGGTTTGTGGTTTTTAGCTTGTGTTATACAGCAATATGCAATGCATCTTTCTATTCTTATCAATGTGCTTTTGTTGTCTTGGGTGGTATGCTTTCACTTCTTTGTTTTAGACTAATATACTTCGGAATCACTTTTTCAGAGAGATGCAGATTGTTAAATATCACTGTACGATGCAGTTTTAAATATGCTTTTTAATTATATCTTGGAATATGGGGAAGGGTCTTATTCCAAATCTTTAGTGTTACTTTCCTGCAGAATGCATTGGTTTCGTTAGTTTAAACTCTTGGTTACATGATAAAGGGTGCGCTACCGTTGTCTACTTTAACAACGAGGTCACTATTGGTTGAAAGTTTCTTTTTTATTTCACTTGTTCTTCCTATTGCATATTTTTCTGGGCCTATTTTAATCGTAATGTCGTTTACCTTATGGGCTATAACATATATTTTATTGTGTTTGGTAGTTGTGCATACTATTTTTGTGGTTACTATTAGACCTTTAATACTGATTTATTTGCTTTGAGGGCATTATTATGCTTACAGCCTTTGTTTAGCGCGTAGGGGATTTATCGTTGAAGCATCTGTCTTTAGTATTTACCACTTTGACCAAAAACTTATAATCTGCTTGTGAAAAAAGCATGGACGACTTTAATGTATTATGTCTATCCCTAAAATGACATAAATATTGGCATAATCTAGTAGGAACATGAATGCATGGGGAATACGTCTATGGCTTAATCATAGGAGAACATTGTACAGTTGTCAACTGAGTAGAGATTTCTTCTGGAAAAGAGATTAAATTTCGGGTGTAACCAAGTAATTTCACAATGTGCTTTTGCTGTCTTGGATGATATGCTTTCACTTGTTTGTTTTAGATTAACATTCTTTATAATCACGTTTTCAGAGGGACGCCATTGTTAAATATCACTGTAAGGATAGTCTTCCTACATTTAAGTCTAGACTTTCGAAATACATCTAGTGTTCTAATTACCTAGTGTGGTACCAAAAGATTACATGACTATTTCATAGCACGATGCTGAGAACTGACTCTGTGACAAGAAGATTAAAAAATAGTTAAATATGTCGAATTGGGTAACGGTTATATGGCATACTGTGACAGTAGGGGCGGTTTTGTAATTATTATTCATCTAGCAGTCTCCACTTCGATCGCCAACTGGTTATAGATCATTCATTTTTCGCTGGATGTAAATATAAATACCGAGAGTTATGGTATCCTGTCGGCATGCAGAATGTGCCGTAGAACTGGTGGTTGTTACAAAGATCTTCGCAGAAAGATATGACACACAGTGTGTTTATAATTAAAGTTCCAGTTTTAAAGCGACGCAGAAGGAGAACCATTGCTCAAAGTGACATCAACTTTGTACATCATATTATTGACTCAGGGGAAAACGGCATGGAAGAAAAACAATGTAACGACAATATTACCAAGAAACGACGCTGCAGGTATAATAAAGTAAATGTGATCGGCTAGAAAGTATAGATAAATCGCAATACGACGGCTGTGGTTGCAAATCACATGGTCCTTACTGTTCAATGTGCATGGCTGCGCAAGTTTGGCCTTCAAAAGTTGTGGCACAGCTAGTTAGGTACGCCCATCCATCACAAGAGAACAGAAAAACTTATTTTTAAGTGTCCTGAGACCGAATACTTTACACATATCAAAGTGACGTCGGTTTGTGATTGTCCTGGGGACGAAAACAGCATATAAAGCGAAAGACATCGGTTTTTAAATGACATGGGGCCAAAGTCGCATAAAACGCAAAATGATATGGGTTTCTAAGTGTCGGAAGATTGGTGCAAGGCAAGTTCAATATGCAGTCCACCGTTTCCTGCCACAGTCTGAAATCTAGATACAGCATATTCCACAACAGATCGGGGTGTTTCGGGGACAGGGTTCAGAAGGTGTTGCGAAATGCAGGTCTTGATTTCAGCTATGTTTGTAATTGGAGCGCTGAACACAAGATCTTTTAGATAACCAGCCAGCGAGAGGGCACACGGATTGCGAATAGATAACCCGGACGGCCAAGCTGTAAAGAAATGGCAGCTGATATTTCTAGCATTCCCGAAATGGCCCTGCAACACCTGCTTCACTGGCTTAGCAATGTGCGAAGGAGCACCATATGCCATAAAAATGATCCTACCCATACATCCACGCTGTTGAAGCATTGGATTGACTCTGGTGCGCAAAAGATTCTCATAGTATCTACGAGTGACGGTATAGGTAAAAAGAAGTGTGGCCCTAGTATAAATGATGTCGAAAACCCACACCGCACAGTAACCTTTGCAGGATGAGGTGGCATTGGTTGATGTATGTGCTGATTTTCCGTTGGTCATATTCCGCATTTCTGCATATTTACCTGTCCTTGTAGGCTTCATCTGTCCAGAGAATGTTCCACGGCCATTCACTGTTCACTTACATGCGAGCAAGAAATTGCAGACCGAAAGTTTTCCCGCAGACAGGTCAGCAGGAAGCAACTCCTGAATATGTGTGATTTTGTGCTGATAGCAACGCAGGATGTTTCGCAGGACTTTATGCAAGCATGTCCAACGTTCGGGAATTCCCCGTTCATTGCATATTTGTACACCATGGCTCGACTCCTCCTTCAGCGCTGTGGCTGCATCTTCGACAGACGTCGGATCAACTGCTTTCCTCCCTCTGCCAAACTGCACTTCAAACGAACTGAGGAACAGCCGGGCGTCGCGCGTCAATTGTTGTGCTTCTTCTGACGCTTAAAGTGCCAAACCGCTGGTCATATTTTCGTTATTCTTTACCATAACGTCTTCCCCTCTGTCAAAATCATTCTGTTGAAATTTGACCTGATTCCGAGCGGTGGTTCTATTTCTAATGCGTTTTGAAACTGTACCTTTAATTATGGGTACTCTGTACTTCAGAAACAGCACAGAATAGAACCTCCAGGAACTTCATTTTGCTAACAAAGATATACATATTGGAAATCTTCAAGAAATTAAAATCTTTATCTCAACACAAATAGAGCACTAGACCACCCACTCAGTGTCGAGGCTTAAATCAGATACAAATGTTTCCTTCAGAATTTCGAAGAATTACCAGCTCAAAACAGCTAACCAGCCAACGAACAACCCCCCCCCCCCAACCTCCCTCCCGGCCGAGCTTCTCCTCTATCACACTCTCTACATTTTGGCCACATTTATAACACAGAATTAATCTTGCACTATGTTGTCAATTATCCAAGCCTCCTCTTGTTGAAGTAACTTATTACTCATCTGCACACTATCATGTCAGCTGCTCTAACCAGATTAATGTAAAGTTCGTGGCCTTGCGGTAGCATTCTCGCTTCCCCGCGCACGGGATCGCGGGTTCGATTCTCGCTTGGGTCAAGGATTTTCTCTGCCTCGTGATGGATGTTGTATGTCCATCATCATCAATGACTCGCAAGTCACCGACGTGGCGTCAACTGAAAAGGACTTGAAATACGGCGGCCAAACTTCCCCTCATGCGGCCTCCCGGCCAGAAGTGCCATGCGACCAATTTCATTTCAATGTAAGAATGCAGGTGAGGCAGCAGTTCACTTTGCAGTTTTGTTTTTGTTCTAAAAGAGATTTTCATGTAGAGGTAAACAGTTGCAAATACCTGTTAATATTAAGGCTTCACTTTATTTTTGGGCATTCATATGAACGACGATCTGATCAAAATATTTTCTCACACATTCACACAAAAGCAATAATGTCTCCGAGAGAAGTATGTTATCTCATTGCCTAAAGATCTTTGTAAGAGGCCCAGTTGTACAGCACAAACTAGACGCTGGCAGTCTGCCGCGTCGGTTCGTGTATTTATCTATATCCAGTGAGACTTAAGTGATGTGTAACTATTGGCGATCTCTGTGGTAGCTGCTACATCGATTGTAATTACAAGACTGCCCATGCTGTTGTAGAAACAAGAGACTTCGTTTGAGCTTTCAAATGGCAACATAAACATTAATGATATCGATACATTAAAGGATTTTTTCTACAGTCTTTTCAAATGGCCAATACTCCGCTTCACGCTATGAAACAGTCCTGCAACTCGTATGTACACCATCTGAAGATGAATCTGGAAAGATTCGAAGACCGGTTCCTGGAACACACGAACATTTAAAAAAACTGACTGGTTGCAGCTATCTGTATTTATACTGAACAAACATTTACGGATTCTTAAACACCCTCAAGGATAAACTTAAGTTTAATCCAGTTCGAACTCTTAAGTTCTTCAGATACGAGTTACTAACTCGGCTGTGTGACATGTGTTAACTAATGATCCCTTATAATATAAATTTTCTGTTTTGTTGCACGAAATTTGTGTTAAGCGTTAAATCATTTAGCTTCTGAACAAATTTTAGTCTGATATGTGAGATATCACTTTCTAAATACAAATAAAAAGTTAGGCACTTTATTGTGAATAGCAGTGTAATAATGAAGATGTAGATGTAGTTGATCAAAAGCATCAGAAATACAACATTATACATTAGTTTTGTGTAATATAGGATTCGTTCTATTTCACAGCAGATATTTGCTAGAGTAAGACAAATTTCTAACAAAGATAGTAACAAGGTTGCAGATTCTGCAAGATCATTGGGCACAAACTTACCATTAGGATGGCTTTAGTTATATAACGTTCTGGCTAACGTTTTTTGAAGTTGTTATCAAATTTTATCGATAGAATATAAGAAAATATGTGGAGCCTACCACTAACAGTAAAAAGAAGAAAATTATCTAATTTTAAATTGCCCACAGGACAGTACAGAACATTTATGATCATATGAGGCACCTACTAATTTTACATCTTGTTTCTGTGTGTCCATCTCTTCAGAGATGTTTGCGGGACTCAGCTGTTCCATACATGGTGTCAAATCAAACACCTTTTAGCCGTCTAGTTTCCAAACGTATTTTATTTGACTACCAAATGGTTCAAATGGCTCTGAGCACTATGGGACTCAACTGCTGAGGTCATTAGTCCCCTAGAACTTAGAACTAGTTAAACCTAACTAACCTAAGGACATCACAAACATCCATGCCCGAGGCAGGATTCGAACGTGCGACCGTAGCGGTCTTGCGGTTCCAGACTGCAGCGCCTTTAACCGCACGGCCACTTCGGCCGGCATTTGACTACCAGTTTCAGCTATCTACTACGCCATCTTCAGGCCCCTGACGTACGTCTATGAAGATTCCACCTCGGTTCTCCTCAAAACAAGGACCAGCATTCGAACACTGGTACCCGTAGATCCTTCAGTCTCGTTGATCTTGTCACGTACGGTGCTTGACAATTTTTGTAAATGGACTACAGAACGCAAGTTAAATTGAAGGATAAGATTAGAAGGTGGGCCGTGCTTGGCTCATGTTCGTGCCATATCTCATTTGACATCCTGTTTTTACTGTACTACCACCTCGTTATGTTAATTTCAATTACTGGTGTCACTGAGTTGCCGCCTTACCTGCCCGTTAGCGGCAGCTGCACGCTTATAGATATAAGCCCTGGCATATTATCTTTGCTGACTGCTATTACTTCCGGGTTATCGTGTGTTCAGGGTGAGTTCGGATTTGCCAGTGAGTTGGGAGGCGCTAGCAGTGCACTTCGGATCTGGCGGTGTTTGACTTAGGACGCGGCAGAAGTTCAGTCAGGGCGTGGCTGCAATGAAGTCTGGACAGCCATGACTCGCACGACGGTTGCCGATAAATATCACTTGATTGCGGACCACCTTGGATTGTCCTCGGTCGGTCGTCTTGTCGGACGACGTGTATGTTGATGCCTTATAGGTTGCCTGTATGTGCCGACTCGTGATTCGTCCTTGTTATTGCACAGTCGCAGCCCGTAGTATTGTTTAACCCTTCGTGCAAGTGTTCGTGAAACTGTGTGCAGCTTGTGATGTCGACTGCTCAGTTATTGTTGTGCTGTCTCCGTGCTGATATGTGACAGTCGGTCGGTTGGCGTGGAGCAACGAGAGATCTCCACGGAGCATAGTTTGGACGGGCCCGCTGGGGGTCTCTACGCAGTGTCGGAGTGTGTGGAGCTGTTCCCACTGCTACGAAGTCCGTGGCTCACCGACCCGAAAGTAGTTTGGATTTAATTTATCAGCAAGTCAAGTCTGTTCACATTGTGACGTCTGGTCCTCATTGTTGGCTGTTGGGACATTCCCACGAGCAACAACATGTGTGTTCGAGTTGGTTAAGGTTTAGCCAACGTTCGGTGGAGTCTAAATGTATTTGGTTATTTGCAATTGAAGCGCACCAGGGGATATTTCTGCCTTGTGGCCGTTAACGTTCCGGTTACCTGCCCTGTCCGTTGACGTAAATTCAGGCAATGTCCTTTCTTCGCCGTGTTGTCGCTGTCAAGCACGGTGTGCTTAGTGTATGCTTGGTTGAGGGCCTTTTACGTTTTGCACTGAACTCCCGGTTGTGGGCTGGTCGAGTGGAGCGAAAGTCGCTGTCATGCACGGTGTGCTTAGTGTATGCTTGGTTGAGGGCCTTTTACGTTTTGCCTGAACTCCCGGTTGTGGGCTGGTCGAGTGGAGCGAAAGTTACCTTGTCGATGAGGCCGTTGACTGTCTGTTGGTTGAGTGGTCGTCGGATCGAGAATGGTTTGGCCGACTGCCTGTCTCACCTAAGTGAACATTAGTATTTCAAGTGCTGGCCGACCCCCTAAACTTCTGAGAACCGTTAACTAGACTGCCTTTTCTTATTTTCTGTTGTGTGTATGGATCATAGTCGATGGTTTTGAATTAAGGTTGAATTGTTTTTAGTGTCATGGGCCCTCAGCCGCTTTAAAGTTAAAATTCCTTGCTTGTCAAGTGTTAGATTGTTTGGGCCTTCTGCCTGATTAAAATAATGCTTAAAGAGAAAGCCTTGGGCCTTCTGCCTATTAAAAATTATTGTAGTTGTGGTTTAAGTCATGGGCCTTCAGCCGTTTTAAAATTAAAGTTTCTTGCTTGTCAAGTATTAGATTGTTTGGGGCCTTCAGCCTAATTTAAGATAAGGCTTTTTTGTTTAGATTTATTTCACCTTGAGTTTTAAGTCATGGGGCCTTCAGGCGTTTTTAAATTAAGGATCTTTGTTTTTCGAGCATCAGACTGTTTGGGGCCTTCAGCCTAATAGAAGATAAGGTCTTCTTTTTTTATTTAATTTTACTTTGAGTCTTAAATGATGACCCTTCAACCGTCTTTAAATTAAGGTTGTTGTTTTTCAAGTTTTAGATTTTGGGCCTTCAGCCAAATTGTAGAACTTACTTAACGTGAGGCCTTCTGCCCTCTAAATATTCTCTGTGGCGTCTTAATTTTGAGTTAATGGCTTTTAGCCGCTTTTTTAAAAAATTAAAATGGCTGTGCCCTTGAAGCATAAGATAATGCCGCGTATGTAGCCGATAACTAAGTTCAAGATTTTGTACTGTAATGCTTGGTGAAATAAATATAGCTATATGTGTTCGAGTGTAACTGAAAGCCCCTCATTGTGGCCTCTTTCCACAATTCCAACTACCTGTTCTCTCCTGTGGGCTTAGCAGGGCGTTTCAGAATGTTAACGTTTAACGATCGACGAAAACGTCATTCAAGACGGATTCGGATGGGGGGAGTAGATCGGTCCTTTCCTTTTCAGTAGAACAATACCAGTATTTATATTCAGCGATTCAGGAATATCACTGAAAAACTAAATCAGGTTTGATGGACAGATGTAGGAACGAAGTGTAACCGTTTTATCTATGTCATCGTTAGCATTCTACCATTTACGCCACTAAGCTGACACCCCTGTGGTGGCTGTTGTCGGGTTAGTAGCTCTTCATTCGGCCTCGCAAAGCTGAACACCACCAGCTCCAGCATTCGCACCAAGGAAATATCCATGGGAGTACCAGGTATCGAACCCAGGTCCTAAACACGCCAGTCAGCTAGGCTGACAGCTCACCAATGTAGGCGGATGCTATTTTTCTACAGTGGAGGATGTTCTGTACATTATGAACACATTCCAGTTTGTCGACTGCGAATAGAGTGTTACAAAACGTAAAATCTGTCCACATTACTAAACTGTTTGGAGTTTGTAACAGTCCTGTATTTTTTGTGAGCACAAGGAAGTGATATCATTTTCGTAGACGTATGTATTACGAATGATTTTCATCGAACATATGAACATCGTTAGGTTCAGATGAGGTCTTCCAAACTGAGCTGTTATAATTTTAATAATTTCGTTTAAACATAGTGTTGATAGTGTTGAACAATGTTCAAGAAACACATTTAAATTGGTGTGATGTTTAGTTCTAACACACATTGAAGCTGCGATTCAGCTGACAGATCCGGCAATTGCTTGTTACTCCTCCTACGCATTAAAATGTTTGTCGTTGTCAGACTTTCCTTCGTGTCTTTTAAAGCAAGCCAGGCGCATAATTGTTCCAGAAAGTGTTTTAGTTGGTTAAAAGGTACCGTTGCAAGGACATCCAAGTACACGCTGAGCAGCGATATTTCATGATGTAAGATTAAGTCAGGGAAAATCACTTTTCTTCTTCTTCTTTTTTTTTCTTTTTTGGAAGGGCCACTTGTGGCCTGAAGACGGAGTGCTTTTTTTGTCTACGTACAACGACTATTAGGGTGACTATAATTCGGGATCCAAGGATTTGTATTTTATTTCTTTCAGGTGCCGTGTTGAAATCTCAATGAACAGTTGTCGCTGAAGATAATCCCTAATAAACTGAGACGAATAAGTGTGAACAATAACAGCTTCTACCACGGACCGAATAAAAAGTCACTCATCGCTAATGGCACAAAGATGGGAGGGACAGAAGAGGTGAGACCATAAACATATTTACCGCTGTTGACTCATTTCCGATAGCTACATGTGTCATCGCCAGCTGGCGCTTAATCACCAAGTGATTTGCTGCCTTATGTCGCAATCAGGCACCACATCGACACACTGTGCGCATGGAATCTAATAGCTCGTTTTATATATTATTTATACATCATATATTTAATTCTGATCAATAAATTCATAAATAACATACAGTTACGAATTTATGAAATATAAAAGAATGTGGAAGCTTACCATCAAATGTATCTACCCCTGTAATGTTTCAGTCTACTGTGACGAACTCACATACAGGAGTATAAGGCACAAAGGAGTTACAGACATTGTCTGCGAGAGGGCATTGATTTAAATGAATGGGGAAAGTTGAAAATTTGTGCCAGACTTGGATTCGTATCCAAGTCTTCTTTTAACTGGGCAGATGCTCGAACCACTAAGCCATCCAAAAGCAGTGGTCATCCGCACGTGAACCGACTACCCTAGCATGTCTCTCGTCAGACCCAAATTGTCAACTCATCCACAGATTACTAATGTAGTATCCCTTGCCCATCATCCTCATCAATCGTGGCATTTCGGAGATTCCCGTTAGAGTTCCAGGCAGGTGTGGATGCACACGGAAGAGATCATAGACCGTCCTGGATTAATACACGTATACATATCGTGTCTGTTCTTTCGGACATGTCCGGAAGAAAAGATAAGAAAGTATTTTAAGACTTCGGGTTGATCAATAAATTTACTTTCTGTCCGCTGGAAGCATATTAGAAATGAAACCTGCTGCATTAACAGCGAGGTGGACGGCGAACGCTAAATGCCAGCACAACGATGGACGATCTTTCGCTTCTCAGTGCGGAGGATGCCCCACTCATTTGATGCACGGACACTTGCAAATTACTAATGATACACTGCCACCCAGCCAAGTTTTCTGCAAGGCGCGAGCTATCGGTCGATGCCGAATAAAGTGGTAAAGAGGCGGCAGACACCGGAATAAGCAGCTGTCAGGCAGTGCCATCACGTTCGACGACCGTTTGAAATTGCACTGACGGCAGAGGAGTGTTAATTTGCCCTTAATGTTACAGACTCGATATAATGTTGACCATCCCAGCTTCTACTCATTAAGCAGATTTTGAAATTTCTGTAGCCGAGGCATTTTGTTGTGTTCTTTTGGCTGTGGTTGTGGTGGTGGTGGCGGTGGTGTAAGTTCCCATGGGGCCAAACTGCTGAGGTCATCGGTCCCTAGGCTAACACACTACTTAGCCTAACTGAAACTAACAGCTAAAGACAACACACAGACCCAAAGACAACACACAGACCCAAAGACAACATACAGACCCATGCCCGAGGGAGGACACGAACCTCTGACAGGGGGAGCCGCGCGAACAGTGTCAAGGCACCTCAATCCACGTGGATACCCCGCTCGGATTTGGTTGTGAGTCAGGCCGAGTAGACTTAGGTCGTTCGCCGTACCAGTTAAATTGCCACAAGCATACTGAACTTTTATACAGCGTGATCCGAATTAATGTTTCGGCAGGTCGCATGTGTTGTAATCCTCTCTGACGAGCGTTCGGGTTTGCATTTGGTAATTATTCTGATATATAAATTTTCTGGTAACCAGAGAGAGTAGTTAACGCATAAAATTGCCTTGATGTCTTTTGACGATGTTACTTTGTGACCGTGTGGGTTTATTTTGTGTCAGCGGCAGTTCATATTTAATTCTTTTCAGCATGTGCATTCAGATTTGTCTATTGTACTACCGAAATTTAATGTTCTATTTCGGTTGTAGGCAGACTGCGTGCCGGTCTTGGATTCAGTATTGTGCTTGTAGAGGCAAATGCGTCGCGCCATTGAATCTAAGTATCTGTATCAATCTGGTATAGGTGTAGCGTCTTTGATTCATAATCTAAACGTCTGCGGTCCCGGGTTCGATCCCCGCCACCTACTAAATTTTGATAAATAATCAGCATTGGCGGCCGAAGACTTCCGGCATAAGAAGTCACCCTCATTCTGCCAGCGGCCTTGTCAAAGAGGGCGGAGGAGCGGATAGAGGTTCAGGGCACTCTCTTGTCCTAGGGGTGGGAAACTGCCCCTAAAGGCGGAAGAATCAGCAATGATCAACGACATGAGGATGCACAAGGCAATGGAAACCACTGCATTAAAGACACGTAACGTGTATCCACAGGCCATGTGGCCTGTAATTGAAGAAGTGTCACGATGATCTCTCCATTGGCAAAAGATTCCGGAATAGTCCCCCATTCGGATCTCCGGGAGGGGACTGCCAAGGGGGAGGTTACCATGAGAAAAAGATTAAATAATCAACGAAAGGATAACGTTCTACGAGTCGGGGCGTGGAATGTCAGAAGCTTGAACGTGGTAGGGAAACTAGAAAATCTGAAAATGGAAATGCAAAGGCTCAATCTAGATATAGTTTTGGTCAGTGAAGTGAAGTGGAAGGAAGACAAGGATTTCTGGTCAGATGAGTATCGGGTAATATCAACAGCAGCAGAAAATGGTATAACAGGTGTAGGATTCGTTATGAATAGGAAGGTAGGGCAGAGGGTGTGTTACTGTGAACAGTTCAGTGACCGGGTTGTTCTAATCAGAATCGACAGCAGACCAACACCGACAACGATAGTTCAGGTATACATGCCGACGTCGCAAGCTGAAGATGAACAGATAGAGAAAGTGTATGAGGATACTGAAAGGGTAATGCAGTATGTAAAGGGGGACGAAAATCTAATAGTCATGGGTGCTTGGAATGCAGTTGTAGGGGAAGGAGTAGAAGAAAAGGTTACAGGAGAATATGGGCTTGGGACAAGGAATGAAAGAGGAGAAAGACTAATTGAGTTCTGTAACAAGTTTCAGCTAGTAATAGCGAATACCCTGTTCAAGAATCACAAGAGGAGGAGGTACACTAGGAAAAGGCCGGAAGATATGGGAAGATTTCAATTAGATTACATCATGGTCAGACAGAGATTCCGAAATCAGATACTGGATTGTAAGGCGTACCCAGGAGCAGATATAGACTCCGATCACAATACAGTAGTGATGAAGAGTAGGCTGAAGTTCAAGACATTAGTCAGGAAGAATCAATATGCAAAGAAGTGGGATACGGAAGTACTAAGGAATGACGAGATACGTTGGAAGTTCTCTAACGCTATAGATACTGCAATAAGAAATAACGCAGTTGGCAGTACAGTTGAAGAGGAATGGACATCTCTAAAAAGGGCCATCACAGAAGTTGGGGAGGAAAACATAGGTACAAAGAAGGTAGCTGCGAAGAAACCATGGGTAACAGAAGAAATACTTCAGTTGATTGATGAAAGGAGTAAGTACAAACATGTTCTGGGAAAATCAGGAATACAGAAATACAAGTCGCTGAGGAATGAAATAAATAAGATGTGCAGGGAAGCTAAGACGAAATGGCTGCAGTAAAAATGTGAAGACATCGAAAAAGATATGATTGTCGGAAGGACAGACTCAGCATACAGGAAAGTCAAAACAACCTTCGGTGACATTAAAAGCAACGGTGGTAACATTAAGAGTGCAACAGGAATTCCACTGTTAAATGCAGAGGAGAGAGCAGATAGGTGGAAAGAATACATTGAAAGCCTCTATGAGGGTGAAGATTTGGCGGATGTGATAGAAGAAGAAACAGGAGTCGATTTAGAAGAGATAGGGGATCCAGTATCAGAATCGGAATTTAAAAGAGCTTTGGAGGACTTACGGTCAAATAAGGCAGAAGGGATAGATAACATTCCATCAGAATTTCTAAAATCATTGGGGAAAGTGGCAACAAAACGACTATTCACGTTGGTGTGTAGAATATATGAGTCTGGCGACATACCATCCGTCTTTCGGAAAAGCATCATCCACACAATTCCGAAGACGGCAAGAGCTGACAAGTGCGAAAATTATCGCACAATCAGCTTAACAGCTCATGCATCGATGCTGCTTACAAGAATAATATACAGAAGAACGGAAAAGAAAATTGAGAATGCGCTAGGTGACGACCAGATTGGCTTTAGGTAAAGTAAAGGGACGAGAGAGGCAATTCTGACGCTACGGCTAATAATGGAAGCAAGGCTAAAGGTAAATCAAGGCACTTTCATAGGATGTGTCGACCTGGAAAAAGCGTTCGACAATATAAAATAGTGCAAGCTGTTCGAGATTCTGGAAAAAGTAGGGGTAAGCTATAGGGAGAGACGGGTCATATACAATATGTACAACAACCAAGAGGGAATAATAAGAGTGGACGATCAAGAACGAAGTGCTCGTATTAAGAAGGGTGTAAGACAAGGCTGTAGCCTTTCGCCCCTACTCTTCAATCTGTACATCGAGGAAGCAATGATGGAAATAAAAGAAAGGTTCAGGAGTGGAATTAAAATACAAGGTGAAAGGATATCAATGATACGATTCGCTGATGACATTGCTATCCTGAGTGAAAGTGAAGAAGACTTAAATGATGTGCTAAACGGAATGAACAGTCTAATGAGTACACAGTATGGTTTGAGAGTAAATCGGAGAAAGACGAAGGTAATGAGAAGTAGTAGAAATGAGAACAGCGAGAAACGTAACATCAGGATTGATGCTTACGAAGTCAATGAAGTTAAGGAATTCTGCTACCTAGGCAGTAAAATAACCGACTACGGACGGAGCAAGGAGGGCATCAAAAACAGACTCGCTAGGGCAAAAAAGGCATTTCTGGCCAAGAGAAGTCTACTAATATCAAATACCGGCCTTAATTTGAGGAAGAAATTTCTGAGGATGTACGTCTGGAGTACAGCATTGTATGGTAGTGAAACATGGACTGTGGGAAAACCGGAACAGAAGAGAATCGAAGCATTTGAGATGTGGTGCTATAGACGAATGTTGAAAATTAGGTGGACTGATAAGGTAAGGAATGAGGAGGTTCTACACACAATCGGAGAGAAAAGGAATATGTGGAAAACACTGATAAGGAGAAGGGACAGGATGATAGGACATCTGCTAAGACATGAGGGAATGACTTCCATGGTACTAGAGGGAGCTGTATAGGGCAAAAACTGTAGAGGAAGACAGAGATTGGAATACGTCAAGCAAATAATTGAGGACGTAGGTTGCAAGTGCTACTCTGAGATGAAGAGGTTAACACAGGAAAGGAATTCGTGGCGGGCCGCATCACACCAGTCAGTAGACTGATGACCAAAAAAGAAAAAATAATTTATGTTAGTAAAATGTTTCGGTATGGATCACGAACAAACAGGGTAGCAGATTAAACAATTTTTAAGTTTCTGAACTTGAAATAAAGTCTTGGGTGTTAGACAGTTTGGTGTTCTTAAGAAAATTAAAGGTGGTGGGGAGAGAAAGGAAACGAAAGGGAAGGAATTCATAATACCAACTGCATGATGACTGTACGCTGAAACGCCTGCGACGAGTGTAAATGTGTGCTTCACCAGTGTGTTCAAACCAGTGATTTCCTGCTTACCAGACAGTTGCGTTAAGCACTGGGCCATAGAAACAGTGTTTATCTCTAATGCACTAACTATGTCAGAACGCTGTCCAGTCGACCCTCATTCCACTTAGTGCTACCTGCCCGCAGTCCCTATGCATCTATACATCTCCTACATGTTATCTAATTTTGGATTCCCGCCATCTGTCGAACGATGTTGTAAATCCGTACTGAAGGTGGATTCATTGCCCATCGAAACAAAGCAATTATATGAATATGTAGTGTCTGTTCTTTCGAACATGTTCCAAAGAACAGTCACCAAGCATTCGTCTAATTCGATGATAAATTGTTACCTTTGATTTTGCAAATGTGTTCGTTGGTAGATTTGGGGGAGGGGACCAAATAGCGTGGTCATCGGTCCCATCGGATTAGGGAAAGATGGGGAAGGAAGTCGGCCTTGTCCTTTCAAAGAGGCCATCCCGGCATTTGCCTGAAGCGATTTAGGGAAATCTAGGAAAACCTAATTCAGGATGGCCTGACACGGTTTTCAAGCGCCGTCCGCCCGAATTCGAGTCCAGTGTGTGTACCGTTGTATTTTATATGTATCAGTGGAGACCAAGCTGTTTTAAATGCACAAAGGTAGACCACTGCCTTGTGGCTGATGTTTGAGTGCCTAAGTGACGTGAATCAGAAAGACCTTAACCATTACATGATAATTAAATAGAAACCCTCCGCTGCCGACGGGTGTTAATATGCATCAATGGGGACAGCTGAATACGTGTGCCCTGACCGGGACTAGAATCCGGGATGTCCCGCTTACATGGCAGACGCTCTATCCATCTGACCCACCGATGGCACAGAGGGTAGTGCGACTGCAGGGACTTATCCCTTGCACCCTTCCGTGAGACCCACATTCCCAACTGTCCACAACCTACATTCGTAGCGTTCCTAGTAGATATTTGCCCATTCACTTATTACTCGCGCCAGACCAAGCTGACGAGTCCCGTGAGAGTTCGGCTAAAGCGTGCGCATTCGCACAGAAGGTGAATGGCCGGGTAGGCCCTAACTAAATGAAGATGGTATCTGTTCCCGAAAGAACAGATACCATTGATGACCGTGCAGCTTCTCTAGAATGAAATAATGAAATGGTAATTAAATCGAAACCCTTAGCTGTCGTCAGCTTAGTCTGGCGCGAGACTGAAGTAATTTCAAATTCTTTGATTAATTGTCTTGAGTAACTTGACTAAGTTACCTGCAATACCTAATAAATGTAAGCTCATATTGTGAGGCATGAAGCAGCTGTCACTGCCAAAACTTACTTACATAGAGCGTCTCCATTTTGTACATTAAGACATTTTGAGTTTGTTGTTTTTTCAACTAGTCAATCTTTTGCTGTTGAATCTACGTTACGAATTTCTTTGACTACAGGCCGGATGTAAATCTTGGAGCAGCGATCAAGTGAATCCTTTTAATTTTTCTAAGCTTGTTTTAGTTTCAGTTAATGATTCTTCCGTTTATTCGACAAATTATTTCATCCTGTTCGAATTTAATGCTGTGCTTGTTTTGGTGTAAAGTTTAAAGCAGCCGCTACTGTTCTTCTTCTTTTTCTTTGGCGTTTTTAAGGCTTGCTAGCAGGGTCGGCTGAGTGGACTTGCTAGTTCCATCTTGGTCGATGTCTGAATGAATATTTACGGCCTTCGGGTCATTGTGCAGAGCGTCGCCTCATCGTTGTCTGGATCGTCCCTCTGGTCTCTCTCCCATGACTTTCACTATGGCTGCTGCTCTGCAGGGGTAACGTCCTACGCACGCAGCAAAAGTCAAAACCATCGCAGACAGCTTTCTCGCATTTTCTACTGGATCGGTGCTACCCCGAAAAGTTTCCTGATAATGTCATTTGAGAAATGATCCAGTCGAGTGATGCCACTGAGCCGTGCTTGGCTCGTGCTCCCGCCATCATGTATTTTGCACCATGTTTTTAACGTTTTTAACGTACGTAACGTGCGTACGTAACGTACGTAACGCATCGATATATCCCTTCTCGTAGTATCTTTTCTCAACTGCTCTTACATCCCGGTCGTTGTCCGTCGCAAGCAGTTTGCGTCGCCCAGTTCGGGTCACGAGTTCGGGTCACGAGTTCGGGTCGGCCAGTCAGTTGTAATGTGTCTGGAGCGCAGTCCGGACCTACTAGTCGGTGAGTTGCAATGCGGCACTAGTGCAGTCGGGTTGGAGCAGCAGTGAGGTCTGCGTCGACATGGCTCGCCCGACTATCGCCGCGACGTATCACTTGAGCCGGGCCACGGTCTTGGTGGATCGTCGGTCGGTCGTCCTGCCGGACGATGCGTTTCGGCTCGCCGACCGTTCATGAATCTGCTGTGTGTGTGTGTGCATCGACTTCCAATGTGTCTTCGCGTGTGCTTAGTTACTGTTGGGTATCGTTGAGGTCTTCGTCCAGTGTTTGTCAGGTTGTGTGTGTAGTTGGCCATATGTCCCCTAACGACTATTTGAGATGTTGTCGGCATTCTGCGGCGAGTCGGTCGGTTGCTGCGGACCAGGGGCGATGCAGTCGGCTGGATCCGCTGGCTTTCGCTGCACAGTGTCGGAGCGTGTGTGGAGCTGTCCGATCACTACGAGATTCGTGGTTCCCCGACCCAGGACGTCAAAGTTGAGTAGCGGATTCAACTACCCAAGCCAGTCCATTCATGTTGCGGCGGCTCGTTTCAGTGGTTCGCTGTTGGGGAGGTTTTCCTGTCAGCAACACCAAGTATTTCGATTGCTGAAATTTAGCCGCCATGCGGCGCAGTTAACTATATTGGTTGACTATAATTCGAGTGCACCAGTGGAATTTTCTGCCTTGTGGCCGTTAGCGTTCTGTTTACCTGCCCTCGCCACTAACTTAATATCAGGCAGCTTCCTTTCCTCACCTATTGTTGTTGTCCAACATGGTCAGTAATTTTTACAGATAATACATACTTCATTGTTGATTATCACGTTCGTAACCTTTTGTGTTTGAGTTCTCATGTACTGATTGATGGCAAGCAAGTCGTTTTGTCGGTCGGTCCGTGGCTGTCTCCTTGTTGGGTTCCGACGGATCAAGTGTAGTGAAGTGTGGTCACCACCTGTCTCACCTAAGTGAACGAGGGCTGACCGACGTCCCTGGAGGCTTCTGATTGCCGTTGTCTTATTGTCTTTCATACCGGTGTTAAATTACCTGTTTTCTGCTACATCAAATTTAAGTCTTATGGTTACATTTTTTTTAAAACTTTGGAAAAATGTGGGCTTTCAGCCTTTATTCTTCAAATTATATTTCAAGCTTAAACATTGCGGCCTTCTGCCTTTAAACGATTATGGTAATATAATTTAAAATTTTGTAACTTAGTGGTCGCCTTCAGTCATTTGCATTGCACCTTGCATATGTTTGTCGTATCTAGTTTGCCTTGAGGTTTTCCACCTAGCTGTGATATATTCTTTTACAATTATTTTATTTGCTGTTTTAACTGCATTTTTATCTTGTTGATTTTTAAGATTTTTTGTTTGGAGGCCTTCAGCCGTGAAACAGTTGCATTTGGTAAAGGTTCGGCTATGTGCCGCTTTGGTTGTAAATGTATTATTAAATTACAATAAATAACAGTTAGGAGGTGAAACTGACCTCAACCTTATTTGGCCCTTTCCACAATCCTAATCACCTATTCTGCCCAGCGGGTTGAGCGGGCGTTACAGCCACCTGCCTAAGCAATTTAGTCTCCATCAGCCACAATCGTCGTTCTGTCTCTTTTGTAGCTGGCCAACACTCGGTGTCGTAGAGAGCAACAGGACGGATGACAGGTGACGCCTGTTCGCCACGACATCCACCTGTCTGCGTCCTTACGTTGATCTCGTCTGTAAGATGGCCATCGCCAGATGTTGCAGAAACGAGATACTGATATTTTTCTACTCATATCTCCGTCAACGCTGGTGGTTGCAATTTCTCGCGGGCCTGATTTTATATACTCAGTTTTCTTTTTGTTCAGCCGCAGACCACATCGCGCCAGTCGGTAATCCACTCTTGTGTTTGGTGCTGGAGATCAAACCTGTTCTCTGCAAACAACATGATATCATCAGCATAGAGAAGTGTCCATAGTAGCACCATGTGCAGTTCGGATGAGACAATGTCCATCCCAAGAATAATAAGCATTGGTGATAAGGCCGAGCCATGGGGGACTCATCCTGTTAAACGGAAGTCATTTGACGCTCCTGCTGCCGCTCGGACATAGCTCACCGCTTATACATTCAGAAGCCGCATCCGGTTGACAAAATTCTCCGGAATGCCGTTGTCTTGGAGCGCTAATCAGATTGTATCATGTGGTACCCGATCGAAAACCATTTCGAGGTCTAGAAAAGCAAGGAGATGTGGCTTGTTCTTTTCACGGTATCTTTCAACCAGCAGCCGTGCTGCATGGATAGCGTCAGTTGCGCTATGGTAGAAGGTATGAAGGAATGATAAGGTGCCGGGCTAACACAGATTCAGACATCCTTTAAGACAAGTTTATTAACAAACAATTCTTTCTCAATAGTTACAAGAAAACATTGTCCTACCCCTTTATATGTGTACCTTAAAGGGTACCTTTTAAAAGACTAACCCCTAGTTAATAATATTTACAATGATCCAACATGAAGGGTAAAATACTGGTGACAAAATACTGCTACATTTGAGCCCAAAGCAATTAAAACATCAATTAAAAGTTTCAACTCAAGCTCGATAACTATTCGTAATAAATATATTTCAAATGTTCCCAAGCTGTCATAAAAATTCATCCAGTAGCCTTAAACAAATTTATAACAACAAACTGACAGCAGTTCGAACCTAAAAACAGTACGCAGATAAAGCCATTTTAACAAGAGCACTTGAAATACACAACAAGAAATGACGGTGGGATCCCCTTACCTCAAGTTTTGTACGCACGAGTTTTTCTCGTGTTGTAGCAAAAGATTTGCACATCTAGCGTGCAGGGGTACCTAATAATTTCAAAATAAGTTTAGGTGCAAAACTTCCTTCATATGAATGGCAAATTAAAAGACGCCAACTGTTCAAATACTAAAGGTAATTACTTAACTCAGACACAACTATGCAAATTTACAGTTCACCCGCTGGCACCTCAGTGGATTTAGACAGCCGTAATCTCGCACTCTTATTTTATTTCACATGTCAATCTTGCTCATACTTCCTGGCAATACATTACGCGCATCATTAAATTGACGTGATAAGGCCTGAAACATAAATTAGTTACCACCGGTTCCACACCTGCATACAAATAATTGGCCCCACTTCGCCAAGCTCAACGAGTTAGAACAAACCAATGACCAGTCCCGAAACAATGAAAGTAGTGGAGCCCCACAAGAGGAGACAGTTACAATTTACCAATTACAATTACAATTTTACAACCACACAAATAGGCAAGGACTCAATAATAAAGTAACTCATCTTCACCTGGAGTTATCTAGTCCTCGTGTGTCAGTGCAACCAGGGCGCAGTGACAGTATCGAGGGTGCGGAGCTGAAATCTGGACAAATGAAACTTTTTTAAAACACCAATTATTAAAACAAAAACAAATAAAAATCCTTCTACATGCAAGTAGTGGTATATTTTAAGAGTATCATTAATCAATGTAACCCCCTTCAGCCGCAACGATCGGCTCCAGTCTTGTCCTGAAGCGATCACACTCTGTTCATATGTGCGAATGCTCCTTTGATAGCAGTGAGTAGAGATGCAACATTATGGTGCCTCATCTTTCGACTACACTCCAATCATAGTTGTCGAGGGGGCTCCAATCTGGGCTTTTCGGGGGCGAGAACTCCTATGACCGGAAGATTTCAACGTTATCCGAGAACCAGTTTTGTACTAAATGGCTCGCATGAAGTGCTCCACTGCCTTCTGCTACGGACGCAGGTTCGAATCCTGCCTCGGGCATGGATGTGTGTGATGCCCTTAGGTTAGCTAAGTTTAAGTAGTTCTAGGGGACGGCCGGCCGCGGAAGTCTAGCGGTTCTAGGCGCTCAGTCCGGAACCGCGCAACTCCTACGGTCGCAGGTTCGAATCCTGCCTCGGGCAGGGATGTGTGTGACGTCCTTAGGTTAGTTAGGTTTAAGTAGTTCTAAGTTCTAGGGGACTGATGACCACAGATTTTAAGTCCCATATTGCTCAGAGCCATTTTCTTTCATGTTACAAGCCGTTGTCACTGCAGCCCGAGAGGTAGAGTTTCGAAAATTAAAGATACCCCAGCCGGCAAGATCTAATAGCATCGGGGTCAGAAAAGAACAAGAGAAGGCCGATGATGGCCACATAGGAAAGATAAAAAGAGAGGAGGCTTGTATAAGTAAACGGAAGCAATGCCAGACTTAGCTCGGGACCCTGTGGTCGCCAACCACGTACTCAATAGGTATGAATCCCTGAGGGAGAGCAGAAGCTACTCTTGATCTCTGAAATTTGAGGAAACTTTCCTTGAATACCTTGGAGTAAAGCACAGGTAAATTTTGTTAAGGCTATAGTGGCTGCAGTTGTTTGTCATGCAAAATTGTTTCAGTACGAAAATCTGTAATTTGACAAGATACCGAGTCTGTCTGATGAATTTGTATTACGTACTAGAATGTTCATTTGGGCACTAGCACGTTATCGCTCCACCATATCTCACTACCACCTGAACTACTACATTTAGTGCCCTACATGGTAACATTGAAGTCCAGATTATCATCCTCTTAGATCAACAGTTCAGAGGTGTACCAGTCAGTCATTAAAATTTCTTGTTCTGTGGAAAATAATATTAATAAGGCATTTATTTGTTTTAATGTGTGTGGTTCCCTTTTATACGATTTTCCTATCACGCAATTCGTTCCCATTTCAATTTATTACACTGCAGCACAGTTACCTTTAGCGATCTGGCTCACAGAATAATAAACCAGCTAACTGTGCAGGTGAGTCACTCTATTAGTTAGTTGATGTTTATTATGTAGCTATAAATAACCATCTGTCACTTGATATGAGTTTTTCTACCTTTTTTACTCACCGTATTTGTCCTAACCTTATTAGGCGTCTTCAGTGTTCTACTGCTTTACTATAAACATATTGTGGTGAAATGTGGATTATTTCCTGGCGGTACGTTGGCGTCATGTTAATTTTTAGACTGTTTAATAGTACGGGCTTTTGAATTAGCAGTTTTATGTGTCCCTATCCCTTTACTTCGCCCACTGGCTCTCGTATAAGCTCTACATCAACACAACATCAGTTTTAAACTAAAAGTATCGCAAAGTTACTCAGTTTACCTCCACCCTCTACAGTTCACATGGTGTCTTAGCTAACCACGCAGGTTCATTCTAATACCGCAGTAAGATCGTATTATCATGAAACCCAATATTAATAGCATTAAATGTGGACTTACTATAATATTCAGAACGTTGTAGGTAGATTTCACTACGATTACTACTAATCAATGTGCTATGTAAATCGATTACGCGAAGAACTAACCAAACAGTTTCTGTGCGGAAGTGAGAGAACTCGCTTGCTGGCCACATTGCTTCCTACTACCGCGAACTTCAAATCGTATATCGTGACTTCCTGTATGCATTGACCAGAAAGTTCTGATGGCTCTGAGCACTATGGGACTTAACATCTGAGGTAATTAGTCACCTAAACTTAGAACTACTTAAACCTAACTAACCTAAGGACCTCACACACATCCATGCCTGAGGCAGGATTCGAACCTGCGACCGTAGCGGTCGCGCGGTTCCAGACTGAAGTGCCTAGAACCGCTCGGTCACCACGGCCGGCAAAGTTCTGTTTATATGTACACATTGTCTGACAAAGCGTATGTAAAGAAGAAGTTTCATCGACTATGACGAGAGATTGTCGATTATACTTTTTAATTTGTGTTTCATTCTTACGTATAATAAGACACAGAATGTTAGGAAAATGCCATAAACTTGTGTGTTATTCGTTCTGTGTCCGGGTTTACGTAAAAATAACTCTCTGGGGTTTTGATTCAATCGAGAATATTCCTCGAGGAGGGGGTGTACTACTCGCGTGTGAATACTATTCTATCTAACTCGAATCTGCGTTTGAAGATTGTTAGGGTCGTTTCCGAAATAGCATCTCGACATCTGGTGCTTCAAACATATATCTTGTTGTTCGATCAGATTTTCTGCCCACAGCTAAGATGATCAACAGCAGCACTTGATAATGCCCTCAGACTATGCTCGTAAATCACCTACGAAGCCGGTCCGGTCACAACATTTGTATTTTAATCGCTCGTCGCTATTTGTACCCTAAGTACGTAACCGTTCATAAATCTTGAAGCTTTGACATTGTACTGACAGTACATGAGTAAGCGCAATGAAGGAACTGGAACTTCGAGGTTTTAGTAACATGACAGACCAAACTTATTTCTATGTCACGAAATAAGAAATTGAGAATTCCCGTGGAGTGGCTTTTAGAGACTTCAAGACACCAGGATTGCAACGGATGGATCGTAATTTGAGGAGAACTGTTGGTAGTTATCGCTCCCTTTTGCTGACTCACTTGGAGAGTTAGAAGGAAGGAAAGACTCATTAGCCAACACGCAATTATCTCTTCGTGAGACTAAACGGGAAGCTCCATGATGCATTGACTCTAATGAACCTGAAGAGTAGTTTCATCTCTTCTTTACCAACTTCTCTCCACGCAACACTGGTGATGCGTATCCCTATTCGGTTAGTTGTAAATTGCCCGAAATTACATCTGAAAATTCTTGCTTGTATGCTAATACACTGAATTATCTGTCACGTCTAAACCTTATTGATTTACTCATTCGTTATCGAAGATTTAACATCAGATACCGCGCTATCAAAATATAACAAGGTAATTTGATCATCAGAAAAGTTTTGTAAAAAATTATTGTGAGCTAAACAATAAAATTAGCAAGAAGAAATAAGAAGTCTCTGGTGGCGAAATACATCAAATAATCGGGAGCAGTGCGATTCCTACTTTTAGTAGTTGGTTCATATATATCCTCAACAAGATTATGTAAAACAGTAAAATCACAAATTGAGTCCGCCTTGATGCAAAACACCGTGTTATTTATTTCTTTATTATCCCAAACTAGTTTCAGCGACAAATATCACTATCATCAGTGGGGTTTTTTAGTCTAAAACATGCAGAATATGGTACGGTTGTAGAAACACAGTAAAACATTATTACATTTTTACAAATCGTCATTTGAAATATAGTTTTATATTGATACTTTTATACTACCTTATTTATTGTATGCTACAGCATATTTTAAGCTATTATTGGCGCTGCTTGTGACATATTTTCTGTGCTCTTTTCTGTTGCCGTATTTTCACTTAGCGAACATCACGTCAATTGCAACCATGTGAGCGGGTTCGTATGTCAGCAGTATATACTTGGGTTGTGGTAGTGTTGTGGAAAACAGTTATTTTAGTGTGTATTTAGCTGTTGCTTAGCTATTCGTGTACTCACGTTCGTTGGATGGTGTGTGGCTGCTTATTACACGGATAACAAAACTTTTCCACTTTGTTTCTGATCCAGAATATTACGCCATTTTGCTGTTCGCGTGTGTCGCCAGAGGCGTATCGCAAGTGGTGAGAAAGGCTATGAAAAGCTGTAGCACGAATTGCGACGATTTCGGTTCATTATTTATGTCTCTGTGTGTGATGGGGAAATAGTTCTTTTGCGTGTGTGTGCTTTCTGTTCTGTGTCCTTGGTCAGTTCTCTCAGAGCGGTAAAGAGGGTGTTGTTGCAGTGTGTTGTGTTTTTATTTATCACATTTTTCCCTTCGACTATAGCATTTTGTATGTGGTAATTTTCTTCTATCGTCACTTGTCGGTACAGACTGTTGCTGTTTCTCAGAATGGGTAGATAGTTTTTGATATTAGTGGGGTTACGGTTTTTGTTCACTAGCTGTTCTGCAAAAGTTGAATGTGTGCTGTCACTTCTTAGAGCTCTCATGTGCTCTGTGTATCTCGTTCGGATATTTCTACTTGTTTGTCTTATGTAGGGGGCCTGACAAGAGTTGCAAGTGAGTTGATATATTCCAGCGTTACTGAATTTGTCTGAGGTTTTTCTGACCGGTCTTAGTCTTTTCTGAACTGTATCGTTTGTTATGAATGTTATTGGGATCCCTTACTTTTTTAAGATATTTCCTATTCTATTTGACATTTTGTTATTGTATGTTAGTGTGTACCATCTCTCTCTTTTTCCTGAAGTGGTGTGGTCTGCTATGTTGTCTGTGTGTGCTGCATGTTTCCGTTTTACCTTGTTGTTGAGTTTGTTTATGATGTCTGTTTTATAGTCGTTTTCAACAACAATTTGTTTGATTATGTTTAGTTCATGGGTGTTGTTTCCTGGTTTAAAAGGTGTTCCGTTTATCCTGTGGAGCATGTGTGTGAAACTGGCATATTTATGCACTGTCTGGAGGTTGGATGAGCTGTGGAAAACAGTGCTTGTGGATGTGGGTTTTCTGTAGATAAAGAATTCATGTTGGTGGTTGTTTCTAGTGATTGTAAGATTCAAGAAATTTAGTTTCTTGTTGTTTTCCATTTCCATTGTGAAGTGGACTTGTGGGTGTACTGTAAAGGTTAAGTCAAAAGACGGCAACAGAAAAGAAAAAAAAAGCGCACAGAAAATATGTCACAAACAGCACCAATTATAGCTTAAAACATGCTGCAGCATACAATAAATAAGGTAGTATAAAAGTATCAATATAAAACTATATATCAAAAGACGCTTTGTAAAAATTTAATAATGTTTTATTGTGTTTGTACAACCATACCATTTTCTGCATGTTTCAGATTAAAAAACCGCACTGATGATGGTGATATTTGTCGCCGAAACTAGTTTGGGATAATAAAGAAATAAACAAATAACACGGTGTTTTGCACCAAGGCGAACTCAGTTTGCGATATTACTGATTTTCTATGCAAACACGGACCAAATGGAAGAGTTCCAAGATAATATTGTAGATTATGTAAAATTTGTAGTGGTGGGTAAGTAACATCAGTATTAGTTAATTTCGGTGCAGAACCATTTGCATTTGGAGTGAGGGAAAAATAGGTATCTGTGCATCCAAGTGAGCATTCTAAACGAAATCGTTATCGATGGGCACATAGCGCATGTTTCAATGATTAGCTTCACTGCGTTAAGAATAGGTGCTTGCTTAACATCACAATACGTGGCTGCTTGAAGTCATGGTTGGAATTAAAAGTCCCGTACAACAACGATACAAAAATAACGTACCATGTGTGCTTTACATTACACTTTTGGGACTCCTTGTTATATCATTTCAATTAAAATACAATAATAATCATATCAATATTCTATACGTATATTTCAAGAAGAATCAGAATATGCAGTCATCATCGAAAGCCAAAACGCACGTTAATACCGATGGTCCCCGTAGCTCTGAGTGCAAAGTCTTTATCGTCTTTCGAAGAATTTATTGTCAGTATAGAGCCCTAGACTCGACTCGAGATTTTCTATGAGCAAAACTACGTCATAAATCTATAACTGAATATAAAGTGTAAGCCGGAAATAAGACTTGGTACTGTTAACAGTAATACGAGCTACTTCTCCTGCTGACGATACTCGGCTAAAAAGTGCCGTTATTGCTGAAAAATAGGTATAAATCGAGGTATGTGAAAAGACTAAAGTGCTTAAATTCATTATATCGACACTTTTGTTGAACAGGAAAGAGATTTTAGCAGTTTTCCGGGAAAGTACCATAGCTCGTTAGAAAATGTTACGTATATTGCGACCCTCTTCTGAACATAAAGCAGCGAAACATATACACTGAAGATCCAAAGAAACTGCCTCGTATCGGATAGGGCTCCCGTGAGCACGCAGAAGTGCCGCAACACGACGTGGCATGGATTCGACTGATGTCTCACGTAGTGCTGGAGGGAACTGACTTAAATATTTTAATTAAAAGTTTCCTGCAACTGACATAGTTAACTGTTAAGTCATATATCTCACATGGCTTTCATCAATGGAAACATTCGTATTTAATTCTCAAATGTGGGATGTGTTTTAAATAAGCAATCTAGAACAGAAAAAGGCATTACCGACTTCAGTGGAATTTTCTTAAAATTAAGTTTCACCGAACACTCTGAGAGACGCAATAAGTATAACTGTATACCAGCATCCGATTAAATTTCAGGATCTAGGAAACAGACAGTAGCGTATCGATAAATGTAAAAATAAAATACTCTCACTAAAAGGACCTGACGATTTAATTCACATAATTGTCAACATGCCTGCGATTTAATGATTATTGTTTTCGTGGATCTTTACGTTGAAAAGCAATAACAGTATAGCACAGGTTTATTGACTGGCAATTTAAAGAATATAAAAAAACCATTTTAGCTAGGAACGAGCGTACAATAGTACTCCATTATACACTGAACAACCAAAGACACTGGTACACCTGTTTAATATCGTGTAGGGCCCTCGCGAGCACGCAGGAGTACCGCAACGCGCCGTGGCATGGATTCGACTGATGTCTGAAGTAGTGCTGGAGGAAATTGACACCACGAATCTAGGAGGGCTGCGCGTAAATCCGTAAGAATACGAGGGGGTGGAGATCTCTTCAGAACAGCATGTTGCAAGGCATCCCAGATACGCTAAATAATGTTCATGTCTGGAGAGTCTGGTGGCCAGCGGAACTGTTACAACTCAGAAGAGTTTTCCTGAAGCCACTCTATAGCAATTCCGGACTTGTGGGTTGTCGCATTGTCCTGTCGGAATGCACAATGGACATGAATGGAAGCAGTTGATCAGACAGGATGATTACGTACGTGTCACCTGTCAGAGCCCTATCTAGACGCGTCAGTGGTACCATATCACTCGAACTGCACATGCCCCACACCATTACAGAGCCTCCACCAGATTGAACAGTCCGCAACTGACAGCCAGGATCCATTGATTCATGAGGTTGTCTCCATACCCAAACACGTCCATCCGCTCGATACATAAGGCCACATGTTTCCTGTCATCATTAGTTCTATGTCATTGTTGACCGGCCTAGGCGATGCGTAAAGCTTTGTGTCGTGTACTCATCAAGGGTACACGAGTGGGCTTTTGGATCCGAAAGTCCATATCGATGATGTTTCGTTGAATGGTTCGCACGCTGACTCTTGCTGATCGCCCAGCATTGAAATCTGCACCACCTTGCGGAAGGGTTGCACAACTGTCACGTTGAACGATTCTCTTCAGTCATCGTTAGTTCCGTTCTTGCAGGATCTTTTTCCGGCGGCAGCAATGTAGTAGATTTGATGTTTTGCCGAATTCCTGATACTCACGGTACACTGATGAAGTGGTCGTACGGAAAATCCCCACTTTATCGCTACCTTGGAAATGCTGTGCTCCATCGCTCGTGCGCCGACTGCAACATGACGTTCAAACGCACTTAAATGTTGAAAACCTGCCATTGTAGCAGCAGTAACCGATCAACAACTGCGCCAGACACTTGTTGTCTTATATAGGCGTTGCTCACCACAGCTCCGTATTCTGCCTGTTGACATATCTCTGTATTTGAATACAGGTCATTGTACCAGTTTCCTTGGCGCTTTCCTGTAGGTTTCTAAAGGCATCATTCCTTTTACTGCCCCTCTTACAGAACATCTTAAAGACGACATACCGACATCACTTCGCTGTGAATTGTCTCTATTGACTGGGGAACTGTGCCTCACTCTCTACAGACTTTCCTGGACAACCTGAATCTCCTTATGGTGTAACAGAATTTGTCGCCATTAGAGGCCGGAGCGTGGTATTGCATTGCTGAACGTAGTGAGTGGGAGTAGTTCCAACTGAGTAGGGAAAATGGAGAATCAGGGAGGCGTGCAGGATCGGGACCCCAGATAGCTACAGTACCAGCACCAAGTATTGAAGAGATAACCACATCGTGGCAAAACTCACAGAAGAACACCACGCTCATCACGAAATAACGTGTAACTTACATTGTTAGTTCGCTTTAAGAAGTAGTATTGCTCATAGGCGTAAATGTTAAATCGCAGTCGATGATTGGGTTAACAGATACCTTAAGAGACATTCTGCTTTATCTGTTCGCGAACCTGAAGGAACATCTGGTGAAAGAGCCACGGGCTTTAATAAAGTAGCTGTAGATACTTTATTTCTACGGGACGAAACTGTAATCTGCCTTATTTTTATGTCGGCAAGCACAGTTTACATGCAGTCGAAGCTCATTTTTCCTCGAAAGAATAATCTAAGGAATATGAGCTAAAATTGCTATCAGGAGTTTGGTCTGAGGTACACAGCACTGGATGGATGACTGCAGTGACACCTTTTGTGTGGTTTAGAAAATTTGTGGGATGCTCTAAGAAAGAATTTCCTGTTCCTTTTATATTAGATGGCCACTCAACGCATACCAAACATTTTGAAGTTACAGACTATGCGAGGGAGTGTGGCGTTTGGTTGTTATGTCCACCACCATATTGCTGTCACTGACTCCAGTCAGTTGATGTTACTTCCCTGAAGCCTTTAAGTCTTCATTATAACAATGAGCTTCGAAAAAAGGCTAAGAAGCAAGCCCCGGGAAGCTGTAACTTCCTTTCAAAGTGCGGCCTCAACGAAAATCGTGATAAAATGTTTCAAGACTCCTGAAATGTGGCAAACTGACGCATCTGTATTTACCGACGCCGATTTTCTCCCAGTAGACACAACTGACGTCGGATCTGGAAGGCCTCTAAGCATTGAAGTAATTTTATCTGGAGCTGAGCAATTGGAATTTCCTTCGTATAGTGAGCATACACCGCTTAAGGGAGACATATCTACCAGGTTAGGTGAGAAAGCTGGCGAGGTTTCAGCTAACCGTAAGGACGGCGCTGCCGCTAAGACTATCTGCTTTGATGAGGCAGATTGTTCCATTCCTGGGTGCTCTTGGATGACAACTGACGACAGAACCAATTCATTTCATGTTTCTCCTGAAATTCTAATGCCTCTGTCAAAAGTTAGTGGAAGCACGAAATGGGCAAACCGAAAGATGAGGAAGACGATGGTATTAAATGACTCACTATACAAATAAGAGTTGGAAGCTATCTTAAGGAAAAAGAGGAAAATAAATTCGCTAAAGAAGAAAGAGAAGATAAAACTATTTAAGAAATACAAAGCTAGGATTGTAAAAAGCAAAAGAAAGAGTCTGAAAATAAATTCAGAAAAAGAAGAGAGAATTCAGAACTAATGAGAGTGTTATGACTGCGAATGTTTATACTGTGGCGATTTTTATTCGAAGTCAGTTGAAGGCTAGGTAACTTGTTTCATGTGCAAAACGTTGGTAGAGAACTCACGTGCGGCACTATACTGCGAATATAATGAAGCTGTCCTAGTTTGTGAATTACGTGAACAGGTTTAAGAAGGGGACAAGGCGATGAATAATATAATTAAAACATTACAATCTCTTCAAACGAAATAAATGCAGAGAAAAAATGAATTCTGCATTTCCAATAGAGCTGTATGTTTTTTCTAACTTTTCCTTACCACCCGATTCTGCCCATGCCTTTGTCATAATGGGACAAATGAGATACTAGACTGTTTTCGAATAAAAATTTCTGTTCTTTGTTTTTCCTACGATATTATCGTATTTTTGTGATGCTTACTTTGTGCTGTTCATTCTGAAGATTGGTTTGACGCAGCTCTCCATGCTACTCTATCCTGTGCAACACTCTTCCTCTCCGAGTAACAACTGCAACCTACATCCTCCTGAATCTGCTTATTGTATTCATATTTTCATCTTTTCATCTCCGTCTACTATTTTTACACACACACACACACACACACACACACACACACACACTTCCCTCTGGTACTGAGATGGTGATCCCTTTATGTCTCATTATGTATCTCACCATGCGATCCCATCTTCTCGGCAGGTTATGCTACAACTTCTTTTCTCCCCAATTCTACTCAGTACCTCCTCATTAGTTACGTGATCTACCCATCTAGCATTCAGCATTCTTCTGTAGCGCGACATTTCAAAAGGATCTATTCTTTCCTTGTCTAAATTGTATATCGTCCGTGCTTCACTACCATATACGGTCACAATACATACATATGAGGGCTATTCCGAAAGTAAGGTCCGATAGGTCGCGAAATGGAAACCACGGTAAAAATAAAAAATGTTTTATTTGCAACAGTTAGATACACCTTGCAGCTACTTATCTCCATAGTCACCGACCCGACTTAGACGTGTATCGTAGCGTTGTACCAACTTTCCCATACCCTCGCTATAGAAGGCAGCCGCCAGTGCTCTCCGCCAATTCTCTACGCTGGCCTACGGCTCGTTGTCTTGTGCCGAAATGTTGTCTTCATAACCAGCGGTTCATGTGACCTGAGCTGAAACTCAGAGGGAGACAATTACGGGCTGTATTGTGGGTAATCTCACATTTCCATTTGAAAACGATGCAGGAGCATCTTCATTGCCCCTGCAGAATGCGGCTGAGAATTGTCTTGAAGACGAAACAGCACGACAGTTATGTAATGTTAGCTGCATAGCTTCAGGGGAAATTTCTCACCAGGCCCCCGTACTTGGCGGCAGACACTATTTTCTAGACATCTTTACGCACTCACTGCGAGCTCAGAAATGAGAAGAGCGACGTGATGCTAACTGGGGTTATACTAGAGACACTACCCAACACATCTGTGCAAAGCTTTATCGGATTTTCATAGTCGTTTCCATTTCGTGACCGATCGGACCTTACTTTCGGAATAGCCCTCGTATATTTTCAGTAAAGACTTCTTGACACTTAAATTTATATTCGATGTTAACAAATCCCTCTTTATCTTGAACGCTTTCTTTGCTATTGTCAGCCTACATTTCATATTCTTCCTACTTCGATCATCATCAGTTATTTTGCTGCCGAAATATCAAAATTCATCTACTACTTTATGTGTCTCATTTCCTAATATAATTCCCTCAGTATAACCTGACTGAATTCGACTACAGTCCATTATCGTCGTTTCGCTTTTGTTGATTTTCATCTTATATTCTCCTTTCAAGGGTCTATCCATTCGGTTCAGTTGCTTATTCAAATCCTTTGCTATATCTGACAGAATTACAGTGTCATCGGCAAAGCTCAAATTTTTTTATTTCTTTTCCCTGAACTTTAATTTCTCCTGCAAATTTTTCTTTGGTTTTCTTTATGGCTTGTTCGATGTACATATTAAATAACATCTGGGATACGCTACAGACCTGATCACGCCCTTCTTGACGACTGCCTCCCTTTGAAACTCCTCGACTCTTATAATTGCCATCTTCTTTTTGTAGAAGTAGCATATAGCCTTTCGCTCCCTGTACTTTACCTCTGTCAACCTCTTCTTAAACCATAATGAGTTCAGAGAAAACTTGTACCTCTCTTATTTCATCGTCTTATATTTCTAAAACGTATTTTTAACTTTGTTCCACATTCTACCTTGGATTCCTAAACCAATTTTCATAGTCCACGTGGCCTTATCGGCATCTGTGCGGTATGACGCAGGGGAACTGGACTACAAACGGATATTACGCTCTCACTTAAATTCAATCGTATAAACAAAAGCACAACTTCATAACTTGAACTTCAAAAATGACAAGAAACAAATAAACAAATATCAACTGGAGTGCAAAAAGCGAAGTAAAAATTTATCTCTATAGCCAGCTGCTGTATTCCCGTGTAACCAATAAAATTTACCACACATTATGCGGAATGATTTAGTTTATATTACCTCCTAAAATATTTACTGCTCCTGCAGAAATACACTTCACAATGATACCCAAGTAGCCAATGGCTGTGACAGCGTTGAGTTAAATCTACCTTCATGGAATTTGAAAGCTTCAGAGGTTTGATGGTTAGCCTGTTGGTCATGGAATTTGAAAGCTCAGAGGTTTGATGGTTAGCTTGTTGGTCATCGGTATATTTATACGAGTGACGTCGAAAGCTCTGTGTGACACCTACTTCCAAGGGCAGCTGTTTGATTCCATTAGAACGTGCTAAGGATGGTTCGGTAATCCTTTGCAGCAAGTAACGGAGCTGCTCTTCTTTATTGGCCGTCAATAACAGACGTAAAATACATTGAAACCGAAAGGATACCCATGAAATGCAGTTTTATGTGGTCTGAATCCAGCTTCCTGAGAGGAGAAGTAGGGAAATGAGATTTATTACTCCCCTAATCGACTACCTTCCTTACGTAATGAAAACGGTTGTTCATTTCTAACCTAAACGGTTTCATATTAAGAGATGAAAGAAGCATGTAAGGGGTGTTCTTCAAACCCCAATGCACAACAAAACTTACTATAATCTCTTCGCCCGGCTAATGAGGTTTTGTCTCCAGGCAAAACAAATAAAATGGTAAGAAAAATAAATTCTTCTGAGTCAGCATCAGAACCAACTCACATTTAACGCATTAAACTGCAATAGGCGAGGCCTTTCTGAATTAAGACATGAAGATACCAGCAAATATAGCAGTAATGTGATACGTTTGCTCTCACTGACATATTAAATATTGTGAGTCATTTCTGGAGGCGTTAATGTTTCGCGTTAGACAAAATGTTGCCAAAGCAACGACGGCGGGCGTATTATATGTCCACTTTTTGAAAACGTTGTAAACTAGTCATGTAACTTATGTCTAAAAATTTTGGAAAAATGTTTATAGTTTTCAGTGATTTCCTTTTCCAGATTCTATAAATGTTTTAAAATATTTACTAAAATTTAATATACAGTTTAGGTCATAGTAGTGAATGTGACTTTCCGCAACAAATGTCACGTAATATTTTCAGATTCTGAACCCTTCATATGAATCTATACGTCATTAAAAAGTAATTCATTTGAGAAGATAAATTTTTTTGACAAAATCGCTAATAATACGCTTTATTCTCGATAACCGGATTTGATAATCAACGTTGCCATCGTCAGGTCCCGACGGACGGGATATTTCATATTTCTTGAAATAGCAGTGTAAGTACGCTTTCTCATGAATTGGCAGGTACGTAATAGACTGGAAGACCGATGTATCGTCCGGCGGGGTAGGTTGGTCGCTCACTATCCTTAATCATTCCACCTACCTGTATAGGCTTCAGGCTGTCTGCCCGTTCACTCTGCGATGGTAGTTACTTGTTTAGTTGAAAAAAGCAGCGTTGACAGCAGAACACCTACCACTCAATGACCACATAACTCCAGTCCATGGGCGGAAACAGAAACTTAGTTGAACTATCGAGTGTTCGGGATTCTTGTATTCGTATGAAAAAAATGTCTAAAATTTCCTTTAAGTTTGTTTATTGTATTTAAAACAAGGGAAACGGCTATCAAGTCCGTATTTAATATCTAGACACTAATAGTGCAACGTCACTCTGATTGTAACGCGTTCACACCCAAAGCAACCACAAGATATTTAGTTAGACCCGATATTTCGAACGTCCTAAACAGTCACTGACTCACGGCTACTTGCGAGTTAACACTTTCAGTCGTTCGATAGGTTTCCTGTAAAGAAGTGCTCGCCATAACGTCTCCTCATCTGCACGGAACACGCCATGCAGAGTTTATCTAGGGCTTCAAATGTTCACATGCGAATATTTCACAAAATAAAACACTCACAACGCTCAGACTTACCCAAAGTACTCAACACCGTAGTCGCGTTTTGTCATCGACACGAGAGCCCATCAAACGCACGAAGTTCTTCATTTTCGTACAAACTTGATCAGCGCGGTTTAACATAGACGTTTGTTAGAAGACTGCTACCGAGCTACTCTCTCAACTCCCAGATCTGAGGCAGAAAACTCTAGTCAAATGCGCAGGAAATGCTGAATTCCTATTGGCTAATTGTGAAGCAACCGCTCAGATCATTTCGAGCACTTCTAACCTCGCGGTATTTCTGATGTCAGCCACTCAGACTACCACACGTAATTTAGACTAGAAATCTCGGAAATCGGAAATTAATTAAAATTTAATGAAAACAAAGTATGACTCCTTTCCACAAAATAAATTACTAATAAATTTAATACTCAGCGCCCCTTCTGGCTGCCAAAAATATCAGCCTCACTCGGAAATACGTCATAAATTCCTCTATTGCACAACAACTTTCTCACACATACATTTACATAGTTTTGAAACATTCTCACTCCCTCCACGTATGTTCTCCATTCACTCTCTGTATCTCCAAAACACTCGCATAACCAAAACAAAATGAAATAACAATTTTCGAAAGTACTTTCCATCACGTCAGAAATCTGTGGAATTTTCTTTAGTCTCACTAGAGTAAATTACAGAAAATTAGATTATAAGAACATATACTCCTAGTTGTAGTTTCAGTTGATACTATAGACTAATACGTTACAGTTCCTAATGAGTCTCACTATGTCAGAACGGTTATTATGTGTTCTAGGTGAAAATTTATATCTCTGAAACTACGGAAATTACTGATTTGAAATTTTAACAGTATGGTTGTGGTGTCCATAGAATTTTGTATACTAAATATGAAAGTTATCGATTAATATTTCATAGGGGTTCTTCTCATTCATAGAGAGTATATGTAAAATATTTGCACGCAGCGTTAGCCAGGCTAGCGGCTCGCTCGACGCAGTAGGCGGCGTCAACGGTGCCAGTGTGATAACCAAAACAGCTCTCCTCCTGGCTCCATTCCAAGCTACTCTTTGATGTAAGGTAGCTTATTTTTATTTATTTTGTTTTTTTGCCACCAGTCTTCTGACTGGTTTGATGCGCCCAGCCACGAATTCCTCTCCTGTGCCAACCCCTTCGTCTCAGAGTAGCACTTGAAACATACGTCATAAATTATTTGCTTGATGTATTCGAATATCTGTCTTTCTCTAGAGATTTTGTCCTTTAGAGCTCCCACTAATATCATGGATGTCATTCCTTCAAGACTTAACAGATGTCATATCATCCTGTCCCTTCTCCTTATCAGTGTTTTTCACATGTTCCTTTCCTCTCCGATTCTGCGCAGAACCTCCATTTCCTTATCAGTCCACCTAATTTTCAACATTCGTCTGTAGTACCACATATCAAATGGTTCGATTCTCTTCTGTTCCGTTTTCTTCCACAGTCCATGTTTCACTACCACACAATGCTTTACTCCAGACGTGCATTATCAGATATTATTTCATCAAATTAAGGCCGATATTTGATATTAGTAGACTTTCCCTAGACAGCATAATTCCTTAACTTCATCTACTTCGTGACCATCAGTCTTGATGTGAAGTGTCTCGCTGTTCTCATTTCTACTACATCTCATTACTTACGTCTTTCTTCGACTTACTCTCAATCCATGCTCTGTACTCATTAAACTGTTCATTACGTTCAGTAGATCATGTAATTCTTCTTCACTTTCACTGAAGATAGCAATGTCATCAGCGAATCATATCATTGATATCCTTTCACCTTGAACTTTATTCCACTCATGAACCTTTCTTTTATATCCGTCATTGCTTCCTCGATGTACACATTATACAGTGGCGGCGAAAGGCTAATGCCTTGTCTTACATCCTTTTTAATACGAGCACCTCGTTCTTGGTCGTCCACTCTTAATATTCCCTCTTGGCTGTCTTAAAAATTGTATAAGACCTATGTCCCCCTATAGCTTACAACTACTTTTTTCAGAATTTCGAACATCTTGCACCACTTTACATTGTCGAAAGCTTTTACCAGGTCAACAAATCCTATGAACGTTGTAAGGCGTATGCTTCGCCGGCGATGGGCGAAGCATGACAGAATCTCTGACCAGAGAGTAGTTTATTGTTAGTTGTTGCTTGTCGCGAGTCTGCGCTAGTCTGCGCGAGTCGGCAGTAGTAGTCAGTCGACAGTAGTAGTCAGTCGGATACTGTAGTAGTCGGTCGGCTTTAGTAGCGAGTGGACAGTAGTAGTCTGCGGGAGTCGGCATGCGTCGGCTGTGTGCTCTGGTCGCGACTCTGGTCAGGACTCTGGAGGATGAGTATTGTTGTAGAAGGTAAAGAAGCAGCCTTGCGCATAATTAATAATGTACGTTAATTGTAATTTAATTTGTTCAAAAAAATGCCCCAATAATAATTTTTATAATATAAAGTAACTCTTTTAAAGAAAAGCATTCATTTCAATTTCCAATGCATTATCATTGATTCCAAGAATCAAAAAAAATAAAAAATATACGCCAGCATTGCATGAAGCTGTGTCGAAGAATGTATAATTAACAGCAGATATAGTTGCAGTTTTTATTGAGGTAATAATTTTTGCTTGTTTTATTCAGAATACAGGGCCGAAGGTCAGCGCTGCTGTCCTTATAAAATTTACCGGATATTATTATTTCTCTTAGGAGGTTACATTTCATTCATGGTTCATTATTTAATTAATGTTATTGTGGGTTTAAGGTCAATTTTCATTCATTAATTTTTGTGTGTGGAGTTTACGCTTGGCTCCATTTCAATTTATTATTTAACTTAATTTCTGTTGGGAGGTTACACTTGGCGACCCTGCCAGGATTCGAGCTGGGAATCTTAAGTAGTCATATATCTGCTCTTATTTACTTAAATGTAATTAGCATTTGGCGCAACGCATTTACTAATTTGTCGCTCTTTCTTTCACAGATCATCAGCAATTTGTTGTTCTTTGTTGTATTTGTGTTTGTTGCATTTTGCATTGTCTTTGTTTCATTTGTGAATAATTTTGATTAGTGAAAAATGCCGCGAAAAACTGTTAACAGAACATCACAATGTACAATGTGTGAAATAGCCGACTCAAATAACTTGACCGATAGTTCTTGCGACACTCAGTGTCTTAATGGCAGTCCTCTATTTACAGACAATCAGAGTGTGCGGATAATTAATGTTGATTTTGATCCTAGTGATGAACAGACGAATTCAATTGTGTCCTCTGTTAATTTAACGACAATTGATGATGCAGGACATTCTGTTACAATGAACGCTGCCCAGCTTGACACACCCGGTTTGCAAAATTTAAGTAATGAACAGACAAATTTTTCTAATGAAAATGAACAGTGTAATCAGAGTACGACAAATTTATTTAATTCCGGTGTAGTGGCCAACAGTGCACATCCGATTGTCAAACCTTTTGAAAAATTACAGAATGACCAAATGGTTACAGAAAACGTGACAAATGCTTATACACCATCACACAGCACAGAGAATGCAGCAGCTATTTTTGGCTTGGATCAAATTATGGCAGTATTGCTACAGTTTAAGAAGGAACAAAATGAAAAACAAGACAACCTTAATGAAAAATTAGACAACATTTCCAAACAACTTATTGAACAGATCAAACAGCTTAGTGAAAAACAAGACAACCTTAATGAAAATTTCAAACAACTTAATGAAAAACAAGACAACCTTAATGAAAATTTCAAACAACTTAATGAAAAACATGACATCCGTAATGAAAAATTAGACAACAATTCCAGACAGCTTAGTGAACAGATTACAGCCGTTGCCACGCAGTGTCATGATACTAAAGAACAATTACATGAGGAAATTGAGGCTTACGCTAGAAAAAGTAGTGAAGAAATTAGATCTGTTGCTCAAGAATTGAGGGATATGCAAACAGCTAAAACAGAATCACGTAGAGGCGAAATTAGTGCAGTCGGTAAACAATGCTCTGAAAACGCAACACAGTTATGCGAGGAGTTTAAATTAATGCCAGCAGAACTTCTGCGCACACTGGATGCCAAAGTAGACACGAAATTCGACCAACAGAACAGTCATATTGACGAACGTTTTAATCACCACCTACAAAACAGTGAAACGCGTTATCGTAAGTTCATACAGGAACAAAATAAAGTAAAACGACAAGTCATGGAAACAATTACCGCACAGAGACAGGAAGATAAACGTAAATTCTTTACGAAAGCAAAAACATACGTAGACAACAATATTGCTACAGCATCAGACGAAATTAATACTATCAAACAGTCGAACACAGAATTGCGTGATGAAATTTCCAATCTTAAAACAAAAACAGACACATACAGAGTAGATTTTCTGACAGTGACTGACAGACTTGAACAATTAGAACTAATTCAGGGTCCCGATGTCATCAAAGCTGACGTTAAAAAATTGAACGAAACCACACGTAAATTACAAAAACAGATTAATGCTTCTGACACTAAAAACGATGATCAGGTAAAAATACTGACTGAAAAATATGATGAATTGGCCAGTCGTATTGACGTTATTGAAAGTAATAATGACAGCAAATCAGACGATACTTCACCGATTTCGTTTAATCAAACACCTGAAATCCAAAATTTACAGCAGACAATCAGTGAGATAGATTCGTCTAGTATTACATTACGTAGAAAATTGTCAACTTTACAACAAGAAGTGACAGAGATAAAAAGTATTTCAGTTAATAACACGTCACAGCATATGGCACATTCCGAACATTTCTCACAATCACACAGCCAGTATAATTTGGGTGATTTCCAGAGACTACGCGACTTAATATCCGAAGTGACACAGACAAACAGATTCTTATGCAATCGTGAACATATTCACACATTCAGAGACGATAACGTTGATTACGAGCAATTTTTATCCATAAGAAAATCTAAGGAATTTAAAAATGACAGAGCACAGGTATACACTTTGAACTGGATACGTCGATTTATTTTTGTACTTTCATCAGCATTGCCTGTAATGCAGAAATTAGAATTAGCATGGACACAGCAATTTGCTTATGAATTTTCACCGGCATTGCCTGTAACGCAAATGCTAAAATTTATTTGCAGCGCGTAATTAAGCTCAGGGGATTCATTACGCTTTAATGTATAGGTGCCGTAGTGTGCACAGGGCCCCGAGCCATAGCAGTGCTGTTTCATCTTTAGTTTTCTGCACTGTTGATTTCTCTTCTACTATCCTTTACATCTATCAAAACAGCTCTTTACCTATTGCTCTACCTAGTATTAAGAAAAGTGTAAAGCAAACCCGATATGACAAGTTTTTACCGAAAGTGACAATTTTTCATTAGACACTGCAGAAATGACAACCGTGAGAACTTAAATACCAGACAAAAATTTAATCATCAGTATGTGTAAAATTTTCAGCAGTCGCTAACGCATTTTTAGTAACATTAGAGGTTTTTCACCGCAATAGCAACAAAACCAGCCGGTTAGCATACCTAACCAACAATGTAATGTACAAGGTCAACCGAGATTTAATGTTTCGCCACGTACACGTATAGCGTCGGCCTCAACAAATAGTAACGCACAGCAACAAGGAAATCAGTACATACAGAAAACACACCATTTTTATTCCTATCGCAATGCACCGTATAGAAATGACTATCATGACAGACGTAAAAATAATGAGCACAATTTTCAGCGTACATTTAATAACAGTCGATCTTATCAGCAGCAAAATCATCCGCAACAACATATTATCATGAATGAACCAGACAGTAGATATCATCCCGAACGTAATACGTCAGGAAGAAATAACAGAACAGTTCCAATAGTCGAAATGCCACAGCATTCTCCTGAAAATAATAACACGCCAAATAGAATTTGATTAAATACAGTACAGGTTGCATATTCCAGTAACGCAAGCAATACTTTTGACACGCTGAATTTTGTTCACGAGAATGTTATTTGAAACATGCTTTGTTGAATGCACCACTTTTATCGCACCCAGATCTTACCAGAAATTTTTCCATTGCCACCGACAGTTCTAACACCGCTTTAGGCGTACAAATTTTTCAGGAAATTGAAGAAGATGGTTCTACAGTAATTAAAAACATCGCATTTGCAAGCCGCATTTTGTCACCTGCTGAACGAAATTATTCCTTCACAGAATTGGAAACGTTATGTGTTGTATGGGCTTTTACGAGATTTCGGCACTTTCTTTATGGCAGACATACCACCGTATACACAGACCATAGAGCGATACAATTTTTACTTTCAGCTAAATTCACTCACGACAGGTTAAGTAGATGGAAACTTTATTTGCAGGAATTTAATTTTACAATTGTTCACATTCCCGGCACACAAAATATTGTAGCAGATGCGCTATCCCGTTCTCTTAACAACAATCAACAAGACATCGCAACCAACTTCTGCAAAGCAAATTTCAGCGTCATGTACATTCAACAAGTTGCATTTGAAAATTTCATTTCGTCGTCATTGCAAGACATAGCACAAGAGCAGAGTAAAGACAACGTAGGGAAAGAAATCAAACACCTTTGGCAAGATAGGAATAATGTTACCATTAGAAACCATTACACTGTACGCAATGACATTCTGTTTCGCCGCTCTCATCCTAACAGCAACAATTGGTTATTATGCATTCCTGACGAATTTGTTAACAAATTGATCTGGTATACTCATTTAAGTTATGCGCATTACGGAGCTAGAAAATGTTTTCTTATACTGAGACAGAACTGTTATTTTACCAACATGGAGTAACGTATTCGACGAGTTTTAGCGTCACGTAAAATCTGCCAGATAGCTAAATCAGATACGACTTCACATATTCCTTCATTACATCCCATTGTACCTGTTAAATTAAGACACATGACCGCTGTAGACATTTTGGTCCGATTCTTAGAACTAATAGAGGTTTTTGCTACATCTTTGTCGCTGTTGAACTCACTTCAAAATTTGCTACCCTCAGTCCGTTACGCAAAGCTACTGCTGAAACTGTTTCGAAAGCATTTGTAAAACATTTTCTATTTCATGTAGGGCATGTGTTGAAAGTAATTTCAGACAATGGATCACAGTTTCGATCTGCTATATGGACACGTATGTTATGAGCTAGAAACATTTTTTCCGATATATATATCCAGGTACCATGCTTCTTCGAACCCCTTGTGAACGATTAATGAAACAAATTGGAAAACTGTGTAGAATATACTGCCATAAAAGACATACTGATTGGGACACACACATACTCTCATTCCAAGATGCAATTAATTCCATACCAAATGAATCTACTATGCTAACTCCGTCTGTTATACTGAAAAATGTTGAACCACCTAACAAAATTAACGAATTAGTAACTTTTCCTACATCTGGTCGACTACGACACCATGAAATAATTGACATTGCGCTGAACAATATCAAACGTGCCGCAGAGCGCCGGAGAAGACAGCAAAAACAGGTTTCTACACATCGTGACTTTCACATTGGACAGAAGATATTAGTACGTACACACTATTTATCCAATAGAGGAAAAGGTAGGTGCAGTAAATTTGAACTTCAATACGCAGGTCCATATCGGATTCGCAGCATTCCTCACCCCAATGTAGTACACGTCGAAACTTTGAGAACCAGAAAAACCAAAGGGAACCACCACGTGTCGAACGTCAAACCTTTTATTGAATGAAGATTCTTTATGATTTATCACACTGTAATGCCATTTCCTAATTTTTTATGACCGCTTAAGCAATTATATTCACATGACTACTTACTGATGATTATTGCATTTTTTTCTTGGCAAGTGCCCGGCTAGGTAAGGTTAGCAGGTCGCTCTTCTTGACGTTACACATCAGACCGTGCATATTTTTCCAGATGAACTTATACATTTTATGAACACTTACGCAATTGTATTTATTTGACTACTTACTGATGATTGTCGTATTTTTTCTTGGCATGTGCCCGGCAAGGTAAGGTTAGCAGGTAGCTTTTGTTGTCGTTACACATCAGAACGTGCTTATTTTTCATTTTTTATGTATGTATGATTGTTTTCCTGTTTTGTTTGTATGTACTATGAATTATTTAGGATATAACAAACACCAGTTGACTTTAACATTTTGCCTTATGATAGCTAAACATCGTGACTATTTTACATTTTTTTTTGCTGCTACATTGTGATACACTGTGTACATTTTTGCTTCTGAACACTGTCGATTTTTTTGACATATTACGTTTTCTGTCATGCTATTCTGTATGCTCAATTATGTTACTTTAAACCAGTTTTTATCTAATGGGTATATGAAATAAATGCAAGATATTATTCTTTGTTCATCATTTTCAGAAAGAAATAACGTGTAAACGAAATAAATTAAACAGAAATGGAAATTTCACCCTCTGAATGAACGAAATAGGATGCAATACCTCGTGATGAAGAGTAAATGGATCAGAATTAAGAAGCATTAACAGGAATATACTATACGCATCGTATGATAGCAGTCTTAACTAATTTTGTCTTTCAGAATACGAGGTGATTGATGCAGGCTGTCAGACAGAACTACACATTTTAGTTTTAGCGATGAAATATGCTAGAAATAAGGAATAGTTGTATAATGAATAATGAAGGGACTTTTTTGCAGATGATAATGAATGGTGATGAATAATGCTGAAGAATGTGCTACTATGGATAATGAAGTTTTTCTTTACAGGTGATGATAATAATGGAGTTATGGTGATATGGATAATTAAGCTTTTCTTTGCAGATGAAAATAATGATGACGTTTATATATTTGCTGTTAGTTAAGGGATGTTATGTAGTTATTTAAGAATTTGTTGCAGTTCGTTTTGACAGTGTCTTATATCGCATGGTATGATGACTGAAGGTTTTGGAAAGGACAGCTAGAGAACATATATATTTTTATACACATTTCACTACCTGTTAATTCGAAGTTCATTACTTTTCAGCATAATATGCGCTTCTTCTTTCAGTTTCATAATCCATTTTGTATATTTTGCCGGAGACATTATTCATGAAATTAATGTGGTATAAATAGTTGTTTATTAAACCTATGTCGTTTATGAATGTGATCATATATACTCTACTTGTTTCATAACCTTGCTACAGCCGACTCATGACGAATGACGTTCCACATCTTCATTTGCAGCAATAACTCAAAAACAAACAAAGGAATTATCAGTCCCAAATAATGCTACTAGTTTAAGAAAGTTCTGAATAATAGTGATCAGCTGTGAATAGTATGTCACTTCAATAATGACTTCTGAATTATGCATAGAAAAATGCTTTGTAACTGGCCAATGAATGCCACTGATTATTGTAATAAGATGACCTATGATGCCAATGATTACTATAATTAGATTAATTATGTATAAATGCTATGTCAATAATTAACTCATTTTGAATAATGACTTCTGAAGAATACAAAAGAAAAAAGCTTTGTAACTGGCCAATGAATGCCACTGATTACTGCAATAAGATGACCTATGACGCCAATGATTACTATAATTAGATTAATTATGTATAAATGGTATGCCAATAATTAACTTATTTTGAATGATGACTTCTGAAGAATACAAAAAAAATGCTTTGTAACTGGCCAATGAATGCCACTGATTACTGTAATAAGATGACCTATGATGCCAATGATTACTATAATTATGTGAATTATGTTAATACTATGCCATTCATTAACTTTTGTTTTGAATGATGACTTGGTTTGTAAGTGGGCAATGAGTGCCAATAATTACTATATTCGGATAATTTATGAACATTATTCTGTAATACTACACACATGGTACAGAAATGTTCAGTAACTGGGCGATGAGTGCCACCAATTACTCAAATCAGTTGTTAGACTAGTGTAATTCTCAATGAAGACTACTATGTGACTTAATGTTCTTCACCTTCTGATCTAATTACCAGAAATTACTGCAATATCCATTTGTCCTGTCTATCCTCATGATCATGGAGCACTATATTTGGTTTATGCACTAATTCTACGTTGGTCTACTTTACAAGAACATGGTGTTAACACGACATGCTGTCCACCACCTTGAGCGATGGAGATGTTATTATGGTCCCACTCTTTGGTGTACCTAGTGTACTACCAAAATGATAGCATGGAATATTATTACGACATTTCAGTGACTTGGCTACACTGATTAATACTTCAAGAAAAAGAGCTTCAGATTGTCTCACTTGGTGTTGTGCTTCTGTAGAAAGACATGGACTTTCAGTGCAGCTGCGTGCAAACTAAAGTGCTACAACCATGACGCAATCCTTCCCATTCCTTTCCTAATTCTTGTAAAATGATAAAGTCATATACAGTGCGTGTGCACTTCCTTTCATTTGTCCTAAAAATACTAAAGACTTCTATAGTACATGTGCACTTTATTTCACTCCTTGATATGTTTATTTGTTGTAAAAAAATGCTAGAGAGTTTTACAGTGCGTGTGCACTCTATGCCATTTGTTAATATGATTTGTACTCAATACGAATACATTTTGTGATTCCCAGATATGTTCTGTATTACAGTGCGTGTGCACTTTCGTCATTTTGTTAACATGATTTGTATTCATTGCTTATACATTTTGTGATTTGCTGATATGTTCTGAACTACAGTGCGTGTGAACTTTTGCCATTTGCTAATATGTTTTGTTCACTCCTTGATATGTTTATTTGTTGTATTCCATGATATGTTCTGTACTCAGTGCATGTGCACTATATTTTATTTCATGTTCTGCACCTATATATATATATGTATATATTCTGTGATTGTAAAGTTAGTTAATTAAGAAAAATTTGTTGCTCATGGCAAGTCCAATTGACTCTTCATCGCTGCCAAACTTTTGCCCCCCCCCCCCAAGTGGAGGGTTATGTAAGGCGTATGCTTCGCCGGCGATGGGCGAAGCATGACAGAATCTCTGACCAGAGAGTAGTTTATTGTTAGTTGTTGCTTGTCGCGAATGTCCGCTACTCTGCGCGAGTCGGAAGTAGTAGTCAGTCGACAGTAGTAGACAGTCGGATACTGTAGTAGTCAGTCGGCTTTGGTAGCGAGTGGACAGTAGTAGTCTGCGGGAGTCGGCATGTGTCGGCTGTGTGCTCTGGTCGCGACTCTGGTCAGGACTCTGGAGGATGAGTATTGTTGTAGAAGGTAAAGAAGCAGCTTTGCGCATAATTAATAATGTATGTTAATTGTAATTTAATTTGTTCAAAAAAATGCCCCAATAATAATTTTTATAATATAAAGTAACTCTTGTAAAGAAAAGCATTCATTTCAATTTCCAATGCATTATCATGGCTTCCAAGAATCAAAAAAATATACGCCAGCATTGCACGAAGCTGTGTCGAAGAATGTATAAGTAAGAGCAGATATAGTTGCAGTTTTTATTGAGGTAAGAATTTTTGCTTGTTTTATTCAGAATACAGGGCCGAAGGTCAGCGCTGCTCTCCTTATAAAATTTACCAGATATTATTTCTGTTAGAAGGTAACATTTCATTCATGGTTCATTATTTAATTAATGTTATTGTGGGTTTATGGTCAATTTTCATTCATTAATTTTTGTGTGGGGAGTTTACGCTTGGCTCCATTTCCATTTATTATTTAACTTAATTTCTGTTGGGAGGTTACAATGTGTCTTGATTTTTCTTTAGTCTTGCTTCCAACCGCAACCGAAACCGCAACGTCGGAATTGCCTCTCTCGTGTCTTTACCTTCCCGAAAGCCGAACTGACCGTCCTCTAGCGCATCCCCAATTTTCTTTTCCATTCTTCTGTATATTATTTTTCTAAGCAACTTGGATACATGAGCTGTTAAGCTGATTGTGTGATGGTTCTCGCACTTGTCAGCTCTTGCTGTCTTCGGAATTGTGTGGATGACGATTTTCCAAAAGTCAGATAGTATGTCGCAGATTCATACATTCTAACTCCAATGTGAATAGTTGTTTTGATGCCACTTTCCCAACGATTTCAGAAATTCTGATGGAATGTTATCCATCCCTTCTGAATTATTTGTTCTTAAGTCCTCCAAAGCTCTTTTAAATTCTTCTTCTAATAATGGATCCCCTATCCCTTCTAAATGGACTCCTGTTTCTTCTATCACATCAGACAAATCTTATCCCTCATTGAGGCCTTCAGTGTTTTCTTTCCCCCTATCTGCTCTCTCTTCTGCATTTAAATGTGGAATTCCTGTTGCCCGCTTAATGTTATCACCCCTGCTATTAAAGTCACCAAATGTTGTTATGTCTTTCCTGTATGCTGAGTATGTTCTACCAACAATCATTTCTTTTTCAATGTCTTCACATTTTTCCTGTAGCCATTTCGTCTTAGCTTCCCTGCACTTCCTATTTATTTCATTCCTCAGCGACTTGTATTTCTGTATCCTCTATTTCCCTGAACATTTTTGTACCTCCTCCTTTTATCGATCAATCTTTCTGTTACCCATGGTTTCTTCGCAGTTACCTTCTTTGTACCTATGTTTTCCTTCCCAATTTTTGTGATGGCCTTTTATAGAGATGCCCATTCCTCTTTAACTTTACTGCCTATTGAGCTATTCCTTATAGATGTATCTATAGCCTTACAGAACTTGAACCGTCTCTCGTCATTCCTTAGTACTTCCGTATCCCACTTCTTTGCATATTGATTCTTCCTGACTAACGTCTTAAGCTTCAGTCTGCTCTTCATCACTACTATATTGTAATGAGTCTATATCTGCTCCTGGGTACACCTTGCAATCTTGTATCTGATTTCGGAGTCTCTGTCTGACCGTGATGTAATATAACTGAAATCTTCCCCTATCACCTGGCCTTTCCCAAGGATACCTCCTCCTCATGTAATTCTTGAAGAGAGTATTCGCTATTAATAGCTGAAACTTGTTACAAAACTCAATTAGTCTTTTTCCTCTCTCATTCCTTGTCCCAAGCCTATATTCTCCTTTAATTTTTTCTTCTACTCCTTCCATACAACTGCATTCCAGTCCCCCATGACTATTAGATTTTCATCCCCTTGTACATTTTGTATCACCCATTCAATATCCACATACACTTTCTCTATCTCTTCGTCTTGAGCTTGCGACGTCGGCATGTATACCTGAACTATCGTTGTCGGTGTTGGTTTGCTGTCGATTCTGATAAGAACAACCCTGTCATTGAACTGTTCACAGTAACACACTCTATGCCCTACCTTCCTATTCATAACCAATCCTAGTCCTGTTATACAATTTTCTGCTGCTGTTGATATTACCGTATACTCATCTGACCAAAAATCCTTGTCTTGTAAGATGACAACTAGTAATAATTTGCTACGTTGCAATAGGCACGTCCAACTTATAACAACTAGATACAGTAAGTTATTCACCACATACGCTTGTCTTACGTCACTCACAACACAACTCATCGCAAAAGCCAGATAGCCGCTAGACTCTAATTACTGAGAGCTGGGTGTAGTAAATTTCTTTGCATTAATTACAGGACTATACAGATTCATTCGTACTGAAATTAAAAATAATACATAGATTCAATGTTGTGCAACATTTATTGTTGGAGAAACAACCTACGCATGTTCCATAACGTATAATACCTAGGGGTAGGACGGGTAGAACACTAAAATGTATTATGACAGATTGTCCCTTGCGGCTCAAAATTAGTAAATTTAACAAGTAAGCTGAAAATAAATGTGAATAACAATTAACGAAATTTTTATTCGTGTACGCTGAAACGCGTATGTATTCAGTACAGCGATGACGAGGCATGACAGAATCTCTGACCAGAGAGTTATTTATCGTTGCTAGTCTGCGCGTGACCGCGCGAGAGTTCAGTGCAGTTGCGGTCGAGTTGCGAGCGAGTTCAGTTGTACGTAGCGAGTCGCGAGATCATGTAGTAGCACGCGCGAGACAGTCGGAGTTCTGTGAGGAGTCGGCGGGCGTCGACATGGCCCTTTGGTCAAGATTCAGGATGAGGTATATTTTTAAATAAGGTAATGAAGCAGCATTGCGCACATCTGAGAATGTAATGTATCTTAACTGTAATTAATCTGTCCAAGAAACGCCCCAATAATAAATTTGTTTACAAAGCAATTTTTTAAGAAAACAATCATTTTAATTGAAAGAAAGTTTCCCATGCATTTCCTTAAAGAAAAGTTTCACTTAAATTCAAAGGATATTTGCGATGCATTTCCTCCAAGCTATGGCGAAGAATAAGAGCAGAATTTAGACATGCAGTTTTACTGAGGCAAGAATTTGAGTTTAATTAGTGAACAGGGCCTAAGATCGACATTTCGGTCTATTTGCGTTTTCATTGTCACTGAGATTTCATTATCATTGAATTGACTTACATTTTTGTGGGAGCCCAACAACATTTGGGTCATTGTTATTCAGTAATCAAGTGGGGAAATAACTTTTGGCACGTTTTCATTACCATAGACTTTTCTTTTATTTTTACTGGGAGGCTGCGTTGAGCACGATTCTCATTAACATTTAAATATTGTCTTTCGAATTTTATTTGTGGGGAGGTTACACTTGGCTCTATGTCGATTAACATTTAAATAATGTCTTTCGAAATTTTGCGGGGAGGTTACATTTGGCAACACCCAGTCCAGGATCGTATTTCGTTGAGAATCTTCTGAAACGTAGCCAGATATCTGCTCTTATTTACTTAATATAATTAGCATTTGGCGCAACGCTTTTACTAATTTTGTGACTTTCTTTCCTCAGATCATCGGCAACTCGTTGCTCTGTTGTATTTTTATTTGTTGCTTTTTGCATTGTGCTTATTTCATGTGTGAATAATAGTGACTATAGTAAAATGCCGCGAAAGACTATGAATAGTGTATCGCGAGGTATAATGAATGAAATTACTGACTTAAGCAACTTCATCGATAGTGCTTGTGACGCGCAGTGTAATGATGACAATCTTGCGTTCACTGACAATCAGTGCGTTCCAACCACCAATAATGATGTAGATCTTAATGATGAACAAGCGAACTTAATTGTGTCCTCTGTTAATTTGACGGCAATTGATGACGCGGGGCGCTCTATTGTAATGAGCGCTGCCCAGCCTAACACAACCGGTTTACTAAATTCACGTGATGAACACACAAATTTGTCTAATGAAAATGAACAGGATACACAAAGTAGGACAGATCTATTTAATTCCGTAATAGTGACCGACAGTGTACATTTGACTGGCAAACAATTTTGTAAATTACAGAATGACCAAATGGTCACACAAAACGTGACAATTGCAGATTCACCATCACACAGCACGGAGGATAGAGCCGATAATTTGTGCTGGGATCAAATTTTGACAGTATTGCTACAGTTTAAGAACGAAGTTAACAAAAAACTAGACAATAATGATGAAAATTTCAAACAACAGAATGAAAAACAAGACAAACTTAGTGAAAAATTAGACAACAATTCCAGACAGCTTAGTGAACAAATTAGAGCCGTTGCCGCGCAGTGTCATGACACTAAGGAACAGTTACGTGAGGAAATTGAGGATTGTTCAAAGAAAAGTAGCGAAGAAATTGGATCTGTTGCGCAAGAATTAAGGGATATCCAAACAGCTACAACAGAAACACTTAGAAACGAAATTAGCGCAGTCGCTAAACAATGCTCTGAAAAAGCTACACAATTACGCGACGAATTTAAAGCAATGACAGCAGAACTTTCGCGGACAATGGATGCTAAGATAGATGCGAAATTCGACCAAGAGAACTCTCAAATTGACGAACGTTTTAATCTTCACATACAAAACAGTGATACGCGTTTCCGCAGATTTATTCAGGATCAAAATAAAGTAAAACGTCAAGTAATGGAAACAATCACTGCACAGAGACAAGAAGACAAACGTAAAATGTTAGCAAAAGCAAAAACATACGTAGACAACAATATTGCTACAGTGTCCGACAAAATTAATACCATCGAACAGTTGAACGCGGAATTATGTGATGAAATTTCTGATCTTAAATCAAAAACAGATACACACACAGTATATATTCAAACAGTGACAGACAGATTCGAACAATTAGAACTAACACAGGATTTCGATGTCATCAAAGCTGACGTTAAAAAACTGAACGAAACTACTCGTAAATTGCAAAAACAGATTAATGCTTCTGACAGTATAAACGATGATCAGGCAAAAATACTGACTGAAAAATGTGATGAATTGGCCAGTCGTATTGACGTTATTGGAAGTAGTAATGACAGCAAATCAGACGATACCTCACCGGTTTCATTTAATCAAACACCTGAGTTTCAAAATCTACAGCAAACAATTAATGAGATCGATTCATCTAATAACACCTTATGTAGAAAATTGTCATGTTTACAGCAAGAGGTAACTGAGATGAAAAATATTTCAGTTAATAATACATTACAGCAGACGCCACTTTGCGAACATTCGTCAGACTCACACAGCGCGTATAATTTGGGTAATCTACAGAGAGTACACGACTTAGATTCCGAACAGACACATACAAATAGATTCTGTTACAATCATGAACCTGTTCCATCATACAGAGACGATAATTTCGATTATAAACATTTTCTATCAGTGGGAAAATTTAAAGTGTTTAAAAATGACAGAACACAGATTCACCCACTGGATTGGATACAACAGTTTAGCTTTGCTTTTCCACCGACTTGGCCCATAACACATAAACTTGAATTTATTTGCAGTTGTTTGGAAGGCGAACCGGCAACTCGTATGAGACCGATCGCGAGACAATGTTATTCAGTAGAAGAATTTCAGAATGCTTTTCTATCAGCATATTGGTCGAAGACGACACAGCGCAGAATTAAAGATCAGTTAATTAGTTTACCGAATTATGAGAACACCAATTTTCCCAGTGTGACGCAATTTTTTGAGCACATGGTGCAACAAAACCAGTACCTAAGTGAACCGTACAGTGAATCTGCACTCATTCAATTATGCATTTCTAAATTACCACGACCATTAAGAGTGTCACTTTTAACGGGTCAGCAAAAAATAAACATTTTGGCATTCAGAGATCTGTTACAGCTCTTGGAACTACAACAAACTGATTATTCTTTTGTAAACAAAAATTTTCGTATAATAACCAAGGTCAACAAACCTATAATAATTACCATCAGTCACGTAATTTCAATAGTAATAGTAACAGACGCTTTAGGCACGACAACTACCAGAACTTTAATAACAGACAAAATTCTAATTATCAATATCGTCAAAATTATCAGCAGCAGGAACCATAATTTAGCAACAATAGAGGTTTTACACAGCAACAACATGAATGTCATTCGGTTAGCATACCTAACCAACAATGTAATGCACAAGGTCAGCCAAGCTTTAATGTTTCGCTTCGTGCACGTATAGTCTCAGCTCCAACAAATAGTAACGCACGGCAGCAAAGAAATAACTACGTACAGACAGCACACTATTTCAACTCGTATCGCAATGCGCCGTATAGAAATTACTATCATGACAGACGTAAATATGATGAGCACAATTTTCAGCGTACGTATAATAACAGTCGGTCTTATCAGCAGCAAGAACATCAGCAACAACATATTATCATGAATGAACCCGACAGTAGGTATCATCCAGAGTGTAGTACGTCAGGAAGAAATAATAGAACAGTTCAAATAGTAGAAATGCCGCAACATCTTCCAGAAAATAATAACACGTCAGATAGAATTTGACCAGATACAGTACAGGTTGCATATTCCAGTAACGTAAGCCATAATTTTGACACGCAGAACCTTGTTCACGAAAATATTATTAATTTTGACGCCATCCGACACACGTTGGCATGAAAGACATTATCACGACGTACGTAGACGATATTCTTATTGCAGAAGCTAACTGGAGTGAACACAATCTGACTCTTGAACAACTGTTGCAAACTTTTCATGCTCAAGGACTTACAGTTAATCTTAGTAAATCGCATTTTGGCAAAACTTCTATAAAATTTCTTGGACACGTAATTTCAGCAGAAGGCATTGCGCCTGATCCGGAAAAACTTCAAGCTCTACGTGACTTTACTGTTCCTACGACGAAGAATCAACTACGCAGTATTTTGGGCTTAATTAACTTTTTTCGCAAATTTATTCATCATTCTGCTTTAGACACACCTAGATTATGCCAATTAACAGGTAAAAACACTATTTGGTCATGGGATAAGCAAGCACATTCTGAATTTGTGAACCTGAAAGAAGCCTTGTTGAATGCTCCACTTTTATCGCACCCAGATCTTACCAGAAATTTTTCCATTGCCACCGACAGTTCTGACGCCGCTTTAGGCGTACATATTTTTCAGGAAATTGAAGAAGATGGCTCTACATTAATTAAAAACATCGCATTTGCAAGCCGCATTTTGTCGCCTGCTGAACGAAATTATTACGTTACAGAACTGGAAACATTATGTGTTGTATGGGCTTTTACGAGATTTAGGCACTTTCATTTATGGCAGACATACCACCGTTTACACAGACTATGGAGCGATACAATTTTTACTCTCCGCTAAATTTACACACGATAGATTAAGCAGATGGAAGCTTTATTTACAGGAATTTAATTTTACAATTGTTCACATTCCCGGCACACAAAATGAAATAGCAGACGCACTATCTCGTTCTCTCAGCAACAATCAGCAAGACATCGCAACCAACTTCTGCAAAGCAAATTTCAGCGTTATGTACATTCAACAAGTAGCATTTGAAAATTTTATTTCGTCGTCATTACAGGACATAGCAAAAGAGCAAAGTAAAGACAATATGTGGAAAGAAATTAAACACCTTTCGCAAGATAAGAATAATGTTACGATTAGAAACCATTACACTGTACGCAATGACATTGTATTTCGCCGCTCTCATCCTAACAGCAACAATTGGTTATTATGCATTCGTGACGAACTGGTTAACAAATTAATCTGGTACACTCATTTAAGTTACGCACATTACGGAGCCAGAAAATGTTTTCTTATACTGAGACAGAGCTGTTATTTTGTCAACATGGAGAAACGTATACGACGAGTTTTAGCGTCATGTAAAATTTGCCAGAAAGCTAAGTCAGACACCACTTCACATATTCCTCCATTATATCCCATTGTACCTGTTAAATTAAGACATATGGCCGCAGTAGACATTTTTGGTCCAATTCCGAGAACTTACAGAGGTTTTTGCTACATCTTTGTCGCTGTTGAACTCACTTCAAAATTTGTTACTTTCACTCCGTTACGCAAAGATACTGCTAAAACTGTTTCAAGAGCATTTGTAAAACATTTTCTATTTCATGTAGGGCATGTGTTGAAAGTAATTTCTGATAATGGATCACAATTTCGTTCTGCTATATGGACACTTATATTACGAGCTAGAAACATATCTCCGATCTATATATCCAAGTACCATGCTTCTTCGAACCCTTGTGAACGATTAATGAAAGAAATTGGTAAACTGTGTAGAATATACTGCCACAAAAGACATATTGATTGGGACACACACATATTCTCATTCCTGGATGTAATTAATTCCATACCAAATGAATCCACTATGCTATCTCCGTCTGTTATACTGAAAAATGCTGAACCACCTAACAAAATTAAAGAATTAGTACACTTTCCTACATCTCGTCGATTACGACACCACGAAATAATTAACATTGCGCTGAACAACATCAAACGTGCCGCAGAGCGCCGGAGAAGACAGCAAAAACAGGTTTCTACACATCGTGACTTTCACATTGGACAGAAGATATTAGTACGTACACACTATTTATCCAGCAGAATAAAAGGTAAGTGCAGTAAATGTGAACTTCTATACGCAGGTCCATATCGGATTCGCAGCATTCCTCACCCCAATGTTGTACACGTCGAAACTTTGAGAACCAGAAAAAGTAAGGGGAACCATCATGTGTCCAACATTAAACCCTTTATTGAATGAAGAAACTTTATTATTTAATATTCTATGATGCCATTTACTAATTTTTATGACCACTTATGTAATTATATTTATGTGACTACTTATTGATGACTATCGTATTTTTTTCTTGGCAAGTGCCCGGCAAGGTAAGGTTAGCAGGTTGCCTTTCTTGTCGTTACACATCAGACCGTGCATACGTATTTTTCCAGACAAACTTACGTATTTTATGAATAATTATGCAATTCTATGTAGTGACGTATTTTATCAAATTCTCTCTCCATTAAAGTCTTAAATTCTTGCCTCTATTAACTACACTACATACAAGCTGAACACAACGAACGTCACATTTTGTCTTTCTTATGTATGTACGATTGTTTTCATGTTTTTTTTGTATGCACTGTGAAATAGTTAAGGTATAACACACACCAGTTGACTTTGACATTTTTTGCCCTATGATATCTCAACATCGTGACTGTTTTACATTTTTATTTTTTTTGCTGCTGCATTGTGATATTCTCTGTACATTTTTGCCTTTGAACACTGTCTATGCTTTTGACATATTACGTTTTCTGTCATGGTCTGCTGTATGCTGAAATTATGTTACTCTAAACCAGTCATTATTTAATGGGTATATGATTTAAATGCAAGACATTAATCTTTGTTCATCAATTTCAGAAAGAAATGATGCGTGAATGTAATAAATTAAACAGAAATGGTAATTTCAACTACGGAATAGACGAAAGAAGATACAAAAACCTTATGAGAAAGAGTAGATGGATCAGAATTAACAAGCATTAACAAGAATATACTATACACATCGTAGAATAGCAGTCTTAACTAATTTTTTCCTTCAGAATACAAGGCGATTGATGCAGGCTGTCAGACAGAACTACACATCTTAGTTTTAGTGATGAAATACGCTAGAGATAAGGAATAGTTGTGTAATGAGTAATGAGGTGATTTTTTTTTGCAGATGATAATGAATGCTGATGAATAATGATGAAGAATATGCTACTATGAATAATGAAGTTTATCTTTACACGTGATGATAATAATGAAGTTATGATAATATGGATAATGAAGTGATGGATAATGAAGTGATGGATAATGAAGTGATGGATAATGAAGTTTTTTTTTTCTTTACATATGAGAATGATGTTGAAGTTTATGTATTTATGCTATGTAGTTATTTAAGTATTTGTTGCAGTTTGTTTTGACAGTATGTTTTATATCGTATGGTATGATGACTGAAGGTTTTGGAAAGGACAGCTATGGAACACATTTTTTTATACACATTTCACTACCTGTTAATTCGAAGTTCACTACTTTTCAGCATAGTATGCGTTTCTTCTTTCAGCTCAATAATCCATTTTGTCTTTTTTTCAGGAGAAGCTTTTCATGATACTTACTAAACCTGTTACTTATTAAACCTGTACTATTACTTGCGTTTTTTTACCCAGTTGTGTCTATCATTTATAAATGTGATCACATATACTTCCTTGTTTCATAACCTTGCTACAGCTGACTCATGACGAATGACGTTACACATTTTTCATTTACAGGAACAACCCAGAAGCATTATTTTTTCTTTTTCTCTTCTTGCTTTCCCTTATAATTACCCAATGCAATGCATTGCTAACAAAAAAAGAAAAAAAAGTATCACCAGTTCCAAATAATGCTACCTATTTAAGAGAGTTCTGAATAATACTGAATGATGAACAATGTTTTGTACTATTCAATACTTGCTGGCCAATGAGTGCCAATAATTAGTATCACTAAATGAATTATGTTAATACTATGCCATTCATTAGCTCCTGTTTTCAATGATGACTTTTGATGTTTTGTAACGGGCCACTGAGTGCCAATAATTAGTGTAACTAAATGAATTATGTTAATGTTTTGTAACTGGCCAATGAGTGCCAATAATTAGTATAACTAAATGAATTATCTTAATGCTATGCCAATAATTGACTCTCCTTTTCAATGATGACTTCTGATTCTTTATAACCGGCCAATAAGTGCCAATGTCCACTATAATCAGTTAATTTTATGAACATTATTCTGTCATACTAAATATGCTTTGTAACTGGCCAAGGACTGCCACTGTTTATTGTAATACGATTACCCATGATGCCAATAATTGCTATATTCAGTTAATTTTATGAACATTATTCTGTAATACTAAATACATGGTACAGGACTGTTCAATAACTGGGCTATGAATGCCGCAAACTACTACTGTAATTCTCAATGAAGACTACTATGTGACTTAATGTCCTTCACCTTCTGAGCTAACTACCCTGAATTACTGCAATATCCATTTGTCCTGTCTATCCTCATGATCATGTAGCACTATATTTGGTTTTTGCACTAATTCTACGTTGGTGTGCCTTGTAAGAGCGTGGTGTTGACACGACATGCTGTCCACCACCGTGAGCGATGGAGACATTATTATGGTCCCACTGTTTGGTGTACCTGATGTACTGCCAAAATGATAACATGTAATATTACTACGACATTTTAGTGTCTTGGCTACGCTGATAAATACTTCTGGGAAAAGAACTTCAGATTGTCTCACTTGGTGTTGTACTTCTGTGGAAAGTTATGGACTTTCAGTGCAGCTGCGTGCAACCTAAGTGCTACAACCATGACGCAATCCTTCCTATTCCTTCCCTAATTCTTGTAAAATGAAAAAGTCATATACAGTGCGTGTGCACTTCCTTTCATTTGTTAACAAGATCAGTTACCCTGAAATTACTAAAGACTTCTATAGTGCATGTGCACTTTATTACACTCCTTGATTTGTTTGTTTGTTGTAGAAAAATACTAGAGAGCATTACAGTGCGTGTGCACTCTATGCCATTTGTTAATATGATTTGTACTCATTAGGTTTATTTGTCGTAAAAATATTAGAGAGTTTTACAGTGCGTGTGCACTTTATGCCATTTATACTCATTACGTATACATTTTTTGGTTTTCAGATATGTTCTGTACTACAGTGCGTGTGCACTTTTGTTATTTATTGTTACATTTTGTAATTTGATGATATATTCTGAACTACAGTGCATGTCCATTTTTGTCATTTTGTTAACATGATTTCTACTCATTGTATATATATTTTGTCATTCCCTGATATGTTCTGTACTACAGTGCGTGTGCACTTATGTCATTTATTGTTACATTTTGTAATTTGATGATATATTCTGAACTACAGTGCATGTCCATTTTTGTCATTTTGTTAACATGATTTCTACTCATTGTATATATATTTTGTCTTTGCCTGATATGTTCTGTACTCGGTGCATGTGCACCACATTTAATTCATGTTCTAATTAATTAAGTAAGAAAAAATTTGTTGCTCATGGCAAGTCCAAATGACTCACCATCGCTGCCAAATTTTTGCACCCCCCCCCCCCCCCCCAATGGAGGGTTATGAAACGCGTATGTATTCAGTACAGCGATGACGAGGCATGACAGAATCTCTGACCAGAGAGTTATTTATCGTTGCTAGTCTGCGCGTGACCGCGCGAGAGTTCAGTGCAGTTGCGGTCGAGTTGCGAGCGAGTTCAGTTGTACGTAGCGAGTCGCGAGATCATGTAGTAGCACGCGCGAGACAGTCGGAGTTCTGTGAGGAGTCGGCGGGCGTCGACATGGCCCTTTGGTCAAGATTCAGGATGAGGTATATTTTTAAATAAGGTAATGAAGCAGCATTGCGCACATCTGAGAATGTAATGTATCTTAACTGTAATTAATCTGTCCAAGAAACGCCCCAATAATAATTTTGTTTACAAAGCAATTTTTTAAGAAAACAATCATTTTAATTGAAAGAAAGTTTCCCATGCATTTCCTTAAAGAAAAGTTTCACTTAAATTCAAAGGATATTTGCGATGCATTTCCTCCAAGCTATGGCGAAGAATAAGAGCAGAATTTAGACATGCAGTTTTACTGAGGCAAGAATTTGAGTTTAATTAGTGAACAGGGTCTAAGATCGACATTTCGGTCTATTTGCGTTTTCATTGTCACTGAGATTTCATTATCATTGAATTGACTTACATTTTTGTGGGAGCCCAACAACATTTGGGTCATTGTTATTCAGTAATCAAGTGGGGAAATAACTTTTGGCACGTTTTCATTACCATAGACTTTTCTTTTATTTTTACTGGGAGGCTGCGTTGAGCACGATTCTCATTAACATTTAAATATTGTCTTTCGAATTTTATTTGTGGGGAGGTTACACTTGGCTCTATGTCGATTAACATTTAAATAATGTCTTTCGAAATTTTGCGGGGAGGTTACATTTGGCAACACCCAGTCCAGGATCGTATTTCGTTGAGAATCTTCTGAAACGTAGCCAGATATCTGCTCTTATTTACTTAATATAATTAGCATTTGGCGCAACGCTTTTACTAATTTTGTGACTTTCTTTCCTCAGATCATCGGCAACTCGTTGCTCTGTTGTATTTTTATTTGTTGCTTTTTGCATTGTGCTTATTTCATGTGTGAATAATAGTGACTAGAGTAAAATGCCGCGAAAGACTATGAATAGTGTATCGCGAGGTATAATGAATGAAATTACTGACTTAAGCAACTTCATCGATAGTGCTTGTGACGCGCAGTGTAATGATGACAATCTTGCGTTCACTGACAATCAGTGCGTTCCAACCACCAATAATGATGTAGATCTTAATGATGAACAAGCGAACTTAATTGTGTCCTCTGTTAATTTGACGGCAATTGATGACGCGGGGCGCTCTATTGTAATGAGCGCTGCCCAGCCTAACACAACCGGTTTACTAAATTCACGTGATGAACACACAAATTTGTCTAATGAAAATGAACAGGATACACAAAGTAGGACAGATCTATTTAATTCCGTAATAGTGACCGACAGTGTACATTTGACTGGCAAACAATTTTGTAAATTACAGAATGACCAAATGGTCACACAAAACGTGACAATTGCAGATTCACCATCACACAGCACGGAGGATAGAGCCGATAATTTGTGCTGGGATCAAATTTTGACAGTATTGCTACAGTTTAAGAACGAAGTTAACAAAAAACTAGACAATAATGATGAAAATTTCAAACAACAGAATGAAAAACAAGACAAACTTAGTGAAAAATTAGACAACAATTCCAGACAGCTTAGTGAACAAATTAGAGCCGTTGCCGCGCAGTGTCATGACACTAAGGAACAGTTACGTGAGGAAATTGAGGATTGTTCAAAGAAAAGTAGCGAAGAAATTGGATCTGTTGCGCAAGAATTAAGGGATATCCAAACAGCTACAACAGAAACACTTAGAAACGAAATTAGCGCAGTCGCTAAACAATGCTCTGAAAAAGCTACACAATTACGCGACGAATTTAAAGCAATGACAGCAGAACTTTCGCGGACAATGGATGCTAAGATAGATGCGAAATTCGACCAAGAGAACTCTCAAATTGACGAACGTTTTAATCTTCACATACAAAACAGTGATACGCGTTTCCGCAGATTTATTCAGGATCAAAATAAAGTAAAACGTCAAGTAATGGAAACAATCACTGCACAGAGACAAGAAGACAAACGTAAAATGTTAGCAAAAGCAAAAACATACGTAGACAACAATATTGCTACAGTGTCCGACAAAATTAATACCATCGAACAGTTGAACGCGGAATTATGTGATGAAATTTCTGATCTTAAATCAAAAACAGATACACACACAGTATATATTCAAACAGTGACAGACAGATTCGAACAATTAGAACTAACACAGGATTTCGATGTCATCAAAGCTGACGTTAAAAAACTGAACGAAACTACTCGTAAATTGCAAAAACAGATTAATGCTTCTGACAGTAAAAACGATGATCAGGCAAAAATACTGACTGAAAAATGTGATGAATTGGCCAGTCGTATTGACGTTATTGGAAGTAGTAATGACAGCAAATCAGACGATACCTCACCGGTTTCATTTAATCAAACACCTGAGTTTCAAAATCTACAGCAAACAATTAATGAGATCGATTCATCTAATAACACCTTATGTAGAAAATTGTCATGTTTACAGCAAGAGGTAACTGAGATGAAAAATATTTCAGTTAATAATACATTACAGCAGACGCCACTTTGCGAACATTCGTCAGACTCACACAGCGCGTATAATTTGGGTAATCTACAGAGAGTACACGACTTAGATTCCGAACAGACACATACAAATAGATTCTGTTACAATCATGAACCTGTTCCATCATACAGAGACGATAATTTCGATTATAAACATTTTCTATCAGTGGGAAAATTTAAAGTGTTTAAAAATGACAGAACACAGATTCACCCACTGGATTGGATACAACAGTTTAGCTTTGCTTTTCCACCGACTTGGCCCATAACACATAAACTTGAATTTATTTGCAGTTGTTTGGAAGGCGAACCGGCAACTCGTATGAGACCGATCGCGAGACAATGTTATTCAGTAGAAGAATTTCAGAATGCTTTTCTATCAGCATATTGGTCGAAGACGACACAGCGCAGAATTAAAGATCAGTTAATTAGTTTACCGAATTATGAGAACACCAATTTTCCCAGTGTGACGCAATTTTTTGAGCACATGGTGCAACAAAACCAGTACCTAAGTGAACCGTACAGTGAATCTGCACTCATTCAATTATGCATTTCTAAATTACCACGACCATTAAGAGTGTCACTTTTAACGGGTCAGCAAAAAATAAACATTTTGGCATTCAGAGATCTGTTACAGCTCTTGGAACTACAACAAACTGATTATTCTTTTGTAAACAAAAATTTTCGTATAATAACCAAGGTCAACAAACCTATAATAATTACCATCAGTCACGTAATTTCAATAGTAATAGTAACAGACGCTTTAGGCACGACAACTACCAGAACTTTAATAACAGACAAAATTCTAATTATCAATATCGTCAAAATTATCAGCAGCAGGAACCATAATTTAGCAACAATAGAGGTTTTACACAGCAACAACATGAATGTCATTCGGTTAGCATACCTAACCAACAATGTAATGCACAAGGTCAGCCAAGCTTTAATGTTTCGCTTCGTGCACGTATAGTCTCAGCTCCAACAAATAGTAACGCACGGCAGCAAAGAAATAACTACGTACAGACAGCACACTATTTCAACTCGTATCGCAATGCGCCGTATAGAAATTACTATCATGACAGACGTAAATATGATGAGCACAATTTTCAGCGTACGTATAATAACAGTCGGTCTTATCAGCAGCAAGAACATCAGCAACAACATATTATCATGAATGAACCCGACAGTAGGTATCATCCAGAGTGTAGTACGTCAGGAAGAAATAATAGAACAGTTCAAATAGTAGAAATGCCGCAACATCTTCCAGAAAATAATAACACGTCAGATAGAATTTGACCAGATACAGTACAGGTTGCATATTCCAGTAACGTAAGCCATAATTTTGACACGCAGAACCTTGTTCACGAAAATATTATTAATTTTGACGCCATCCGACACACGTTGGCATGAAAGACATTATCACGACGTACGTAGACGATATTCTTATTGCAGAAGCTAACTGGAGTGAACACAATCTGACTCTTGAACAACTGTTGCAAACTTTTCATGCTCAAGGACTTACAGTTAATCTTAGTAAATCGCATTTTGGCAAAACTTCTATAAAATTTCTTGGACACGTAATTTCAGCAGAAGGCATTGCGCCTGATCCGGAAAAACTTCAAGCTCTACGTGACTTTACTGTTCCTACGACGAAGAATCAACTACGCAGTATTTTGGGCTTAATTAACTTTTTTCGCAAATTTATTCATCATTCTGCTTTAGACACACCTAGATTATGCCAATTAACAGGTAAAAACACTATTTGGTCATGGGATAAGCAAGCACATTCTGAATTTGTGAACCTGAAAGAAGCCTTGTTGAATGCTCCACTTTTATCGCACCCAGATCTTACCAGAAATTTTTCCATTGCCACCGACAGTTCTGACGCCGCTTTAGGCGTACATATTTTTCAGGAAATTGAAGAAGATGGCTCTACATTAATTAAAAACATCGCATTTGCAAGCCGCATTTTGTCGCCTGCTGAACGAAATTATTACGTTACAGAACTGGAAACATTATGTGTTGTATGGGCTTTTACGAGATTTAGGCACTTTCATTTATGGCAGACATACCACCGTTTACACAGACTATGGAGCGATACAATTTTTACTCTCCGCTAAATTTACACACGATAGATTAAGCAGATGGAAGCTTTATTTACAGGAATTTAATTTTACAATTGTTCACATTCCCGGCACACAAAATGAAATAGCAGACGCACTATCTCGTTCTCTCAGCAACAATCAGCAAGACATCGCAACCAACTTCTGCAAAGCAAATTTCAGCGTTATGTACATTCAACAAGTAGCATTTGAAAATTTTATTTCGTCGTCATTACAGGACATAGCAAAAGAGCAAAGTAAAGACAATATGTGGAAAGAAATTAAACACCTTTCGCAAGATAAGAATAATGTTACGATTAGAAACCATTACACTGTACGCAATGACATTGTATTTCGCCGCTCTCATCCTAACAGCAACAATTGGTTATTATGCATTCGTGACGAACTGGTTAACAAATTAATCTGGTACACTCATTTAAGTTACGCACATTACGGAGCCAGAAAATGTTTTCTTATACTGAGAGAGAGCTGTTATTTTGTCAACATGGAGAAACGTATACGACGAGTTTTAGCGTCATGTAAAATTTGCCAGAAAGCTAAGTCAGACACCACTTCACATATTCCTCCATTATATCCCATTGTACCTGTTAAATTAAGACATATGGCCGCAGTAGACATTTTTGGTCCAATTCCGAGAACTTACAGAGGTTTTTGCTACATCTTTGTCGCTGTTGAACTCACTTCAAAATTTGTTACTTTCACTCCGTTACGCAAAGATACTGCTAAAACTGTTTCAAGAGCATTTGTAAAACATTTTCTATTTCATGTAGGGCATGTGTTGAAAGTAATTTCTGATAATGGATCACAATTTCGTTCTGCTATATGGACACTTATATTACGAGCTAGAAACATATCTCCGATCTATATATCCAAGTACCATGCTTCTTCGAACCCTTGTGAACGATTAATGAAAGAAATTGGTAAACTGTGTAGAATATACTGCCACAAAAGACATATTGATTGGGACACACACATATTCTCATTCCTGGATGTAATTAATTCCATACCAAATGAATCCACTATGCTATCTCCGTCTGTTATACTGAAAAATGCTGAACCACCTAACAAAATTAAAGAATTAGTACACTTTCCTACATCTCGTCGATTACGACACCACGAAATAATTAACATTGCGCTGAACAACATCAAACGTGCCGCAGAGCGCCGGAGAAGACAGCAAAAACAGGTTTCTACACATCGTGACTTTCACATTGGACAGAAGATATTAGTACGTACACACTATTTATCCAGCAGAATAAAAGGTAAGTGCAGTAAATGTGAACTTCTATACGCAGGTCCATATCGGATTCGCAGCATTCCTCACCCCAATGTTGTACACGTCGAAACTTTGAGAACCAGAAAAAGTAAGGGGAACCATCATGTGTCCAACATTAAACCCTTTATTGAATGAAGAAACTTTATTATTTAATATTCTATGATGCCATTTACTAATTTTTATGACCACTTATGTAATTATATTTATGTGACTACTTATTGATGACTATCGTATTTTTTTCTTGGCAAGTGCCCGGCAAGGTAAGGTTAGCAGGTTGCCTTTCTTGTCGTTACACATCAGACCGTGCATACGTATTTTTCCAGACAAACTTACGTATTTTATGAATAATTATGCAATTCTATGTAGTGACGTATTTTATCAAATTCTCTCTCCATTAAAGTCTTAAATTCTTGCCTCTATTAACTACACTACATACAAGCTGAACACAACGAACGTCACATTTTGTCTTTCTTATGTATGTACGATTGTTTTCATGTTTTTTTTGTATGCACTGTGAAATAGTTAAGGTATAACACACACCAGTTGACTTTGACATTTTTTGCCCTATGATATCTCAACATCGTGACTGTTTTACATTTTTATTTTTTTTGCTGCTGCATTGTGATATTCTCTGTACATTTTTGCCTTTGAACACTGTCTATGCTTTTGACATATTACGTTTTCTGTCATGGTCTGCTGTATGCTGAAATTATGTTACTATAAACCAGTCATTATTTAATGGGTATATGATTTAAATGCAAGACATTAATCTTTGTTCATCAATTTCAGAAAGAAATGATGCGTGAATGTAATAAATTAAACAGAAATGGTAATTTCAACTACGGAATAGACGAAAGAAGATACAAAAACCTTATGAGAAAGAGTAGATGGATCAGAATTAACAAGCATTAACAAGAATATACTATACACATCGTAGAATAGCAGTCTTAACTAATTTTTTCCTTCAGAATACAAGGCGATTGATGCAGGCTGTCAGACAGAACTACACATCTTAGTTTTAGTGATGAAATACGCTAGAGATAAGGAATAGTTGTGTAATGAGTAATGAGGTGATTTTTTTTTGCAGATGATAATGAATGCTGATGAATAATGATGAAGAATATGCTACTATGAATAATGAAGTTTATCTTTACACGTGATGATAATAATGAAGTTATGATAATATGGATAATGAAGTGATGGATAATGAAGTGATGGATAATGAAGTGATGGATAATGAAGTTTTTTTTTTCTTTACATATGAGAATGATGTTGAAGTTTATGTATTTATGCTATGTAGTTATTTAAGTATTTGTTGCAGTTTGTTTTGACAGTATGTTTTATATCGTATGGTATGATGACTGAAGGTTTTGGAAAGGACAGCTATGGAACACATTTTTTTATACACATTTCACTACCTGTTAATTCGAAGTTCACTACTTTTCAGCATAGTATGCGTTTCTTCTTTCAGCTCAATAATCCATTTTGTCTTTTTTTCAGGAGAAGCTTTTCATGATACTTACTAAACCTGTTACTTATTAAACCTGTACTATTACTTGCGTTTTTTTACCCAGTTGTGTCTATCATTTATAAATGTGATCACATATACTTCCTTGTTTCATAACCTTGCTACAGCTGACTCATGACGAATGACGTTACACATTTTTCATTTACAGGAACAACCCAGAAGCATTATTTTTTCTTTTTCTCTTCTTGCTTTCCCTTATAATTACCCAATGCAATGCATTGCTAACAAAAAAAGAAAAAAAAGTATCACCAGTTCCAAATAATGCTACCTATTTAAGAGAGTTCTGAATAATACTGAATGATGAACAATGTTTTGTACTATTCAATACTTGCTGGCCAATGAGTGCCAATAATTAGTATCACTAAATGAATTATGTTAATACTATGCCATTCATTAGCTCCTGTTTTCAATGATGACTTTTGATGTTTTGTAACGGGCCACTGAGTGCCAATAATTAGTGTAACTAAATGAATTATGTTAATGTTTTGTAACTGGCCAATGAGTGCCAATAATTAGTATAACTAAATGAATTATCTTAATGCTATGCCAATAATTGACTCTCCTTTTCAATGATGACTTCTGATTCTTTATAACCGGCCAATAAGTGCCAATGTCCACTATAATCAGTTAATTTTATGAACATTATTCTGTCATACTAAATATGCTTTGTAACTGGCCAAGGACTGCCACTGTTTATTGTAATACGATTACCCATGATGCCAATAATTGCTATATTCAGTTAATTTTATGAACATTATTCTGTAATACTAAATACATGGTACAGGACTGTTCAATAACTGGGCTATGAATGCCGCAAACTACTACTGTAATTCTCAATGAAGACTACTATGTGACTTAATGTCCTTCACCTTCTGAGCTAACTACCCTGAATTACTGCAATATCCATTTGTCCTGTCTATCCTCATGATCATGTAGCACTATATTTGGTTTTTGCACTAATTCTACGTTGGTGTGCCTTGTAAGAGCGTGGTGTTGACACGACATGCTGTCCACCACCGTGAGCGATGGAGACATTATTATGGTCCCACTGTTTGGTGTACCTGATGTACTGCCAAAATGATAACATGGAATATTACTACGACATTTTAGTGTCTTGGCTACGCTGATAAATACTTCTGGGAAAAGAACTTCAGATTGTCTCACTTGGTGTTGTACTTCTGTGGAAAGTTATGGACTTTCAGTGCAGCTGCGTGCAACCTAAGTGCTACAACCATGACGCAATCCTTCCTATTCCTTCCCTAATTCTTGTAAAATGAAAAAGTCATATACAGTGCGTGTGCACTTCCTTTCATTTGTTAACAAGATCAGTTACCCTGAATTTACTAAAGACTTCTATAGTGCATGTGCACTTTATTACACTCCTTGATTTGTTTGTTTGTTGTAGAAAAATACTAGAGAGCATTACAGTGCGTGTGCACTCTATGCCATTTGTTAATATGATTTGTACTCATTAGGTTTATTTGTCGTAAAAATATTAGAGAGTTTTACAGTGCGTGTGCACTTTATGCCATTTATACTCATTACGTATACATTTTTTGGTTTTCAGATATGTTCTGTACTACAGTGCGTGTGCACTTTTGTTATTTATTGTTACATTTTGTAATTTGATGATATATTCTGAACTACAGTGCATGTCCATTTTTGTCATTTTGTTAACATGATTTCTACTCATTGTATATATATTTTGTCATTCCCTGATATGTTCTGTACTACAGTGCGTGTGCACTTATGTCATTTATTGTTACATTTTGTAATTTGATGATATATTCTGAACTACAGTGCATGTCCATTTTTGTCATTTTGTTAACATGATTTCTACTCATTGTATATATATTTTGTCTTTGCCTGATATGTTCTGTACTCGGTGCATGTGCACCACATTTAATTCATGTTCTAATTAATTAAGTAAGAAAAAATTTGTTGCTCATGGCAAGTCCAAATGACTCACCATCGCTGCCAAATTTTTGCACCCCCCCCCCCCCCCAATGGAGGGTTATGAAACGCGTATGTATTCAGTACAGCGATGACGAGGCATGACAGAATCTCTGACCAGAGAGTTATTTATCGTTGCTAGTCTGCGCGTGACCGCGCGAGAGTTCAGTGCAGTTGCGGTCGAGTTGCGAGCGAGTTCAGTTGTACGTAGCGAGTCGCGAGATCATGTAGTAGCACGCGCGAGACAGTCGGAGTTCTGTGAGGAGTCGGCGGGCGTCGACATGGCCCTTTGGTCAAGATTCAGGATGAGGTATATTTTTAAATAAGGTAATGAAGCAGCATTGCGCACATCTGAGAATGTAATGTATCTTAACTGTAATTAATCTGTCCAAGAAACGCCCCAATAATAATTTTGTTTACAAAGCAATTTTTTAAGAAAACAATCATTTTAATTGAAAGAAAGTTTCCCATGCATTTCCTTAAAGAAAAGTTTCACTTAAATTCAAAGGATATTTGCGATGCATTTCCTCCAAGCTATGGCGAAGAATAAGAGCAGAATTTAGACATGCAGTTTTACTGAGGCAAGAATTTGAGTTTAATTAGTGAACAGGGCCTAAGATCGACATTTCGGTCTATTTGCGTTTTCATTGTCACTGAGATTTCATTATCATTGAATTGACTTACATTTTTGTGGGAGCCCAACAACATTTGGGTCATTGTTATTCAGTAATCAAGTGGGGAAATAACTTTTGGCACGTTTTCATTACCACAGACTTTTCTTTTATTTTTGCTGGGAGGTTGCGTTGAGCACGATTCTCATTAACATTTAAATATTGTCTTTCGAATTTTATTTGTGGGGCGGTTACACTTGGCTCTATGTCCATTAACATTTAAATAATGTCTTCCGAATTTTGCGGGGAGGTTACAACGCACTGTGGGAAATGCGTCGATATTGCTAAAAGTCGACTAAAATATATGATTTGGACCCTACTTAAGAAATTACATCATTACCTATGTAAAAAGAATGTTGTTAATGAAACTAAACAACATGAAATCCGGTTTCGCAGGACAGAGCGGATAAGGTTGTGGGATGTGGCCAAGGTCAATTACTGTTAGTTATACAAGAACAGACAACTTTATTCCTCCAACCAATGCACAGTTTTCTCTTTAAACAACAAAGATCAATTCACAGTTGAGGGCCCAAGTAACTTCTCCGAAATACGTTTAACTGGTTCCTTCTAAAACACCAGGATCTAGAGTAACGACTGAAGGCCTTACTTCAGTAAAATTGCAATATATTCTCGGCTAAAGGCCGAAATAATATTTCGGATCAGCCAAGGAAATTCCTTAGAAGCCAAGCATTTACAAATTTCAGCTAAAGGCCATATTGAGGAAAATGCAAATTAATTCTTCGGCTGATAGCCCAATAAATTTCTTTTTTTTATATAATAAAACAAAGTATTTAAAGATAAGCTTTTACACAGCATAACAGAAAAACATCGTAAGAAACCTTGAAGTATCTTCTCGGCTGAAGGCCCAAACAATTACTCAAGAATAATTATAGACAACCTTAAGATAAACATTTACAGAACACGGCTGAAGGCCGTTTCAAGAATTCAAGATAATTAAAGAGAAACCTTACAGACAAGGATTTACATCTTAAAGTCAGAGACTCTGAAACAAACGCGCCTGAAGGCCTAAATACAGAGCAACAAGAATTTTAAATGAAACACGGCTGAAGGCCTAATCTTAAAATAATTGACATGAAGTTCGGCTGAAGGCCTTGTTCTATGCATATAACAGAATATATTAATCCATGGCTTAAGGCCTGACACAGTACCTGCGACCGAATAAAATGACAATCACAAACAACAGTGGTGTTCAGGAGTGTTCCAAGGGTCGGCCTGGTGAGGAAAGTCTAGCCACAGTTTAGGTGAGACAGGTAGCCAAGTGTAACACTAAAAAGTCGGGTTGCAACACGACCTAGGCACGGCTGAAAAATCAACTACATCCTAATCCGGTCCCTCTGTCGCAACCGACCAACTGCCTATTCCAATATGCAGACGACATTCACCTGCTCAGTGGAAAACACAGAAGCTACACACAATTGCACTAAACACAGTTGCACAAGAACTCGAATAAGCAATCACTGTGGAACAAGAAGGACGAATCAATTCCAGAAGAGGTGTGAGACCAAATACACGTCGTCCGATGCGACGACCTACCGAACGACCAAACAAGGTCGTTTCTACTGGAGTTACATGTGTCGGCAACGGTCGGGCGAGTCTGGGCTGTCCGAAGCTGACTACAGCTCCAATCCGTCTCAACTCCATATCCATACGGAATTCGGAGACACGGCGACCCATTCGCACTGGCTCGGACCCAGCCATGCAGAGGTAACGCTTGCCCATTGGCCATGACATCTCTGCACAAGGAAGAAACCGTCCCACGTCCAGCAAGGTGACCAACTGATGAGGCCCAGAAACGGTCAAAGGACCTAATACACGTCGCCCGATGAGACGACCAACAGAACGACCAACCAACGGTGGTCCTTCTCCAATCTCCTTCCGTCTGATAGTTCATGTATGCCGCCAGCGGTCGGCGAGCACTGGCAGTCCGCACATCACTGGCGCTCCGTCCTCGACTCCACTGCTGCTGCGTCCCGACTGAGCTCCTAACTGCATTTCTGACACACGTCGACCTGGAAATACACGCGGTCGCTCCAGAGATAGTACGACGGTGCACACATCGATAAGCCCTGCTGCTGCCACTCACGGGCAAGCAAACGAGCAACTTAGTAACAGCAGTATATCGAATTAAAAGGAAAATGAGCCGACAGAGCCATAAAAACAAGGTGACGAGCAATAAACGGCATGACCGTGAGAGGTGCACGGCTCACAATAGTTAACGAAATCAGTTTTATTTTTAAATTTTTTTGGTGGTGGGCATAGAGTATCACCTTCCCTCCCCACCCCCCTCTCCACCCCCCACACACACTATATTACAGGTTATTGAACATGCGTTGATATTGCTATTGGTAACACTGAATACTTTACTCCGTTTCATAAATTTGAACTTATACATCAGTTTTATATTCATTACGTATGCGTACTGAACTACGAATATTCCTGTAACTAATGCAAACACATTTACTACTCCCAGACACCAATAGCTCTATTTGCTGGATACTGTTCGACAATCGGAAAAAAGGTATGAGACGTCAGACTGTACAGAGGTGGTTCGGTTATCATCGCTTTTTCATAGACATTTTTCTCTTCACAAGTGACTACTTAGATGTATTAGTTATTGTGGAAATATGAGAGTGATGCATATTTCTGCAGTTATGAAGCTTACTAAATTTATAACGGTTATATTACTTCAATGCTATATTTCATTTCAGAGCACGAGGTTATTACGAACACCGTCTGCCGGATGGCCGCATGTTACATACCCTGCAACGCACTCTGTATACACGCAAATTAAATGAAGAGCTTCGTGAAAAGCTTTTATTAATTTCGGAAAGCGTGTCGAGATTAAATTCACTGCAAGTGATTGCAAGGTAAATTGTGTAAATCTTATTCATAGCAAAAGTAAAAAGGGAAAAAAGTGGTAATACTGTGTGAAGTACAGCGGCGGAATGAACTGAGTTCCTGTTTTCCTGCAGAGCCTGATAAAACGTGCAGGAGCAAATAACGGGTGCGGTACACTCGACAGGCCCACGGTCTTCCAATAATCCTCGGGGAGTGGTGAACAGCTGTTGAATTCTTGCGGCTTTAATTAAAAGGGAAGCTACAGCCCATTAAAGCAGTGTTTGCCGAGAGAAGTGCAAGACAGTGGCTCCTCCCCACACCCACACCGGTACCTTCGACTCGATTGTTTTCAGTGGAGAACGTCGGCTTGTGTCGAATTAAACAGCTCCTAAAAGTATTGGTTCATCAGTTAATGGACCAGATCGCTGTACGTAAACGCTGAAGAGAGTAGTATCGAGCCGGTAGATTGCCCGTAATCCTCTGCCCCGACGGGGGTGGCTCAATTACGTTATGTTTAGCATAATAACGACTGCGATTCGCGTAAGCGCTCCCTTGTTAGGCATAAAACAAATTTACCGAGTAATGAAAAGATTAAAATTTTTGTAAGGACTGAAGAGAAGTTTTATTACATTAATAATGCCCATGATGTCCACATCGCGTCCAGAAATTTTAAACACTTACCAGTAGTTACTAATTTTGTTACGGACAACTGGAGAACGACATTTTCCTTGCTAGTCGTCATAATTGTCTTTCACTTGTGTTATTCATTTCGCTGTGATGAAAACTAAAGAGAGGAATTGTAGCCACATTTAAATGTTGTGTATAATTAATTCATTTAATTATTTAGAAAGAGGTAATTTCTAACAAGAAACTAATGTGAGTCTAACAAAATAATACGAAAAATTGTACTCGTTTCATTTCCGTCACCAACTTACTGTTCGTAAAATCCCATCATGTTTCTCCTTTAGTGAATTAACTGACGACAGATTCAGAGATGGTTCATATACCGTGTGAGGGGGAAAAATCGTTTCTTTACAGACAAGTGTTATAGTTTTTCCAATGTAAAAAATGAACTTTTTACGGAATTTGTTCCACACGGGAGAAATGTGTTTTGTCGAGGCAACTAATAGTCATTAGATGATGCTGGAACTAAATACTGGAGTCTTAGATATATGCTAATGTATTCTTCAAGTAAATGAAGTAATAGGCCATTTAGCGTGACGAATATAAGTTACTTTGTTGAACTTACGCCACATTTTCGAATATTGGAACACGTACGTTAGCCTGTATAGTGTAAGTAATACTTGGAGAAATCTTTAATGACAAAGACAACAAATGTATTTTTAAGTTCGTCCTGTATATATCTTACTTTTAGAGACCTTAACAATGAAAGGTGTAAACATTAACTGGCCTATATTCTACCAGAAATCTTAACGAGACTTTCATGAAAGTTGGGCCTGTAAAGCTTTCACTTATATATACATTATCGAAATATAAACAACAATTGCAGTAACGAAAAATCCTGAGTCCTGGTGTAATTCTGAATCGCTGTGGATAAGCCGTGTAGCGTAAATCAATAACAGGCGGACGACTATACGGTAAAACTGCGCGAAACCGAAAACGTCACTCACGATGTCAGCTTACGGGTCCGCTCCCCGACGATAAGCGTGATGCATGCTCTTTTTGTGTTCGCGAAAAACAGCAGATATTTCGGAATGTAAACACGGCTGTTTAAACGCGAATGCAGCAAATGTCGCCGAGGGCTTGGCTCCACACTTGCAGTAACATAACAGCAGTAATGCTTTTGTTTGCATTTCATTTAGCGTTTAATACATCGACCGCTTCATCTGAAAAGCGTAGGAAAATAAATACCCCTCTAAACGGAAGCGGTGAACGCCGCCTCGTTTGCAAATTAAAGAATTCCGTATTAGGCACCTAAAGCAAACTGAAGCGACGGCAATATTTCTGCAAATTTAGTTAAACTATTCTGACGCTGTTGGTTTTTGGTTAATGAGAATTAGTGACATTAACACTAACATCTTCTACTATCAGTCCTCACTTGAAATTCATTTACAGAAACACAGATAATAGCGACATAACCGGGAAAAGAGGCCAACATATGACTTGAAATTGAATATGAAGTCGTCTGAGAACTTTTACGCAATCTTGACACACACCAAGACAATTTGTAAGGAAATTGATATATTTTGCGCGTCAGTCTTTCGAGTCTAGCTCGCACTGAGATTAATATTCCTTTTCCCGTATTTATGACTACTACAACTTGAGAAACCTGTATGCGATAGACAGCGACTGGTCCACACACACACACACGAGGGCAGTTCAATAAGTAAACCGGAAATTTCTTGTGGAATATTTTCAAACATTCCCGCTTCGTCTCGTATAGTTTCATTGACTTCCGACAGGTGACAGCGCTGTACGGAGCTGTTAAAATGGCGTGTGTAACGGATGTGCGTTACAAACAACGGGCAGTGATCGAGTTTCTTTTGGCGGAAAACCAGGGCATCTCAGATATTCATAGGCGCTTGCAGAATGTCTACGGTGATCTGGCAGTGGACAAAAGCACGGTGAGTCGTTGGGCAAAGCGTGTGTCATCATCGCCGCAAGGTCAAGCAAGTCTGTCTGATCTCCCGCGTGCGGGCCGGCCGTGCACAGGTGTGACTCCTGCAATGGCGGAGCGTGCGAACACACTCATTCGAGAAGATCGACGGATCACCATCAAACAACTCAGTGCTCAACTTGACATCTCTGTTGGTAGTGCTGTCACAATTGTTCACCAGTTGGGATATTCAATCGTTTGTCCCTCGTTGTCTAACCGAACACCATAAAGAGCAAAGGAGAACCATCTGTGCGGAATTGCTTGCTCGTCATGTGGCTGAGGGTGACAATTTCTTGTCAAAGATTGTTACAGGCGATGAAACATGGGTTCATCACTTCGAACCTGAAACAAAACGGCAATCAATGGAGTGGCGCCACACCCAATCCCCTACCAAGAAAAAGTTTAAAGCCATACCCTCAGCCGGTAAAGTCATGGTTACAGTCTTCTGGGACGCTGAAGTGGTTATTCTGTTCGATGTCCTTCCCCATGGTCAAACGATCAACTCTGAAGTGTATTGTGCTACTCTTCAGAAATTGAAGAAACGACTTCAGCGTGTTCGTAGGCACAAAAATCTGAACGAACTTCTCCTTCTTCATGACAACGCAAGACCTCACACAAGTCTTCGCACCCGAGAGGAGCTCACAAAACTTCAGTGGACTGTTCTTCCTCATGCACCCTACAGCCCCGATCTCACAACCGTCGGATTTCCATATATTTGGCCCAATGAAGGACGCAATCCGTGGGAGGCACTACGCGGATGATGAAGAAGTTATTGATGCAGTACGACGTTGGCTCCGACATCGACCAGTGGAATGGTACCATGCAGGCATACAGGCCCTCATTTCAAGGTGGCGTAAGGCCGTAGCATTGAATGGAGATTACATTGAAAAATACTGTTGTGTAGCTAAAAGATTGGGGAATAACCTGGTGTATTTCAATGCTGAATAAAACAACCCCTGTTTCAGAAAAAAAATGTGTTACATTACTTATTGAACTGCCCTAATATATATATATATATATATATATATATATATATATATATATATATATATATATATCACACACACATACACAACTACTGGGGTGTTCGGCTGTAAGGAACAAATGCTTCGAAGGGCATTCGATAAGTAATGCAACATAGTTTTTTGTCATCTAATTTCTTGTGAATAAGTGCGGAATTTAGTTGTTGGACACAGTGGAGTATACCTGCTTCAGCCCTCATAGTTCCAGCAAGTTCAGACAGGTGGCGGCGCTATACGAAACCTTCAAAGTGGCGTTTGTAACGGAGGTACGTTTCAAATAGAGAGCTGTCAATGAGTTCCTTTTTGGGGAAAATCAGATCATCACAGATAGTCTTAGGCGTTTGCTAAATCTCTACGGGGACCTGACGGTGAATCAAAGCATGATCAGTAGTTGGGCGAGATGTCTGTGTCATCACAACAAGATCTCACAAACCTGTCAGATCTCCTGCGTGCGTGCGGGCCATACACAGCCTTCACTCCTGGAATGCTGTAACGTGCGGACACTCTCTTTCCATGTGATAGACGGTTCAAAATCACACATCTCGCTGCACAACAGGACGTCCCTGTTGGCAGTGCTGACACACTCGTCCATTAATTGGAGTGCTCAAAGATGTGAGCCAGCTGGGTGCCTAACAATGAAGGATGCACTCTGCGGGCAGCAGTACTTGGATGACGGGGAGTTTATTGATGCAGCAAGGCTCCGTCGACCAGTAGAGCGCTACCATGCGGGCATTCAGGCCTTCCCAGCAAATTGGAGTAATGCCGTCACATTGAACGAACATTATGTTGAAAAATATTGTTTTGTAGCGAGAAGAGTGGTGACTAATATGGTATATGGGATTCCTGAATAAAACCACCCTTATTTCGGAATAAAATGTGTCGCATTAGTTTCTGAACGACCCTCGTATATAATCCCGTAAAGTTACTAAGAATGAGGAATGAAGGGTGCCACAAAATCTGTTTGCTTTCTACCACTCGTCCATGAAATTACATCAGTATCTGCATACATACTCGAAAGCAACTGCAGGCTGTATGGAGGAGGGTACCATGTATCACTGCCAGCCAATTCCTGGCCTATTCCCTTCGCAAAAGAAGAGAGGGATCAACGACATTCAGTTTATGCTTTCGTACAGGATTTGATTTATGTTGTATCCTCGCCGTCTTTGCGCGTTAGTGGCAATAGAATCGTTCTGCAGTCAACTGCAAATGTTGTTCTCTAAACTTACTTTCTACTGTTTTCGCCAAAAGATAGTCTTCCGGCCGGTGTTACCCACATGAGTTCCCAAAGTATCTCAGTAACGTTAGCGTGTTGATCATTCCTTCTGAAGACAAATCTGGAGGTATCCCTCTATATTGCTTGGATACCTTTCCTTAATCCCACGTGATGGGGGTCCCAAACGAATCAGCAGTGCTCGATAATGTCTCGCACTAGCGTTCTATACATGATCTCCTTTCTAGATGAGCTACATTTTCCATTTCCCAGTAAGCTGAAGCAGATTATTCGTCTTTCTTAGTACCGTCCTTATGTACTCTTTCCATTTCATATCGCTTTACAGCGTTACGACTAGAGATACAATCATGATATGCTTCAAACTAGTAATGTTGTGTTTGAATATTACAGGATTGTTTTTACTACTCATCTGCATTACATCTTTTTCCTACATACACCTGAATCCTTCTATAATCAGTTAAGGACGATAAATTACAAGGTCACCACTCACCAAACTTACGCTAACCTAGTAACTGCATCGGCTCCAATGTATCTTTCAGTAGTGGGTAGTCGATTGTAAAAACAGAACACGTGCTGGCAGATACACAGTAGAAGTTTTAGACTTTCATATTTTCGTCTGGAATATACTGCTCCTACAACGAATTATAAGAACAGCAGTCTCACCAAGGGTCCTGGATTTTACTTCATTAGAAAGCTAATGCCAAAACCGAAATCTTCTACCAAATATTCCCAATGTGCTCCCCCTGTGTAACACTATGGGCTAAACTAGTACTTGCTGGTTAAGGACTTGCACCTTTAATACACCGTGTCTCAAGTAATACAGCACGGTAAGCAGTAAAAAGTATAAAATAAAAGTGACAGTTGGTGTATAGGCAGACAAAAGTCTAGCAAGTCATCAAATTCACTTTTCATATACACATAAATAGGTACACAAACTTTTGCTAAGCCATTATGTACTTCTTTGGAACAAATGTCTACGACAAATGTCTGGGACTAATATGTGTGATGTATGGATGGGTAATTTCTGAGCGCATTTATCGTGGAGAACAACGGTTTTTCTTAGTACTTTAAAATTAACATAAACAGTTTCGACAGCTGGAACCTGTATTTTCGCGGTAACCGGTTTCGGTCAGTTACTACCATCTTCAGATCCCATGCCACGATGGTAGGCGGTGGCGGAGAACGGAGCAGACGTTAGGAACTCAACTACTGAGCAGTGCTTTCCTTCTCCAGCGTGGTATGAAGTCTGGAGATGGTCAGTAACTGACAGAAAGAGGTAACCATAAAAATAAAAGTTTCTAGCGTTCGAGACTTTTCATCTTCATGTTCACTATTGGACAAATGTCTGGGAAAAATATCAGGGGAATATGATTTGAATCAAATGCTTGTGACTTGTTTGAGACAAATTTCTGGGACGAATTTGTAGGTGAATGTATGGGTGGATGTCTGCAACTCATTATAGTTTCAACCACCCAGCCAGAACCATGGTTATCAGAGCCTTTCCTTAGTATTCAACAAGAAAAATCTTGCCACTTGGCTGTATTTGGCTATAAAAAGCCTGTGAAGTGGCTACAAGCAACTCTTACACATGTAAAAAGTCTTCATAATTTCGTTTGGTACGTGAAAGCCCCCAGTTCTCCGCTTTCTAGATTCTCTAATACAAATAAAACGGTAACTGAAAAATTTTCCGATGAAAGTTTTTGGGTGTAAGCAAACGCGATGACTGAAAAATTCACATGATTTGCCCGAAAATCTTTCAGATTCGACACGGCGTGTAGAGACACTGCTGCAAGTGTACAACATCTACTTGAAGTACGGTATAGTAGTTGCACGCCTGCCTGACGATCGGTAACTGCGCGCAGCGTTGCCATAGCAACAGGATATTACGTGAACAACCTGCAGTGAAACTGGTCGTCGGCCTCTTCCCGGAGCGACGGCCAGTTCTCCAGCTGATTAGAACTTCTTCATCACGCTCCGCACAGCAGGTGGAGAAAGAGGACCCTTCCGTAAACCCTTTAGCCGGGCGAGATTCTGGAAGTGCAGCTGCTGCATTACTGTTGTTGTGATAACAGAGGTTCGCCAGTAATACCCTGCTCCTCATTTACAATTTCATGTTGACACATCAAAATGGTTCAAATGGCTGTGAGCACTATGGGACTCAACTTCTGAGGTCATCAGTCCCCTAGAACTTAGAACTACTTATACCTAACTAACCTAAGGACACCACACACATTCATGCCCAAGGCAGGATTCGATGTTGACACATCAACAAGTGCACTGCGACTGGTCAGGTGTGTGAGACTACGAATCACGATGACTCATCATGGCACCTAGTCGTCATAGTTGGAACTGGACAGTGGCGCTGTGATTCACGGAAATCATGCACCACATACTGTGTACATTAATGCTACCATGTTTGGTACTGTTATGATAATTGGTTTCGGCGTTATAGCGTGCTAAACAGAGAAAGTTCAATCATAACCACCTCTTACATGTAGCTGGGGTAGGATTCCGTACCAATCGACGAAGAACAGATCCCTTACGCAATAAGGAGCGAAAACCAATTTAAGATTATTTGATCCTTCACGGAGCAGCATACTATAACTGCCACAGGAAAGACCCTTCCTTACGTTTTTTGTGTATGCAAGAACCTTCCCGGAAATTTGGTTGGACAGTTGAGAAAACAGTTGTTGAGTTCACTCATAAACTGACAAACAAAATGAGGAAAGTTCACGAAAGTGCTGCAAGAAGAGCTTTTAAAATCTGTCATTCTTCCGTACTTGGAACAAGATTCATTTTGTTTTTATTTATTTATTTTTTACATTTTATACATGTGCAGAATGCAGAAGCTTCATGTTCAAGTCTTTGTAGACGAAAGTACTGTACTTTTCCATCCTTGTGATGGTTGCTTTTCGAGGTACGTTAAAATTTTCAAGAAATATATTAAAAACTGATAGATGCTAACGGAAAAATAACTCCGGGGGTACATTCCGTAAATACACATTCTTTAATTCTGTGGCAGATATTTACACCTGTTTTCAGAGGAATGGTTCATTTAAAAGATAGTTGAAAGGAAAAAAGTATTAATTTTTGAACCGAACTGTATTTTCTGGTATGTTTTCTGAAAAATCTGTACGCTTGCAAGGGAGTAGCCTTTGTTAAATGTGCCTGGTGCTCCATCAGTTTCGGTTTCCGATACTTCTACGACAAGTACCACAAGGAACTCTGTTCTTGCACTAGGTAAACTCTTGTGTACATAGTTCCACGCAGTCAGCGCGTACACAACTTTCCCACTAGAGCGCGCCCCGCTAAGCACAACAGTGCTGGCGCAGCGCTCGTCCGTCTCTGCACTACGAGATGGCGCTGCCTTAGAGACGGACCAAATTCTGTTTCCGCCGATCTGCGTATTAATATGTAACGCAGCCAATGAGATTGCTGCTATTGTAGAATTTTTTCTCCTCGTGGAAAACACTCGCGCAGTGATACCTGAACGTGCGAGGTATTACAGGGCTTGTACAGACCTCAGATTACCAGTCTGCATTTGTCTGCACCAGTCTGTACAAGTCTGAATTTGTCTGCACCAGTCTGTACCAGTCTATAGTCAAGCTTCAGTCTGCACCTAATAAGATTACCATATTCCTGTACAAAGCCATGAAGATAAATGAATAGACACTTTGTCAAGTATCAGAGATATGTGAGAATAAGATTAACGTACCAAGACCAAAGGAACTTAAGATTGTCAATTGTAAACAGCATCCAGAGTCAAGTTATGTAATGTCTATGCTTTTTATTATTTTAATAAAAGTGTGTGAAAATTAATCAAGTTCTGTTTAAAGTTGGTCACTGTCAATCTGCTACTCTAAGCATGCAAGTGGCATTTCTGTCTTCTGACCTAACGGCAGAAGATAAACTCACCACAATAAGACCACGAGACATATTGTTGACACTCGCCTACTTCGCTAGAGCGACAAGTCAAATAATCTGATGGTGTGTGTACTGAAGGTCTTACAGTACGCACACCACATAAACTATAGCAAATAAGACGATTCTGTAATGTGATCTGGAACAAACGGAATGCGCACCTCAAGAAAGCTTGCTGTAATGGCTGATTTATTAATGAAATTACCACTGCGAAAATCACCATTTTTTGATATTTTTTCCGTAACATGTTCTATGTAATGATATTCTGTACGATAAAATTACGAAAAAAGAAAACGAAACAAAAAGCGCGCAGGCAGGTTTGAGTGGTAGTCGCGAACCTTACCCGCTGCGGTACGCTCGCTGGCTGAAATATGCGTAACGTCACATGTATAGGAGTTACACATCAAATTTCAACATCGATTTCCTCGGAAACTAGGGCCGTCGCATGATAAGAACAGGTTCCTCCACAACATTCCTAAGACCCACCAAAATCCGTGATGAACCGGTCTGATAGTCCCCTTGTGAGACAGCGTCCGCACCTGCAACAGGCTGCTCATTTCCCGCACACCGTTGTCCACTTCTCAAGCGACAGGCAGCGCGCTCTTCCTTGCTTGCAAGCACCGTTTAACTGCAGAAGCAGCACAGCAGCCGCCTTAAAGTGGTTGGGCGGTGATCAGTAAGAACGTGCCTAATGACGGCATACTGTGCATGAGAATAGTCTAAACCCAGATGTGATAGCTCCAACTTTCGAAGCTTTCCACACGTCCTTCTCTATTCCCTTCATGAATATGAGTAAAAACAAATGAGATTTATTGAGGGGATCATAAAGTTTCCCAACTTATTGGGACCATTTCCGTTACCTTGAAAACTTCCATATACAAATATGACTTTTGCACAGCGACAGTCGAAGTGCTGTATTTCTTATTACTCTTCATATCACGATCATGCATGTTCTGTTCAGTCAACTAATATAAACCATTCCCTCCCCACATAAAAATTCGTCTTCCATGCTACTGTCATTGCTATTATTCTGATTCCTCCCCACCTGGGACGCTGTGCAAGGTGATCATTGCGTTCTGTGGTTTTCACTTCTCTTTGCTTTGTATATTGCATCTACACATACCAAAAAATATTTTGCGTCATTTCGGTTCCGTGTGTTTCGGAACCTATTCACAAAACAGATATCAACATAAACATCATTTCCACCCTTTGCTCGTGAAAACCACACATTGCATGTTGTACCACCATACAGCGAGACCTTCATAGGTGGTGCTCAAAACTGCTGTACACACCGGTACCTCCAATACCCAGTAGCACTACCTATTTCATTGATGCATGCCTATATTCGTCGTGGCATACTTTACGCATGTTCATCAAGGGACTGTTGGTTCAGATTGTCCCACTCCTCAACGGCGATTCAGCCGAGATCCCTCAGAGTGGTGGGTGGGTCACGTCGCCCATAAAAAGCCCCTTTCAATCCATCCCACGCACGGTCGATAGGGTTTATGTCTGGAGAATATGCTGGCCACTCTATTCGAGCGATGTCGTTACCCTGAACGAAGTCATTCACAAGATGTACACGATTGGAGCGCGAATTGTCGTCCATGTAGACGAATACCTCGCCAATACGCTGCCGATATGGTTGCACTATCAGTCGGAGGATGGCATTCAGGTATCGTACAGCCGTTTGGCCCCTTCCATGACTGCCAGTGGCGTACGTCGGCCCCACATGACGCCACCCCAAAACATCAGGGAACCTCGACCTTGCAGCACTCACTGACAGTGTGTCCAAAGCGATCAGCCTGACCGGGTTGCCTCAAAACGCGTCTCCGACATTCGTCTGGTTGAAGGCATATGCTACACTCTTCGGTGAAGAGAATGTGATGCCAAACCTGAGGAGTCCATTTGGCAGATTCCAGGGCCCATCTCCACCGTGCTGCATGGTGTCGCGGTTGTAGAGATGGACCCAGCCTTGGACGTCGGGAGAGAAGTTGTGCATCATGCGGCCTATCTCGCACAGTTTGAGTCTTAATACGACGTCCTGTGGCTGCACGAAAAGCTCTATTCAACATGGTGGCGTTGTTGCCTGGGTTTCTCCGAGCCATAATCATTAGGCAGGGTTCATTCATTGCTGTAACCCTTGCGCAGTCTTCGCCAGCCATGTCATCGACAGTTCCTGTCTGTCTGTATGTCCTCCATGTCCGATCGCTTTGGTTCACTCCGTGACGTCTGGGCACTTCCGTTGCTGAGAACCCTTCCTGGCACAAAGTACCAATGCGGACGCGATCGAACCGCGGTATAAACCGTCTAAGCATGGTTGAACTACAGACAGTACGAGCCGTGTACGTTCTTTGTGGTGGATGACTGGAACTGATCGCCAATCGGAACCCCTCCGTCTTATAGGCGCTGCTCAAGCATGGTTTTTTACATCTCTGGGGTTTAGCGACATCTCTGAACAGTCAAAGGGACTGTGTCTATGATACAATATTCACAGTCAATGTCTATCTTCAAGAGTTCTGGGAACCGGGGTGATGCAAAACTTTTCTTGGTGTGTGTATTATATATGCCTAGGGTTGCCGTATCTATCTGGGATCTCGTTGGGACACTCTGAGGTGGGGGTGAAATGTCAGTGGACGCCCCAGGATGAAGCAACAACTAAACAGGCATGGGAAATTGCAGGCTGTTTAACATAAGTCATATGTTACTTCACAAGAGACCAACAATATTTTATTGTGCAGAAAAATCTTACAATTCAGCTGTCTGGCAAAAATTACATTCCTTCTGAATTCTATTATTCTATCTACATTAAAAATGGAAACTCTTCAATTCATACTTATAGCTAAACAGCACACGAAGAGATTCTAAATAAATAAATGTTTTATACGACTGACGAAAGTCTAATCATATAATTGTGAAAGCTTATTTAAACAGTTGGAGGCTATTGGGCATGTTCAAGATATTGACGTGTGTAACATCATAGATTAAGGGTCTACTTGCGACAGCAATTGCACAACTTACGTACGTGCCGCCAGACGCCGCCGCGAGCGCTAAGAGTGCATTGCGGTCGCAGGCGCTCGTGTTGCGTACGGGCCGCGAGGTGCCGCCACGAGCGCAACCGTATATAAGTGCCGACGGAGTTCGGTCAGTTCTAATTTTGTTGCCATCTCATTTTTGCCTATTCTCTTATTTGCTTAGTTGCTTAGCTCTTATTCGTGTATGGCTCATGTTATTGTGTTCTCTTTCAGCCATTCTGATTGTTTTGATTTACTTCCAACCTAGAAGAGCTCGTTCTGGCATTTCACTTTTGCATATTTCTCATATTCTCATTTCAGATAATATGCTCCTTAGCATTTTACAGTTGAATTGATTAACATAGTCTCACGTACTGGTTGTTCATTTCAGGCTGTTCAAATTTTGATGTTCTTTAAATACTGTAATAATTATCGGAAGCATTTCTTCCCTTAAACTTGTGTAAAGTATTCTCGATGTTGGATTTGTTCAATGGCAGAGGTGTAAGGTTTTGAATATAAATTATATACGAAACTGTGCTTTAAAAGGAATTAATTTTTTCAGTTTGTACTACATAAGACTACGATTTTGTGATACGAGGGAGACATTTGAGGGGTGAACCCATGGAAATGGTCTTAAGTGATCCCGTTTAAAAATAAAAATTTGTTTGACAATGAAAGACGTGACGCTGTAGGCACCGAAAATTTACATATATATAAAATTATACGTCACACTGGAGGCAATGGAGGGATTTCGCTTAAGCCTGTTTCTAAAGTAAGTTCACAATTTATTCATCAAAATAGGAGTTATATGTATATCTCCATTTTTCTAGAAAAAACTGGCATTCTGCTAATCTATGTCTGTTTTCTTTTTCACGGAAACGAGTGTATCAGCAATCGTTAATTATAAATGGATTCTTGAAAATCGACAATTCAGCTGGTTAAACGAAGTATTTGGTGAGCAACATACTTTATTTTGTCCTAGTGGTTTATCTGCCTGTAGTACACCCAAGTGTAGTGAATAGTTTCCAACCTATACTTAGTATACAATTTTCTTTTCCTACGGTACATAGCGTAGCGGATAGTGCTCTAGATACGTGAAACCACGGCAAAGTGTAGTAAAAACAGGCCGCCGCGTAAGCGTGAGGGACGACTAGCCTAAGATTTGAAATTGACATTTGTAATCATGGATTTAAAGGAAGTAGGCGAAGCACAATTAATGACTAGTGAGACTGAGGAATTAGAAGTTGCTGAAAATCTTCCCACTATACAAAAGCAGTTACGAATAATGACGAGTACCACCTTCGCTATATTTTTTCAAGTAGTTGAGATGAATTAAATACAGGAAGCTGTGTCGATACGAGTGGATGACATTTATAAAAATCAGGAAGCCCTGTCGATACGAGTAGATGACATACATAAAAGTCAGGAATCAGTGTCGGCACAGGTAGGCGAAATGTCTCGTAAGATAGTGTAAATTTCTCAAAATCAAATGGCTCAAGAAATACAAAATCTCAGACGCGAACACGAGGACGCGGTCAGAGACTTCGGATGTAAAACGGTTAAAAAGAAATCCAGGCGCTCTCGAGGTCATAGTAAATCAATTGTCTACGACACTCGACGAATTGTCATTAAAGCATACGGAATATCTGTAGAAATAGTTTCTCGGTTAAAGGAAGCCGTAAAATCCATTTCAAAAGAACAAGAAATACAATCGATAGATCCCACTGCTCAGATTTCTGAAGTAATTACTCAGAAATTATCTCAATGGCGAAGGAGAGTAAATGAGCAATTAAACAAATTTAGTGATGAGCTTACCGATATTAAAGAGGTAGTAAAGAGTGATGTTTCCACGCCGACACGTGGAGAGAACGTGTTAGATGCTAGTACACAAAAGCGGGGGCAAGCCACTGAAGTAAATTCTGAGGTAACTCGGAATGAGGAATCATATTCATTACCGGGGGCTACGACACGTTATGTAAATGTCATTATGGAGGAACATTATCAAACACAGGAGGGGTCAGTCAATCTCACCTGACATGAGTGGGGTAAATCCAGTAGTATTTATTCGTTCTTTCCGTGGCGTAATATCCACAAAATGGACGGAATTACAAAAGATGAGTTACGTAAGTGGATTCATGTTAAATTATGCGGCCTTTCGGGCCACTGAAGTCATTCAAAAATGTTCCACATATGACGAGTTGGAAAAAAGGTTTCTCGCGAAATATTGGTCGTTAGGGGTACAGCAACGACTTCGCGAGGCTGTATTGAACCCCGAGCAGTTTAGTTATTGCAAAGAAACCCTCCTAAAGTATTTCGAGAAGTATCTGAATAAAACGAAATACTGGGACGAGCCAATTTCGCATAACGATTTGTTGTGTATTCTTAAAAGATGCCTATTGATATACGCGAAATATTAATGCACGCCCCAGACGCAAACATTGATGATTTTATGCCCATCCTAGATGCAACTGATTTGATGCAGGAGGATGTGCGGGCAAGATCTCGAAATCACAGTCAGTCGTGGAGGAATGGATATTTTCAGCGTCGCGAGCCGGCTGGCGGAGAACCCAGCTCGGCGTACCAAAGCCGAGACAATAACAACGCGTACGGCTACGGTAGAACAGGCCGGTGGGAACGAGGTACTGCGTATAGGAAGCAGGAACGTAGGTTCACTCCAGGATACTACAATAATAACGAAACGACACATAACAGAAATCAAGGGAGAAAGAATACCCAGACACAAAACCCGATAAATCTAAACTGGCGACAGCATCCGCCACCAATAGTATTCGATGAAGTAAATGATACCGAAATGCGGCCGATTTCTCAGCCAGCGGAAAACAAATTACCGCCGCATTAAGTCCCGAAGTGCAGGCGGGTGGGCGAGGTAGGGACGATTCTGATTTAAGATTAGAAATGTTAAGGTACAATGATGGCACTGACATGAGAAATGAGTTGTATAACGAGGACACTAAATACAGCACCAATCATCCGGCAGTTATAAAACCTGCCGTTAAATTATTAATCGAAGGTATTTCAGTGAACGCACTATTTGATACTGGGTCTGATATTAATGTGATTTCTAAGGACTTATTTAGACCGATCACTAAAGCAAAACGGGTACCAATATTGCCGGTTAGCAATTGTAAGGTTTTTGGAGCGATTGGAGGGAGAAGGAGAAGCGTTAAAATACAAGCCCAATTAGAGATAGAATTGGGAAATGTAGCGATTGAATGCACGTTCCTCATAATTGATGCACTGATAGTGGACTGTATTTTAGGGTTTTATTTTTTGCAAGAAAGGGACGCAAAGAACGTCTTTTCTAACGGGATATGTGAGTTGAAGGTCAAACAGAAAATCGTCTCTCTAAAATTACTGAGGATAACCGACACACATGGAAGGTTTTGCCCGGACATACAGAGGAAGTTCAATTCAAGAAATAAAACTACAGGCTCAGGGAATTATGTCCATGAAATAAAATCTGACCGACATGAACAAATTTTAAAAATTGTCTCTGAATCTGCTCAGCTGTCCTCGGAGCAGCGTTCTGAATTGTTTAATGTTGTCGTGAAATACGATCGAGTATTCGAAGAAAAACCTGGTGCTATTAGGGGATATGAATATAGGATGAATGTCATGCCACATAAAATCTTCTGTCATAGTTGGTACGGAGTACCATGGACAAAAAGAAACGCAGTTATTAATGAAATTCAAAAGATGCTTGCATGGAACATCATAGAACCATCTGATAGTCCCTATTCGAGCCATTACTAGCTGTAGACAAACCAAATGGACGACTAGTTCTCGACGCAAGAGAAATCAATAAAATTATAATAACGGTGAGAACAATGCCCGAGAGTATAGACGAATTGATACAGAGATATCATGGCGTAAAATATTTTTCTAGCCTCGATCTCAGAGTTCCTACTGGCAAATTCCTATTGCGGCACAATCTAGGAAATATACTGCCTTCATTCACGCAGGAAGAAGCTATCGATTCAAAGTTTTACCATTCGGTTTAGATATAAGCTCAGGTGTCTTTATTGCGGAATTTGCTGAAGCATTGGGTCCCGAACTTGTGAGTAAGATATTACTGTTTGTAGAAGACATTTTAATCGCCACAAATTGTTGGGAGGAACAAATGAAAATACTGGAGAATGTATTAAATAAGTTTTTGCATGCTGGTATTATAGCTAATTTGTGTAAATCGAAGTTTGCACTAGAGAAAATTAAAATTTTGGGGCATGATTCGTATGGTATCCTCACTGATGGTGAAAAATTGAATGCCATAGCGAAATTTCCAGTGCCCAGAACAAAACGGCAATTAAAAGCTTTTCTGGAACTCGCGTCATTCTATCGCCGATATGTTCCCAATCAAATACTAAATGCGGAGCCATTGTTACGTCTTCTCAGTATGAATACGTACTGGAATTGGTCTCCGGAATGCCAGTCGGATTTTGAAAAAATCAAAGAAGCTTTATTAAATTCCAAATTACTCTATCATCCTGATATGAGTACTGAATTTTGTTTGTATGCAGACGCATCCTATGTGGGATTAGGATCATGTCTGTTCGAAGTTCAAAATATTGATGGACAATTGCATTCGCGAGTAGGACTTTAACCTCATGTGAACGATCTTACTATACTACAGAATTGGATCTACTTGGCATTCTGTGGTCGTTCCGAAAATTCCATTATTATTTAGCTGGTGCTCATGCCAAAGTCTATTACGATCATATGGCGCTAAGCTTTTTGCATAGTTGCGAACTCCTACATGCACGACTTGCAAGGTGGTCTCTTGCTTTGCAAGAATACAGTTACGAGATAGTGTATATCAGTGGTAAGGACAACATAATTGCTGACACCCTATCTCGGATGCCCCAAGGACTAAACGAATATTCCCCATCCTCAGATCTAACATTGGAATTTAACGTGTTTCTAATGAAAGATGCAAATAGACAGTATTTTGTTGACTTAGGTGAAAATATAGCAGCATTGCAAGATGCCAACCCTCGGTGGAACTCTCTTAAACAGGAGCTATTGAGCGGTCGTAATCAAAAAAATCAGCAACCATTATAGACTCGAAAAACAAGTGCTACACTCCTGGAAATGGAAAAAAGAACACATTGACACCGGTGTGTCAGGCCCACCATACTTCCTCCGGACACTGCGAGAGGGCTGTACAAGCAATGATCACACGCACGGCACAGCGGACACACCAGGAACCGCGGTGTTGGCCGTCGAATGGCGCTAGCTGCGCAGCATTTGTGCACCACCACCGTCAGTGTCAGCCAGTTTGCCGTGGCATACGGAGCTCCATCGCAGTCTTTAACACTGGTAGCATGCCGCGACAGCGTGGACGTGAACCGTATGTACAGCTGACGGACTTTGAGCGAGGGCGTATAGTGGGCATGCGGGAGGCCGGGTGGACGTACCGCCGAATTGCTCAACACGTGGGGCGTGAGGTCTCCACAGTACATCGATGTTGTCGCCAGTGGTCAGCGGAAGGTGCACGTGCCCGTCGACCTGGGACCGGACCGCAGCGACGCACGGATGCACGCCAAGACCGTAGGATCCTACGCAGTGCCGTAGGGGACCGCACCGCCACTTCCCGGCAAATTAGGGACACTGTTGCTCCTGGGGTATCGGCGAGGACCATTCGCAACCGTCTCCATGAAGCTGGGCTACGGTCCCGCACACCGTTAGGCCGTCTTCCGCTCACGCCCCAACATCATGCAGCCCGCCTCCAGTGGTGTCGCGACAGGCGTGAATGGAGGGACGAATGGAGACGTGTCGTCTTCAGCGATGAGAGTCGCTTCTGCCTTGGTGCCAATGATGGTCGTATGCGTGTTTGGCGCCGTGCAGGTGAGCGCCACAATCAGGACTGCATACGACCGAGGCACACAGGGCCAACACGCGGCATCATGGTGTGGGGAGCGATCTCCTACACTGGCCGTACACCACTGGTGATCGTCGAGGGGACACTGAATAGTGCACGGTACATCCAAACCGACATCGAACCCATCGTTCTACCATTCCTAGACCGGCAAGGGAACTTGCTGTTCCAACAGGACAATGCACGTCCGCATGTATCCCGTGCCACCCAACGTGCTCTAGAAGGTGTAAGTCAACTACCCTGGCCAGCAAGATCTCCGGATCTGTCCCCCATTGAGCATGTTTGGGACTGGATGAAGTGTCGTCTCACGCGGTCTGCACGTCCGGCACGAACGCTGGTCCAACTGAGGCGCCAGGTGGAAATGGCATGGCAAGCCATTCCACAGGACTACATCCAGCATCTCTACTATCGTCTCCATGGGAGAATAGCAGCCTGCATTGCTGCTAAAGGTGGATATACACTGTACTAGTGCCGACATTATGCATGCTCTGTTGCCTGTGTCTATGTGCCTGTGGTTCTGTCAGTGTGATCATGTGATGTATCTGACCCCAGGAATGTGTCAATGAAGTTTCCCCTTCCTGGGACAATGAATTCACGGTGTTCTTATTTCAATTTCCAGGAGTGTATTTTATTGGAAGAATCCTGCATCTTAAAAGTAGTGCGTATGTATTCCGGTTGATTGTCTAGATCGATTAATATGGTATACCCATAACACCTGGGAGCACTTTGGGGTTATTAAGTGTGCTAATAAAATTGGGACATGTTGTTATTCCCCCAATCTTAGAAAGAAAGTCCAGAACTTGATTCGCACTTGTGTAATTTGTCAAAAGGCGAAAGCCATAAATATATGTAGAACTACACCCTATTTTACCAGACTCTCCATTGCAGATTTTAGCGGTCGATGTTTGCGGGCCATTCCCAGTGGGAATTTTCTGATGTTTTTTCGAAGTACCTCAGAATTTATGTTCTTAAGTCGGCCAAAAGCTCTTCCATTCTTCGAAAATTAATTGCTGATTTTTTACTGCACGTGGGGAAAACCGCAAGCGATGTTGTCAGACAATGCGACCACATTTATCTCAACCACGTGGAATAGATATTTGGCCACCCTACAAATTAGGCAAATACTTGTGTCCAAATATCATCCGGAGGCGAACCCCATAGTAAGGGTATTTCGTGAGTTTAATAGATTTGTAAGGACGTATTGACATAATAACCATACTACTTTGGTCAGTTATGTAAAACCCTTTCAGGAAATTGTAAATAATCTTACGCATTCGGTGACAAACCACACTCCAGAAGAGCTCATGTTTAAAAAGCCCAAACAAAATTAGTGGACAGAAACTTGGCCGAAATTTGCAAATCAAGGCATCTCTTTCGACGAAAAGAACAGGCAGACGACCATTTTTCTACATCACTAAGCACAATTGAGGAGGAAATATTTTGATAATAGACCAACTGGGAAAAGAACATTCATAGTCGGTGATTAAGTCCTCATTAGATGTCATGTGAAATCGTCAATATTGTCAAAAAAGAATAAAAAGTGGCAGCTATTATATACTGGACCTTTTTTAATAGAGAATATACACAATCCCGGCGTGTATCTATTAATGTAGCCCGGTGCCCTTAAACAAAAGGGGCTATATCCTCATCAAGACATTAAAAAATCTATAGAGTAAAAAAAAAACCAGAATGACTGTACAGATAACCGTCTTGGACTGAACATCATATCTTGCTACTAATAAATTTTCTTTTTCACTGTTTTATTCAAAATCTTCATCTAAACAGTTAACTGTCTAAAGATGTTTCCTACACTCATAAAAAAATTTAAGTACAACACCTAAAAATTGATTATATTATGCGATGTGTGAAAGTACAGGAAGTTATAACTAAATAATGTAGTATCAAGTTAACACATTTCCTATATAAGATTTAAGTGTGTCAAGCAGAATTTTGTAAAGATGCTTCCGGTAAAATGTTGATGAAACAAATATTTCTAGTGCAAAGGAATAAGGATAATGTAGTATAAGGAACAACATAAAATGTCTTTTTTTTTTAAAATAAGTACTACATAAAATGTTTTTTTTTCTTCAAATAAGTACTAAACAAATATAAGACCAAGTGTAAAATTGTTCCTAATATAACAGGACAATTAGGTCACAAATAGTGGAAACATAGCATGTGACAATATCTTACGAGAGTTATAGTTCTCTATATGCACATCAATACAAGAAAAGACTCGGAAGGGTCAAGTCCTTTCAATTTGTAATTCACGAAAGATAAGTTACTTGCACTCATTCAGTGAATATAAACAAGAACGATGTTGACTACAGCTAATAGTCGCATAGCTAATAGTCGCACGAAATTCGTAGCGCCTAGAACTGGTAATACTTACATTCTGAGTAGTGATAAGTCCAAAAAGGGCAAAGAAACAAGGAAATATGTACAATGTACATAAAATACAAAAATTGTTTTTATGTCTAAACAAAAGAAAATACCTTAGTCATAGGACAGGTAAACGATGTACCCTATCAAGAATTAGTGCCATTGCTTGACCTGAGGACCTTCACAGAATGAGCAATATTCAAAATTTCTAGGTGATATTGGACTACTTCTTTAACCACACTCAAACTACGTCAATAGCCAGTTAATTGGAAAGAATAAGGATGTATAAATTTTACCTTATATATTGGAAACGTATGTGTGTTGAACATCAATACTCGAAGGACTCGGATAATTTGGGGTCTTTCGAGTCAACCTGACATATATCCTTGTTGAAAAATAACTTCTCGATGCAAAAGGTTGGATAGATATATGTGTGTGTGTGTGTGTGCTATATACACTCCTGGAAATGGAAAAAAGAACACATTGACACCGGTGTGTCAGACCCACCATACTTGCTCCGGACACTGCGAGAGGGCTGTACAAGCAATGATCACACGCACGGCACAGCGGACACACCAGGAACCGCGGTGTTGGCCGTCGAATGGCGCTAGCTGCGCAGCATTTGTGCACCGCCGCCGTCAGTGTCAGCCAGTTTGCCGTGGCATACGGAGCTCCATCGCAGTCTTTAACACTGGTAGCATGCCGCGACAGCGTGGACGGGAACCGTATGTGCAGTTGACGGACTTTGAGCGAGGACGTACCGCCGAATTGCTCAACACGTGGGGCGTGAGGTCTCCACAGTACATCGATGTTGTCGCCAGTGGTCGGCGGAAGGTGCACGTGCCCGTCGACCTGGGACCGGACCGCAGCGACGCACGGATGCACGCCAAGACCGTAGGATCCTACGCAGTGCCGTAGGGGACCGCACCGCCACTTCCCAGCAAATTAGGGACACTGTTGCTCCTGGGGTATCGGCGAGGACCATTCGCAACCGTCTCCATGAAGCTGGGCTACGGTCCCGCACACCGTTAGGCCGTCTTCCGCTCACGCCCCAACATCATGCAGCCCGCCTCCAGTGGTGTCGCGACAGGCGTGAATGGAGGGACGAATGGAGACGTGTCGTCTTCAGCGATGAGAGTCGCTTCTGCCTTGGTGCCAATGATGGTCGTATGCGTGTTTGGCGCCGTGCAGGTGAGCGCCACAATCAGGACTGCATACGACCGAGGCACACAGGGCCAACACCCGGCATCATGGTGTGGGGAGCGATCTCCTACACTGGCCGTACACCACTGGTGATCGTCGAGGGGACACTGAAAAGTGCACGGTACATCCAAACCGTCATCGAACCCATCGTTCTACCATTCCTAGACCGGCAAGGGAACTTGCTGTTCCAACAGGACAATGCACGTCCGCATGTATCCCGTGCCACCCAACGTGCTCTAGAAGGTGTAAGTCAACTACCCTGGCCAGCAAGATCTCCGGATCTGTCCCCCATTGAGCATGTTTGGGACTGGATGAAGCGTCGTCTCACGCGGTCTGCACGTCCAGCACGAACGCTGGTCCAACTGAGGCGCCAGGTGGAAATGGCATGGCAAGCCGTTCCACAGGACTACATCCAGCATCTCTACGATCGTCTCCATGGGAGAATAGCAGCCTGCATTGCTGCGAAAGGTGGATGTACACTGTACTAGTGCCGACATTGTGCATGCTCTGTTGCCTGCGTCTATGTGCCTGTGGTTCTGTCAGTGTGATCATGTGATGTATCTGACCCCAGGAATGTGTCAATAAAGTTTCCCCTTCCTGGGACAATGAATTCACGGTGTTCTTATTTCTATTTCCAGGAGTGTATTTCTGTACACATTTTTAAAGTAGTACCTTCGAAGTTAACGAAGTACACTACATAAACGGTTTCCAGACGTTTCCATGTACTGTAGATGTCACAATGTATATACAATGAATTTTCAAACAGTGTAAATGCCTGATAATCATTGCACCTTTTGTAGTAAAATAAAACCTGTAAAATAATTAAATATATACACCAAAACATCAACTGTAATATTGTACAATACTTTCTATTCAATAGATGTAGAAGAATATATGATAAAATGTTTTCTATTACTGTCGTCATACTTTCGAAATAGGACTAAATTGTTTTGTATTTATATCATTATATGTGATAGTCAATGATTATTTTGTGAACCACTGAATGTAAAGGTGGTAGAAACAAGGATAGTAATTTGAAAATTTAAAGTAAAATTTTGCGGTCGGAGTAAACTGACAAAATGTGTCAGGCATTTAATAAATTAAGCACCTTCCACATTTGGGGGCCATGTAACATCATAGATTAAGGGTCGACCCGCGACAGCACAACTTGCGCGACTGCACAACTTGCCTGATGGCCCGCTAGACGCCGCCGCGAGCGCTAAGAGCGCATTGCGGTCGCCGGCGCTCGTGTTGCGTACGGGCCGCGAGGTGCCGCCACGAGCGCAACCATATATAAGTGCCGACGGAGTTCGGCCAGCTCTCATTTTGTTGCCACCTCATATTTGCCTATTCTCTTATTTGCTTAACTGCTTAGCTCTTATTCGTTTATGGGTCATGTTATTGTGCTCTCTTTCAGCCATTCTGATTGTTTTGATTTACTCCCAATTGAGAGGTACTCATTCTGGCATTTCACTTTTGCATATTTCCCATTTTGCTGATAATATGCTCCTTAGCTGTTTACAGTTGAATTTATTAACATAGTCTCATGTACTGGTTGTTGATTTCAGCCTGTTCATATTTTGATGTTCTTTAAATACTGTAATAATTATCGGAAGCAATTCTTCCCTTAAACTTGTGTAAAGTATTCTCGATGTAGGATTTGTTCTGTGACACAGATGTAAGGTTTTGAATATAAATTATATACGAAACTGTGCTTTAAAAGGAATTTATTTTTTCAGTTTGTACTACACCAGACGACGATTTTGTGATATGAGGGAGAAATTTGAGGGGCGAACCCATGGAAATAGTCTTAAGTGATTCCCTTTAAAAATAAAAATTTGTGTGACACTGAAAGACGTGACACTGTAGGCACCGTAAATTTATATATCTAGAATTATTCGTCGCACGTGGAATAGTAATAAAACACCATTTAACAGCTGAGACTTACGTCAATATTAACATTATTTCTTTAAAAACCGTGCTTCAGACAGGGAAACCGCGGAAGAGGCAGATACGATAGGCCAGGCGTTAACGAGAGATTTAGAACAATGGTCACTACTGGGTAAATTACTCCCGATTGCTACAAGATAGAAACTCAACTTACGAGGGATGCCCTAGCGAGCCAAGATTCCGTAACGTCTCAGAGGCTACGGTGATGACACCCGCACGCACTTACATAGCCGACGCGGATAGGCTACGCCAGTTGGACCGGCGGGTAACAGGTAAAACCCAGTACCAGCACCTCCAAACGCTACGAACGTCTCGGAAACAGAAGAAACAGCGAAGCATATAAATCATGCATAATTATCATGGAACATATGAAAATGCTCATACCACAACAAGAAGCTCAATGCCAGCGATTTTAGAATAAGAACTACTAAAAAGATCATTAACCGTCGCATTACGAAGCGGGGTATTCTGATTACCCCAGGTTGATTCTTTCCGTATAACAATGATATCTGAAGGGCCAAATGCCTTTGGTTCATGACTTTGTACTAAAATGGTTGACGTTGAATTCACACTCACGACTGTCTAATTTTTATGGCTTTATCATTGTTGAAGTCATATATTGGTGGGATTGTGAGACTACCCCCCTTGGTATGAAACGTCTTATTTTCTTATTTGTAGAAAAAGAAGATTTTGTTGGGAAATATATCTGTCATTCATCTTCTTTGTTGAGTTTTGCCATAGAGCCAATGTTTATAATTGTTGCTGTATGAGCTATTCCTATTCTGGACTCCGACATAGGGTTCTGAACCCAAACTTCCCCCCTCCAAACCAATCGTCAGTAGACGATCCTGCAAAACGCTCACGGCTTCGCGCAACTGCTAATAAATGCCTGACTCCGAGGTACCCGAATCGACTGAAACCACATCAGCTAAACAACCATTGCAATGCATAAGGTGGGTCTGAATTCTACAAATTTGCCCATAGATGGGTTGAGTGGAACTCAAAAAGGTAGTAGTCTGTGTCAGCTCGTCAGTGGCTACCGAAATACGTGAGAGAAACGCACCCGGAAGACCGATGACGTCCGACGACAACACTAAAGATAAGTGGCTCGCTGCGCGGAGACGAGCGGTAAGGTCAGTAACAGCACGCTCCTTTTGCAATCCACGTATCTTTAATTCGTAGATCAACTTTCCTTCTTGAGATCGGCAATCCCGGGTATTTGGAGAACATAACCTGTTACCATGGTCTCCTATGAACACATAAACAAGTAATCAATACCAAACAAGATAAAAGTACATAAAACAAACGTATAGAAACTGCAAGTCATGTCTACAATGCTTGTTCCCCCTCCCCCCCCCCACCCCCGCAGATCTGCTCTACTCTGCTACCAGTTGCAATGTGGTGGTTACGTTCAAACCGGTGACAAGTAAAATAATAAGTACAGAGGACTTGCAAGATACAACAAATTTATTACTGATCAACAGTTTATCCCAAAGGGCACAGTATTTACCCAAAAACTTTGTACAAGTGTCTCTTATGCACAAATCAGAAATATACATTACACAATAGCTTCCTTATTGAATTAGGTGCTAACTAGTACTTCTTACAAGCGCTTCAATAATAAAATATAAACTCAGTACCACTTAACAATTTAACAAGGACACTTGAATAAATTTCTTTTGAACAGGATACACGAGTAAAAAAATACATTACACAAAACCTTTCTGTTTGAATTACTTGCAAACAAGAACTTCTTTTAACTTCTATTCTAACTGTAACATTTTCAATAATAAAAGTTCCGAAGCCAAAACCCAGCCTGCCCGCCAACCCACCAACACCACCACCGGCCAACGAGGCAAATATAAGCAACGCCAGAGGGAAACAATCGATCCGGGTGTATCGAACGGAGAAAGCAACTGGCGCCGGCGCCTCCCCACGTATCAGCAGGAAGTGGGTGTGACATCATTTTTAACTATTTATTACAATTTTAAAAACGCAAACATCACCAGAAAGTGAAATAGTTAATATAATACTTGATACAATAAATGATACACAATTTCCAAGAGTTGATTCCAATGACTCAGACCAGTTGAACATAGAATTGAATGACTAACTCCCCAGCTAGTACACAGATAAATGATTTTTAGAATGCACGTAAAATTGAACATTTATGAACAAGACTCCCCACATAAGTTCTATACCCAGGGTAGTCCCACGCCCGGGTTCCCGGGTTCGATTCCCGGCGGGGTTAGGGATTTTCTCTGCCTCGTGATGACTGGGTGTTGTGTGATGTCCTTAGGTTAGTTAGGTTTAAGTACTTCTAAGTTCTAGGGGACTGATGACCATACATGTTAAGTCCTATAGTGCTCAGAGCCATTTGATCCATTTGAACCCCAGGGCAGTCCACACTCCGTGTGTGTTTACCAAAATAACTTTTTTTTTTCTTTATTGTGATTTTGATCACCTTATACAAAGGCGGGCTGTCAGCAGCATAGTACGCCGCTCTTCAGCCTTGAGTTTTACAATAAGTATTACATAAAGGTGGCATAGAGAATACAATCAAAACGGCGGGCAATAAATGTAGACACTAAAAAACATAAAACATGGAGCCGTTCACGCTGGACGAAAAATATCACTAACACTAGTTGACACGGCGCACATAACAAGAATGACGGCAACGGCACACGTGAACAGTGGTGGCGAGATGGCGAAAGAACACTAAACGGAGGCACATACACGAGATACTGATGGCGATGATCTCTGGCGCGCGGATGTTCACTGAGCGTGTGCGAGTCCGGGGACCTGCCAAGAGAGGAGGAGGAGGAAGGGGAGTGGGAGAGGGAGAGGGGAGAGCAGAGATGCCATGGGCAGGGGAAATAGGGGGAGGAAGGAAGGGGGAGGGAAAGCCCGGTGGAATAGGGGTGGGCCGGCCGAAGTGGCCGCGCAGTTAAAGGCCCTGCAGTCTGGAACCGCAAGACCGCTACGGTCGCAGGTTCGAATCCTGCCTCGGGCATGGATGTTTGTGATGTCCTTAGGTTAGTTAGGTTTAACTAGTTCTAAGTTCTAGGGGACTAATGACCTCAGCAGTTGAGTCCCATAGTGCTCAGAGCCATTTGAACCATTTGAATAGGGGTGGAGGGAGGGGACGGGGGAAAAGGAAAGAGAAGGGAAGGGAAGAGGAGGGAGGGTGCCTAAAGGAAAGGACACCGGAAGTGGGGAGGGCTGGATCAAAGTTGATAGGAGGGGTAGATGGAGGGGAGGAGGACATCATCAGGGAGGGGGAGCTGGCGGAAGCCACCTTGGGAGAGGGTAAGGAGGGTGGAGAGATGGAGACCGGGTGGGACGTGGGAATGGAGGCGTGGCAGCGGGCGGGAGTGGGAAAGGATGGGTGAGACAAGCGGGTGAGGAGGATCGAGTTTGCGGGAAGTGTACAGGATCCGTATCCTTTGAAGGAAAAGGAGGAGGTGGGGGAAGGGGATGAGATCGTAAATGATCCACGTGGGGGAGGGGAGACGGATGCGGTAGGCAAGGCAGAGAGCATGGCGTTCAAGGATTTGGAGGGATTTATAAAAGGTACGGGGGGGAGGGGGGCGGAGATCCAGGCCGGATGGGCGTAACAAAGGATAGGACGGATGAGGGATTTATAGGTGTGGAGGATGGTGGAGGGGTCCAGACCCCACGTACGGCCGGAAAGGAGCTTGAGGAGATGGAGTCGGGAGCGTGGCTTGGCTCGGATTGTCCAGAGATGGGGAATCCAGGAGAGGCGACGGTCGAGGGTGACGCCAAGGTACTTAGGGGTGGGAGTGAGGGCGATAGGACGGCCATAGATGGTGAGATAGAAATCAAGGAAGGAAGGGGTGGTTTTGCCTACAATGATTGCTTGCATTAATTAGCACCTGTAGAATAACCAGACTCAGATCCCGCTATCTCGGTGAAGTCTTTCAGCAGGGCCCAACAGTTTCCAGTACCAGCAGGAAGTCTTTCTTAATCACTTGTAAAAACAGCCGGCCGCGGTGGTCTAGCGGTTCTAGGCGCGTAGTCCGGAACCGCGCGACTGCTACGGTCGCAGGTTCGAATCCTGCCTTGGGCATGGATGTGCGTGATGTCCTTATGTTAGTTAGGTTTAAGTAGTTCTAAGTTCTAGGGGACTGATGACCACAGATGTTAAGTCCCATAGTGCTCAGAACCATGTGAACCATTTTTTAACTTGTAAAACAATAATTTCAGTGTCGGCTGCACTGATACCGACCAAAACTGTTAACACGGCGGCGCAGCCGGCGGCGTGCTGCAGGAAGGCGAGCCGACTCATCTACTCTCTCAAACGGACAGCATGATCACCAGCGAGGTGGCGTTGTGGCCGGCAAGGACCGGCTGCCAACAGACGGCGCCACACTTGCACCGCTGCCGCCGCCGCGCCACAGCAAGTCCCGACGAGCCGGCGCGGCAATTCAAGTCGCCGCAACGCTTGCCGACTTCACGTCGACATAATTCTTCTACTCTAATTTTTGTTCCAGCACAAAATCCGTAGATGAAACGGACGGTTTCAGAGCCAAATAAACAGGTACACCTGCCTAGAGTCGAGTGGGTCCCTCGTGAGCACGCAGATGTGCCGTAACACGACATGTCGTGGATTCGACTAATGTCTGAAGTAGTGCTGGAGCGAATTGACACCATGAGTCCTGCAGAGCTGCCCAAAAATCCGTGAGAGTACGACGGGGATGGAGGCCTCTTGTGAACTGGACGTAGCAAGGTATCCAAGAGTTGCTCAATAATTTTCATGTCTGCGGAGTTTGGTGGGCAGCGGAAATGTTTAAACTTTGTTCCTGAAGCCACTGAAGCAATTCTGCACACGTGGGGTGTATCATTGTCTTGTGGGAATTGCTCAAGTCAATAGGAATGCACATTGCTCATGAAAAGGTGGACAAGATCCTTACATACGTGTCATCTATCAGAGTCGTATCTAAGACGTGTCACGAATCCAATATCACTCCAACTGCACACGCCCCATACCATTAAAGAGCATCCACAACTTAGAACAGGCCCTGCTGACAAGCAGGATCCATGCATTCATGAGGTTATCTCAATACCCGTACTCGTCCATCCGCTTGATACAATTTGAAACGAGACTCGTCTGACGAGGCAACATGTTTAAAGCTATCGACAGTCCAATAACGGTGTTGACGGGCCCAGGTGAGGCGTAAAGCTTTGTGTCGTGTAGTCATCAAGGGCACACCAGTGGGTCTTCGACTCCGAAAGCCCATATCTATGAAGTTTCGCTAAATCGTTCGCACGTGTTGATAGACCGGTATTGAAATCTGTAGCAATCTGCGGAAGAGTTGCACTTTCGTCACGTTGAATGATTCTATTCAATCGTCGTTGGTCCTGTTCAAACAGGATCTTTTTCCGGCCGCCGAGATGGAGATTTTGTGGTTCAAATGTCTCTTAGTACTATGGGACTCCTAGACTTAGAACTACTTAAACCTTACTAACCTAACGATATCACACACATCCATGATCGAGGCAGGATTCGAACCTGCGACCGTAGCAGCAGCGTGGTTCCGGACTGAAGCGCCTAGAACCGCATGGCCACAACCGCCGGCGGAGATCCGATGGTTTTCTGGTTTCCTGATATTCACGGTACACTCGTGAATTGGTAGGACGGAGAAAACACCACTCCATCGCTATCTCGGAGATGGTGTGTCCCATCGCTCGTGCCTCGACTAGAACACAACGTTCAGCCTCACTTAAATCTTAATAACTTGCGATTTTAGCGGCAGTAACCTATATAACAACTGCGTCAGCCACTTGTCTTATATAGGTGTTGCCGACCTCAGCGACGTATTCTGCCTGTTTACATATCTCCGTATTGGAATACGCATACCTACAACAGTTTCATTGGCGCTCCAGTGTAAAACTCACGAATGTAGTAGACTGATAGAAGTAGAAGGTACGTTCCAATGTTTTAACACTTATTTCAGTATGCACCCTACTCTTAATTTTTCCAAAGGACATTATTGCAACGTAGTTGACGCTTAAGTTATTTAACCCACATTACGATTTCAACGGTAATTTTCACGCTTAAACGTATGGAAAGCGATGTGGGAAAAACACCTTTAAAATCGACGTTCGATAGTACACATTAAATTCAATGTTCTAACATTAATTTTTGTAAGTTATCTAACTCATATTATAATTTAAAAAGTGATATACATACACACATCAAAAAAAGTTGTGCATCACCCAGGTTCTCTAAACTCCTGAAGACAGACGTTGAATGTGGATATTACATCACAGACACAGTCCCTTTCACTGTTAAGACATTCCACTAAACCCGCTCAAAGATGTCAACAACCATGCATGAGCAGCGTCTATGAGACGGAGGGGTCTGACAGAAGATCAGTTCCAGTCATACCACCAGGAAGGAGGTACACGATTCGTGTTGTCTGTAGTTCAACCATGCCTAGACGGTCACTAACGCGGTTCGATGGCGTACGCATTGTTACCGTGTCCCAGTAAGGGCTCTCAACAAGGGAAGTGTCGAGGCATCTCGGAGTGAACCAAAGCGATGTAGTTCGGACATGGAGGAGTTACAGAGAGACAGGAGCTAACGATGACATGCCTTGCTCAGGCCGCCCGTGGGCTACAACTGCAGTGGATGACCGCTGCTTACAGATTATGACTCGGAGGAACGCTGACAGCAACGCCATTAAGTTGAATAATACTTTTCGTGCAGCCACAGGACGTCTTATTATTACTCAGACTCTGCGCCATAGGTTGCATGATGCGGAACTTCACTGCCGACGTCCAGGGCGAGGTCCATCTTTGCAACCACGACACCATGCAATGCGGTACAAATGGGTCCATCAACATGCCGAATCGACCGCTCAGGACTGGCATCACGTTCTCTTCACCGATGTGTCGCATATGCCTTCAACGAAGCAAACGTCGGAGACGTGTTTGCAGGCAACCCGGTCAGGATTAACGCCTTGGACACGCTGTCCAGCGAGTGCAGTAAGGTAGCCTGCTGTTTTGTGGTGTTATTATGTGGGCCTGATGTACGCCTCTGGTGGGCATGGCCGTAGTTGACGTAAATGCCATCCTCATACCGATATTGCAACCGTATCGGCAGCGTATTGGCGGGACATTCGTCTTCATGGACGACGCTTCGTGCCACCGTTGTGCACATCTTGTGAATGACTTCCTTCAGTATAGCGGCAGCATGTTCTCCAGACATGAACCCTATCGAACGTGCCTGGGATTGATTGAAATGGGCTGTTAATGGACGACGTGACCCACCAACCACTCTGAGGGACCTATGCCAAATTGCCTTTGAGGAATAGGACAATGTGGACCAACAGTGCCTTGATGAACTTGTGAATAGTATGACATGACGAATACCAGGCGTGCATCAATGAAAGAGGACGTGCTACTAGGGATTACAGGTACCAGTGTGTACAACAATCTAGACCACCACCTCTGAAGGTCTCACTGGTGGTACAACATGCAGTGCGTAGTTTTCATGAGCAATAAAAAGGATGGGAATGATGTTTATGTCGAACTCTATTCCAATTTTCTTTATAGGTTCCGGAATTCTCGGAACCAAGGTGATGTAAACTTTTTTTGATGTGCGTATTAATTAAATCAAATTAAATTACTGCAACATAGCTGAGGCTAAAGTTATTTAACACACAGTACGGTTTCAACAGTAATTTCCATGTTTAAACTAATGGAAATCGACGTGCAAACATCACCTGTAAAATTGGCTTTCGACATTACAAAATAAATTTAGTCTTCGAATATTAATTGTTATAAATTCTGTAACCCACATCATAGTTTAAAGAGTGATATAAATATTTAGAGGTATGAGAAACGTTATATAAAGGTCACTTACAAAATCGATATCGAACAATAAGAAACAAAGTTAATGTTCAATTTAATGTTTCACACAGATTAGATACCTATCTCCTAGAAATTATTTTATCTTTGAACATGCAGACTGAAGACCTACAGTTTGGCATCAGGACTTACGGTGTTTTCGTTTTGTAGGAACTTACAGTGGTATACGGCAACATATTTCTTGACAGAAGTAGTATATCATATTTAGAGTGGAAATGCTGACGCAGAAGAAGTTTCACAATTTAAAAACAAGGAGAATGCTTATATTCAGCTCTGTATCAAACTAAGTACTTACTGTTCCTGAGTATTGCAACAGCTTAATTTCCATCTTCAACAACGAGCCTGTTCCATTTCCCTCTAAGACGTTTACTCCTATTTGGTGTATGAGCCCGTTATGGAGCTCGTTATACTGTAATGTAAGTGTATTAACTGCTTAGGATTGCTTTTGTTGAAGTCATAAGTCTTCTGAAAGGTTAAATGCGGTGCAATATCAGTTGCTATAATATGGCAAGATCTTTCTCTCCAAGATTCTTGTTGTAAATAGTACAGCTGTCCCCTCCCACATTTCAAAGTCTCTTCTCTTCTGTATGACCCCATCCTTTCTCCCTGATAATCAAATTCACAAGATATTATATCCATATAATATGCTGTACTGTGGCGTTTCACATTTGTGAAGTCTTTTGTTAAATCCATTCATGTACTTATAATGTCTGTGTAGAACGTAATGTTTTATTTGTCCGTAGCTCCTTTGTGTACTACATTACGTTTGTGTTTTTCGTATAGATATGAATTGTTTAGAGGTCACTTAATCTTAGGATAAACCATCCTTATACAGCTACGAAATGCGTTTGATGTTTTGTAAAATTTTTATTTATTCCTGCCTGAGGATAGCCTTGAAAGCTAAAAGCCGATTCACAAAAAACTAGGAAATAAATGTTAATTTAGAGTCTCAGAACAGTGCATTTCATTGTATAAAAAGACATATAGCGTTATGGAGTTGCTTGAAAATGAAAGGAACATCGAAGTCGCAATACTGCGTACTGTAAAATGCGTACTGATGCTGTGGACCCATGTTAAAAGAACTCACTCGTCTAAGTTCTTCGCATTCACTGTCATAATTTCAATCCTTCGTGTCATTCGATGCTTGCTCAACGTATAGATTCAATAACACTGGGAATAGGCTACACCGCTGCTTCACACTGTTATCAACTACCGCTTCCCATTCACATCTTTCGAGTCTTATATTCAAAGAAGGGCAATAAGTAGCTATGGAGAATGAAACAGAAGATGTGTGCGGCTATTTATGCTAAAAGAGAATCGTCCATTCAATGTAGATATATCTCCTCTCAACGAAGTGAAGGATGAAGTCTGACAACTAACAGAAATATAAAATGTGCTCTACAGTCTCCACCTCATTAACTGGAATGTACCCACTGGAATTTAATACTGGCCAAGAGGATGGCTTTTGGTTTTAGAGAGGCTTTACCCCTCATTTCACCTAATGGAGACGTAAATGCTAAGTCCGCTTTAAATTTCTAAAATTATTCATGTTGCCAGTTTCCAGAGAACAATGTTATGTACTAAGAAGGGCCACTGTTGGTACGTGCCCTTTCGGTGCCACAGTCATACTGGACCCCGTTTCTGTTTGCGGTATAATGAACTCTCACACAAAGACACACTGAAGAATTCACTTGTTGGGTGTAGCATTTTTATGTACCGTTGCTTGGAGGAACAACGTAAGTGTAGTGGAAGAAGAACAATGTTAACTGTTACTGACGAAACAGGTTTTCCGTCACAAAGGAACAAACACTTAGCAAGCCGTTCAATGTGGCGTAATGTGCACTTTGTTGCAAATTAAGATAAACAAGATACAAAATGTACGCAATAATCATAAGAGAAACGATAATATGAGTTATGAAACAACGAATCCTAAAATTTTCATACAACATAAAATAAAAATGGGTGGTCACATGGGAAGCGAGGTTACGGAAGATACCTAAAGCGGAAATTAAATTAGTATATTAACGGTGCAGATTATTAAATTACTATATTGCAATAATATGTAAGTATGAGTGCTTGTAACAACTTTCGAGAAGTTTGAGGTACCTGAAGGATCTTGTTGTCTCCATAGCACTAGTGGAGAATTGTAAGTCAACAGCCAATTCTTAATGTGGAGAAGTATATCTATTAGACCTCTTTCATTAAAAATTACGTCTGTTTTTCACGGATCGGAGTCGATATTGTAAGTACAAAATGTTTCATTCTCAAGCGATCAGCATGGTAATCGACGTACTACACCGTCCGCAAGAATATCGGACTATTAAGCCTTTCAAACCTTGAAACAGATTGCAATCAGAGAAGAAGGTACGTACAGCCAGTTTCACATAAACGTGGCGATGAAAGCAAACAATTAATGTCTTAGTCTATAATAATTTACTGTATAAAAGAAGCATGAATTCCTAAGAAGACTGTGGAAGATGGATCTAGAAGATATTAGAAGCATATGATATGTAGTGCTACATAGCGATGTTACTATATTATCGGCAGGACATCTAGCAACACTTGCAGGAATAAACAATGTAGTATATTTACCTTAAAATTTCAATCGAATCTGTATTTCATGTCAGAGTATAACACACAATAAATTAAATTATGTTTCACAATGTGTTGTGCGCTATAATCAAAACGCACTGATTGGTTCTAGCATCAGAACAAGAGTCCATGAGGCGGTGTGGTAAATGCATAACCGTGTTAAAATGATTTCTTCTCTTCCTCTCACCCAACTGGGACTACAGCATTACCTTGTTGTTGGGTTCGCATGTCAAAGCCAGTGCCGCCTCTGAGTCTTTAACAGGTGTAACACCTATAGCGCCTCTCGGTGTTGAAAAAACCAAAATATCTCCCAAATTAGCTCCCATGTCCTTAAAATATCAGTTCACAAAATGACCCAAGTCCCTCGACAAGTAGTAATTACGATAAATAAAAAAAAACAATAGAGGGAAATATCTAGTATAGAAAGCAAAAGAGAAGAAAAGGAAAATTTAATTATAAATTTTAGAAACATGGGAAGGGGGAAAAATAGTAGAGAATATTAAAATATTAGCGCACACTCCGCTGCAGAGTGAAAATCTCATTCTGGAAAATATTAGTTATTCAAATACGTAAGAAAATCAATATTATAGTCATACAACGTAGGTCTGGGACACCAAAGACAGCGTTTATTAAAGTATAAATAGCCATACGTTGTAATTACGATACTCCAGTCTCTAGTCTGTCCTGGTTCGGAAGTTATTTAGGACGTACAACTTTAGAGAACAACAATTGGGATTTTATTAAACGGGGATCAAGAATAGACCGTGACGAGATTATTTTTGAGGATTGTCAATTCAAGACTTTAATTTGGACATTTATCAGATTAGATAAACGGGAAGGTGAATAGTAGTACTCTCTTTGGCTTTAATGTCAATTCGTGTGAATATTTAAACGCTTTACTGAATTGAGAATTTTAACCGGATTGCGACTCTGAATTGCGATAGTGGGAAACTTTAACTTGACGCGACTAGTGATCATAGTTAATGACAGTTTGCGGGTATTAAATAGAAATAACTTATTTACCCAAAGTAACAGGATATTATCTACCATCTCTGATGCTAGCGGGAATCTTACTTAGACATCTAATTAAAGAACTTCTTTGAATGAGATCGTATGAGTGAACCTATTTATTAATAATACTTGTCAATAAACTGACGTTGTTAATTTCAAGCATAATGCAAGTCTTGAAGATTAATTTAACTTAGATTAATAAAAGTTAAGGTTACGCGATCTATGACAAGAACAAACTGGCGATTCGTTACTAAAACTATTGAGCGAAAGGTTAAAATATCGTCGTTTGTAAACATTAGTAGTAAAGCTACAGAAGATTTTTTCTCTCAGAGTTGGGAAGACTATACGTGTAGTGACCCACGTTTAACATAGGGCTTTAAAAGTAATCAAACTGATACTTAGCTGGGACAATATTAAATAAAAGTAAAACCCTTCAATGACAGTCAATGTGTAAAAAATAAAATCAAACTTTCACCTATTAGACGAAAAAGCTAAAACAGGAAAAGGACTGCTACACAGAACACGCGGAAATGAAGTTTTTTCTGTTTTCAAGTCATATAAATTCTGAATAATATCTTCAGATGGTGCAAACCTTAACTTGATTCAAATTATTGCACTTCATTCCTAGGGCACCTTCTTTACATTTAAAACTACACGAGCCAAGACCGTTGTCTTTTCAGTTGTTGTTAGAGTCCACTCTCTAGTTAATTTTCTGCGTGGGTCCACTTATCAGCCTCCCTTACTCACGTGGTGCGCTATCTTAGCATAACGATCAGCGATATTGCGAATCGTTTCACCTTTGTGGATTCTGCCTCATTCACAGGAGACTCCATAAACACCGGTCTCCTGAAGAACTGTATTACCTCTGCCGAGGTCTGACCTACAGTATGAGGATACTAGTGGTGGTCGGAAATATTAGTCTCATCTCTCTAGCTACAAGCATCTCATTTCTTTTGTCGTCTCCCTACAGGAATGCTGCCAGCATATTCTTTTCCGGTGAGTCATCCGTCAGAGGCATCAGATGACATTAGAAATTTTTTCTCAACAAGTGGATGATTCGGGCCCTGTGAGTGTGGGTTGCTTTCCTGTACACCGAAGAACCAAGCTTGCATCTCGGCTTTCGTTCATCTAAAACAGTCAAGAACGGTAGCTTGTCATTCCTCTCTGACTCAGTAATAAGCTTAATATAGCGTTGGATACCGTTCATGTGATCGACGAATGATGCCGAGCATTTATACTGTAGGAAGAAAGACTGACGCAACATCGCTGAGGTTGCTTCTCTGAAAGCTCCGTGACCAAGTTCGGTATGGCCGGGACGGTGCAGATGTCACCACTGTGTCATACTACATGTTACTATACTCATGGGGTACACAAAGTCCATTGTCGTTAATGAATGTCGAAACAATTTCACGACCCAAGGTGGAAACTGTTTAGCCTATGGATCTAGCGTGTCTCCTACAAGCACCCCCAAAAGAAATCGAAACAACATCGAGATTACCGGTATTATCATTTCGGGTTACTTTCATTTTATTGAAAGGTGTCGACCAGTATCTGCTAATGAGAAATAAGATCTATTAAACGTCTCAACTTGGGTGCCAGTAGCCCTACCAAGCATTTCGCTAGTCTGTAATGAGACTAATTACTGGCAATGAGTCTAAGATCGTTCCTTATTGCGTATCTGCAGCCTTTGATACAGCCTGGGAGGTCTCGAGCCCAACTCTCCGTGTCGGAGATTCGATTACTCCCTCGGGCATGGATGTGTGTGTTGTCCTTAGCGTAAGTAAGTTTAAATTAGATTAAGTAGTGTGGAAGCTTAGGGAGGGTGACCTCAGCAGTTTGCCGGCCGCGGTGGTCTAGCGGTTCTAGGCGCGCAGTCCGGAACCGCGCGACTGTTACGGTCGCAGGTTCGAATCCTGCCTCGGGCATGGATGTGTGTGATGCCCTTAGGTTAGTTGGGTTTAAGTAGTTCTAAGTTCTAGTTGACTGATGACCACAGCTGTTAAGTCCCATAGTGCTCAGAGCCATTTGAACCATTTTGAACCTCAGCAGTTTCGTCCCATAAGATCTTACCGCTAATTTCCAAATCTCCAAGGTCTCGTTCCATTTCATCTTGCATGCCAGATTTTCTTAAGAGTTCTCCGGACTTTCTGACAACTGGCTGTTCCAGTCGCTTCCAAGGTGCCTGTACGTATGGTACTAGAATAAATGTAGCGCACTGTGAGGTATTCTCCAATGTTAAGAAGCAAAGAATCATTTTTTATATTAGCCAGTAAGATAATCAAGTCTTTGTTCTCACGTAACTGGTCTAAGTCTTCTCGTACCTCCTCACCAGTGTCAGATGTCAGTGCCCTACATTTCACATGTCATCATCAGACCGTTCTTAATGTAGCCATCATTCTCTGACACACGCTGTCAGTGCAATTTCGTTTGGGTATGAGAGAAGATGGCCTCCAAGTCAGATTCTGTAGCTTCGGCTCCTAATTAAGTGCTGATTTCGAAGTGAATAGGACAGTGTTCACTTAATATCCCAGTGCATACTGTTAACTAAGTGCCTGTCCTTCTTGGTTAGTAAAACAACGTTATCTCCAACAGTTTTGCTTCAGGACGAAAAAGATTTGAAGTTTACAACTGAGAATCACTTCTCGGTAGATTAAAAATCCATCGTGAAGTGTTAGGAGTTACTGCATATGCTGAAGATTTGTTACTTTCAACACACGCCAGACGTTCGCTATAATAAAATTGCGACAGAATCCCTGGAATATTGTATGAGCGTTGATCGCAGATGCTACTCAAGTTCGCATAACAAAAATCAGAATGTATGCTACTTACAGGAAGACAGAAGAGGGATTCTTCGATTAAAATAATTCAGAAGATAATTTGGAGGCATACCATCGACTAGTGTTCAGTTGTACTCTTGGACGAACTCTCGACATTCAATGTCAATACAGAAATTGTAGCAAGGAAAGAATTTGAACATAATTAGACTGTACCACGAGTCTACATTAATTGCAGTTGTACTGTATGGCCCCTGTGTTTAGACGCATAGGCTGAGACTGGTCAATCCTGCTGCTTCAGTAAAAAAAAAAAAAAAAAAAAAAAAAAAAAAAACGCATAGCGTGGTGTTCTGGTACGACGCTGCTAAGGCTTCAGCACCACATCTAGAGACGTCGTAACTGTAATTTTAGGCGTACTTCACCTGGCGCTATAAATAAGTAAAAGAAAAACTGCCATCTACTGTCTGAAGAGGAAACCGTATGAGAAAGTGCGTGAAATCTTCGAAGAACCCGCAACAAATCCAGTAGCATAAAGGAATATTTACAGAATGGCAGCAGAGATGGAAATCGTCAAACATACACTACTGGCATTAAAATTGCAACACCACGAAGATGACGTGCTACAGACGCGAAATTTAACCGACAGGAAGAAGATGTTGTGATATGCAAATGATTAGCTTTTCAGAGAATTCACACAAGGGTGGCACTGGTGGCGACACCTACAACGTGCTGACATGAGGAAAGTTTCCAACCGATCTCTGATACACAGACAACAGTTGACCGGCGTTGCTTGGTGAAACGTTGCTGTGATGCCTCGTGTAAGGAGATAAAATGCGTACCATCACGTTTCCGACTTTGATAAAGGTCGGATTGTAGCCTATCACGATTACGGTTTATCGTACCGCGACATTGCTGCTCGCGTTGATCGAGATCCAATGACTGTTAGCAGAATATGGAATCGGTGGGTTCAGGAGGGTAATACCGAACCCTGTGCTGGATCCCAATGGCCTCGTATCACTAGCAATCAAGATGACAGGCATCTTATCCGCACGGCTGTAACGGATCGTGCAGCCACGTCACGATCCCTGAGTCAACAGATGGGGACGTTTGCAAGACAACAACTATGTGCACGAACAGTTCCACGACGTTTGCAGCAGCATGGACTGTCAGCTCGGAGACCATGGCTGCGGTTACCCTTGACACTGCATCACAGACAGGAGAGCCTGCGATGGTGTACTCAACTACGAACCTGGGTGCACGAATTCCAAACCGTCATTTTTTCGGATGAATCCAGGTTCTGTTTACAGCATCATGATGGTCGCATCCGTGTTTGGCGACATCGCGGTGAACGCACATTGGAAGCGTGTATTCGTCATCGCCATACTGGAGTATCACCCGGCGTGATAGTATGGGGTGCCATTGGTTACACGTCTCGGTCACCTCTTGTTCGAATTGACGGCACTTTGAACAGTGGACGTTACATTTCAGATGTGTTACGACCCGTGGCTCTACCCTTCATTCGATCCCGGCGAAATCCTACATTTCAGCAGGATAATGCACGACCGCATGTTGCAGATCCTGTACGGGCCTTTCTGGATACAGAAAATGTTCGACTTCTGCCCTGGCCAGCTCATTATCCAGATCTCTAACCAACTGAAAACGTCTGGTAAATTGTGGCCGAGCAACAGGCTCGTCACAATACGCCAGTGACTACTCTTGATGAACTGTGGTATCGTATTGAAGCTGCATGGGCAGCTTTACCTGTACACGCCATCCAAGCTTTATTTGACTCAATGCCCAGGGGTATCAAGGCCAGAGGTGGTTGTTCTGGGTTCTAATTTCTCAGGATCTATGCACCAAAATTGCTTGAAAATGTAATCACATGTCAGTTCTAGTATAATATATTTGTCCAATGAATACCCGCTTATCATCTGCATTTCTTCTTGGTCTAACAATTTTTATGACCAGTAGTGTAAGAAGCACACTGTTTCAGTTTCCTCCTTATGTAACTGAAAGGCATCATATGATAGTTCTATGATACGTGGTCATGCAACACAATGAATGAAATGAGGGGATCACAAGCATAACAGAGAAGAATAGCTCTGAGCACTACCGGACTTAAGATCTGAGGTCATCAGTCCCCTAGAACTACTTAAACCAAACTAACCTAGGGACATCACACATATCCATGCCCGAGGCAGGATTCGAACTTGCGACCGTAGCGGACGCGCGGTTCCAGACTGAAGCACCTAGAACCGCTCGGTCAAAGAGGCCGGCAATGAGAAGAATCATCGAAGTGACACGCTCTGACCTGTCGCCATGCTATCTGGTGGCAGCAAATTGTTGCTGATCCCGACGAGGAAGCCGATCTCGCACGAAACGTCGATAGAAACTAGATTTGTTTCAATGGTACTGAATTGTATGTATGTTTGTGTGTATATATAGATGTGTGACCATCTCATGTACAGTTTATGGTCAGGACAAGGGGCCACGCGCAGGAACAAGGCTCCTCTTCCACTTGATTTTGTCTTGTGCCCTCTGTCGCCAATCTCTCTCTATAACTATCTGCAGGAAGTCCTCCTGGATTCCATCTGTCAACCGTTCCTTTGGTGTTTGGAGTCCTTGTCTCGCGTAGGGAGTAAAATCCGTGGATTTTAAATCCCATCGGTGTTTACCCACCCGAGTGACATGCTCTGCACATGCAAGCCGCTTACTTCTCATCAGACCTACAATTTTTGGTCTACTGTAAATTTCATCATGCAAGATGCTTCATTCTCTAGGGATCTCGTCTTCAGCGAACCATAGATCTTCCATAAGTCTTTCCGCTTGAAAAGGAGATGCTTTTCCTTTTTTCTTTTTTTTTTTTTTCATCCCGATTTTCGCAGCCAAACAGCCACATGGGTAGGATCAGTGTCTTCTACAGCTGGAATTTGAAGTTCTTTGAGAGACTGAGCCATCTGAAAACCTCGCTCAGACTGAAGTATGACCAGTTTGCATCTTCGACCCTCCCTGTGACTTCTGCCCTATATTATGCGTCCTCTCTAAAAATTAGCCTACCCTCAGACATTGAAAATTACGAAATTCTGTATGATCGGGTTCCGAATACCAGAGTCTGCAGTGGATCTTTCGTATAGGCATTAGTTCTGCATATCATCAGATAGGTGATAGATCCAAAAGATTCTGATCGCTGCCGCCTCCCGGCTGCCGCACATCTCAGTTTTCCTTAGGTCTGTTCAATAGGGCCACATCATCGGGATATGTTAGATATGTGGAAGTTCTTACGGGAAGTTATGGATATCCATGGATATCCATCTTATTGCGTGTACGCGTCTCTACTTCATCTGATGAAATATGTGAGAAAAAGTACCACCACAGCTGCATCTTGAGAATGTCTTTATTGTATCACACGATTAGTTTTGGCGGCACATGTTCAGGCCCCACCACTTCCAAAAGGGTATTTGATTTCCTTGGCGCCATCATACGTCTATACTCGACACCGTGTTGTCTAAAGTGCAATCCATGTTATTGCATTGGAGATGAAATGGCCCGCTTTGGTCTTCAGGGATGAAAGCAGATTCTGCCTACAAGCAACTGATGGTCGCTTGCGCGTTCAACGTAGATCTGGACAGCGCTATATCGTAGAGTGCAATCGTCCAAGAAACACTGGTTCCGCCCAGGCCTTGCTCGGTACGTGCAAAATGTTGTCAGACCCGTTATTTTGCTTTCTTGCGACAGGAAGGTGATGTGTTGTCCCACCAGAATAAAGCTCACCCAAACACTGCGCTTGAAACTCAACGTGTTGTACAAGACTTGCGGCAGCTTCTCTCGTGAGCACGATCTCGGACTTGTCTCCAGTCCATAACGTGTAGGATACGATGGGCTGAAAAGTGAATCGTGCCACTCGTCGACCTACAACGTTTAGAGAACTACGTGAACAGGTCAGGCAGGCGAGGCATAACGTATCCCGGGACATCTTCTGTACGACCGACTCGATGGCAGAATCAGCACCTCCATTGCCACCCGTGGAGGCTACGTCATGTACTATTAGGGGGTGTTTGAGGATGGATCGATACCTTGCGGCCGCGCGGTCTGAGGCGCTGCAGTCATGGACTGTGCGGCTGCTCCCGGCGGAGGTTCGAATCCTCCCTCGGGCATGGGTGTGTGTGTTTGTCCTTAGGATAATTTAGGTTAAGTAGTATGTAAGCTTAGGGACTGATGACCTTAGCAATTGAGTTCCATAAGATTTCACACACATTTGAACATTTTTTATGCCTTGTGCCTCTGAACCGCTTGTGCTGTTTATCTGTAAACGTAAACTATTCATGTACTCAATACGCCAAGTTGGAACAATAAATCTTGAGGGAATTGGAAAGCAAGTTATAACCTTTTTCCAGCAATGCATATTGTGCCGTAGTTGCCGTCGGTGCAGTAACAGCTCAGCGTAGCGGCGTTGTGCCGCTCTTCCATTGCATACACGTGGTACTTCTTGCCCAATTCTTCAACAATAAACTTATATGTAGTATTGTTGTGTATCACTGTTAATGCATAACAAATACTGCCACACAACAAAACTGTAGATAGAACAGACCAGTACTCAATGCGATTCTGACGGAAACAACGTAAGGAAGTTATTACCGTCGTGAACACCAGGTACCATGAGCGAATGGAACGTGGTACGCAGAGCATACTGTCGATAATTGCACTGTCGTGCACTAGTTTCAGTGCATTACAAATACAAAGCTAATTAAGACAAGAAACCAAACGAAATTAATTACTCTGTAACCGCCGTCCGAGACAGTGGGTACCTTACACATAAATATTCAACAGTTATGCCTGAACAGCTTGAGAAAATTTGTAGGTTTAGTTCTACTTCACCATGTATACATGACGGTAATTAAATAAAGGATTCTGGAGTAGAATCAGAATTCATGGTGAGAGGAGACCAATTATGAGATTCGCTGATAACACAGCATTACTTAGTGAATTGCAGAGCTCACTGAATGAAATGAGAAATCTGACGAAAATGGACTGGGAGCAGTCTGAAGAAAGACATAAGTAGCGAGAAAAAGCAGAAATCAGCGATAAACTTAACATTAGAACTGGAGACCACAGAGTATAGGAAATGAAGGATATTGCTACCTTGGACGAAAAATTACGCATGAGAGAAGATACAATAAATAGACCAGCAAAGGACAGAAAGGCATTCATCCCAGGATGAAGTTGCTAGTGTCAAACATAAGACTTAATTTGAAAAGGAAAGTTTTTTCAACTTATTGAATAGTTTGTACGTGTGTCATAACCCGTGGAATAAGCAGGAAAGAACAGAGTATGAGCATTTAGAATAAAGTGAATTAATAAGATAATAAATGAGCATTTTCTCCGCGCTGTCGTTGAAGAGAGGAACGTTTGGAAAGCACTGACAGTAAGAAGTGACAGTACGATATAAGTGTTAAGTCCTGAAGGAATTGTACTTTAGGGAGCCGTAGAGGGAAAATTAAACTGCAGTGGGAGACGGGATTGGAATATATTCAACGAATCACAGAAGATGATGTGTGCAATTTTTACTCTGAGACAAAGAGGTAGGCACAAAGGAGGATTTCATTGCGGGCCGCGTCAAACCGTTCAGAAAGCTATGAGGCAATAAAATGAAAACAGTGGCAAAGTGGAGCATGTGACTGAGAAATACGTATAGTAGTTTGCCGGAGTTCCTCCACCGCACATTGTGAGAGAAGATGCACTGATCTGTTTCACTAAAAATATTTAATACAACGAAAAACCAGTCGAAAGTTCAAAATTTAACTATTTTCTTCACTTGATGACCAGTATCTGGCCGAGACCCATTTTCAAATCTTCGCAAAATAGCCCTAATTATATTTCCGAAGTTGTGAAAACCATGATAAAAATGTGCAAGAACAGTTACAGATAACTTCTGGATGTGCTGTAACTGTTCGTTGCATATTTTGGCATGCTTTTCACATCTTCAGAAATACCATTCATGGATGTCTTGCGATAGTTTGAAAATGAGTCTCGGCCAGATACTGCTTATCAAGTGAATAAAAGAAAACACAATTTGCAACTTTGAACTGGTTTTTCGCTGTACAGATTAACAGAAGTTTCTGACCCACCTGCACTCCAGCGTGCTGGAAATTCGTAAAAATTATTTAACGTCGGCTGACGACGTGGGGGGATGAGGGGGTCGAGAGGGGTGTTGGGGAAGTTCAGGCTTTTACTCTACGTTGGAACAAGAATCATCGTCAGGTTCTCGGCTGGAAATTCTTTGTCATATCACATTAGTATCATTGGATTCCAGGTGTCAAAGCACGAGAGTTAAGCCATAAAACTAACTACATTTGTTAACCGTCACTATGTACAAAGTAAAGTGTGATTATGGTGCTGTTGTTACGTCTACTTATTCGGAACTGAATGTAGAAAACACAGAAGCTGATACCGAAGTAGTGTCTTAGCATTACGATGGAGTTTTCTCCTGATCGAACGTATTGTCCTTCTCGCTGCATCTTCAGTCACGCGACTGCTCTGTTATTCACTCTCAAGCACCTGGCAGAGGGTTCTGCGAATCAGCTCTATACAATTCTCTCTACCGTTCCATTCTTGAACAGCACTTTGGAGAAATGAACACATAACTATTTCTGTGCGAGCTTTGAGTTTCTTTATTTTATTACGATGGTCATTTCTCCCTATCTTGGTGGGAGTCAACAAAAAATTATCGCAATCGGACAAGAAATTGTATGACTAAAATTTCGTGAAAATATCTCGCTGCAACGAAATACGACTTGTTTTTAACTATTGCCTCGCTTAACCACTCTACAACATCCGTGACACTATCTCCTCAGTTTTGAGGTAATTGGAACGTAGCGTCACTGAACTTTTACGGTGTCCTCCATTAATCGTATCTGGTAAGGACCATTTATCGCGCAGCATAAATCCAGAGGAGGACGTAGAAGCGTAGTGTAAGCAGTCTAGTAGAATTGTGGCATAGAATATAAATATTCTGTGCATTACAGCTGTTCGAATTTGAAGCTTAACGGCAAGAAATCGAGATATTAGTCTTTCCCCCGGCGGTGATTTTAAAATCCTAATAAAATCTTAAAATGTGAGAGCGTTTTAGGAATTTTTTCTAATGTTGGCATACAGCACATTATGGGCGCATCGTAGAAGAAATTTCTTTGGCCTCATATTCTTTCATGGTTCCATTCCTAAATAATATTTTATCGCTTTCAAAGCAGCGTCATTTCGACTAAAATCATACAACTCTCTCCGTCAGTGTCATGAGTAATTATTCTAACTACTGGCCCGGCATATATGTTGTACAAACTATACAACAGCGTCCTCGGGCTTTCGACAGCTGCCTGCTGAAACGCCTGGCTAAATCCACAAGACAGAACAGATAGTTGGAGTTGTGGAAACGGGTCAAAAATGAGCGACTATCAGTTACACTCGAACACATATAGCTTTATTTAACTGCCCAAACATTACAGCCCAAATTTCTGAGCTTAACTATCGACTGAATATGTCACACAATCTTATATCTTAAGGGCACAACCTCTTTAATTTTTAAAATGGCTAAAGGCCCATGATTTAAAACACAACGACAATAAGTTTTCAAAAGGCAGAAAGCGCAAGATTTTATGCTTAAATAATATTTCAAATGAGACTGAAGGCCCAAACAATCTAAAACTTGACAAGTAACAAATTTTCATTTTTTAAACGGCTGAAAGCCGATGATTTAAAAACACAACTACAATAAATTTTCAAAGTCTGAAGGCCCAAAGTATTATCCTTAAATAATTTTAAAAAAGGAAGCTAAAGGCCCAAACAATGCAAGACAAGACAAGCAAGGAATTTTCAGCTTTAAAACGGCTGAGGGCCCATTACTTAAAGCCCAACTACGTGCATACAAATTCAAACAATCGGTTGTGAGCCATTAAAATACACAATCAAACACTAATAAGAAATGGCAGTACAGCCAGTACGCTCAGAAGTTTCCGGGGGTCGGTCTGCACTTAAAATGTTAACGTTCGCTTAGGGGAGACAGGTAGTCGCCGGCAACCCAAGCAAGAGACAGTCAACGGACCCACAGACAAGACGACTTGCTTTCCACCCGACCAGTAGACAAGCAACTCCAAAGCCAAAACGTCAAAGGAGTAGCCGCCCACAACCAAGTATGCAGAAGCTGTCAAACAACAAACACGTGTTGGACAGCGACAACACGATGAGGAAAGGACACTGCCTGAATTTTACGTCAGCGACCAGGGCAGGTAACCGGAAAGTTAACGGCCACAAGGCAGAAAATTCCGCTGGTGCACTAGGATTTCAAATAACTATAATACAGCTAAACTACACCGGACGGTGGCCAAACTTTCGCCAATTCGAGCACTTGCTGCTGCTCACGGGAATACCCCAACAGCCAACCATGAAAACCAACGGCACAATGTGAGCAGACTGGCTTCGGTAATTAAATCACCACTCAACTTTGATGTCCTGGGTCGGTGAGCCACGAACCTCGTAGCAATCGGAACAGCACCCAAACACTTCGACACTGTGTAGAGACCGCCAGCGAACCTGACCCACTGCGCCGCGCGGAGATTTACTCGCTGGTCCACACCAACCGTCGACTGCCCGCACACAGCACGGAGACAACACTAAAATAACTGAACGGTCGACATCATAAGCTACACAAAGTTTCACAAACACTAAAACGAATAACGCAACCAATGCTAAAAGTAGTGACCGAGCAATGACACGGCCGAACCACGAGTTGAGACACACACCGCCAACCTATAAGCGATCGGCGAGCAAATACACGTCGTCCGGTATGACGAAGAACCAACGATCATCCAAGACCGTCCCCAGTTCAAGTCATGTGTGCCGGCAACGGTCGGGCGAGTCATGGTTATCCAAGCCTCACCACTGTTCCAACCCGACCGACTTCCGCCGCGTCACAATCTACGACTGCCAGGTCCGAACTGCCCTGCTAGCGCCTCCCAACTAACTGGCGCATCCGAACTATCTCCAAACACACGACAACCGTGAAGTAATAGCAGTCAGCAAAGACAATACGCCAGGACTTATATCGATAAGCGCCGCTGCTGCCGCTCACGGGCAGGCAAGGCGGCAACTCAGTGACATTAGTATTGAAATTAACGTAGCGAGTTGATAGTACAGTGAAAACAGGACGTCAAATAAGTTATGGTACGAACACCAGCCACGAACGGTTCACCTACGTAAACGTCATCAGGAGAAAATATGTTTACTGCCGGCACGGTGTGCCGCTTATACTGGTTATGTAACTGTTTCATGAGGTTATCAGCAGAGGGCTAGAGGTACGCATTCGAAGGAAGGCGAATTGGACAGCGTTAAACACTACAAATAAGTCTCTGCTTCTACTTAGTCTCTTACTCCCGCACCATGCCTTAGAAACTATGACTAATATTATATGAATGTGCTTCACGCTAGACCCTTGCCTTTACACTTGTTTTTTGGTCTTTTCTGCAGTCAGTGTTCAACCAGGGCAGAAATTCGAATAAATGGCAGAAATTTGAAAAGAGATTAGGGTTACACACTTACAGAGGAGTGGGGGACGGCTTCAGACATGAAATGGAACTAGACAGTGTTGCTTGGCGCTTAAAGAAGGCTTCATGCTCTTTCGCCAGCCGACGTCACTCGGCCCTGTGGTGGACCGGAGGTGGCCAAAGCTCTCCATCTCGGCTCGTAGTTCGCCCTCCTCTGTAACGTTGCATACACTGCTGCGTTGTCCACGTAAGCTGAACACTGTATCGACATTCCTCTCTTTGGGCGTTAATCCGTATTATTTAATATTTTATTAACTATTTGTTTCCTTTATATTTCAGTTTACTAATTACTGCAAATTCTTCACCTGAATTCTTGATCTTAAAATGAATGTTCAGTACAATGGTATACAAATTTCTGTAGCTATTAGAAAATACAACCTACGTTAGATTCCAGATGGTATGTGTCGAAATTGCAAGCAGTAATAGATAAATCAACCTGTGATAAATTTTCCTCTACTTCATAGAAATCCAGTTGCCTTAGATATCCTGTCCAGCTGCTCCGCCTACACCATCACTTCCTATTGAGTTGTCAGTAGCGTTTGCAATCTACGTTCCCAGTTATATGCCAGTATGTATTCCAATCTCTGGCTTCTCTTATAATTTTTGGTCTCTACAGTTGTCTGTAATGTTGTGGGTGTTATTCCCTCATGTCTTAATACAAGTCCTATCATACTCTTCCTGCTTCTTGTTAGAGCTTCTCGTATGTTCCTTCCCTCGTCGGTGGAGAACCGCCTCCTTCCTTGCCTTACCAGTCCACATAATTTTCAACATCACATCTCAAATACTTCGGCTGCCGCCTGTTGTAGTTTCCCCACCTTCCGTGTATCTCTACCAAATGGCTCTGAGCACTGTGGGACTTAACATCTGAGGTCATCAGTCCCCTAGACTTAGAACTACTAAACCCTAACCAACCTAAGGACATCACACACATCCATGCCCGAGGCAAGTTTCGAACCTGCGACCGTAGCAAAAGCCCGGTTCCGGACTGAAGCGCCTAGGACCTCTCGGCCAGAAAGGCCTGCGTATCTCCACCATACTATGCTACGCTCCAAATATGCATTCTCAAAAATTTCTTCCTCAAATTAAGACGTATTTTTCATACTAATTCTTTCTAAAGATAAACTGAACTCTGGCCCAGAAACCTGTAAAGAAGTTAATCACTATTCATTTTCAGTTGCTTAGGTGGGAGGTGACATTTAGAATTCTTCAACAGTGACCAAGAGTAATCACAAGAAAACGCAAACACAGGCTTCTAGTTCACAAAGCTTTATTACACACATCCCCAAAACAGTTTTACAAAATCTTCTACAAAACCGGCAATCCATTAGCAATCAATAACAAAGATAATTGAAGCCCTTCTACAATTTTTACATGAGTACATAGAGTGAAACCAGTTAAGCAAAGATCCTTTTTAATTCAACAAATAAACGGATCTCAGTGGATATGAATGGCAATCGTAATTTCCCACGAAGCTAACAGGAATCTACAGGGACAAAATCCCTACAGGTGCATTAAGCAACAGTATGGAAAATTTAATAACAACTTGTTAAAGAGCATTTTCAGCAATGGGAAGCTTAGTCCATTAAACAGATCAACGAAACTCCACTAATAATATAATGACTATTCCGCAGAACTCGCTCATGGAATTCCTTCCAAGTATATCACCAAATATGAGCAAAACAGTTATTTTAATAGTCACTTTAAATTCCATGCAATAGCGGGCACATCCCGACGTATGACCCACACAAAAGCAAGAGAAACCAATTACTAGGAATAGGGGATGCACCTTGGTGTAACTCGAACGTCCTAACGAGGAAAATCCCCAAATAATAGCGACAGAGAAATACTCGACTTCTGTTAACTACTGGGGCGAGCAGCGACATCGACAGAATACAGCCAAGTAGCGTGGAGCGCCACCAAAACGTAGCTGGCCGAACTACCGGCGTTTTAACGCATTTCGCCCAAGGCGCCGCTCCCTGTATCGGTCAATCTGGAACTGGTTGTGCCCGCCGCTGGCGGTACACTGGAACATTTTTGAAATAAAAGGACAGACAACCAAACGAAAAGAGGCAACACAAGACACTCTAATTTCAAGGTTATGCCCCCTTTGGATTTGACACCGTTATCAGAAAGAAAACCTCAAATAAATGACACGGAAAATTGTTCACTTCTTACAGTTCATAATTAAAAAATTTTACAGACAGTCACCCCATTAAAGAGCATAAAGTCAGGAGAAGTTAACGGCTTCTCAAACCAAGAATATGAAAACTATAATACAAGACAAGTAGGTCACGGCCCCTTCAAACGGGGACCACACGTTACTCAAGTACATTAGAAACTCACTGTCTTAATTCAAAACGTGGCGTGTGCACTGTGCTACGCAGGTTTCATACTACTCATGCTTAGTACTCTCTCGTCACTGGACAGTGTTTTATACTCTCAACACCACTATATATATATATATATATATATATATATATATATATATATATATATATATATATATATATGTGTGTGTGTGTGTGTGTGTGTGTGTGTGTTACAAAAAGGTACGCCCAAACTTTCTGGAAACATTCCTCACACACAAAGAAAGAAAATATGTTGTGTGGACATGTGTCCGGAAACGCTTACTTTCCATGTTAGAGCTCATTTTATTACTTCTCTTCAAATCACATTAATCATGGAATGGAAACACACAGCAACAGAACTTACCAGCGTGATTCAAACACTTTGTTAATGTTCAAATTGTCCTCCGTTAGGGAGGATACTTGCATCCACCTTCCGTCGCATGGAATCCCTGATGCGATGATGCAGCCCTGGAGAACGGCGTATTGTATCACAGCCGTCCACAATACGAGCACGAAGAGTCTCTACATTTGGTACCGGGGTTGCGTAGACAAGAGCTTTCAAATGCCCCCTTAAACGAAAGTCAAGAGGTTTGAGGTCAGGAGAGCGTGGAGGCCATGGAATTGGTCCGCCGCTACCAATCCATCGGTCACCGAATCTGTTTTTGAGAAGTGTACGAACACTTCGACTGAAATGTGCAGGAGCTCCATCGTGCATGAACCACACGTTGTGTCGTACTTGTAAAGGCACATGTTCTAGCAGCATACGGAGAGTATCCCGTATGAAATCATGATAACGTGCTCCATTGAGCGTAGGTGGAAGAACATGGGGCCCAATCAAGACATCACCAAAAATGCCTGCCCAAACGTTCACAGAAAATCTGTGTTGATGACGTGATTGCACAATTGCGTGCGGATTCTCGTCAGCCCACACATGTTGACTGTGAAAATTTACAATTTGATCACGTTGGAATGAAGCCTCATCCGTAAAGAGAACATTTGCACTGAAACGAGGATTTGACACATTGTTGGATGAACCATTCGCAGAAGTGTACCCGTGGAAGCCAGTCAGCTGCTGATAGTGCCTGCACACGCTGTACATGGTACGGAAACAACTGGTCCTCCCGCAGCACTCTACACACAGTGACGTGGTCAACGTTACCTTGTACAGCAGCAACTTCTCTGACGCTGACATTAGGGTTATCGTCAACTGCACGAAGAACTGCCTCGTCCATTGCAGGTGTCCTCGTCGTTCTAGGTCTCCCCCAGTCGCGAGTCATAGGCTGGAATGTTCCGTGCTCCCTAAGACGCAGATCAATTGCTTCGAACGTTTGTCGGGACACCTTCGTTCTGGAAATATGTCTCGATACAAACGTACCGCGCCACGGCTATTGCCCCGTGCTAATCCATACATCAAATGGGCATCTGCCAACTCCGCATTTGTAAACATTGCACTGACTGCAAAACCACGATCGTGATGAACACTAACCTGTTGATGCTACGTACTGAAGTGCTTCATGCTAGTACTGTAGAGCAATGAGTCGCATGTCAACACAAGCACCGAAGTCAACATTACCTTCCTTCAATTGGGCCAACTGACGGTGAATCGAGGAAGTACAGTACACACTGACGAAACTAAAATTAGCTCTAACATGGAAATTAAGCGTTTCCGGACACATATCCACATAACGTCTTTTCTTTATTTTAGTGTGAGGAATGTTTCCGGAAAGTTTGGGCGTACCTTTTTGTAACACCCTGTATACCGGAACCAAGAGTGAATTCCTTATTTCCGCCTCAGCGGGGATAATCACAGCCTAACACTGTTTTCGGCTGTGAACACAAATTACCATCTGATTGAACAACAATGTCACTTAAAAAAAAAAAAAGCGGGTGCCCACCGTTAGTTGTAGCATACGACGAGACTCCACGTAGCTAGTACATTCGGGGGCCATCACCACTAGTCCAGCGCCGACACACTTCTGAAGTCACAACACGGCGCCGGGAGCAACCAACGCTCCACGTAACGGTCACTGCGAGACTCCAAAACACAATCTACGCCAATAGCACAGGCAAGCAAGACCTCTAGTGCCCCGGAGTGAAAAACCAAGACATATCGCCGGAAGCGCAGCATTTAAATGGCGGCCAGAAAAAGAAAACCAAAGAGAAAACACGCAGGCCAGAACAATCTGGATTGCTGCTCCGACTAGAAAGAGTATCCTTGGTGGCAGCGATTCCCCGACGGCTCATAGTGTCAACAGTGATGTGTACGTGGTACATGTTAAAAGCGATTACTGTGCCACAGAAGAACAACCTGCAACGTGATATCATCAGTTGCACTGGGCACCATTTCATACCATTTTACTACATATCAATTTTTCAATAATATGCTCTGGGATAGGTAGACTGGAGGAGATATGTTGGCCTGATGACCGCAACAATCACCTGATTTCGTACCAGTAAGCTTCTACCAATGGGCTTTTGTGAAGTATCAGACGTACCGAAAGAAAGTTACAGAGTTACAGTACTTGAAGACACGCTTTCGCTACGTGTTTTAGCGTGTCGTCGGAATTTTCTGGAGAGGACACGGAGAGAAACTGAGGACTGGATGCTATCCATGCTGCTACAGGCGAACACATTGTCCGCTCTGAATGAGGAAACAGTACAGAATTGTTCGTAAGCACCTACAGCGGTATAAAAGGACTACTTATCGTAAACCACGAAACGTACGGAAATCAAACACATATCAGTCGGTGGATTATCCAGCGTTTATACCTCACATTACAGATGTCAGATGTTCAATATGGGCACTGTTTGAGACGTGGCGAACGTCAATACATGAATCTGGTTCGTTGAAGGATCTGCTGATACTGGTGCCTTGGCATGTGATTACATCAGACCGTTTCTCGAAGGGATAATGTGGAAAGCATGGTTTGTCAGCGTGTTTGGACACGCCCGATCGCTGGTGGTGTGCTCTGCAAGTACTCCACAGCGCTTGGAGAAATCGTCATTGTTCTGATGTCATTTCTCTGTTATTTTTGTAGCGTTTGCCTAGCAGTGGTCTGAAACCCCAGATGTTCTTACGAGTAACCATGTTATTTTATTTATGAGTTTTCTTGTCACGTATTGAAATCCAGTTTCTTTTGGGTGGTAAGGTTTTAAAGTTATTAAAAATCAGATTCCTATAAGGACAACTTAGTACCAAGCATCCAGGGGTAGAGAAACAAATGAAAGAGCTGAAACCAAGTAAGTCACCAGTTGTTTGCTTATGATGCTGTGGGGTACGGTAAGGCGTAAGGAGCCGAAGTTGAGTGACTATAGAAGGATACGAGACGAAATTTCTAGTTGGTGTGATGAATGGCAACTAGCTCGAAATCTAGAAAAATTTAAGTTAATGCGGGTGAGAAGGAAAACCAAACCTGTAATGTTCGGATACTGCAGTAGTGTTGTCCTGTTCGTCACAGCCACGTCGCACAATTATTTGTGCGGAACCTAGCAAAGTGATATGAAATGGAGCTAGCATGTGAGGACCTTGGTAGGGATGGCGAATGGTAGACTTCGGTTTATTGGGTGGACTTTAGGAATGTATGGTTAATCTGTAAAGGAGACCGCATATAGGGTACTAGTGCGACCTATTGTGGAGTACCGTTCGAGTGTTCGGAATTCGCACCGGGTCGGATTAGAGATCGTCGAAACAGTTCAGAGGCGGGCTGCTGGAGTAGTTAGCGGTAGGTTCGAACAATACGCAAGTGTTACGAAGTCGATTCGGGAACTCTAATGGGACGTTCTTATCAAGGAACATTACTGAGCAAATTTAGGGAGCCAGCATTTCAAGCTGACTGCAGAAAGATTCTACACTGCACTTAAGGACAACGCAGTTGAGATAGGTGAGTTCTGGGTTCATATGGAGTCTTGCAGCCAGTGGATTTCCCCTCGCTCTATTTGCGAGTGGAACAGGAAAGGAAATGACTAGTGGGTACTCTACCCCAAGCGCTGGACAGTGCCTTACGGAGTATCTTTCTAGATGTAGATGTAAAGTCTGAAGCCATGAAGATAATTTGTGAACAGACTGTATATTGAATTCCGAACTAGCGAGTATGCGACTGTATGTAGATCTTCGTTGAACGAGGAAGCGCCATAGCCTTAGAAGCTCGCATACAGGATGGGGGCCGTATAACTGGTGATGAGTTGATGCTACGGCAGCCGTTGGCGGACTGTGTGGAGCCGGATCCTGCATGGCCTCCGGCGTCAGAGTCATGTGGGTGGTTGGCCGCGCGCCGCTGCGTCCGGGAGCGCGGCGACAATAGAGGCCCGGGGGCTGCCGTGCAGAACAAAGGCAGGCGCCGAGGGGACAGGAACACGTGAGGCCGCCCCCGACCCCGCCCCCGCCGTCACGACCAAGCCGCGTACCTGCTGACGCTGCCGGGCTGCAGGGCTGCCTACCGCTCCGCCACACGTGGGTACCACTGCGAAGCACTCCATACCCTAACCCTTTCGCTACTACAGACGAGCTGTTTACATTCCGCGCTGAGTCTGCCTGTGTTACGGCGCTGCTACCCGCCAGATGCCGGTGTTCCCGTCTATGAGAAACAGGTACCATTAGATTTTTCGAAAACTTCAGACATTATCATCACTCGATAAAGAACTTTTCATTATCTGTCATATTTACTGCACTGTATTAAATGAAGTGAAATTTGGCATGAAATTTTGTAGAGTTCGCAGAGGTAAACATTGATTTTAGCTCGTAGCATGCAGTGAATTAAATGTAGATAAGTTTTCTAAACTTTATATAAATTTGGGAGCAGAACGGTATCTCATCTCGTTTCCGAGTTAATGGGTTTTATTTCCGACGGACAGTAGCGGGCGACGTGGCCAATTCCGCTCATGCGGACTAGCCATCAGCAATGAAATACTTTTCACCCGTTTTTAAGTAAACTATTAAGTAAAATAAAATTTATTATCACATATTACTGTCTGATACCTCTGATTTATAAACGAATGAATTTCTTTTCATTATAAGTTATAGTTACAATCCTGCATCAAGTTAAGTAAAACACTGCGTGAATTTTAAAGGTTTTGCAGAGATAAAAATGCATTGCATGAACTTCGTGTATAGTTGACTTTAGCTCATACATTGCAATGAATGAAGTATAGGTAACAGATCGAATTTTTATTTAAAATTAAGATCACAAAGTTATCTCACTTCGATCTCGAGTCAATGGGTTTTCTATCCGAAGGACAGCACTCCGACTAGTCCACTCACGTGCTTGCGCGTTGCGAATCATGTGATCGTAACATGCGTCACATCACATAAACGAAACAAGTGGATAACAGCACGCAATGAGACACATACGTTGTATTATAAATACTCACCGAGGTATGGAAGTAACTCATCAGTGCCAGTGAGAGATTAGTGGCTCAGGTCATATTCAGGTGTCCACATCGCTGTAGGATAATCCAGGCAGTGCACGCCATTTCTCCAGGTGCAGAAGACCCCATATTAGCGGTGAAGTATTGTGATTCAGCAAATATGCCAGTGTCTGTACACGCACACCTCTGCAAAACAGTTCGCAAAGCCTTCTTTCTCCGAGAAACGTTGAAAACGAAGTATGAATGAAAATAACTAAATGGAACATGTACTCATTACTGTAATGGAGCTGGTCAGTGACCCTGTTTTTAGCACAACTCGAAACGTGTGATAAAAACAGTCGGTATACTCGATACACACATAGAGCACTCAATAGTTATGGACAACCTCGTTACACAAAAACACATCAGAAATCTAGATATTTGTTTTGTTTGCCATGTTTAAATAAATTTAGGTACATATATACTCAAATGTGTAACAAGAAAACTTGAGTATAAATATACTTTAATGCAGTGATCGTCAAAATTTTTTGCTCGAGACTCAATGCTGACAATGTGGGGTGGCACCACGGACCTAATCTGATTATTAATTGATAACCTACATACATACATAAATTAGTGTATCCTGAGCTCCAGACACGATAGCTATTGTAAGGGCGCAATAAGATGGCTGCCGGCCAGAAAGTACTGATCGTTAATAGTCATCACCATTTGGAAGACTTTATGCAACCCCAAAGTCGTCAAACTGTAGTTTCCTCATGAAGTGTTGTTCTGTTTGCTGTGTGACTGAAAGCTTAATTGATTGAAAACAGTAATTGAAATTCAGTTTCCATCATTTCGCTACAAGCGACTCAATCACAAATATCTAGTAAGTGTTGTAAATTTCAGTTTTTTTCTACTTATTGCTTTGTCTTACTTCAACATCGATTTCATTTCATATTTATTGATAAAAATATGTCCGCATCTGGGGTTGACCGTCTCTGTAACATGCATTGACGAATCATGTTTTTTACTTGTACACAATTTATATCATTGCAGGTAGTCAGCATGAATCATGCATGCCCATGACTTGCTAGTAGTGGAAGACAAATAAGATATTCCCCCTCTTACATCCTATAATCCAGCAGTGGGCGCCCTACATACCGCTTTGCCTGTAAGGTAAGCTGCCAAAAGTACTTATCTCATGGACGAATTCAACAAAATCAATTAAAATCACACAAATCTACAAATGTTACTGTTTATGTAAGTATTATTGTTTATTATTGAGCCCTTAAGAAGTTCTTAATGTTATTTCACATTTTTGGATTCAGCTGTACTTTATACATTCATGTTATTAAAAAATATCGATGAGAACCGCGGCCCACACGAATACTTGACTCGAGATGCATGGCTTTTACGGTCTGCCATTTAACGACCGCTGTTATAATGTGAACTAGAAAAATATATGAAAACTTGGGAAGCTGTGTTCACATTAATTCTGAAAGAAACCACTTTCAAATGTATTATGGTTACTGTTTCAATAAATATTACATCGTAATTGCAAGAACTCCAATATAAATACTATAAATTATTAATAACTTATGAATTTTAGCTTTAGATGCAAACACTCGATATCTAATTTTAATATCTGTTCATTATGAAGGAAATAGAGGTTCGTTGTTCGTTTTGTATTCGAGTTGGTGTTTTGCTGTGAGCTAATACCGGTCAGCAGTCTGTAGTCTGTGGTCTTCTATTGTAATTTTATGGGTTGTGTATATGTGATGATACAATGCGAAGTTTTTTGAGTTGCGAAATTGAGACTAAGCCATATGAAGATCGATATTAAATATTTTATGGTTCTTACAACCAACTCATTTCAGAGTACATTTTTTAAGGGCAAACTCCAACTCTCCGTTACAAGAGGAATAGCATTAGATACTCAACAGCAGTAGCAAAAACAAGGAAGATGTCGATTCAGGAAAACAAGTGATGTAATAATTTATAACAAATGTTTTTCGTAACAGGTAACACATGAGCAACTCCACTGCCTAAATGCATCATGCCAACAGATACAACAGGCTGAACTGCCAGATTTGAAATGAAAATTACCAAACTTTTATTAGTAGCTCCGATAGAAGACTGTTTGAAGGGTTGGGTGGGAAACACTTGTATTCAGAGCCACGTTGAAGTAATTCAATGCCCGTGGCAGAGCTGTGCAAGTAAAACTGACATTTTGCAATTCTTTATACATAGATTTGGGAAATCTTATAATTTTGTAAGTAGGCTCTACAAAAGCGAACCAGTACTGCGAAAATCTGTTAAATGACACAATTGGAAAATAATTTAACAAACAAAAAATTAAATGTTTAGGTACAATAAATAAATTAGACATTGTAAATACTTTCGAAAACGTTTAACTACAACAAAACATGTATGTTGTTGTTTATGACCCAGAAACGTTGAATATTAGCGTTTAATTACTAACGCATCTAATTTACAACAATGCTGTCTACGTCTTCGTCATTTTCTCGTGAATAAGCACACGAACGAGGTTCCCATATGGGTACGTCTGATGGGCATTGGAAAACCCACTTCACATTGAGATTCGCAGCAAGAATGGCTCAAAGACTTACCAGTGATTGGCTTAGTAACTTAAGACTGACGATAGTCGTCAAACTGCAGTTCGCAGGCCTCGTGCGGCCCAATTCAGTCTCAGTTCTCAACTGCATTTTATAACAATGTGCATTTAACAACTAACAGCCGAATCCAAAAACGTTAGCTAATTTTAGAAGCTACTTAAGAGTAACATACAGCAATATTTACAGGGGCAGTAATATTTTAAGGCGTGCTTGGTTATAACTGAGTTCAGTGAGTTCAATAAAAGTTGGAGGACTATCTCAAACGCAGAGATGTCATCAGAGAAGAATGTGAGAGAGGGAATGCTTTATTGTTCATCTTCCACATCCATGGGCGGCCGCGACTCATACAGATCTGCTGCTATGGTATAATCTTCGAACATAAATAATATGGATTCCTGAATTTCTGAAAACGGCCTGTCATCTTCACTGCGGTAAGCATTTGCAGCAAAGAAAATGAAATGAAATTAAGGCTATTGTAATAGTAGCAGAAACATTACCTCCTGTCTCAAGTTGCATAATGCATTTATACATAAGTACAATTATTGTAATTAATCAATTAATCATCCACTGACACACATTACCACTCCGCCTGACAGTCACAGAGTCACAACTTCGGGGTCACCTAAGGTGGCAGCAATCTGAAATAACGAAGTTTTCCAAATGGTGCCATATTTTAGCGACCAGAACTTGGAGACCTTGTGGTCATCTTATCGTGCCTTTACTAGTCGATTTGGGGCTCATAATGTACTACTTTATGTAGGTTACCAGTTAATAATACGCTCGGTAATTATGCAGTTCCAGCCTCAGTAAGGTCTGTCGCACAAAACGGTTTGATCAACAATGCTCTAGAGTGTGTCAGTTTAGTATCTGAAAGCGATTTGTATTTCCAGCCCAGCCCAGGTATCGATATGGAGGAAAGGTCAGAGATACTTGGGCTTCACATCACTGCTGTAGCTTGTTCCGGCCGAGAGTGCTACAACTGCAGACGTGTAATGCGCCGGCCGCTGTGGCCGAGCGGATATAGGCACCTCAGTCCGGAACCGCGCTGCTGCTACGGTCTCAGGTTCGAATCCTGCCTCGGGCATGGATGTGTGTGATGTCCTCAGGTTAGTTAGGTAGAAGTAGTTCTAAGTCTAGGGGACTGATGAACTCAGATGTTACGTCTCATAGTGCTTAGAGTCATTTGAACCATTTCAACGTGTCATGCATGTCCGAAGGAACATTGCATCGTAATTCAGATAACACAGGCACTGCAACGTCGTATTTATCAGCCGACATCTCGAAAGAGTCTTTCACGTAAAAAGTCTCTTCTGTGCAGGAGTATACGTAATGGACGTACCAGTATAAGTTGCAGATGCATGGATGCCAACACATACACATTTGGGACTGACTGTGAGTCGTGATCGGATAACCAAATGGTAAGGCGTTCACTCATGTCAAGAGGGAAGGGCGGGTTCGTTTCCAGGTCTGGCACAAATTTTCACTGTCGTCATTCGTTTATACAGCTGATGTTAGTCCATATTCGCAATTGCGAATGTATTTCACGTATAAGATAGAGGTGAGTTCATTTCAGTAGCCTTTTCTGTCTTGGGCAGGACAAAAGACGCATTAAAATATATTTGCACGCAAAGAACACCTGGCAGATGCCATTTAAAAGAAATCGATCTAAGGCATCCTGAAAAATACTCGTCTGCGACCGCTGGTTTTCTTTCTTTATGTCTAAAAATCTTCGAAAGGAGTCTCAGCAGTCGACCTTGTAGACAGACGTAAGGGTGCCTTCTCCTGTGACTTGGCAATTCGCTTGGCTTCTAGACGCTGTGGAGGGGATGACTGCTTCTCTGAAGCACCGAGGTGAAAAAAAAAAAATATGATTAACGAAGTTACGATGTGTATTTCACAACAAAGACTCTTTTGTTCTTCTGTATTGCTACGGTGACTTTAGAGTTGCAATCCACAGATCGAAAAAACATGTATCATAAATTTTTGAAGAATGATATTTGATTTTCCGCAATCTATGCTAGGAGGGTGGAATTACCATATCCACCTCCACTGCCACAATGTAAATCACACATCCAGTCAAGTGTCGCTCTCGGACATCGTTGTGCACTGATTCACCAATGTCTAAAGCTCCATTGAGAAACCTTCATGACACAGTACGACCGCCTGTCACCAGCTTCTCTTCCTCTAGTAATCTTCTTTGTCAAAAGTTGTCGGGTAGTCCATGCATTTTGTGAAACTTGTTTCAGTTGCTCATAGTGGGTATATTTTCTACTAAAATATGCCGCTGTTCTTTAGTGATGTCCGGTACTTAATACGTTGTACCTTGCAAAACCGCAGATTTTTTACGTGTCGCCATGTTTGGCGGTTTGTGGTAGAGCTCTCCAGAACAGGGCACTTGCTGTGCCAAGGACATCGACATTACCGCCTCTCATTCCGTACTCTGACAGCAAAAGGCAGTTGATTGACGGACACGAAACTATCGAGTAAGACGAAGTAAGACTGTAACGTGAGTGCCATGGAGACGCACAGCGTGTTTGGACAGACGCAACGGTCACGTATTCTCCGCCTACTATGAGAGTGTGGAGTGTCTTTCCCTGGTTTCCAAAAGGAGACAGCAGACCACAGCCAGTGGCGGGAACGGTACAGAAATTATTTACTGCAGAATATTGTGTAGAGCACCAAGTTTTGTGCTTTGGTGACTCACGTCTGTTAATTGGGGACTGGTGAAATTCATGGGGATAAATTTTCTTGCTGCAAGTGTGCCTGGTGTGTTGAAGTTATCTGGTGGTGTGTCTAAACAGTGTGAAACCGTTAGTAGTTGGTACGTGAACTTTCTTTACCACACAGCAGTACCCTGTTGCACCAGAGTGATACTTTACAGCAGGGTTATTAATGCTTTGACCTAGAGTGTGTTTAGCTGTAAGTTATCTGTGTTGTGCTGCTTACCTTGTCAGTCTGAAGGGAAATTCTGCACAGTTGTCTTATCCTTAACATTAATTGTGCATTCTGTGGGCATCGATGTCGGTAGATTGTAGCTCTTGTCTGTGGCAACGGAGACGTGAGAAGTAAGTGCTATTACTTTCCCAAAAGAAGATGTAGAATGATAGAACATACCCCAAGCCTTCAAGATAATGGCTAATTCGGTAATGCCGGTTAATAGAGCAGAGTGCAGGACAGTGAGGGGAGGTGGGAGAATTATTTAGAGGGTGACCAAGGATTGACTAGATTAAGCGGTAAAGTTGCAGCGAAATATGTGTAGGCGTCATCTTTTAGGTATAGAAACATGCCTACCAAGTTTCATCTGTGTCGTACGATTCCTTCTTAACGTTGGTTCTTTTCCCGTATAAAAGGAAATCCACGTTAAAGGAATATACTGGAATTGTTGAGGTAGTGTTTAGAGGGTGACACTAGCTAACAGAAATTGAAAGTGCTAACCTGTATTTTGTTATCTGGGTAGCCAAACGAGCAATTAGATGAGAAGTAAGGACGATCTAAAATGTGCATTTGCACGAGCAAGGAAAGCGTTTCTAAAAAAGTGAAATACGTTAAAAAGAAATATAAATTAAACGCTAGGATATCTTTCAATGTTTCTTCGTTATTCACTTAGTCTTCAGAGTGACTCGTTACATTCTTCTAGAAGACAATCTGTTGCCTTCTTGCCGGTACTCTCCATCGTCCACGTCTCACTCCCATACAAAGCCATTTTCCAGGCACAGACTTTCAGAATTCGTTGTACGTCTGCTGTTACGTACATATCGTGACGACCCCGAACGCCAGAGCAGTACTCAAGCATTGGCCACACAAGCTTCTTGCAGTTTCCCAGCTGTCTTCCAAGAGAATTAACTTTAGTTCACCGGTAATAATGTTATCGAGTATTATCCGGCCCATTCCCTCTATTACACGTTTTTATCCGCATTTTATATATCCCCACTACTTTTCTGAAAATTCCAAGTTAAACCTGGTGTCTCATGCAGAATTCTACAAGAGGCGTGCTCAGTAGAGGTTAACAAGAAACAGGTTCAACCAGCTGGGATAGTGGGTGTTACAAGTATGACCGATCATGGGAAACTGGACATCCTTATACCATTTTTTAACTTCACCCACTTAGGACGTAGTTATGTAAGGCGCGAGTACCAACAGAATCTTTTGTTCAATGCAGAATACGAAAATGGTTGACATTGAAGCTATGTACTCTGAAGAGGTGACTCATATTCAGTTCAACTAATTGTTTTCAATACATTTCTTAAAAATTCTCTGCTAGGTGATTAACGTAGTAACGCGTTATATACTATGTGAATAACGGGTGTAAATAATTTTTTTATTTTTAATATATATCTAAATTTTTTGTTCTTTGTTTTGCTTCGACTGACGTGTTTTCTCATGATTATTTGAAGCACAGCCTCTGATTTTGCATTTCGTTCTTGTGTATGCGTTTTATATTTTTTTTTACGCGACTAGTGCCTTCCATCTAACCAGACATCCTTAGGCAATCTTTTTATGGTTATATTTCAGCGGATGGGTTCTACGTAGTAGTACTAATAACATTTAAAGTAATAATAAAATCATGTAGGTCATACCTATCATCGATATAGTAAACGTGCTGTGAGAACAAGACAGGGGCCGAGCCGGAAAATCTGAACAGGAAAACAAGGAAATAACACATCAGATTTTAAACCCTTGCAATTATGGGGACACGTTGAACCATCCATGAAAATTTGTTTGCAGTGAACATATGGATTTGAAAGACAGTGGAACGAAAAGGAAATGCACTTGTAGATTCTATGAAAGTAACAGAAGGAGCTTCTCTGAAGCACGAAACAATTGTTAGCTGTGGATATTACAACGAATGAGAACCAGTTACAGGAATAGATGAGTGGATATGAACGTATAGCTGGTATTCAGTTTTTGTTCATATCGTAGAGATTGTCATCGAACAATTGCTACGCCGAGCTCCAACATTGCTAGTGTTACCTTTCGCCCGAAGAAGTTTTCCCTTTTCTTCTTTTTTACTTGAGATTAAGTTCATATTGGAAAGCAGATTAACAATCGTGTTATTTTGTTACCTTGAAAATATTTGTGGTGATAACTGCGATTATGTCTCTCTTCAAAAATATTTTAGTACGCTGTTACACAAGCTTGTAAAGAGATCATAAGGTAACATTCTAAAGTATCCCAGG